>NC_143520.1:30320861-31625861 GCF_031878675.1 Megascapheus bottae
GATGTTTTACAGATTTTCATATAATAGTATGTGGAAACTTATTACTCTAGCACATTAAATATTGTGAAGACTGAGAATATGCCTAGAGCTATCAATGACACTAATTGTAGCCAGATTCCTTCTCTGTGGACTCATCTATGATTGATTGATTGATTGACTTTTATTGTCAGGGTGATGTATAGAGGGGTTACAGTTACATTCATAAGGTAGTAAATACATTTCTTCTTTTTTTTAATTTAATGTGTTTTTTGCCAGTTGTGGGGCTTGAACTCAGGGTCTGAGCACTGTCCCTGGGCTTTCTCAGGGCTAGAGCTCTACTACTTGAGCCACAGCACCATTTCTGGCTTTTTCTATGTATGTGGTACCGAGGAATTGAACCCAGGTCTTTGTGCATGCTTGGTAAGCACTCTCCCACTAGACCAAATGACCAGTTGCTAACATTTCTTCTTGAACATTGTTCCCCCTTCCCATCTTTTTCTCCCACTTTTCCTCCCCCAACTCCTTCCTAAGTTGTAAAATTCATTTCCAACATATTGTCTTGTGAATATTGTTGTTACATTGGTTCACCCTTTGTTCTTTGTCTTATCATCTTGTTATTCCCCTTCCCTTACCTAATTCAATAAACAAATAAATGTATAAACAGCAGGTACCAAGGGCAGACACAGTAACAATAGAGAATAAACCATAATGGAAAATCAAAACAAAATCAAAGGAAACAAAAAATAACTTCACACAGTACATTAAAAACCACAACTACAAAGATAAACCTTGTTTCCATACTTGCTCATTATTTTGTCCTCTGCCAATTCACTTCAGTAGACTTTGGGAATTAATATTCTTTCCTCTGTGATAACTCCTTTTGAATAGTGAATGTTAGTTTTAGAACTAAAGTATAACCATGTGTCTGGGAAGATGCTAGAGGAAGATTGCCCCTGAACAGAGATGAGGGAGGGGTAGTCATATTTTATTGAGACCCAATCTGAAAATATTATTTTTTCAACAAATGGAGCAAAAACAGTAAATTAAATATTAAGCCAGTAGTCTCAGAGGCCATTCATGGTGCAATAGAGGAAGTCACTTGAAGGAGCGGCATGTAGACAAGAGCAGTGCTGGAGGTATAGGCTCAATGGAGAAAACAAACTTCTCCAGAGGAACTATCTTCTCAGAGATGCTACTGGCAAAAACTTTGTATCTAAACCATGTCCTATTCAAGGGTTAAGACAGAGATTACAAATTGCCTAGTTCAGTAATGAGAGAACATCAAAATATGAGACTCTGGGAAATGCAACATGAGAGGACAAGACTTGTATTCTCCACACTGAAGCTACTCTGGTTTCAATTTCTTCATTTCTAAAAGAAACAATAACTACCAACCATACAATAATTTGACTGGCCATGTGTACTTTTTTTTTGTCAGTCCTAGGGCTTGAACTCAGGGCCTGGGCACTGTCCTTGGACACTTCTTGCTTAAGGTTAGTGCTCTGCCACTTGAGCCACAGCACCACTTCTGGCTTTTTCTGTGTATATGGTATGGAGGAATTGAACCCAGGGCTTCATATATGCTAGGCAAGCACTCTACCACTAGCTATACTTCCAGCCCATATACATTAATTTTATAAAGGAAAAGAATTAATTAGTACATGGAACAGGAACAGAGGCAGACAGGAAATACTAAATCAATTTTGATGATGAGGATTATAATAATGATCTCTCACAGGAAAAACTAACTGTAGTTCAATCAGCTTGTTTAAGTAGACAAATGAAGCCAGGGCTGATACACCCCCAGTAGGCTGGCAATGGATTAGAAGAAATACAGCCATGACTATAGTCTGATTGTTCAAGTGGTCTGTGTGAGTTATCTGCATATTTATCCATTCATTGATTCTAATTTTATTAATTATTTGCATATATTAACTGTAGTAAGGAGTATTTCTCTAAATACATATAACATGCTTTGATCTTTAATGTTGATGTCAGCTTATTTATATCTTGTAGACTTACAGTGTGACTCTGTTGCAAACACATTATGATAATGGGAAGGGTACATATAAACACACATTTTCTGTGTGGAAGGAGATTCTTGTGCTCATCACTGAGGTTAACAAACATACCATCAGCTGAAAAATTTTTGGCTATTCCCAGAGACAGTGTCCTAGGAGCTAGTAGAGAAATTGACATTTTGCCTAGCAACAACTTTTGCTCCTTGCCACTTGAACTTTAAATAGCTCAAGAGATGATATGGTTGAGATTAAAAGGCTGAACTAAGCATGTGCTTATACTTGCTCAACTCATGCTTTGCAGACAGTGACTAGAGCATTTTAAATTCCATTTCTACCTAGGTGCTGTTATTTTGTTTCCATGACATTGGTTCTGGGAATGGCACTGAGCACATTCAGTCATTACAAGTGATGGATTAGATAGTAATTGATGTGCGTTGTGAAACTCACATCTGGGCCTTCCACCAACTGAGAGATAGTTTGATTTGATCTGGCAAAAGGAGTTTCAAAGCATTTGGTTGTTAAATTACAGTGATTTATAGAAAAGTGCCTCTTAAGATGACTATCAGCTGGTAGCAGGTTGAGTTCCCAGAAAAAGTGTATTTTCGTTGTCCTGATTTCTCCAAATGGCAAACCCACTAAGGTTTTCCTCCTGGGGCCATCTTTTCCTTTGGTTGAATGTGCTAACTGCAGGTAGAATTTGTTAATGTTAAGATATAGTCCATTGGGGGTATCAATTACTTTGGGTTAGTGGATAATATTTGGACTATGAAAACTTGGGGGGATTGTCTGTTTGATAAGAAATAATTTTTGAAACAGTCATAAATTTATGCAAACAAGAATATATTATCTTTCTTTCAATCTGAAGTAGATACAGATTGCCATATAATTTTTTCATGGTCTTGAATTATGTTTTCTGATTCCTATATTTTCTTCTTTCTGTTATGTTATTACCTTGGTCAATAACCTGCAAATATTAAATATCTTCTTCACTTGATTCCTTCCCTAGTAAAACTTGCAAGAATCTCATTATTCTGGTTGGATTTTACTTTACTATGATTAAGTTTTTGTCTGCATTTTACCTTTTTCAGTACTTGAACTTTTAGACTTTTTACTTCTGGTTGGGAAATAAGTTTTTCTTCGTGGTTAAAGGAATTTCAAGCATCACTAAGCAGGAAAAGAATGTTTTTGGATATGAGTATGACAATTTTCTGATGGCCAAGGGATTAAAAAAAGGAAAAGAAGGAATAAAGTACATTATTAGCAATGATTTTCCTTCTACTGTGCTATGGACACTAGAAGTGGATGCTGGAGGAGGAAGTCTGCAGCAGGAAGGACATTGTAGTGTTTTCACCCAATATGAGTTTCCTGGATAGGTCCCTGGGGTTGAGCTTCTCAAATATAATGTGATTTGAATCACCTGGCATCTTGCTACACTTCAGATTCTGATTCAGTGAATTTAAGGTTATATGGTTTTCATTATGCTAAGGTCAAAATTTTGTGATGTTAATGTTGCTGATTCCTAAACCACGCAATTTGATTAGCAAAGGTCTAGAAAGCTAATGTCTCTGGAATTTTCCTTATACTTTTTGACATTTTTCTTCTTTTTGTGGAAGAGAAACCCACAGGCTAGAAGAGGATAAGTACTAGTCAGGAGAGAAGGTGTGGTAAGAGGTAGAGTGATAGGGTGTGTGAAATGTTAGTGCTTTGGGAAAATTCTCCTGAATGACAACTCATTCCTCTTCAAACAAAATTAAAATGATCAGGTTAATTATTAAACAAGATGCATACTCAATTCAAATCTTAAAAAACATAGGAAAGGGTTTATTGAATAAAAACAAAAAAGTTGTACTTTCTCAGAACCACAAAATTTGAGTTTGTAAATGTGGTACACATAGGATAATATGTTTTTTTTTTTTTTTTTTTTTTTTTTTTTTTGCCAGTCCTGGGCTTCGGCTCAGGGCCTGAGCACTGTCCTTGGACTTTCTCAAGGCTAGAGCTCTACCACTTGAGCCTCAGCTTTTTCCTATGTATGTGGTACTGAGGAATCGAACCCGGGTATTCATGCATGCTAGGCAAGCACTCTACCACTAGGCCAAACTCCTGGCCCCTCTACCTACAGATTTTTTTAATAGAATGATATACTTGTCAAAATGCTGACTTGATTCTTTTTATTTTTATAGGATTCTCCTGAATCGGATACTGAGAGAGAGAAGGATAAGAAGGAAAAAGATCGGGAAAGCGAAAAAGAGAGAACTAGACAAAGATCAGAATCAAAACACAAATCACCTAAGAAAAAGACTGGAAAGGATTCTGTAAGTACTTAAAATTATTTCATTCCTGTGTTTGTAAAATGCAAAAAAATACATAGCATGTTAAAACCATGGTGTTATTTAGAGAATAGACTTTTTCCAGGTCTTCTACCATTGAAGAAAACAATGGAAATTCTAATTAATGTTCTTAGTAGATGTTATCACAGAGTTAAGTCTCATGAATTTTATATTCCTTTCAGGGGGGAAAAAGCCTAAAGCATTGTGTAACTAACTGCATTTTTAACATAACAAAGGATATGGATCGAGTACATTGTCATTGTGATTTGCCACTCACTGGCATTTCTCCCTGGTTTTTTGTTATATAATTGTTTAAGGAGTACAGAATTTAGGAAACTCAACTCCAGTTCCTCAGATGTCCATAGTTGCTAGTATTCCTAAATCCCACTTCCGAAAGTAGCACTCTTGACAACTTTTTCAAATGGTTATAGATTAAGAAAGAGTGAGAACAAAGATATAGGAAGAAAATGTAAGCCAAAATTAGTATATTATTAGTCTTTGAGAAAACAAAGACTATATGTACACACACAGATACATGTATATATGTATATGTGTGTATGTACATTCAGATAAATGAGAAAGACAGCATACAAAAATGGAGGCTTTCATTATTTCTATAGTTCCTTGTATATGTGTGATTTAACAGGAGTTATACTTAGGAATCATTAATGGAGAGGATGGACTATGTGGAAAAGTTGAGGGGGCAGGTTGGGTTTTGTTTTGTTTTGGGTTTTTTTGGTCATTCCTGGGGCTTGAATATGTGGTATGAGGAATCGAACCCAGGGCTTCCTTCATGCTAGATAAGCCACACTAGTCCATACTCCCCACCCTGGAAAAGTTTTGTTTTTTTTTTTTAACCTAAATGTTATCCTGTTAAACGATAGGAGGTTTTTTGTTTTTTTTTTTTTTATTTGCCTTTGGTATTCCTGAGCAGTGAGTGAAAGCTTGATTTCTGGAGGTCAGTAGGAAGCCGAAGGCCAGAAAAGCCTTCTTGGTCTCTTAAATTAGTAATAGCTTTCTTTCCTTCTTCTTTTGTGTAATTGCCTCTGGCCAGGGTGCTTCAAATGATAGAAATAAACAAAATATTCTTAAGATATTATAGGAAAAAATCACACAGAAGAGACATTCCAAGCTCCTGTTTCTATATACAGTAATCTATATTCAATGGTGCAGACTCTTAGATTGTTATAGTTTCCATATTTGATGTTGGAGATGCACTAAGTAGGTAAAAATCAGCACAAATAACAAAATCTTCCAAACAAACTCATATCTTTAAAAAATATATATAGCATTGATGGTGATATGAGATAGGCAGTATATCTGGTCAAAAAAAGTAAGCATTTCTTCAGAAAGCAGCTGGTGTTACAAGAGGCATTTTTGAAAAAAGAGAAAAATGGAATAAGTTAAAAGTAAATTTAGTATTGATTGAGAATGCTAAGTTTATGCCGTTACTCTGAAAATTGGTAAATCAAGAATGTTTACATTAGAAGCGGAAAGCAGTGCAAAGAATTGAGTGCTAGCCTTCAGGAAGTAATCTTTTAGTGACAAGTTTGTTGAATAGTGAGTTTTCGAAACAACTTGCAACCCCACTCTGAAGTTCCTTGAACCCTGGATTGTCTACTAACTCTTGTAAACATCTCAAGTGAAGAGCAAGCAAACCCACATGGGTATACTCTGGTGTTTACCACTTTTGACTCATTGTAAGAATTGGTTCTAATTTGTCTTTTTTTTGCATTCACATACATACATCAATGAACATTAATATAAGCATATTTGCTATGCTGTTGAGAGTTTTTAAATTTTTGATATCTGTTAAGACTAGTAAATCACTGATCATTTCAGGATCATGATGTGAGTAGTACCATTGGTAATTCCTTTAGAGTAACACATTTTTTGAGATCTTTGTCAATTGGAATATTCAGTGTAAAAACAGACTTCTTCAAATATAGCAAATTGTTGGTTCATTTACTACCCATGTTTGTTTCATGCATTTGCATTTGCCAGACAAACACTGAGAGGATATATATTTTAATTTTATTGCAGAAACCACCACTTTAAGGCATACCATGAAATTCTAATTTATGTGCCCTTGATTTTTGTAGCTCTATAATAGTCATCCTGGGTACCTTATACTACCATGTTAGGAATATTCCCAGCCTAAACATATATAATGTATTTTTACCAAATTTTTCTTCTTCTGGGACATAAATATAATGTAACATGTAATAGTCATATCAAAGACTATTTTAGTGAATGTGTCCTCAGTTATTCTGCCCATGACTTCTTGGCTTGGCTTTCTATTTCTTGCTTTGATGTAGATTATAGTTTGGAGAAGGCTCACAGCCTAAGATCTCTTTTGTGAGGATGATACCATACTGTAAATGGCACACTATATCATTCAGATGTTGTTCTGCATGTCTGAAAATAATCAACTTTCTAAATTGTACCTTCATTGACAACCAATCCATATATATGAAAGCCCTCTCTGTTATTTTATGCTTCAAAATCCCCAACTAACAGGCTTGATCTTGAAGACGACAGCTTTCATCTTTTGAAGATATTTTACCTTTATGCAGAAAAAGTTACTCAACACTCAACTTCTAATTAAAGTCCTCATCCTCACAAGCAGAACACATCAAAGAAACGAAGGTGGAAATTCTGCATATCACAGCTGCATGAGTTTTCTGCAGGAATTTCAGTGAATTTAAATAATTTTAAATATTGAGTAATAGGCTCTGTATTAAACCTATGCACAATAAGTTTTGGCTCCTAAATATTTACACCATGTGTTACCTTTGCACACCATATCTTTGTCATTTGTTACATATTGCAGGCTACATGATCCATTGTATCTCTCATAAAATAGTTGGTTTTGTCTTTATAAATTTAGAAGAAATTGTGGAAGATCTCACTGTGCAAAGCTGTTTGTTGCCTTGGCAGATTTCACGCCATTTGAAACTGGAATTGTGTAAAATAATTATCAAGAGTGTAGTAGGGATTTTGGATTGAATATATGGGACAGAATTAGGTTTTCAGCCATTAGAGAATAAATTTCTTTAATGGATTAAGGTAGTAGAGCAAACACTAGCTAATTTGTATATATTGTATACTGAGTTTTTATGAAATGCCATAAGGAGTCATATAACTTCCCTGGTAGGGGTTAAAAAAAATAAAGACATGACTCTGTGAGTCTTATGTATTGTTGTTAGGTGACTTTGCCTCAGGCCATCAAATAAAAAGGGCACATGCCATTAGCTTTACTGAGAGAGGATTTTAAATATTTTTCTTCAAAATGTTGCTCTCTTTTGATTTATTTTGTAGTTCCTTTTATTCGTCTCATATTTCTGAAAGGAGGCCTGTGACAGGGATGGAGAGTTGCTTCCCAAGAGAGCAATGCTCTTACAATGTGAAAAGCTGAATTCTATATAATCAAGTTTGCCTTTGATATTGGACCCTTTCCAAGCTTTGGATTAATTCTCATGTTAAAAAATCATATACCAACTCCCTCCTCAAAAAAAAATGATTCCCAAACCAAAAGACTACTTAAGGGAGCAAAAAACTCAAATAAATACTGTTGTATGTGTTTGCAGAGTAGAAAGCTAGGAATGGTATTTCTAAAAAGAAGAAGAAGAAGAAGAAGAAGAAGAAGAAGAAGAAGAAGAAGAAGAAGAAGAAGAAGAAGAAGAAGAAGAAGAAGAAGGAGACACTAAAAGTATTTAGCATTAGATGTTTTGACAGGGCTTCCCTCTTTTGTTTGAACTGTAATATTCAGGCTTCAGAGGAGAAAGATGAGATGTATTTTCATGGAGAGGCATGCATGTGGATTGTCAGAAGGTAGATAGCAGTCACTTCTGACGCACATCATGTGGGTGACTTCAGTGGACAGTGGTGAATGCAGGCTCTCATTACATTGGCAGGCACAATAAAAAGATCAAATTCAGCAGAAATAAATGACACACATCATCATCTTAGGTGATCGATAAGTGGCTTCTGAGAGTAACCACTGTCAACTGAGCTGTATCATTCCTCTCTGAGACTCACTGAGAAGTGAACACTACAACCTTTGCAAGCTTGGTGGCTTTTAGTGAGCAAACCTACAGTGATAAGTCATGTTGAAATGATTTTTCTATGGCATTACAAATATCTTTTATATCCTCGTTTATGATTGGAAATAGGATGATTTTACCAATGTAAGCAATGTGAAAGAAAATAAAAACCAAGGTAAGTTAGACCATTTTGTATGTTTGTTTTTTTACAGTCACTTTTTTAAAGAAAATACCAGCCATTGAAGAGGAACAAAAAAAAGAACACTATTTTTAAGTATGATACTGAAGTTGCAGGTTACTAAACTGCATACTGTAGGACAGTCTCTGTACATTCTGACTAAAAAAAAGTCTTAGCAATGGCTTCCAATCAAGCATAGCTACATATTTCATCTAGTTATTTCTAGGATGAAAATAAGAGGGAATGTTCAAGAGGCTTCTAACCCCTATTTCTCCACCCTCTTCATCAAATATAAATTTAGATAAGTGTAATGTACAGAATGTAAGCATCCAAATAGACTCATTTGATTATATGGCTTTTCTGTCTAGGAATTATGGAAACGGGATGCTTTATTTGATCTTGGGATATAATATTACTGAAAGTTTTTGCTAAGGTTAATGAAAAGGAAATTCAATAGATACATTAAAATGTCTGAAATAGGCTTATGATTCTGAACACTGAGCTCATTGCACTTAAAGCTTGGAAGTCGGAATTCTGACGCCACTGACCTGTGTGTGTGTGTGTGTGTGTGTGTGTGTGTGTGTGTGTGTGTTTGTGTGTATGAAGTTTTTCCAGCACAATATTTTAGAGCACATTGTTTCAGAGAGACACAGTTAAATGACACTTAAATTTTTCTACTAATACAGGTTGGTATAAGAATGATAATTTTTCTTTTCTGGAGACCATTTACCCTCCTTTCTATCAGTATTTAACCAGTGGGAAGCAGGGGAGGCCTATTAGGTTATCTCAAGGACTGTTTAAATATCTGTGATAATTTAAATCAAAATTCAATCAGAAAACTTGGGGAACCTGTCTGTCTAGAAAGCTTTTCTTCTTTTCTCCTCCCTCTCCCCTCCCTTCCTCAAGTTCTTCTGATTTGTAAGCCCAGGGCAAGTTTAATTATAATTAGTTAATGTTAGTTAATTAGGTAATGCTCATATAGTGCTTTGAAGATGAAAAGTGTTTTAGAAATGCTAAGTGCTATCATTATTAATATCAGCAGTGGGGGAAAATTAAGCATGCTGAATACTTTTACTTTTAGAAATTGCAGAAATTGAAAATGAAGCGCCTGTTACCACGTGACTCCACAGTTCCATCGTCTCAGCTCTTCCTGAGAAACAGTCTTTTGTCTTCATTGTTTGGGTGTCCAGAGCTCCCTTCCTCCTTCCTGTCATTTGCTGTCACCACTGAAGGGTGTGAGCTAGTGAATGTCAGTCTCAATACTTCTACCAGTGCATATACTGGGGCATCCTTGCTCACATATACATTTATGTTTACACTCAGTTGACTCAGCTTTCAAGGTGAGGCTGCACCCATGTTCGTTTCTGAACTTTGAAACATTTCTTAGGCTCTTCTCACTCTTCTTGTTTTTCTTGAACATTTCTTGTTCACAAGAAAACAGTATAACATTAATAAGAGCAAAAAATAACCTAAATTGCATTATCTAATTTATTTAAGAACATGAATCTGCCAAGTAAAAATAGGATCTCTTCCTTGCAAACACAGAGAATTTTCTTAGTTACAATTAAGATGCAAACTTTGAGGCATATGGCCCCTAAACTTTAGAAATTTGTGGCCAGCCCTTGCTACTTGCAGAATATAAAGCATTTATGGGCCACATTCTATCTGGATGGTGCTTCACACATTTTTTTTGCTAGCTATGCTGAAGAAAGTGCTTCAATATCATTTCTAGTTTATGGGAGAAAAAAAGGGCCCCTGGTCACAGCTAAGTCAGTCCAGGTGAGGGTGAAAGTTGCTCTCTTGAAAAGAGCATTAAGTGGAGGCAGTACCTCTCTCTCCTTATACTGCAAAAAGAAATCACATCCCTCTACATTCAATTGCACTGCTTATAACAACAGGTCACAGCTTATGATTTGGGGATTAAATAAATCAGTTAATAATGCTAGGAAGAAAGAGTCAGAACCACTGCAAGGACCTACGTTGCCATTTGGCAACGGACTTCTACTCACATGAGGTCTGAGTGATCCAAGCTCACAGAAAGATAAATAGAAAACTATTGAAGACTTGGTATTCCTTTGTGTCGTTCAACTTCTTACTGCCTTTCCTTCATGTAAATTATTTAGGTGGGAGGAATACCAGGAAAGTGGAATTGAGTTAAATTGTTCCCAAGGGTCCAAATTGGTTTCTTACTGTTTGGTGAGGTAATTTGTGCATCACACCGAAGGGCTAATGAACACTTCACTTTGACACTTGGAAATAGACACATTCAGATTATGCTAATCAAACATAATTAACTTTCAAGGAAGGAGGCTGGGGGAGGAGGCCAAAACAAATACGCTGAAAAAGAACTGGGATGAATGTGAAGTCCTTCACCCCCAAATAACAAAAACACAAACAGTAACAAATATATGGTTTATGATGTGGAGGGGAGGCCAAGGGAATGGGGGATATGAATGAAGAGAGGAATGGGGGGAGAACACAGCCATAATATTTAATATATATCCTACAACATTAAGAAAATTGAGGGGAGGATTTTGTTTGGGAGGAATGGGGGAGAGTGATAAAAGGCATGACACTGATGAAGATGCATTGTGCTGATTAATTGATTGGTACTCCCTTTGTACAGCTACTTAAAATAATAAAATATAATTTTTAAAGCAGCACATCAAAATAAAGATACCAGCACCCTCTCTTGCAGATTAAAATCTCCATATGCATACTGTGAGATGACCTGAATTCAAAGTGCTCAGGCCCTGGCCCCATAACTTCCTCCTGGCCAGTGTCTTAGCCCCAAGGCTCAAAGTGATCTTCTCTAGCCTAAGAAAACGTATATTACAATTTCAAGAAGGCTTCCGAATTTTATGAGGAATGACTGAATTGTGAGAGGGGAGATTCTAGAAACAGAATGGTTGTCTTAAAATATATTAAATTGAAAAAAAAATAGGTATCTTGGCAATTCATTTTTGGTGGGACAGTACTGTAATTTAAACTCAGTGTGTTGTATTTGAGAGGCAGGCACTATACTATACTATACTATACTGAACCATTGCCAGTTTAACAATATGAATACTGGAAAGTTGAAACAGTTGGAATGGGAGGACCCAGTAGGAGGGGGTTGGATGACTAGAAAAAGAAACAGTGGACAAATATAGTCATAAATTCAATGTATATTCTCATAAATGAAGTGAGCACTGTGACTGAGTCCAAGGGGACCTCTCCCTTGGAGAAAGTAGATAGGGGAAAAGGATGAAAGGGAGAGCCTGGCCAACAAGCTCTGAAATCACAAATAATGATATGAAATTCTAACCTGCTTGTACAACCATTTGAAGTTAAGAAAATAATAAATTTAAACTCAAATATTGAAAATCTGAAATGATAAAATCTGAGGCAGAAGATGAATAATGACTAAGGCCAGGGGGGATATGACCAGTCAAACTGTGATTCTGAACTTTGGGGCCTGTATATGTGTGCCCAGCCCTTTTCCCTGCTCCTTTATTAGAACCCACTGACCACTACCTTCTTAGGTTGGGTCACCATTCTCCAAGAACGACCTACTAGTCCCTTGGCAGTCCTTTATTTACCTTTATGCTTTTTCCTACTACTTTTGGGGGGGTCTCCACTTCCTGAGCAACTAATTGAATTGGTCTGGATGGGAACTGGGTATTAGTGTTATTTTAAAGCTCTCCACATAATTTTAACAGAAGTAGACAACGAGTTTTGTTCCAATTTGACCTCGATGATGCATTTCTCAATTTCACTTGTTTCTCTGACTGCCTCACTAGGACATTTAGTTGTGGTTAAAATTATATCTGGATGAATTCATTCAATCACCTTTCTGCATGCCTATGCCTACTTTTTCAGTTGAAGTAAAATCCTCTGGGTGTATTATATTCCATATTCCTCTCTCCCCAATGCATACTATATTCTTTATGCATATAATTGTACATTCTATGGGGAATAAGTAAATGTTTATGACTTCCCTGGCAAACAACCTAGAGATTTCGATAATTGGTACTGAACTTATGAGAATCATTATATGGAGAAAGTGTATATTCTGGAAAATTATCTAAGTTATTGAATGAGTCAATAAATTAAGGTAATAGAAGAAATTTGAAAATGCATTTATGCTTATAGTGTACAGAAGGAAATGTGATTATGAAGTTCACCAAAGTCTGCATTCCTGACACAGAATATCATGGTTGGTTTGCCCCTGGGTGTGCCTTAGCAGGAATAGTACAGATAGTTGAGTCAGAACACAGACACCCATAGCAGTACACCAGATTGATTATTTCAAGCTAATGAAATGTTTCCTCCCCCTCCCCCCTCCCCCTTCCTCCTCCTCACCTTCCTCCTTCTCCCCTTCCTCTGGGGTCCCCCTGAGGACCCAGATATTAAACCACAGACCTATGGCCACCTAATCTTTGACAAGGGATCCAAAAAAATAGAATGGAAGAAAGACAGCCTCTTCAACAAGTTGTGCTGACAGAACTGGCCAAGCACCTGCAGAAACCTAAAGTTGGATCCTTCTTTGTAACCCTGCACTAGAATTAACTCCAAATGGATCAAAGACCTGGAGGTAAAAGCTGACACAATGAAAACTTTACAAGAAGGAATAGGAGATACACTAGGCCTCCTTGGCACAGGTTGAAACTTTCTTAATAAGGGCCAAGAATCACAACAAATCAGAGAAAGGCTGGATAAGTGGGACTTCATTAAACTGCAGAGCTTTTGTATGGCAAAGGACATAGCTAGTAAACTATTTAGGAAGACTACAGAGTAGGAGAAGATCTTCACCAACCATACAACAGACAAAGACCTCATATCTAAACTATATCAACAGCTCAAAAAAAATGAATCACTCCAAAACTAATTCCCAAAGTAACAACCATCCCATTAAAAAAATGGGCCAAGGACTTAAAGAGAGACTTCTCTGAAGAAGAAACAAAAATGGCCTATAGACACATGAAGAAATGCTCAACATCTCTGGTCATAAAAGAAATGCAAATCAAAACAACACTAAGATTCCACCTCACTCCAGTTAGAATGGCCAGGATCAGGAAAACTAATAACAGCATATGCTGGAGGGGATGTGGCCAGAAGGGATCACTACTACACTGTTGGTGGGAGTGCAAACTTGTTCAACCACTATGGAAAGCAGTATGGCAGTGCCTCAAAAGGCTAAACATAGAGTTCCCCTATGACCCAGCAATTCCACTACTTGGCATTTACCCAACCATCCAGAAACTAGGGCATACTAAATCCACTAGCACAACAATGTTCATTGCAGCATTATTCACCATAGCAAAGATATGGAACCAACCTAGATGTTCCTCAGTTGATGAGTGGATCAACAAGTTGTGGTATTTGTACACAATGGAATTCTATGCTGCTGTCAGAAAGAATGACATCGCCCCATTTGTTAGGAAATGGAAAGTCTTAGAAAAGATCATATTAAGTGAAGTAAGCCAGACTCAAAGGAACTTAGGCTCAATGGTTTCCCTCATTTGTCATAATCAGTAGAAACCTTGGGCTCTCCTAGCAGAGATTTGCAATAGAGCAAAACCTTGATACATAAGGCCATATAGTATGAAGCTAATTGAAAGGACCTCCAGGATATAGAAGCATAAGCCATATAATGAATGATTGTTGTCCTTAATGTACTATGTTATCTCTCATCTCTTTTGCTGTCCCTTGGTTATCTCATATTGTTACAGTATCTCACTTTGTTATCTGATATATTGGATATATTTGTATTTGGTTATTTGAAATTGGATAGGGAAGGGGGGAAAACCAAGATGGGGGGGTGGGGGAAGGGTAATGGGGACCAAGATATGTGAAAGGGTATCAATGTATGTGAATTAATGCACCTTCTATCTAGCAAATATCATGTAACCCTTTTATTAATTACAATAAAAATATTTTTAAAAAATCATTTTACCCCTCCCCCTTCCCCCTCCTTCCTTCCCCTTCCCCCTTCCTCTTCCTCCCCTTCCTCCTCCTCCTCCTCCCTTTCCTCCTCCTCCTCCTCCCCTTCCTCCTCCTCCTCCTCCTCCTCCTCCTTCTCCTCTTCTTCTTCTTCTTCTTCTTCTTCTTCTTCTTCTTCTTCTTCTTCTTCTTCTTCTTCTTCTTCTTCTTCCCATCAGAGAGATGGTAGCTTTTCAGATCATTGGATTGATTGTCATTTTAGCTCTAGAGATGAATATGTGCAAGCGAGGACAAAAATTATAGCCTAGGAAACTGATGAAGTAAGTAAACTTAATACATTCCACTACCACCTAATAATAATACTTTGTATTTATATAGCATCTTTCCTAGAGGAGCTCAAAGCATTTTATAGGCTCTGAAAGTTAATCAAGTTGGGAATTTTTCAGCCATTGTGGGAGTGAGAGCCAGAGCTGCACACCTCCAAGCTATAAAGCTGGCTTTCCTTATTTACACATGTGCACCCTGTTAATGTGGGCACTTCAAAAACTCTCAAGCTCTCTAGCATTGGAGGCATTGGAACACAAAGTGGACTTACGTCCACTTCTGGCCAGCTGTTGTGAGATCCATAGAGTGTTTAAAGTACTTTAACAAATAAAAAGAGTAAAAAAAGTGAAATAAAAAGGAAAATCATATGCAGTTGCCTGAAATTACTTTCCTGAGATACAAAGGACTTTTTGTTTGTGTTTCTAGTTATTACAGAAATAATTGTAGGTAGAAGAGCAAAATTCTCTTCTTATGTTTATTGATGATTTCTGATTTCTCTATATTCTAAGATATATAGTTACAGGGACTGGGGAAGTAGAGATTTCTTCATGAGGGTAGGATTAAAATCTAAAAAATATTTTGTAACAAGTTTTAAGTTGTATTTCTTGTCCCAGAAATAACGATAGCATTTTATAAAGGATCTTTTACAATAAGAGCCTTTGTATGTGAGTAGTAAATGCACCCTGTGATGGAGTTTTAGAATTTGTGTTAATAATGAGAACCATGTAAATTATCTGTGCTATTAAAGATTGATTTGGTTTATGAAAGTATCTTTGGATCTGTGTCCATGGATGTCTCTTTATTGTCTTAGGATTTTTTTGCCACTTGTTTGACACAGTCGATTGCTTACAGTAGAGTTAGATTTTTGTCTAGGCAGCCAGTTTCTTTTTCTGAGGGGCCTATGGACTTAAAATATGTTACATATAGTAAAGTTTTATATATTCTCTAAAGAGGCAGATGGAGTTGACTTGGAACATCTGCCATATTGTAGAGGAGTAGGTCTTCTGAAATTAGAATATCTGCTCTTCATGCAAAGACACTTTGTCATTCCAAGGACATGAAATGAAATTAGTAGGCTCACAGACCACTTGTTAATTTTTTAAAAATTATTTAAAATTATTTTTGTTGCTGTTTTTAAATATTGTGTTTTAAATACAGTGACAGGAGTAGCCTTGACAATGGTGGAAATGATTTTAGATGGACTGGGGACCCTATGTTTTATAAAACTGGAAAGACTATATATTTCCAATTTTCTTTCCACATTTTTGATTTTATAAAGGAGATAGGCTAACTTGGGTACTAGTTCTTTAATGTTTAGTTTTTGGTGTAAATACTGGTTGTCTGATTTTTGTCATGAAATAAGATTTCTTTTCAAATACGGTCAAATAGAAAAAAAGGAGATTATTTATAGAATCAAAAACAATAGCACAGGTGATTTGAGAATGTCAAAAATTAGCCGAAAAAGACTGAATTCCCTTCCTATTTGACTTTGCTTCTTCACTTCAATGGATTTTTAAAAAATGATAGTATATACAAATGCTCTGTTGCTGCTAAGCAGACCCTCTAGCATTCCTGGGCATCTGGATAGCTCCTACTCCCCTGTAGGCCTTCATGGGTCTGTGGGAACTGTGCAGATTTGCTGTTTATAAAGTACATTCTCAGCAGGCTCAGCTCCATAAGTTAATTATCTGACTGTACATTATACAAAGAGTAGAAGGGAAAGATTGGAGGTCATTCAGACATTTTCTTTTGACAGTTTAAGATTTTGACTAGCTCACTCATTTGGCTTAAGATTTTGCAGGCCATATCCAATAGATTTTTTTTTAAGGATAAAATGTGAAATGCTGCTTCTTTCAACAGGGCTACCAGGAGAAGGGCCACTTGAGATTTGCTGCTGCTGGCATTTATTTGGTTTTGATGTTATTGAGTAGCTGTGCTGGGTTTTAAATATTTTAATAAAAATTTTATTGTGTTTGTGGACTGGCTTTTAGCAATGGCTGATGTTTTAAGCATTTTAATAAATGAATGGGAGATTTGTAGAAAAAGAATTAAAAATGGGACAGGATAAGCTTACATGTACAAATGGTTTTGTAGAATATGAGTGTGGTATTTTAAAGATAGATTGTATAACAAGACACTGCAAAAATTGGTGATATTTGTCTTAGAACTAGTATAATCACAAAAGGTCTGCACATTCTTGGATGGTCTGATATTTTATTATCCCTGTCTTTCAAGTGAATTATGGTTTATAATGGAGTTGCCATGTTTCAGCGCCTGATTACACAAGAACTAGAAGAACAAGAAAAAAAAACTGACCTAAAATTTCTGCTCTTCTGTAAATCTATTCTGCTTCTTGCAAATGATGAAATATTATCCAGTGAGTTAAACTGTATGACTAAGTTTAAGCCTATGTATAAAATTTTCCAGGCAGGCGCAGTGGCTCACGCCTGTAATCCTAGCTACTCAGGAGGCTGAGATCTGAGGATTGCAGTTCAAAGCCAGCCTGGGCACTAAAGTCCATGAGACTCTTATCTCCAATTAACCACCAGAAAATCAGAAGTGGGGCTGTGGCTCAAGGGTTAAGGTGGTAGCCGTGAGCTGAAGAGTTCAGGGACAATGCCCAGGCCCAGTGTTCAAGCCCTATGACTGACAAAACAAAAAACAAAACCCCCAAAAAACACACCATTTTCAGTGAGGAATATTGTTCCTTTTGTGAATTACACTTTTCTACCTTAGTTTTGATGACATAGAGCTTTTACCAAAAGAAAAAAGAATAATATATTCAGTTTATGCAGTTGCTTTGGGATGATGTTACCAGGAACTCTATATGAGAGGAGAAACTTCTCTTTGGCATTTCCCTATATGCCCAACATAGAAAGATAAAATGGATAAGAAATCCGGACTGTAATGCTAATGGTCCATTCTTTCTTTTACCTCAGAGTATTGCCTTTCTCAAGTTCTGTTCTGCATCATGTGGCCAACTAAGTAGACATGGAAAGGAAAAGTGGAGGAAGAAAAAGGGGGGAAAGGCCTGGCTATCCTTCTCCTTATCTGTCTCATACTACATCTACAAGCAGTGTTGTTGGCTTCCAAATGTACCCCGCTTTGATGGTCCACCCCACCACCTTGCATCCTTGCTTCGATCAGCTGGTTTGGAAGCCACTTTCTGTCTCCCATTTCCTATTTTTGTAAACAAAACTCTAGCACATCATTTTTGGATTATACATATTTCATGACTATTGTAAAAAATAGGAACAATGTAAAACTATAAAAAGGAAAGTGTTGAATTATGAGAGACCCACTGTGCAGCAACAACTATAATCAACATATTAGTTCATTTACTTCCTGAGTAACAATTCACTAGGAATACTTTTGGAAACATCTGGTGGCTGCTGTTGGTGGCTTCTTGGGGCTATGATTTGTGGATGAGTTTCTGAGACAGGAGCACATGATAGAGAATGTCAGTCCAGTTCCAAGTATGCTGGACACACAAGCCAAGATGTGGCAAATTGTAGACATGAGCTTCCCATTTGCTACGAAATGTATGTGTGTCCCCCTTCCCCAAGGGGGGGCGGGGAAACCCACGATTGTACTGAAGGCTACCCCCAGAGTAAATGTCCTTAGACAAAGCCTCATTGTACATATTGTCTACTTGCACTGGACACCGACCAGCTCAGGAGCCTTTTTCCCCAAAAGGAATTAGACTTCTACAGCCACTCAAAGAGGTCTACAAACAAATATATATCGACAGGGAAGAATTACAGGAGTCACGTCAGTAGTCTTTCTGTGGCATCTTTCTTCTGAGGAGCTCAAAACACCTGGCACTGTGTAATTCATTGTTTCTTCATCTTGGGAAAAAGTGAGTTTTGTTTTTTGGTGAAGAGCCCTTGTGCAACCTGAACAAGCACTCTGCCACTGAGCTACATTTCTAGCTCCCAGAGGTATTATATTCATTCTTTTTTGTACATGGAAACCTGGAACAGTGAGGTAATCATGTGACCAAAGCCACTGATTCAGTAATCACTGACTGACTCTCAACTGCAACCCTGAACCCTGCTTTTGGAACTGCTGATTCTTGAGGTTGTTGGATGGGATAATTTGTACTTCCTAAAGTTCCTCTAATGTAGAAACTATTACTACAGAAATTTTGTTATATTTACACTGAGTAACTGAGTTGTGAAACCCCTATAGCTCATGCCACATGTTTAATTATTAAAATTATCAGTACTGCCATCTTTGGATTATCAAACAGGGGACATTTGTCTTCCTCCTTCTGGTTTCTGCTTGTTATCCTACCCCATTGGCTGTCTAATAGCTTTATCTTTTGAAGGCAGACATATGAGGACCGAGAGAAAAGAGTGGGAGGTAACCTTGGGAAAATACTTCAGTTCCTGGATTTCTCCTATCTCCTTTTGTGGCCTTTCTGGTTCCAGTGTCATAAGAATTTCTACTGTGTATTATGCTGGTTTGTTTTCTCTGTCAACACAAATTAAATAATGAAAGAATATGAAAATACCCTATTCCTGGATCAAGTTTTTCTGATAACTGAGTGATTATTGGAGGGATGTTGTTGCGTCAGATATAGATACCTATAGCTATTACTACAACACCTGATCTCAAGTGACTTAAATCTACAAATAAGACTTTACAGATTAACTGGATCAGGAAAGTGAGAAATGCTTAAGCAGACATTTCTGGGTCAGGGTTTTTTCCTGAAACTGCGTTCAAGATATTTGCTGGGGCTGGGCATAGTAGCTCACACCTATAGTCCTAGCTACCAAGGAGGCTGAGATCTGAGGATCAATGTTCAAAGCCAGCCTGGGCACAAAAGGACCTGAGATTCTTATCTCCAATTAACTTCTAGAAAATGGGAAGTGGGGCTTGGCTCAAGGGTAGGGTGGTAGCCTTGAACTGAAGAGCTCAGGGACAACGGCCAGGCCCAGTGTTAGGGTGTTATCCTTGAGCTGAAGAGCTCAGGAACAGCACCCAGGCGAGTTCAAGCCCCATGACCCACACCAAAAAAAGAGGCAAGAATAGTCTCTGTGTGATATATACAGACACAGATACACACACAGACACAGATACACACACACACACACACACATCACAAATACACACATAGAGTCATCCTTCTTAGTTCTGAATTAGATCCACATCCACATATCAATCATCTAATTACTGTCCAACAAAAAAGCATCCTGTCTCTAGGGCCTTCTTCACTTCCATTTTCAGTTAGGCATTGTTTCCTCTGGCTTCTGACTTTTATTTTGAATGTTTCATCCAGGTAATTCCATTCTTTGTCCTCAGTTCAGCCTTGAAGAAAGGCAAAGCAAGAATTGGAATGACATTTATAAGGAGAAAAAAGAAAAAACTAAAAAACCCTAAAAACGCCTATGTACTCAGGAGCTGTGCTATCCACTATATCCTAGCAACAGTCTTGGAGGTGAGGCAATGCTTTGGGAGAATCAAAGCAAGACTGACAGTAGCATCATGACTATTGAAAAGGCCTTTGAAAGATGAAAAACTGTCAATTATACATCTTTGAATTGGATTCCACGAATCCCTCCCTCATGGAATCCCATGTGCTCAGTGTCTGAGCAGACAGTGAGGGAGGAAGAAAGCTTGGGACACAGTCTGTCAAGCACACAGAATAGTTGGCAGAGAATGGTGACTGTGTTCCAGGTTAAATTACTAAAACATAATGATAGATAAACCAAGGGCTATGTTTTAGGTGGGTTACTGTAAATATTAAGCAATATCCCCAAAATTACAATAAGTAATGGAAAAGAGGAATAAAAGAATTTCTCCATGTAGGCAAAGAAGGTGAAGTAAAATGCCATAGAAGGCAGGTGTCCAAACTGCTATCTTATCCCAGGAAGACCTGCTACTGTGAGCCTCTTGGAATAAAGACTTAATTATCACAAGAAAAGAGTAGTATTGCTCACTGTAAAGTGGCACATTTCCATGTCTTCCTCTGGACATAGATAGGTTTTTTTGCTAGTTATTTCATGTGGGTGCAATAATTAGGAAGAATATCGTGTGCTTCTGTTCTAAGCATCTTTTTTGTTCTTGGTGGTTATGAGCAATAGGCATCAAAGTAAGGGCCATTCTTTGCAATGCTTTATTTAACCATCCTAATAAACTAAGGAGTTAGCTCTGTTTCTGTAGGAGAAAAAAAATGAGTCTGAGTTCCTTGACCAAGGTCATAAACCCAATAAGTGGCAAAACTAGAAGTGGGATTTAGATCTATCAGTTTCCAGTGCTTGTTGTATTTTACTTTGTTATATAATTATAAACATTGTTTGAAGTTGGATAGTAAACCTTCCACTTCTCATTTGGAATAGCTTTGTGCTTTTCTGGGAAGTCAGGAAATGACCTCTTGCCTTTGACTGCATCTTAATCTACAAAATGCACTAGTGGCTAGACTAATATGGGGATAAATGAGAATGTTAAAACATTCCTTAGGCTGCTAAGTGCAACTTAAATACAACGCATTATGCTCTCACCTTATTTAGAACTTGTTTGAGAGTGATACTGTAGTCAGAATGTTTACTGTGCTTCACACTTATAAACAGAATTGGTACCCTTGGAAGGGAAGAGGAAAAACAAAATGATTTGGAGAGGTGGAAAGAGGGGAAGTTGGAGTAAATATGGGATGGGGTATCAATGTTCAAGAAGAAATGCACTCACTACCTGACAAATGTAACTATAAGCCCTCTATATATCACCCCAACACTAAAAGAAAAAGAATTGGTGCCCTTAGAAAAGAGCTCTGAAGGAACTTCTTTGTCCTTCCCACCATATGAAGATGTAGAAATCAGACACCAAATATGGCCCAGAGAATGAACCCTTACTAGACACTGTGTCTACTAGTAACTTGACCTTGGACTGCCCAGCCTCCAGAACTCTGAGTAATATATTTCTTTCTTATAAGCTTGTCTTTGTGTATTGTTAGGGAAAACTAAACAAATGAAGACAAGTGTTTAGCTTAGGTAATGAACATATACTGAGTGCTGGTTGTGTTCAGTGCATTCCATTAAAGCTGAGTATTTGCAGAGTTTAAGTGACAATGGGATTTCAACGTAGAGCCCTTGTGTTATTTCTTGAGAATTGAAGAGTAATGAACATAAGAGCAGGCTGAAATTGGCATAGGAAAAAAGGTGTCATTATCTGCATGAGTGAGTTCTGTGCTCTCTCACATTTTGGAAGTTGAACTGTATGACTAGTAAATCACCACTTTTCTGGAAGCTAAGCAGTTGCCTATTTTCAAATATTAAAATCCAAGATAGACAAAGCAAAATGTGTTCAGATCATTATTTAGTGCAAAATGAAGGAATGACCTTAGGTTTCAAGTATAAGGTTAAAAAAATCCAGGCTCTTCTCCCCATAAAAATTCAAATGGGAGAGAGCAGTATACAATGAAGTAATTGAATAAATAACTTGAGATATTTGTGCAATGGAATTTCTCTTCATAGGGAGAAGGTCTTGAATACAAATGTGAAATATTTATCTTCCTGCTACTCACCACAGTTTTATTTTAAATACAGTTGTCTTGTTCATTAATAATGATGAAGACAGCAGAATACCATAATTCATGTGATGATTCTATAAACCTATTATCACTTCTAGTTGCTTACTCTCATTTATTAGTTTTCTATGTATCAATATCTAAGGCTTTCAAAATTGTTCTCCTTTAATGGATGTCAGAATTCTACAGTGCACGGAGATGGATTTCTGACAGTGTACTTTCAGGATGAAGTGGATAAAAGGGCTTTGATCACAAGATGATTGGGAGGAGATGGGGGAGGGAAATGGGGCCAAAAACTTGAGAAGGGCTATCAATGTCTGAGAAGTAACGCATCTACTATCTGGTGAATGTAACTGTAACCTCTCTATACATTAGAATAAAAAATAAATAAATCTAATTTTAAAAAGGTTTTGATCTAGGGGCCAGGAGTTTGGCCTAGTGGTAGAGTGCTTGCCTAGCATGCACAAAGACCCGGGTTCGATTCCTCGGTACCACATACATAGAAAAAAAAAAGGTTTTGATCTTAAGTTTATTTTGATCAAACATATAAGAGCACCTTAATTTATTATGTTCTATAATCTCATTTTTGAAGGGGGTAAGTGAGCTTATATAAAGAAAAATAAACAAAGGAACTATGGCTAAGATCCATTCCCCTTCCTTCCCAATTTTTGGCTAGTGCTGGCACTTGGACTAGTTTAGATGCTGTCCTTTAGTGTTACTGTCCTTTAATTTTTTTTCCTCAAGGCTGTTGCTCTACCACTTGAGCCACAGTTCCACTTCTGGCATTTTGGTGGTTAATTGGCTTTTCTGTTGAGGCTGATCTCACACCATGATTCTCAGCTCTCATCCTCTTGAAAAAACTAGGATATTGGCATGAAACACTGGTGCCTGCCTAGCTTGTTTCCAGAAGCTCAATTTCCTGCATCTTACCCTACATGCGGCATTTTCTAGCTTCAGTTCTGCTTTTTCCTCTTGGATTGAGATGAAAATGAGAATAATGGGAATAATACTTGTTATTGACTTCAAAATTCCTTAAACATTTTTTTTCATTTACATTGGCTTTATTTTCTGACCATTGATTCACTTTATTCCCTCTCAAATAACACATATGAAAATCTCAGCAGCTACAGCCTCAACTTTTCAGAAGCTACCAATTCCTATAAAGCAAAAGGGAACAGGAGAGGAGAGACAAACAGTTTTAGCTTGGGATTTGGCTCATGGTTCTTCTCTTTATTCCATCAAATTGCTTGTACTCTGTAAACTTATTTTTTAAGCTATTATAGATAGTAGGTTATTATTTCTTTGAGAATTTGTTTTTAGGGGGTTTAATTTTTTGAGTTCTAAGTATATTTTAGGTATGAGACCCTTGTCTGATACATAGCTGGTAAAGATCTTCTCCCATTCTGTGGGCTTTTTATTTATCTTGCTATCTATGTCCTTAGCCACGTAGAAACTCTTGAGTTCATGCAATCCCATTTATCCAGTCTTTCTTTGATTTGTTGTGATTCTGGATCTTTACTCAGGAAGGCTCAACCCATGCCTAGGAACCCTATGTTTCCTCTGTCTCTTCCTGTAATATTTTCATGGCATCTGGCCTTACAATGAGGTCTTTGGAATTGATTCTGGTGCAGGGTGATACATAGGGGATCTAATCTAAGTTTTCTGTATGTCCATGGCCAAATTCTACAGTCACCATTTGTTGAAGAATCATGTCTCTACATGTAACTACAGGGACTAAGATGCTGCTGCTGAAAAATGACCTAGACAATTAAAGACAGATAAGTGCAGATAAGTCACAGAACAGAACAAATTGAATCCTTATTCTCATGCTCCCACATTAATTCAATTCATACTAGTTTCTCTTCAGATGGTACCAGCTCTTTAAGGTCAGACCAGTGAACACATACTAAACATTGAGCTAGGATCTGGAAAAATAGTGAAGGGTAAGACTGGTCCTTGAGTCTTCAGAAGAAGCTGTCACCTTGGCCAGCATTATTTGGAAACATTCAATTCCAGGTATTTGACACATATGCCCCAAATCTATTGCACTATTGTCTGTTGGGGACAGGCCCAGAACTCAGCTGCTGAAACAAATCTCTGGCTTAATCTCCCTGAAATTTGAGAAAAGCAAGTGAGAAAATAGCAGATGATCTCTGACTGGAAATGGAAGGACACTGTGGAATGTCATATTCCCATTCCCTTTTGCTAGAACTGGCCCTATCCCTTCTCTCAAAAGCTACTTAGTCTGTTCCAATGGTTAGATGGAATAACAATTTATTTTTCATAGTTCTGGAGGCTAGGAAGACCAAGTTCATGGTCTTAGCAAATTTGGAGTATGATGTGGGCCTTATTTCTGGTGCCTAGATGGTTACATCTCACTGGATTCTCATGTGGTAGAAGAAGTAAGAGATGTCTCTGGAGTCTCTTCTATAGGCGCACTAATGCTATTCACAAATTCTATTCAGCTTTAATCACTGAGGAAAGAGACCTCTCATGAGTTCATTTCCTTGGGAATTTGGGATTTCAACCTGTGAACTCTGAGGGTCGAGCAATCAGACCTGAGTGCTGATTCTTCCCGAGATGATGACAGATGAATTAAGTATGCAGGTATTATTTTTGGTTATTACACCCCAAAAGATCTGTGACCTATGTTCTATGGTGGTGTATTAGAAAGTTAGCTTAGAGAACTTATTAAAAAGAATCTTTTAATACAGAATGAAAAGACTCTCTTGTTTGGTGGATGAAAGAAAAGGTGACTTTTGTGTGCTTCTTAATGCACATGTACTGCTTTGAATGAATTTATTATAGAACACAAGAACAGAAGATTAAGAAATTAAGGTTCGTGATGCTTAAAATAGATACCACTATTTTTTTCCACTTTAAGCAAAGCAATCTGCCAGGCAGGTGAGATTTTTGAAATGGCGACAATGAAATCTCCAAAAGCCTGGGATGCTTTTCCTCTGCCAGTAAATATTTCCAAATGTACTTTTTGGGGGAATATTTTAACATTTATCCTAGCAACATGTAGATAAGCAGAACTAGGAAAATCTTCTGATTCTTTCCTTGTTCAGACTGCCTATGTACATAAAGCAAAAAAAAAAAAAAAGAGTACCTTGCATTTAACAGCATTTTCAATCTTCTACAAAAATCAAATCAAGCACTCAATTCAATGCTTTCCTTTTTAGGTTGCAGATTTTCTTTTGTTTTTGAAATCAGTGACAGCTAGGAAGGAACAAAAAAATTATCCTGTGTATTTGTATAAGCTGTGCAATTCCTTTTGCTCCTTTATCAGATTACTTTTTTCCTTGCATTTGCTATTAATGCCCTTGAATCATAAACAGAGATAGGGGTTAAACCTAGCAGTGGGACTAGAATGTATAGCTGAAAACAGTATAATCCTTATTATGCCAGAAATTGAACCTAAATAGATGTAGACACCCTGTTGCTTGGGAGGAATGGCACTCCTATCTTAGAATCCTGTAATGTTCTATTACATATCTGTGCCTCATGTTGTGTTTATTTATGTCCATTCCTTAAACTCCGTAAAGGCAACCTCTTTAGCTGTGCTTTGCTACTAGCTTTGGCTAATAGGTATTTCTTCAGTGAATTAAAGACACAGAAGGACATCAAAAAGGGCAATAGTAGGCCTGCCCGACTAATAATTGTCTTGTGGTTTTATTTGAAGAATATCATACTAGTCAGATTTCCATTGCTGTGACAAATTCTTGAAAAAAAAACTTAAGAAAGGAAAAATTTCTATTATTTTCTGGCTTCAGCCTGTGTTAGCCAGCTTTCTTTCTCCTTTTCCTCATCAATTCTGTTTGTCCCTGAGCATATGAAATGGTGCCACCCACACTCAAGGTGTGTCTCTCCCCTTAGTTGATCCTCTCTGGAAATACTCTCAGACAGTGCTTTGCTAGCTAGTCTCACAGGGACTTCTCAATCCAATCTATGTGACATTCAACACTAACTCTTACCAATAACAAAACCACTTTCCTCAAATACATTTTGTCTGAGATGAAATTACTTTACATCGTGTTCATATTTGGGGGTTTATTTTTTCCCAGAAAGCATTTATTTAAAAAAAGTTTCACCTGAGAATCAAGTCTTGGAGTTTGGGGGCATGAGCAGATGCATTTTGAACAGGAAGGGCTGATGATAGGGGCATGAAGTGAGGGTATTGCTTCTACATTGAAGGGTGTTTGAGGGAGAGGTTGCTAAAAGATCATAAGTTCATATCAAAGAAGTATATGTATATGTATATGTATATATATATAGTACATCTTCCCAAAATGAGCTACAGGGTTTAAAAAATATTGGGCAACTACATAATCTTGCCTATTCTGTTTTGCAATTCAATCTGAAAGCTGAATTTGGAACTGTCAATGTATAACACAGACCCCTGTCAGTGACTTCTGTATGTAATCGCCATTACTCCATTCAGTCGAATGGTGGATATATGTAGTCTTCCTAGGTAGAAAATAAGCTGTGAGGCTACTTATGCTTTCTCAGATCAGCAGGATTTGTTCACATTACATATAATGAAGGAGCTTTAAAAAATTAAAAGCAAAACAGTGACAAAAAAAACCAATAGTCATTTCCAAAAGCCTTCAACAGGATATAAGCCCAGTGGGTGACCCCAGGGGACCAGGATAATCACAGTACTCTGGCAAGAAGAAGGAAGTGCTGACAACTGTCAGGGGCAGTGTGTCCCAAGATGTCTTTCACCACCCTTGCCATTCTTCAGAGCATCTTCACACAGCTAGCAAAGGACTCAGATATAAAGAGTTGGCACATAATAGCTTCTGGTTTTGCCCTACAAAGTCTCTAATTGGGAGTGTCTGGAGTCTTACAAAGTAGGCGATGTTAGACAACAACATGTTCTAGGACAGACATGTCAATCAAAGACATCGTGGCTTTTGGAAAAAAAATGTATAATAATATTTTTATGAGCTATTCAGATATAAAGCAGGTTTTTCTTTGAATACAGAAATCAAAAGCTGGTCAAAAATAGTCCATTTCTTTCTTGGTGTAAAGTGCAGTGGGGCAGGTATGAGAGGGAAAGAAAGCAGGGGTGAGTCTCTGGGTACAGCTGCTGTATTTCAGTGTCTGTCAGCATTTCCATTACTGAAACCTCAGGAGGCTGTAATTTAATGTAACTATAAAAATTTACTTTCTGAATTTAAAGTTATTGCCTTGTAACTTACTTTGCTGGTATTTTGCATTTTTGAAGGGAGAAAAAGATGCAATTTCTTCCTGTGTTAAAATTAGAAGAGAACAGAGAAAGTCTCCTTCATTTTGTCTATTTTTGAGAGACCTTTGAAATAAGAGATAGTATAATACAATCTCAGAGTTGCACTTCTCCTTTTCTACAACCTTCTCTTATTTTCAAGTTTTGTCTTAAGCCATATCTTCTTTGCCTTCCTGTACATGTGTGTATTCATAAAATTGATTGTTCTTTATATCATTCCTCTCTACTAAACAAGCATTTGCTCCTATCAACAAACAGTGTGCTTTAGCTCAGAAAAACAAAGAAAAGTAAAATATTCTCTACTTCTAACAATATTCTTCTCTTAGAGACACATTTGGTTGGTTCTTTTTAAAAATGTTAGATTATAATCTCTTTGAGAGTAAAACATGGCATCACATGCATAAATATATTCAAAAGAAAAGCATTATATAATCCACAAAAGCTTATCCTTTTAAGAAAGAGGTGAACTTTTGTTACCAGTGATAAAATATAAGCTGTCAGGTAGAAAACAGAATTTTTTTAAGTTGGATTTGCCACCATGAGTTTATTAGCTTTGCAATCCTTAAATACATTTCCAATGAGATTGGTGGTGACACCTTAAATACGTCTGATAAATATTTAGATGTGATAACCTAGTGAATTAATATTTTCTAAATGGTCAACCTAAGCTATCTCAACATAATTTATAGGTCAAAGATCCATTTAAAATGTAAGATTGGAAAATAGATATGATTTCACATTTTATATTTTGGCTAACCTTTAAGATACTACCACTTGTTGAGTGTTACGTAGTGTCAAAGAATTTCCAAAGGTATTTGCAAATGCTATTAAAATTATCTTTCTTTTTCCTATGAGAGGCTCAATTTTCTTCACATACTTCAGAACATACTACAAACATACAACAAATTAAGTCTAGAAACTGGTATGAGAATCTGTCTTCCATGAAGACAGACATTAAAGCAAATTGCAATCCTGCAAAATAATGTCAGTCTTTTTTTTTGTCAGTCCTAGAGCTTGAACTCAGGGCTTCAGGCACTGTCCTTGAGCTCAAGGCCAGTGCTGTACCACTTGAGCCACAGAACCACCTCTGGCTTTTACTGTGTATGTGATACTGAAGAATTGAACCCAGGGCTCTGTGTTTGTGTGTGTGTGTGTGTGTGTGTGTGTGTGTGTGTGTGTGTGTGTGTGTGACAAAGTAGTTCTTAACTAAATTTTTGGATCTGGTAGATAAAAATAGATAAAAGATACATACACGAATAGAATACTCTTTGTAGTTCCCTATAGCTTTTTCCCCTCCACCCACTCCAACCAGGACTTGAACTCTGATACTTTTGCTCTATAACCTGAGCCATGTCTCCAGACCACTCTTGCCCTCCTCTAAGGTCCTTGTGGAGAGCTTGTATAAAGAACTGGCAAAGTCATTCTTGGGGCATGGCATCTTAGGAGACATGTGTTTCTAGAGGAGTAAAAAAGGAGATGGACCTATTTGCCTATGTGAGGGATGGCTTACTCTAAGATAGGATTTTCTGCTGAATCTGGAAGTTAATTCTGGAAGAATGGATTGAGTTAGCAGCAGAGGGTGATTCATAGTACAGGCCTGACTCTTGCAAATGAGTTGGGAAATATGAGGAGTGTGAAATTTAACAGGCAATGGCTAAATAGTTCAGGGTGGTTATTGTTATTAGAATGTGTGAGGCAGTCTTCTTCTATTTATAGCCTGCTGTTCTGAGCTTTGTTCAACTCCCACCTGCACCCAAAGAACTCATTGTGACATCAGGCTGAAGAGCTGCTTGTCTAGGTGAAATTACTTAGGGAATTCCAATAGAGTTTCAAATTATTCACATTTCAATGTCATTTTCTCATGAAAGATACAGGAATGCTTATAGCCAGCTGTCAGAAGGATAGTGACATTGAAATGTGTTCTGAAGAAGTCTCTGGATATTTTGGGGTTTTATTTTTCTAAGTTACAGCCAGGTCAAGCTAGGATCTTTAATGAGTCTTTTCCCTTCTCATTCTACCTTACATTGAACCAGCCCAAATGAATTGCCTTTTGTAATGTTTCTTAGGGGATCTTACTTATTCTTAATTAATCTTTGTCTTCTTGGCTAAGTATGGAGATGGTTTTCTTGTTCTCTAATTAGTTTAGTCACTCACTTCTTTAATGTATTGAGTAGTAGGCTAGGTTCAGTTAAAAATAAAACATGTCCTCACAAAGTTTTTTAGCTAGTGAAGAAGAAAATGCATATACTAAAACAGTCTCAGGCAGAACAAAATAAAAAAGTGCCACAGAGACCAAGGACAAAATAATCATGGAAGAGATGATACTGAGTGGTGGTGTTGAGAGAGGTAAAGTCTGAGGTAGTGTAAGAGACAGGTATGAGCCATGCAGTATGAAACAAAGGTGTGATGCTGGTCATATTTAAGGTTGATCACCTTAAATATTTTCTCAACATTTTTTTTTGTGGAGGGAATGGTTCTCTCATAATCCTCTTCTCTACTGAGCTGAGTGACTCATTCAGTGTATATGGCCTATTTAGCCAGATAAAAGCTCTGTGGTTACCTGAACTGCTCTCCTTGGAAGGCTGTCTAGCTACTTACCATCTGTGGTTACATTTACTCCAGCCAACCCTCCCCCACTCCTAAGTGAATTTATTAAATTGTTCCTCCATAACATCTATAGTATTACTTCTCAATGGAGTCCTAGGAAATATGGTTTATTCCATTTCATTATATTTTTAGGACTACTGGGGTAGTTGGCATGTCGCTCTCCTTAATCTGCCTCTTGAAGAAATAACAGCAATGCTTTGCAGACTAGAGATTTTGGGGGTGTTATTCTAGAATGCGAGTTACCATCTGCCAAAAATATGGGACAAAGGCTGCAAAGGAGACATTGACATGCAGACATCTTCAAAGGATAATCTAGTCTAAGAAAATGTGCCTCAGTTTACTAAGTGACAGCCAGGTATTTACGGATTAGGAATCAGGATTTGGATTTATATAACCAGGACAGCCCCGATAGCCTCTTCATTTAATACTAGCTACTCAGGAGAAGAAATCTGGAGCACTGTATTTTGAATCAAGGGCAGACAAAATTTTATGAGAGTCCATCTCTAATTTTACAGCAAAATGTTGGGCTGGTGGAATGGATTAACTAGTAGAGTGCCATCTTTGAGCAAGAAAGATAGAGCAGGCTTGAGTTTAAGATCTGAATGACATCATCAGAAGCTTCCTTTTGGTCACTAAGGAGAAAGTGTGTGTGTGTGTGTGTGCGCGCGCGCGTGCGCGCGCTAATCCTGAGGCTTGAACTCTCGGCCTGGGTGTTGTACCTGTTCTTTTATAGCTCAAGCTAGTGCTCTACTACTCGAGCTACAGTTCTGGATTTTTAGTGTTTGGCTAGAGGTAAGAGCGTCATGGACTTTCCTGCCTGAGTTGGCTTTTAAATAGAAATCCTCAGGTCTCAGATTCTGAATAGCTAGGATTACAGGTGTGAGTCACTGGCATCTGACCAAAACAGTGTATTTTTGAAAGTGTATAGGTTATATATTCTCTTCATAATTTGAAGTTTCTATTTTTAAAAATTTCCCTCATCACCCATAATAATAATTGTGGCTAATACTTTGTTCTGTTTCCAATCATTTCTATTTCTATTTTTGGGTGTTTGTGTGTTTTATGGTAGAGATCAAAATGGTCACAATTAATTTCCAGTTTTTATACTATAAGCAAAATTTCTATAGGTTGTACAAAATTTTATGAAAATAGTTTCATTTCCTAAGCCATTTCCCTATTACTGAACATTTGGGCTGTAATCCATTTATTCGTTATTAAATAGTGTTCTTATTATTAATATTCATTTGGTAGCATTATGACTTGCAGAAGGAGGTTATGTTACACAAATAGCAAACGATTGGAAATGAGAGCTAAAGCCAGAAAATGCTCCAATACCAGGCCAATATTGAACAATGATTGAGGAAAACAAAGGAGATCAATTTTGTTATGGTTCTTGCCTCAGGCTTCAATTTCTTCAAGGCCTATCACAAGTTCTCTTCCTCTTTCTCACTTAGTGAGTTCTCAGTCCATGTTTGTTGAATGAATACATGAATAAATGAACATATGTACACTGGGCTTTGACACTGCTGAGCTTGTCAAGGACCATGAAATGATATCCATTTTAAATACTTACTCAAGTAACCTCCCCCAAAGAAATTTTATCCATTCAATGTGATCCCTGGTCCAAAATCACAATGCACCAGTTCCTTCTGATGTGTCTTATGGATTTACTCATTATTTTCAGAAACAAGACACCCATGATAACTAAGAGAGTTTAATGTATTTAATTTTGTATTTGAATATATTTATCATTTGCTTTTGTCAATGGGCAAGTATTTATAAAAACAAAACAAAACAAAAAACTGATAGTGTGCCCAGCTCTGTGCTTGGTGTTTTAGACAGAAAAGTATATACTTGGCCTAGCAAACAACTTACAATTTAGTTAAAAGAATAAAAACCAATTCTCCAGGATTAAAAAAAAAAAAAGAATGGTTAGAGGTATGTTTGCTTAAGAATACATTTGCTAGTTACTGAAGCACAGTAAAGAAAGTAAGGAAATAAGACAGGAACATTAAGAAACACAGAAGGCAAAGCCAATTTTATGACTCAAACTGAATTTTCTGACACTTTTGTGGTTTTTGTCTAACTCAGTAAAATGGAGGCAGGCCACAGCTGATTGGCCACTTGCTACATAATGGATCTTTCTTTCCTTTTCTGTAATTAACTTTATTAACTATGACTTCATCACCCCTATTCTTAGTTGAAATGGTCTGTCCCAGCAACCCTGGAGACAGACTGACTTGCACCTATACTCTGCTCTAATACATGTGCATGATCAATATTTTACATCTGATGATCCCACTCTGGGAAATAATATTTATGTGGTAATAGAACTAATGATAATGTATTAGCTATTGGGTTTAGTGAAAGGATGTCAGGATAATCTAATTTTTACTGGCTTCTGGATAGCTTTCAATTTAAAGGTAATGACACTATGAAATGTTACACTGAGAATACTCAGTATACATGGTATACTCTAAGTGGAAGAATTATTCTATATTTTCCTTTCTTCCTTCCCTCCCTCCCTCCCTTCCTTTCTTCCTTCCTTCCTTCCTCCCTCTTTCTTTCCTTCCCTCCCTCCCCCTCCTTCTTTCCCTCTCTCTCCTTTCTTCATTTTTTTTTTTTTTGTGCCAGCCATGAGGTCTGTACTCCTGGCTTGGGTACTGTTCCTGAGCTTTTTTGTTTAAGGTTGATGTTGCACCACTTGAGCCACAGCTCCACCTCTTGATTTTTTTGATGACTAATTTAGATAAAAGTCGTATAGGCTTTTCTGCCCAGGCTGGCTTTGAACCATGATCCTCAGATATCAGTTTCTTGAGTAGCTAGGATAAAAATTTTGAACCACCAGTGGCTGGTAAATATTCTTTAAAGCAGAAATTCTTTACCTGAGTTCTAAGGCAATTTGATCAGAAAGACATTATACCTTTATTTTTGCTATTTTAAAGTTAGCACATTGTTTCATTAGGATTATAAACAATATGGTAATTTTTACAATAACCCTGCTTTATTTAATCATTAATAGAGATCATTGATACTTTAATATTGCAGTTGTTTCTTACGCCATGAGGTAGTATTTATATTTAGTACTCCTAAGAAAACGTCTTTACCAAGCCTGCAACTAGATCTTGCAATTTAGCACACTAATATTGAAAAAAAGTATGTTATTATAGCACCAATTTGTTTTAAAATATTTTGATACTAACATTTAAACATAATTTGTTCGCTTTTCAGGCTTCTCTGTTTTATCATATATTATTAAAAACATGATTTGTGGGAAGAGTCCCTAGACTTTTCCTGACTGCAATAAAACCTGCGTGCACAAAGGTGAGGGATCCCACTCAGGTTAAGTACCATGGAGTTTCCTTCATGAAACCTCTGCTATTTGCAACACAAATTCCTTCTGTTTTTTCTGACATAGGGGGATCCTTCCAGTCCTTTTCTATGGGGGAGAACTTGGACTGGCTTTGCTGTCAGTTTACACAGTGAGATCTTCACCATATGTAACTCTCGAGGCTGGAGAGATGACACGCCGCCAAAATGGTTGGGGAAAATGGAGGAGCAGAGAGCTCCTGGCTGTATTACCTTATGAGAAGTGACTTGGCGAAACAGCAAGCCGTGCTCTCCTTCCTCCACTGGACACTCATATAATGTTAACAGCATTTTACGCTGTTCTTCCTCACTGATGACATCATTTATGTAACAGCATTTTATGTTGTTAACAAAACACAGGATGGCACAAGCCAGCCTTTCTTCCTGCCTTTCCAGGTAGAGAGGGTATGGTAGCACAGTGTGAAGGAATAACTCCTGATCAAGCCAAATGGCTCTTTCTTTTCTCATGGAGACACCTAAAGACAATGTGACCTAGGGAAGAGACACTTCTTTAGACTTGCTCACTTTTCAGGTGGGTTGGCCTAATTCTGATGGGGTTCCTATGGTTGGTCAAAGAGGGACATTTCTTGAAGACACAAGTTTTGTTCCATGATTCAAACCCTCTGATAGTACAAGATTGAGAAGAGGAATGGAGAGAATACCAGGGTGGTGTCTGCCATTAAAAAAATCAGGGTGAGGGGTCGGGAATTTGGCCTAGTGGTAGAGTGCTTGCTTAGCATACACGAAGACCCAGGTTCGATTAATCCCTCGATTCCTCCCTACCACATACATAGAAGAAAGCCAGAAGTGTGCTGTGCCTCAAGTGGTAGAGCTCTAGTACTGAGAAAACCCAAGGACAGTCCTCAGGCCCTGCATCTAAGCCCAGGACTGGTCAAAAAAAAATCATGGTGGGAGCCAGGAGCTTGGCCTAAGTGGTGGGGGCCGGGAGCTTGGCCTAATGGTACATTGCTTGCCTAGCATGCATAAAGACCCAAGTTTGATTTCTCAGTATCACATATATAGAAAAAGCCAGAAATGGTGTTGTCACTCACATGGTGGAGTTCCAGCCTTGCGGAAGCCCAAGGACAGTCCTAAGTTCAAGCCCCAGGACTGGCAAAAAAAAAAAAAAAAAAAAAAAAAGTCCAGAGATGTTCTTTCTTTGCCCTTGAATTTATTCAATGAAAGTCCAATGGTATCATTAGTGAGAAAGTACAGTTTCCATTACACAAAGACTTTGGGGAAGCCAGACCCTCAGAGTCTTGCTCTTGGGTGGCAATATTGTATCTGTCACAATATAGAAATAGGTTATTCAGATCCAAGAACAAGGCTGGTTAAATGGCTTTATTTTCCCCAAGTCTGATGAAACTTTCCATAGCCATTTTCCTTTATTTTATTTACCTTACATGATTCCTTGGCTTAATTTAAACATTGCTTGTTCTTGTGCACTCAGTTCTGAGGCTTTCAGATAAGATTTTTTATAACCTAATCTAGGAACACAGGGATAGAAAGGAAAAATGAACATTTGAAGTGTAGGTTTCCAGTTTATTGGGAGTAATTGTGAAACATGTGGTTTCTTCAATGGCCTATCAGTTTATTACAAGGTGACTTATAGTGAAATACTTCATGAAAGCTTGTTAGCATGGATCGCAGTTGTTTTTGAATGTCTTCTGTGCTCTCGGTATTATCAGGCATTCCTTTCCCACAACTGTGCCTCCTTTTCTGCTTACAAGGACTGTTTGGGAACTCACGCACTGGTCTAAATGCACTCAAAACATTGCTCTTTAGAAGTTCCCTTGTTCTTCATAGCTTCTCATAAGAATACATTGGTTTTAAGACATGAGAAAGGGTATCAATGTATGTGAAGTTATGCACCTTCTATCTGGTGAATATAATGTAACCCTTCTATTAATTACGATAAAAATATATGAAAAAAAAGGAAGTGGAGGGGAAACTCGGGGAAAGTAATGAAATAGGTGATGTTGTCCAAAGAAAGAAATGTACATATTGCCTGACTGACTTATGAACTGGTAAGCCCTCTGTATAATACTTTAATAATAAAAATAAAATTACTTTTAAAAAGAAAAAAAAGAATACATTGTTTTTTTTTAATTTTTGTAAAGTACTAAGGCTTAATTTAAGAGGATGTTTTTAGGGCTGGGAGCTTGGCCTAGTGGTAGAGTGCTTGCCTAGCATGAATGAAGCCCTGAGTTTGATTCCCCAAAATCACATACATAGAAAAAGCCAGAAGTGGTACTGTGGCTCAAGTGGCAGAATGCTAGCCTTAAGCATAACGTGTCCAAGGACAGTGCCCAGGACCTAAGTTCCAGCCCCAAGACTGGCAAAAAAAAAAAAAAGTGCATGTTTTGCTGGAAGTCTGGCCTAGTGGTAGAGTGCTTGCCTAGCATGCACCAAAAGCCTGGTTCAAGTTATCAGTACCACATACATATAAAAGCCAGAAGTGTGTTGTGGCTCGAGTGGTAGAGTTCTAGACTTAAGGAAAAAGCCCAGGGATAGTGCTCAGGCCCTGAGTTAAAGCCCCAAGACTGGCAAAAAGAAAAGAAAAGAAAAACAGAAGAAAGAGAAAGAGAGAGAGAGAGAGACAGAGAGGAAGAGAGAATAAGTTCTCTATAGGCTATTTTATGACTAAAATTTGTGTGATTAACAACCAGATATGATATTAAAACCTCAGATCATTAAAGATCCTGAAAGGAAAATCAAGTTGGAAACTCAGTTTTTCTTGTTTAATCTTCACTATCAAGTCTCATATTGAACTTGCTGAATATTTTTCCTCTCTTTTTAGAGAGACAAAGTTTGCTGAATTGTTGCTTGAATAGAATGTCACTGACCTCTAATTTAGCATGGAAGATAGTAGATTTAACCTTTAGTTATATTTGTAATGTAAATTTATATTGGTCTACCAGTGTAGCTAACCAATTAATTAGTCTACTTCATCTTAAATTTATTTTTTTGAGTACTCCACAGAATGAAGAAAATTACCTTTGGAAATATCCAACTGGCAAAAAAGGAAACTTTTTTATTTGTTTTAGAATGAGAGTTGATGCAATGTAATCATAAATATGAAGCTAATGTTATATGATTTTTAGGATCTGAATTTCATTCTTTTGGGGAGAGAAATGAGAAGCTGAGATGACTCTTTTCTGACTATTGGTGTATATAATTCTAGTACACATTGCAGGATTTCTGAAAAAAAAACAGTTTAATCACTAGATTTGAGCCAGGAGTGGTTTGAAATTTGTTTATTATTTGTTTATAATTCAACACATCAACAGGAGTAAGGACAAAATTACATGGTTGTCTCAATAGATGCAGAAAAGGCATTTGACAAGATCCAACACCCCTTTGTGCTAAAAGCTCTGGAGAAACTAGGAATCCATGCAACATTTCTCAGTATAATAAAGGCTGTGTATGAAAAACCCACAGTTAACATTGTACTTAATGGCGAAAAGCTAAAGCCATTCCCTCTAAAATTAGGAATGAGACTAGGATGCCCACTCTCTCCACTCCTTTTTAACATAGTATTAGAATTCCTAGCCAGAGCAATAAGGCAAGAAGCAAGCATAAAGGGGATCCAAATAGGGAAAGAGGAAGTGAAACTTTCTCTCTTTGCAGATGACATGATTCTGTACTTAAAGAACCCTATGGACTCCACTCCCAAGTTGCTTGAACTGATGGAAAATTTTGGCAAGGTAGCAGGGTATAAAATTAACCCTCAAGACTACATTAAACTGCAGAGCTTTTGTATGGCAAAGGACATAGCTAGTAAATTAATTAGGAAGCCTACAGAGTGGGAGAAGATCTTCACCAACCATACAACAGACAAAGGCCTCATATCTAAAATATATCAACAGCTCAAAAAATTGAATCACTCTAAAACTAATCCCCAAAGTAACAACCATCCCATTAAAAAATGGGCCAAAGACTTAAAGACAGTCTTGTCTGAAGAAGAAATAAAAATGGCCTATAGACACATGAAGAAATGCTCAACATCTCTGGTCATAAAAGAAATGCAAATCAGGGCTGGGAGTTTGGCCTAGTGGTTAAAGTGCTTGCCTAGCATGAACGAAGACCCGGGTTCGATTCCTCGGTACCACATACATAGAAAAAAGCCAGAAGTGGTGCTGAGGCTCAAATGGTAGAGCTCTAGCATTGAGAAAGTCCAAGGACAGTGCACAGACCCTGAGCTCAAGCCCAGGACTGGCAAAAAAAAAAAAAAAAAAAAAAAGAAATGCAAATCAAAACAACTCTAAGATTCTACCTCACTCCAGTTAGAATGACCAGGATCAGGAAAACTAACAACAGATACTGGAGGGGATGTGGCCAGGAGGGATCACTACTACACTGTTGGTGAGAGTGCAAACTTGTTCAACCACTATGGGAAGCAATATGGCAGTGCCTCAAAAGAATAAACATAGAGCTCCCCTATGACCCAGCAATTCCACTACTTGGCATTTACCTAACCATCCAGAAACTAGGGCATACTACATCCACTAGCACAAAAATGTTCATTGCAGCATTATTCACCATAGCAAAGATATGGAACCAACCTAGATGTCCCTCAGTTGATGAGTGGATCAACAAGTTGTGGTATTTGTACACAATGGAATTCTATGCTGCTGTCAGAAAGAATGACATTGCCCCATTTGTTAGGAAATGGAAAGACTTAGAAAAAATCATATTAAGTGAAGTAAGCCAGACTCAAAGGAAATTAGACTCAATGGTTCTCCTTATTTGTCCTAATCAGTAGAAACCTTGGGCTCTGCAATAGATCTGCAACAGAGATCTGCAATAGAGCAAAACCTTGATACATAGGGCCATATAGTATGAAGCTAATTGAAAAGACCTCCAGGATATTGAAACAAAAGCCATACAATGAATGATTGTTGTCCTTAATGTACTGTGTTATTTCTCATCTCTTTTGCTGTCCCTTGGTTATCTCATATTGTTACAGTATCTCACCTTGTTATCTGATATATTGGATTTATTTGTATTTGGTTATTTGAAATTGGATAGGGAAGGGGGGAAAACCAAGATGGGGGTGTGTGGAAGGGAGGGTAATGGGGACCAAGACATGTGAAAGGGTATCAATATTTGTGAATTAATGCACCTTCTATCTGGCAAATATCATGTAACCCTTTTATTAATTACAATTAAAAAATACAAAAAAAAATTAACCCTCAAAAATCAACTGCCTTCCTCTATGCCAACAATGAGAGGATCAAGGCAACAATGAGGAAAGCAACTCCTTTTGCAATAGCCTCAAAGAAAATAAAGTACCAAGGAATTAACTTAACTAAGCGTGTAAAGGACCTTTTTGATGAAAACTTTAAAGTACTGAAAAAGAAAATTAAAGCAGAGCTGAGGAAATGGAAAAACCTCCCATGCTCCTGGACTGGAAGAATCAACATTGTGAAAATGGCAATCTTGCCAAGGGCTATCTACAAATTCAATGCAATACCCATCAATATCCCAATGTCATTCTTTAAAGAAATAGAAGAGGCAATTCAAAATTTCATATGGAACAATAAAAGACCCCATACATCAAAAACACTTCTTAACAGAAAGAATAGCGCAGGCGGAATTTCAGTACCAAACTTTAGACTCTATTATAGAGCTATAGTCACCAAAACAGCTTGATACTGGCACAAGAACAGGCCTGAAGACCAATGGAATAGAACTGAAGACCTAGATATTAACCCATAAAGCTATGGTCACCTAATCTTTGATAAGGGAGCCAAAAAAATAGTATGGAAGAAAGACAGCCTCTTCAACAAGTGGTGCTGGCAGAACTGGTTAAGCACCCGCAAAAAACTAAAATTGGATCCTTCTTTGTCACCCTGCATTAGGATTAACTCCAAATGGATCAAAGACCTCGAAGTAAAAGCCGATACACTGAAAACTTTACAAGAAGGATTTGGCACAGGTCAAAACTTTCTCAATAAGGACCAAGAATCACAACTAATCAGAGAAAGGCTGGATAAGTGGGACTGCATTAAACTGCAGAGCTTCTGTATGGCAAAGGACATAGCTAGCAAATTAACTAGAAAGCCTACTGAGTGGGAGAAGATCTTCACCAACCAAACAACAGACAAAGGCCTCATATCTAAAATATATCAACAACTCAAAAAATTGAATCACTCCAAAACTAATCTCCAAAGTAACAACCATCCCATTAAAAGCTGGGCCAAAGACTTAAAGAGATTCTTCTCTCAAGAAGAAACAAAAATGGCCTATGACACATGAAGAAATGCTCGACATCTCTTGTCATAAAAGAAGTGCAAATCAAAACAACTCTAAGATTGGCCAATAAGAATGGCCAGGATCAAGAAATCTGATAACAACAGATGCTGGAGGGGATGTGGCCAGGAGGGATCACTACTACACTGTTGGTGGGAGTGCAAACTCGATTAACCACTATGGAAAGCAGTATGGCAGTGCCTCAAAAGGCTAAACATAGAACTCCCCTATGACCCAGAAATTCCTGTACTTGGCATTTACCCAACCGTCCAGAAACAAGGGCATACTAAATCCACTAGCACAATGATGTTCATTGCAGCACTATTCACCATAGCAAAGATATGGAACCATCCCAGATGCCCCTCTGTTGATGAGTGGATCAACAAGATGTGGTATTTATACACAATGGAATTCTAGGCTGCTGTCAGAAAGAATGACATCGCCACATTTGTAAGGAAATGGAAAGACTTAGAAAAAAATCATATTAAGTGAAGTAAGCCAGACTCAAAGGAACATATGCTCAATGGTTTCCCTCATTTGTCATCATCAGTAGGAACCTTGGGCTTTCCTAGCAGAGATTCACAATAGAACAAAATCTAAATACATAACCCCATATATTATGACGCTAAATGTCAGGACCTCCAGGATATTGAAACAAAAGTCATATAATGAATGATTGTTGTCCTTGATATACTATGTTACCTCTCATCTCTTTTACTGTCCCTTGGTTATCTCATATTGTTACAATATTTCACCTTGTTATCTCATATATTTTATATATGCTTAATTGGTTATTTGAAATAGGAGAGGGAACGGGGAAAATCAAGTTGTGAGTGTGGTGGGTGGGAAGGAAATGGGAAACAGGACATGAGAAAGGATATCAATATTTGTGAAGTAATGTACCTTCTATCTGATGAATATAATGTAACCCTTCTATTAATTACAATAAAAATATATGGAAAAAAGTGACATTGGGGGGCCGGGAGTTTGGCCTAGTGGTTAAAGTGCTTGCCTAGCATGCATGAAGACCCGGGTTCGATTCCTTGGTACCACATACATAGAAAAAAAGCCGGAAGTGGTGCTGAGGCTCAAGTGGTAGAGCTCTAGCCTTGAGAAAGTCCAAGGACAGTGCTCAGGCCCTGAGCTCAAGCCCAGGACTGGCAAAAAAAAAAAGTGACATTGGGATATTGATGGGTATTGCATTGAATTTGTAGATAGCCCTGCGCAGATTTCCATTTTGACAATGCTAATTCTTCCAATCCAGGAGCATGGGAGGTTTTTCCACTTCCCCAGTTCTGCTTTAGTTTCCTTTTTCAGGTTTTTAAAGTCTGAAATCATTTCTCTTAAGGAGTTGTATTCAATAGCCAAATTGTATGTCTTGAAATGACAGGTTGCATTGGGATTGGATACTGCTGATGCAGTTGTCCACATATATCTTTTCGCTTCTCCTGCCCAAGAAAGCACACATGGTTGCCAGAGCTAGGCCACCTAAAACTGGAATGATTCTCCATCATCTGTGCCTCTCTGAAGCCAAATTCTGAATGAGCTGGTCACTCTGAATGACTAGAATTGATTGGGAGACTGCACCCTGTTGTCAGGGAGTCTGGCAAATGATCCACATTCCCAGTTTCCATAATGGAATCTCAGTTCTCCCCACACCAAGTAATAGCAACTAAGTGACTTCCTTTCTTTTTTTCATGTATTATTAAATAGTATTTAAGAGATTTATTAAAAGACTGCAATTTCTTATAAGCCCCAGTCAGAATGGTAGGTCATTCCCTAAATAACACAAACATGGAAGCCCAATTATTTAATTCCTAGATTTGTTTTCATCTTGAAAAGCAAAGCATAATGAAGATCTTTTTGATTAGTCCCTGTAGTTCATTTTTGTATAAAGTGTTGCCTCCTTAGTGACTCTCATTAGTATGTGTGGAATGTAGTTCCTGTCCCTCAGAGAAAACAGCCAGGTCTCCAGAGCATCATTCTTCCTTCATGTTTTTACCCATGCCATTGTCTCGTGACCAAGATCAAAATTCTTGGTACTTTCTTTTTTTATATTATCGGGTTAATATATAGAGAGGTTACAGTTACATTCGCCAGGTAGTAGGTGCATTACTTCTCATATACTGATATCCCTTTTCATGAAATCCTTAGTCTCTGAAACAGTAGGACTTCCAGTTAAATTTTATAAATGCATGACCATTGCTGAATATTTTATAATAACTGATCTTATTTCTTTTTATAAATATCAGAAGACTTCAGCACTTCAGCAGACTATGTACCTAGATATGAAATACTCAGGAAATCACTAGTCTTTTATACCATTTATTGGTGTGGCTCACAGATCTGAACATAGCCTTTTTTGTTTTTTTTTTTTCAGCCACTGCCAATATTTATCTTTCATTTCTTCTGCTTCCCACAATTATCTACCTCTAAACATTATCAAAATTGTCCCCAGGCGTCTAAACTTTAAATGAGATTGTAACTTTTCCATTTGGGCCTTGTTTCATTAAACAAATACGTGGGTGCTACATGATTTTTCTGCAGATACTGTTTATGTGGGTGGGATTGGTTCTGTGTTTACAGCTGAAGAGAAAAAAAATCAACACTTTATTGGACATGTACTAACATGTGGGTGAAGTTGAAGAAAATAATTGAGTGCTGAAATCAAATACAAGCCTGGGAAAATACTCCTTTTTGATGGGGTTGGCAGGAAAGGCCAACAGCTGGCACACGTTGCAATTTCTAAGGTCTAAATTTTTTTCCCAGAATTTTTTTTTTTTTAGGAAGCTCATTTTCTTAACTGAAGCTGATCAGTCCTGAAGAATCCAAGGTAAAATGATATATATACCTAGAAACAAGACAATTCACCTCAAAACAAACAAAAAATGTATTCTTAACCAATTGCATCTATCACATCTTTCACATCTTCAAAACCATCTATCTACTATTAATTCACATCACTAATGGTAATTAATGCTAATTAATTCCATGCTGCAGTGAAAATGGAATTAGTGAATACTGAAACATTCCTCTTAGAGGAAATTCCGAATTAGGTTCCTGTAGGCCCTGAGGTGGTGAGTGCTTATAATTTTATGTTACCTCCGCAGCCATATTTAAATATAAGCTTAACTTCCTCATTACCAGAGGTTGGGTACAGTTGCCTTTGACAGTTTCTAATTCTATATCACACCCACATGGCTTAAGCTGTTAGTCAGAGATAAGATCTTAAAGAAACAGTTCCCACCTGGCTCACTGGGCTCCTCATTCCTTTAAGTGTATTATTCAGGCAATTGCTTAGAAATTAAATGTCCACTTCACACCAGTCATGGTGTAACCTTTTAAAACTAGTCATGCTTGCTTTAATCCCTTTAACTAAAATGTCCTAGGAGAAACCTGTTTGGATAACATCCTGGATCCAATAAAGGTGAATGTTTCATGTCCCCTCTCCATGTGAGGCTGTAATCCTTGCCCTCCATGCATGCTCTGTATCCTCCAGTTTCTACAAGCACTAAAACTCATAAACCTTCACACTGTGCTTGTGTTGCTGAAGCTTCAGTACGCGCAATCGGATCCTTAATAGTAAGGCCCTGGATGACTCTGCTGAGTTATTTGTTCAAAGTACCCTAGTTATCATATTTTCATCAACTGGATAATATAGAACCTTGTTTCATGTGAAGTTCTAAAAATCACCACCAAAGATACCATTACCATGCCTGAACAAGCATCACATGACACATGTGTTTTCTCTATGAGACACATCATGGTCTTCCTGTACTTGGGAATACAAAACAGTATGTCAGTACTATGGTTGTGGCCACTTTAAACAGTGAAAACAGCAACAAATCACATAAAAATGTGAAAAGCATGTTGCTAAATAGACTGCAAAAAGGACACTTTGTAGTATGAAAGCTCAAACAAGAGAGAAGAGTATCACCTTGTTTGAACTCAGCTAAAACCTGTGTGTTGGGTGACTCAGATTTTTCTCTGCTCTGTGCATGTCCATGAATAGCTGTGAAAACACTGCAAGTGTTGATTTCAGGCTTACAAATACATTTTAGTGAGCAGAGGAATTTGAAAATAAAGAATTCACAAATAATGAGAATTGAGTGTATTCATGCATGCATGCATGCATTCATCCATCCATTCACCCACCTACCTATCCGTCCATCCACACACCCACCCATTCATCTGTTCAGAATGTATACTGCAAATGTGATGTGTTATCCTTTTCATATTAACACTATGTGTTTAAAATATGTTGAAGGTCTTGTTCCTCCTGTTCCAGGCTCTTACACAGAGCATGCTGAAGAGTAGACTGTCAATACGTATTTACTGAAGATTCAGTAAGTGATTTGTGAGTAGCACTTATAACAGAGAAGAGTATTATTTTCTCTCTTTGCCTATATTGACCTGAAGTAGAAATGTCCCTGAAATCTAAAAATATCTCTACACAGATTATGTGTCATGGGTACAGTTTTTTTTCGAAAGAGTATTGGAATAAATAATCATAATCTGTGAAATGATGTGGATTCTATCTTTAGATACCAGCTGAACTAAATCTATAAATTTCCTTACCATTTTCCCCCTGGACCTCCTTAAGAACCCACTATATATATAATTTATAATATATATTATATTTATATTATGATTACATGTATAATTACATATATAATTTATTTATCGGGCTTGGACTCTGATCCTTGGTGCTGTCCCTGAGCTCTTCTGCCCAAGGCTACCACCCTACCTCTGGGCCTGGGTGCTGTCCTTGTGCTCTCAGCTCAAGGCTACTGCCTTAACCCTTGAGACACAGTGCCCCTTCTGGTTTTCTTGTGGTTAATTGGAGATAAGAGTCTCAAGGTCTTAACTCCAAATGGATCAAAGACCTGGAGGTAAAAGCCAACACTGAAAACTTTACAAGAAGGAATAGGAGATACACTAGACCTCCTTAGCACAGGTCGAAACTTTCTTAATAAGGACCAAGAATCACAACAAATCAGAGAAAGGCTGGATAAGTGGGACTGCATTAAACTGCAGAGCTTTTGTATGGCAAAGGACATAGCTAGTAAACTAATTAGGAAGCCTACAGAATGGGAGAAGATCTTCACCAACCATACAACAGATAAAGGCCTCATATCTAAAATATATCAACTGCTCAAAAAATTGAATCAATCCAAAACTAATCTCAAAAGTAGCAACCATCCCATTAAAAGATGGGCCAAAGACTTAAAGAGAGTCTTCTCTGAAGAAGAAACAAAAATGGCCTATAGACACATGAAGAAATGCTCAACATCTCTGGTCATAAAAGAAATGCAAATCAAAACAACTCTAAGATTCTACCTCACTCCAGTTAGAATGGCCAGGATCAAGAAAACTAATAAAAACAGATGTTGGAGGGGATGTGGCCAGGAGGGATCACTACTACACTGTTGGTGGGAGTGCAAACTCTCGTTCAACCACTCTGGAAAGCAGTATGGCAGTTCCTCAAAAGACTAAACATAGAGCTCCCCTATGACCCAGCAATTCCACTACTTGGCATTTACCCAATCATCCAGAAACAAGGACATACTAAGTCCACCAGCACAACAATGTTCATTGCAGCACTATTTACCATAGCAAAGATATGGAACCAACCTAGATGTCCCTCAGTTGATGAGTGGATCAACAAGATGTGGTATTTGTACACAATGGAATTCTATGCTGCTGTCAGAAAGAATGACATTGCCCCATTTGTTAGGAAATGGAAAGACTTAGAAAAGATCATATTAAGTGAAGTAAGCCAGACTCAAAGGAACTTAGGCTCAATGGTTTCCCTCATTTGTCATAATCAGTAGAAACCTTGGGCTCTCCTAGCAGAGATTTGCAATATAGCAAAACCTTGATACAAAAGGCCATATAGTACGATGCTAAATGAAAGGATCCCTAGGATATAGAAACATAAGCCATATAATGAATGATTGTTGGTCTTAAGGTACTATGTTATCTCTCATCTCTTTTGCTGTCCCTTGGTTATCTCATACTGTTACAGTATCTAACTTCGTTACCTGATATATCAGATATAGTTGTATTTGGTTATTTGAAATTGAATAGGGAATGGGGGAAAACAAGATGAGGGGTGGGGGTTGGGGAGGAGGGAAATGGGGACCAAGACATGTGAAAGGGTATCAATGTATGGGAATTAATGCACCTTCTATCTGGCAAATATCATGTAACCCTTCTATTAATTACAATAAAAAATATATGAAAAAAAAAGAGTCTCAAGGTCTTAAGTGCCTACGCTGGCTTTGAACCATGATCCTCAGATCTCAGCCTCCTGAGTAACTAGAATTACATTTGTGAGCCCCCACACCTGGCAAAAAAACACATTATTTTCTGGTATATATGTTAATATTTAAAGAGATATAACACCTAAAAAATACCTTGTTTGGTATTTTTTTGTCTGAACTTCAGATATTACTATGTTTTAAGCCACTCCCTCTTCATGCTGTGTTTTGTCTGGGTCTTTCATGGTGTGATATCAAAGTAAACAATAACTCTATATCCCAACTTCTTAGATTAACAGGTCCTGTTTTACATTCCCAAGCTAAACAATGTGTGTTCTTTCAGCTTTTGGCTGAATATGATATTCCAGTTGTTGGATTATCTTTATATACACATTCCTTTTTTGCAGTGAATTATTGGTTGGACATGGTATTATGGAGAGAATGCAGCTAGGATTTTGTTGAGCAAATTGTTTAACTTAACATATGTCCAGAATTATGTGAAGAGTAAACAAAATTCAATAAATAAATAAAGATGAGCAGGGAACATGTTTTTAGTATTAAGTCAAATTATGGCACAAAAATTCATCTTTTAGATTATGGAAATATGGGACATTTCACAAGTCAACCATAGAGATTTGTAAGCAATAATGGCTTTAACTTCTTCAGATACTGAAGGAGGCAGTTATGGGGCTGGAATGAAGAAGTGACAGGAAAGCTGTTCTAAGTATTTTTTTTCTTCAAATCCCAGGTTTTAGACCCTCACAGCTTTGGAGGTAGTATACAGCCTGGCAGAAGGTGATAATATAACATTATGAAACTAGTTTCTGAATACTAGATAAATATACTTAAAGGGAATATAAGTAGTCACAGGCAGGAGTTGGTAACAGCACCAAGTTACTGGAAGGTATCACAACAGTTACCATTTATTTAGTCTCTATCCCATTATCAGGTATTATGCCTAATGTTTTATTTTCTTATCTAATCTTTATAACCCTTTGAGGTGATATCATAGATATTTTACATAAAAAGAAAATTAATCTCAAAGCAGATAAGCAATCTGCCCAAGGTCACACACCTAATGTAAGGGGGAAAATGAGATACTAACACATAGCTATATAACCCAAAGTCCAAGTCATGCTTTTATGTCTAAAATGAAAAGTATACCAATACAAAAGAACAACTTATTATACTTCTTTGGTTATAAAAAGCAATATAAGCTCATTGTAGGAAACTGAACTTTCAGAAAAAAAATGATAGAAAAAGGTCACCCACAAGTCTGCCTTTTGATGAATTTTGATTCAATTTCCTTTTAGTCTCTTTCTATCTGCATTTCTTATTTGTGTTTAATCTGTAACTATATTTGTATCTGTCTATGTAACAAGACATGAATGCATTCTTATGAAAAAGTTAGTAGGAATGCGTATCTTTCTGTATGCACATATATATATCTCCTTGGAATCATATGGTATAATTAATGATTTTATGATCTACTATAGCAAACAACATATTAAAAATTTCTCAAAGCTGAGTGAGCATAGCTAATGCTCACAATTCTACCTATCCAGGAAATGGAGGTTATGGCTTGAGGCTACCCTAGGCAAAAAGTTTATCGGGACCCCATCTTGACAAATAGCAGGACATTGTGACACATGCCTGTCATCCCAGGTACAGTTGAAAATAGGATTGTGTTCCTAGTTGGCCTGGGGAAAAAGTGAGAACCTTTCTCAAAAATACTAAAGCAGCTCAGTCAGGTGTTTGTTGTCCTAGCTACTCAGGGACTTGAGATCTGAGGATTGAGGCTCAAAGCCAGGCTTGAGCAGAAAATTCCATGAGACTCATCTCTAATTAACCAGAAATAAAACAGAAATGGAGGTTAGCATGGATGATAGAATACTAGTCTTAAGTACAAAAGCTCAGAGACAGTGTCCAGGCTCTGGGTTCAAGCCTCAGGCATGACCATCACACACACACACACACACACACACACACACACACACACACACACGCACGCACACACGCACGTGCGCACACACACACACACACACACAGCACACAAAAAGCACACAGAGTTGGTCTCATGTAAATGATATAGTACCTGCCTTTCAAGCACAAAGTCTTGAGTTCAAACCTTAGAACTGCCAGAACAAACAATCCTAAACCCAACATGTATAATTAATCATTTAATATTCCAGTACTATAGTTACCTTTTTTTTTTGGTCAGTCATGGGGTTTGCTCAAGGCTACTTCCCTACCCTGTGAAGCACAGCCCACTTCCAGTTTTCTAGTGGTTACTTGGAGAGAAGAGTCTCACGATCTTTATTTAGTGCCTGGGCTGGCTTTGAACCACAATGCTCAGATGTCAGCCTTCCTAGTAGCGAGGATTACAGGCATGAGCCTATCATGCCTAGTTTATATTTACCTATTTTTCCCATATATTTTTATTGTAATTAATAGAAGGGTTACATTACATTCGCCAGAATATTTACCTATTTTTGATATTAGGTAATTCCAAGCATTTTTTACTATTATAAGTAGTATTGTGTTGAACATTATGGCTTAAACTTCTCTATCTGAATCTTAGGCTGTTTGTTCATGATGGATACTTAGAATTATTGAGTATAAATTCAATTTTTAAGGCTGTTGGTACTCATAGATAAGTTGTAGGCTTTAAGTTATAAATTTATTGCCAATAGTATGAACATATAGACGTCAGTGGCTGCATATGATATAAACTTATTTGCCAATTTTAATAAAATGTGCTTTTTATTGTCAGGATAATGTATAGAAGGGTTACAGTTACATTCATCAGGTAATAGGTGCATTACTTCTCACATGTTGCTACATCTTCTCATGTTTTGGTCCCCATTTCCCTCCCCCACCTCCTCCCAATCATCTTGATTTCCCCCTTCCCTTTCCTATTTCAAATAAACAAAATGTATATACAATATACTAGGTAACAAAGTCAGATACAGAAACAATATGAGATAACGATAAGGGGAAAAAAAGAGAAGAGTACATTAAGGACAACAATCACACAAGACAAAGCTCTTGTTTCCATATCAATAAAATATATTTATATCTCTCTCTATATATAATTAGTAATGAATTTCAACACTTTCATGCTTTCATTCTCGTCTATCTTCATGTCCATCATTGCTCTTTCAGTGGGCTAGTATTTACTATTTTCTTAGTATCAGACCATGTTGGTGATTATTATGAAGCCATTAAATCACAAATCCTACATTAAGGCCAGTTTTTGAGACATAGCAAAGGTGGGTGTCTTGTGGATATCGAGAATAGCTTTCCATGAGTATTAGTCTAGCCTTCCCCAGCCTCACCTAGATAACTCCTGCTCAAACAGGCCTCCTATCGATAGAACCAGTGGGTATCAGTTGCATATGATGCCTGTGCCTGCATCCTATTGGTGAGGTAGGAAATAAAGTTTGGCTCTTCAAAAGTCTAGAACCAATTGTCATCTTGAGCAAGTAACAGGCTTCCTAGCCTTAGCTACATAGATAGACCCTGTCGAGAGAGAAAGCCATGTATGCGAGGTGGTTATGAAGAATTAGAGATCTACAATTCAGGCTAGATTTTCTAAAAGTATCATCTTAAGTTTCTGGAGTCACAATTTGTTACAAGAAGATTCATTCTTTTTTAAACAGCATTTACTGAGTTTATTTATATGGCAAAGTGACCTTTGACTTTTAATTTAGAGTATCTAACTTCTTGAAACCAGTGCATTCTTTCTACACAATCATTAGGCATTTCCAATTTTACTTATTCTAGCTTACTCATAATTTGGTTCATATGTTCAAGAATATCCAACATTCTTTTAGGATTATATCTCATTTTATTAATGGCAGTGAAATTTTAGCTCAAGGGAGAGTATCTCTAATTCATTGTAATAGTCTAACCTCCTATCTTCCACTCCCTAACCCCTAAATATCAGGCTGTAAGAACTTAAATGTTTCGAGAAATGTATCTGTTTTATTCAATTTAGCTTTTTAAATAAACCAATAATTATTTTAATATAAATTTTCTTTCAGCTAGAAAATCTATATTTCTCCTATGTAGTCTCTTATGAGTGTTAATTGTTAAATAAATTAAATCTTTATTTAAACAGTGAAGAAAATAATCTTTGCTTTTGGGGCCAGGAGTTTGGCCTTGTGGTAGATTGCTTGCCTAGCATGCACAAAGATCTGGGTTCGATTCCTTGGTAAACCACATACATAGAAAATGAAAAGCTGAGGCTCAAGTGGTAAAGCCCTAGCCTTGAGAAAGTCCAAGGACAGTGTTCAGGCCCTGAACTCAAGCCCAGGACTGGCAAAAAATATATAATCTCTGCCTTTTGTGTGTATATATGTATATGCGCACTAATAGAATTCTTAACATCATTTTACTATATATTGAGCACTATCTTCATAGTGCCAGCAGAATATTTGTGCTACAGCTATATGTTCAGTGGGCTGAAATGGAATATAATAGGACATGAAAGCTTACTAAATAAAATCTAGGTTCAACTTTGATTTTATTGTTAATGTTTACCGATTTCTTTTAAAATATATATGGGGGAAGGACAGTAGAGCAAAATATGGGAGGGAGTAACAATGTGCAACAAGAAATGTGCTTATTACCTTACATATATAACTGTAACCCCTCTGGATATCACCTTGACAGTAAAATTGAATTACAAGTAGAATATATATGCAAACATATATTAGGGAAATATATAAATATGTGCTAATATCACTGGATTTGTGTTTATTCTGGAGCAGTTTACCTTTCTTTATGAAGATTAAATGATCAGACCTTATATTTTCTGAAATGATTGAGTAAATCAAGGCTGATTTAAAAACTAGTCAATACTATAACATCCCAGAATGTGATATTTTTCTAATCTCGCAATGAATGGCTCTTGGATGTGATTCGATATATATGTCTTGGTCAATTTTTGTTTCAGAAAACAAGACATGAACCTAGTTGATTTTTTTCCAACTGGTACTGTTGCTCAGTTTTTATATGGAATTCCTATATTGATTTGCTTTTTAAAATGTTTTTCCCATCTGAATCTCCTGCCACTCTGAATGATTCCAAGTTCTTATTGATTTGGATGGAAACCTCTGTAAAGTTTGAAAATATTTTTTATTTACAAATTTCAAACAAAGCCTCATTTACCATAATGAACCATCAAGTCCTAATAGTGCATTAGTACATTAATCTTTAATGCTTTTACAGATGATTCAGAGCTAGAAAAGAAACATGCATTCCAAGCCTGAGTGCATGGTCCCAAGCCCTAAGGCCTCCTTCATCCGGGCACCCAGCCTCTACCTGTCTTTCTCTCTGTTCCTTGCCCTCCTCCAGGAGGTTGGGTTTAGGATGCAACAATATCACAGGAGGAAAGGGAGAGCTGGTTAGTTGGCCAACAAATACTTATTCAGTTCCTGTCATACCACAGATATATTTTTAAGTCGTGGGGATACAGCTCTGAATAGAAGAGGCAATTGCTATCCTCCAGTAGCTAGCTAGTGGGAGTGTATTTGGTGAGATCAGTTGTATTAAATTTTTTCTGTTTTGCCTATTTAATTTTTGAGTGATCATTATTTATTGCATATCAATTATGTTCAGGCATGGTGCTGGAAACTTAAAATACACGCAAGTTTAAAAGTTACAATCGTTATATAGAAGGTTCTCTAAGATACTTTCTTCTTTAGGAGTAGTGTTGGTAGTGTACTTGCATTACCTTAAAAATTCCTCTGAATTTCTTTCTCATTCTGAAAATTAGTATCTTAGTCTGTCTCCTAATTCTGGAATCTTCTCTCTTGCCTCAACAAATTTCTTTTAAAAATGCACATGAAATACTATACTTTCAGGGATCATTTCTTTTTTAAAAAATAATTTTATTGTGATTAATAGAAGAGTTACATTATATTCACCACATAGAAGGTGCATAACTTCACAAACATTGATACCCTTTCTCATGACATGGTCCCCATTTCCCTCCCATCCTCCCCCCTGCTTATCTTGATTTCCCCCCTTCCCTATCAAATTTCAAATAACCAATTAAGCACATATAAAATATATCAGATAACAAGGTGAAATATTGTATCAATATGAGATAACCAAGGGACAGCAAAAGAGATGAGAGATAACATAGTACATTAAGGACAATAGTCACTCATTATATGGCTTTTGTTTCCTTATCCTGGAGGTCCTTACATTTGATGTCATACTATTTGGCCTACTGTCTCTAGATTTTGTTCTATTGTAAATCTCTACTAGGAGAGCACAAGGTTCCCACTGATGATGACAAATGAGGGAGACTATTGAGACTAAGTTCCTTTGAGTCTGGCTTACTTCACTTAATATGATTTTTTCTAAGTCTTTCCATTTCCTAACAAATGTGACGATGTCATTCTTTCTGACAGCAGCATAGAATTCCATTGTGTATAGATACCACATCTTGTTGATCCACTCATCAACTGAGGTAAATAGTGCTGCAATGACCATCATTGTGCTAGTGGATTTAGTATGCCCTTGTTTCTGGACGGTTGGGTAAATGCCTAGTAGTGGAATTTCTGGGTCATAGGGGAGCTCTATGGTTAGTCTTTTGAGGCACTGCCATACTGCTTTCCATAGTGGTTGATTGAGTTTGCACTCCCACCAACAGTGTAGTAGTGATCCCTCCTGGCCACATCCTCCAGGGATCATTTCTAAAGTATGTTAAAAATGTGCATGAACATTTTCTAACAGAACTTCAACTTCCTGCTCATATGGTGATTTTATACTTAGTCAAACAGAAAAATTTGCTGGTAGCATATATAAGGTAGACAGAGTGCTTTTATTATTTTAAACATGACCCTTTCAGAAAAGAAAGACCAAAATGCAAAACGTAATTCCATTCCGGTAAACATTTTTTATACTATTTATAGAGAGGGCTCAAGTATACTATAAAGTTTGCTGACTGATAGAAAGAATATAGGATACCTGTACCTGGTAGGCATTCAATAAATGATTTCTTCTCAAATAATTTAAATTAGAAGAAAAGAATAAGGTATAATTCCTTCCTTGAGAGCATTTCTAATTTAGGTGAAATGTTCAAATGAGAAATAAATTAAGATTAAATTTCGAGGCAAAAGACTATAAGAAGGATCTAGCTTATTGAAGAGCATGATTAGAGTATATTTATTTGGACTGTGGAAGTGGACATCATGGAACAAAATGAGAAGGCTCACAATAAAACAATGCAGGTAAAAATGTATTCTTAGCTTATGATGGAAAAAATCCTGAGTTAGCAAGTTCTCAAGATCTTTATTAAATCAGAGCAATCATAGACATGTGGTTATTATTTTATGTTACCAACATGGATACTGAGGTTTACTGAAGTTAAGTAATTGTGACACTTCTAACAACTAACGAGTGGCAGGGGTGTAATTTGGTGTCTTGTGTATTTAAGGCCAATAGCTTTGCTATTTTCCTGGGATAAGGTGAGACATTTGCTTAACAAAAGTTTAAATGTCTTTTATTAATAGAAAATAGAAGCATTAAACAAAATGAATGAGAAATAGGAATTGTTTTCATTTGATGCTTTCCATGTAAATTACAGTAATAAGTATATTTATACATTCCATGAAATCCAAAACTTGTTTTGAGATTTTTGTATTTGTTTTCAGTATTTGTGACAGAACTTTGAGCCATCAATACAGTAACATCATTGACAGACTAAGCGAGTTATAAGAAATAGAGACAACAATGACACAGACATTTTCTGTGTTTCTATGGAACAAGGCTTCATCAAGTAGGGTACTTGGAAAAAATCTTGAATGAAATGTTACTGGAATACTATTTGAGGTTTGAGCATCATAGTCTTAGGTACTGATGAGATTCACTGTATATTCAAATTTGGGAATAAGGAGTGAGAGGGAGAAAAGAGAAAATCCAAAGGTATAAGTACTGGTTTTATAACATGGTGTACATGAGTTTGTGTGTGTGTGTGTGTGTGTGTGTGTGTGTGTGTGTGTGTGTGTGTGTTACATAAAATAAAATTCTTCAAAAAATTAGTGGTATCTAGTGTAGTTTGAGAATATTTGGAAAATTCCAGGAATATAGGAGAAAGCCTACATTGCCCTTATTTTTTATGTAAAAGGCTCCTGGTAGTTGAGTTGAGGATTTCATTGATTGAACTATCAACTCAACTACCCAATGATAGGTTTTACAAGTAGAAACGAAGTCTAAGATTCCATTATCTTAATGATATATGTACTCTGGTGACAGCCAAGGAATGTGGTCTTTCTTCTTTGCATGATTGTGGTTGCTGAGAATCAAGGTTCCTTTCCAGTCAGTTGTTTATTTCAGTTGGTTTATACTAACTTAGTTTATGGAACAGAGAAGGTTGAAGAGAAAAAAAATGGTGGAGGTGGAGAAATGTCATAAGCAATTACATTTCATTGAATGATATGTACTAATCATATGCAAATTTATATTTCTGTTAAAAATCAAGAACTTGAGGACCTATCATAATAAGATTGCAGTCTTATTCCTTTTAAGCACTGTAAGTTTATTTCCACTTAAAATAATAATAATAATCTGTTCCCAGCAGCCCCTTTCATATATTAACCTCTGTCAATGTTACCTTTGAATAGTTCTACAACCTCCCATGGTGCAAATGTCTCTGTTTAACTAACACTCTTTATTTTATTACATTCAAAATGTACTTGTGAAAATGAAAGTGCTTTGTATTGCTGTTATAGCTCCAACAATGTGATTATTTAGCACTTTTCAGAGACTGATTTCCTCGTTAGTATTTATACAGCCATGTACCCGCGAGAAGCTTGGAAAGGTGCAAAAGGCTTTGGGAGGTTGGAATTATTTAGTATATTTTAGACAAAGTATGACAAAGAGTAACAGCAAGAGGCGGGAAAAAAGTAATGTTTCTAAGAAGTGAAAATTTTAGGCTCCTGTTGACAAAAACCTTCTGAGCATAGTTGGGACATAGTCAAAATTACCACCCACTGTATCTGAAAACCAAATTCTAATTAAAGAAAAAGGCACATACTGTGGCCTGGTATCTCATGATGGTATAGAAGATAATAAAATATTTATTCAAACCATACAAAGGCTTGCGGAATGCCAATTGCATCGTTTTAGGTGAGGAAATGTTGTTAAGACCCTTAAAATGTGTTCCAGCTCTAAAGTTGGTGAGTTCATTTCTAAATGATGTATTTTTTACAAGAGGAAATTACTTGCTAATTGAGCCATTTCTGTCTTATAGTTTTGCTGGTAAAGAGGGATTGAGGATAATTAAGACCTAAGAGCTTCAATCAACCAATGATGAGATAAAGCCATGTAGGTCAACTCTTCCAGTTCACCTGTATTTAAAGGCCAGTGCATGTTGGAAAGTCCTATAAGTTCTGAACCTCATTTGTCTTACATGTTTTCCAACTTTGAGAGTATCAAGGAAGGTATTATAATCTTCCAGTCTCGGATTCATCAAGCAGAGCATTTAAGTGATTTAGAGAAAGGCTTCTGATTAGACATAACAGAGCTATGACCTGTGGCATTACACTTCTGAGGTCTTCTTGCAGCCTGACAACTATAGTCCACCTACACAAAGGGGCATTATGTAATCTAAATGGAACTGAGAAACTATTTATCAAATAATTGAAAGCTCAATTGCACATTAATATGGATACCATGGCAATGGTGATACATAGTTGAGTGTATGTAGGAACTACAAGGTAATATGTAACAATTAGAATAAAAGTAGTGAGCTGGGGGTGGTAGGAATGCAGCTCTCTAGTAGAATGCTTGTCTAGCATGCATGAGGCCTTGGATTCTAACCATAGATTTAAAAAAAAAAGGATATTTTATTTCGGTTAGTTTGTTTTTAGCATTGACTGTTTTTCTTTTACCAAACGTTACTGACTATAGTACCATTATTTTCTCCATGTATAATTGTTAATATAAAAACCTCACTGATGCTTGCAATAATTTTGGCAAATGTGGAGATGATGAGTTTCTAAAATGAAATGCATTTTGAAGTTAAAAAACTTGAACTTGAAGTTCATCCTTAACTTGGTTGAAATGATTATATCTTATGTGCATGATTATAAAATCTTATAAAGAACATAATGGAATTAATGATTGCTTGGTTCAGGAGCTGTAACAGTTATTTTTCTTTCCTCAAAGAAGAAACCAGGCATCTTTTTAGTATGGATTTGTGTAACAAGATCAATACTACAGTAAAATACTAATTATGTTTGCTAAGCATCTGGGAAATGAATAAATTGGCTATATTCTATGGGTTTTCTGAAAGCATCTTCTCACAAAAAGTTAGATATATTGAGTTAGAACCGTAGTATACAACTTTAAGATTGGTATGGACTGTTGTGATTACCATACAAGTGATTTACACAAATTCCAGATTTCCTGCAGACTCTGATATAGGAACCAGTTGCAAGAAAAACTACTCTTTTTTTTTTTTTTCTTTTCCAGCTCAGGGGCTTGGACTCAGGGCCTGAGATCCATCCTTGAGCTTCCTCAAGGCAAACACTCTTACCACTTGAGCCACAGCACCACTTCTGGTTTTTCTGTATATATGGTACCTAGGAATTGAACTCCGGTCTGTGGGCAAGCATTCTACCACTAGGCCAAACTTCCAGCCCAAGAAAAACTATTCTTGACCATGATTGTGAGTCAAGCCAGCTCACCAGCAGCCTGCTACAATCAGGTCCATTTGTTCCTGGTGAGACTCTTGTTTTCGGACATGGTGCATAGGGCCCGTGCTCCATTTCTAAATGGGAACCAGAGTCTTCTCCCTATCCGTGGCTAATGGGCTTTCTACTACACCAGTAGTTATTAGATCTTCTGTGGATCATTAGAATACATCAAAATGGTGTCTGTGGATGACAAAGAAAAATAGTATCGGAAGAGGAAGTAGAACAAAAATAAGGGCCCTTTACGTCATCTTTGATGGGAGAAGCTCCATTTTTACTTTTCTATGTAGTGAGTTTCCTTTCCTCATCTTGTTCCTCCTTTTATGCAGCAGATTGAGCACACCCTCATGGGCTAGGAAAGCAGTCTAGTTCGTCTAGACATGGAGTTCATAATTAGTGTTATTCTATGGAAAAGTAATCTATTAAGAAAAAGGAAAGAAGGACGAAGGAAGGAAGGAAGAAAGGATGGAAGGAAGGAAGGAAGGAAGGAAGGAAGGAAGGAAGGAAGGAAGGAGGGAGGGAAAGAAAAAAGAGAAGAATTTTTTAAAAGAGAAAAGAGTAATTCGATCTTGCTCCATTTTCTTTTTCCTAAATAGTTTATCCTAAAGTATCTACATCTTTTTCTCTTTTATATAGATGAAGCTACACACAGGAACACACACACACACACACACACACACACACACACACACACACACACAGAGCCAATTTGGAAAAAAAACAACAACAACAACAAAAAAACACCAAAAACACCAAAACCTGAAAAGCAAATAAAAGCTGTATAGAGAAGCAAAAAGCAAATAGAAGCTGTATAAAAAAGCAAAACTCCTGAGTAGAAGGTGGGTGCTTAGCAACCAGGACCACAATGTTTCTGGTCTGGCCACATAGATTGATTTTATTTTTTAAAACTCTGATAATAGCTGGAGCCTATCCTGTGGTCTGGCTTAGTGATTCCCAGTGTGTCTTTGAGTAGTTGTTCTGTTTGGCAGGCAGAAGTCAACTTTCCTTTTACATCACCTCCATTTAGGGAAGGCATTTTGGACCACTTATGAGTCTCCTTGGACTACAGTAGAAATGTGGACCACAAGTTGTGGACAGATGTTCTGGAAAGAAGACACTTAGAGCCAATAGGCTTCTAAAATGGGAGAAGGATGGGCTGTTGCTTGGCAGAAAACCTCTGTTTATGAAGTTCACAGAGACAATGCCAAATGATTTATGGAGGGCAGAGCCCTTAGTACTGAAATAAGGGAAAACCCTTTCTTGCCTCCACCACTCCGATAGGCAGACAATGTTTTTAGGTTCCTCTTTAGATAAAAATCAGTAATAACCTTTCTATGTAAAGAAGAAAAAGCTTGACATCCTATCTAGGAGGAAAAGAGTCATGAAAACAACAATGATGTTACAATATTCCCAAAGACTTCTAGACATTGCTATGATGAAAGGTTTTTGTTGTTGTTGTTGTTATTGTTTTGAGGGTATTTTTTTCCTGGAGTTTTAAAGTTGAACTCGGGACCTTGTATTTGTTAGGCAGGTAGATCGTGACAGCTAAGCCATGCTTCTGGTTAGAATTTCCTTTCCCAAATAATACAGACTTGGAGAATGTATTCTACTAGATCTTTAAAAATATTCTAGTAATCAATAGTAAACTAAAAAAATAAGTTTACAGGCCTGGGGGGTTTTGCCTAGTGCTACAGTGCTTGCCTAGCATGCACGAAGACCTGGGTTCAATTCCTCGGTACCGCATATATAGAAAAAAGCTGGATGTGGTGCTGTGGCTCAAGTGGTAGAGCTCTAGCATTGTTTTCACAAGGACAGTGCTCAGGCCCTGAGTTCAAGGCCCAGGACTGGCAAAAAAATAAATAAGTTTACATATAATTTCTCATAATCTCTTATTGGTTTTGTCCATCTTATATGTTTATTTACATATCTGATAACTGTATGGGCCATCCAAGGTAGAAGATAAAAATCTTCTATCCCTGTCAATATCATAACATTGCAAACACTAATGAATCACAGGAAAGACATGACCATTCTGTCATCTAATCAGAGACATGTCTTATTTCAGACAGCTTAGAGAACTTAGAGAAAGCATGGGAACTAGTTATGAAAGTGAAAATTTCTCAGTTTCTGTTCTTCTCCTTTGGTTGGTTTGCTGGGTCCTACAATCTGCAGGACCAGTATTTTTTTTTTTTTTTTGGGTCAATCTCATGAACTCTGGGCCTGAGTTCTGTCCCTGAATTCTTCAGCTCAAAACTACCACCCTACCTCTTGAGCCGCAGCACTACTTCTGGTTTTCTGGTTGTTAATTGGAGGTTAAGAGTCTCACAGGCTTTAGTGTCCCAGCTGGCTTTGAACCACCATCCTCAGATCTCAGTCTCTTGAGTAGCTAGGATTACAGGCATGAGCCACTGTATCTGGTTAGGACTAGTGCATATGTGTGTGTGTGTGTGTGTGTGTGTGTGTGTGTGTGTGTGTGTATTAAAATCTCCTGAGATATTGTGAGGAGTGCTGACCCTGCATGCCACTGTGCTGTGAGGGATGAGGGGACATCTCTTCCTCCTAGAGTTCTGCAGTTATTGCCCTTCAATCATTTGGCTCCTTGGTTTGGCTTTGTTTTGCGAGGGTGTGTTTTTCCTGTTTTCTAACTCACATTTTGTTTGGTAGGATGGGAGTATCTTCGTCCAGATGGTCCCCATCCCAGGACATTTTGCAAAGATTCTGTGAGCCAGCAACCACCAGGGAATTACTTTTCTTCTCCCTTTCTTCCTTTTTTGACTCAAGAAGGCCTCTCAGTTTAGTCCAAGTTGCCAAGTCTTCTTGTAAATCTCAAAACATGTTCCTTTTGCGAAACAGCTCTCTTTGAACACACACACACACACACACACACACACACACACACACACGTACACACATACCATTTTATAGGTTTAAAAACATTAGTCTCTAGAAAATTTGTGCAAAAGTGATTGCTGAAAAGGGACACTTTTTCACAAACCTTCCTTTTGTGACTGCTTTTAAAGCAAAGTCCATGAGTGTCATAAATGCTCTTGGACAGATTTGGAGTGTACACCCCACAGAAGCTGCACCTCATATCAGCCTAACCACCCCCCCCACCCCCAACCACTTCCCACCACCCCACCCCAGAATGAATCTGCATCCTTTAGAAACAAATCACGTGGAATAAGCCAGATTGCAGATGAAAGCTGAATGGTCTATCTGAGCAGCATACTTTTGTGTTTATTGTGCTCTTTCAAGCAGTACTCTATCCCCCTTTGTCTCATTTACTTCTTCACAGTAGACATCTGCTCACAGCTGAAATGTCCTGGAAGAACTTTATCCCTTTGGGCAGCTAGAAGAGGTGAGGGGCCACTTCATTAAATATTGCTTATGAACTTGACCCTTGTAGTGTTATTGAGAACAATCTTTCTTCCCCTTCTCTTCTGTATGGTACACCCCTCCTCCCCATTGTCTCAAAATATGCAGGATCTATCTTGGTAAAGGATGTTGTGTTGAATGACTACTCCTGTTGAGGGCTTTTAAACACTTTAACATGTGGCATCATTGTTATAGCTGTCATTGCTGTCTTGGAATTTATTCTCAGCTCTGGGAAAGGCTTTTAGCCATGTGTCAGGCAGCACGTCAGCAGAAATTGCCAACAAGCACGATTTATATTCAGCCTTTTAGGGCTGGGAGAGTACTGCCTCAGGCCGCTTTAGGTCTGAAAAATACAAGAACTGTGTTCTGAACATGTGCAACTTATATTCAGCCTTGGTCAGGCAGATCATTTTATTTGAAGGATATTCAATATTTTCCAATGGCATATTTCTGAATATATTTTCCTTGATGATAGATAGTTTAAAAAAGTGATTTTCTCCACCTCATTATCCTTTCTTATCCTATGTGAAATCCAGGAAGAGATCTATCTAATTATGGCTACCTATTTCTAACCTACAGTAAGGCAGATTTACTAAGGCTTATCTATAAGTTTTGTCTATTGTCAAATAGTTTGTTAGTAGAAAATTTGATTAATCAGTGTTGTGCATCTTATTCAAGAGAATGTTTCTTCTTCTTCTTCTTCTTTTTTTTTTGTGGGTCATGGGGATTGAACTCTGACCTGGGCACTGTCCCTGAGCTCTTCAGTTCAAGGTTACCACCCTACCCCTTGAGCCACAGCCCCACTTCCCAGAATGTTTCTTCTTATTCAGTGAAATATTCCTTGGTCATAAATGAAAATATAATAAATGAAAAACAATTCATCAGTCTAACTAATGAATTGATTATTAAGATGACTATGCAAGCAATAGAACATTATATAGCCTTACAAATGAGTAAATGCTGATTGATATATTTTGCAACATGAGTAATTTGTGAAGTCATCATATTATATAATAGGGTATATACAAAGTGCATATACTTCATTATTCCATTCCTATGAAAAATCTAGAACAGGAAACTACAGAAAGAAAGTAAATTAGCAGTGGGAGTGTCTTCTAATGAATATTGAATTTCTTCTGTAGGTGGAGAAAATACTGGCATCAAATGACTGTAAACTCTGAATACATTAAAAACCACTATTTTGTATACTTTTAAAAGATGTGGTTTATGTTATGTGAATTATATATTAATAAAGCCATGTACATGTATATATTTATACACAAATTGTTTCCTTTTCAGTTTTTTCACTCTATACATATAAAGTGAGTTTCTAAAAAAATGTTTACCCAATTCCCTGTACTAATGATGACTGTATTTTTGTTGTTTCTTTTTAGTATTTTTTTGTAAAAGAAAATATGTATAGGTACATATTTATTAAATAAAGACTAGAATAATGTAGTTGCCACCGTGGAAACATTCTCATTTTACATAATTTTTGTGTGTTTTTGTATTTTTACTAATGACAAGGATTCTAGTTTATTTTGTAAAATGTTTAAGATAAATATCACTTGCCAATTTTAAAAGATGTAAAGAGGGCAAAGTAAAATGCCTTTGGAGTGGCTTCAGTCTTGGGTGATAATATGGGTGTGGGTAGACTTCCAAGTAGGAAATTTGATCATGGATCAACAAGCCATGTAAGTTCATTTCTGGTGCTTCACTCCATTTTCTCACACTTGGGGAATACTGACCTATTAAACATGGCTTTGAGTTCATACAGACATTATTCCACACTTCCACTCACCTTTAAATGAAGAGAATTTAATCACTTAGTTGTACCTAGCCCACCTGCAAGAGACACTGGAGACAAACTTTCTATCTCATTGGCCATATGGCCAATAAAAACTATGATTGTTTGAAAGAAGAGAAGAATGGATTTAAGAGGGATTTAAAATCAAAATGAGCTGTTCCAAAATATCTTTGTGGCTATTTTCTAAACATTTGAGTAGTTTTTAATTTCACCCAAATGTTTTTTTAGACCTAAGGGAAAATATCTTGAACCAAAGAACAATTTTGAATTACTTACGGCATGTCTAGAAGTTATTGGTACTCTTCACATGCATGAAATCAATCTTCTGATTTCAGAGCTTGATAGCTTATCTTATACATGTGTATTATGAGTTTTCAGTAATTTTTAGATCCCTATTTGATTAAGTTATAACTGGTTGAATGGGAAGAGAAATTGGACGATGGTTTGAAAAATTTTTAGAGCTCAAGCCTGGAAGGGAAGTGCAAATATTCCACCTATTGGTCAATCATCAGTGATATGACCACACTAACCCAAAGGAGGCTGGGAAATGTAGTCCAACTTCAGTTTCTTGCCAGCAGAAAAAGAGAATTGAAAACAACGGAACTATTGCAACACCTTATCTCAAAGGAAAGAACAAATTCAAGTCTTTATCAAAAACTATAAACTCCTTTAAGGTTGGTTCCTATTTATCTCTTGAAGGTCACACTTTTTGAACTCCATTCATGTCAGGTTAATAAATCATAGAGAAATTTGAAGCTGATGTGGTGTTAGCTTATGTAACTATATTTTTTGCCAGTGTTACCGTGACTAGCAATTATTCAAATCTTTTGATCATTAGTTCCAAGGTATCAACCAACTTTTACTAACACTTTTTTCACCCCCCCAAAAGGCAAGAGTATTATAAGAACTATTGCTTAACTACTGTGATGGCTTGATGTTGCATGTGCACTTTTTTCATTTCTTTTCATCCTAGCAAATATTAAACATGAAGAGAGAAGGCACTTTTTTAAACACTTGGAGAATTTTCTACTTTCTTAAAGTAGGTTTTATCCCCCTACTCTCCAGGGTGGAGAATGGTTTAACTACAGTTACTTCTCATACTAGTTTTCCAGCCATGATGTGCTTCAGGATTAGTAGGGGCATTTGTGATGAAGATGATCTCAGACACCTTTTGATTCAATTAAGCAGATGAAGCAACCAAGTACTGTGTATTAAAGTTTCTAATGTAATGCCATATGGGTTATTATTTCAGAAATGTGGAAAGGAAAACTACCTAGACAAATTTATTAATCTTTGCTATTAAATATCTGGCAAACTTGGGCAAGTTTTTAAATGCTCTTCGTGGCTAGCTGAGGGTCTGTAAGTGTTAAAGCCTCTATTCATGTTCCATTTGGTTTGTTTCTGGGTGTTGTTCCCTGTACCTCCAATAATCCTGGGCCATCATTGCAGCTAGACTTCCACTGTAGCTGGCCACTCTATGTCCCTCAGGAAACAATGATACCACCACACATTTAGACTGACAAACAGGCTATTACAACTAAGAAACAGTTTAGAGTCAGTGAGAGAAGGGGAAAACTTGCCATTTTCTTTCTTTTCAAAGCCTGAATACCTGCAGAGAGGGAGGTCCTAGAGTGACAGATCTGTTAAAAATGAACCACAATCATGGGGGCCACTAAAGAAGTACTACAATGACAAAGGAAAGGTCTTGTTCTACTCAGCAGTAGCCTCAACTGACCTGAAATAGTGCTTTTTTATGATCCTCTGTTAAGCAAGAGACTTAACTACATGTGTTCAGAACTGAGTAAACAAAATAGTGTGTGATATGGAAATCCTGTCCCATGACAAAACATTCAGTCCAGTGGAGAAGTTTGATTTTTCTGAGGAAACTGGCAGTTCAGTGTGATGAGTTTCTTGACCCATCATTAGAGCATGATGATTAATTAAAAATACCCACGGAGGGGCCGCGAGTTTGGCCTAGTGGTAGAGTGCTTGCCTAGCATGCATGAAGACCTGGGTTCGATTCCTCGGTACCACATACATAGCAAAAAGCTGGAAGTGGTGCTGAGGCTCAAGTGGTAGAGTGCTAGCCTTGAGAAAGTCCAAGGACAGTGCTCAAGCCCTGAGCTTAAGCCCAGGACTGGCAAAAAAAAAATACCCACAGAGATAAAAATTTTAAGAGGACTTAGAATTATCCAGTGACTTGAAGGACAGAGTGATGACATTGATAGGAGACAAATGAGAGCAAAAGATGACTCTATGCTCAGAAATGTCCAATTTGGGGGAAAACATGGAATAGTGACCAGATACTGAAGTCATTGGGAACAATATTTCTCCCTGATGTTGTTAAATTACAGGACCTATAAAGTCCTCACTTAAAATGTTTGAGACTCTACTGAGGACTGAGTGAATTAATATGGTGTTCCCTGACACTTCTCTTACTGTTGATGCTGTTGAAATGTGTCAAGTCAATTGAGGCCCCTAGGCTTCTTCATTTTCATCTGTCCTATGGAACCAGTATTATTAAAACTCAATTTATAGCTGGGCACTGGTGGCTCATGCTTGTAATGATAGCTACTCAGTAGGCTGAGATCTGAGAATTGAAGTTTGAAGCCAGCTAGGTGGAAAAGTCCATGAGACTCTTATCTTTATCAAAAAAGCTGGAAGTGGAATGATTGCTTTGGTGGTTCAGTGCTAGTCTTAAGCAGAAAAGCTCAGGGATAGCATCCAGGCCTAAAGTTCAAAGCCCAGAACACACACACACACACACACACACACACACACACACACACACACACAACCTCAATTTATACTATAGTGAAATTTCTTGGCACAATTATATAATAAAAAGAAATGAATAACAAGAAAGTAAAACAGACTTTGGTGGATAGTAGCAAATACCTTCTCACATGACCCACAGGGATGAAAAAAAAAGAATATAAGATGACAGGCCTGCTAGGAATCCATGATGTTTCCAAGAGGACTACATCTGGGAATCATGAAAAAAAAAAGGCCACACAGAGCCAGATGAGCTTTAAATGCAATGAGTTCTTCTACCCATTCAATTAGGGCCCTATCACTGCCAGCCCTATCGTAGCGGAATGAAAACACTGTAGCCCAGTAAACAAAGGAGAAAATGTAATTGATGTGAGAAGCTCCAGAGGAAGGTCTTAGCTTATCCAGAAATATCTACTGTATATGAAGAGGGATAAAGAGAATAGGCTGAGTAAGTCTGAGGTACATCTTGGCTTGCTTACTTGGCCATTTAGCCATACAGAAATGGAAGGGCAGGCAGGAATTTGGGCAGGTTCCTATTGCATAATAGAAAGACAGGACATGTTTGTCATCATCTTTGCTCCTTCTCTGAATCCTTTATAACTTCCTAAATCAATGATATCATTGTATTGAGGGCTAAATTTCTGTCTCCAATAGTGAAAAAAAATTTTAAAACCTTCAAAATGCAAGCACAGTTTGACCTTCATGAAACTTACATAGACTAATTCATATGGCAAACATGGACTTAAAAGTATTCTTAGAAAACTAAAGTTGGATCCTTCTTTGTCTCCCTGCACTAGAATTAACTCCAAATGGATCAAAGACCTCCAGGTAAAAGCCGACACACTGAAAACTTTACAAGAAGGAACAGGAGATACACTAGGCCTCCTTGGCACAGGTCGAAATTTTCTTAATAAGGACCAAGAATCACAACAAATCAGAGAAAGGTTGGATAAATGGGACTGCATTAAACTGCAGAGCTTCTGTATGGGAAAAGACATAGCTAGTAAATTAATTAGGAAGCCTACAGAATTGGAGAAGATCTTCACCAACCATACAACAGACAAAGGCCTCATATCTAAAATATATCAACAGCTCAAAAAATTGAATCAATCCAAAATTAATCTCCAAAGTAACAACCATCCCATTAAAAGATGGGCCAAAGACTTAGAGAGAGTCTTCCCTGAAGAAGAAACAAAAATGGCCTATGGACACATGAAGAAATGCTCATCATCTCTGGTCATAAAAGAAATGCAAATCAAAACAACTCTAAGATTCTACCTCATTCCAGTTAGAATGGCCAGGATCAAGAAAACTAATAACAACAGATGCTGGAGGGGATGTGGCCAGGAGGGATCACTACTACACTGTTGGTGGGAGTGCAAACTCTCGTTCAGCCACTCTGGAAAGCAGTATGGCAGTTCCTCAAAAGACTAAACATAGAGCTCCCCTATGACCCAGCAATTCCACTACTAGGCATTTACCCAATTGTCCAGAAACAAGGACATACTAAATCCACCAGCACAATGATGGTCATTGCAGCACTATTTACCATAGCAAAGATATGGAACCAACCCAAATGTCCCTCAGTTGATGAGTGGATCAAGAAGATGTGGTATTTGTACACAATGGAATTCTATGCTGCTGTCAGAAAGAATGACATTGCCCCATTTGTTAGGAAATGGAAAGACTTAGAGAAAATCATATTAAGTGAAGTAAGCCAGACTCAAAGGAACATAGGCTCAATGGTTTCCCTCATTTGTCATAATCAGTAGAAACCTTGGGCTCTCCTAGCAGAGACTTGCAATAGAGCAAAACCTAGATATATAAGGCCATATAGTATGATGCTAAATGTAAGGACCTCCAGGATATAGAAACAAAAGCCATATAATGAGTGATTGTTGTCCTTAATGTACTATGTTATTTCTCATCTCTTTTACTATCCCTTGGTTATCTCATATTGTTACAAGTATCTCACTTTGTTATCTGATATATTGGATATATTTGTATTTGGTTATTTGAAATTGGATAGGGAAGGGGGGAAAACAAGATGAGGGGTGGGGGTGGGCGGGAGGGAAATGGGGACTAAGACATGAGAAAGGGTATCAATGTATGTGAATTAATGCACCTTCTATCTGGCAAATATAATGTAACCCTTCTATTAATTACAATAAAATATATAAAAAAAGTATTCTTAAATTTCTTTCACTTTGACCAGGAAGATCTGATACACACTAGGCATGCATAGAACATACAAAGGTAGACAGAGGGCTGGGAGTCTGGCCTAGTTGTAGAGTGCTTGCCTAGCATGTAAGAAGCCTTGGGTTTGATTCCTTGGTGCCGCATACACAGGAAAAAGCTGCAAGTAGTGCTGTGGTTCAAGTGTTAGAGCCCTAGTCTTGAGAAGGCCCATAGACAGTGCCCAGGTCCTGGGTGCAACCCTAGGACTGAGGGAGAGTGGGGATAGGAGCACTGGGAGGGAAAGGTGGAGGCAAAGGCAATTAGAACCAGGTCCATTTATAAATGGTCTTAACCAACTGAAGACATGGAAGCTGGCACTAGAAAAGAAGTGAGTGCCTTGGATGGTATACTGTAATGCACAATGGCTCTCCCCATTGTGGTTCCATCTGCATCTTGATTCCTTTCTCCTTGAGTCTGAGTGGGTTAGGTGTGTGAGAAAAATCTTTGCAGCCCACACTAAAATACTTAACACTGCATGGAATGGTGTAATTTCCCAAAGGACTCCTAACACCTAACAGGTTGACTTTCAGGTGTTATAGGAGAGATCAAAGGATATGTGGTAGTAGGTAAGAGCCCATGCTCTAGTGCTTGACTATCAGTTCTAAACTTCCCTATTTCCAAATGTCTGTTTTCTCATCTGAAAAATGGGAAGATGATACTATAAATGTCAAAGGAGAGATGCAAACCAAATATAAAATTCACACATAATAGGCCCTCAAAAGGCAGCTCTTTTGTTTTATGTTACAGAAAAAAAGTAGTGAGATCATACTGTTAAAAATGATTTTTTTCCTTTCTTTAGTCAGCCCCAATTTTCATAAAATGCTCACTAAAAAAAAACTTCAGGGTTATTCTGGAATCCAAACACTACACTAGCTTATTTCAGGCCGCATAGAAAAATAAAAGCACATGTGGGTTTTAAGCATATAACCCTTTTCTCCAAGAAGATCAAATGGCCTTCTTAGTTGGCATCAACATTTCTCCAGGGCATCTTGGGAGTTTAAAATAATTTGAAATGAATGGAGACATTTAGACACAAAATGAAACCCAATATACTGCTACTCCGATTTTTGTATTATGCTGGGAGATATGAGAAATGCCAGAAGTGCTTTTATTTCTCTGTTATATCCAAGATGAGCTTGTTTGGTATTTGAGCTGTGGAATGACTTAGCCATGTAATCAGCATTATATGAACCTGGAGGCTGAACTTCTGGGCACTATTGATGGTACTGGGCTGCAGAGTTGGGAAGAGAAGAAAGTGTGACAAGCTGCAGCTGATGTGGGAGATGTGATTTCATCTTGAGGAGGTTGGGTTTAAAGTTTCTAATCTTGCATATATCACACAGGCCTGGAGTATCTCTAGAGTCTGTAATAAACTTTCTGTCTCTTCTTCCTGATGACTTCACTTGAGTTTATCCATTCCAGAAATAAACATATCAAATTCTAGGTATTTGGGCTTTGACAATCACAGGGTGCGATATTTAGCGGAGACCTTGAAGACTGTCTTCTCTAGCTTCTTCAGTTTACAGATTGCAAAACTGAGTCCCGGGAAGGTCAAGTAACATGACAAAGACCATATAGCTAATTATTAAAGGAATCAAGATCATAGAGCCCAGTTACTTTTTCTAACTTTGTCCCACATTATTTTTCTTCATAGTACATATCATTGTTAAAGAGGGATTAATACTGATTAAGAACACAGATTTTGTAGCTAAATAACCTCTACTTACGTTTTCAGGAATAACCCTTCCCCAAAGGCAGTTAAGGAAAAGTCTTAACTCTTCCGTTCCAGTGTCTCCATTTGTAACCCATAACTATCAAAAGTATTTCATTATAGGTTGTCATGGAGTTTTAAATCAGATAAAACTTATAAAAGGTTGAAACAATATCTACCATTTACTAAAACAATAATGTAAGCCTTTACCATTAATTCAGGTTACTTTTTTCTGCACAAAATTTTAGGCCAACTGGTTAGCCACCAGTTCTATATATGTAAACTATTTCTTGAGATGCATTGTATTTATAAATTGTTTGGTTAAATGATAACCACTAAGCTGGGTGCCTGCAGCTCATGCCTGTAACTCTATTTACTCAGATGGCTGAGATATCAGGATCACAGTTTGAAGTGAGCCAGGCAAAAAGTCCCCATGAGACGCTTATCTCCCATTAGCCACTCAAAAACTGGAAGCAGTGCTGTACCTGAAGTGGTGGAACACTAGCCCTGAGAACATAGAAGTTCGGGAACAGCTCCCAGGCCCCAAGTTCAGGTCCCTAGGCTGAAAAAAAAAATGGTAACTCCTCTGTTCCTTTGCACAAGTGCTTTTTTTTGGTGAGGATTTTATTTTAATTATCTTTTATGTTTACATTTCTGCTAGGGTAGATATTCTAATGATAAATAAAAGTCTGTTAGGGAAAGATGGGTTCTTTTGGACATTACACTTTCAGTCCATTTGGGAATTTATTATTATTGTTATTATTATTTTAGCCTAGGACCATTTTGCTTTAAAAGTAGCACACTGAACAAGAAAAGACATTAGACAGGTTGGAATATAGTTTTGCTCCTATTAGCAAGATCACAGGCATTTTAGCTTAGAGAAACTCTGGAGATCACACATTCATGGTCTTCAACACACTGTCTCCAAGACTTAAAGATTTTGCACAATTCTCATTGTGCACAAGTTCTTAAAGGTAATAAAAATTGTATGAAGCCAAAATAAAGAAAAGTTGATAGACTTGATTCATATGAAAATAATTATGCTAAAGATATCATAAAAATGTACAAAGAGTAAAAATAGCCACCTGCAGTGCCCCCTATATACATCTTGAATCTTAATTTTCACCCTTTCCTCCAACAACACCTCATTATCTCTCACTTAGATTAATTCCCTACTTTCCCCCATTAATCTTCCTGCTTTACATTTTATTCTTTGTTCTTGTTATATAACAAACTACACCAAATCTTATTCTCCTTTTCTGTGAATCAGAACCCAGACTTGGTCAAATAGATGCTATTTCTATTCCTTGTGGCATTATCCAGGGTAGCTTTACTAAGCATGGGGCATCCGGGACAATCCCTCACTGCCCTTGGCTATGAGCTCAGCTGGTACTATTGCTATAAGCCTCAATTCCCTTCATGAGAGCCCTTTCCTTGAAGCTACCTGGGCTTTCTTACAATGTTGTGGGCAGGTTCACATGGATAAGTGTTCCAAAACACTGAAAGTGGAAGCTGTCAATTTCTGAAGGCATAGGCCTGAAAAACTGGCAAAGTGTCACTTTTACCATATTCTATTGGTCAAAACAATCACAGAGCCTGCCCAGATTCAGGGGGAATAAAAATAGACCCCCACCCCTCAATTAGAAGAGTGTCAAAAAATCTGTGACTGTCTTTAATCTGCCACGCTCTGCTAGAGTAAATTATTTTCAGAGTATCACAAACTAACTTTAGAAAATGTAAATCAAATCATATCACACATGCCCCTCCTCTTCATTGCTTTGAAATTCTTATATGCCTTTTCCCCTCACACTCAGTATAAAATTCAAACTCTTTACTGTGGCCTATGAGATCTTCATATCAGACCCTTGATTGTCTTTCTAATCTCATTTTCTTGGTCATCCTTGTTTGCATTGTGTTCTCAGACATCCTGTCTAATGTAATTATTTTATTTAACTTTGTCCTTCATTATTTTTCTCCATAGTGCTTAGCATTACCTAGCACATCTTTATGTATTTCTTTTAGTTATCCAAATCCATTAGGAAAGGTACTTCATTTATTTCCCTGACTTAGCTGAGTGTTGAACAAATAGTATGTTCCCTATAAATATTGATTTAATTACTAAATCATAACCTTTTACATTTGTTTTTCTATAAGGAGAAGCAGCTTCTGTTTTTGTATACTTGACTTTCTGCTCTGCTCTACACTCTCTTCTTTTCTGGTCAGGGGTTGCCTTAGTGTCAATCTAGTCTATTTACATACATCACTGAAGGAAGAAATAGGTGAAGAATACAATCCTCTGAGCAGAAGGGGATGGAAATCAACTGGCCAATATAAATGAGAAGTTTCACTAGCAGGTTAGTGTTCTGTGTGTTTGTAATAAGAAACATGCTGTAATCTGTGTTATGTAAGAGTCAGGATTGTAGAAGTATCTCAAGAATGACTGAAAGTCTAAATAAAAGACTGGTTGGTGCCATCGAAAGATGACCAACTTAATGAGAAGGGGTAGCAATTATTGTTAAGTAATGCACCTTCTATCTGGTGAATATAATGTAACCCTTCTATTAATTACAATAAAAATATAAAAAAAAGAAAGATGACCAACTATGTTCTTTTCTACAGGCATGAAGCCTAAGAATCAACTTGCTTAGTTATCTTCCTCTTCATTTATGATGGAGAAAAACTAACGTTCTATAAGCATTGCTTCAAGAAATAAATGTATGATTTTACTTGTGGTAGGTTTAAAACACAACTGCAAAATCATTGTTCCTTTCATTGATAAGTGGGGTCTAGATACCCTCTCCTTGAATCTGGAGACACTATGTCTACTTGGACCAAGAGAGTCTCTAAGACTAGACTGAAATCAGCGAGGCAAACAATGTTTTTATTCTGGAAGTTAGCTCCTCCTGGACCACCATTCAGGGTGCATTTTGTACTGTTCTGATTGAGTTCTTATTGAACTGTTCTTCAGCTAGACAGCTTGGGCAATAGATAAGTGAATGAAGAAGTCATCTTCAATGTGAATCTTTCCAACTGAGCTCTTCCAGCCCTCAGTTGAATTGCTCTCAGCCAGGAAAGCTGCTTTTTTTGAGGAACTAAACAAAGAATTGTCCCTAGCACACAGGATTTGTGAGAATAAGAAAATGCCTGTTCCAAGTCACAATGATTTGGGGAGATTTTGTTACACAGCAAGACACCTAGAACAGAAAGAAAAAACTTTCAACCCAGTGCTTTGTGTAAAGTGTAAGATCTTAGCATGTCAACCCTTTTCTCTTTCCCTTCTAAATTTGATGGGACTCTCAAGACAAGAAATGTTTCTAGGGAATAGTAGGTTTTAACTTAGGTCTTAAATATGGCTTACAATGTCAACAGAAAGACCAAAGGATGTCATAGAAAGATCCCTTGCAGAGAATGTATTTAGGAGTGAGCTCAGTCATAGCAGAGATCTAGAATATCCATTTGGATGATTCACTGGTAAAAATATGCAGTGATCAACCCTGACCCCCTTTTTGAAGAAGAGATAAAATTGCTCAGAAGGAGAAGGCTTCCTAAGTAGCCAACTCCTCCAACCTGAGGAATGAATTGTGGTGAGGTGACCCCTTCCACTAGGCCTTGTCCTCACCAATAGAAGCCACAGAATTACAGGGTTTCTCAAGCATTTGCACTGTCATCTCACTTCCAGCTGAGTACTTTCTCTTTTTTTCTCCTTTGCATGTGCTCTTAGCCTTGACTAACTTTTCCCCTCCTTGTCTCTGCTTTATTCTGTTTGCTTACTCTTTTGAGTAGCCCCCCCGCATTTTTCTGTTGCCCAACATTTATTCCCTGCTATCTTGTTCATAGACGTAGAACTTAAACAATAGTGTTGCTAGTTTCTCATAATATAATAATACATGGGTACATTTAAAAAGGAGGAATGCCTGTGTGGGTCTGTATGTACTTATTATTTGTTCCTTCCTTTATTTCAGAAACAGAATTTATAGTAAATACCAAATAGCTGTCTTTTCAGGAGTGAGGACCATGACTTTTAAGTCAATTATAGTCCCTTCCTAGAAAACTTTGCAAGTATATTTGCACTGAATAAATAATAAATTGCCTTGAAAGAATTTTTGGCTCTCAGTGAGCAAGAAAGAAGTCCTCTCACTTCAGTGGGGACTGTAGGGTTGCTCGGAGGGCTGTTGCCATCATCTTAGAAGTCAATCTGAACCCTAACCTTCTTCCACTTACCCCACAAAAGGAAATAAGACAGCTAGGGATATGACTCGAGATGTTCAGGTGGTGCAGCACTTACTAGCTTTGCAACGAACGCCTCAGGCACAATCCATACCCCTGAAGAAAAATCCAAAAATCAAAATCAAACACAAAAGTCTGAGAGGTGCTTATTCCAGATAAGAATTGAGAAGATCCCAGTTTCAGGTCAGCTCAAGCAGAGTTCATGAGACCATTTCAATGGAAAGAATCTAGACACGGTGGCACACACAAGTTACAATGAGAGGAGGCCTAAAATAAGTGAATTGCAGTTCAGGTGTGCAACTGGTCAGGTATTGAGACTATCTCAAAAATAGCCAGTCAAAAAGGGCTGAAGGTATGGCACACTTATTTAGCAAGAATGAGGTCTGAATTCAAACCCAGTACTGCCAAAGAGAAAACAAAATAACAGTCTGTCTAATGGCATTGCAAAACAACTGCATAAAAAATTAGTGCTGGCAGTTCATGCCTATAATCCTAGCTACTCAGGAGGTCGAGATCTGAGCATCGTAGTTCAAAGCCAGCCAGGGCACTAAAGTCCATGAGACTCTTATCTCCAATTAACCAAAAGTGGTGCTATGGTGCTGTAGCTCAAGGGGTAGGGTTAGCCTTGAGCTGAAGAACTCAGGGACGATGCCCAGGCCCAAAGTTCAAACCCCACAACTGGAAAAAAAAAAAAAGATAGTGCTTTTTCTAAAGTCAGTTCTTCTTCTACTCCTATATATAATTTTGACCAAGTCTGGAGAGTAGCTCCTTATTTTCAAATAATAAAATGTTCTCTAGTCACTTTAACTGCAAAGAAAAGAAAAAGATTCAGTCCCTTTAGCAAATTGCTGTCTAGTGTAATGATCAAAATTAGGAAGTTCAGCCAAAGATAAAACTCTTCAGGTAAAATGCTGGCACTGGAGGGCAAGAGATAGGGAGCTAATGGGCTTCTATATTTTTCAGTGTTGTATTTCTTCCCTCTTAGGATTCCTGACTGGGTTTTGACTCATCCCACATCAGATTCATTTTGGATGATGAGTAGAGGATGAAGGTAAGAAGACAAAGTGGTGGTATGAGCTGGCACTGAAGCATTGTGGGCCAGGAAGAGGACTAAAGCTGATTCTCCTGTGGAGTTCTTTTGAGTTTCTGTTGTTGCCTTGTCTCCAGCACTCCATTGCTGAAGCTGTATATCACCCAGTATGTCTTGTCATTAGTCAGGGACTCTGGCATTGGCAATTCTCTGTCACTTGCCTCAACACTGGCATTTACTAATTTGGTTTCAGCATGTTTCTGCTGAGTTTTCCTTATTTCCCTAGAATGTCCTCCAGTTCATTTTCTAGTGTTGTAAAATGAATTATCACAGACTAAAACCATGTTTCAGGTAGGGCAAGTCGTAACTGAGACCTCTGCTCAGGTCTCACTAGTCTGAAATCAAGGTGTTGGCCACAACTGTGACCTTAACTGCAGTTTTAGATCTTCTTCCAAGAATGGTTGTTGGCAAAGTGTATTTTCTCCCAATTCTAGACCTCATGGAGGCTCGATCTTTAAGGATAGCAGGAGGGTCTCTCTGACAGGTTGACTTCTTTTAACAGCTCTTCTAATAAAGTCAAGCTTACTCAGCAAATCTCTCTTATCAATTCAAAGTCAAATAGTAGTAACCTCTCTGTGAGAATGATATCTCATAATATTCACAGCTTTCTTCTTTTAAAGGATGACTAGGCAAAGGGCCCTCCCTTTGACACAGGGAGGAAGAGGACATCTGGGACTTCTGCCTACCCAACTCTCTTGGAAAGGGTCTATAATTTATAAGATCGTTCTTTTCTGCTATCCTATCTCATGTGGCCCACATCTTGTACTCTTTCTGTGAGAAAACAATTACTTTACAGCTTCAGCCTCTGGTCTTCTTCCATAGGCCACATCAGCCAGCTTTGACCCTTGCCCTTTAGATTTCTCAGGCGTGACCCAGTATCCTCTTACTATGTTGTTCAATATCCATTCGACCTATTACAGGCTCACTAAGTGATCATATAGTCTAGGCTCCCTCAGCAGTACTGAGTGAGGGGAAGCATTTCTAAAAAATTCATCTTTCTGGTCTTTCATTCTCCCAGTCTTACCTAAATTATTCTTTATATCCATGGGTAATGAGGTAGTTTTAGGATACTTGCTTTCTAAATCTTGCTTAGTTGATTGGTATCTCTCTGAAACTTGGGAACAACTGACATCATTTAAAACAAGTGAATAGTTCCAATGCATTGTACTATTTAGGGCTCCATTTTGGCTCACTTGTACGGGTTTCTTGTGTGTTTAACTCCATAAAGCACATCATAAAGAGATACTGAGGCTTGGAGGTCAAACCACTTGTTCAAGGTCATATAGGTGGATTGAATCTGGATTCAATCTACCTCTTGAATCCAGGTCTGACACCATCGCCTAACCATAGTTTAAATGGTTATCCTAATGCTTCCATTGTAAAATCTTACTCTCTAGGTAAAATCATTTGGGTCACATTGGACCAATTGCTTGGTGATAATTCCAATTATGAATTTATTAACATGTCGTTCTATATCCACTCATTTGTATTATGTGATCATGCAAGAATAGGTCTTGATAAATGCTGATACATTTAATTTTTTTTCCTCTCCTCTCAACTCAAGAAATCATCCCTGATCTCTGACTAGTTCCTCTCAACTAACTGACCAATTGTAGATCTACCCCTTTTCCAACTACCAAGGTTAGAATTTTACCAAATTCAGAGTCTGTAAATAAGGTTGGAGCAGTGAACACAGGCAACAGAACATTTTCCTACCTATCAGGCAAATTCTTGCAGTGCCAAGGCTCATGTGGCAATCTTAAAACTGGACACAAGTAGAAACTTAGAGAAATACTATGTCATGGGTAGAGAGAGCTAATCATGTGCTTCTGATTTATTTGTATCTTCTCTATCAAAACTAAAGAAAGATACCACAATTGGATGTGAACATTCATTGAATATATTTCATAACAGCCTTTTCCTCTAAGCGTCTGGTTGCCTTATGTTGATTTAGAACACTCATCACCCTGTGATTTAGTAATCTTCTCAGTCACAGGCAGAGTTAGCTTACCAAATGGAGCCAAACCTAAGCTCAGCCATTCTTTATGCTAGAAAATGTGTCTTAGGAACAACAAGCCCCCTTGAGGGACTTAAGGTTTAACTTGGATCAGAAAGTAGAAAGAGATATAATGATTGCATCTTACTATGAGTTTTGCCCCAATGAGACTGGAAAGTTTGGACATGATACCAGGATGGGAATGAAGACCAAATGTTCAGGAAGGAAGACAAATTTTAATAAATTGTTGGTGGTTCGGCAGGACACTGTGCGCTATTCCTGAGCTATAGCTTTAAAATCTTTAGCCTTGCATTAAAGATGTGTTGCTTTTGATTAGCTATACTAATGATTCTTTTGTAGCTCATTCATAGTGAAAATTTGATCTCAGACTGTTTGTCATTGCTATCAGATGGAATGTGTTCAGGGAATGCAACTTAATTTCAATAGTTGCTTAAATAAAACCCTATTAAGAAGATAAACTTGCTCCCAGGAAAACTTGTGCCATACATTCCAGAACAATGCAGATATGATTTACTTTGGCTAGTTTGGCATTATTCCTAAGATGCCTTTTCTATATTTCTGGTACCCCTAAGGAAACATCCCAGAGAAGTCTAAAGGGAGAATAGGTGGCCTTTAGTAAGTGTTGAAAGGTCACTACAGGCCCCCTGAGTTTATGTCCATGGAAAAAGGAAAGTGAGAGAAGGGCTGCAGGCTTAGATGGAGTTTTGTGGTTAGGTGTGATGCAACCAGAAGCAAATATTAACAGTTATGTTCTCCAGATGGCTTCGTGTCTCTGAGCAGGCCAGAGATATCACTCAATTCCCCTGAGCTGCTTGTGTGAAATATGTCAGTGATAGAAAACACAACCAAGTAAGGAGTCCGGGGAAGAAGAGCCAAGTTCTGGGAAATTCCTTTGCATGTAGCTGGACCCAGTGTATTGTGAAGGACTTATCTGAGATCTCTGGAACAGAAGCCTGGAAGTTGAGTAAGTGCTCTTCTAAAACTAAGCACTTATAGGGACATTACCAGCAAAAGAAAGAAAAGGGTTTCACTTTTTTTTTAAATCTATGATTACTATTAATTTAATACTCAGATGGTTCAATAAAATGTAGCCCTTTAATCCTCATTTTATGTTTATAAAGCAGTCAAATCAAAGAATGGTTAAAGAAATTGTCTAGAAAGTGAGTGAGAAGGTCTGAACCAAAGCAAGTCATCTGAATTCCAGGTTCTCACTAATCCTGTATCATTGCAATCCCTTTGTAATCATAATAGTAGTTAGTACATTTAGCTCTTCAACTTCCTCATCAAAACAAAGTAGGTAAAAATATGAAGGTGCTGGGTGACTTACTTCAAATCACACAAGTCCCAATTCCAGCCAGGGCCTGGTCACTGATGTGAATTGTCCTTCAGTTCTAATCTTACTTGGATAGTATGTATATCAGTGAGTTACATCAGCAGCAGCCTATAGGGTCATTTCTTGTCTCATTTCTTATTCAAGAGGTATGTGCTTTTTGAGATATCTTTCAAAGAATGATGGAGTGAACATTTAAGAACTTTCTCTGCAGAACAGCCTGTGTTTGAATGGGGCATCTCTCTTCTCAGCAGAGCTTTACATGGATTCCCAGGTTAGTTAGACTCGAGAATTGCTGTCTGTGGCTATTGTTCTCTTTTATGTGGCCAAATATTACATGCTCAGTGTTGTACCTCTGGACATGAATAAAAGGGGATCCATGTCAGTAGATAGTCGACATCTCACAGTCTCAGAGCAAGCTGCCAAGAATGAGTGACGGGAATACTGAGGATTTCCTTCACAAATCTTTAAGAATTAGACTGTTCTGCCCATTACACTTGATAGTCCCTTACATCCACTTTCATTAGATTCAGTTTCATTCTGGATGGAGAGTGATGCCTTCACCTTATTGAAAATCTGGTTAAGACAGTCAAGTTCCCTGAATAGGGAAGAAGTCAGTATCCCATACTGGCCAAGTAACTAATAATTTCTTCTCTCTGTCATCATCATCATCATGTGCCTAGAAAAAATTACTGGTATGTTTAGCACTACCTGATCATAAGAGCACTTACCCTTTCCTTCTCCTTCACAAACCATGTTTCTATCTGCAATTGTATTTATTTTCAACTCTCTTGAAACTCTCTTGAATAAATATTGGATATTGGATAGAGTTCAGGTTGTGCACACACTGATTTGAGGACATAAATCTTAAGTGTAAAACCTTGAGGGACCTTTGAAACTATCAAGGCCAATGTTTGCATATCCAGGAAATTTGAAAATGGGCAGGGCAAAGGAAGAAACTTATAAATGTAAATGGTCATTGTTGGTTGATTCAACAGATTAGATTGTTTTATTCTTAAGAATGAATCTGTGTAGGTCTCTACAAAATATTTAAAATAAAACACCCTGAATTTCTAGGAGAAACTGCTTTAAACTGGTCAAAAGTGATGGTTTATCTGTAATCAAAAGTCAGTAACTGTTTTGTGTGCCAGTGGTCATTGTATGGTGAATAAAAACTAGGGATATTTAATTTATTAATGCAAGTAGATGTTCCTGCATGATAGCTTTTTAGGGCTTGATTCTGCCCATCTCTCCAAAAGCCTGCCATTTCATTGTCATGCACTGTAAGAATGAATCTTTTATTCTTAAATATGAAATGCTTTAAAGAAACAGGAAGACAGAACCAGAAAGCTATGTCACTAGTATGTATGCTTTTTAGATTTAGTTTTCTATGTTCACTCATACAAAGTTTATTTAGAAAACAAGCTATAGAATAAGTCTGGAGAGCTTTGTTTTGTTTTGGTTTTTGTTTTGCTTTTTTTTTTCTTTTTGTCGGTTGTGGGGCTCACACTCTGGGCCTGAGAGTTGTCCCTGAGCTCAGAAGCTCAGGCTATTGCCCAACCCCTTGAGCCACAGCCCTCGGGGTCTTTAGTGCCTGGACTGGCTTTGAAATGGGATCCTCAGATCTCAGTCTCCTAAGTAGATAGAATTACAGGTGTGAGTGACCCGGCCAGCTGCTTGTGTTTTGAGCCAGGTTTGACCCAGAGCTTCCATATCATTTTCTGCAATTCTGTCTGCTATTTTGTCTTAGATGAGTTATCTCAGGAGCAATTCTAACTATGAGTCCGTCAAAGTGTGTTATGATTCAGGAGGAATTTCTGTGGAGTCTGCTGGGCAATAAGAGCAGACCAAAATCATCTACTCCTGGGTTATGACTCTTCATGGGTTTGGGGATTGCAAATGTCAGATCTTTCAAAGACTTACAGTACCTTCCCATTCCTCTTAAAAGTGCTGTGTGGCACTTTTAAAATTAAAGTGAATTAACACCGTTTGTTTTCAAAATTTGGGACTGCTTAAAACAGGTTAGAATCCATTGCGGCAAAGATTCAAGGAAGATAATTGAAGATTATTGTTAATTGATTTCTTACCTAGATGTTTGGCATTGAGTAACATAATTGAAAATAACCTGTTTCCTCCACAGCACAATGAAGGAGGTCTTGCTATGAGCATGGCGTTAATGATGATAAACTTCAGTTTGAAACAGGTGATATCTGTGGCTAATATCATCGTAGGACCTCCATGAATCTTGTTCTACTTTAGCCAGGAGAGGAAGGGTCCCTCTGTTTAAGGCCTACAAGAGAGGTCATGTTCTTAGTCCCTTTCAGAGGTTCTTTGATAGATTGTGTTCCTCATCTCTTGTAGATATTCTCTCCACTAATAGCCTTAGGATGGCTGAGAACAAATGTTGCCACTGAAACTGTAGCTTGTAAGCAATGATTGAAGATACTGAACTCATCAGGAAAGTGTTTATTTCCACAGTTGTGCTAGATGAAATCAACTGGCAGAAGGATTCCCTAAAATCACCTAGGTAGACTATCATGTGATAGTGAGGCAGACAGATAGCATGCTATAACAAGTCTAGAACCTTCACTGGTGGGCCAAAAGGGTAAAGAAATGCAGCAGTAATATTCACTAAACATGTGTTGAACAAGGAATTACACAATTTGTATAATTGCCAGGAGAGAAAAACTAGGAATGAAGTGACATTGTTCAAAAAGAAATGCAGTCATTAACTTGACTAATGTAACTGTAACCCTTCTCTACATCACCGTTACAGTAACAACAAAAATAAATTAAAAATGGTAGAACCTTCACAAGCAGCAGGTTCGGTTGAAAAATTGTTAATTAAAACAATCACCTATGATTTAATAATCCACAGCTATAGTCTGATCCTATTCTTGTAATGTGTTTGAATTTGCAAGCTGGGCACTATGTAGGTTTTTCTCCTACTTGGAGCGGTATGAATGGAGTCAATTCTGAGATCAAATGTCACAGAATTGTTCAACCCACTGCCACAAAAATTTCCTGTGTGCCTACTCTAAGCAAAGATGCAGGGTAGGGATTGAAAAGAGACTAAGACTTAGTTCTTTCTCTCAAAGGAGGTTATGATCTACTCTGGGCTTAGAACACATATACAAATAACTATTTTGCAAGAACAAAAATACGGCATTTCAATATCCAGCCTGTCCAGAATCTAAAACATCTTTCTGTAAATGTTGAATTCATAGCTGATGATTCATAACTGTGGAGAAAGAGATGATGCTTGTGTGGGTACTTTCATTTTTAAGCCAGTCATTTGTTTATTTAACTCATGGTAGTTCTTTTCCTCAGAAATATGTAGCTAGTCAAAAACCCTCATGCTGTTGGATGATGGGGGATTTCATGTTTATCTTGCTTTTGTTGCTGTCTGGGGCATTTGTTTTCCTGACTCTTCTGGTCCCATTAGTGTCTCATTAACACTTGCAAGGTTTACCACTAGTTCTAGGATAAAGTCCAAAAATGACAATGTACCATTGCCAACTGCTCTCTTTACTCAATCTACTTACCTTTTATTTAGCAAATACTTATAACTGTTGAATATATGCCAGGCTGTGTCTAAATGTTTTATATCAGTTAACTCCTTTAAATGGTATAATTGTCTTATAATTCTTTTGGTGTGGACTGATTGCTTATGCTCATCCTAAATTCATTTGCTGACACCTAATTACCAACATGATATTATAAGGCACAGCATTTAGGAGGTGATTGGGACATGAGGTAGAGACCTCATGTTTTATATTCAAAATTTGGGGAACATAAATAAGACTCCCGGGGACTCACTAGCTCTTCATACTGTATGAGGACAAAATAAGAAGGCACAGTCCACGAGCCAGCAATGAAGGTGTCATCAGACATTGAATCTGCTTGACCTCAGACTTCCAGTCTTCAGAAGTATGAGAATTGTCTGGTGCTAGGTCCTCACTCAGGAGGCTGAGATCAAGAAAGAACATAGTTTTGGACTGGATGTTGGTTTAATGGTAGAATGCTTGCCTAGCATGCACAAAGACCTGGGTTTGATTCCTTGGTATCACATACATAGAAAGATGGAAGTGGTGCTGTGTCTCCAGTAGTAAAGCTCTATCCTTGAAAAAGCCCAAGGACAGTACTCAGGCCCTGAGTTCAAGCCCCAGAACTGGCAAAGAAAGAAGGAAAGAAAGAAAGAAAGAAGGAAAAGGAGAGGAGAGGAGAGGAGAGGAGAGAAAGGAAGGAAGGAAGGAAGGAAGGAAAGAAGGAAGGAAGGAAGAAAGGAAGGAAGGAAGGAAGGAAGGAAGGAAGGAAGGAAGGAAGGAAGGAAGGAAGGAAAGAAGGAAGGAAAGAAGGAAGGAAAGAACACAGTTCAAAACCATCCTGTGAGTATCTCTATTCTATCTCTAAATTACACAGCAAAATCAAGGCTGAAGGCATTACTCAAGTGCTAGAGCTCTAGTCAAGGAAGTTGAGTGAGAGTAAGGCCCTGATTTCAAGGCCCTCAGTACCACCAAACATACCCCCCCACACACACACACTCACTTACACAGAATGAGAAAATAAGAAAATTAATATTTCTTCACCTATTTGCAAACCAGACCAAGACATTTTGTTATAGCAACTCCAATGGACTAAGCTGTATTTCTCATTTCCCTTTTACAACTTAAACATCATTCCCAAAGTGAAATAGTTTATAGGAAGCGGAACCTGGAATTCCAGCAGCCAGTCATCTTCTGCCTGCTTTCAACCTCAGCACTGTTTCAAAGCCCCTCATTCATTTCAACAACTGCACAAAAATGTTCCTTCTGCCCAGAAATCAAAGCCCTGCTAACTCTACTTGAATCTTTACCACTTCCTCCTCTAGCCTGCTTATCTCTTGAACCATCCTTGTAGCTCTCATTTTAAAGAGCAATTTCCTCTAAACATTCCCTCAAATTGACCAAATGAGTCACTCCACAAGCACCTTGTGTTTTTCTCTTATTGCATGTAACACATTGGTGATTAAGTCTGTAGTTTAATAATGAAGGGTTTTTGTTGCCACAAGGTTGCTACAACTTGGTAGTAAAATGATATGTTTAACTCCAAATGGTGAAATGTAAATGATATGTTTCACCAAATGGTGAAAACTATTCATATGAAAGTTGCATAAAAAAGTAACCCCCGACATGGTAATGGAAATATACACATAACTGTATAGACATGAAAACCTATGACTCTATAGACATAATGTTTTATTTCTTAAATTAATATGTTTCTATGACATACAAACCCTTAGCCTAATTTGGATTAAGTTCTAAAAACTAAGTCCCAGTGATTGTATATAGAGATTCCCTTCTTGAACACTTGTTTGTTAAACTTGTCATTTGAAATACGATGTAAAAATCAATGTTAATAAATTCTTTAATAAAAAAGTAACCCCCCATTGTCTCTTGATCCAGCTTCAAAAATTTGAGAAATACTTAGTACCAAAGAAACATGCTGAAATTCATAATCATTAGGCAAGGAGAAAGACTGAGATTGTGAATAGTTCTTTAACTGAAGAGACCTGGAGTCTTCAAGAAATAAATTTTAAGGAAAAGAAAGGGGGGGGGTGTAAGTCAGGCATGGTGGCTACTTAGGAGGCTGCGATTTGAGAATCACAGTTCAAAGCCAGATGCGACACTAAAGACTGGGAGACTCTTATCTCCAATTAATCACTAGAAAACTGGAAGTAGTGCTGTGGCTCAAGGGTAGGGTGGTAGCAGAGTTGAAGAGCTCAGGGATAAGGCCCAGGCCCAGATTTCAAGCCCCATGAACTACCAAAGAAAAAGTGTAGGGTTAGGATGTATGTGTTGGAGGATGGAGCAGTAGAATAAAAAGACTTAAAGAACATAAAGCTGGGGGCTCTTGCTTATAATCCTTGCAAATCAGGAGGCTGAGATCTGAAGATCATAGTTCAAAGCCAGCCCAGATAGGAAAGTCTGTGAGAAGCTTATCTCCAGATTAAGCATCAAAAGAAAAGAGAGAGAGGAAGAGAAGGGGAGAGGGGACTGGAAGTACAGCTGTGTCTCAAGTGATAGAGTGTTAGCTCAGGGGCAGCATCCAGGACCTAAATTCAAGCACCAGGACAGGTACACATACACCCACAAATTGAATAGGGTTAGGCCTGTAATCTCCGGATGCAGAGGTTGAAAAGACGGAAGTTTCAGGACAGCTAGACCCTTTCTCACAGACAAGATTGCCTATAGGCTCTAAGTCATGTGGGAAGCACAGATAGAAAAATCACAGCCTAAGGCCAGCACTGGATCAAGAGCAAGGACTTAGGCAGTGTGGGTTAATTGACCCACACTTAACCCAGTGAGTGTAAGGGAGTCAGTACAAACTCTGGTAAAGACAAACCTTAGGAAAAAGAAAGAAGAATGAAATAAAATTACTGTACAGATAATTTACATTTGTGTGATAAACTATGAATTTCCAAGACCAGGAGTACCATAAGAGATAAGATACTGTTCTGATCATGCCTTTGGGGAGTGGGAAAGCTATCTGAGAGGCACACAGACAGGCTTCTAGTGTGACTAACATTGTTCGATTCCTTGACCTGCCTAACAAGATGTCTTATCTGTATCTCCACTTTATTTTTCAATGAAAAATTTTAAAACATAGAGAACAAAATAATAGTCACAAATCAGAAGAGCTGTAACCACAAAATAAAAGAGATGATTTCTACAAGTCCATTTCCTGCGCATAGTGTAAACCAGAAATGGGCAAACTAGCTCTGCATAATACCAGACGATGCATATTTTTGGCTTTGTGGGCTGAACTGTCTCTGTCTTAGCCACTCAGTGCTATCATGTAGGCAGAAGCAGCTATAGACAATATATCAACAAACGGGAGGGTAGGGTTCCAAACATCTTTATAAAAACTGGGTGTGGAAGTGGATTTGGCCTAAGGGTATGGGCTTCTGACCTCTCATCTAAAATTTTTAAATCAGTATTCTGACTAGCATATCTTCTACTGTCTGCTAGAGAAAAAAGCAGCCCAACATATCCAAAACTTCCCTCAAAGTAGCTTCTAGAAATGGCCACCCACTTATTCTAATGCTGCTTTATTATTCAAAATGCCTTGCAAATAATTCTGGAATTGCCTTTGGACTGAAGGCATCAGTGGTAGCATGTCTGTACCATTTGATGTTGAATTAGGGTTTTGAAAATACCTGCAGTAGTTATTCAGAGCCAAGGCTGAAGAATAAAATGGGTGATCAAATATTTCTAGCCAAAAATATTTTCAGGGAAAACTCATTATGAAGCAGAGCTCCGTAATTGGCTACTTCTCATTCCCACTGAGGAGCAGACACTTTCAAATCCTCCAGATTTTTTTAATGCTCAGTCAATAGATGATCTCGCTTTAGGGTTGAATTTCCTTCCAAATAATAGTCTAATACTGAAGAAACAAATTTTTCCACATATTTTTATTGTAATTGTAATTGATAGAAGGGTTATATTATATTCACCAGATAGAAGGTGCATTACTTCACATACATTGATACCTTGTCTCATGTCTTGGTCCCCATTTCCCTTCTCCCATCCCCTCATCTTGTTTTCCCCCCTTCCCTATCCAATTTCAAATAACCAAATAAGCATATGTACAATATATCAGGTAACAAGGTGAAATACTGTAACAATATGAGATAACCAAGGGACAGCAAAATAAATGAGAGATAACATAATACATTAAAGACAACAATCACTCATTATATGTCTTCTGTTTCTACATCCTAGAGGTCCTTTCATTTAGCATAATACTATATGGCCTTATGTATCCAGATTTTGTTCTATTGTAAGTCTTTGTGAGGAGAGTCCAAGGTTTCTACTGGTTATGACAAATGAGGGAAACCATTGATTCTATATTCCTTTAAGTCTGGCTTATGAAGAAACAAATTTAGTGCCATATGTACTTATGATACTTACATTGATGTTGTTTGTTTTATTTTGAAGGGCTCTTATGGCTTCCTACTAGAGATTTTTATAATTTATTTTGTAGTCACATTTTATTACTGTCCATTAATTTAAAATAGGATGGTGTAAATTTCCCCACAGGCCATTATTTCTGATAATTACTATTAGTAGATGATAAAAATTAGAATTATTTTCTCCTACATGGAACTTATTTCTTTACCTAGTATTATTTATTCAGCTTAGATTCTCATAGTCAATCTTTCATTTGAATGGTCCCCAAACACTTACTTTTCAGCTATTTTCATAAGTGCTATGGACAGAGGACAACTTAGGTCAATACCATGCACACTATGCCTGCTTCCATAACTAAAAAAAAATCCCTTTTTTCTTGTTGTTACTTAATTACCATGCCAGCTTCTGAAAGCAGTTTGCTCTGGCTTAATTTTACCCTATATTTGACATTAATAGTTTTCATTTTAAAATGCACAATCATGCAAGTGTATGCAGAGCTATTCTTTCAGGCTATGTGTTACACTGAGAGTATAGCTCATAGCTGAAACAAGTTGTGACATATCCTTGTCATAATTTCTCCCGCTTTGCTTTCAGAAATTATATGAGATTAGTATTCTCATGGAGAAGTCTCATCTTACATGCTATATCAGGAAGTTTAGATAAAACTGGACATCATTTTTAAAAGAAACTCACATGAGATATAAAACATGAATGTAAGCATTGGAAGAACAGGTCATGTGGAAAACAATTCAATGGATTTTTTTTCTGTGACAATGGATAGGATTTAAAGCAACAAAGTTCTGGATTCTAGGAGGGAAGGTAATGCTTATATAATTTGTCCTTTGTAAAGACCGAGTATAACAATGACCTCTGTTATTTATGGCTTCCTGTACTCAGCTCACATCCTACAATGTGACTTTCTACTGTCTCATCTCTTATTTCCAATTGGATTTGTCCTTGCTTTGGCTAGTAGCATGCAACTTCCATGATTTCAATATGCAACTTCTGGGGTTCTAGTAAAACATAACAAAACAAAACAAAATACCTTGCATCCTTTCACATGCCATCTTGGTTCCTGTAGCTGTTTGCCAAAAAGCAGAAATATGAAATCCAGTCATCAGTTTTTATAGCCCTAGGAAACAATATACCACCTGCCAACCCACCAGCTAACCACCCCATGGGTGAATGAGCCTGGTTTAGATAAATAGATCCAGTCACCTGATCTACAAATTTGTGATTAATAATGAATGCATGCTCATTTAAGTCTCTGAGTTTTAGGACGACTTATGCAGAAATAGCTACCTAATATTGCATTGTAATTCTGGAATAACGCTTACCCTCCTTAGAATGCGCTCAGCTCATGGTTTTGTTTTGTTTTTTACATAAAGATACCAATGAAAGAGTATGTATGGATGCAGACTAGAAAATCTGAGTTTTCCAAGGATATGGGATCTACTTAACAAGGTCATGTGCTTTCAAGTGGTCTCAGATGGCTTTCGGGAAGCTCTTCACTGAATCACAAGTTTATTATCTTTATTTCAGTAAACGTCTCCTCTGCCCAATCTCTCCATCTTCATCTCCTCTGCCTTTCCTCCACCCCTCCTGACAAATGTAAGTTTGACAGTCAAGTGTCTATGCATATTTTGAAACATTCCAATAAAGCTAGTCTCCTATTTCCCCAAGGGCCTCTGGATAGTAGTATACTCCAGAGATGTGAGCAGTTGCTCAGGACAGGCAAGGAGGAGAATTGGGAACTCTGTAATCTTGTCCAAGCTCCTGTAACTGATGTCTGTGTATTATCTTTCAGGTACTTTAACATTTTAATAATATTATTCATTTTTTTTTAAATTTTTTCCTCCAATCACCTATAACTCTTATTTGTAAAATTGAAAAGGAAAATATTTGACCACTTGAAAAATTTGTGAAGATAAAAAAAAGACAAATCAGACAAAAGATATTTAATCAAACTCATTGTATATCCATAACATTTATTTCATTTAAATACTAGCTATTATATTACACTAAATCAATGCTATCAAGCATGTTGTCAATTTTAATTGAATCCCTATTTATGTGGAATATAGTCCCTAGGGACTATTTCTATTTTATTTCAGCCTGGTTATTTTTGGTTTTTTTTCTCAGTATATATTTTTTTATTGTAATTAGTAAAAGGGTTACATGATATTTGCCAGATAGAAGGTGCATTAATTCACATACATTGATACCCTTTCACATGTCTTGGTACCCATTCCCCTCCCCCCTACCCCCCACCCGTCTTGGTTTTCCCCCCTTCCCTATCAAATTTCAAATATCCAAATACAAATAAATTCAATATATCAGATAACAAAGTGAATACTATAACAATATGAGATAATCAAGGGACAGCAAAGGAGATGAGAGACAACATAGTACATTAAGGACAACAATCATTCATTATATGGCTTTTGTTTCAATATCCTGGAGGTCCTTTCAATTAGCTTCACATTATATGGCCTTATGTATCAAGATTTTGCTCTATTGCAGATCTCTGCTAGTAGAGCCCAAGGTTTCTACTGATTATGACAAATGAGGGAAACCATTGAGCCTAAGTTCCCTTGAGTCTGGCTTACTTCACTTAATATGATTTTTTCCTAAGTCTTTCCATTTCCTAACAAATGGGGCGATGTCATTTTTTCTGACAGCAGCATAGAATTCCATTGTGTACAAATACCACATCTTTTTGATCCACTCATCAACTGAGGGACATCTAGGATGGTTCCATATCTTTGCTATGGTGAATAGTGCTGCAATGAACATTGTTGTGCTAGTGGATTTAGTATGTTCTTGTTTCTGGATGGTTGGGTAAATGCCAAGTAGTGGAATTGCTGGGTCATAGGGCAGTTCTATGTTTAGCCTTTTGAGGCACTGCCACACTGCTTTCCACAGTGATTGAATGAGTTTGCACTCCCACCAACAGTGTAGTAGTGATCCCTCCTGGCCACATCCCCTCCAGCATCTGTTGTTATTCGTTTTCCTGATCCTGGCCATTCTAACTGGAGTGAGGTGGAATCTTAGAGTTGTTTTGATTTGCATTTCTTTTATGACCAGAGATGTTGAGCATTTCTTCATGTGTCTATAGGCCATTTTTGTTTCTTCTTCAGAGAAGACTCTCTTTAAGTCTTTGGCCCATCTTTTAATGGGATGGTTGTTACTTTGGAGGTTAGTTTTGGAGTGATTCAATTTTTTGAGTTGTTGATATATTTTAGAAATGAGGCCTTTGTCCGTTGTTTGGTTGGTGAAGATTTTCTCCCACTCTGTCAGCCTGGTTATTTTTGTGTGTGTGACAAACCTATACAGAAACCCTTCTCTAAATAAACAACTGTTGCTTTCTGTTTAACCCAGTGAAGTACTAGTGAGGAGCCTAATAAATTTATCTAGTATTTAAAATATTCTTTTCTTTGCTGATCTAATTATGTATTATTTTCTTAAATAAAGGGTTCTTTGATATAATTAGCCATAACTGCTTTAATAGAGGTTTAGTTTTATAAAAAAAAATAGTATTGAGTGGAGAATTGATTTTCTAATCTTCCTTAAGCTTTATTATCACTCCCACAAACTTCTCACAAAGACACTCCCAGGAGGGATGCTCACTCTGTGCCAGGGACAGAACTCTCAAAAAAATTATTTCTTGAATGTTAGGTTAGAGGATCATTCTGTAAGGTGAAAATTCTGAGCATCGTGGGACCTATACTCATAAACACTTATGATAAATTTAGGTTCCTCAAATATATGAATTGTCAATAGATTTCTTCATTTGGGTAGTTATAAAATAGTGCCCCTTTAATATACGCATGAGGCAACATATTATTTTTCCTTGCTGATCTTGAAAACTCAGTGTTTTTAATAGGGAAGACTGACCAGGGCTTCTGGTGTTGATAACTAAGATAATCAAGTGTAAAAATAAATCTGGCTTGGACACTGAACTCTGACTGCTTTTCTCAATCATTCTATGCCCGTGCCAGGTCTCAAATTAACACCTCTTGCTATATCTCACTCTTTCTTCATGTTAATTCTGAGGATGCAGACATAACAAGGCACAGTAGACTCTAGCACACTTTCTGCCCACCCAGTCTGGAAGAATGTCTATGGCAGTTGTAGACCCTAGGTCTACATCAAGTTGATGTAATCCTTCTTGGGGAGCCTCCCCTAGGACATCATTCTTCAGGATCCTTTCTGAGACTGTACAGTGTCAGGCTCCCATCCCCTTCCAGAAAGATCACTCTTTTGTTTCTTCCCATATCTAATAGGAGTAGGAAACAAGTGGACACAGAAGACAGATCCCACATTTTCTCTCCAGCTGAGAAAGCTATGAGAAAGAATTAAAATATAGATCAGTTATTCTTTGCTAAGTAGGCAAAAAACCCATACATAGGATTATTTATTCATGGGCACAAAGAAGCCATCTAAATATTTTAAATATAAATTAAAATTTTAAAAATGCATGAAAGAGATTACAGTGTTTAAACTAACCTTAACTCATATGTAGTCACAGGTATAAACCTGCTTTTGAGAATAAATGGTGTCATTATCTTTCTATAAATTTTTCCTTCCTGATGAAATTATAAATACAAAGGCAGCTTTGAAAAGAGATGAGGAGATCTATTTTACTTCATTTTGAACTCCCATATAATTCTCCAAAACTCTTAGCACAGCATTTTGTTAGGACAATTTTAGAAGATGCAGATAGTACCCAAATTGATATGACTGCAAGGAGAGCTGCAAGGAGCTAATGGTTGAAAGTCAATAGCCTTGGTGGGCACTTTGGGGGATAAAAAACTAAAGGTCCAATTAAAGTGAAGATTTTAACTGGGAACGAGACATTCCATATAAGGATATGTAATTCTAAGCAGTGTATTAGAATAAATGGAATTTGGTTTTTAGAGTTATCTAAAACTTGAATCTTCCCTTGCTAAGGAAACTCAGGACCATTCATCATTTATCATTTAAATAACATCATGATAAAAATGATTGTATCTGTGTGTCCACCAGCAGGCACTTAAAGATATAGTTAGATGTATATTGCATCTGAAAAGGGCTGAGCAAACATTCTCACTCCCTTCTTCCCCCTATCCTCCCCCCTACACACACACCTGGTTGGTCATAGTGCTCTGAGCCTGGGTGCTATCCCTGAACTCTCCAGCTCAAGGTTAGTCCTCTACCACCTTGAGACATAATACCTCTTCCAGTTTTCTGGTGGTTGAATGGAGATCAGTGTTGCGGAATTTCATGCCAGAGCTGACTTTGAACCTTGATCCTCAGATCTCAGTCTCCTGTGTAGCTAGGATTTACAGGCGTGAGCCATTGGGAACTGGCTTTCACTCCCTTCAAACAGCAGATTCCCTGAGGACTGATCCTAAATATGATTGCTTGTTGTCTGAGGAGAAAAGGTGGGGGGATCAGAAAGATGGTGACAAAGAGAATACTTTCTTAATCAGTGAAACTCAAGATATTGCATCCATGACCCTAGGATACCCAAGGCAGAGACTTGACCTGTCAAGTCAATCCAACTTGCAGGGTAAGAAGGGAAAAACATGCAACCAGAAGTGAGCTGGAGGCTCACAAAGCAGACTTTGTTTTTATGCCTCAATGATGACTCCTGTGGACTCTGTTGATCTTCTGTATATCTTCCAACTCTATTCCTCAAACATAGACAGAGTCCCAAAATGTTTCACCAAATACCTCTAAAAACCCAGTAATGTTTGACCTGCTATCATTTTGTTCTTCCACCTCTTTAACTCTCCAACAGTGTAAGCCTTTTAAAAATACCATTTTTTTTCCCTTAGGGGGAAAAACCATTTCTCTAAGCTCTAGAATATTCTGTTACTCTGGCTTTTCTCCAGGCTTTAGAGAGAGAACTCAGCTAACATAGGCAATTTCTTGCCTACCTGCCAGATTCCTCTGGGAGGTAAAGATTCCAGAACCAGATGCTTTTTATTTTCTTTCATGTTTCTTTTCCATTGCCTTCCCACACTTTATATGTGTGTGAGGACACACATGTACATGCACATACACGCACACTCACACATGCACCCTCACACACATCTGTTGGGCTCCAGCTGCTGGGATCAACATTAGAGGCACAGTGAAGAATAAGGCACAGCCCCCGCCCTCAAGCAGCTGGTGTAATTGATGAGATATATATTTTTAAAAGCTGCTAATTTCAGCACACTATGTGTGCAGGATGCTTTGGGGGCCTAAAAGAAAGCATTCTAGTCAGCCTGGGCTTGGCTAGAAAAGCTGACTGAGTGAGAGAGAAGCTTGAGGTGAATCCTCAAGGTGCAATGGATGACATCTAAGAAACATAGAAAACAGTCTGTGCAAAGACATAGAGAAAAGTGAGAGCATCTTTTTGTTTGGCTCTAAGGACTATTAGGTGATTAAAAAGAAACTATAAAAAAGAGCTATACCTTATAACTATACCTTATATAGGCAAAAAATGAGGCTTAAGACATATCTAGTTACTCCCTCACAGGAAAATCTGTCAGCCATAGTAGGCCTTAGACTCCACCCTAAGTGCTGTGGTTTTCAGGTGATGGTGATGTTGAGATTTAGGAGAGACTGAGGGTATCCAACAAGAAATGACCCCTGGATATATTAGCAGATGGTAGATAAGGCCCCACTATGTCAATGAGATTTTAAAACAGAAAAATTAGCAAGGAGTTTTGTAGAGATGTTTTTCTGACAGACATGAATACCTATAAACACAAAACCTATCTAGAAATAGTTAAATATAACCATTTAGTCCTCCAAGGGTTATACATCACTGTTACGATACAGTATGCAACGTTTGCCTAGATGCTAAAGAAAGTCATTCTTTATTTACAATAATGAATCATTCCCATTTATTCTCTCCCTTCATCTTTCCTTTTAGTCCTTTCTCATTCAAAAAATACAAATTGGGGAAGCTACCATGTCTTGGGTTCTATAATAGGTTTTTCAAAGTTTAGAAAAAAAACCATTTTATATTAACACAATTATTTATCAACTAAACTCTTTAATCTCAGGCTTGTTTTCTAATGACTAGTCACTGGTGGTATTCATCTTTGTGTTCAGCATGTCAGTAGAATCTGGAAGACAGTACATTTGTAACAAATGTTGGTTGGATGCATTTGTTATAGCATTGGTTCTACTCTTCAGTAGGAAAGGCAGTGGAGAATGATCCATGCAGTACAGAAGCAGGGCTCTCATGTCACCTGTTACCATTTCCCATCTTTGAATCCCACAAATGGATGTTTCCCCCTTAATTCTAGTAACCCCTGAGTGTGAATGTGGTGGGAGGCAGTCAATGAGGCTCTAGATTTTTATTATTTTGTCTCTTGAAGGAGGTAATTATTAAAAATGAAGTGATTACTAGAGTGGTGTGAGGTGGTTCTTTGCTTTCTTTCTATTTTTCTCCCCTTCCTCTCTCTCCTTCTCACCTTCCCTCCCGTTTTTCCTCCCTTCCTTCTTTCTTCCTTCCTTCTTCTAGCTATCTTAATGCCCATATATCATTTCCTATAGGATTAAACAGAAAGAGATACTTTTATCCTTGGGTGTGAGAAATCAAATGAACTCTTTGCATCTTTGCAGGCTTAGTGGATGGACATTCTTATGTTATGACCTTCTGCTTCGATGTGAAGTGAAAGAAGATGAAGAAAGATGTTCAGATACCTGGTTTATTGTAAGAATAGGAAAATTTATCTGGACACAGGAAATTTCATCTGAGGAGAACAAAATCTATTAAAAGCTACCAGACTATTGACGATTAGAAGATGAGAGAGAAAAGAAAGATGAAGACAATTAAACTCTACATCTCTGAAGTTCTTAGAAAAGGATGCCTAAGAGCCTTAGGAAAAAACTGCATGACCTTTATAAGAAGGAATACTGCTACACAGAGGGTTGGAGAGATTTAAAAGTAATTCATTATGATTCTAAAGGATATTGAATATACTTCAAGGAGGACCTAAATAGTTAATAGAGAATTGTATCATGGCCTATGACTTACACTGTATAAGTTAATGAAAGAAAATATTTAAATCTCTGTCTGGTATGTAATGGGTCTTCATTCTTACTTCACAGGCACCTAGGACATAAAACAGAAACAGAGAAACAACAAACTCACTATCTGTCCTTAGCATTTTCCTATCCAATAGTTTTTTCATTGTCCTTGAAAACTGGAGTTAGGAATTTCAGGAATTCCCAGACTCAGATACCATTTTTAATTTGTCTTTTAAAATAATGATCATTTGGGCTGGGAGTTTGGCCTAGTGGTTAAAGTGCTTGCCTAGCATGCATGAAGACCCGGGTTCGATTCCTCGGTACCACATACATAGAACAAAGCCAGAAGTGGTGCTGAGGCTCCAGTGGTAGAGCTCTAGCCTTGAGAAAGTCCAAGGACAGTGCTCAGGCCCTGAGCTCAAGCCCAGGACTGGCAAAATAAATAAATAAATAAATAAATAAATAAAATAAAATAATGGTCATTAATTTTGCAAGCAAAGAGGAAATTTGAAAAGGAGTCGTCTAGCTCCAGAGATAATCAAAGAGTTTTCTCAAATATGGTTCATGAAAACAAAATAATAAAAGGCAAAGTATACACAGAAACACAAGGAAAGAAATATGATTTTAAAAAAAGGCAAGACTCACCAATATAAATAAGAATTATTTAAACAGAAAATTGAGGTTGAGGACAAAAAAGGCCTATAAACTAGATATTATAAAACAGTACAGCATAGAAAGAACAGTGATGAGAGGCATGCCTAGTAATTTACTGAGGAAAATAACAGGACAGATGTTTGAAGACTTTATGATTTCAGATTATATACAGATTATAAATAATAAATAAAGTCAATCTAGAGTTTTACTGCTAGGAACTAAATCTGGTGACATACTAAGAGTGGTAGTTATCCCTATAATTCTATTATACTGGAAATGGAGACCAGAAGGATCATGGTTTGAGGCCAGCCCAGGCAAAAACTTTAGAATATTATCTCAACAAAACAAGCATGATGACTATACCTATAATGGCAGGTCTGTATAAGGAATAGGAGGATCACAGTCCAAGTCTGACTCCAATAAAAGGAAGATCCAATCTGAAAAATAAGTAAAACAAAAAGGACTTGATAGTATTGTTCAAGTAGTAGAATAACTTCTAGTATGAGTTCTAGTCTAAGGCCCTGAGCTCAAGCCCCACTACCACCAAGGAAGCAAGTAAATAAATAAATCCAGTGACACAGAAAACACTTTAGGTGAGAGTTTAGAACAACATAAAGAAATAGAAATGTTAGGCATGCCTTGAAAGCTTGAGCTATGTGTGGTTATCCACATAATGTGTGAATATATTACTGAATATAAAATGAGAAAAAACAAAACAATTTTAGGGTTTGGGGAGTAAAGGCATTGCGCATTACCTGATCAGGTAAAAATTGCAAATGCTGATGTTAAACTGATTCAGAGTCTAGGTCACACAATGCCACAGGTAGGTTTTGCCATCCAGATATTTGCTTGACCTCTCCTTTTGCTACAAGCTGATCTTTGTCCCCACAGCCTCAGGAGCAATAATATCAATTATTGAAAGTCATACACTGTAGAACTCTGAACTTGACAGTGGGTCTCTTAAAAAGAGTTTTCAGAAACGTAGATTGATTTCTTACGTACTTAATAGAGCCAGGCATTGGATAGGTATATGAAGATGATTATGACAGACATGAAGCTTAACCTTTTAGCAGAGGATACAGATGTTAACTGACTTCACTTTGCTTACTCAATTGTGAATGGCATCACAAAGGACAAGTTACAGATGATGTTAGATAAGCTAAGCAACCAATTGTAGTTGAGGGTGGGGCTCAGGGAAGGTTTCCAGGGATAAGGGGTGAGATGGGGTTAGTGTTGCTACCATGAGAAATCTCCTTGGTTAGAAAACCGGATATGGATGATGGAAAGGAATCTGATACTGGGTAAAGGGTAAGCATTGAGGAAGAGTGTTGGAGATAAGGATTCTTCCAGGATTTCTAAAGCAGCATTATTCTAGGTTAATTTCTCTGCAAAAGGAGCTTATAAGAGCTAGTCAGCTTCAGAGGTTGTCCATGGGGTGCCTTACAACCCTGTATCCTTGCATGGTACTGCCATGAAGCAAAGACAAAGGGTGAGAATTGTTTTGAATGGCTTCAGGGACAAATCTCACATTCAGTGTGTATGACAATGAAAGATTTTCCTCAAGTTAGAGTTGCCAGTGATGGAAAGGCCTGCCAGAAGAAGAGAGCTGAAATTAGGTAACAGGGTCAAATAGAGGCCCCTGAACCACTCTCAGGGTTATCTTGTCAGGAGTTGGGGATTGTATTTGGAAAGTTGGGCCAGGTACCAGAACCTCTACTCTGCGGTGGCCATTATTCATTCAGATGCTGGGAATGCAGAGGTGAACAAAGGCATAGTCCCGCTCTTCAAGTGGCAGAAATAGTAGGATACAGTGGCCCATATGTTCCCTTAGTCACTATGCTTTTCACCTTAGACAACCTCTAATCCTAACTGGAGATCCTGCTCTCACCCTGCAACTATGCCAACATGCCCTTTGCTCTCTTGCTAGCCTTCAGATTCTCCTACTCCTTTCTGCTTTTACTCTTCTCTTCTGGACTGACCTACTCCACTCTTTCAACTAGCATCAGACATTGAGACTATGCAAAGTTGTTTTTTCACTCTAGAAACTCTCAGGTGAAAATCATCTTTCTTTTACTCTCCGTTTCTCTAACTGCTTCTATCCCACCAGTTCGTGGATTCCCTCCGGGCTTGTTTCCCAACATCACCTTGTGGAGAAAGAATCATCCTTAAGTACTGGTTTGAGAGCTGTGGATGATGAGCGAGTGGGACTCTCAATGCTTAGAGGAAGAAGGCCAAAGGGGAGCTAATATGTACTATCTTCATAAGGAAAAAAAATGGCCAGTTAGTCAAGGGAGAAAGTGGAAAAACATGAATAAGCTAAAGGTAAAGAAGATAGAGAGTTCTTCTTTTTTGAGTTACCTGACCCTCCTTAAATTCCATGCTCCTGTGACTATCTGACTATATATATATAGATGCATTATATGTAATGTATTTTATATATCATCAAATATATGATTCATATACATATACCATATATATCACATATATGATATATAATATATATCATATATGTATATACTTGCTATTGTTTCCCCAGCCAGACAGATTATGGAAAATAAAATGAGTCAAGGTTGCTATTTTATTTCTGCTTTATTTCATCATTTCTTAAGAGTTGAGTGTGTAGACATTTTTATGTAAATTAATCTACTGAATAACCATTAGATAAGGTCCTACTGTGCTCTGCAGTAGAGCTGTTCATCATTGATTTGTTTAAACAAGCTCAATTCTTGATGGAAAATGACTTGTGAAGCCAGTCTGTGTGGAGAATCATGGAGCGGGAGGGCTTCTCCCCCTTGCTCCTCTGGCCTGGAAAGTCCTGAAGCCTGATGCTTAGTGGAGGGAGAGTATCTTCTATCCATCCTCCTGAGCAGAAAGAAAGGCCCATTCTTAGAGGTGAACCTATGTGATAGGCCTCCTTCACTATTTGGAGTCTTTTACTTTACACGTATCTTTGGCAAATGTTTTTGTATGGGAATGCTCCAGCTGAAAGGAATAAAAAAAGGAAGTTGGATGATGGTGTCACTGACAGCCAAGAATTCTAGAATGAAAATTGTCTCCTAGGACAGAGCTTTTGTAAAACACCGGCACTAGGCATGTCCCAGTTATCTAGATTGCTGTCGCTCAAGTACCACCAGAAATTTCAGAAAGCATGAGAAGAAGGAGCTTCTACTCTGGAGCTTACTAGGTGTCCCATGATGGATGTAACTGCCTCTTTGGGAATACAAGAGAGTTCAAAGGACCAGGAATGCCTTTTGGCATATCCAGTCCAGACAGACAGCTTAAAAGGCTATTGAGGCTGTGGGTAAGGAAACAGCATTCTCCTCCTACTGCCATAGTTATCCACTTATTGCCAGTATATTGTTGACTCTGATCCATATGTCAATCATGTGTGTAATGTTGGAACAATCAGGACTTTTTCTGCTAAGATATTCTAGAATTTTTTTTCTATGACTTTCTGCTAGCTGCCTTACACTCATTTTGTGTTAAATCCCTCTCTACCAGGTCAAATCATTCCAAATGAAGTCAAGCTCTACAGATTCTTATTTTCAAACAATCACTAACAGAATAAGAATTGGACTGGACCAGAGAGAATTATTTTACTGGCTAAAATTGTTGCTGGTATATGACTGGGATATTCCTGTTTGTTTAATGTAGTTTTAAAAATAGGGTAACAGGTCAAAATACCCTCATTGAGGGTTTGTGGGAATTATTCAAGGCTGTATAGTGTAGTACTTATGGGTTGAGTAAAAAAAGATACAATAAAATAGTACCTAGGAATATAGGATTTGCGGGGTGGGGTGTTGACATTTAGATGAAGTTGTTAATATGGACCTTAATCTAAGATTATCAGTATCCTAACAAACAGAGGCACAGAGGGACACTGGGAGATTGCCATGTGAAGACAGAGGAAAAGACTAAATGAGCCTACAGGTACAAGACACCCAGCATTGTCTGATGTCATCAGATCTAGGAGGAAAGGAATGGGACAGATTCTCCCTCAAAGTCCTTAGAGACCTGATACCCATCAAGATTCTATAATCTCCTGAATGTTGAGATGATAAGTTTCTTTTGCTTTAAGCCATTGTAGCACCTTATTACATAGAACAGCCCTAGAAAATCAATATGGGCAAGAGGTTTAGTCCAAAGTCAGATATCTTATGACATCTGTGCTTTGAATTACCACCTATGTGGCACAAGTTACTTAAACTCCCAAATTCATCTGTAAGTGGTGGTATTGTTATTCATACTTCATACTAAATACTATGTAATGAAGTATTTGAGAACAGAGAAGAGGTTGGCATTAGATTGTGCTCTGGGAACTGTGATTATGCCCTTGTTTTCACATATCAACCCAGAGATTGCTTTTCTTTTTCCCCCCTGGTCATGGGGCTTGAACTCTGGGCCTGGGCACTGTCCCTGAGTTCTTCAGTTCAAGGCTTCCACCCTTGGGCCTGGGAATTGTCCCTGAGCTTTTCAGCTCAAGGCTACCACACTTGAGCCATACCACTTCCACTTTTTCTAGAGGTTAATCAAAGATAAGAATCTCATGGACTTTCGTGCCTGGCCTGGCTTTGATCCCTGATCCTCAGATCTCAGCCTCCTGACTGGATAGGATTATAGGCATGAGCCACTGTGCCTGTCATAAAGATTGCTTCTTACAGCTTTCACTGATAAACTCATTTTATATTATGTTACCTAGTATTGGGTGTTGCCCAAAGTGGCTGTTTAACACATAAATTTTGTTGTTGTGGTTGGTCATGGAGCATGAATTCAAGGTTTATAGTCTATCACTTTAAGCCATATCTCTATTTCTGGGATTAATTTTGGGAGGGGGGAGGGCATTTATTTGGAGATAAGAGTCTCTCAGACTTTGCTTCCTGGTCTGGCTGCAAACCAAGATCCTCCAATCTCAGCCTCCTGCGTAGCTGAGATTATAGGCATAAGCCACTTGGCACCCAACTCAGATGTTACTTTTATTTGTTAGATCACAGAAAAGTATGAGTATCCTTGGATTTATTCACTTTTTAGACTCTCCCTAGGGTTGCAGAAAATTAAGAGTGGGCTGCGTTACTTCCTGGTTGTCTCTGCCTGGCTGTGTGTCCCTGGAGAGGCAGTTCCTCTCTCTAAGCTTCAGTTCCCTCCTCTGTTAAGTGGAGATCGAAGTGGAGTGTGAATGGACTTATTCTGAGCTGTTCGCCTTCTGAGCTGCTGTGATCAGTGGAGGGGCTGCCCAAGCCTAGTTCTCCCTTCTCAGGTTCTGTTTCCAGCCCTCTCCAGCCCTGACATGGAGGAGTTGCTGTGATTTTTATTAGAAAGTAGCTACATAGAGTAGATATTTTAAACAGTGTAATAATAATAGTTACTCATCTTCTAATAATAAAAACCAATGATCTTCCTGATTTACATACACAGAACCACCAACAAGCATGCAGAACCACCATCCCTCATCCACAAAAAGATCAAGTCAACATTCTGGGCCTGGCTTGCCCTTGGTAATTTCAAATAATGTTGAAACTAAGGCCTGGGCAGCCTAAGACTTGATGGATAAGGATGTCATGCGATTTGGAGGCACATCTTGAAAAATACATGCTGAAGATATTCCCTTACAGCAGCTGTCATGGGGGAATGTCGGGGTGGGGGGTGTTCAAAGACCCAGCTTCCTCTTGATTGACAAACATTAGAAACGCTGGCTCAGTTGAGGAGGAACTAGAACTTGATAGAGGGAGAGCAAGACTTGCGAGAGTGATGGATGGGCTGTTCTTAGTGAGGATTACACAAATGGTTCTCTTTCAACAAGAGAGAAGCCTTCTGAAAATAACTGATTTTTGGATTGCTAATTAATGCATTAGCCAAAGTTCTGACCTCCCTAAACTTCCTTAAGGCCTTGTTAAGGAAACAAAACTCCAAAACAAAATTTAGAGTTATTTGAAGCATAACAAATAAATATGAGTGTACTATATATATTTTATCTTTTAGGGAATATAAAACATTTATGTAGATTCAGTCAGTCAGGGGCCACTGGTCTATTCCAGTAATGCTGTATAATCTAGAGTTGTTAGTTAAAGCAGTTATGCATATTTTGATTTTTTTAGTGGTCACTTTTATCTTGTGTCCTGTGTCATTTTCAGGATCTATATTCTAACAGTAGAGTTGATCCAGAGCTTGGGACCAGTCTTGTCCTCTAAGGACCTGTCTTCTGCTTGGAGGAAAAGAAAGACTAGCTTATAGCCTTCTCAAAGTGCAATTACAGCAGTAATGTAATCAGTAATTGTAATTATGATAATAATAGTGAACATTGAATTTTTTTTACTGTTTACCAGCCCTTACAGGGATCTAAAAAGATTATATCATTTAATACTCACACGAACCTGATATTCACTTTATAAATGAGAAAATAGAGGCATACGAGTAAAATAGTTTGCCTGTGGGCATACTGGAGAAAGTGATACCATGTGCTTCCTACTGAGTGATCTGGCTCCAGAATCCAGCCTCAAAAGCAATTCTGTATTGCACCCAGGAAGTCTGTTCTAAACAATCACCAATTGCAGCTTTATACACATAAAGCTACACTTCTCACTGTTTTTGTTTTTTTGCATTTGTTTTTTGTTGGTCGTGGGGCTTGAACTCTGGGCCTGGACACTGTCCCTGAGCTCTTCAGCTCAGGGCTACCACTCTAGTCCTTAAGCCACAGGGCCACTCCCCACTTCTCACTTTTTTCTTTCTTTCTTTTTTTTTTTTTTTTTTTTTGCCAGTTGTGGGGCTTGAATACAGGGCCTGGGCACTGTTCTTGGGCTTTCTCAAGGCTAGAGCTCTATCACTTGAACCAGAGCTTTTTTCTGGCTTTTTTCTATATATGTGGTACTGAGGAATTGAGCCCAGGCCTTTGTGCATGATAGATAAGCTACTATTGTTTATTTTATACCTTTCTGTGGTAATATATATATGCATATATATATAAAACACTAATAAAGAATGTGATTAAATCAGTACAAAATCACATTCCTTATTAGTTATATTTTTTACTACAGAAAGGTAGAAAATAAACAAATATACAAAATACCAGGTAACAATGCCAGATACAGTAACAATATGAAATTAACCATAAGGGCAAAAACAGAGAAGAGAAATAACATAGTACAATCACACAAGATAAAGCTCTTGTTTCCATGTCCTAGAGATCCTTTTATAAGGTCATATATATGACCTTATATACCTAGGTTTTAATCCATTGTCATCCTCTGCTAGGAGAGTCCTAGATGTGTATTAATTATTACAATTGAGGGAAACCATTGAGGCTATGTTTCTTTGGGTCTGGCTTACTTCACTTAATAAGATTTTGTTCCAAGTCTTTCCATTTCCTTACAAATGGAGCGATGTTCTTCTTTCTGATGACAGCATAGAATTCCATTGTGTATAAGTACCACATCTTGATCCAATCATCTACTAAGGGGCATCTGGGTTGGTTCCATATCTTTGCTATGGTAAATAATGCTGCAATGAACATTGTTGTGCTAGAGACTTTAGTATGTCCCTGTTTCTAGACATTTGGATAAATGTGGCTGTGCAGTTATAATCAGCTACTGATTTAGCAGATGGAGGTCAAAGTGATCTGACAGCAAACTATTCTCTCTACTGAGAAATAATTTTATTGATTGATTGATTTTATGCATGGTGTGTATGTGTGTGTGTGTGTGTGTGTGTGTGTGTGTGTGTGTGTGTGTATACTCATGTGTGCAGGTACCAGGTCTTGAATTTTCATTTGACTTAAGTTTTTCATTACTGATGCTCTACCACTTAAGTCTCAACTGTAATTCAGCTTTTTAGTGGTTATTTTGGAGATGGAGTCTCACTCACTGCCCAGACTTGCTTTGAAGTGTGACCAACTGATCTCAACCTCCCATGTAGCTAGGATTATAGGTAAGAGCTACCAGCTCCTGTACTGCTGGCAAGGTTTTTAATGTAGAAAAATAGAATGTTCCATTGCATAGGTATTTTTTACTGACTGTTTTAATCACATTCCTTAATAGTTGTATTTTTTTTAACTACAGCAAGATATAAAACTATTTCCCATCTTTACCTCCTGATATAAGCAGGGGTTTCTTGAGTGTCCTTGAGAAACTGAATGTTTTTTCAAGGCATTACAAGTAGTGAAAAGAGACTTCTATTGCATGATGGGTCCCTCCAAAGCACATAAGTCACAGAAAAACATAGATACTTCTTCACTTACAAGAAAGTTCTGTATTGATAAATCCATTATGAGCAGACAAAATCAGAGTCCAAAACATTTAGGCTTAGTGGCTCACATCAGATGGTGAGTATAGGGAAGATGAAAGTTTGAGATGAACTGAGCTAAAAGTTCACAAGACCCTGCCTCAACCATTCTTAATAAGAACGGGCCATTATTTTGACTACAAGAAAAGGAGGCATAGAAAGATCACGGTCCAGGCTGAGCATAAATATAGTATCTATCTTTTTAAAAAGCTAAATGAAGCTAGGCTCTGGTGGCTGATGCCCACTATCCTAGCTACTCAGGAAGTTGAGATCTGAGGATCGAATTTGGAAGCCATCAGGGCAGGAAAGTCTGCGAGTCTCATATCTTCACTTAACCATCAGAAAATCGGAAGTGGATCTGTGGCTGAAAGTGGTAGAATGTCAACTTTGCACAGAAAAGCACCCAGGCCCTGAGTTCAAGCCCAATGACAAAAAAAATGCGAAATGCAAAAAGCATTGGGTGTGTGGCTCAAGTGGTAGCATTTGCCTAGGAAGTAGTAGGCCCTGAGTTCAAACCCCAGTACCACCAAGAAAAAATAAATTTAGCATGTCACTGTAATTTAGATCTAGAATACTCCCTCCTATTGGTTAAAGGTTTGGCCCCCAGTTGCTGCTACTGTGAGTGAGGTTCAGTGGGAGATCTTCAAGTCATTGTGGTGTTCCTGGAAGGAGATAGTAAACCTCTAGCACTTTCTTCTTCCTCTCTGGCTCTGGACTGTGAGATGAACAGTTTGTTCTGCCACCTAATTCTACCTGGCATAGACCCTGAGAAAAGGGTAAAATCAATCATGGCTAGACCCTCCTAAAATTAGAAGTAAACATATAACCTTGTTTTATAAGGTGATTGTCTCAGGTATTTATCATAGTGAGGGAAAGTTGTACCTAACCCATATATTTAGGAACATTGTTTAAGAACACAGTACACAATAGAATATTGATTGGTTTTCTTTATAGCTGTGTGGCTAACTAAAAACTGTCTGGCATCTCCACAGAAGATAGGATACATCATCAGAGAACATGCAGATTCAAAGCTCAAATTCACTTTCTACTGCTTGGCTCTGACCATTCATTTGATCCATGGTAAATTCAGTACTGATTGGATTACTTTTACTCTAGGCATAGGTGCGAAGGGAAAAAATCAGGCCTGCATGATTTTTTTGTCAAAGACAAAATCCTGACCATCCAGCTCCCTGTTTCCTTCTCAAAGTGTTGATGGACATTTCAGACCTTTGGTTCCTTATTGCCTTTTCATGACCTAAGTATAATTAAATTATCTGCATTCAAACTAAACACAATTCATATACTTTTATTTGTCCTCCTAACCCCATGTCTCATTAGAACTCTGAGGGAGATTTTGCAATAAAATCTAATACAGATTCTTCTTTTTCCTCCCCCTTCTCCCTTTCTTTCCTGTCTCAGTCTCCTCATTGCCTCTTTTTCTTCCTCCTCCTCCTCCTCTTCGTTTCCTTCCCTCTTTCTTCTCTCCTTTCTCTTGTCCCTTCTCCATCTCCTCCCTCTTTTACCATCTCTGTGCATTTCCACTAAATTTCAGAGCCTTGCTAATAATCAGGTGCAATCCCAGGCACACACTGACAGTGTATGTATGCACGTATCTTTCTAACAAGGGTCTGTTGCCTGCATGATTCTTTGTGATTCTATTTTAGGCTGAGGACACAGGGCACACAAATCCTTTGTGGGAGATATCTGGAGTCAAAGGAGTCCTCACTCTCATCCTACAGGCCTTCCCTGAGTGCTCCTTTCATCAGTACACCATTTCTAGGCGTGAAATGGGCTGTTTAGGATTTTAAAAGCCAAATGTAAATGTGCTTAATGAGCCTCAAGGGAACTGTGGCATGGCCAAGGAGGGGAAAAGGCTTTTAGCAGCAGATGCAGACAAAGTATTGGATTTCAGTCTCTAGATCCTCTGAAAGTCAGAGACAAAGAAAATGGAGATTCTGGACTCTTGAAGGGCTAAGGAGTCAGTCAAAACCTAAAACCAGAGCAACTGGAGTCTCTGGGCACATTTTTCAAAGGTGAAGAATCCAACAAATGGTGCAGGGACCCATAGGGCATGTTTGCCTGTTACAGTAGTAACAGCTCCCCTCCCCTATTCTGTTGGTTGAACCCTAAAAGAGCTACAGAAAACTAACAACAACAGAAGTATTTGCAGTATTTTTAAGGTATTGAGCAGCACTTTTGAAAAATTATATGTCACTTGAAGAACTCATCTGAGTACTCAAGACCTGTCTGAAATCTCCTTTTGGCTCTGTCAAAACAACATTCTTTATCTCTTTACTAGTAAATATGAAGGCTAGTTCAGGCATCTCAGTGCATTTGAAATCTGTTGAAGGTCTCAAATTTACTTTGCTGTAGCTTGGGGCTGGAGTCTGGGAGACTTCCTGCCTCTGACAACTGCTTTATGCCTACCCGGCTTGGGCCAGCTCTTCTTTGGTGTGTTAAAAGTGCATGTTTCTACATAGAACAATGCAGATACTTGATCCTAGAAGAAAAAGAAGTAAAAAAGTAGCTTATAATTTTTTTTTATGGCTTTAGGCAAGTCAGTAATGGTTTACATTCTGTAACAGCTGAGCTTTCCCTGTCTGCAGGAAGGAGGAAGGCATACACACTGCCACGGTTCTCAGTGCTGGAGACTGGCTGTGTCACACTCAGTGACATTCTGCCTAGATCAGAAACTCTCATTTTGGTCTTCACTAACTTTTTCTTTTTCTTTTTTAAAGGTACAGAACTTAAGATTGAGAAATATAGAGAGTAGTGGCTTGCCAGCCGTGTGATCTTAGGCAAGTTCCTTGACTTATCTGACCTTCAAGTTCTTTATCTAGGTTGAAGTTTGATAAACAAAGGTTGTTATTCAAAACGACAACCTCCAACTTCAGTAATCTTGTTTGTAGGAAGACAGAGCAGGTCTCTGGGTCTTGGAACAAGAGACTTACTTGGGCCTTGTCCCTGGCTGTACCCTGAGTTGAAAGCACAGAGAAAATGGTCAGTGACTGCAGAGGAAAAGTTGTGGGCCTGGGAGATGTCCTTGCCATGTAGCCAAACTCAAAGTGCAGTTCAGAGGCCCTGGAGATGTGACCTGGAAAGACTTTCAGGCTGCCACAGAAGTCATCTCTACTGTGAGGAGAGGTAGTGATGAACTTATGGGATTCATAGTACCTTCAAACTCTGAAAGAGCTGGATGTTAGCCCAGCATGACTTTCATTTTCTACCACCCAGCAGGAGGATTGAAAATTAAGCTGATTTATAGAAAATAAAGACATGATGTTTCTTACATACCTGCAATTTATAACATTAAAATAGTATGTGTGCCTCAGAATTTTAGATGTTGACCTATTCGTAAAACTTGAGATGTTTGAGAAAGGACACATATTTGTGGATGTATGCTGGTTTTAGGGCTTTAACTCAGAGCCTTGGCACTGTCCCTGAGCTTTTTTGCTTAAGGCTAGTGCTCCATCACTTACCACAGTTCCACTTCTGGCTTTTTTTGATAGTTAATTGTAGGTAAGATTCACATGGATATCCCTATCTGGGTTGGCTTGGAAGCTTGCTTTTTTGATTTTAACCCCCTGAGTAGCTTGGATTACAAGCATGAGCACCTATGATATATGATCAAATATTTTTGGATTACAAATTTGAAGTTTTATAAAGTGGACTGTTACTTAAAAATAATAATATAGCCAGGTGTGATGGTTCACACCTGTAATCCTAGCTCTTGGGTGTGAGATCAATTCAGGCAAAAAGATAGAGAGACACTACCATACCACCACAGCCCCCCCCCCCAGCTTCACCAACAGCCAATAAAAAGCTGGGTATGATGATATATGCCTGTCATTATAATGTAGTAGTGGGAAGTGTAAATAATAATACCATGGTTCAAAGTCAGCCTAGGCAAAAATTGAGACCCTATTTGAAACATAACAAAAGCTGGCCGGGAGTTTGGCCTAGTGGTTAAAGTGCTTGCCTAGCATGCAAGAAGACCCTGGTTCGATTCCTTGGTACCACATACATATAAAAAAGCTGGAAGTGGTGCTGAGGCTCAAGTGGTAGAGCTCTAGCCTTGAGAAAGTCCAAGGACAGTGCTCAGGCCCTGAGCTCAAGCCCAGGACTGGCAAAAAAAAAAAAAAAAAAAAAAAAGAAACATAACAAAAGCAAAAAAAAAAAAAAAGAAAGAATAAGAAGAATGGTAGAGTTCCTGCCTGGTGTGATAATTAATAATAATAATAATAATAATAACCATTTTATTAGAGCTTGTGCTGTGCATTGGATGTTTTGTCTCTCCTACATTCCTATGTTAAATCTTAATCCTCCATATGGTGATAGTGCATGTATACCACATTTTCGTTCTCCATCTACTCACTTGTGAACATCTAGATGGATTCCCTAGCTTGGCTAGTGTGAGCAATGCAGTCAACTTGGTGCAGGATGAGTTTCTTTGCATATGAACTTGTAAGTGATGTTACTGATTCATGTGACAATTTGGGATTTTTTTTCAGTTGTTTTAAGGAATCTCCATGCCATTTTCCATAATGTCTCTAATAATGTGTATCCTCAATCACGACTTTTTTTTACTGTGTACCTGGTAAATCTGTTACATATAAGTTGTTCTAATGATGATTTTTCCTTCCCTACTGATTAGGGATGCTGAGCCTTTTCCCAATGTCTGTTGCCTGTTTGTATGTTTTCTTATGAGAAATATCTGTTCAGGTTGCATTCTCATGTTTTAAATGTGCTATTTGTGGCTTAAATATTGAGTATTTGTTTGAGTATTTCATAAATTTGGGGTATTTACCTCATGTCAGATGAGCTTAAAATATACAGTCTAAGAACCACTGGATTTAATACAATTAAACATGAAAACAAAGAACTGTCTCAGCAAAGCAAAATTTACTTCTGCAAGAAGGGTATGCCATCATCCAAACACACTGTGCAATCAAGCCCACAGAGCCAGCTGGCTGCTCCCTATTTATCCCCAGCACAGCAGATTGGTTGAGCTCAGTTTTACAATCTGCTTAAGATTGGTTAGTTTGAAGAGGGTAAAGGAGTATTTTCATAACTTACCCATTAAAAGATAAACATACCCATACCCTCAGCTCTTCCTTGAACAATATGAGGTGTGTCTTCCCAGGCGTGTTTTAATCTATTGAGGAGCAAACATTTGACATAACCTTACATTTCAAAAATAATACCCTATTCCAAATCGTTTCCTCATTTCTTCTCTTTGCTTGTAAATACTGTTTTAGCAGAATAATTAACCAGAGACAAGTGAAGAAATCAAAGCAGGAACTTTTGCCAGGCATGGTGGATCTCACCTGTAATCCTCAGCTACTGAGATTGGAATTGCAGAGCAAAGCCATCCCGGGCACTAAAGACCTACATACTAAGAGACTCTTATCACCAATTAACCACTAGCACACTGGAAGTGTTCCTGTGGCTCAAGGCATAGGGCTGTAGCCTTGAACTGAAGAGCTTAGGGAAAATGCCTAGGCCCAGAGTCCAAGCCCCACAGGCAAAAAAAAAAAAAAAAAAGCAAGCAAGAAGCAAGCAAGCAGGAACTTTTAAGTAACCCATATCCATTTCCATAGATAGGAAGACTTTTTCCACCAGTGCATGGCTTACAAAAACTCTTACCCTTGTTTGTGCTTTTGCAGTCTTTTTCTCTTTGGTGAGAACTTCACTTCTCATGTGGACTCTGGGTTACAAAGACCTTTTTCACTATAGCAACTCTCAATTGTCTTGATCTAAGATTTCTGTATGAAGATACTCATATCTCTTTTAGATATAAGAATAAAAACTTGAGGGCCGGGAGTTTGGCCTAGTGGTTAAAGTGCTTGCCTAGCATGCATGAAGACCCGGGTTTCGTTCCTCGGTACCACATACATAGAAAAAAGCCGGAAGTGGTGCTGAGGCTCAGCTCTAGCCTTGAGAAAGTCCAAGGACAGTGCTCAGGCCCTGAGCTCAAGCCCAGGACTGGCAAAAAAAAAAAAAAAAAAAAAAGAATAAAAACTTGAGATAAACTAAATATCCAAATTATGATGCATTCTCAGACAGGTATCATATAATCACTATAGGTAAAACTTATTTTCAAAAATTATTAATAACCTAAGAAAGTGATAATGTTTGCATATCAGATAATGTATTTGCAGTTCTGGGTGTACCTTGGGATAAAAAGGAAATTCTTGGCTGTGCCTGCTTCTAAATATTCCTAGTGAATTTTTTCTCAATGCAGAATTTTTGGAAAATAACAAGTGGAGGAGAGTAGCTCACAACTATGTTCACAAATACATAGAATGTAGTCTTTTTCATGTTGCTGATTCGATGTAGAGTGTAATTTTTCAAGTTATAGCTAATGTGGGAATAGCTGAGAGCTAATTTGAAAACTAGTCTAAGAAAAATATTTTTAAAATGATCCTCTTGCCTTGGCTTATTGGTAAATCAAAAGTATTTGCTAGTAGAAGCTAGGCACTAAGACTCATACCTGTAATCTTACTTACGAAGCTGAGATGAGTAATATTATGGTTCAAGGCCAGATGTGTATAAATGTGAAACTCCCTTTTAGACCTGGACATAGTAGCATGTGCCCATCTCCTGAGCTATGTGGGAGGCTGAAATTGGGAAAATTAATTTCCTGGCCACCCTTGGTGGAAAAGTCTGCAAGACTGTTCTAAAGGAAGAAGCTGGGTGCTTGTATCACATACCTGTCATCTACTATGGAAAACATGAAATAGGCAGATTGACGTCCTGGCATACATTCTGGCAGAAAGGGAAAACTCATCTCAAAATGAATCAGTTAAGAGTTTTAGAGGTGTGATCCAGCAGTGGAGCAGCTAATTAACACACACAAGGCTCTGAGTTCAAATCCTAGTATACCCTACACACATGGGCATGCACACATCGGTGCAGACATACACATGTCTATATGTGAGATCAAGATTCTTTAGAAAATAAGTTTAGATTTCTCTTAATTCAGAAGTAAATGATGAAGGAAGCTGATTACAAATTTATGTAGCTGTAACCATGGTTATCTCTTGGTACTGGAATGTGGGTTGTTTTAATTTCCTTGTTACTTCTTTTATTCTTCTGATTTTTTTTTTTGCAGTAAGCATGCATTTTGTCTTATACTACAGAAAAAAAGTAAAATCAAAACCTCTAATTTCCTTATCTATGCAGCCCTGGTTAACTTATATGGTCAAAACTAGTTGACTCATGCCTGTAGTCCTAGCTACTCAGGAGGCTGAAATCTGAGGATCTCAGTTCAAAGCCAGCCTGGGCAGTAAAACATGTGAGACTCTCATCTTCAATTAACCACTAGAAAACCAGAATTGGTGCTGTGGCTCAAGGGTTAGGGAGGTAGCCTTGAGCTAAAGAGCTCAGGAACAGTGCCTAGGCAGAGTTCAAGTCCCAGGACCACCCCCCCCCCACACACACACAAAAAAAAAAAAGAAAGAAAGAAAAGAAAAGAAAAAGAAAGAAAGAAAAAGAAAAAAACCCTAGGTCTATTTTCACTTTGAAAATTTACCAACTTTACTGCCCATGAACAAAGTTAATGTTTCTCAGAATCTGGGTCCTTATGAGTCTTCTGCATCTTCGTTTCTTCCCGTGCATGGCTTTTTTCCATTCTGACCAGCTTGCCCCTCCACCACAATGGCTACTCAGGGCAAAGGAGTGCTCTGCCTCCTTTATTCTATTTACTTTGCATATCCTAAGATACCCCCTCATATTCTCTGGAAGCACAGCTGAATCTGAGTTGGAAAATTCACATGATTTTGCTAAGGCAAAGGAATATTGGAAAGCAAATATATTTCTAGACATTACCTTAAAGTTGTGACCACAAGGTATAGCCCTTGGAGCTACAGCTCCAGGGTTACCCTCAAAATCTCCTTTCTATTGCTTCATTGACCCTGTAGCCTTCCTTACCAGCATTCCAGGAATGCTCAGAGGTAGTTGTCTGAGTTTACCTCTGTAGGTCTCAAAAAGAACAGCTTCTCTTTCCTTCTGAACTAAGGCTCACTTTGGGGGGCCTGGTTTCTGGTCTCTTCTGGAATTGTCTCAGGACAACTGACAAGGAAAATGTCAGCTCCCCTGGACAGACACCCAAATCCCTGCCCTAAAAGAAATGTGGACAGTTTACCCATGCCAGCAGAAAACTTGATATAAGTTATCTGAAAATCAGTAGTTATTTCTGAGGTTTTAAAATCATCAGATCTATGAGTAGGACCTCAAGGGCCCAACACAGGTTTTTCTGAGAATTTTTTGTTCACTTCTCTTTTATGGAATCTAATCTTACTTGAAATCACATGTTTTCTTTCTTTCTCTTAATCTGTCATATTTACACACATACTCACACATATGTTCATATACACTCCTATTAAAATAAGCAACAATTCTTTTGTCATAGAGAACAGTAAATAAAATAACAAGGGGAAAACCAAAATAAAATGTATTTCCCTGAAAAAACAAACAAACAAGTATGAAGAATCTGGCTAAAACCCAGACTCTGTGGGTTTATGTTGGCTTATATTACCACACAGAACAATTATTTTCTCCATTGAAAACACCTGCACTCAGTTTACTTCACTTTTCTCCAAGAACAATAACGGGTGGGGACTTCCTTTACCAGAGCCCACTAGAAGCAATTAGGCCAAATCAAAGGAACAATCTACCCCAAAGGTAAATTCAGTTCCCTACTTCTTTTCAAATAAAAAAAATTGCTTGAGTTTTGAAATGGCAGTTTCCCAGTCTTTTTTTTTAATGTAAGAAAAGACTTTGAGTTTAATGTGGACACCTTTTCAAGCTGAGTTATTTGTGCATTAAAGTTGACTTTTCATGTACCATGTTTCTGTAAGATTTATTTTCTGCTGGAAATAATCTGAATAAATGCAGTAGTGACAAATAACGGCTTACTGTTTTCTCAGAAAGAGTCCGCCTCTTGGAAGCTGCCCTCAATATTCTAACTTTATGGAAGGACTGCCATGCTGCCTCTGGGTCCAACATGGAATGACCTGGATGGGCTGGAAGTACTGGGATAGTGGTGAGATGGGACCTTGATTTCCACTAAAGATTCTGTTCATATTGCAAGACCTGGATAACAGTGAGCCTAAAAGCTAGCTATGAAGCCTCTGAGGGTCACCATTTTGCTCAGTCCTGCTCAAATTTCCAAAATCCTTTCACGATATTTGGTGGTATTATGATTTGAATTCTTAGCCAAACCCTCTGTAGCTGAGCCTTACGTCCTGTGTTGATGTATGCCTGGAAGACAGTTCACCTATTTTTAGCATCCTGTCAGAGTTGGGATAACAAACACCATAGCTCCCAACTTGCTTCTGTTGAGATGGAATCTTGAGTCAACTTTCCTGCCTAGGCTGTTCTGGAACCACACTTCTCCCTATTTTAGCCACCCATGTAGCTAGGTTGACCAGGTGTATTTCACCAAGCCAAGATGAGTTGAGATCTTGTGAACTTTTCTGTATGGGCTAGCCTCAGACCACAATCCTTTCTATCTCAATTACAAGTGTGAACCACCAGTTACTTATATCACTTCTACTTGTTACTTATATCACTTTAAAACCTATTCTCCACTGTAATGAGGAGAGTCACCTTGTTACAAACAGTACCTACCCCTCCTCTAGGACTTCCTTTCAGAAAATTCCACCACCCATACTCATCCAAGCACTTAAAGATCCAGCTCACATTTTCTTCTACACAAAGCTACTTTTGAATGTCTGTTCTGAATATCATAGTTCATGCCTTATATATGGTAAGAACTTCTTCCTTTGATAGCCTTCTTAATGTATACAGATTATTTGTCACTTGCAGTTTTGCATTAGTAGTTTTTGTTTTCTATCTATTCAGCCATTTAATAAACATTTACTGAGTTTCTGTGGTCCAGGCACCAAGTTTGGCACAAGTAACAAGAAAAAGACAACAGCATTCTGTCTGATTTCAAAATCTTGTATTCATGAATAAAAGAGGTACTTAGGAGCACTCTCTGATTTGGTATGTGCCTTATGGGGATGAGGTGAGTGTTGCTGGACTCTTAGAGGAGAAAATGCTTAAGTTTATCAGAACATGCTTCACAGGGCCAGGGTTGGAACTTACAGCACAGATGAAAGTCCCTGGCAGAGAAGAAAGAATATTCCAGGAAGAGGGAGCAATATGGACAAAGTCATAAAAGGGCATGAGGACTCTGATGACGGTTGAATTGAGAAATGGGGTTTAATTATGTGCTGTGTAGATGTGGTTTGAGTGATGGGGGAGGGGTATTAATATGATAGCCTGGGGACAGTCTGCCTGGGGCATAATCTGCCTTGTGGAGTTGAGAACTTCATTCATTTTGTTTTCAGAATGTAGAAATTTGTAAGAAAAGAATCCACAGGTTGAGACTTACTTGATAGGAAGAGAATTGTAGTACATATAAGAAGTCCAATTTGAGCCTGAATGGCTCCTGTGATTTTGAGAGAAGAGGCTAGATTCTAAAAGACAAACAACTCCCCCCCTCAAACTATTTTATGGATAATATAGTCAGTTAAATGATCGTGTCAAGAGGAGATGGTAGGCTAGGTGAAGTAGTTCTAGCAAAGATAGTTTAGTCATTAAAGTTCAATTGACTCTATCTCAAACAATATCTGTCCTTACCAGTGATCTAGAAAAGAGGAAGCTTAGGCTGGCTACAACATAAAGCAAGACCCTACCTCTAAACCAGTGAAAACAAGGGGATGGAAGTGTGGCTCAACTGATAGTGTACCTACCTAGCAAGCACCAGGTCCTGGGTTCAGTCTCACTGCCACCAAAAAAGAGGAGATACCTCATAGGCAAAAGGAAATAGGGACCTCAAACCTGCTTTACTGCTGGGAATCCCCAGCCCTTTGAGACCTTGTCAGTGCAGTTTATCAGATTACTTTAGGGAGAGTAAGTAGCCTGAAGGGAAGATGACTGAAAGATCTGGTGAGGAGCAGAGTGAAGGCTTTTGGATGTTAAGGCTGGAGAGCTTAGAGTCCTGTAAAGGGGATTCCCTGACAACTTATGCTATCTGTATCTAGGGAAAGGTAGGACATAATAACCTTAAGTACTAGGCCTCAGCAATCTGAGTATATAAACTATTATTTTAAAAATATGTATTCTTATGCTTTATTGCCTAATTAGGCAATGTTGGCTTACGTGTAACAGACTTATAATAACTATATTTATATTTTATGATTTATAATAGTTTATATTTTAGTGTGTATAATTCACTTTTTTCTTCTCAGAACTAGTGCTGATCAGGTTTATGCTATAACATCTATTTCATAAGTGTTCTTGAAGAGTTTCGTGTCAATTTTTGGCTTCTGGGGGTTGAGCTATTAGACACTTGCTACTTAATGTGTGACCCAGTTAGTAGCAGCATTAGCATCCTGTTGGAGCTGATGGAAAGTGTAGAGTCGGGGGCTCCATCCCAGACCTATGGACTCAGAATCAACACTGGCATCACAACTAGCCTCCCAGATGATTTGGATGTATTGCCATTTGAGAAACACTGGACTGTAGACAACTGTTGGAATATTTTCTTGTTCAGACCTCTTTTTATTTATTTATTTTTAATATTCCCAATTTCTTCATCAGAATCTCACTATGGCTCTTACAAAGTCATTTACTGCTTCCCAGAAATGTTTTCCTGTGACTAAGTTTGATCTGACTTTTGGAAAACAGCAAATTAGTCAATGCTTACTCTTCTAAGATTCTTCATGTAAACAGAAAAAAAAAAGATTTCTAGTACATTAAAATGGGGTATGATTGTAACTCAGTGGCAGAGTATATACCTGACATCTGGAAGTCCCTAAGTCTGATTTCCCAGAACTAAATAAAAGGATATAACATTTTTATCTGTTTAACACCCCCACCAAATCAACATTAAATATATTATGCCACATAGACCCCTATAGGTTTGTGTTTGATATAGCTTAGGCATTGTAGTTGTTAACTGAGAAAAGAGCCTCATTACTGTATTTTCTCTCTCACTGATATTATATATTTATGACCATATATAACTATATATGTACATATATGATACAGTTTCCAGTTTTACTTTTATGATATGAAAAATATATCAAAAGGAGATGGGCAGACTTCCCTGACAAACACAAGTTCTGATTAGAAGAGGAAGCAAACACATTACAGAGGACCAAACTGTGAAGTTGCATGCACCTTCTGTTCCCATTGCTTTTTACACAAGAGCATTTGGCTTCGTTTCTAGAGGGCACTAGGACTGCCAGGCTTTTGCTTGTTCAATTGACTTTTATTGCTTTGCTTCAAGCTTTTAAAATATTTGCAATCCAGGAAGAGCTTGTGTAATTCTGGGTACTGATGGATGAGTGTAAAGATCTTCTGAAAACACTTTGCTTGAAATGATAGATTAAGTATTTCTTCTGGGACTTTGATTTACATGTTCACTATATAAACCTTAGCAGCAAGAGTTTCTTATAAATAAATAGAAAAACTCTCCTTGTCAAAATTGCATGATTCCAGAGTTCCAACTGAAACCCAGTGATATTGTACTATATCTTGACAATTTCTAATGTGGCTAGATTTTTCTACCTCATTGGTCTTATTTGTTTACAGCAAAGAAGTAGAATTATTCTTATTGGATTAAAATTTGTCTTGAAAAGTAAATTGAAACTATGCTGAACATAGAATTTAAAACCTGAGTGAAAAACATCTGAATACTGGGTGTTCAACTTTCTAACAAGCTTAGCAGATGGATGGGAAGTGATGTTTGCTGTTTATTTCCTCAACATATCAATATGTGAGGATGTGGTGCAAAATATGGTTTTCCTGCAAATGAGCAGAACCATGCCAGAGGAGTACAAGCAATGTGTTTGTACTCTAAAAGAACTTTAGAAATTGGAGGGCCACTATGACTGAAAATCTGCCCAATGCTCTTTTGCTCATCAAAATCTTAAAAGGGTTGTGATCAGCATTGAAAAGATGTGATTGTTTCTGCTGTTCATCTAACCATTTCAAGAGCACTTAAAGGGTCCTTTCAGGCAAGAACACAAGGACAACTGAAATGCTATCTGCATTCATGGCCTTTGAATTAAACAGGAACAAGAAAAGAAAGAAACTGTAAATCTAAGCCACCAAAGGAGACTGTGCGTGTCAAGTGACTTTTCCAGATTTTAAGCATGTATATTTGTGACCAATGACCTTTCTTTGGCTGTCAATCAGTTAAGAATTAGGCCATAGAGTAGTTTAACAGTCAGTTGGCTCTATTTGAAAATACTTAAGGAATTAGTCATAGCAGCAATGTGATGATTTTTGTGGGATTTATCACCACTGATCAAGGGAACCATCAGGAAGGGAGAAATGCGTAATTGGCAAATGAAATCCTGAGAACTGTCCCTTTTGGGGGTAAAGTTTTCTTGGCTTTTTCTGGCTCACATCCATAGTGCTAGTCCAAAGCCTCTGTCTTTCCCAAATTAATTATTGTTTCTCAGTGGCTCTTGTTTTTGCTGTATTGATTATGGGTTGCCTACATTTTCTGGAAAATAGTAATACCAAAGTCCTCCAGGCCAAATGAAATTTACCCTGTCATCCCAAGGAAAATAATAAGTGGTTTAAAAACCAAAGGATTCATACTCCTATAGGTCAAGGTTAAACATTTATGGTCATCATCTAGTGACCTATAATATTTTAATCCATGCCTCAGTCTATGGAAACCATATGCACTGGAGGCTCACAGTACTGTGCATTCTTGGTAGTGTGTACATCCGTTTCCATCATTCTAGATCCACTGGGATGGAAAGGGAAGTAGTTTGAGTTGCTTGCACTGGGAGAAATGTTTTTATCTCAGTTCCTGAGCTGAGAACTACACCTTTAAACTGAGAAATGGCAAGTGTGAAACTTTGCCCCAAGAGCTACAGATGGGCTTTTGTTTATTGGTCAGGAAGCCTGAATTTGGGACTGAGGAGAAGGCAAAATGAGATTTCTTCTTTCTGTGTCTGTCTCTCTCTGTCTCTCTCTCTCTCTCTCTCTGTGTTCCCCCTTCTATCTACCTGTCTCTTTCACCAGTCCTGAGGTTTGAATTAAGGTCTTGGCACTGTCCCTGAGCTTCTTTTGCTCAAGGTTAGCACTTTACCACTTGAGCCACCGCACCAGTTCCAGCTTTTCCTTTATATGGTTCTGAGGAATCAAACGCAGGCCTTGATGCATGCTAGGCAAGCACTCTACCACTAAGACACATTCCCAGTGGAGATTTCTTTTTTTTAACAAGATTTCCCCCCCTAACGTCTCTCAAAGAATTTGTAGAATTTTTGTTGTTGTTGATATTGTTGGATAAAGCATGTGGTCTTTATTAAGGTTTAAAAGTTTTAAAAATCCTGCTCTGTTTTCTCTACTCTGTTGAACTGTTCTACCTGAAAAGCCTTATTTTTATAAAGAAATCATACCAATGAACATAAGGCTATGTATCTTAAAGATTACCATCATTATTGCGTTGCCTGTTTAAAAAAATTCTAGGATCTAGGCGCTAATTCTCTGGTACTTGTGGAGCTTGGATGGGCTACTCATTTCCCTTGGTTTTCTTTTGTGACATTAGTATGATGGAAGTTCAGATAGTTACCTCCCTGTTACCCTGTCCCTTGTTGAAATGTGACTTCTCCAGCTCTCCTCTTGGGGAAAAATACAGAAAGGCTCATTGTAGAGATTAATGCTTTTGCAAATAGAAGCAATAAAAAGGGGGAGTTTCAGTGCATTCTATAAATGTTTGCTACAAAAAAATTGTGTAATAAAACCCAGAACAGGGAGGGTGACTTGTCTGAGTTTGAAGTATTATAGGACTAGGAGCATTATCCCTCCCCCCTCTCACACACACATACACACACACACACACATACACACACACACACGCAAATTAGGTCCTAGTCATGAAAATACAAAGAGGAGTTTCTCTAAACAAGTCATGTGATCTTTGAAAAGAAATGAACCCATATGCTGGCAAAGTATATTATAGGATGCTTAGAAGAAAACCAGTCATAACGAATATGAAACCAACACAGATTTGCCTGGGGGGCAGAGCTCATTTATTCTTCAGGACGAATGAAGCCAGAAAAACAGACATGAAAGCCATGGATGGGCAACAAAAACATAAGGCTGTGCAGTTTCCAAGATGAAAAAAGAAATCAGAAGTACAGAATATGCACAGCTGTCCAAAGTGGAGAAAGAGCAAAGACAGTGGATCTTAACGGAATTTCCTTTCTAGAGGGTACCAGGGGAAGAGTAAGTTAGGCAGAAATGTGAATGATAAATGCTTGCATTATCTGAATTTTGCCAAAGAACTTCTATATTTCTCATCCCAACTCCAAGATGTGTCTCTTGTAGTGATAAGCATATCTAAGAGAGTAGAATGCAAATGATATATCACTGAGCTCTATTGTAATGGCAGAAAGTAACCAAGAACTTCACACCATTTCACAACCTTACAAAAATTAACAGTGGGTATTTCTGCAAAAAAAAAAAAAAATCTCTCACCAGGAATTAATGCAACAGTGACCTGTAGCTTATCACTGATCCTCAAGGAAAAGCTGTGTAATAGTTTAGTATTAATTTTCTTCTTTTGGTCCTAGGACCAACGCTGGGCAAAACAATTTTAGTTTTAAAATCATATACTTAAAAGGAAAAGAGGTGTAGAACTGTCAAATGTGAAAAACGGATTTCTAGACTGTCTTCAGGCTAGGTCTCCTCAGGTTTGGCTAGGGCTATGCTAGAGAAGTGAACATTTCTAGGAAATGATGGGTAAAGTAGAAGTTCTAGTTCATTCTATCCCTTTTAGTCTGAATTTGAAAGTGGGCTTCATACATGGCTTATGATTTGTTAGCTTTCTACCAGGTATTACAGGTTGTGTTTTCACTATTAATGTGAATTTGTTAATATTAACCTTTAATCACCTTTCACAGTTAAGTAGAACTGTTAGAATTTTTTTTTTCTTGAAAGGGGAGACTTCTATCAGCCCTTCAACAAGTGATGGTGGATAAAGCATAGGTCCAAGATTCCAGTCTGCCAAATATTTTTTCACATCTACAGTTCTACATTATTGGTGACTCTGGAAAGTTAGTGAAGTTTAGGAGAAAAGGCAAATGTGAGTATAAGGAAGGCTTTCAGAAAGAATCTGATAACTTTTTAATGGTGTTATCTTTTACAAAATAATTTCCTTGTTTTGAATCACTTTGCTCTTTCAAATTAACTTTCTATTTTAAAATATTAATTAATAAATTTATTTTGTTTATTAAAGACCTATGTGATTGCTTGGCAGAAGTTCTGAGTATTATTTACTTTCTCTACAATAAATATTCATTTTCAAACATCCCTTTAAAATGTTGACTATTTTGTTAAAATTAATGGTTACATTATTAAAAATATTAGAATTAGTTCTGGCCTGGTTCTGGGGGCTCACATTTGTAATCCTAGCTAACTCAGCAGGCTGAGATCTGAGGATCATGATTCAAATTCAGCCCAACCAGAAAAGTCCTTGAGACTCTTATAAGTAATTAATCGATCCCAGAAAAAACAAGAAGTGGCACTGTTGCTTAAATGGTAGAGAGCTAGCCTTGAGCCAAAAGGAAATCAGGCGTAGTTTGATCCTCAGGACCAGCAATAAATAAATAAAATACTTCTGAACCTTTATTATAATGTTTGCAGGATTTTTTTTTTGGAATGCCTAGATTGGAGTGAACTAACAAGCACTGAGCTAAGGATGATGGTGTTTTTTAAAATATCTACTATCTGTTCTATCCATATCTATCTATCCATCTATCTATCTATCTAATATTTATTCACTGATCCTGTATGTATGTTCATATAAATGTTTGTGCTTATATAGTAAACAGAACTCTATAGACAGAATAGCTAATACTATTGCTGAGAAGACTGAAGTGCATAGCTGCTTGACTCTTACTACTGCCTTTTAATGGCTCCTATACTGCTTCAATGGAACTCTTCATGACCAAGGGACTAGTATGAGATCTGTTGGGTTACCAGGTAATGAGTGATGGAGCGCATTTGGAGGACATCTTGGTAAGTATCCTTAGTACTTTCTCATGTAGATAATAGATAACAGGAGTTTTATTCAATGGGTTTATAGATAGTTGCTTTTATACACTCACTAGTCACTCATGCTACTCACAAACCAGAGCTTTCAGTTCCCCATGCAATATACCATTTGTGTGCAGACTCAGGGGACTCTGATCTATGATCATACATGACTGGCCTGTGATATATCTTTGTGGACAGAGAGACAAAACACACTGGATCACAGAGTGCTGTATCTCACAGGCCTATAGAATTAAAAGAAATTCAAGAAACTTATCTGGGCTTCCCAGCATTTTATCTGGCCTGAAAAGGATACTTTGAAGAGCAACCATTAAAGGATACTTCAAAAAGATTTGCTATTTTATTAACGAAGACTTTACAACTAAATTCCAGACCATGACTTCAGAATATTTCAGAAGTTAATACTGTTAACTTGAACAGAGGAAAGGACATTTTTGTTATTTTCTTTTTTTGTCAATTCTGGATTTGAACTCACAGCCTGGGCGCTGTCCCTGAGCCTCTTTGTGTTCAAGGCTGGTGATCTACCACTTGAGCCACAGCCCTATTTCCAGTATTTTATTGGAGATAAGAGCCCCACAAACTTTTCTGCCTACACTGGCTCTGAACAGTGATCCTCAGATCTCAGCCTCCTGAGTAGCTAGGCTTACAGCTAGGATTATAGGATTACAACTAGGATTACAACCACTAGTGGCTGGGTAGGATATTTTTCTTTGGGGAAAAAAGACCCCCTAAGGATTCAATCTCATCTCTGCTGTTTTTCCCTATATGATACTGGCAAAACAGTTATCAACATATACTCCATATGGTGCCAATATGCAATGGGTGAATAGATGCCAAATTTCTATTCTGTTTGATACATGGTAGATACTCAGTAAATACTGATTTCCTCACATTTGTACCTCTTTCTTCTTTTCTTTTTTTTTTATCTAAGAGGATTGATTTGACAAGAAAATATTTGGAGGAACCAGAAAAACACGATTGAAACCTGAAGTTTATAAGACACATATGCATGTGCATTTACCTTTTAAAAATAAATTGTATAGGTAATTAGCGCAATAATACTTAGAAAACAAACCTGGAGCCTTTGTCTTATTCCTTTTTGTCTTCAAAGGACTTTTGGATTTTTATCTACATCTATATCTATAAATAAAGGAATTATATAGATATATATATATACATATATGTAATATCAAGGTAATTTTAATAATTTTGTATACAGAAAGAATGTAGTGGGGTTTTTTTGCACGTTTTTAAAGCAAAGAACATTGACCAGTGAACTCATATGTTCCCCTGAATGTTAAACTCTGTAAGATACGGTTATAAAGTCCAACAGAGTTGTGAAGTGATTGGAGTTATAGTGCCTTAAGTGCTATTGCATTCGATCTCACCTCTCTGTTAAGGTGTTTTATAATGGAATGTAAATATTTATGGCCAGTTTGAGAATAACCAAAGAAAAGTGCTTTTCATTATTTTATTTCATATCCTATTAGCCAGATAGATCTTTCAGTGTTTAAACTATTTCACGCCCTGGGGAATTTATGTTAACGTTGAAGGAATATGTGGTTGGGAAGGAATTTACTATTTTTGTTGCTGTGTCAAATTCTCCAAGATGGCAAGATGGTGCCTGATGGACATCTGACAAGATCCATATTCTATTTTACCAATATTCTATCAGCACCAAGTAGGCTTTATTTTTTTCTACATAGTGCATCATAAATAATAATCACCCACACAACTCTCCTCCAGAGAAAATTGAGAGTATTACATTCTTTTTTATTTTTTTGTGGGTCATAGGGCTTGAACTCTGGGCCTGGGCGTTGTTTCTGAGCTCTTCAGCTTTAGGCTACCACCCTAACCCTGAGCTACAGCCCCACTTTTGTTTTCTAGTGATTAATTGGAGATAAGAATCTCATAGTCTTTAGTGCCTGTGCTGGCTTTGAACCCAGATCCTCAGATCTTAAACCTCTTATGGATACTTTCCAGATAAATTCTTAAGGTGAAAAATATATGTAATATATTATAATTATATATATAATTATGCATAATATATTTTATATATAGAGCTTTTAATTCTTTTTCTTATATAAAAAAGGAAACCACAAGAGCAATTGCCTGTGTTTTTTCAAGAAACAAATTCTTTTTTAATTGAAACTCTTTTGTACAACTACTTAGATTATAAATAACAAAAGAAACCGATTATGTTTCAGAATCTGTCTTGGTTCTGAAATACATATATATGTATTTCCAAGGTCATCGTAACAACTGGAGGTAGTTAGCAATTTCTTACAACTAGCAGACATTTTTATTAAGAAAATAAGGAAAGCTGATGCTATTTCCATGATCACATACTGTATTTGAAAACATCTACTTATAGAAAACAGGAAAGACAAGTTTGAAATAATCACTTTGTTCGCAAATCTGTTGCACTTTTTTTTGACAGATAAGCTTAAATTATTGTAATTGGCGTATGCCAAAGGACAGAAGAAGTCATTTCAAAGCTTTCCTGTTCACATCCAAAAATAACATTCACAACAAAGTGACATGTAAGTTAGAAAAAATGTAATGCATGCTTTTAATCAGAACAACAACAACAAAAGCCCCTATGAGTACGGAAATGCCAGTTCAGTGTTGAATCCAGCAATGGACACAAATAAAAAGCAACTGTTTGATACAACAGCTGTGAATGATCTAAGTACCCTACACATTCTTCCCACCTCATAAAAAGATATTTTCATTGAAAATATGGTTACGAGTGTAAATCCTGATTTCTTGCAAGACCATGACGGCTGTGTAATAAATATCAAATTGGCCCATTTTAGATTGTACAAGGATTCTTTTAGATATGAAGAAAGGAGAGCAACTTCCTTTGAAATATAAAGCGGTGATCTAAGACCACCAAGAGCTGTAAGGCATGCCAACTAATGTTTATAACAACTTAGCCTTCCTGTTGTTCATATCTGATTTTATTAAATCTCTGTCAAGAGTAGATTTAACTTTGATGTTTCCAACAGGAATTCATTGTCTTTAACTTTTATTCTATGTTTTAACAGGAGTGCCATAAAAAGTGTTATTTGCATGTTAAGTTTATTCCTCAGGCTATCTCTACAAAGACCAGAGGTCTAAAGTCCTTGTAAGGGTGAGATTTCCCTTCTGAATAATAAATTCTTTTTTTAAATTGTCCTGACAATGTATAGAGGGGTCAGGTAGTAGGTGCATTACTTCTCTCACATTGATACCCCTTCTCATGTTTTTGTCCCTGTTTCTTAATAATAATAAATTCTATCAGAAAAGTTAGAGATATAAAAGTGAGGACTGAGGACAAAGTCCTCATTTATGAAAGTATTTAAATGACAGAATTTATTACTATTAAGATGATTTATTTAAAATGTAACATTCACACCTTTAAAGAAAACACATACTAACTTTTGTTCAATTTAGATCTTAGAGGCTATGAGAGGAAATCTTTGTATTTGCGATTGCAGTCAAGACCGCAAAATTTTAAGGCAAATTAAAATATAGTAATGATGATTAAATACAAATATCACTTTAATTTTCTAAAGAAAAGCAAACTATGATAATCTAATTGATAGTTTTGCTGAGAAAATTTATTGTTTTTAATTTGCTGTCTATACTACTTTGTGAGTTGAATGACTTGATTTGAACTCATTAATTCAATAAAAGTAAGATCAAGTAAATAAATGTGTTATTTTTTTTTCAAACCATGAATCAAACTCTAAAATTAATTTCACCCCTTTCTACAAATTTGGAAAGAGGCCAGTTTCATGACACAAACTCTCACACCCTCACTAAATACATTTACTGCACAGATCCTGGTCAATATTCCTTTCAGAAAGTTGAAAACAATTTCCGGAATTGAGGGATTGCTATAGTTTTCTCACCACCTCTCCATATTCTACTTCAGAAATCTATTCAATAATGTGAACATTCTGAAGTTGGGAGGTGGGGTGTGGGTGGTGCCATCTTGGTTACATGGTAGATGGTAGGGTCTGGGATCTTATCTTCATAATGCGGGAAGTTAGACCCCTCCTCAGGTGATGGGCTTGCCTGAATCCCTGGAGGCAGGGGCAGGGACTTGGATGATTGGTTACTAGGATTTGAGTTTTCTGTGACCCTTCCCCCTCACCTGACTCTATTCGGGCTTGGACCCAGCTTATTCTGCCATGCCATGTGTCTCCATGTTTCTATCCTGGCTCCTGGCTTTTCTCCAGTCACCATGGCATACCACTTCATCAATTGGAGTTGAATTGGTTTATTGGTATTGTTTTTGTTCTTTTATTCCTCTCTGGCCATCATGACTCAGTTTCCTAACATCGTTAAGCGTATTTGCTGGTCTTTGAGAGAGGAGTCCACCTTGCAGTCCCCTGCCTTTTAATAAAGACTCCAAATTCACCCAAAATATGGGTTCTAATTATTATGTGACTGGATTTGTATTTGATTTATGGTACAACAATTCTAATTTTTATTAATGAGATAAAATTTACATGCTATGCAATTCACCCACACAGTTAATTTATTATTTTAGTAAATTTATTATTTTAGTAAATTCAGAATGTGTAACTGTCACCACAGTCCACCTTAAAATTTGTATTTATGATTACATGCTTTAAATGTCTTTTTTTTTTTAAGTCCTCAGTCTGCTTATCTTTGAGCCTCATAAGATAGGTCTCAAAAACTTGACAAAGGAAGAGGAAAATAATTTATGTAGGCAATAAATTGAATCCTTAGAATGAGCCAGGATTGGGACTGGGGACTTGTAGTAGAAATACTTTTCAGATACAATCTGGTAAGTAACCAATTTATAGTTATTTCCTAAAAATATGACAGGTACTATCATATGGAAATGGAAATGCATATAAGAAGCCCAATTCAAATAAGAGATCAGAGGGAGGGATTCCTGGAAGTGAATTTTGAATCCTAAGTAGGAACTCAGACAAAGGCAAACAATATTGCTTAAAGTGTGTATATTTGCATTCAAGCCTCTGTCTGACTGTCCATGATACTTACGGGGGTATTCAGCAGGATCAGTGGAGCCCAGAATCCAAGCTAAAGGAAGTAGGTGAGGTTGGAGGAGAAAACTAACTCAGTACCAGTAATCAGCCTTTGTGAACAGGCAGGGAACTACAGAGAACATTTTAGACATTCCTGGTTATAAGGGACTGCAAATATTATTCATTGTGAGATTTAGCTTTCTTTGGTTTCAGATTCATTGAATGCCAATGTTTTAATGTAACTGGGATTTTGTGGGCAAATGTAGGTTTTCATTTTATCTTTCATGATCAACATGATAGTAGTGATCCATTAATATTACTATCTATTAATTTGACTTCTGTATCATTTACATATCATTTACATGCACACTTCAACTTCCCTGCTTCCTAATAAGAGAAAAGGAGGGAGGTGTTAAAGAAAGAGAAAGAGTGGGGGGGAGGGAGAGAGAGAAATACTGACATTATTTGGTAATATATTTTGATAGGGAAGAGATTTTTCTGGCTACTGATAACAATGTCTGCGCTTAAGTTGCCTTGATTTTTATTTCAGAATTTGTTCCCAAAAAATCAAGGATGTGAGGAGATTGAGGTAGGGTCCCCATATGGACTCCAAGGCTACTGGGTTGACATTCTGCTATGTGAGAGGCCCAGTAAAGTAAGGGTATCAACAAGGCACATCTACATATACTTGCACATATTGTGTGCTTCTCTAGCTCTCACAGCCAAGAAGCCCACAGAAAAAGTCCCAGCATGTATGGCTTCAGCTGGCTACAGATAATTAGGATGTCTGCTCCGTGTGCTGACCCCCTGGGAGGAGAGCTGGCTCAATCCATTGGTATGGATTGTTCTGCTAGTGTAACACAGTGGTCAATTACTGCCCATCCTGTTAAGTAGACTGTTGTCTCAAGATAATTGAAACACAACTGGAGTCTCTTACTAGTCCATTCTCCATGAAAACTGTGAATGTCATCCCAGCCAGGTGAATCTCTTTAATCAGAAAATATATTCTGCCCCATGAAGTTGGCTACCCTCTGGTCAAACAAAATGAGCATCTCCAATTAAAGTCCAAGAATGGCTTCAAGAAATTTTTTTTTTTTTATATTCAGAGAGAGCAAATTCTACAAGTACATGGTCTTTTCCTTACCTGAATCTACATATCAGGAAGCCTGGTGGCTGGAGGTGGGAAGGCCTCTTTCTTATCTAGTCTGACACTAATAAAGCTGTTAACAAGGTTCAACTGAACAACAATGGGTGTGAAGAACAGAGCTGAATTCCTTAGATCAGTCCTATTAAGTTAGACAGATGTCAAGTTTAATCAATCTGGCGATCTGAAGAACTTTGGTAAATGTCTCTTGATTTTTTAAAGCTGTTTCAAGCTGTTATTTAGTTTTGGTTTGCATAAATGTCTTCATCCTATGTAGATAATATGCTATCAAGGCAGTTTTTATCTATTTGTGGTACTTAACTGTACCATTTAATAAATAAAAATGCTTCCAATTACATTGGTTATTTTAAATTTAAGAATGAAAGCACACAAAGATTTTTTAAAAAGTGCAACAATTAATATTTAAGAATCTTGGGGCCAGGAGCATGGCCTTGTGGTAAAGTGCTTGCCTAGCATGCACAAATCCCTGGGTTGGATTCCTCGGTACCACATTCACAGAAAAAGCTGGAAGTGGTGCTAAGGCTCAAGTGGTGGTAGAGCTCTAGCCTTGAGAAAGCCCAAGGACAGTGCTCAGGCCCTGAGTAGAAGCCCAGGACTTGCAAAAAAAAAAAAAAATACAACCAAAAACGCAGGTACAGTTAGTTGGATTGTATTTATTTGTGATTTGAAGAAAGTGACTTAAAAACATATGTTGGTACAAAGACTTGTTGCCTTTTGTTAATAAATTAGTATTTCTTTTTTTTCTTTTTTTCTCTTTTGTGGATCATGGGGCTTGAATTCAGCCTGGGCACTGTCGCTCTTCAGCTCAAGGCTACCACCCTACCCCTGGGCCTGGGCATTGGTCCCTGAGCTTCAGCTTAAGGCTACTGCCCTACCCTTGAGCCAAGCCTCACTTCCCATTTTCTAGAGGTTAAAATTGGAGATAAGAGTCTCAGGTCCTTTTGTGCCCAGGCTGCCTTTGAACCTTGATCCTCAGACCTCAGCCTCCTGAGTAGCTAGGATTACAGGCATGAACCACAGCACCTGGTTCGAACTAGTCCTTCTTTTGGGAACTGAGGGCTTGAACTTGGTCTCAAGCTCTTGTTTGCTGGAACTCTACTACTTGAGCCATGTCTCTAGCCCCTTTTGATCTGGTTATTATGATTTTTTTTGGCCAGTCCTGGGATTTGAACTCAGGGCCTTAGCACTGTCCTTGGGCTTTCTCAAGGCTGAGCTCTACCATTTGAGCCACAGCACCACATCTGGCTTTTTTCTTTTGTTTATGGATGTGGCAGTGAGGTCTTCATGCATGCTAGACACTCTACCCCTGGGCCAAACTCCTGGTCCCTCAGTCTGGTTAATTTTGACATTCTACTTTCTGTCCAAAGCAGAATGGTCTATGATTCTGTGTACTGTTTACACTTCTGTCTATAAATGGGATGAGAGGTATATACCACTACATCCAGCTTTTGTTTTTGCTGTTGTTATTGTTGAGGTGAGGAACGTAGGCGTGAGCCACTGGCACCTTGGCTTCAGTTTAGTTTTGAGATAGGACCTTGTTAACTTTGCCTGGCTGGTCTTGAATCCTCCTGTCTTTGATTCTAAGCATATACCACTGTGCTGATCTCATGTTCCATTATTATCATGTTATTATAATTATTAGAAAGTTTTATCTTAAATAGTTGTACAAAGGGATTTCAACTCAATATGTTAGTTTATGAGTACATCTTGATCAATAACACAGTCTTCATTATTCTCCCTGATCTCTCCTACTCATCCTCTCAGTTTTCCTAGTTCCACTTTTATATACATACATTAAATATTTAGAACTGCATTCTCCTACCTTTCCTCTCTTCATTCTCCTAACCTCTTTCCTTTGACTTCAGCCACCTTCATCTTAAAAACCAGCCTCCTAGTATTCATTTTGTTAGAATGTAAGTTAATTGTTCAAGGTAGTTATATCTTATGTTACTTCTAGAAAGAACGGTGAAAAATTATAGCAAAGATGCCACATTGACAATATGAAAAATCAATGCAAAGCAAAAAATTACTTAATTTCCTTAAATTGTAAGTCCTTTAAAGTTTCTGCATGTTCTATTATTGTTATTATGATTTATCTTTAAGTAGTTGTACAAAGGAGTTGCCATTTAAAAATTAATTTATGAAGACAAAGCACCTTGAACTATTTCTTACTCATCCTCCCTACCCATCCTTCTTTCACTTCTTTATTTTGTGGGATACACAAAGCCCTTAAATTCTTGACTATATTCTGTTTATTTTCCTTTGATCCTCTTTCTTCCCTTTCAAGTATCTACTTCTTGAAGTTTGACTTTGCTTTTCTAAGGAATTATACAATTTGAGTTCTCCATTGAATCTACCACATTTCAGTTATTAACATTCGTATACACTTGCATGTTAGCCAACACGTTTACTTATAAGTTTATAGGCTAAATCTAGTTTCTACATATAAGGGAAAATATGCATCCTTTGCCTCTCTGAGCTTGATTTCACTTAGTATAATTTTTCCAAGTCTTTCAACTTCTTTACAAATGGCATAATATCTTTCTTTGTAATGGACTGATAAAATCCCGGTGTGTATATTATACCACATAGTCTTGTACCATTTGTCCATTGAGATGCATCTGGGTTGATTCCATGTGGGAAAAGTATTTTCTTCTGTCAAAGTGCTTTGCTTAAAATTCCTGCTTTGGCTTGTTGGATAGGTTATTGCTGGTTATTTTGTAAGACAATATCAGAAAGTAAAGAGAGGAAAACAGGAACTTGAACTTAGGGCCTTTATACCTGAATCTCTTGGTGTTCAGTGCCAGCATCACTTTGAGCTTTTTCTGAGTAGTTTATTGTAGATAAGAGTTTCAGGACTTTTCTGCCATAGCTGGTTCAGAACTACAATCCTCAGGTCTCCTGAGTCGCTAGGATTAGAGGTATGAGACATTGCACTTGGCTTCAAAGTCTTTTATTGGTCACCTTATGTAAGTACATCTTACCTTCTTCAAACTAGCCATTTTGAGGAGATTGTGACCCTAAACTTGATCAGTCTGAGCAGACAGGTAGAGCCTGCTATATTAGGGATGAACAGGGAGCAGTCTGACTGGTATGTGTACTTGCTTGCCAGATTTTTGGCTGTTGGCACATCCTTCTTGCTGAGATAAATTTTGCCTTGCTGAGACAATTCTTTGTTTTCATGTCTGCTGTTGTGACTGATGGTTCTTGGAGTATATATTTATAACCTTCCATACCTTGTCTATGGTGACTAGCATGACAGTGAATACGGATGTGCTGGTGGCTTTACTGTATCTTGGCTTTACTGAATAATCTTTTGGATAAATGCCCAGAAATAGAATCTCTTCATTTGCATGCATCATGACATCACTATAGTGCAGATACGATTCAAGGTTCTCTGCTTCTTCCCATATACAATTAAATTCCATGGTAGTGTATATCAGTGTACAGTAGTGTTTCTGAATGTTCTACTATAATGAATCTTGTAGGAATGAAAATCTTTGCACTTGTAGCCTTGGTTATCTTTCAGATCGGTGTCTTAGGAGAAATTTCTAGGACAGCAATACCTAGTAAGTAGCTATGAGCATTTTACATCTTTAAAGTGATTAACAAAGGATTTTCAAAAGAGTTGTCTAGGTTTGTACTACCACAAGCCGTTAATGGTGATATGTGTCATTTCTCATTTGTCCTCTGTAGCAGACATAAGGTTGTTTTTGCTTTTTTTCTTTCAATCTGCTTTCTTGGGTAGCTAGTAAAGTTGGCTGTCCTCACTTTTTCACTGTCTTCCTTTCAATATCAACTTATTTGTTCAAGTGCCTCATTTTGGTGTTAGAGTGAAAGAAGAAGGAGTGAAAAATGGAAACTACAATGTTCAGACTCTTAGTGGCTCTTTATTTTACTTTTTAAATACTGAAGAATAAATCCCAAGCCTTACACATGCTGAGCAAGCTCTCTATCAGTTGCATCACACTCCCAAGACTTTTCTTTTTCCTTCCTTCCTTTCTTTCCTCTTTCCCTCCTTCCTTCATTCTTCAGTACTGGGGATTGAATTCAGGACTTCACACTTGGTAGGCAAATACTACACCACTGAAGCCATGTATTCAATCTTTAGCTTTAGTTTATCTTTCTAGACAGGAGTTACACTTTTGCTGGAGTCTTGATTCTCCTGTCTTCACTTTTCAAGTCACTGTGATTACAGGCATGAGCCACCAAGTAAGTCTGTCTTCTGATACTTGAACTATACCTTTCATTTAATGTAAACAGAATCTCAGACAAGATATTATTCCTACTTGCATTCCACAGATGAGAAGAATGAGTCAAGAAAAAATTAAATTTCATACTCAAAGTTGAATTGCTGATAAGTAGTAGTTAGACATTTTCTTATCATTTTATATGAGTTTTTAAGTAATATAAATATTAACTCTTTGGGGAAAATATTTTCTGCAAATATGGATGACAATCTGTTGTTTTCTTTTTTCTGAAATTATGCTATTTTTTGCTCTGCAGAAGCTTAAAATTTTTCCATAAAATGATGGATTTGAAAGATACTGGGGTAGTAGATTGGGTCTCAACTTCTGTTTTATTTTACTATTAGATCAGTTCAGGGAGGATTCTAAGAAGCTAAGAGAGCAAGCTAGATTTGGATAAATTACTAATGACCATACAATTGAAAATGTCGGCCAGGTGTGGTGGTTCATGCCTGTAACCCTACCTACTCAGGAGGCTGAAATCTGAAGATAAAGGTTCAAAACCAGCCAGGGTACTAAAAATCTGTGAGACTCTTATCTCCAATTAACCACTGTGGCTCAAGGGCTAGGGTGGTAGCCTTGAGCTTAAAGAGCTTAGGCCCAGAGTTCAGGCCCCAGGTGTCTTCCAGCCTTTCCTGTTGCTTCACATGGGCCAGAAATGTGTTTCCTGAGCCTGTCTGATGGGAATCTGTGGGTGAGTTGAGCTTTTAAGCTATTTTCTGGGTGATCTCCAGTGGTTCCTGGGTGGTTGCTATATTACTGCCTTATCTAGTCCTGCCAAAGAATATAAAGAGCCCATGACATGCCACATATAAGACTGTTGGCCCTCCCAGTAGGACCACTGAGGCTAGATGGCCAGTGTCCAGTAAGAACAAGGTCAATGGCTGTGAAGTCAGTTGTTATTTCTACTCAGAGGAAAAACAGTATCTCATTGGAATGGGTGGTGATGCTCAGAGGTTGTAGCTATGTTGTACAGAGCACACATTGGACAAGTTTTAATGGCTTGGCCTTGAAAAGGATAGTTTGGATAAGAGTCATGACAAATGATGTAGGGGATAAGTTTTAGAGCAGGGAAATTCTGAAAGTCTTCTCCTATAGCAGCAAGGTTCTATTACTATTCAGAATATCATAGTGCATCCTCTGGTTTGATCTGCTTCATGATTCAGCTGAGTCAAACTCAGCTATTGGGGTACTCAAGATCCTTTAAGTCCAGTGGGTGGAGTGGGAAGAATCACTGAGCTGCTTTTCTAGGGGTCTTAGTTCAAGGAATAATCTGGAAAAGGCTTCTCAATTGGAAATGAACTCTGAGAAGCCAGGCTTGTAGCCAGGACTGCCTGTGCTATTAAATTCTACTCAATTCAGCTTTGCAAACACTGGCAATACCTGACAAAACACTTCTGGCTTTTTCCTTCACCAAAACATGTCCCCTAAGAATGATTCATTCCACTTCCCTGCCTAACTATAAAGGAGTGATGGCTGTTGTCTCATCTGGAGAATGATAGAATTCTTGGTCCCAAACATTTTATTTTTCAGATATTTCAAGTACCCAGGGCTTTTGAACAAATAGTATTTGATGGGAAATATATTTTAGAAATATCCTTTTCCCTTGTGTTCCTGTCAGCTGATGTAACTGCTTGCCCTGCTGGGTTGGGCTCAGATCTCAGGAAGCGCATCTCATATAAATAGAAAGTTGGATGTTGTCTATGGGTGAGGAGGTGATGACATCTTATAAGATGGGTTTTTTTGGTTGTTGTTGTTGAAAATGTGAGCTTATAAGACAGGAAATTAGTAGGAAACTGAGCTGGTTGAAGCAAATGCAAGAGAAATGGCTAGAACACCCAAAAGTCTGAGTCAGCTTCTACAGTGAGCGGATCCATGGATCTGTGAGGTTAATTGTTGAGTGACTGGTGGTGTTGACACTCCTTAGGCTCCCTGAAAGAATGAGAGCCACCCCCATCAACTGGTTAACCATGTACCAATTATAACTTAGTCTTCACATTGTGCCTCAAAAAGTGAATGGTCTCAATTATTTGCACATAAGATGTAGTCATTATTTCAATTAGCTCAGTGTTTTCTCAACTGGCTCTTTTTATATACATGTCAACATTTGTATTTTCTCTCTAATAGCCTTAGTTTTAATACAGTATAAGCCCCATAGTTGTAAACTCTTTTTATGTACTGGCCTCTTACGTGATAGGTACTTAGGGCCTCTGCTTTTGATGATAGTAATGATGACTGGTGACTAGCTGTCCTATATCCAAATCAATACCCTCCAACATTTCAGTGGAAATATCTCAAGGCACATCACTTCATGGGCTGACTGTAAAGTTGGGACTGGCTAATCCTAAGTGCTGTTCATTGCAAACTCCTCTCCTGTTACAAAGATGCCCCTTTCATCTTCTGACTTCCTGCTTCCTGCATTCCGGCTATTTATAGTATTCCAAGGGGGAAAAAAAACCCTCCCAAATTTCTCAAGAGGATTTACAGTTGCTGCTTGCAATTCCTCACCCAGCTCACGCCTCCATCCCTTGCAGTCTGTGCTCTTCTACAACCCATCTGCTCTTCTCCCAGAGGTGAACAGTCCAAAAAAATGCCTGGTTCTCAGTACTTCAAATTTTGAACCCTTTGTCTCTGCTGGGCCCCTTTAATTTGACTCCTGGCATCCAGGAGACAGTGTATCTCCTCACCTTTTCTTTAGTTCCTCCATGGCACTTTTACTTATGGTGCCATCAGAGTATTAGTGATCCTTAGGTGCTTGCTTCTGTCTGAACTTGCTCCACTCAGTGACTTGGCATAGGCTGTGGCCATCTATGATGTTCATTTCCCTTTGGACAGTGGCCACAGTGCTCTCTCTCTCTTTCTCCTTTTCTTTCTCTGTCTCTCTGTCTCTCTCTGTCTCTCTGTCTCTCTCTCTCTCTGTCTCTCTCTCTCCCTCTGTGTGTGTGTGTGTGTGTGTGTGATGGGGCTTGAACTCTGGGCCTGGGCATTGTCCCTGAGCTCTAGAGCTCAATCCTTGAGCCACAGCACCATTTCCCATTTTCTAGTGGTTAACTGGAAATAAGAATCTCAAGGTCTTTAGTGCATGGGCTGGCTTTGAATTGTGATCCTCAGATCTCAGCCTCCAGAGTAGCTAAGATTACAGGTGTGAGCCACCACACCTGGCTTTACACAGCTCTTCTTTCACCTGTAAATTCCTGACTTTGGACTGCTTTTTACTTATTGACTTTAACCTTCAAATTCCACATGCAATATCTGAACTCAGATTTGCCCCTGATTGTGTCTCTCCTGAACAAGTACCCAGATAACTCTGAGGGACTTTGCCTATGTGTGGTCTGGTCTGGATTATTTAGACAGTTTCTTCAGCTTTCATTTATGTTCAGTTTTTTGTTTTTCTTTTTACTTTTTTTGTTTGTTTGTTTCTGAGGCTTGAACTTAGGGCCTGGATGCTGTCCTTTAGCCTTTCCAATCAAGTCTGGTTATTCTACCACTTGAACTACAGCTCCACTTTCAGGTTTCAGTGGCTTAATGGAGATAAGAGCCATAGTTGTTCTACTTGGGATGGCTTTACATCTCAATCCTCAGATCTCAGCCTACTGAGCAGCTAGGATTACAAGTGTGAACCACTGGTGCTCAGCTATATTCACATTCCCTATCATTATAATTTGATTTTTAATCACTTATAAGACTTGAACTCTGGACCTAGGTGCTGTCCCCAAGCTCTTAAGCTCAAGGCTAGCATTCTACCACGTGAGCAACAGTGCCACTTCTAGTTTTTTGGTGATTAATTGGAGAAAAGAGTCTCACGACTTTTGTGCCTGGGCTGGCTTTGAACTGCAGTCCTTAGATCTCAGCATCCTGAGTAGCTAGGATGACAGGTGTGAGCTACTGGTGCCCTGTTTCAAATTTCTTGCCTGAGTTTATACGATAGTATCTTCCTTATCAGGGATTATCAAATTTTATTTTCTCATTCAACACCCTGGAAGCACACTAAATCCTATAATAGTGGCTTGCAAAGCTGATGATTCTCAGCTATTATTGATGGATGGGATGTGGGGCAATGTCTCCTCAATGGAGGAGCTATATAAAAACCTTTGGACATCAATGCAAAACTTCTCAACAAAATACTGGCCAACCGTCTACAACAACTCATCAAAAAAATTATACACTATGATCAAACAGGATTCATCACAGGAAGGCAAAGCTGGTTCAACATACGCAAACCAATTAATATAATTCAACACATCAACAGGAGCAAGGACAAAAATCACATGATTGTCTCAATAGATGCGGAAAAAGCATTTGACAAGATCCAACACCCCTTTATGTTAAAAGCTCTGGAGAAACTAGGAATCCATGGAACATTCCTCAATATAATAAAGGCTGTATATGAGAAACCACTGCTAGTATTACACTTAATGGTGAAAATCTAAAGCCATTCCCTCTAAAATCAGGAATGAGACAAGGATGCCCACTCTCTCCATTACTCTTTAACATAGTACTAGAATTCCTAGCCAGTGCAATAAGCAAGAAGCAAGCATAAGGGGGGTACAAGTAGGGAAAGAGGAAGTAAAACTATCCCTCTTTGCAGATGACATGATTCTGTATTTAAAGAATCCTATAGACTCTACCCCCAAGCTCCTTGAGCTGATTCAAAACTTTGGAAGAGTAGCAGGCTATAAAATTAACCCTCAAAAATCAACTGCCTTCCTTTATGCCAACAGTGAGAGAAACGAGGCAATAATCAGGAAAGCAACTCCTTTCACAATAGCCTCAAAGAAAATAAAGTACCTAGGAATTAGCTTAACTAAGAATGTAAAGGACCTTTTTGATGAAAACTTTAAAACCCTAAAAAAGGAAATTAAAGCAGAACTAAGGAAATGGAAAAACCTCCCATGCTCCTGGATTGGAAGAATCAACATTGTGAAAATGACAATCTTGCCAAGAGCTATCTACAAATTCAATGCAATACCCATCAATATCCCAATGGCATTCTTTAAAGAAATAGAAGAGGCAATTCAAAATTTCATATGGAATAATAAAAGACCCCGTACAGCAAAAACACTTCTTAGCAGAAAGAACAGCACTGGAGGAATTTCAATTCCAAACTTTAGACTCTATTACAGAGCTATAATTATCAAAACAGCTTGGTACTGGCACAGGAACAGGCCTGAAGACCAATGGAATAGAACTGAGGACCCAGATATTAAACCACAGACCTATGGCCACCTAATCTTTGACAAGGGAGCCAAAAAAATAGAATGGAAGAAAGACAGCCTCTTCAACAAGTTGTGCTGGCAGAACTGGTTAAGCACCTGCAGAAAACTAAAGTTGGATCCTTCTTTGTCACCTTGCACTACAATTAACTCCAAATGGATCAAAGACCTGGAGGTAAAAGCTCACACAATGAAAACTTTACAAGAAGGAATAGGAGATACACTAGACTTCTTTGGCACAGGTCGAAACTTTCTTAATAAGGACCAAGAATCACAACAAATCAGAGAAAGGCTGGATAAGTGGGACCGCAGTAAACTGCAGAGCTTTTGTATGGCAAAGGACATAGCTAGTAAATTAATTAGGAAGCCTACAGAGTGGGAGAAGATCTTCATCAACCAAACAACGGACAAAGGCCTCATATCTAAAATATATCAACAACTCAAAAAATTGAATCACTCCAAAACTAAAAGTAACAACCATCCCATTAAAAAATGGGCCAAAGACTTAAAGAGAGTCTTCTCTGAAGAAGAAACAAAAATGGCCTATAGACACATGAAGAAATGTTCAACATCTGTGGTCATAAAAGAAATGCAAATCAAAACAACTCTAAGATTCCACCTCACTCCAATTAGAATGGCCAGGATCAGGAAAACGAATAATAACAGATGCTGGAGGGGATGTGGCCAGGAGGGATCACTACTACACTGTTGGTGGGAATGCAAACTCATTCAATCACTATGGAAAGCAGTATGGCAGTGCCTCAAAAGGCTAAACATAGAACTCCCCTATGACCCAGCAATTCCACTACTTGGCATTTACCCAACCATCCAGAAACAAGGACATACTAAATCCACTAGCACAACAATGTTCATTGCAGCACTATTCACCATAGCAAAGATATGGAACCAACCTAGATGTCCCTCAGTTGATGAGTGGATCAACAAGTTGTGGTATTTGTACACAATGGAGTTCTATGCTGCTGTCAGAAAGAATGACGTCGCCCCATTTGTTAGGAAATGGAAAGACTTAGAAAAAATCCTATTAAGTGAAGTAAGCCAGACTCAAAGGAACTTAGGCTCAATGGTTTCCCTCATTTGTCATAACCAGTAGAAACATTGGGCTCTACTAGCAGAGATCTGCAATAGAGCAAAACCTTAATATGTAAGGCCATATAGTATGAAGCTAATTGAAAGGACCTCCAGGATATTAAAACAAAAGCCATATAATGAATGATTGTTGTCCTTAATGTACTGTTATCTTTCATCTCCTTTGCTGTCTCTTGGGTATCTCATATTGTTACAGTATCTCACTTTATTATCTGATATATTGAATTTATTTGTATTTGGTTATTTGAAATTTGATAGGGAAGGGGGGAAAACCAAGACGGGGGGTGGGTGGTGGGTGGGGGGGAGGGTGATGGGTACCAAGACATGTGAAAGGGTATCAATGTATGTGAATTAATGCACCATCTATCTGGCAAATATCATGTAACCCTTTTATTAATTACAATAAAAAATTATAAAAAAGAAAAAAAAAACCTTTGGGATCAGGGAACATTGTTTGAAAATGCTCTACAAGTAACTTATATGTATTACCAAGCAAGTATATCTGTTTCTGTCTTGAACATTATTCTTCTAAAAGATTATGTCCATTTTTCATTTCCTCCTACATGTTTTTTCTTCTTACTCAATGTTTTCTGGAGATGGTTGTGCTAGGCGTCTCCCAAAGAAAGGCTTTGTCACTTGAGCAATATCCCCCAAATCTTTTGCTTTCATTTGGAGACAGAGTTTGCTATCTTCGGTCTCAAACTTAAATTCCTCTTGTTTTGGTCTCCTGAATATGTGTGTGCCACCATGCCTTCCTCTAAAAATTTTAATGGGTTCTATTGCTAATAAAATCCCAAACTTTTAAATTTTCATCCTTGCTTGTTGAGCCTTCTCATTTAAATCTCTCAATCTTTGTGTGCCTACCCCATATGACAGCCTCAAAGAAATTCTCTAGACACTTGAGGCTCTTTCTCCTCTGATTAAATGATAACCCTCTCTGTTTGGAATGTTCATGGCCATTACTTGTGCATCGCAGTATTTCCACCAGCAGCTTCTTTCTCCAGGGATTTAAAGGACTCGTCTCTCATAAACTCTGATGCAATATTGTTTGTAACTCTCTTTCAGCACTTGAGTTATACTTATTTGTAAAAGCTTCTTTTGATTTTTTTTCTTTAAATAGAGTGTAAATTTCTGGACAATGCTTATTTCAGTTTAAAGTACCAGGATTTTAATGAATTACATTTTGGCTGTAATATCAAACCTATGAATTTAGTTTCACTTTTTTATTTCCAATTTAATGTTCACATTTTATTTGTAATTCATGTTTTGAATGAAATATTTTAAATTGACTCAGTTTATTTAGCATAATAAATCAAATGTTAAAATAGTAAATAAAAGAGATCAATATATTAAGAGTTAAAACAAGCCAACAAACTATTTAGGTCATGAGCTAGGTGAATATATATACATGATTCAGTTCATTCCATAGCATATTTTTGTGTAGAAAGTTTTGTGGGGACATGATCACATTCATTCGTCACAATATTATCTGTGGCTACTTCTATGGTATAGCAGCAAAGATGAGTAGCTGTGACAGAGATTTTATAAGCTGAAAACCTGAACTATCTATTATATCTCTCAAGGTGACATCCTTGTTCAGTACAAAGGTGTTTTAAGGACTTGTTTGTCCCATCTGGTTGAATGTCCTATAGTTGTAGTGAATCAGTGTGGCCAGTCTCCTAGCATGGTATAGAAAATTTAAAAAAATAAAAAATTAGAGAGAAGGGGAAAATTACCACAACAGGACTCTGGGTGCATTAGTAATGGGAACTGAATAGTAAATTTAGTATTTTGATTCCTAGCTGCCAAGGCACAAAGCAAATATGACAAGTGAGGAATCCTCCATGGTTAACACATGAAAGTGCACCCATTTGTGTAAAAGAAGACAAACTTTCCAATGCTGAAGTAAAGAGCTTCTTAAATTGAGCCTTGCAGAGATAGTAGGTAATATTTTCAGCTACAGTTTTGCCAAAGATCCAGACAAGATATTGAAATGGTGAATCCGCATTATAATAAATTGCAATTCAGGAAGTCAGTTACTGCAGTCCAGGAATTTTGGTTTGGTTTTTCTTTTTCTTTTGTGATACTTTACACTATGAGAATAGAGCTGAAAGAACTGAGAAAACTAGGTAGCTAATGTGTTCCTCCACTGGAACATTAGCTGGCAGGCTTTAGCATGCAGCACAGTTCAAGTCAGTCAGAGTTAACGTTCCAGGGAATGTTGAAAAGGAAGGATTTCTGGACTGAGGACTAAATAATCTATAAGTAGGATACAGGCCACTGCCTGACATCATGGTGTAAAAAGCAAAGAAGCCTCTCACATTTTTGCCTGACCAGCCAGCTCAACATTGCCTGGCTGTGGGTGCTAAAGACAGAATACAATGGAAGTTTACATAACCTTTTGGGGTAGTAAAATAACTGAATAAGGGTAATAATATGACAGTAAATAAAAATTTGAACTACCACTTGAGATTTTATGGTTCTTAATGCTTCCAAAATGCTTTCCAAAATTTCTGGAGTTCAGAAAATTGTATGTTATATACAACTATAAACTCATTGTTCCTATTTGATGATTACAGAGACCATTCACAGGCTTGACTTTTACTCCTTATCATTTGATGCATTTTTGTTTGGCCTCTGAAAAATAATGCAAATTATAAATATGTAGGTGTATTACCTTCCTATAGAAATATATTTGAAGACAAAAAGTCCCAAAGCTTATATATAATGCTGAAAAACTACTTTGAAGTAACAAATATTTTTGAGTTTATGGAAGTTTTTGGGAAAGTGAACATGAAATATGTATTTTTTCTTTATGAACAGTATACTCCAAGATAGTGAAACTATTTGTGGGGTATTGTATAAGCAAATTATTCGAATTTAATGTTTCTAAAGTCATGTTAAGAAATTTTGCAAAAGATGACAATAGTAATTTAATATAATATGCATCATGGCACAAGAAGCTGGAGCTACAGTAGATCACAGAATATTCTCCTAGTATCATTTTTATATAGAATAGTCTTTAAAACATTTTCTGAGACTAACTAGACTATGGCAATATTACTCATATGACATTTGGTCTAGGCACACTGAGAGCGGAGCCATGTCAGGTTAGTTTTCTTGGCATTTGCTAGTTGTAACCTCTTGGCATCCACAATGTACATATAGTGAAAACCTAAGACCAAGTTAACACTGCCTGTGGTACAGCTGCCAGTAGACAGGAGAAAAAGATAGTTCTGATAATGATGAAGTAAGATGAAGGAGCCCATTGTGTATTTTACACTCTTGTAAAAGAGACTGTGGAAGCAACTCAAACTTTTTGAGTAATAACACAGTAAGCTATGTTAGGGAGTTTGAATCAGCTTATCTAATGTCATTAATCATACCTTGAGAACTGTGTAACAGAATGGTTAGGAGTATGGCTTCTAAGACCAGACTTCTTAAGTTCAAATCTAGCTACTTACTTTTTGTGTATCAGTTTTCTCACCTGTAAACTGATTAATACCTTACATATCTATTTCTTCAGGCTGATGAGTGATTGGAGCAACATAATGTATTTGGTTTAAGTGATTATATGACTTTTTATTGAGCCGTATTCCATCTCAAAATAATTAATTTTTAAAAGTTTATATACTTTGTAACTTTTTAGTGATGGAAGTAATAGCATTCTAGGTCCAACTTCTAATATTTAAAATTCTAGTCATGTCAATCAGACTAACACACACACACACACACACACACACACACACACACACACACACACAAAACTTTGAAGTTAGCAAAAAGTTTTTTTTTTTTTTAATGTCTCCAATGCCAGGTGTGGTGGCTCGCACCTGTAATCCTAGCTACTCAGGAGGCTGAGATCTGAGGATCAAGGTTCAAAGCCAGCAGGGCACAAAAAGACCTGAGTCTCTTATCTCCAATTAACCTCTAGAAAATGGAAAATGTGGCTTGGCTCAAGGATAGGGTGGTCGCCTTGAGACAGTGCCCAGGCCAAGTTCAAGCCCCATGACCCACCGCCCAAAAAAAGTCTGCAGAGGAGCTGGGAGTGTGGCCTAGTGGTAGAGTGCTTGCCTATCATGCACAAAGCACTGGGTTCAATTCCTTGGTATCACATACTCAGAAAAAAGCAGAAGTGATGCTGTGACTCAAGTGGTAGAGCACTAGCCTTGAGCAGAATTAAGCTCAAGGACAGTGCCCAGGCCCTGAGTTCAAGCCCCAGAACTGTCAAAAAAAAAATCTCCAGAATTTAAAATGAGCTTTACTCATCAAAACAATGATGTTAATTTAAAAGTGAAATGAGAATAAGTTTTTATTATTTTAAAGAGCTTTTGTAAGTCTTGATTTGTAGTTCAAATCATCTCTGATTGAATTTTAAAGTGCATTTTGATACTTTATTAAATGTGGCATAAATTTATAAATAATTCTTTCTTTGTATATGTAACATGATTATTTTAAATTCAGTATTCTTGTGAAGTCAGGCTTTATCAATGTAGCCTCAAAACACTTAAAAAATGAAGCATCAGATGTGAAAAGCTTTAAAACATATATCTGAAATATCATTAAGAGTCATAATTTGAATTTCATGTGCATTTTAAAAATGACATACTAGGTGCTAATGGCTCACACCTATAGCTCCAGCTACTTGAGGCAAAAATCTGCGAAAAATAGCTTGAAGACAGGCTTGGAGTTTAGCCTAGTGGTAGAGTGCTTGCCTAGCATGCACGAGGACCCGGGTTCAATTTCTTGATACCACATACATAGAAAAAAGCCAGAAGAGGTGCTGAGGCTCAAGTGGTAGAGCTCTAGTCTTGCGAAAGTCCAAGGACAGTGCTCAGGCCCTGAGTTCATGGCCCAGGACTGGCAAAAAAAAAAAAAAGCTTGAAGACTTGAAGACAAGCCTGCCTGGGAAGACATCTCCAAGAGATTCTTATCTCTTAGATAACAAAGGAACTGGAAGTATGATTCAAGTGGTAGAGTACCAGCTATGAAGAGCTCCATACCCTGAATTCAAGCTCCAGTAGCAACAGCAGTAAAAAAAAAAATAAATAAATAAAACCTTTTTTCTGGGGCTTGAAATTGGGGCCTGAGCACTGTCTTTGGGCTTTCTCAAGGCTACAACTCTACCACTAGAGCCACAGCCTTTTCTATTTATGCGGTATCGAGGATTCAAACCTGGGTCTTTGTGCATGTAGGCAAACACTCTATCACTAGGCCAAACTCCTGGCCCCTTAAAATATTTTTTTAAGGAAAAAAGAAAAGCATAATCCCAAGGCACCCGATATTGGACGCTCTATCCTAGGTTATATAAAACATAAGTATGGATTCATTTCCTAAACAAATACAATTTATACATAACTATGCATGAGCATCTCGTGTTTTACAGAAATGGAATTAAGCACATCAATTCAATTGTGTAATTGATTTCATTGCTTACATTTTGGTGTGTCAACCATTTCCTGAGTTCTTAAAAGCAGCTAGGACCAAGACTGTCCCATTTTATGCCTTGCACATGATCAAGTCCTGAAGGACCAGAGGGAAGATCCTAAGAATAGCACGTGAAAATAACTGAAGGTGAAGGCCAAGACAACATAGGACCTGTTGGTACTGAAGATTTTATCCTATGTGCAATAAAGTTATGAAAAATGTATAAATATGGGAATGGCATAATTGCAGTTGCATCAAAAATCATATGTGCTGAGAGCTATGGCTCATGTCTGTAATCCTAGCTACTCAGGAAGCTGAAACTCTTATCTCAAATTATTCTCTAGAAAATGGGAAGTGGGTCTGTGGCATAAGGGGTAGGGTGGTAGCCTTGAGCTGAAGAGCTCAGGGACAATGCCCTGCCCAGATTTCAAGCCCCGTGACCCACAAAGATCCACAAAATAATAATAATAATAAATAATATGCTTCCCCATTATTAAAACATTGGAAGTGAAAGTGAGAAATCAGTCAGGAGGTTGCATAATAAGTAGTTGGCCAGCTAAAGGATGCTCATGATTCAGTTTGAATTTTAGTAGTGTTTGATAGGAATAAGATACATTCCAGTGTTTATATGCCAGATGGGGAGGCTCTCAAGTCAAAGCTGCATGTGAGGATATTAGCGGGGTAGATATTAGACCAGCCTAATGTTAAGCTAAGATATATCAAAACACAGTTCAATAAGTAAGAGGAGCTGGGCACTGGTGGCTCATGCCTGTAATCCTAACTTCTCAAGATGCTGAGAGCTGAGGATCAAGGTTAAGCCAGCCTGGACAGAAAAGTACATGAAACTCTTATCTTCAGTCAACCACCAGAAAACTGGAAGTGATCCTATGTTTTAAAGTGGTAGAGAGCTAACCTTTAGCCAATGAGCTCAGGGATAGTGACCAGACCCTGAATTCAAGCCCCATGACCAATCTTGAAAACAAAACAAAACAAAAAAAGAGATATAAGGAGTGATTAGAAGATGAGCTGGGCTATTTTAAGGTATCTGGGACAAACCAGTGGGAAACATTGAGCAGCTAACTGCTTTTGCAGTGTTGAAACCTTGAAAAAAGGACTGAACTAGAAGTACACATTGAGGAGACACTTCAAGTATTTGTTGTAATTTCCAGTAATAGGCCCAGAAATGAACAAACTCTATATCTGAAATTGCCTATGGAGAGAAACTGAGGACTGGGTATAATGTTATGAAAGCCAAGATACAGAAGAAAGTATCTCATTGTCACATATTTTGAAATACAAAAATCATTTTTAAAGGGAAAATACTGAATCAAGCTATGTGAATAATTTATATCAGGTGGATGGTTTCTAGTGTGAATAGGTTCCTGAGTGGAGTGAAGAGGGCATGAGCGATAAAGAGGCTATTTAACTTTTCAGGTTTCTCTTTACTGCATCCTAGAGAGAAAGGGCAGTGGCTGAGGCATGACTTGAGATCCAGATTTCCACAGTCTCAAGTAAGCGATACATGAGCATAGGTGAAAAAGAGTCCAAAGACCCGACTATGCCAGAGGGCTTAAACTTCTTGAAAGGTTGGAAGGTGTAGAAACTGAGGGTTCATGTTTAAATCTTCATATTTGAAAGGAGCCTGGACATTTCTTCCTTATAATTGGAGAGAAGTTGGGCACATGTTTTCTGAGAAAGCTTGTGGTGTTAGGAAGGTTATGTAAATGCCCATTGTGCTCTAGTTATAAATAAATGTTCATGTTATGATCATGATTCATACTCCAATGGAAAAGAGAAGACTCAAAATACATAAAAAGGAAGTAGTTTCTATGTAAACATCTGATCAGGTGCTCACATCTTCAAACAGAAATTTCTTTAAATTGAAACAAATGTTATCTCTTGCATCTGTACTTCTGTTGAATAGTTATTATATTGCTGCTGGTTGCACTTCTCTCTTAGGGCTCTAATCTGTAATACATCGGTTTTTCTATAATCTCACTAAACAAGAGAAAAATCATTCTTTGTACACAGACTTTCAGTGCTTATAAAGATATTCCTTTGTAATATTAGAGCTGTCACATGCTTTCCCTTCATCCAGCCGTGCAATTTACCTCCACCAGTAGTTGTAAAAAGGAACAAACTTAATTTTATTCTCCACTTTTCTGACAGTTTTAAGGTTATATAAATGTAACTTTGCTTCCTCTGGCAGTTCCAAAATGTTGTCAGGCAGCCAATCTATCAAGAGTAACAAGATTGACTTTAAATTCAATGATTTTATTTCATTCATCTCTGTAACAGTAAGGCAGCTGCAAAACTATATCCTATCTTTCAGATCCTATTGGGTATATTCTTTCAAGACATGTCTTGTTCCTCCTCCTCCACATATAAAGATATAGTTACATTATAGGTCAGAGCAAAGTTATTACACTCTGGGAACTGTTTTTCTACCTTCCCAGAGTTCCTTACATACCCAGATTATTTTCTGTGTCTGAGCCTGTGCTCTGCTTGCCTCCAGTTGTCTCATACATCATAAAAGTGATAATTACTAAGATTTATTTGAATTGCATTTTACAGGTTTGTAGTTACAGTGTTCAAGACCCTTTCCCATGTATTTCTCCTCAAAGAACAGGTAGTAATTATTAGTTATCCCCATAATCTAGATGAAGCCACCAAGGCATAAGAATATTAAAATGGTTTGCCTAAAGCTGTAGCCCTGTCACTGCTTGAGCTAAGATTTACATTCAAATAATCCCTCCCCCCAATACCATAAAAAAATAGCACAGATTATCGAGTCACATTCTGTATCACACTCTCCAAGTCTCAGCTTACTAAAAAGTGGAAAAAAGTAATAGAAGTTGTGTGATTTTTTCCCCCCTGAGCAATAAATGAGAGAATGTAGGTAAAGTCTCAGGTAAAATGATGATATACAGTAAGACAAAAAAATCTTGAATTTTCACTATTAATAATTGTACTTGGAGCACTGGTGGCATCTGAATCAACACAGGGCTGAAGCATGTGCAAATAAACCTTTTGAGAGGATTCTGTGCTCACCTTTCTTTTGGTTATAGCTGGCACTCAGAGTCAGGCTTTCTCTGAAACTCTGGTGTAATTGTTTGTAAGATTACTCATGCTTTGACAGAGAGGAAATAATCATGATCCACTTCAAATCAGTTGTGGCTGTCCTTCCAAGGCAGACTGACCATCCTGTTGGTCTCAAGTTCTTATCCCTCACATCCTCTTCTACCTTTCTTCCTCCATGTCTCCATTCTAAGCAGAAGTAGAATCAGATTTGACAATTTGCTTGGATCTCAGTGGAGATGACAGGTGTTGTCTATATTTGGAATTTGCCACAATTCCTTCATGATAGTATACAGTTTATTAAGCTTCATTTAGGAGTAGTGTTAGTGTGAATGTTATTTATAGTATATTCTTTCTATTACAGAAGTGTTCAGACTGTCCCAATCCATATTCTAGATTAATAAAGGGCTTTCCTTGAATTATTTGTCTGCTTACTGAGTAGCCATGTAATCCTGGATCTGAGGGACTAGAAAAGCTTTAACTTTTCAGAAAACACATATAATAATATAACCTATATTCATTTGTGGTATTGTCTATCTTTTATGTAAACTCAACAAGAAAGTTATTGTCTCCTTGAAGTAGACATAATTACCCTTTCCTAGTAACTATATTCCCAGCAAAGGATGTTTTGCCAGAATGTGGCTGGATGAAACTGCTGGAATGTAAGATTCTAGCAGATTGGGTCAAGCTCTCTGGATCAACAACAGAAAACCCACAAGGTAGAAATTGCACACCTGGCCCAGAGTAGATGTTACCTCTGCCTGACCTTTGCCTTTCTGATTAATAACCTGAATGTCTGTGTGTGTGTGTGTGTGTGTGTGTGTGTGTGTGTGTGTGTGTGTGTGTGTTGATTAATCAGCCTGTATGGAACCAAGAGTCTTTCCTCCCTTCCTATTCTGGTTTAGGTTGCTAGCCATGGCAATAGACTCCTTTACCCTCTTTAAAAGCGGTCTTGATCATGAGAAAAGGGTTTCAATGTATGTGAAGTAATGCACCTTCTATCTGGTGAATATAATGTAACTCTTCTATTAATTACAATAAAAAACATATGAAAAAAGTGGTCTTGATCTCTGTTAGTCTGCATCTCTGCAAAATCCTTACTTTCTACTACTATCAGACACTTCATAGGTTCTAAATAAATATTTGTGAATAAATGAATGAATGATTAACTGGTTGATGCTAATTAAGTTGTTCAAGAAGATAATTGATGTAAGTATGGAGTTTCTGAATTTGTTTTTGATGTTATGAGTACAAAAAATGAGATTAAAAAAACAGTTGGTGGCATAACAAAAAGAGGAAAGTGAGGAGAGTGGATGAGAAAATCTTTAATTCTTAAAAAATTATTTTGATGCTTGCAGTATAAAAAGTGCTAATATTGGATTCTCATCAGGGATCAGGAACTTACAAATAATTTGTTAAATTCATTTTCAGTGGTGCCCAGAGCTTTTAAACAGGGGGTTAGTTTGAACCAAAGGAGATAAAGGTGAAGCATGTTAATTGAATGCCCTATCCATCTGTCCATTTTAATATAAAAATCAATTCCTAAAGTACGGTTGTGAGAGAAAGTGAGTTGCTTCATTTGTAGGCCAGACTGTGCTTCTCTGAAGCTGACACCACCCCCATTTTCTCGGTTCCTTGGCAGCCTTGCTCAGTGAAAGGGCCAATTTGCTCATCTTTCTGAAGACATTTATGTCATCAAAGCTCCTCACTGTCATGGCAGCAAACAGCACATATATTTCCTTATCACTTAAAATATACACACACAGAACACCCTTGTGTGGATTTCCAGCACCCAAGCAATAAGCATAGGTGTTTGGCACTAGGGAAAGTGGGGGGAACACTATGTACTAGTTTGATATAATCAAGGGAAAGCAACCAGGCAGATTTGTAAAGTCAGGAAGTTGTATTTGGAAATGCAAGGTAGAGCAAAGCTCCCTAGGATAAATGAGAAGGTTGGTATCTAGTCATGGCTGTTGTTAGATAAGTGGGTCATTTAGTTCTTCTGATCCAGAAAAAAAAGAAAGGGATAATAAATAGGGGTGGTGGGACCAAGGAGGAGATGAAAGGCCTCCATTTCTTTTGCTATGTTGACACTGCCTAAAACTGCATTTAGAAAAATCAAATGTGAGACTTCAAGCTACCTGGAAGTTTTGTGTTCATTGGGAATTACAGAGCCCAGTCATGGGTTAGAAAGATTTTCAGTGGATCATGTGTTTGGTCCTGTAAACCCAACAATTACAAAAATCTAGTCCAGGGATAATATAAGAATGGGGCTGAAAGTCAAGACCTTAATTTGCGGGGTTTGTATTTTTTATTTTTTTAAAAAAGCTCATTATTTTAACAGGTCCTTAACATCTTCCAGCTTAGTTTTTGGTGTAAAGGCCTGGTCTCAATGGGAAAGCTTTGCTGGAGCTTTAGAGAATGCATTCTCTGCAGGGTGCTGTGCAATTACATTCAGAATAGCAGCAGGGTGCTTAGTAGGGAAGGGGATTGCGTTATGCTGCTATTGGAAGTGGCCAATCATGACAGCAGGGGAGAAAGTGGGGGGGGGGGAAGAATGAGGAAGAAAAGGGAAGTCAGGTTTATATCCCACATAAATATATATATATATATATACATATATATATATCATTTGGCACTTGAAGGATGGATTTCTTTCACAGTATAAATAAATTAAAGCTATATAAATATTTATAAATATTTGCCTTAAAATATATGGCCTAAAGTAGCACTTTTCACATCCTGAGATCTGTTGGATGTATCTGATTATGATGTGGATGGGTCAGGATGATGTTAGCTTCCTCTGATCTTCACAGTTGTTTATGGATCATATCCATGTTTTCCAGGACAGAGTTTATTAAGCTTTTGATGTAGAAGTTGAAACTCCAGGCAGCGAGAACTTGTCCTAGATTTTCCCCCAAATGACTGACATGGTACAGCTGTCTTGACAACCCAGAGCCTTCTTTTCATTGTGCCTGGGGAAATGAGCCCTAATAAGAATTTACAAAGCAAATAGATGTGCATACTCTTGTAAACGTAGGCAAGCAGGTAAAGCCCAATGAGAACCTCTGCCCAACACTCCCTCATCCCCAGTGTCATCCAGCTTGCTTTGCAAACTCCCATGACATGAGAAATGAGTCACATTGATTGTTTATTTGTAGCCTGCTGTCTTACAATCACACACCCAACTAGATTTTCCATTTATTATTAGTGAGACTGATTGTTTTGTGAATCAGCCAGAAAGGAACGATTCTCAATTACCTAAGGATCCCAGGGGGCTGATTTCTAAGGAAGTTCATTACATATAGGATAGGCATGTTACAAAAATAATTAAATGAAGGGCGATGTGCTGGTTTTGAGAACTAATGCTGAACCCTTTATGACCTGACTAAGGGCTGATATCTACTTTGGCTGAAATTGTCTTGTTTACACATTTTTTCACACAAGCTAATTGTTTAGCAAAGAATTTACACATTGATTGTAGATTGATTAATGGCCATTGACAAATGCTGTGCTTTTGAATTTCACTCAGTCAGCATTTTTATAAATTTTACCCCCTGTGATTAAAGGATAATTATTTAACAACAACAACAACAAAAACCCCTAACCATTAACTCTAGAATTGGAACACAAACAAAAGATAATTGGAAAGCTCACCAACTTAACTACCACTGAAATAGATAAGATCCTATATTTAGGAGTCCTGTGGACCTGAGTTCAAGTGCCAGCCTTGTCTCTTCCTAGCTTTGTATGGGAGGCCAGGCTGGCTCACTTTGGAAGAAGGTTCAATCAGAACTCTTTTTGTGGTTCGTAACATCATACTATGGTAGTTACTATTATGTTTATTTCTTTTGTTATATCTGTAATCATGAGCAATAATCACATCTACACTTCACTGTCATTCAACCAACAGGGTTCTACTTTGTGTTGCAGACTAGGCAGTGAAGACCAGAGGACTGTAGCCCTATTTCTGCTGTCAGGGACACATACTGAACTTTTGGAATGATTTGCTTACTCCTAGATTTCCTCTGCATGACCAGGAAGCCCTAGAGAGCAGATGATGACTTATTTAGTTGTTATCCTTAGTTCAATAAACAACTTTGGAACCACTGTTTGCTTTTCCCAATCTTTGTGAGTGCCCTACAAAGGATCTATCTTCTCCAGAGCTTCCAGTCAGCCTGTTATAAGCTGGTCCCTATCTGTCTCTCAGCTTTCTCTTCTCCTTTTGGGATTAATCTTCTTCGAAACAACTGTTACTGACCCTAGCATCCAATAATACATTTTCAATCTCTATGACTTACATTGTTTTGAATGTTAGTGACTTTTCTTCCTTTACCAATCAGTGAGCAATCAGATATTTATTGTACAATCACCATGTGTAGTGGTGAGTACTGAGTGAATTGAGTGGTAGAGTGCTAGTCTTGAAAAGGCTCAAGCACAGTGTTCAGGCCCTGAGTTCAAGCTCCAGGATTGGCAAAAAAATAAAAATAAAAAAATAAAAATGATACGTTCTAAATGCTAATAGCTCAGAGTGTAAAAATAGGGCCTCTAGAATGATAACATTTAAGTAATAATCCACTTAATATAATCTCATTAGGGTGGGTTCTAATCTGAATTGACTAGTATACTTAGAGGTAACATGGTGTGAAGTCTTGCAGAGGGAACATTAGGCCAAAAAGGAAACCTGGAATGATGCACCCACAAGCCAATGGATAGCTGAGGCAACCAGAAAGATACAGAAAAGATTATTACCCAGTAGGCCGAGTTAATATGATCTGCTGGTCTTTTGGTCTTCAATTTCTAAACTCTAATACTGTGAGGGGGGAAACAATCCCCATGTTTTATGATTTTAAACTATTCAGTTGGTGATTCTTTCTTATGGCAACCCTTAGGCATGCTTTCTATTCCATATAGCTAGAACAAAGTGGAAAAACGAATCATAAACTTAAATTGCTGTACTTTTATACCTTTCTTATGTATGACCCAAGGATAATAACACAGCCTCTTAGCTTCTGCCCAGGGCTGAGCAAACATCAAGGTTCATGACACCTAACTTATGGATGCAGGAAAAGCCACATTGGGTTGTGCTTTGACTCAGAAGCTATTAACAGAGCTGCTCTTCTTCTTAGTTTTTAGTCTATGTAAGAAAGAGCCTGGCTATAGTGGTTTGTCTCCAAGATCCTTTATAGAATCAAGCATTCTGTAATCCCATGTTCTGCCTCAAGCATCAGAAATTATATAGATATAATACAGACATTTCATGAACTCTTCACCCAGTTTCTCTAAACAATAACAATTTTCAAATCTATAGTAATCTTTAATAGTCTATAGTTGTTGGAATGAAATGTTGATGACATTCCTCACAGGCAGCTCTTTTTCTACAACTACACAAGGAATTGAAAGCTGGTCTGGACTTATACCTGTGAGCAAATCTTGGACTTATTGACCATTTCACTCATTCACCTTTGCCTTATTTTACTTTGTCTTGACCAAGGTGACTATGACACTTATAATGGGGGCAATCACTTTTTTTTTTTTTTTTGCCAGTTTTGCCACTAGAAAAGAAATCAGCTTGACAGAATCTGGTGGTGAGTTCCTGCCTTTATAGGAATATTATAATAGTAACAATCAGTATTAATTGACCACAGTCTATGTCAAGCCTAGCTTGTCTAAGTGCTTAAGAATATTTCCTTATCTAGAAGCTAGGTGTGGTGGCTCACACCGGTAATCCTGGCTACTCAGGAGGCTGAGATCTGAGGATCAAGGTTCCATGCCAGCCTGGGCACAAAAAGACCTGAGACTCTTATCTCTAATTAACCTCTAGAAAATGAGAAGTGGGGGCTTGGCTCAAGGGTAGGGTTGTATCCTTGAGCTGAAGAGCTCAGGGACAGTGCCCAGGCCGAGTTCAAGCACGCTGACCCCTCCTACACATACAAAAAAATACTTCCTTATCTAAACCTCAATCTTATGATGTAAACACATCATTTGATAGATGTGGAAACTGAGACCTACGCTTACTAAAGAATGCTCATGGGGCCGGGAGTTTGGCCTAGTGGTTAAAGTACTTGCCTAGCATGCACAAAGACCAGGGTTCGATTCCTTGGTACCATATACATACAAAAACGCTGGAAGTGGTGCTGAGGCTCAAGTGGTAGAACTCTAGCCTTGAGAAAGTCCAAGGACAGTGCTTAGGCCCTGAGCTCAAGCCCAGGACTGGCAAAAAAAAAAAAAAAAAGAATGCTCATAACTCAGAATTGAACGTAATTTCAGAGTGACTTAAATGGCATGCCACAGTGCTAGCAAGTAAAAGTTAACTCATGATAATTCTTGTCTAGTTATGTTTTCAAATGGGCTTTGGACATCTAGCTGAATTCTGCCCCCTCAAGACAAACTCTCACATTGTTATTGTCTGGCTACAGTGCTTCCTTGCCAATGTCTCATATGAGGGGCAGAGAAGCCTTTCCATCTGGTTAACTACAAAGGCTGTGAGCTCAGTGATTAGACTTGGGCAGGAACTGCAAAGGAATATTGCAGAGAACAAAGCAGTGCCAATCCCTCTTCTCCATGGATGGTTCCCACCCATCATCATTTCCTTTCTCAGAATGGGAAGCAAGTTTCTACCTGACTTCACTCTCACTGGGAATCAATTATGTGAAAGGGCTGTGTCTTTCAAAGGTCATGGAAAGGACTCCCCAAAACATGTGCAGTAGCCTCCTGTCTAAATTATTTATTTGGTTTGTGCTATCTTGCATTAATGACCTTGCTTGTTAAAAACACCATAAAATGACTCATAGGGTGGTGTGCTGCTGAAGCCCAACTCATGTTAATTAGCTGCTTTTATTTTATTTATCAACATAGTTCAGAACTGGGGCAAAAGTCAACCCACTTTAAAATGTTTGTGTTTTTTTTCCTTTTGGTGTTGTATTTAACAATCTTTACTTCCTTCAGGGTAATTCACAGACCCTTAGATTTCTTCTTTCTTTTTCTAGATAACTTTCTTTTGTCCTCCTCAGTAATTACTACTCAGTCTTATCATATTTACAAACCTTTTGAAAACAACATTTCTATTTACTTTCCCTAATGGGTGGAAAAGGGCACCCTAGCATTCAAGTTTCATTCTGTTCCATAGACACAAATAATGTTATGTAACAAGGTACAGTCCAAGGAAATGTTGCATTCATTATTTTTTATGTGGGATTTTTGTTTTTGCTAGTCCCGGGGCTTGAACTCAGTGCTTGGGCACTGTCCTTGAGCTTTTCTTGCTCAAAGCTATTGCTCTACCACTTGAGCACCACTTCTGGTATGTGGTACCAAGGAATTGAACCCAGGGGCTATATGCATATGTATGCTAGGCAAGTACTCTGTAATGAGGCCACACTCCCAGGCTTTCTATGCAGAGTTTTTGAGGAGTCTCTAAATATATATATATTTTTTCTTGTGTTCCTCATTCCCATAAGTGCAAGGAAATCCAAGAAGTAAAATTTTCTCTGTGGTTGGCTGCATGAAGAATCAACAGTCACAGTACAGTCTGAAGTGGCTAATGATTAACCAGCCCCTACCCCATTAATGTGGAGGAAATGGGACATGGGAGAGAAGAGGGTGCATGAGGGGCATTGCCAGCAGTTTGGAGCAATCTGATAAATGAGACCCATGAGGAGAGTGGAAGAAAAAGAAAGAAGGAGAGGCAAAGACTCTGCCATGGGTGGGAAGTAACCACAACAGTCCCACAGTGCCTTGATTACCAGAATAAGCTTGGTATTTGACACCTTGGTTCACAAAGCAGTTGTGCAGGAAGATGATCTGCTAAGAAAGCTTTGCCAGAGTGGCCTTGTTTGTAATTATTTGGGAAAAAGCCCAAGAGTGGCATTGCTGAGTCATAGGGGAAAGCTCTATGCTTCATCTTTTGAGGAACCAACATACTGCTTTCCAGAGTGGATGAACCAGTTTACACTCCTACCAACACTATAGTAGCATCCCTTCTGGCCACATTCCCGCTGATCTGTGATCTGTTATTATTTGTTTTCTTGATAATGGCCATTTTAATTGGGATGAGATAGAACCTCAATGTAGTTTTGATTTGCATTTCTTTTATGGCAAGTGATGTTGAATATTTTTTCATGTGTCTATTGGCTATTCTTATTTCCTCTTCAGAAAAGTCTCTTCTAATTCTTTAGCTTACTTATTAATGGGATGGTTGTTTGAGGATTTGTTTTTAGGATGGTTAATTTTTTGAGCTCTAAGTATATTTTAGATATGAGGCCCTTATCTGTCATATAGCTTGTGAAAATCTTCTCCTATTCTGTGGGCTTTCTATTTATCTTGTTAGCTATGTCCTTTGCCATACAGAAGCCTTGCAGTTTAATGCAATCCCACTTACATTTCTTTCATTTGTTGTTGTTTCTGGATCTGTATTTAGGAAGTTTTGACCTGTGCCAAGGAGCCCTAGTATATCCACTATTCCCTCCTGTAATATTTTCAGGATATTTCCTCTTACCAGTTGATTCTGGTGCAGGGTGATATATAAGGATCTAATGATCACAAACCAGGGCACATGAAAACTACCAGCACAACTGTGTTCATTGAAGCATTATTTACCATAGTTAATCAAGCCAGATGCCCCTCAGTAGATGAGTGGACCCAGAAAATGTGGTTATATATACACAATGTGATTCTATGCTTCCATCAGAAAGAATGACATCACTCATTTGTAAGGAAATGGAAAGACTTGGGAAAAAATCATATTAAGTGAAGTAAACCAGACCCAAAGAAACATAGGCCCCATGGTTCCTCTCATTTGTAATAATTAGTATATGCCCAGACTAGTTCTAGCAAAGGATCACAATAGCCCAATAGCTATGTACATGTGTCCACAGAAAATGCTTTGATACAGAAATGAGATTTTTCTTATTTCTTTCATTTTTAGTATACTGTTTGCAGTTATTTCTTTTTTCTTTTGTTCCCTCCTTTTGTTTTAGTCCCTGTGGCTACTGTTTCTGATGTTGGTGCCCTTTGTCTTGAATATGTTGATCTGATTTGGGGAAGGAAGGGGACATCACAGAAGTGATGGGACAAAAGGTGAACCAAGGCAACAGTGATAGTAACCAGACAGTATACTGGAAATGAACTTGGGGGGAAGGCACCTGGGGTGGGGAAAGTGGGAATAAACAAGAGGAGATAACACTGTTTGAAAAGAAATGTAGCCATTAACTTACTTATCTAACTGTAATCCTTTTATAAATCATCTTTAAGTAAAATAATAAAATAAAATAAAAAGAAAGCTTTACCAAAAAGCTGAGTAATATGACTGTCACCTGTAAACCAGGCTACTCAGGATGCTGAGATCAGGAAGACTGAGATTTGAAGGTAGATTGGGTAGAAAATTTATTGTGTTCCCCTACTCTCCATCTCCAATTAACCCACTAAAAGCTGGGCTAGGCGTATGATCCCTAGTCATATGAACATATAAGCAGAGCAAGAATGAAGCCCCAAGTTCAAATCCCAGTATAGAAAAAGAAAAAAAAGAAATGTTTTTCTTGGACAACTAATATGTACCCTGGAATTAACTAGAACAATTGATTCCTCATTAACTGCTGAGGAAAGGCATAAATGCCTTAAAAGTCCTGTGTTGGCCAGGTGCAGTGGCTCACGCCTCTAATCCTAGCTACTCATGAGGCTGAGATCTGAGGATTGCAGTTCAAATCCAGCCTGGGCACTAAAGACTGTGAGACTCTTATCTCCAATTAACCACTAGAAAACCAAAAGAGGCACTGTGGCTCAAGTGGTAGGGCAAGAAGCCTGAAGCTGAAGAGCTTAAGGACAGCACCCAGGGCCAGTGGTAAGGCATTAGCCTTGAGCTGAAGAGCTCAGGGAGAGTACTGAGGCCCAGAGTTCAAGCCTCATGACAAAAAAAAAATGTCCTGGATTGGTTCTGTATCCACACCAGGTACAGGGCATCATTCATTTGAGATATGACTAGGACTACAGAAAGTTGCATTTGACAACTCTTCAGGGCTGGTTCTAAAGCATGGGCTTAAATTTTGTTTTCACAATTAACTCTCCTGTCAAACATAAAATATTTATTGTGCCTATGGAAAAAAATAAAATTTCTTTAATGTGTTAATGTGTTAAATGAGACATATGCTCCCATTTGCAAATATTAAAGGAAAAGCTCAGATCCAGTTTGGAGTTGGATCTATTTTTCTTTTATAGCCTAGATCTCTTATCCAGATAAAAAATTAAGCATGGAAATAATTAGAAAAGGCTTTACCCTACCCACCCCGCCATCCAGAACTACTCTCCTTAGACTGATGGATGCAAGGTAATTTATACAGTGCAATGCGTAAAGCTTACTAATGGTTATTCACTTAGATGTGCAAAATACAGAAGGTTCTGGGTTAAAGTGATGGCAATGAATCATTTATGAGATATTATCTACTGAGATAGATTGGGTCCATCTGTTACAGTTGGAATATTTTTCAGTTGTTGTTGTTTATGTATAACTTCATTTAATTTTGTTTATGGTATTCAAAATGAAAAAAGGATTAGGGCAGATAAGCAAGGGATTTTTCAAGTCATAGATAACTGGAATTAGAGGTTTCCTGTCTAAAAGTTATATGTTATCTATATATCCAAGACAAAGCAGAAAATACATCTCTGAAAAGCAGCATCACAAGGCACATGTCCCCAGGTGTCCATTGACATTCCAAGGATGCACAGCCTGTCTTTGCCTCTTCCATATCTCTCATCTGGAATCTGCAGTTTTACTCCTTGTGAGGAAAGCAATATCTGGGTAGTGAGATGCAGTGAGGAGCTCATGTTGGTAAAGACATTTGTGTTTCAATGAGAACGTCACCAATTTATCCCCTGCCTAGTCTCAGTCTGAACCGACTTTTGGATTGAAGTTCAGAGGTCTGCTTGGCAAACAAGTTGAATACAACAAGATTTCTCACAGACTTTCAGTGAGAAGGGATTCCTCTATGAGGTGAGGAACCTGCTGACATTTGTGGCTGGATACAGATTGACACTGGAAAGTGGAAAGCACAAAAAGTTCAAATTTTCTGGTTTTTCACCCTCATTTGAATTCCCCTAAAACTTATTCGTTGTTTCTTCAAATAGTTTGTAATTACTTCAGCTTGGAAGTCTCCGCATATTTCTTTTCTTTATCCTCTATAAGGTTGGCTGGACATATACATAAATTCTCTGTCAAATGTTAACTAGTTCTGTTTTCTAAAAGTGACTATGTAAATGTCCTATCTCCTCAATTTCACTGTGGAATGTCTGCAAGAAGCTATTTATTGGGTCCTTTCTAAGATTTGCTCAGTTGATTAGTCCATAATGGGGCCCAGCTGTGCCTAGTGTTCTTTCACTCACAGCCAGGCACGGACACTCTACATTACCACACTAAGGGATCATTTCACTATGCGGATGGCTAAACTTCCCAAATTTTGAAAAATAGCATAGTGCATGTTGAACTGTTTCTTCTCGGCACTGGACAGATTTAAACAATGAGTTCCAGTTAAACTGACAATCTATTGAGGATTATATAGGGCATACGTGGTCCCTGCCTTTTACTGAAAGAAACTATCTCTGCAGTACCGAGACAATTGCTATCTGTCCTTCAGTAACAGAATAAACAAAACACAAAACAAAAAACATGTCCTAAGGAATTGAGAAATGTGAAGGGCTCCAGGTAAGGATTCCCAAAGAATGAACAGCACATGGGGGACTGAGCTGGGTACCACAGACGCTTTCGATCTCTCTGTCCAGAGACAGGGGCTTGGTTTCCCAGGATTCTGTATGTGTGTGTCCAAGGCAGGGGGCGGGGGAGGGCATGTAGTAATGGTGGCAAGAAAATCACAAGGGGACTGGTAGAGAAACTTGGTTTTGCTGGAATAGAAACAAAGGAAGGCAAGAGTGATAGAGTCAGGGTTTGAGTTTGAGGAGACAGCTGGTTGAATGCACAAAGGTCACATAGTTCTTTCATAACTCAAAAATTGAAGATTAGCAAAGGAATTTAAACCTGAAACCATCTCTCAAACTACTTTTTTGGAATGGGGTTGTAAAACTCGAGCCCTGAAACAGTTGTATCTGTGTTTAAATTTTTTAAATAAGAGGGAATTTGATCTCAATATCAGACTTTGGAGAGATGAATATTTGGAAAAGTATCTCTCATTTACTAGTGGGTGGGTTGCACTCAGATGTCCTGCCATGTCTATGTGGTATATAAAATGTGGGTGCAGCTGGGTGCCGGTGGCTCACTCCTTTAATTCTAGGTACTCAGGAGGCTGAGATCTGAGGATTACAGTTTGCAGCCAATCCAGTAAGGAAAGTCCATGAAATGCTTACCTTCAGATAATCACCACAATATCAGAAGTAGAGCTGTGGTTCAAGTTGGTAGAGTGTTAACCTTGAGAAAAGAGCTCAGGGACAGGCCTTGAATTCAAGCCACAGGACCAAAAAATGTATTCAGATATAGGAGGGAGATGATGTTCAACTTAAAAAATATTTTGAGTAAAATTTGAATAAAAATACTCTTCTGGGTATTTAATGGTCTAAGCAGATTAAGACACAGACATTACTTAAAAGAAAATCTTGTTTTCTGGAAGCAGGGCATGATATGGTTGTAAATATCTAAATCCTACTGCTTGGAAGGCAGAGATCAAGGTCATTGAGGAAATCCCATGGAAAACCTAGCAAGACATCCATTTCAACAAGTACTCCTGGCCTGATGATTCATGTCTGTAATTCTATCCACAAGGAAGGTATAAGAAAGAGGATCACTGATCTGAGACAAAGCCCAGGGAAAAATATGAAATCTTATCCAAAAGTAACTAGAGCAAAAAGTTGCTAAGTTGTGGCTTAAGTGGTAGAGTGCCTTAATTGGTAAAACACATGCCTTGCAAGTGTGAAGCACTGAGTTAAAACTCAGTACTAAAAAAAAAAAAGCAATAACAACAACAACAACAAAAACAACCTAAGCTGGGCGTTAGTGGCTCATACTTGTAACCCTAGCTACTCAGGAGGCTGAGATCTGACGATCATGTTTCAAAGCCAGCCCAGGCACAAAGCCCATGAGATGCTTATCTCCAATTAACCACCAGAAAACCAGAAGTGGCACTGTGGCTCAAGTGGTAGAGCACTAGCCTTGAACTGAAGAGCTCAGGGACAGTGTCCAGGCCAAGAGTTCAAGCCCCACAACTGATTTTAAAAAAGTGTCTTGTGACCTCTGAAAAGTGAGATGAGAAATGCACAAAGATGATTATAATTAGTGATAGAAAGAGGCCACATTCTACAAAATCTATTGAGGGAATCCTGAACTCATGCAACAATTATAAGAAAGCAAAGATGGAATATGTAATCCAAGAACTAGGATTTGTCTCCACTGAGTTATGTCATTTTTCTGGGAGAAATTTTGAATAACTGCCCAATATTTTAGAGCACTCTGTTCTAATAAATCAGGACTCTTGGTAAGAAAAATCATTTTTGCACATTTCTACTAGGGATAGGAAATCCCTACCTGTGTTATTTAAGAGCTTACATAGGGGGCCGGGAGTTTAGGCTAGTGTAGAGTGTTTGCCTAGCATGCACGAAGACCCAGGTTCAAGTCCTCGGTACCACATACATAGAAAAAAAGCCAGAAGTGGTGCTGAGGCTCAAGTGGTAGAGCTCTAGCCTTGAGAAAGTCCAAGGACAGTGCCCTGGCCCTGAGCACAAGCCCAGGACTGACAAAAAACAAACAAACAAACAAACAAACAAACAAACTTCTCTACAGGGCTCAGGTATGATGGAGGATTCCTATTAACTTAGCACAAAGAAGGCTGAGCATTATATATGCTAAAATACTATGATATATTGCTAAAAAGAGTGAAGTATGGGCCAGGAATTTGGCCTAGTGGTTAAAGTGCTTGCCTAGCATGCACAAAGACCCGGGTTCGATTCCTTGGTACCACATATATAGAAAAAGCCGGAAGTGGTGCTGAGGCTCAAGTGGTAGAGCTCTAGCCTTGAGAAAGTCCAAGGACAGTGCTCAAGCCCTGAGCTCAAGCCCAGGACTGGCAAAAAAAAAAAAAAAAAGAGTGAAGTATGTTGACCTCTCTGGGACTGTGGGCTTTTGAAGAATGAAGGACTTGCTTGTCTTTGGACAGTGATGGTGGCAGTGATGGTGGTGGTGGTGGCAGTGGGCTGTGTTCTATTCAACTTTTACATAGGATTTGTTTTGAGTATTGGACTTTAGGTCTTTTGGAAGGATACTTTGATATCAGTATATTGTGGTGATACTTTTCTATGCCAGGAACATATCTTCCCTTTCATCTTTTAAAGCCCTTGGAGGTTCCAGGATGTAGCTCAAAGATAGTGCTTACAAAGCATGGGAGAGGTACTAAATTTGATATCAGTGCTGATATAGGAGTAGAGAGTCATTTATGGTGACCCCTTAGATGACATCCTTACTCAAAGCAAACCTCCTTTACCATAGTGTTCTGAGATTCCTCATTCCCAATGAATGTCTTCTTATCACTTTGATTGATGCAATGTCAAATTGCTTGTGTTACCTGAATTGGTTGCATTCACCTCTAAGAATGCCAAACCCATCTAACCATAGTTTCAGGCAAAGAATATTTATTGTTTACAAATATTAGGAAGTTGGGCTACCTGAGGCTTGGTTCAACTGCTCAAAGATGTTATAAACACCTCTTCTACCTTTTGGGATTATTATCCTCATGATGTTGGCTTTTTAACTTTGTTTCATTTGGTGAAATATTGGTCTTGGCTTCCAGCATTACATTCACATACTATGTTAAACCAGGAAACCAAGCAGTGATAGCCAGAGGGGTCTGTTCTTAACAGATTACTCTCTGACTTTCATTTGTGCAGGATTCATCAAATACAAGGAAGACTGGAAAGAAAAAAACAAGATCACAAATTATTTTGCATACTAGAATGTTATTATCAGCAAAGGAGGATGGCTGTTGCTTAAGCTGCCAACAAAGAAATAATGTATTATCCTTCGTTTTTCCTTGGCAGAGTTTATTTTTATTTTTTAATTGTTGGTTATGGGGCTTGAATACTAGGCCTGGGCATTGTCCTTGAGCTCTTCAGCTCAAGGCTATTGCTCTACTGCTTGAGTCACACCATCACTTCCGATTTTCTGGTGATGAATTGGAGATAAGAGTTTCATGTTCTTTAGTGCCCAAGCTGGCTTCGAACCATGATCCTCAGATCTCAGCCTCCTTCGTAACTAGGGTTACAGGCATAGGCCACTGTGTCCGGCTTTATTATCATCATCATCATCATCATTATTATTCTTTGCTGGTCCTGGGGCTTGAACTCAAGACCTGGGCATTGTTCTTGGGCTTTCTCAAAGCTAGCGCTCTACCCTTGAGCCACAACATCTTTTTCTGTGTATGTTGTACTAAGGATTTGAACCTCAGAGTGCTAATCAAGCACTGTACCACTAGGCCACACTCCTGGCCCTATTTCTACTTTTTATTTTATTTATTTATTTGTTTGTTTATTGATTGATTGATTGATTGATTGCTGGTCCTGGGCTTGAGCTCAGGGCCTGAGCATTGTCCTTGAACTTTCTCAAGGCTAGAGCTTTACCATTTGAGCCTCAGCACCACTTTCAGCTTTTTTCTATGTATGTGGTACAGAGGAATTGAACCTGGGTCTTTGTGCATGCTAGGCAAGCACTCTACCACTAAGCCAAACCCCTGACCCCTATTTTTATTTTTTAATAATGACATTGGTCTTAGGAAATGAACACAGGGTAGGTGAGAATGAGAGAAGGCTGCTAATGTTTCTGAGGGACCTCTGACCTCAGGAACAGAAATGGGAGACATAAGACAGAGATGATATAAAAGTCAGAAACTGAGATCAGAGGTTGAACTTGATGTTATTTTTCAGTCTCTTCCAGTCCAAACACTGTGGCTTGAAAAATAGAGGCACCAAATATTCTTTTTCTGCTTTTTCATTTTGTCAGCACTTTGTTGTAAATATCGATCTGTGATCCATACAGCTATCAAGGCGTAATTGGTAGAGGCACCTGCTTCGCAGCTCATTTGAACCCTGGTTTCCAGGAGCTCTGAGAATATACACTGAAGAATTCGTATTTTATTGGTATCTTGACAGCCAAGAAGTCTAGAAAGTAGTTTCAAGCTGTCTGTACTTAAAACATGGGACTCCAGATTCTAGTTACTGGGATATGCTCCAAAGACCCTCCAGATGGTCTGGCTTTAGGGTGTTCATTCCCTTTACCTAACTCCTATTTAAAGTAGTCAAATTTGATACACAAATATGGGTCAGGGGTGGATCTCTGTTTCTTTAACTCTTCAGTGGAAATCTCACTGTGATTATGCCCAAAAGTTAATGTGAGATGAGTTGTAATTATCAGATGGTTGGTGGTGACCCAGAGCATCTATGGATATAAGCAGTGATGAGTTTAAAATACCATTGTTTACTTGTACAATTCAAGTGCTCATTCTAATTTACTTACACTTAACTCTATTTTTTTTTGTTTTTCTTTTTGTCCTTAATTGCTTTTTTTTCTACTTGTAAATTCCACAAGCTTCATTCATTGCTGATATTTCTTAAGAATTATTCGTGGTATTCTATTAGCAATTTCACACATGCACTTATGGGAGAAAATCGTTAAATCGATTTGTTGGGAAAGCATGGTCATGAAGGTTAAACCGTGCAAGAGGACAATGATCAAGATCTTGTAGATGAAGTAGTTACAACTCAGGAATAAGGATTTCTTTGATAGAAAACATGCAAATTTCTAAAATTGCTCCTAACATAGCTACTAGAAAAGTGGAAGAAAATCTACACATGTGTAATGGAATGTGTGAAGATATGCCTGGGAAGGGCATTGGAAAAGGGTATGTCAAATGTTCATTAATATGAGGAAAATCACCCAAGTTGTGGCACATACCTTTAATGAAAGATAGCACATCTTTTAAAGATGATGTTAAAGATTATTTAACAAAGTGGAAATGCTTATTTTCTAAAATGAAATAATAAAGGCAGGAAATTTATATAAGTACCTTACCTTAATCGTGACTATGTTAAATATGTATCAGAAATTCTTCAAAGCAATATGCCAACATTCTGTGTGATAAGGTCTCTTCCTCTTCCTCCTCCTCCCCCTCCTCCTCCTCCTCCTCCTCTTCCTCCTCCTCCCTCTTTTTTTCTTTTCCTCCTAATCCTCCTCTTCTTCCTCCTCCTTCTCATCTTCCCCTTCCTCTTCCACTTCCTCTTCCTCTGCTTCTGCTTCTGCTTCTACCCTAGGGCTTGAACTCAGGGCCTGGGCACTGTCCCTGAGCTTTTTTCTAAAGGCTAGCACTCTATCACTTGAGTCACAGCACCACTTCTTCCTTTTTTGTGTTTATATGGTATTGAGGAATTGAACCTAGAGCTTCATGTATGCTAGAGAAGTACTCTATCACTAAGCCACATTGTAAGTGCCCCCCACCATTTTTTTTGTAGCATGATTTTATTATACTCATCATAAATTCTTAAAGTCAGTTTAACAGAGTTTTTTTTTTTAAAGGACAGACAATATTATTATCCAGGTGTTTTTGTCAGGATTCCCACAGAAGACAGATGACATGCTGTGAATGAGATACTACAAAGAGGGTTTAAGGAAGAAACTACATTCTAAAATGTCAACAAGTTTGTAGCTTCTTTTGGAATTTTTTCCTTGAAAGGCCTGTCTTTGATAATTTAATTGTTGGCGTTATGATTGCTATTGTTTAAGGTTACAGATGCAGACTCAAGTTGCAAAAAAATATCATTCCTTTCATATATGTAGACAGGAAACAGTGTATGTATTAACAAGCTGATTGGAGTAGGAGTTATATCTCATACTCTGAAACATTTGACTTGGGAGCCATCAGGCATTAAGCTGTTACCAAATTAGAGTGCAGTAAAAAGGCAAATTTAGGAAATTTCAGAAAAGATGATTTCTCCCATGATCTGATGATGGTACAGTAAATTCTTAGTTTCAGAGTATAGATGCCATTTCAAGTTAAGTATATGCAATTTAAATTAAAGATGCTCAGATGTTAGCTGGCTGCCACAGCATATTGGCAACAGCATGTGTTTGAACTAGAGCAGATAATTCAAATGGCTTGTTATCCACTTACATTCTAATCATCTGTGAGGTGGCTTCTCTCTGGGCAGGCTCAGCATGCTCTCAGGGGAGGTTTATAGCTTCTGAACTTAAGAATGAGAAAGGGAGTTTTTCTGGCTGCCTGGAACCAGTCCATCCTATCCATGTTCTGGCCTGTTTCAGCTTCTTTTCCTTATTAGGAAAGCATAACTTTCCTTTGGACTTCAGTCCTCTGTTTACAAGTGACTTCTGAGCTTGTTTCCCAGCTGGGCATTTCAGTTACTGGTACTGTATAACAAATCATCCTTGAGTTTAAGGATTTATTATAATGGCAATTTTTTTTATTATCATTGATGATTCTGATGGGCTGATTGGATGTATCTTTTGACTCTGAGGGGTTGAATGGTTCTTTCTTAGGAGGTCTCATGATTTTTGCTGTCAGAATATAGCCTGGATTGATACCATCTTAACTTCATTATCCTAATAGTTGATGCTGTCTGTTAGGAGATCTCAGCAAAAGCGTGGGGACTGGAACACCTAGATGTAGCATCTCCTTGTGTCTGTTGGGCTTCCTCGCGACCTCTGGCTCCTCCTTCCTCTTCCTCTTCTTGTTGACTTTATGATTGCTGCTGTTTAAGGTTACAGACACAAGCTACAAAAAAAGGGCCTCGATGCTATTCCTGAAAGTTTTTGCTTAAGGCTAGTGCGCTACCACCTTGAGCCACCATTCCACTTTTGCTTTTTTGCGTTTATTTGGACTCATGAACTTTCTTGCCTGTGCTGGCTTTGAACATCCTAAATAGCTAGGATTATAACAGTGAGCCACCAGCACCCAGATCTCAAACCTACTGTTCTTTTTCTTCTTCTTTTTTTTTTTTTGGTGGGTCGTGGGGCTTGAACTCTTGCCTGAGTGCTGTCCCTTAGCTCTTTAGCTCAAGGCTATTGCCCTACCCCTGGGCCTGGACATTGGCCCTAAGCTCTTCAGCTCAAGACTACTGCACTACCCCTTGAGCCACAGTACCACTTCCCATTTTTTAGCGCTTAACAGGAGATAAGAGTCTCACAGTCTTTAGTTCCGGGGCTGACTTTGAATCATGATCCTCAGATCTTAGCCTCCTGAGAAGCTAGGATTGCAGACATGAGCCATTGCACCTGGCTCATAGTCTACTTCTAAGTGGAAAAGTTTGTTTCAAGAGGACCAGGCAGAAGCTTTGCCAAGTAGATGATGAACCTAAGAGTCCCAGTCACCTGCCTCACAGTCCCAGTCCTGCCCTCTTGTAAAGGGAGGGAATCATTTTATTTAGGTTTTTTTTTAAGGGACACAGTCATATTTGAGAAGAGCATGTGTAATAAAAGATTACATTGTACTTTATTCGGAAATGTAATCTGCCTTACTGGTAGGTTTTCCATAGAAATATCCCAGGCAAATGTATGGAGCTGAAAATCATATTTCCATCTTGGGTGCTAGTGTTTGTTTGTTTTTTTTTTTCCAGTCCTGGGCTTGAACTCAGGATCTGCACACTGTCCTTGGACTTTGTCAAGGTTAGAGCTCTACCACTTGAGCCTCAGCACAACCTCCGGCTTTTTTCTACATATGTGGTACTAAGGAATGGAACCTGGGTCTCTGCACATGCTAGGCAAGCACTCTTACCACTAGGCCAAACTCCTGGCCCCGATGCTAGTGGGTTTTTTTAGCAAGCTTTACCTTTTATGTTGTAGGTTAGGCTCTCCTGAGCAGCCAGGATTCCATGTCTTAGGCTCACAGCTTGATTCTCCGAAGCAATGAATGACCTGTGATCACGATATTATACCTATACTTGCTTTTACTTGAAAAATCAGGACCCGAGGTCAACTTCCTCTTTCACATGAATGCCTAGGATGTGGCTGCCAATAGCTAATCACCTGTGTAACAGGTGTGGCCTGTTTTTGTAAACCACAGAAAAACAATTCCTAGCTAACATCCTGCTTTAGAGATAATTCCTTAATCTGAGCCCAATAGAGCTATGAGAGATATGGTAGGCCAACCAGCCTCATGTGGATGTTGTTGGCCTTTATGAGTCTAGGAAAATCCTATACTGCTTTTATATTTTAATAATCTTACATTAGTACTAACTCAGGTAGTTTGCCAAGGTCCAGTGATACCCAAGATATTCTATACAAAGGTGCTCACCAAGGTCTTGGTGAACAGAATTTCTGTAATATTGCTTTGAACTAGTATTCATATCTTGTAGTTATGAAGAAACCCATTTTACACTTAGAAGATAGCATGTCAAGCCATTTAGTTGTTCACTAATTAGTATAAACATAATTAATCTAAAAGCCAGTAGACATCAAGAACCTGAGAAAATATGTAAGCTTTGATAGGAGAAATGTTTTAACACAGCAGAAGGTTAATATGAAACGGGACAGTCCCTTCATTCTCTACCATTCATGTTTTTGCTAAGCAATAACAGATTTAAGACTACAGAAGTTAATGCCACTAACTCTGGGACCAGACTGCCTCTATTTGCATTCTTGTGTTGCTGCTTACTAATTATATATTTTGGGGCATTTCTTAATGTTTCTCATTCTTTATAAAGTGGAGATATGAACAGTATATTGCTAATTGTTTCTCTGAGCATTAATTAAATGAAGTAGTTGCCAAATGATTTATCTAAGGTCCTGTACACATAAAATCTACTGCTGTTTGTTAAGCAACAAGCAGATTTACCTTCTCATGCATATTTTGTTTTCCATTGTCTAAATGACTGCAGGACTGTTATTTTTTCATATCAATGATATCAGAAATTTTTTTTGCAGGAATGTTTTCCTTCTCATGTTTATTTGTCAGTAACTCATTATAAACATTTATCACTTTGTGGTGATGTACTTGGGAAATCTGATTATTTAGTATCTATTTTTTTCTTCAAATTTTAAAATATAATTGTGAAATAATGAGGGGGTCCAAAGAACTTTCTATTCTGGAAACTCATCAATGCAATGAGTTGCTATTTGACAGTTTTATATTCATCTGTTCTCCTATATGCTACCATTTAACCCATTTGCTTAAATGGGTTAAAGTTCTCTAAAACAGATTGTATGCCTGAGGTACATGTATTCTATTGTGGCATGTGAATGACCAATGTTGCAGAGGCCATGTACATGAGAGATCCTATTCAAATGGAAACTGGGCAAAATGTATAGATGATCTTGATCATAGAGACATTTGAAAATTGCATCAAAACTGCTTGCTTTCCTTTGGAAATGTGAATAACATTTTTGTCATGAAAACTTAATCTTCCCTGTTGGAACTTGGGGAAGACAGAAAATTCATTTGATTCTTATTTTGTATAAAGCCTTGATTGAGGTCAAAGACAAACCGTGATTCTCAGCCTCAATTAGGCATAAGAATCCCTTGTAGGACTTTGAACGTTTTCCTAAGCCCTTACTATTACCAGACTTTGAGTTCATTAAATCTGGAGTGGATCCAGGTCTCTTATTATTTTAAAGATCTCTATGGACATTCAGAGTCAGTAGGCAGATATAGAAACTAAAGGGAAATAATTAATCCATATGATATAACTTAATATTATTATCAACACAAGTCTGATATTTCTCATGTTTAGTTACAATACTATCATGCTTTCCCAAGGTCTTTGAAATCCATTTTATATATTGAGTTTATTACTGTTTGGAGGCTGGGGTTTATGAGTCTAGAGAATGTGGCCCATAGCAATGGAAAAATCATATCTTTTATTTCTGTGTTACTGTGATTTTGATTCAAACTGGTAGAAATACTTGTTTAGCATCATTACTGACTTGCAAGGGGACTGAAATAATTTAAAATGCACAGGAAAATAACTTTAACCTTTAATTTAAAAAAACCTCTTTGCATACAAAGACATAGAAAAATAAACATAACATTTTAGTTAAAAACAAACAGAATAATGGGAGAATGTCAAATGATGTCTGTCAAAATCTCTCCAGTGTTGGTCAAAAGGCCAATTACAACTTGTTTTGTGATAAGAGATGTGTCTCATTTAGACAATAGATGATAATAAATACTAAAATTTTTCATAATTCAAAATGTTAGACCAGTCTCTCAGGTATTTGTAATACAAGAGTGTCCTCTCCTCTAAAGGATTAAACTCTCATATTTACACACTGTTGGCATGATTTTTCTCCTTCTTCCCCCGCCAGCACAATTCTCCTTTATCCCCCTTCCTGTCTCTTCTTCCCTAGTTTGTTTATTAAATGCCTCTAAAGTCTTACATTTTGATTATCATTAACTGATTAGGAGATTAAACACTGAGGAAAGTTTTCTCTCTGAAAATTGAACTGTTTGAAAAATTATCCCAGAGGTGCTTATTTTACCAACCAATATAATTGTATTGCAAAAAAATACCCTTAGATTTAAGATCTAAGATCTTCAATTTAAGATTTTCTGTGCTTTTTTTTCTATGTAAAGGAAATAAGTGCACTTTAGTAGTATTATTCCTTTTAATGGCAAATTGAATGAAGGAGACAATTGTAGCAGGTTATGGTATTTCTTGACATCATTTGTGGGCTCTGAAGTGGTTCACTCCCATTCAGAGGATAAAGAGAAAGAAACAGGCTGTTTCCCCTTGTTGGTCAGGCCAGTCCAGCTCTTAGTTTCAGGCAGACATGGTCTTCCTCAAGTCTGTGCCTGGAAACAACTCCTTCATAAGATCCTTCCTTAACTAAGGTAAGAACACAGGAGATGGTCACAATTTCCCCATTCTCTGATGATTGCTTTAATGTTTATTTTCAGGACTGAAGTTGAAAGAAGGCTAGGAATTACTATGTTTTTAACCTTTAATCTAAATGACTCTTGAGTGGTAGCCTGATTATCCTTCTCAAGCCACAAGATGAGATGTCTTCTGAGCTCTTTACTGCTTGTTGACTGAATACGGTACTAATGGAGTTCTTCAATAAGTAACCAACTTGCATTAACTTGGCTGGAGTGACCTCCTTTTTGATCTCTCTATTTTTCAATATATGCATCTCTTTCATGATTGGAATTGTGTCTTGTTCTTTTGTGTGTGGTATATTCTATGTAATATTCATTACAATAAAAAACAACACAATGTCGCCCAGGTCTGGTGAGTCCAGATAATTCTACACTACCTCCCTTTCCCCTTCCTCTCTCCCTTTTTGCTTCTTCCTTCCCTTCAACTTTCTTTGTTCCATTTCTGTCTTTGTTTCTCCCTCTCCTCTCCTCCTCCTCCTTTTCCTCCTCCCCCTCCTCCTCCTCCTCCTCTTTTTCCTCCTCCTTCTCTTTTTCCTTTTCTTCCTCCTCCTCCAGCAGTTCTAGGGCTTGAACTCAGGGCCCAACCACTGTTCTTGGGCTATCTCAAGACTAGAGCTCTACCACTTAAACCATAGCACCACTTCGGGCTTTTTCTATGTATGTAGTACCAAGGAATCCAACCTGGATCTTCTTGAATGCCAGACAAGCACCCTATCACTAAGCCAAACTCCTGGTTCCTTTTTCTTCTTTTCTTTTTTATTTTTTTCACAGTTATTTTACTTATTTATTTATTTTAAATTTATTATCAGGGTGATATATAGAGGGGTTACAGGTGCATTCATAAGATAGTAGTGAGTACATTACTTCCCAAATATTGTTGCCCCTGCCCATTTTTCCCCCAACCCCCTCCCAAGTTCATGTAAAGTTCATTTCCAACATATTGTTGGTTGTGGGACACTGTCCCAGCCTCTCTTTCTCTCTCTTTTTTTCTTTTCCTTATTTTCTTTTACTTTTTATTTTATTGTTGGGGTGATATGTAGAGGGGTTACGGTTACATTCATCACTTTTTCTTCTTTTAAAAAAATCCATAGCCTGCCACCTGAGCTCATTTGAACTCATTAGTATACCACAGGCATGCTCTTTTTGAAGTACTTTAAACTGTGATAATGTTCCAGTGGAAGAAGAGGGAATTTGGCTCACGGCTCATCAGTTGTCTTGTTATAACACACATTGTCATAATCTACTTTGCCAAGTGTGTTGTTCCACTTTTTGTCCCAGAATTCTTCTCTTACCCTGCTGTGTTACTGGTGGGATTTAATGAGTCCTTGCTGGATTTTGCTAAAAGGGAAAATAAATGTGCCTTTACCCCAACCAAAGCATTGGAAAGAGATACCTGACGTTCAGTATTATCTCTGTTACAATGAGTTAACTAATAATTCTTTGATGGCTTTTCTAGTCTTTTCTTTTTAGAGGGGAAGAGTCAAAACACTTGTATTATGGAATCATCATTGGAGTTAACTTAAAAAAAATCAGATTTCTTGAATGTGAACTCCTACTTCAGGAACTATGGGCCTTTTCTGCTGTGAACTTTAAAGAGAGGGACATCTGCCCTACATGGAGAGTTATGGGATGAGCTAACTCCTTCCCAGAATTCTGTAGACTACTTCATGTGTTCCACTTTAAAATTCTCTGATCACCATCTGGGAGAATGGCTTAGGAGAGCTGACTCTAGCTTAGGATGTGGATTTAGTTCCTGAGATTTATAATGATCAAAATATTAATGAAGTAGTCGATACAAATGCTGTTTGTGTAGAACGCCTAAGTAGCTGGTTGTGTAATATATCAGGAAGAGATCCAGAGATGAGCAGAGGCAGAGCATAATAAATCAGGTCATTTGTTTTGCAATAATGGAATGATAATTGTGATAATTTCAGAAGTCACTATCATCCTGCAGTGTGAAAGAATCTTTTTGCTGGCTTCCCATTGTTTAAATATTCATGTGATGTCTATGAGTGACTTCCTGCTGAGAAAAATCTTTGCATACCTCCGCTTGGCACAAGAACTGGAAATTGGGCTTTGTTTTAACCTAGGAAGGCTTTACAAAAGCTTGGGTTCTGCTCTTGGTTTAGAGGGAAAATGTTTCTCAAAAAAAAGTCAGTGAAATAAAGGACAATGTTTCTGAATTATTTTCCAAATGCCTTCTTCCAGCTAGCAGCTGTGTGAATTTATAGACACTCACCTCTGCCCTTTTGCACTAAGTGATGAGGCTAAGGCAAAAATAACCATGTTAGCTTGTAGCACAGTTATGCTATAGAATTATAAACACAGCTAATGACCCCGAAGAAGAAAATCCACAGTTGGTGTCACCTATACCCACGCTCCTTCCCTCCCTCAGCCTCAGCCTCAGCTTCCAACTTTCTTTTTTTTTCCCTCTTGGTATGGGTGAATGGACTGTTTTAATTGAGTTGTCTAAATTTGGCAGACCATGCATCCCATCATCTCATATCCTAAGACTTAGGTCCACCTGTTGTCTTTATCCTCCCTCCCCCCCTCAGGCCACCACAGTAGGAGGTACACAACAAATGCTTTCAAATTCCTTTTCTAGATAACACCCCTAAAAAGAATAGCTGGGAAGAGTTTGGAATTACGTATTACAATGAAAAGGATGCAGGCCCTTGCAATGGATGGTTATTTTAGACAGAATAATACTGTGCAATTGCATTGAGCAAATTGTATCATTAAGATGCATAGTAGATTGTGTGTGAAATACTGTATATTGGAATGCACTAGGATTCACCTTGGAGGTATTTAGACTTTGGGGGTTAGGAGCAATTCTCAGGTAACTGACTGAGGGGGAAAACTGGGACAGTAAAAAGGCAATACTTTTTTCCTCAGAACTCTGGTGGTAGATATTCATTGTTTTCTTAAACCTGTTAGTTCTTATCTAGCACTAGGAAATCATAATAATTTCTAAAGCGAAATCATAATGATGTGATGATGATGATGATAATAATAATAATACCCACAGAGTCAGCTCTGGTGCTAAGTGTAAGCTGGAGTTCTGTAGAAATTTAAGGGAAGGTGAGAGCATCCCTGTGTATCTAGTAGAATTCTGGCAGCCAACTGATTTTCTGGCCTTCAAGAGTTAATGGCCTCTAATGTCAGTTTGATTTGGAAGTGATTATGCATCTGAACTACCTGATTAACAACTCTGCTCCAAATACGGCTGATTACCTATTTACATATTGCTACGGTTTAGGTGAAATCTTGAAGTTTAGTTAGGTGGTGATTTTCTGAGAAATGTCTATGTGCAGATCGAATTCTGCTTTTAGCTTTATGATTAGATTGGGCACCAGTTAATGTTTAAATTGATAGTCATTTTTCCATGGAGTTAAAAAGAAACCAGTCCTGCATATATTCTTTCAATCAAGATAAAAGCAATGACAGCATTTTCTGGGTTGGGCTGAGGGTGGCTGGCTGGGGTTGCAGAGAGGAATCTGGTACAATCACTCAGATCAAGATGAAATCCACAATGTTTGCCTAGCATCAATCTAGGGACCTCGAAGGACTGGGCAAGGACTTCAGTATCCATTTCATAGATTGACCTCTGGTATTTTAAAGCTTAAGGCCAACTCACCAAGGTGGAATTGTCCTAAAGGGAATTAAAACACTTAAAATGGCAAATAAATTGGCTAACAATGCAGAAATAGACTAACCTTACATATACAAAGAAGGGTTGCTAGGTAACGAGCGAGGGGGCGTCATGGCTTCAGATCAGAGAGGGCTGGTTAGAAAACAAAATGACATCCTCTCTTCTAATTAGCCCTTCCCAATCAAATGCATCAAGATAATCTTGTGGTTTGGGGCCTTAGCCTAGTTTACAGAAGCTGATGCTTTAATTTCTTTGTTTAATAGTGCTATTTCCCTTTCTGCATTTTAGATGGTTCATTGGCTGCGATTTTATCCTGGCAGGCTACAGAAAAGGCAGCGAAATTACAAGGCAGAGAGCTTTAGTGGACATAGGCAATCACTAGGCACAATTCTATAAGCAAATGTTGCCAATTTGGTGAGAGACAGGGCAAGTATATTAGTCATGCAGTCAAGGCTTTAAGAACTTTAGTGGAACAATTCTCTAAATAAATTTGATTTTGTGTCTGTAAATAATTTTTAGAAGAAAAAATGTTTCAATAACCAAATGTTAGTCAAAGCAAAGAGTTTTATGTTACGCTCAAGGACTTGCCTGGACTCTTAAGGCAAAGTCTTGGAATGAGAAGAATGTTGCAAGCCACATGTACTCTAGAATTTCAAGTGAGAACTCGTAATTCTCTTCAAAACAGCTGAACTAAATCTTCATTATGTCTGTATCAGCTATATTAATATAGAATGGTTTTGGTGCTGGGCATGGTGGCTCATGCCTGTAATCCTAGCTACTCAGGGGGCTGAGACTGAGTATCTTGGTTAAAAGCCAGCCTGGGCAACAAAGTCCATGAGACTTTTCTCTCCAATTTAATCACCAGAAAACTGGAAGTGGCGATGTGGCTCAAGGGACAAGGCAGTAGCCTTGAGCTGAAGAGCTCAGAGACAGCACCCAGGCCTAGAGTTCAAACCCCATGGCTGACAAAGGAAAAAAAATAAGTGTGGTCTTGTTGCCCTGAAAGATCATGTACTTAAATTTAGGATCACTCTGTACAGTATGTTTGCTACATTAGAATAGCATTAATTTACCTTATAAAATTCATTATAAAATGGATTAAAAGAATAATATAATAATAAGGATTAAAAGAATGAGAAATATTTGATTCTATTTGAGTTAACCTCAGAGCCAAGGGGTGTAATGCGTACATATAATCTTAACATTAGAGAAGTTGAGGTAGGAGGATCATGACATTTCAATCCAGTATTAGGCTACATAGGCTTTGTCCCAGTCAATCAGTCCATCAGTTATAGTAGTGAATTAAGTAGCTGTAAATAAGAACAAGTTTGGTCTTCCAAAAACTAAGGGTTCATTACTTAAGATTGAAAAGAAGTCATTATAGCTCCTTCTATCAATGAATTGATTAATTCATGAGCTGAATATCCAGTGCATTTGTCATAGAATTATGCAACCAGGAAGATTATATAGTAAGGCACTATTTTAATTCTAGTGTACATTTGGGTAATTTTAAAAAATCTGATACAGAAAGTTAGAATCAGAAGCATTGAAGATGTATTTTTCTCTTTTAAAATTTTTCTTTTTCTTTTTTATATATATTTTATTATAATTAATAGAAGGGTTGGTTACATTATATTTGGCAGATAGAAGATGCATTACTTCACATACATTGATACTATTTCTCATGTCTTGGTTCCCCTTTCCCTCCCCCCCAACCCCACCCCTCATCTTGTTTTCCCCCCTTCCCTATCCAATTTCAAATAACCAAATGCAAATATATCCAATATATCAGATAACAAAGTGAGATACTGTAACAATATGAGATAACCAAGGGACAGCAAAAGAGATGAGAGATAACATAGTATTTTTCTACAGGGAAAAACTAGGAAATCATAGGAGGCTGAGCTATTTCTTTTCTCTGGTTCATGGGCTGATGCTATTTTATATTTTTGAAACAAAATAAGAATAATAATCTCTTAATCTTGTGTTTATTCCTCATAACTATTATTACTATATATGTTTTCTTGCAAAGTATATTTTGACTCAAGTTATGACTATGAGAGCATAAAGACAAATTTTATGGGGACAGCTGCTTTTTATGACAAATGATTTATGGATCTGGAAACAACAGTGGAGAAAGAGAAATGAGGGTGAAAAGTGAGAGTCCTTTGATTTTTTTTTTATCACAAAGGAGAAATGATTTGTTAAGTAACATTGTAAATGGTATCATTTTGTATTGGATTTTATACTTATTTTGCAGTGGAATTAATTTGTGACAATAGCAAATTGTTGAACTTCTAAGCCTGTTCTAAGTATAACAGTCATGTGCTTATTTCTGAAGTTAGATACAGAAAAACCTGAGGAACACAATGCACTTTTCTCTTCTAGGATGCATTCTCATCGAGTTCCTTTCCATCTCAAAGGAGTGTTTTAGAAGTAATCTAACTGGCTGTTTCTAATCCAGCAACTCTGTTGTCCACTCATCTGGACTGAAGAATGAAAAGATTTCTGTTTTTGACTTTTCGTCTATTGAGCAGAACTTCAAGTATAGAAGAGGATTTTTTTTTGGGGGGGGGAGAGTAAAAAATGATGACTATTAAACTTTTTTTGCCAGGGGTCGGGGGTTTGGCTCAGTGGAAGAGCCCTTGCCTGGCAAGCACAGGCCCTGGGTTTGGTCCCTGGCTCTGGGGAAAAAAAAAAAAGCTATAAAACTTATTTTGCCAGCATGTTTCCAGAACACAGGGAATGGGATAGAATGGAGCTTGAATAAATGCTCATGTTATTACATTAATGATGCCAGCGTCTAGATAAACCTTTGTTCAGAAATGGCTTGGAAATGTTTGTATATGGTCTCCTATATTTAATTCTTCTTCTGAAGGGATGCCCATCTTAAAAAAAAAAAAACTTTATAGAGATTCAACCTCACAGCTTTTTTTTTAGGTTTATAAGCTTGTTTTGAAATGGCTAAATGTTATTTGGTGTTAAAAATCAGAGAGGGCTTGGCTACAGGGCACTAAGATGATAAAATAATCATGACAACAATCTGATTTTGCTGATGTCTATTTCTGGCAAGTATGCAAGTATATATTTCTGAAATCATTTACTACTAGCAATCCTTGAAAATTTCTGTGATAAAGACAAAGTATTTTTGTTTTTCAAATCCATATTTTTTCTCAGAATTACTGTACTAGGAAATATATAGGAAAACTCTGTAAACCTGGCATTCAGCAGATGATCATAAAAATTCCTTGTGAAATTCCTATTTTAAAAAGCCATTTATGTTTACTTATATGCTAGAAATTATATATTTTGGAAAAATTTCACTGACAGCTCTAAGCTAATCATAACCCATAATTATACCATGTTAGACAGGTTAGTATAGGTTATGTTGCAGTAAGAAAAAATTTCCAAGTGTTAGTAGCACCAAACACCAAGTTTTACTTCTTGCTCTTGTGGTCAAGTGATAGTTCTGCTGCAAGATTTTTCATTGTGGAGCCAGGTTAATGGAATCTCCAATGTCTGGAGATTTACTAATCACATTGTCAAGAAGAAAGAACCCTGTAAAAATTCTCTGTCTCTTAATGTACAAGTCCCCATGGCAATATACATTATCTTCACTTATGGAAGTGAAGATAATGAACTAATTATTTATCTTTGCCTAATTATAAGGGAAAGGAAGTGACATCTCATCCTGGACCTAATAGAAAATCCTAAATATTTATGTGCTTATGAAATTACAAAAATGAAGAAGCTAAGACATCATTTATAATTCCATACCAACTGAGTTTGGTGAGTGTATATATAAATAGAAACTGAAAAATTCTTTTTTTTGCATTTAATTTTATTTTGCTATAAAGGTGATTTATACAAGGGTTACAATTAAGTAAGTAAGGAAATGAGTACGTTACTTGCCGAACATTCTTACCCCCTCCTTCATTTTTCTCCCACTATCCCTTCCCTCCTGAATTCCCCAACCAAAGATGTTAAATTCATTTCCAATCTAGTATCTTGTGAGTATCTCTGTTATGTTGGTTCACTCTTTGTCCTTGTTTTACCATTTTGTTATTCCCCTTCCCTTTTCCAAATCAGGTAAATGCATATAAAAGACACAGGGTACCAGAATCAAAAACAATGACAACACAGGAAAAAGCAAAGGTGGAAGGGGGCAGGGTGTAAGAATTTTATATAATACATTGAAAACAACAACATCATCAATCAATAACAAGAACCCTCTTGTTTCCATATCTTGGAGCTGTACCACTTGAGCCACAGAACCCCTTCCAGCTTTTTTCTATGTATGTGGTACTGAGGAATCGAACCTAGGTCTTCATGCATGCTAGGCAAGCACTCTATCACTCGGCCCCTAGCATTATTTTATATGGCCATACCTATATAGGTATTGAGATATTGTGATTCTCTGCTAGCATTATCTAGACATGTATTAATCATTACAAATGAGGGAGCATATGTTTATGGTTTACTTCACTAAATATAATTTTTTCCAAGTCTTTCCATTTCCTTAGGAATTGGGCAATATCATTCTTTCTGATGGAGGCATAGAATTCCATTATGCATATATACCACATTCTCTTGATCTATTCACCTATGGTGGGTTATCTGGGTTTGTTCCATGTCTTGGCTATAGTAAATAATGCTGAAATGAACATAGTGGTGCTGGTGGAAAAAGAAAAATTGTAACACCAAAAAGAGAATTAATGGGAAAAAAACGTAAAATGGAGTGTTTCCTTTCTTTTTTCTTTTTCTTTTTTCTTTTGCTAGTCCTGGGCCTTGAACTCAGGGCCTGGGCACTGTCCTTGGGCTTTCTTAAGGCTAGAGCTCTATGACTTGAGCCACAGCGCCATTTCTGGCTTTTCCTATGTATATGGTACCATGCATGCTAGGCAAGCACTCCTCCCACTAGGCCAAACTCTTGGCCCTGTTTTCATTTCTTTTTACATTTTAATTAATCGATTAATTAGTTAATTAATTAATTAGCCCATCCTGGAGCTTTAACTCTGGGCCTGGGCTCCATTTGCTCAAGACTAGCACTCTACCACTTTAGCCACAGCACTACTTCTGGCTTTTTCTGTGATTGATTGGAGATAAGAGTTTTATGGACCTTCCTGTCCAGGCTAGGGCACTGAACCTCAGCCTCAGATCTCAACTTCCTGAGTAGCTAGGTCTATAGGCATGGGCCACTAGTGCCCAGAACTCCTTAATCTTTAAGTAGCAGAACATTCTGCTCTTTCCTCTGCATGTCTGACTGTCTTTCTCAAGCAATCTGTTTCTTTCTGTTTCATAAATCTGAATTGCCCTGGCATTTATTGAGGGTTCTGCTGAAGGTTTTTCTGATTATCTAGTCTTGTTTATTGCAGTGTGCTGTAACATCAGGCATGTATTTCTCGGGTATATGTCATTGGTCTTGGCAGAAAGAAATCATTCAAGAATCTATCTGGCCAGGTGCTGGTCACTCACTCATGTCATTCTAGCTATTCAGGAGGCTGAGAACTGATGAACTCAATTCAAAGTCAGCCCTGGCAGGAAACTGAATGAAACTCTCCAATTAACCCCTCAAAAGCCAGAAGTAGAGCTGTGGCTGAAGTGGTAAGAGTGCAAGCCTTGAGCACAAAAGATCAGGGACAGTGTCTAGGCCTAGAGTTAAAGCCACAGGAATGAGAACGAAAACAAACCAAAAGAAAAATCCATTATCACTCTGAGCGGAACATCCAAAGTGCATTTTAGAGTATTTGTGTGTCATTCCAGCTTTCAACAGAAAGAATAGCCAGTTCTGTTATGGGTGAGGGCTTTACAAAAACATGAGTGAGTTTTTCAGTTCTAGTAACTAAGCTCTCACCATATATTGAGTGTTGAGAATCTTTTAACTAGGTGTGATGGTGGGTGTATATTAGTAATTCCAGGAGGTGGAGGCAGGAAGATGGTAACTTCAAGAGCAGCTTGGGTATGTAGGGAGATCTGTCTCAAAAAAATAAAAAAAGAAAACAACAACAACAACAAAAATAAAACAAAAGAAAAAGCGACAATAAAGATAAAATAAAATAAACTAAAATGCTATTTTCCTTTGGGTTATTCTACCTCCTTGGTGAAAATCACATGAAAGATTATTAGAAAGGTTAACATCCTCTAACAGGATAGATTCTTTTTTTATTTTTTATTTTTGGTGGTGGTGGGACTTGAACTCTGGGCCTGGGCATTGTCTCTGAGCTTTTCAGTTCAAGACTACTGCCTTACCCCTTGAGCCACAGCACCACTTTCTGTTTTCTGGTGATTAGTTGGAGCTGAGCATCTCACAGACAGACTTCAGTGCTTGGGCTGGCTTTGAACACTGATCCTTGGATCTCAGCCTCCTGAGTAGCTAAGATTACAGGTGTGAGCCACTGTGTGCTGCTAAGGATGGATTCTTTTCTTTTCTTTTTTTTATAATTTCTTTTTTGTGATTAATAGAAGGGTTACATTATATTCACCAGATAGAAGGTGCATAACTTCACAAACATTGATACCCTTTCTCATGACATGGTTCCTATTTCCTTCCCACCCTCCCCCCTCTTATCTTGATTTCCCCCCTTCCCTATCCAATTTCAAATAACCAGTTAAGCACATATAAAATATAAGGATGGAGTTTTTTCTTTTAATTTTTTTTATGTTCCCTCTTCTCTACCTACCTACACCTGGTAACAGTGAATCACAAGGAAGGGGCTCTTAATTTTGAGATGAGGACCTGCGTCTCAGGAAGATGGAAGTGTCTTTCTTACCTTGAATAAAAACCTTGAACTCAGATCTTGCCTCAATATCAAATGATACTACTTTACTGATGGAACAGACTCTTAGAAACATTTTTTTTTCAGTCTTGGGATTGGGCTCGGGGCCTGAGCACTGTCCTTGGACTTTCTCTTCTACCACTTGAGCCTCAGCACTACTTCCAGCTTTTTTCTATGTATGTGGTACCGAGGAATCCAACCCAGGTATTCGTGCATGCTAGGCAAGCACTCTACCACTAGGCCAAACTCCCGGCCCCAGAAACATTGTTTTATGCCAAAGATGAGCTTCAGGGAATCAAGGACTGGCCAGTTTTCCCAAAACAAATTGGATTATACAATATCTGGTCAGTGTAGGTGGTTTAGAGGAAAGGCAAGCTACCTTTGGATTTCTTCATCTTCTAGAAAAGTATATAGAGTGGAAATTATTCAGAAATTGTCAGGTAAAGTAAATTCAGTGTTTGGAAGCTCAGTGTTCAAAGGTCCTAATATGTACTTTAAGGGAGAAATAATAGTATTTACGTTACTTGTATTTCCCAAAGGAATAATCTCTTACACATGTTTATTTGCATTTAAAACCCTTAGTTGTCTTTTTTTTTTTTTTGCCAGTTGTGGGCTTGAGCTCAGGACCTGAGCACTGTCCTTGGATTTTTCTCAAGGCTAGAGCTCTACCACTTGAGCCTCAGCACCACTTCTGGCTTTTTCTAAGTATGTGGTACTAAGGAATCGAACCCGGGTCTTTGTGCATGCTAGGCAAGCACTCTACCACTAGGCCAAACCCCCAGCCCAAACCCTTACTCTTTTGATACTTTCTTTTGCCACCGATTCTTTTCTGAAACCATTAGTAAAAGTAGAAGATATATGTGTTGAAAATAAGTGCCATCAAGGTTCAAGAATTAATGTACCTACTACCTGATGAATGTAACTGTAACCCCTCTATACATTACCCCCAAAATAAAATACAATAAAAAAAGAAGTGTCAAATTAAATGGCATCTGGCTATAAACCTCCATTGACAACATAGATAAATGTTCATTTTTTTCTTTCATAATAAAAGCCAAATCCTATATGAACATGTTTCTTTTCTTCTTTTCTGCTGTTTCCCTTGTGTGTGTGTGTGTGTGTGTGTGTGTGTGTGTGTGTGTGTGTGTGTGTGTGTGTGTGTGTGTGTGTGTGTGTGTGTGTTTTGCTTTCTTTTCTTCAGCATCTTTGTAATTCTTTGTGAGGAACAAAGTAACCTCAGAGGCAGTACCTTCTTTTCTATAAACCAGGGCAGAGATAAGACCTTGGCAAATGACATCCCTATGAAAAGTCAGACCACTTTTATCAAAATGTGAATTTCATAGCATTCAGTAGATTGATTCCAGACTAATCAAGGAATCAGTTTTTCCATAAAATGTTTTGAGTGATTTTTATTTTAAGCGAAATTTTCGGAAGTAAGTAAACCATGATCTGGAACTGGGCTCTGTGTTGTGTTACCTAGAATTACCATTGTGTTAATAGTATTTGTCGTAATTACTTTTGGCTTAGGACATTTGTATTATAGACCTGTTGGTGATGGTCCTTGAGCAAAACGATGTTGACCTTGTCAAGGAGAACAGAATCAAGCCACTCCTCCTGCTATGCCTGATGGCTCATCAGCCAGAGTACCACAGGGGAAAATTGAGTGCAGAGTAGCAGGGCATCATAGTTTCTTGGGAGTCCAATGAATAACCGAACTGTTATTTTCCTGACAGGCACAGAAACAACCCCTCTCCCTACATCAGTGAGTGATGGTGCTGAGTGTTAAAATGGATAATTCTGCAGTGGTTTGAGCTTGGAAGCTGAGTCAGACAGCTGCTTGAGGTAATTAGGAACTGCAAGGCAACTTTTGTCAAGGCATCCAGAAAGGACTGGAAAATCCATGGGATAGAATGGCTCTTGGGGATGACAGAAGAGTTGGCTGCAAGGAAAGGCTGGGGTTCTTGTAGGAATTGTAGCTAATAGAGAAAAATAGACACTTGTAGCTCATGTTGAACTGCTTACTGGAGAGTTACCGGTTGTCAGATGCTTTTAACATCAACAACAGACTCCAACACATTGACAGTAACTGGAAAAGTTGAGGCTAAAGGCAAGATTGCATCCTGGGGAGGCATTTTTTTGGACTCATCTTTTCTCTCAGCTTCAGCTAATTTAGCACCTGAGCACTCCAAGTTATGCAATTTTTCTGTATTTGGTTTTTAAATATGTGCCAACACCCTGAATTCAGAAATGTGCCCGAAGGGGCATTGAATATTCTTTTGACTACAGTATTGTTCTTTTCTGACAATCCTGGTAAGATTGCATTGAACAGAGGAGAAACAAAAGAATATATATATATATATATATAATTTGTATTATCTGTAATTACAAATTCTGGGGCAGTCTGTATACAACTTAATACTGATTTTTCACTGCCTTTCAGTGGATATTGTATCATCATCAAGATAGGAACATAGAGAGAGCATTTTTGCAAGAGTCCCTTCCTTGAGTGAAAATGGGGGTCTTTTGTCACATAGAAACGCAGCAGGAGATGGATTTAAGGCATTTGATGGGAGGCCTCCATGAAGAGTTTATTAATATGGCTCACTTATGATTGGTAAGCTCTGACCTCCCCTTGAGAGAGATTTTCAATGGTAATAAATCCAGCTCCACTTTACAATATGAATACATTCCCAGAAGAGCCTGTCAATTCCCCATACCCCAAATCTGATGGGCACTATGCCTCCAGGGGTAGGTGCTGTTGATGAGTTCACTGTGCTATCTTGATCTAGGTAGAATGGAAGCCATTGTAGCTCTTGTGTTTATTCAAACAAATATCTAGGAATTGATTCTGGACTTTAAAATTCAGAAATTCTTTGAAATAATAAAAAATATATGCACCCTCAAGGAACATTTACATCAGGCAGGTGCTGGGCTAACAACCTCCCAGATGTGGCTCCATTTCTTTCTCTCAGTAGCCCCTAGGGAGCAGTGCTACTGCTATTAGTCCCCAGAGCCAAGGAATCCCAAGGTACTCTTGAAACCCACAAGTGGTTTACTTTAGGGTTTTCAAATTGATTGCAGAACCAGGATTCAAACCAAAGGCCATCTTTGTTTTGGTGCAATTCATGTTGACACTACTCAGCACCCACTTCCCTTATTTTTAGTGTAGCAACAAAATAGAAGTTGGTGTGAGTTGCAAGATTGCCTCCCACCTAGATAAAGCTCTTAGGCCATTGTATCACAATTCTCAGTTGTCAGGTCCATCTTCTTGCTTCTTTATCTCTAGAGGAAAATCTCTTTGTGGAAGGAGCTAGTTATCATTTATCTTGTATTTTTAACCATCAGTGCAGAAGTAGACAGTTAAAATGTACTTTGTAAGCACATGTTTGATAGCACAAATGGAACAGAATACCTGGGTAGGAGGAAAGCTGGTAGTCATTGACTAGCTTCCTGTAAAATGGGATTGACCAGAACCGTCTATATGTGGCAAGCTGTATCTACACAACTGCTATGGGTGTTGCTATGAGGAATGGGCTACTCATGATAGGAAAAAGCATCACCCACCAACGACAACTATAGGACCTTGAGGGGAGAAGCGGCAAAGGCAGCAATCAATAGGTGTCTCTTGTGCTGTTGCTGTAAAGGTTTCTCTGTTAGACTCCAGAGTAAGATTAGAGAGGCCAGCCATCTTGTCATTATCAAAAGCCGAGTGAAATTGGAGCTTAATGACATGAGTGTTCAAAGGGCAGTGGGAGAGGGAACAATGTCATTAGAACAGGTAAGAAGGGGGCCTGTGAAAGGGGCACTCTTAAAAGCTGATGGTGTACTGAGACTAATAGATTTAATGGGCATGGTAAATAGGGTGAGACAAGGCCTATTGTGCAGTGCTCAGCCAACAGTGTCTCACAAAGAATGATGGATTAAGTAGAGAGAGGGAAAGGATGAAATCAGAGACCCAGGGAAACAAAGAGGATATGAGAAGCCACGGTAAGGGAGAAGTACAGCTGAAATTGCAGGGGGAGTTCTTTAGTCAAGCCTGTCTGTGAAGAAAGGACTTGACTAGCCAGTGTAAGAATAATTCATGATGACAATACTCATTAATGAGCTGGGGCTGGAATGTGTCCTTAGGATGCAACCCTCTCACAGATTAACAGGTCTGGAGAGTAACTTGTCTAGATGAGGACTATATGCAAGTATTAGTACTTCCATCTTACTTGTGTCTACTATCAGTTAATCTCTTCCTTCCTGCACATATATGTTTGAACACACACACACTATTTTATACATGTAGTTTGATAAGAAAGAAATGCAAGAACTATCCAGGGAAGATTTTTCATAATATTTTTCTCTAGTATATATTTATATTTTTACAAACTGTGCTGTGGGGAATTTTGCTCCTAGAGTTAATCATGCTGCTTGTGAGTAGTGGACAAGAACAGCTGCTTACAACAACCACCCAGCCACCCCTGATAAATGGAAGCTGTTGCTGTACGTCTTTCCTTGTCCCTGATTCTCAGAGAACTATTATACTTCTCTCAGAAATTCATGTACTTCTCGCTCCATGGCTGTGCCCACTCAGACAACAATTTTCTATGCTGATGCTCAGTTTGGTCAGAGATTGAGTCGCTCTTGAGGTCTCACCAGTTCTGTAAAACCTCAGTGAAGGCCAGTTAGACATGTGATACCTCATGACAATGGAGAAGGACGGAGAAGGCATCTTTGAGCAAAGTCTCATTTATGTGAAGATAGATCCATTCTGAAACAAATTTTCACGATTGTTATAGAATCTGAAGTTTCACTGAACATTCTGTGGACCCCTATAGCTCATTCAATCCCTCCCCTTTTATTATTTTATTTTGTCAGTCATGGGGCTTGAACTCTGGGCCTGGGCGTTGTCCCTGAGCTCTTCAGCTCCAGGATATCATCCTACCCCTGAAGCCAAATCACCACTTCCTATTTTCTAATGGTTAATTGGAGATAAGAATCTCATAGTCTTTAGTGCCCAGGCTGGCTTTAAATTGAGATTCTCAGATCTCAGCTTTCTGAGTAGCTAGGATTACAGGTGAGAGTCACTGTGCCCAGCTCCATTTTATTTTTTTACTGTGTTGTCTCCCCTTTTTCCTGCTTTAGTCATATGATTTTGATAGCACCCATAGAATCTAGCATCCTGGAGAGTCTGTTATCTTGGATTCTCTAGGGTTAGAGATTACAGGGCTTGGATATCAGTTAAGATACATTGGCTTCTGATAACATAACATCCAACTCCAAACAGTTTAAGCAATGAACAAATGAAATAAATAGTTCACCAGCAAATCTAGGGAGTTCATTGTTAGAGTCCCTTGAAGATTAATTATTACCTTCTGTAGTTCATCAAGACCTCTTCTTCTCCTGATTCTTTATTGACTTATCATTGGTGATTATTAAGGCATTCTCTCCTTATAATCTTAACCTAGTCTCCGTATTTCCAAGTGCAAAGACAGGAAGACAAGTTACTTCTTGAATATTTACTTTTGGAGGTCAAAGACCTTTTCACAAAGCCTCCCTCATCATGAGTTCATTATTAAACTGGTCACTAGCTAAGGGAAAGGAACAGCATTCTTAATTTAGACCAATCACAATTCACTGCTTAGAACTTGGGAGAATTCTTGCCTCTGTGAAGTCTATAGGTCTGTCAACAAAAAGAAATGAAAAGAAGAGGGGGAGAGGGGATTTGGTCCCTTCTGTAGACTTGGCAACTACAGTGGACCCATATTTCTGGTGAGTGGTATCATGTTCTGGTGAGTGGTATCATGTTCCAGGGTCAATATGAACCACTTGTTTTGGCAGTTTAGATGATAACTTTAAAGCCATGGTTCATTTTGTATTCATTTAACTTTGTTTATTTTTAATTAAAAAATAATTCTTGACTAAAGCTATTCCCTGATTAATTATCTTTTCAGCATTTGATATTCTCAAAGAGGTAAAAGATGTTAAATGGAAATTGTGATTCTCTTATTAGAGAAAAGCTAATGTCTGTATTCTTTTTTTTTTTTTTTTGCCAGTCCTGGGCTTGAGCTCAGGGCCTGAGCACTGTCCTTGGACTTTCTCAAGGCTAGAGTTCTACCACTTGCGCCTCAGCACCACTTCTGGCTTTTATCTATGTATGTGGTACCGAGGAATCGAACCCGGGTCTTCATGCATGATAGGCAAGCACTTTAATCACTAGGCCAAACTCCCGGCCCTAATGTCTGTATTCTTATTGATGGAAATGTAGTTGTGCACCTTCAGAAATTATTTTTTTAGAGAAGTCTTACAGATTTATCAAAACAATCTTCTTCCAAAAATACTGCTCCTTTCCTTACCTGCTTTGATCCAGGAACTACATAAAGCATTTTTCATTACAAAATTTGATTTTCCCATCAGTTCTGCAAGATAGATAGCACAGTTCTCCTATTGTTGATGGAGAAACCAATCCCAATAAAATTAAGTTGACCAGAGTCTAAATCCAAAACAGAAAAGATAACAGTGCACAAATATTAAATGATGACACACAAATGGAACCAAACCTGGTTGGACTATTTACTTGACTAAGTTCACAAACTCTCTTTGCCTCAGCTTCTTTATCTATTAACTGGGGGTAATGAGAGAACTTGATTTAATATTTATTAACTGTTAATGATCACAAGTAAGTAAGAGTTGTTTGAGTACAGTCATGCCTAATCCTGTCTTAAAAAATTATTATCTTTAAGTAGTTGTACAAAGGAGTTGCCATTTGACAAAGAAGTTTATGAAAACAATATCCTTTCCTTTCACATATTACTTCCAGTGTCTGGCATTGCAAACTACTGGCCAAGGGATTGTGATGTTTCTGTGTCCTAGAACATCCAACTATACACATTTCCACATAGTATGTTTTGGTTTAAGGATAAGAGAAAACAAGAAAACATTTGACTCACAGATGTGCCTTTTTTTTTTTTAACTCTTCTGTGTATTTGATAGCCCTTTTGAGTAATCACATACCCCAGAGATAGTTATCGTTAATAAAACACCGTGAATCACCTATAAATACTGAGCAAGGAGTAATCTTTGAACTAATTGAGGCTCATGGGGACCAGCTATCCCACATCTGATACATGGTATTCTAGCTCTAAAATCCATCGCTCTCTTATTGCTAAACCCCTCTTTAAGAACCATGGAAATAGATTTTTTTAATAAACAAAGGACCATTTTGAAATGGAATTTGAGTTTTTAAGTTTTAACATTTCCTCTTGAGAAGGCATGTCTAGTTATGCCTGTTATTGCCTTATATGACTGTCTCTGATTAATGAGATCACTAAAGGTGGACATCATTATCAAGTCTAGCTTTAGATCATAGAGGGATATAGGCTGTTAAATATTTACTCCCAAATCTCATTCATGGTTTGGTGTCAGATTCTTACACTCGTTTTTCCCATTTGGACGTAGGGAATATCCCCACCATATGGGGAACAAATGCAGATAAAAGGAAGCTTTTTCTGGAGCCTAGTTTGACACTGGTGTATCTGGCCTGGGAAAGGACAGACAGATCTTCCTCATTTGATTCATATCAAGTGTAACACCTCTGAGTTAGATAACACCTGTTAGGTAGATAATATTCCATTGGCACTTCCATTGACATACTTAGTCTTCTTTTCTCACTCAGTCTACATCTCTAATCCTGATACCTATAATCTTGCTATAAGGCCATGTGCTATTCTTTTGAAATAACCATATTCTTTTATACTGTTTTTGTAAATGGAGTCTCTATTTGACTCCATTCAGCTTAGACAAGACATCCCTGGAATTCATTTAAGAATCCCAACCTGGTCCCTAGGATTTAACTGTTGGGCAAGGCCTCAGTTCCTTGTGTTGTGTTTTTGTTCTTTACATCCCAATGCCTGCTACATTTTAGGGGCTCTATCTATGATATGGAAATTAAATTCCATCTTTGTCTTAGACTCTTCTGCATTCCTTTACCTCTCTGTCTATAGTGAAAGTAAGCTATAAAACTGCCCTAAATAATGACATGTAAGAATCAGATTTGGGGAAGGATTTACATCCTGCCTATAAGGAAAGGGCCTTCTAATTCATTGTAATTTACCACTGGGCCCTGCTCTTAACTCTGTAATTATTTATTGCTTCACCAACTTCCTTAGTGCTTTCGTTATGCTAGGTGTATAATTATTTAGCCTTTTGTGTACCTGTCGTGGCTCTCATCAAATTGTCAGCTCCTTGAAGGAGGCTCCTAGCACAGTGTTCAACTCCATTCTTCACACATTCCTGTGCAGTGCATGCTTGTGCTGCTGATGAACAGAGTGGAGTGCATACAAGACAAGGAGGGGAGCAGCTTTGTAGAAAACGGAACTCTGTGTGAGCCCTCTTTAACACCTCTCCTTGTTTTCTCAGTGAGTGTCTAGTTTTCTGGGTGAGCTCACCCTACCCCATGTGTTTCTCGGGCTCTAAATAACCCATTCAGAACGCCTCACAGGTGGATGGCAGTGAGATTAGGGCTGCTCACTCCCCACCAGTTCAGGTTGTTTATGAGGCTGGTCTCCGTCTTTTAGTTGTCATTGAGCTCAAGGGGAGTTTCTGCTAAACAGGAGTGGAGATAGACACTCAGTGTACCATCTATAGCAGGGCTTCTGAGTGTCTGATTTTTCATCTTCTGGTGATCTGATTTGAGCACTCTTTTTCAAAGCATCACACTAATATGCAAGCTTGAATTCCCTGCCCAGGATTTGGGGTTGCTGTCATAAAGTAACTCTGCATTTACCATCTTCATCATGTCAGCCTTTTTATGCTTAACTTCTGTGCTAAGTTTTTAAAAGTCTCAGAAGAAGAAGAGGAAGAAAAAAAAAAGAATGCTTAACACATTTTTAAGAAACCACAAACACCTTGTAAAAAGTCAACTTGTAAAATCCCAGCTGTTGAAAAAATATATTTAGCAACTTTCTACCTGTCGTAGGTAGCAAGGCATGGTTGTGCGTGTATGCATGCACATGTCTTGGACTTATTTCAATAAGGAAAAGAATGCTCAAGAACAAATAGCTTGGGGTCTGTCTGTGTTGCCTTTGTGTGTGTGTGTGTGTGTGTGTGTGTGTGTGTGTGTGTCCATCCCATGGTGACTGGATATTCTGGGAAAGCAGTTTTACTTCTTAATTTTGTTCAAGTCTTGTCTCTCATGTCTAAAATATGAAGTTATGGCCATATGCTTCTTAAGACTCTCTAGATCTGCCTTTATGATTCATTGTCAATAACACAGAAGAGTCGTGAAGAGCTTATTTTCGGATGTTGCTTAGACCAAAAATACAGGATGATGACCAGTGGCTACATTTTGACCTGAGAAAATTGGGAAAGAAGTGCATGCCTGCTTACTGTTAAATAGATTGAGTGGTTTGTGTCTGTCTCAATTCATAGATGGAACCTAATCCACAATATGGTGATCTTAGGAGATGGGGTCTTTGGACGGATGATTAGGTCAAGAGGGATGGGAGGGCTTTATGAATGGCACCAGGGCCATTTTAAAAGAGACTCTATAAAGCTCCCTCCCCCACATTCTTTGTGAGAATAGATGCAGAAGATGCCCATATGGGAACCAGAAAGCAGGTCCTTGGCAAAACTTTTCTGTGTCATGATCTTGGATATCTCAGCCTCCAGAATGATGAGAAGTAAGTTTACAAGTTACCTGCTCTGTGACAAGCTTGAACAAGTTGATATCTCTTCTCTCTGGTTCAGTCCAATATTCTTATTATCCTCCTACTATTTCTTTTTCTCTCTTTCTCTCTCATTTGTTAGTTTGTTAATTCATGTATCCATTATTCATATATTCACTCATGAGCAAATATTTTTAGTTATATCTTGCAGTCAAGACTTCTTCAGCTCAGTTCTCTTGCATGTGAAATGATGGATTTGGGTTAGGGAGGTCTCAGGTCTCTGGCAGCACTCACATTCTTTAAATCCATGGAGACCTTCCCTCCATAAGCCTGTCAGGATGAAGAGTGTATCCAATCCTTCACCCTCTGTGTATTCATTCTGCCTGCGGGTGCACTGTTTTTCCTGGTACACTCTTTCAGATGGCAGCGGAGCAAGGAATGAGGTAACTGCTGAGGACTGGCTGCCAAAACCTATGTGGGAAAACAGTTTTCCAGAATTGATATTTCTAGGAATGATTGAAGAAGAAGAAGAGGAAGAATAAAGAAAAGGGGGAGATACAGCTCAACTTGGCAAGGTTAACAGCACAAGCAGCAGGCTCAGGCTCAGCTGCCAACATGACCTCAAGTAAACCAGATTTGCTTGACAGGACACCAGGCAGGAGGGTGGGGTGTGCAGTGGCCCACAGACTAAAGGCATGGCAAAGAGAGGAGGAAGAGCCAGAGAGTGACTAAGAGGAGATGCCAGTGTGTCTTTAGTGGTCTTTAGATTAGCACTACCCAGACACAACTGCTATTGACCTCAGAAAAGCAAACAAGTACTGGGCCAGCTCTCTGAGTGTTACAAGTGTGCGTGTGTGTGTGTGTGTGTGTGTGTGTGTGTGTGTGTGTGCGTGTGTGTGCACCTCATAACATGTGTTTCTAAGGGTACATTTTTTTTCCTGGATTCCCTGGAGAAATAGGCCATAAGGACTGAGCCACCTACCTGGGGAAGATTTTTCTCTTTTAGTATCGGGTTAATATTTCTTTTATATCATGTACTTTCTGACACCTAGATGTGATACCTTAGTTGTAGTTGACATGAATGGATTAGGTGGAGAATTGATTGACTTCTTTTTGATAAGAAACATGTAATTAGCTAGCCATCAGAGGCTCGTGCCTATAATCTTAGCTCCTCAGGAACTGAGATCCAAGGATTGTGGTATAAAACCAGCCTGACAGGAATATCTATGAGACTCTTATCTCCAATTAACAAGCCAGAAAAGCCAGAGCTGGAGCTGGTAGAGCCATAGCCTTGTGCAAAAAGTAACTCAGGGGCAGTTCCCAGGCTTGAAGTTAAAGCCCGGCACCAAAAAGAAAGAAAAGAGGAAAGAAAATAATGAAAAAAAGAAAGAAAGTTAACACATAACTTGTGTGAACTTATCTGGAGGCCTGAAAACTAGGGGGATACCAGAAGGGCTGTTAAAAGCCTTCAAGATAGTCTAATCTGATCTTTCTCTCCTTAATTTGTTTCTCTGCCTCTTTCACTGTCCCTCTCTTATTTGCTTCTGTGTTTTTTTGATGGCATTGAAGTTTAACCTCAGGACCTCTTGCTTGCTGAGCAGGTAGGTACACTAACACTTCAGCTACTCCACCAATTCCCTTTTGCATTGTTTCCTTTTGAGATAGAATTTCACTTTATGTCATAGCTGGTCTTGCCTGAGAACACATTTGTGCTTTCTTTTGTTGCAAGTATGATAGCAAGCTCCACTACATAGCCATTAATTGAGATGGAGTCTTGGACACTTTTATGTGTAGTTTGTTGAACAGAACTGCAACCCCCTCTCCCCCAGCAGTAGTTAGAATTATAACTTTGAGCCATTATACCTGGCCTACCTTTTCTTTATAGATGAGGGCAGCACCCTAAGTCTGAGCAAGGGAGTCAAAGCCCAGACTCAAGGCATCAGAACTCCAGGACATTTTCTATAACCTTCAAACTTCCATTTATAAAAAGGAATGTGTGATGTACATAATAATGGGCCATAAGTTGATGACCTTGAGGACATGGAGACAGGAGTTAGCTGAATGAGACATGGTACATATTAGACACAAAAAACTCTCCCACATAACATCACACACACCCCTTTTTTTTAAAAAAAGAATTGAGCCAACAATATGTCAAATAAGTAAAATTCTCCTCCAAGAGGCAGCTTTGTAGATATACAGCATTTTGAATTCTTTTTCTATTACTTTTCTATTTTGAATCCCTTGTTTTCTTCTTCTTCTTTTTTTTTTTTCAAATTTCCCTGGTACTTATTTATTCATTTATTTTTAAATTTAATTTTATTGTCAGGGTGATGTACAGTGGGGTTACAGTTATGCATGTAAGCTAGTGACTGCCTTTCTTGTTGAACACTGTTACTCTTCCATGGTTTTTCTCCCATTTTCCCTCCCTGCAACCATGTTTTATTTTTCTTTACTATGACGTCATTTTTAAAACTTTTTTTTTTTTTGCATGGGGGAAATGTCACTAACTTTGCCTATTTTTTCCCTGATTGAATTTCTTCTCCTGCTTTGTTTACCTTTTGGAAAAAGATGTAAGCCAGCATCACACCTGGGATTCCTTTTGCTTTTTCTCCTGCCCAGAGCCCACATGGCCCTCCCAGAAGCATTTGCTGCCCTGCTCAGCATCCATCCCCCTGCCTATTCTTCTGGGCCAAAGGGTAACTTCAGACCTTCTACCAAGTTGTAATCTTAATTCCTGCAGATGTATTCTCTTGAATTTTTTTTTTTGCCACACTTCAGTTGCTTTCCTTTCCTTGTTTTTAAATTCCTTCAGTCTCCAGTGCTGGACAAATGCAGAATTGTGATCATCAGCACAGAACAGATTTCCCCTTTAATTCACAGAGCAATCTGGAGCAATCTTCACTCTCATTTAAGGCTTCTCAATATTTCATTCCAAAAAGCCACGAATTAACCTACCAAGCTTTGTGTGGCCCAAAGTCTGTCAATATCTGAACACAAACCTAGTATTGAATGTGTAGCGATCTGAAGGTATTTCTGGGCTTGCACCTTGCATACCTCTTTTCTGTATTTTCATTAATGTCACTTCTTTTCCTAGGCACCGTCCTTGCTTCTTCTATTATGTTGGCAGTGTGTGCCTTAGTTCAGTAGTATTTAAGATTCAAAAGGCAACCCTGGTTTTAGAAACAGAACAATCTATGTTTCAGTCTTATCTGCAGTGTCTTTTGGGTGGGCGACTGAACTGCTGGAAAGAAAAATTAAAAATGTCAATGGCTCTTGATTAGTATGAGCGGAGATTGAAGAACCCATGTAGCCTCTTCCACAGCACAGCCTCTTTGAGCTTTTGTCCGCTGCACCTCTCCCATTGTTCTGTAGAACATCTGTACTCCCTCTGCCCTAGCCCTTTGTTTCTTTTCCACCCAGGAACAGCCATCAACTCATGTTCCATAAGTGACTTGCACATGTAGATGACTTGAAATGTCTCATGTGGATGGTTGTGCATTTCTTTTTGTTGGAAATCACATGTTGGTAACTTAAGAATAAAATTTTCATGGCTTCTTTTTTATATTGTCTGCAGAGGGATTTAGATCATACAAACTAGTCTGCAGTCAACATCATTCTAGCTTTCATTAAAAAAACATTAGAGCTGGGCCCCATTGGCTCATGCCTGTAACCCCAGCTGCTCAGGAGGCTGAGATCTGAGGATTAAGGTTCAAAACCAACTGGGACACAAAAGGACCTAAGACTCTTATCTTCAATTAACCTCTAGAAAACTAGAAGTGGGGCTTGGCTCAAAGGTAGGGCAGTAGCCTTCAGCTGAAGAACTCAGGGACAGTACCCAGGCCCAGGAACAGGGCGGTAGCCTTGAGCCAAAGAGCTCAGGGACAGTGCCCAGGCGGACTTCAAGCTCCATGACCCCGCCCCCCCCCAAGCATCAGAAAAACCTTTATATTTTGCAGTTCATTGACAGATGGAAAAGCACCCCAGTAGCAGCCATGTCCTAGGCAATTAATGAATCCTACCAATTTCACATTATCCTCACTATACAGCATACATCCTCATAAGATTCTGTTCCCTAGGGGACTTAATTCAATGATTCTATATTCAAGTCTTTTGTTTCCCCCCCCCCACCTCCATATTCAAATATTACATTCTGGGCTGAGTAATGGGATAGGATATTCCTAGACTGTCCAGAAACATTTGTCTAGTGAAAATGCCTTCCTAAAATTTATTATTAAGATAAAGTATGAAAATCATGGGATCTGCTTGTCTACAGATTAATATAGTTGGATTAACTTTATGGATATTTATCTTGGATAGCTCTTACGTTTCTCTTTCCAAGGATAATACTCTCTAGAAGTCCCATTTTCTTTGACTATTTCACTATGATTTTGAGATGTCTCACTAACTTTCTCTTTACACAATAAATTTTGTCCAAAGTTTTTCTAAGCATTTTCATAAGTCATATTTAGTTTGAATTTTGCTTCAAAAAGAAAATCATCAAGTAATGATTATTTTACCTTTAACAAGAACTCGAATTCTTCTAGACATTTTCATTAGTAATTATTTAGTGACTAAGATTTATACCAAAAATTCCTAGAAGATACATTAGGTACAAATTTCCAACAGATATGCTTAAGATCTAGTTTTAATAAAGCCCTCAATTATTGCATAAGAAGAAAGGAAAGGAGAAGATTGTAAAGGAGGATGAGAGTGAAACCATTGACTTCCTGTCTGCCTGTGCTAGTACATTAGCCCTTATCAAAGTTGAAGAGCTGGTACAACACAGCCATTGTAGGTACTGGATCAATACTTGGCAACCAGCCTGAAGGTCAGATAAAGTACTTAGGCAGGCAGTTTGCCAGGCTAAAGAGATGTCAAGAAAATCAATTTGACTCTAAAGAAAGAGTAGCAAGCTAACTAAAATCCCATTTTGAAAGGCTGTACTTCAGGGATAGTTTATATACATTCATAATCTCTTTGCCTCATTTATAAAATCACATTTGATAAGCAATTAAAACTATTTTTGGGTCACTGGAGGTCAAGTCACTAAAGAATGTAAACATCTGGCTTATTTTAGATCAGGATCAAGCACAAAAGATGGAGGTTTAATTAAGTTCTTTTAAGGGTGTAAATTCCCCTAACTTTTGATTAATTTGTTCTTCTTCAGTATTGATTAGTTTCAGTGCATTTGGGATACCAAAGATGCCCATGCTATTTGAGTTGTGAGACACACTGGACTTTGAGTACTGTATGGATGCCAGGTAGTTGACTTAGTAAATTATAGCTGTAGAGTCAAAAAATAGAAGGAGAAAAATAGGACTGATTGCTTTAGTAAGTTTTTTTCATCAGCAAGTAAAACATAATGTTTATAGTGTGAAAGGCAGAAGTATTCTTGCTATTTGTTTATCAGCAAAATATTTTTGTTATTTATATAGTCCCTTTTCTGTCCTGGACCTAGTGTGGACATATTTTGGTATAAATAACGTGATGCTACCTCATTTATCCTGTGTCTTATGATTTTCCTGGTATTGTGACCTAAGACTCAGATAATTAGTAGTATGTATTTCTTAGCTTCAGGGAGATTTTTGTCCAGCCTAATTGGGAAAAATACTTGTGTGTTTTAATGCCCTGACAATAGATATTTATTCAAAAAGGAGGACTGAATTCAGTAGCTCATGCCTGTAACCTCTGTTATTTGGAAGGCAGAGGTCTGGGACATTCCAGGTCCTTTAGGCAAAAAAGCTAGTAGATGCCATTTCAACCAATTAGGCAATGATGTGGAATGTGTGTCTGAAATTCCAGCTATTTGAAAAGTATAGGTAGGAAGATTGGAGGTTTGCTCCCAAGGAGAAATGTGGAACCCTCTCCTGAAATCTTCAAACAAGCCTGTCTTTTACTCTTTTAACTTTTACTTATTGGTAGTAGCCAGATAATTGTAAGATTATAAAAAGCAATGCTTGCTAATTTGAATTTAAAGGCTTTTATATAATGTTCATGTCTTCACGAAAGGCCTTTCTGGATTTCTGCCTCATCTGACCTTTCACCATAGGAGTTGGATGCAGCTCTTGCTTGTTCTTAAGGACGAGCGCTACATTTTACCTGGGTATGGGCCCAAACCAAACTCATATTCATGCATCGATGGACCTACAACTCAGGGCTCAGTCCTAGAACAGACATGGAGGACAATTACCTGCCCATTTGAATACCACATATTTTCCTCTGCCTACGTCTTTACCTATTGCTTCTTAAGGGTCTCAATTCACAATACGGGCTCCTCTGTCTTTGATTAATTCGCCTCATATCTAGTCTATTTTTCTTTTTTTTTTTGGTGTTGATACTTGAACTCTGGGCCTGGGCGTTGTCCCTGGGCTCTTCAGCTCAAGGCTACCGCTCGACTCCTTGAGCCACAGCACCACTACCAGGTTTCTGGTGGTTAATTGGAGACTGTAGTGCCCCGCCTGGCTTTGAACTGGGATCCTCAGATCTGAATCTTCCAAGTAGCTAGGATTACAGAAGTGAGTCACGGTGCCAGGCTCTGGTCTATTCTTTTGCCATGGATCAATCACTCCGGGTTCAGAATGGACCTGAACACAAGAATGCCATTCATGTGAATAGCATTTTTTTAAGTCTTGATACTTCAGTTACAATCTGAGTTGCCAAATCTATTTTGTCTTAAGATAAAAGAATTGTTGAAAAGTTAAAAACCTTTATATGTTTATATATATATATATATATGTGCGTGTGTGTGTATACCATCCAATTACTTATCCTATTAAGTTGTTTATTCCTAATTTTATTTATATTAACATAGGATTTGTAATTTGATGTCCTGGGCTTCACTACTTATTTGTTGTGTGGAACTTTGGGGAAGTTATGTCAACACGCTGGGACTCAGTTTCCTTTTCTGTAGAGAGGAAGAAATAATGAGACCTACATGGCAGATTCCTATGGGCATTAAATAAGTAAATAAATAGAATATTGCTTGCTACATGGTAAACTATTAAATGCTAGACATTAAGTGATAGAGTTAGGATTGAAATTTAGACTTCATTCAGAGCCTGATGTTTTATCACATATTTCCCTTCAATCTCTGAAGATAGGGGCTTTGAGTGGTCTCAGAATTTTCCATCTTTGCCTTAAATCTTACCAAGAAGTCAAGAGAAGATTCCATGTATTTGAAGGATTATTAAAAATGATCATTAAACTGTAGAACAAAGAAACAAAGAGAAATATAAGACAGAGAACTCATGTGACTTGAAAAGTCTAAAATATTTATTTACAAGAAAACATTTGCTCAAGCCTGGTTTAAAATCTTGTTCTCCATCTTGCATGTTATGTGATATATTTAAACCCTCAGCTTCTGTTTTATTTTTTAATCTGAAAAAGGGAATTATATCCCAAGGTTATGTAGGACCAACCAAGAATCTTAGCAGATATTTATTAATTGTTACATTCATCTATTCTTTTTTTTTGGTCAGTCCTGGAGCTTGAATTCAGGGCTGGCACACTGTCCTTGGGCTTTCTCAAGGCTAGAACTCTGCCACCTGAGCCACATCACCACTTATGGCTTTTTTCTATGTATGTGATACCTAGGAATTGAATCCAGAGTTTCGTGCATGCTAGGCAAGCACTCTACCATTAGGTCAAACACCTGACCACATTCATTTATTCTTTTCTCTTGTGGGAGTTAAGTTGGCCTCTGTTAAGATGTATTTAAATTACTTTCTCACATTGATTTTTGAAGCTAGATGGACCAGGTTCCACCAAGTGCCAATGTGAGTCAGTTATGTTCATAAAATTGTCAGCACGCCAGTCTTGATAAGTAGCTTGCTGACTGGCTTCTGAGTGATAATTTACCAAAGGGTCCAGAATATGTGGAACGGGCTGGTGATACCAAGCAGCTGCAATTTGGCCATTTGGAGCCATTTTGTATGTCAGTGCACTTAGTGCTTTAAGTGAGCGTGAGCTGGTTGGAAAAGCAAAAACAAAGCGTTATCTGCCATCTAGGTCAAGTGGACATTTAGATGAATTAAAAACAATGTGACACATCTTAGCTTTTCTGCTCTTACTTGCCACAGAAGGATAAAGTTAGGCTAGCCAATGCATCGAAGAGAGAGAGAGAGAGGGACCATGATGGGGACAATAATTTCCCAGAGTTCCCTAGAAAACGGGGAGAGAAAGGAGAGAGAGAGAGAGAGAGAGAGGAGAGGAGAGGAGAGGAGGGGAGGGGAGGGGAGGGGAGGAGGGGAGGGGAGGGGAGGGGAGGGGAGGAGGGGAGGGGAGGGGAGGGGAGGGGAGGGGAGAGGAGGAGGGGAGGGGAGGGGAAGGGAGGGGAGGGGAGGGGAGGGGAGGGGAGGAGAGGAGAGGGGAGGGGAGGGGAGGGGAGGAGAGGAGAGGAGAGAGAGGAAGGGGGAGGGAGAGGGAGAGGGAGAGGGAGAGGGAGAGGGAGAGGGAGAGGGAGAGGAGGTGACTCTGTGATTAAGTAGTTTTGAGCCAGGCAGTGCCAGCTCCAACCAGGTTAGGGTGTGATTGGAAAATACCTTGTCTTAAAGGGCCACATTCCTTATTCTTAAGAATTAGGACAACCTCTTAACAGAAATAGAACATTATATATAATCAGAAGAAGTGATCTGAAGAGTTATAATCAGAAAAAAAAGACTAGTAGCAATTTGTAGGGAGGCATGAACATCTCCTGAGTTCTGAAACCCATGTGGATCTTGGAACAGACATTTAAGTCCATATTGATTGGAATGTAGATCCTTGCTTAAAACTTTTTCTCGCCCACATGTGACATTTTATACAGTCCATTTTAATCTCTCCCAAAATTAGCTATTTAAAATTTCAAGCCTTTGGGGCTTTAAAAATTCTTATTGAAGTATAATACACATATAGAAAAGTAAGCCAATTAATTTTCACAAAATGACATACAGTCAATTAATCAAAATCCAGATTAAGAAACAGAATATGACCAATATTTAAGGACTCTTCTTCAGGCTCCTTTTCTATTTCTATACTTCCTTAAGGATGGTAGTTGTTCAATATTTCAATAAAAAATATTTAACATTGTCTCTTTTTGTTCTCTGTATGGTAGAATCATATAGGATTTTTTTTGTATCTGGCTCCTTTCACTCATTTATTTCTGTGGTTGTATGTACTTGAGGTTATCTCTTCCCACTGCAGTAAAGTATTCCATTGTGTGAATATAGCATAATTTTTTCATTCTGTTGTAATTGGACATTTGTATGGTTTCTCTTTTTAGATACAAATAGCAGTAGTATAAACATTCTGTGTGCAACTCTTTGGGTGAGCATTTGTAGGCATATTTTGTGCCAGTTTTTAATAAATGCATATATTAAGGTTTGGTAAATATTATTTTCAAATGTGGTTGTGTCATTTGAGTGTCATATTGGTAGATTTTTTTTTGCTAGTCCTGGGCTTGAACTCAGGGCCTGAGCACTGTCCTTGGACTTTCTCAAGGCTAGAGCTCTGCCACTTGAGCCTCAATAACACCTCTGGCTTTTTTCTGTGTATGTGGTACCGAGGAATCAAACCCAGGTCTTCGTGCATGCTAGGCAAGCACTCTACCACTAGGCCAAACTCCCAGTCTCATACTGGTAGATTTTTGAGGAGAGGAGACAAGTATTTCTAGAAGTCTACCAACATAGGATTTATCCAGGAAACTCTTAGGACTCTAAGGTATAGATGCTTATTAGGTGTAGTGTTAAGACAAGTCATTGTTGGTACGCTTTTGCTTTGAGGACTTTCTCACAGAGTTGTTTCACTGTACATGTGAAAGTTATAGAACACAGCATTTGACACATTTCAGATGTCATTTAATATATTTTTTTTTGCCAGTCCTGGGGCTTGAACTCAGGGCCTGAGCACTGTCCCTGAGATTTCTCAAGACTAGCACCCTACTACTTGAGCCACACCAACATTTCCAGCTGTGTGTGCGCGCGCGCGTGTGTGTGTGTGTGTGTGTGTGTGTGTATGTATGTGATACCAAAGAATCAAACCCAGGGCTTCGTGCATGCTGAGCAAGCACTCTATCACTAGACCAAACTCCTGCACCCCCCTCCGACTTTTTTTGTTAGTTATAGGGTTTGAGCTCTGGGCCTGGGTGCTGTCTCTGAGCTCTTCAGCTCAAGGCTAGTGTTCTTCAAATTGAGTCACAGCACCATTTCTGGTTTTCTTGTGATTAATTGGAGATAAGAGTCTCATGGCCTTTTGTGCTCAGATCTCAGCCTCCTGAGTAGCTACAATTATAGGCATGAGTCACCGATGGCTGGCTCTCTTAATAATTCTTTGTACTGCCAGAGGGTTTCCTTTTTCTATGTTGATACATATTAAATATTAGCTATAAGGAACTATTCCCTCAAACCATCTAAGAAGTGAAGTCACTTCTTAAATTTTCCTGTACTTTGTGCACTATTAACTGAAGATAATGTTTTTTATTGTTGGGGTAATGTATAGAGGGGTTACAGTTACATTGGCCAGGTAATAGATCCATTATTTCTCACACACTGATACCCCTTCTCATGTTTTTATACCCATTTTCCACCCCCCCAATCATCTTGTTTTCTCCTCTTCCCTTTCCTATTTCAAATAAATAGATAAATGTAAATACAATACACCAGGTAACACAGTCAGGTATAGTAACAATATGAGATTAACCAAAGAGCAACAAAAGAGAAGAGAAATAACCACATTAAGAACAACAATCACACAAAACAAAGCTCTTGTTTCCATATCTTAGAGATCCTTTCATTTAGTCTTATCCTATATGACCTTATTTACGTATGTTTTGAGCTATTGTAATCCTCTGCTAGGAGAGTCCTAGATGTGTACTAATTATTACAAATGAGGGAAACCATTGAGCCTATGTTCCTTTGGGTCTGGCTTATTTCACTTAATATGATTTTTTTTCCCAAGTCTTTCTATTTCCTTACAAATGGGGTGATGTCATTCTTTCTGATGGCAGCATAGAATTCCACTGTATATAAGTACCACATCTGAAGATAATTTTTGCAAAAAACAAAAATTCCCTAATGAAAACACATGGGATATCTTTTAAAGCTCAAGTATTATTGGTCTTTGGAAATATACATAGACTGTAACATCTTTGAATCCTGGAAGCGAAACAGACAAGTCATTAGATAGTTGACTTCCTCAATGCAAAGTATCAGGAAGTTACCAGAACTTGCATTAAATCAGTTTTCTGTTATATCTTGATCTTGTCCTAAAAAGGGCACAATTGGTGCTATCTGGACTCCTGAAATTTTAGATTTCTTCCCATGTTTCACTTCTGTGAAACTATTTAAAAAAGCAGCATGATGTGATAGATGGACTTTGGGGTTATATAGAACTGGGTTAGAATCCAGTTATTAACTAGAGATAAGCTAGTTTATACAGATGGTATAATGTGTGTTTTACTGAAGTGTTTTGGGGGGTTAGAGTTCTTTTATTTTTTTTTGCCAGTCCTGGGCTTGGGCTCAGGGCTTGAGCACTGTCCTTGGGCTTTCTCAAGGCTAGAGCTCTACCACTTGAGCCTCAGCACCACTTCCGGCTTTTTGCTATGTATGTGGGGTATCAAGGAATTGAACCCGGGTCTTTGTGCATGCTAGGCAAGCACTCTACCACTAGGCCAAACTCCCGGCCCCTGGAGGGTTAGAGTTCTAAATTATACATTTATGCAAGTTCTTCGAGTTGTAGCCTCTCTTTTAGATCTTTCTTTTCGGAGGTAGGTAGTATTGTAGAATTTCATCCATTTTCAATAATTTCCTCCATGCTCAAAAGTCTCCCTTTGTTCTATTGTTGTTCTATTATAGCACTTATAGAATTGTAGTTTTCTATTTAAATAATCTCTGTCTCTGATAGATTCAAATTTGCGAGGAAACTGGAACCATGTTTGTCTTACCCCTAGCACCTAACGAAGACCTGCCTACGTAATTGCAAATGATTATTGAGCCTCCTCAACCCTTCCTTTGTGCTTTATTTGAAAATCACATGACAAAGTTTTTACTTTGGAGACATTATTGATATGTGGATGCCAGGATAAAAAAGTTAGTGGACCATCAAAAATCTGAAAAAGTGACCATGCCAAACAGGGTGAGAGTAGAGATGAAAACAACCCAAGCTGACACAAGAAAGGGAATAATTATGTAGATATGAAGGAAGTAGAAAACATGCCTGAATATGAGTCAGCAGCCTGGTGCTGTTATTAAAAGTGCAAACATGATCCTAGGATGTATTAATAGATGCATGACATGTAGAAGTCATAAGGTAATCTGCTTATTTTAACTTGGCATTGCTTGAGTCCTAAACTGTTTTTTTGTTTGTTTGTTTGATTGATTTCTGTGGATTATGGGGCTTGAATTTGGCCTGGGCACTGTCCTGAGCTCTTCAGCTCAAGGCTACTGTCTTACCCTTGAGCCCCACTTCCTGTTTTCTAGAGGTTAACTGGAGATAAGAATCTCAGGTCTTTTTGTTCTCTGGGCTGGCTTTGAACCTCGATCCTCAGATCTCAGCCTCCTGAGTAGTTAGGTTTACTGGTGTGAGCCACTGCTCCTGGCTGTGTGTATTTTTTTTGTCTCTTCATATTTAGAAGTTACAGAAAAAGTTAGTCAGGTGCTGGTAGCTATATAGGAGGATGAGATCTGAAAATCATGATTTGAAGCAAATATGTATAGGAAAATCCATAAAACTCTTATCTCACATTAAATACCAAAAATCTGGGAGTGGAGCTGTGACTCCAGTGGAAAAATGCTATCCTTGAGTGAATAAGGCTAAAGGACATTCGTAGGCCTTGAGTTTAAGCCCAGCATACATCAATACCGACACAGACACAGACACAGACACAGACACAGACGCAGACACACACACACACACACACACACACACACACACACACAGAGGCACACACTCACCACTCAAAGTAAATTGAGGAGAGGTTCTGTCTAGTAGGCATAAAATGGTCAAAGCTATAAAATATGTATTTTATGAAGAAAATTTAAATCTGTTAGGAGGAGAAATGGAGAAACATGAGAATGTTAAATAAGCAGAATGTACTGTACTTTTTTAGACAGTATATAAATATATGGTGAATAGTACTATTTTTTATAGGACTGGAAATATGTATAACAGTGGCCCTGTTGCACCCTACTGCAGTATCCAAGCTTTGAAAAAATATTTTTCAATCACTACCAGAAGGTACATATATATATATATATATATATATATATACATACACACACACACACACACACACACACATACACATATATATCCTTTCAACTAGAGTTTTATCACTCAAATAGCCAGATGATTTCTCCTAAGCCCAAATTTCTTTCTCTTTGACAGTGATTTTAGTTTTGGTCCATGACTAACAAAGGTTCTTTATCTTGAGGTGACATGTCCTTTACCATTGTTGATTTTTATCATCTCTTCCTTACCCAAAACTCCTTTTTCATTTTTCTCTTTCTTTCTCTCTCTCCCTTCCTTCCTTCCTTCATTCCTTCCTTCCTTCCTTCCTTCCTTCCTTCCTTCCTTTCTTTCTTTCTTTCTTTCTTTTTATTTATTTTTTTTGCCAGTCCTGAGCTTGAGCTCAGGGCCTGAGCACTGTCCTTGGACTTTCTCAAGGCTAGAGCTCTACCACCACTCCGGCTTTTTTCTATGTATGTGGTACCGAGGAATCGAACCCGGGTCTTCATGCATGCTAGGCAAGCACTTTAACCATTAGGCAAAACTCCTGGCCCCTCTTTTTTTTTTTTTCTTGACCTTAGGCTTGAACTCAGGGCCTGAGCACTGTTCTTGGGCTTTCTCAAGGCTAGCACTTTATCACTTGAGTCACAGCTCCATGAGACTCTATCACCAATCAACCTCCAGAAAACCATAAGTGAAGCTGTGGTTCAATTGGTAGAGCACTAGCCTTGAGCTGAAGAGCTCAGGGACAGCACCCAGGCCTGGAGTTCAAGTCCCAAACTGATCAAAAAAAAAAAAAAGTAAATTATAGGAACCTTAAGCGTGGCCTAGTGCTAGAATGCTTGCCTAGCATCCACAAAGCACATACACAGAAAGAAGCCAGAACTGGTGCTGTGTTTCAAGTGGTAGAGTGCTGGCCTTGAGAAAGACCCAAAGACATCACCCAGGCCCCAACACAAAACAAAACAAAACAAAACACCAGGGCTAACTGCTATGCAGGTTTTGGCAGGCAGCCTGTGGGGTATACTGGAGGAGCCATCACTTTTCCACTTCCACTGCATTTACCAAGGCATTTCTTTTTCTTCATATATTTTTATTGTAATTAATAGAAGGGTTACATTATAGTCACAAGATAGAGGGTGCATTACTTCACAATTTACCAAGGCATTTCTTTCCCTTCCTTCCTTCCTTCCTTCCTTCCTTCCTTCCTTCCTTCCTTCCTTCCTTCCTTCCTTTCTTTTTCTTTCTTCCTCTCTTTCTTTCTTTCTTTTCTTTCTTTCTTTCTTTCTTTCTTTCTTTCTTTCTTTCTTTCTTTCTTTCTTCTCTCTCTCTCTCTCTCTCTCTCTCTCTCTCTCTGTCTCTCTCTCTCTCTCTCTCTCCCTCCCTCCCTCCCTCCCTCCCTCTCTCTCTCTCTCTTTCTTTTTTTCTTTCTTTCTCTCTTTCTGTCTTTCTTTTTTTCTTCCTCTCTTATTGGTTCTGGGGCTTGAACTCTGGGCCTAGGTGCTGTCCCACAGCTCTACCATTTGAATCAGCCATTTCTGGTTTTCTAGTCTTAGTTGGAGATACAAGACTTTTCTTGCTTGGGCTTTGAACTGCAATCCACAGATCTCAGCCTCCTAAATAGCTAGAATTACAGGCATAAACCTCTGGAATCTGGGATTAAGGGAGTTGTTTTTTTTTTTTTTTGGTGTGTGTGTGTGGGGCAGGGGGGGGGGTCATGGGGCTTGAACTAGGCCTGGGTGCTGCTATCCCTGAGCTCTTCAGCTCAAGGCAGTAGCCCTTGAGCCAAGCTCCACTTCCCATTTTCTAGAGGTTAATTGGAGATAAAAGTCTCAGATCCTTTGTTTCCAGGCTTGGCTTTGAACCTTGATCTTCAGATCTCAGCCTCCTGAGTAGCTAGGATTACAGGCATGAGCCACCATATCCTGCTTAAGAGATTTTCTTTATTTTTTTTGTTAGTCCTGGGGCTTGAACTCAGGGCATGAGCACTGTCCTTGGGCTTTCTCTAGGAGAGAGCTCTACCATTTGAACCACAGCACCACTTCCAGCCTATTCTATGTATGTGTTATTGAAGAATAGAATCTTGGTCTTCATGCATGCTAGGCAAGCACTCTACCACTAGACCAAACCCTGGTCCTTAGGGAGATTAGCTTTTATTAAGGTATTTCTACCAACTTGAAGGAGATAGAGTTGAGAAAAATACCTCTTTAAAAAGAAACATTTGTGTATTATTTTATGGAGGGAAGTGCATTTTATGTAGAAAGAAGAAAGAACATGGACAAATACGTATGTCTTGGGATTTGATTTGCAGAGCTATGCAAAGAAGTTTCATGAGGCTGGAATGAGGTTTTGATACACTGGTCTGGAGAAGTAGGAAAGGGCTAACTTACAGCGCAAAGGCCGTGAATGCTATGCACTGGAGCTAGGACTTGATTCTGTGATCCTGCAAGAGAGCCCTTTCAGGAAATCACATCTTGCTACTTTTTTTTTTTTTTTTTTTTTGCCAGTCCTGGGCTTGAGCTCAGGGCTTGAGCACTGTCCTTGGACTTTCTCAAGGCTAGAGCTCTACCACTTGAGCCTCAGCACCATTTCTGGCTTTTTTCTATGTATGTGGTACCGAGGAATTGAACCCGGGTCTTAGTGCATGCTAGGCAAGCACTCTACCACTAGGCCAAACTCCCGGCCCCATCTTGCTACTTTTTATGAATGAGAATAAGGGCAGTGGGACTAGACCAAAGGCTTTGTTTATTTATTTGTTTGTTTATGGAGGTTGTAGATGTGAAGCCAATGAAGCTAAGTAAGGTTTGGGTGTGGGAAAGGAGAAATGGACCAGGCAACATAGTTTATGGTTCGGGAGAATGCATATGGTCACATCATTTATTAAGTGGGATGATATTATCTGTCACAGTTGGAGAATGAAGACAGAAAGATTAGTTTTAGAAAATTGGAAACCATATGCCCAAAAGTGCTCCCATGGAGTAGACTGCCCTGTAGATCTTTGCTGAAGAAGGGTTCTTATAAATGGTATAGAAATCTGGGTATTAATACCCAAATTTTCCTAAAGAGAACTATGACCTTGGAACACAGTGGCTTCACAAAGTCAATTTATGAAAGAGAAGCTTTTCTCCAAATCTGTTCCACAGGTGTCTGTGTGTGCCTCTGGGTGTGCTTTTGAAGCATGAATGTGTATTCCCTAGGTTTCATTGGGCTGCAAGGTGAGCTGCATTTGATTTCCTCACATTCTCATCTGTGAGTTTTCACACCAGGCTGGATTCTTTGTGACATGCTACATGTTATTCTTGTTAATTAAATGGAGAAGGAGAAAATACAGTTTTTTTTTAAATCAATAGAAGTTCAGAGATTTCTCAAGCTCATTTTGGAAGGCAATCACTCACACCTGTGCCACTGTCCTTACAGTGTAATCATGTTCTGTTCAGCACTTGCCTCCCCACCCAGTTACTGGGGAGTGAAGTCAAGGACACTGCCTTTCAAGCCAATCTACAACTTGGCTTGTGAATCTGTTCTTTTTTATTCGAATGTTTTACCTACTGCACTAGGTTGTTCTAAAGCTAAAAGGAAGTAATGGTTGTATTTTTTAAATCTATGGACTACATAAATATAAGCTTACATACATAACACGTATTTCCAGTGAAGATATGTCTCACTTGTAACTTTCTTCAGACTAAGGTTAGTTAGTCATAAATGGTGGTTAGGGAGGATTTTTGATTTTGTATAATTTCTCAGGCACATATTGTTCAAAGATACATTTATCTTTCTATGACCTAATTTCTCTGTGTATTTCAGTCCGAGTGAAGATTCTCACAGACTTGTACTGTTTTCACTCATTTCTCTAAAACCATAATACTCTCTATGCTCTTTTCTGCAGACTGTAATAAAGTATCATAATTTGGAAGAAGGAGCCCTGAAATCTGCTTTGTGGAGGATATGCTGTCAATTTTTCAAGTGTGATTGGCTCACTGTTCAGTTACTTGCATTGTTCATTTTGATCATCTCTATGAGATTGTATTATGGACTCTCAGGACTCTAGGACTCTAACTCTACACACCATGTAGTCTCCACCTGAGGTTGATGGGGCAACCACCAAGTGATTGTGAGCAGATATTTGCAGACTCTTTTGTGAGAAGGCCCAACCAGTCCCAGTCAGAATGCTAAAGAGAAGCCACCTAAGCCCAGAAGAGGCAGTGTGCTGTACTAGATAATTTTTTTTTCAAAACCACTATTTTTTATTGTGATTAATAGAAGGGTTACATTATATTTACCAGATAGAAGGTTCATAACTTCACAAACATTGATACCCTTTCTTATGATATTTTTTTTTTTGCCTTAGAGAATTTAGGAAGTAAACGGAGTGAGGTTTCCAGGTTCTAATACATTAAGTGTCAAAGCAGTTACACCTGAAAATTCAGCTTAATAGATCAGGGTAGATTTTTTTAATACTCTAAATTCAAATCATAATGACAACTATTATTTAACTTAGCTGTAGAGATGCCCGTGTTACTAAATCTAACACATATTCTTCTCAATTAAGTAATGAATGCACATGCTGTTAATAATTGATTCCAATGGTCCAAGACTATATTCATGCTGATCTGGAAAATAAATCCTATGCTACATTAAGTCAAAACAGTCATTGCCTTTAAGAAAGTAGAGATCCATTCGCTTTAAATTTCCACCAAAAATACGTATGTTGATAAAAATATAATTGGACTTTTGCCAATGCTTTTATGGTAATCATGGGCATTATATCATTTTTTATAGAAAAAGGTGAAATATTGTGGAACATAGATCAATGATTCATCTTTTTCCATGTATTTGTGGTGCTCAAAAATTGACAGATAATATTGTCTTTGAGTCCTGTGTGTGGGAATTACATTAACGAATTTTTAGGGTTTTTTTATGCCAACAAATCAAATTTATGACTCCATTTTTGTGAATCACAGAATTCAGAAGGATTCATCCTTTAGACATTTTAAATGGATTTTACTTATAAATGTATAGCTTAACAAATTAGAAATAGTTCAAAGAGGGAACTATCTGATCAGTGGTGGAATGTGCCTTCCGTATGCTCAGCTCATCCAAATGTTACTGAATGACTCAGAATGTGGTTCTTCTATATGATAAATATTTTCCACACTGTAGCTATATGTTGACAAATGAACACCATGTACTGTTGGTGAAGAGGCTGTAAGTGTCAAATACTAATTATCATGATTATGATTTGAACTTGTCAGAACTAACATCTTGAAACCTTGAAGAGATTTTGCAGAAGGATGAGAGCAGAGAATCTTACAAGTTCTCTTTCACTTGCTTAATGTTAAACTATTTAGGGTATACAAGTGGGAGTAATGTGCATCATGAAAGTCTGTGCAGTGATGTCACAATTTAAAAGTCTATTCAAGATAATATTCAACGTATTTCATTTCAAGTGCCTTTTCTCTGCACTCCATCCTACGGCTGTCCTTTAGGTGTTTGTTATGATACTCATAACTCTGGGTGTCATTCATTTTTCTGTCCATTTGTGTACTTCCTGAATATGTGGATGGGGACCACATGTTTTGCATCTCTAGCACCAAGCAGAGGCTGGCCTGGAATTAGATTTATAATAACCAGTTCTTTATGGCCTAAAACAGCACCACTCTTCTTTATAGTTGAGACTCCTCAAAAATCGGTCTCACTTTTTGCTCAGTTACATTTCCTTCTCTTTTCCACTCAGCTCACAGTTGGCAGCCTCCAAGGATCGCTGTTCCCGGAACACACTGAGCACTGCTAAGCATTCAGGTTCTTGCGCTTCCAGCCTGGTCTCCATGTCACTTCTTGTTGAAATCTTATCTGTTCCAATCAGTTTCAAATATCCAGGTGTATGTCCAAATGTCTGTATGTGTGAGAAAACCCTGACCCATCACTAACCCCAGCTAGAATTAATTTCATCTTCTGTGTGCTACCTTGTAATTTGTTTAATCCCTTTGGCTTGCATTAGCATTAGCTGTGGTATATTATACCTGGTGGGGCATATCTTGATTTCCCCTCTTGGCTGATGAATTTTCCAGTGACAGAACTTGAATGGATAAATCCATCCATTCACAATCTATACTCGTTAGGCATTGTGTTACGTTCCAGATGCTTGTAGTGATGATAGTAAAAATTTCTGTCTTCAGAGAGCACACATTCTAGCCAGTGGAGTAAAACAGTAAACAGAAAACATAGAATGTATTTGATAAGAAGTATCCTGATAAAACATAAGGCAAGGAAAGAGCAATGTGTGTTGCTGACAAAAAGCCTCATGGAGAACGGACCTCTGTGGGGGATCAAAAGGAAGTTAGGAACATCTTGACGGAAGAACATTTTATGTAGAGCACATCATAGGATGTCCAAACAGAAGTGTGCTTGCGGTATTTGATGAACGAGGAAGCTCATTCGTCGTGGGTACAGTACAATAGATTGTTAAGAAGTAGGAATGGAGGGTGGAGAACCAAGCAGGAGTTCAGATTATGTTATCCCTGAAATATACTATGGATTTTATTGTAACAATGAGGAGAGTCTTCTATGAGTTTTAGGTAGAATAGTGACATGATCAGATGTGTTTTTAGAAGCATTTCTCTGGTTGTTGTCTCTGAAGAATTGTCTAGAAGGAGGCAAGTATAAATGGGTGAAAGCACATAGGAGGCTGGTACAATGTTTCAATCAAAAGATAGTGTTGGCTTGGTGTAAATTGGTGCAATGGAATTATTAAGAATTGGTTGGACATTGGATATATCCAAAACACATGGGCTAAAAGATTTAGGAAGAAAAGGAAGGTGTTTAATAATGACTCCAAATTTTGCGGTTGGGTAAATGACAGGACACAAATACCAGTAATTAAAATAAAGAAGACACCAGGACTGGTAGGTTGGGAAAAGAAAATCACTTTGGTGAGTTTGAGATGCTTATTGAATATTCAAGTGAAGATACCACGTAAGTAGACTTGCAGTGAAAGTAAGAGATCTGCAATAGAGAACCCTGAATTTTTTCTCAGCCCTGTGAATAAATAATTTAAATATTCATACCAAAGAAGGCTTTAAGTTTATATTGCAAAGAAATTTTAAGGAAAGAGTATTCTACAACTTAGAGGTCATAAATATGAGAGGAACTACTTAAGGAGACCAAAAATGGAGAAACTCTGGAGAATAGGTCACTGAATTGAATGGATACTTTTAGTGTTGGGACAATCTCTCCTGTTCTATTTTATTTGGTTCTTGGGCAGCAGAAAAGAAGAAAATCCTTCTCTCATTTCATCATCCAGATAGAATTTGCACATAGATGTCAACCTGGAAATGCACATTTCAGGGTAAATGGTTGATCTTTATTTTCTCTTTTATACTTCTGAGGGCAGAGTTTTGTGGCTTTTCACCTTTTCCAATTTGGTCTTGATTTGTATTCTAATTGATTTTATCTCAACTGGAAATCATATCTTTATTTTGTGAGAAAGAACTGTAGAATGGATGGTTGATTCTGGGGCTACTTCAGAATATAGACACTTTTTCCATGCAAACTCCCCACCAAGTCACCTCTCTTACCTTACCTAAATCATGGCAACATGTTTCACATATCTTTCACTCACTCTGAGTTTCCATATTGCAGTATCTTACTGCCAAATATTCCAAATTTCATGCTTCCTCAGATGTAAATGAAGTCTGAATCATTGTTAAGGGAGTCTCCCTATTCCTTTCCCTGTAACAACTATGAAAACAAAGAGGGTTCTTGTGAGTAAGTTTCGCTCTACTGCCATTGGCATTTTTCAGCTTCAAAGTAGAGGCTGCCATCTTGCTAAAATATTGGCCAGTTATAACCGGAAACATAGAAACTTGATAGCGGAAAGTGGAGCTCTATTTCCTAGGAAACTATTGATCTCACTTCTTTTTAGAAAGCTATAAAGAGGAGAGTTACATAGAGAACAATGTGCACATGAAATTTGAAGATTTTGTAATTTCTTATAATGAACCCATGTTCTTGGATATGTATTACCCATAGTAATACATTTTACTTATTTATATTAAGCACCAATCAAAGTTAGGTGGTGGGTGGAAATACATAAACAACCCATATATGATTGTTCAGAATATACTTTCAGCTTTAAAAATGAAATTATAATGGTTTCAAATAAATGCATGTAGATATATAATCATGCACACATAATGAATACTGAAGGTATACACGTATATGTGTGCATGCAAATATACACACATACACACATGTGGAACATTACATATATATTTATATGTCTGCAGCTTCCATGTGCAGTATATACATATATATATAGATATATAGATATACACACAGCCTTCATGTGCAGTATATACATATATACATATAGCATATATCTCGACACATATAAATGTCATTAGGTCTGTATATACATATGTATATATATCCAACATGATAGTAAGTATTTCTAGCTAGTTTTGTTATAGAAGTTATTGGAAATGGACTAAGAAAATACTTAACCAACATCATGCTGGCCATGTCATAAATGACCTTTATAAAATGGAAAATGGTTGCCTCCAGTCTAGGATTTAGAAAGGTCAATGGCAATTTTAAATCAAAAGTTAAGTACAGGTCTAAAAACTTGTACATGAAGTTCAGTTTTTCTTATTCATTGCTGGTAAGGCTTACGTGAGTTTCCATTAGACTCTAAGGCACAATGAGAATAGTAGCTGTTAGTGGTAAAACATCAAAGGTGAGTCAAAATAATTGGGAAAAACTTTAACAATGATGAAAATGTATATAGAACATTTAATTGAATTCATTTATTCATCATATTCCCTGAGGAAGGTAGTTTTTGTACTTTCACAGAGAGAAGTACATGGAGGCTTGGAGAGGTCAATGATGTAACACCATCATTAAAATTGTTAGTCGAGCTGAGGCTGAAACTCAAATATGACTGACTACAAGGCTGTAATTTCCCCTCTACATTATACTGTGATACAATGAATTGACAATGACTGCGCTCTATATGTTTAGGGCAGAAACCCCCAAAATAAGATTTTTAAATGTTCATGAATGCCCTAAAGAATCTCTTCTCTTTATTTTAGAAGCTGAACCATAAAGGTCACTCAAGGAAGGCACAATGCTGTTTCTAGGAAATGTGTTTTAGAACCCTTTGAAAGCAATGTACATGAAAAGGGACGGCATATGGGAATTGGATAAGTTCTTTACATTAAGCTGCCCTATTCTGTGAGGAGATGCAAGTTTACTGTCCACTGAGTGTTGGAGAGGGTATGTAGCACAAGACAATTTTCTGACAATATCAGAACTCCAGTGCAAATTAAGATGAAATTGAAAAAAATTAAAGAGAAAAAAGTGACACTATTTTGAAGACTACGGAAGCAATGTTCTTTAAGACAAACATGTCTGCTCAGTGACGTTAGTATTAAAATATACCCTAATGTTTTTACAGGTGATGAAACAGCACACCAGCTTTTATTGTTGTTGTTGGTTGTGGGATTTGAACTTTGGCCCATGTGCTGTCCCTGAGCTCTTCAATTCAAGGCTACCGCCCTACCTCTTGAGCACAGAACCACTTCCAGTTTTCTGGTGGTTAACTGGAGATGAGTTTCACAGACTTTCATGCCAGGCTGGCTTTGAACCGTGATCCTCAGATTTTTAGCATCCTGAGTAGCTAAGATTACAGGCATGAGCCACTGGCACTGACAGTGCACGAGCTTTTACTAAAGTTTCAGTCATCCATATATTTGTCTTGGAAATGATGCAGAGCAAATATCCCTGGATGTGTATTTTAGCAGTGGGATTTTAGCTGCGGAAGATCCTGCAGAGTCTAAAGAAGTAATAGAACAGGAAACAGGAAAACTCCTTATAGGGGACTTACTTTCAAGGGTGAATGTGTGTGTGTGTGTGTGTGTGTGTGTGTGTGTGTGTGTGTGATTGTTAGTGCTGTTTTTTACCTATTGGATCCCATGGAGATTTGCTTCTAGACCATGATCATGAGATGGCTTCTAAATCTTCAGACCACTTTTTTTCCTGTCATGTTCCAGCCTGTGCATTGCTGACTAGCAACTTTAACGTTTGGGTGTCTAGAACAGTTTTTTTTTTTGTTGTTGTTGTTCTATCAAGTCAAGTTCTTTGCTATTCTATTAAATACCTGATAAAAGTTACTCAACTTGAGCACATTTTTCTTATTAGCAGTAATAAGTATTAAGATAATTTTTGCAGGAATGTGAGATGTATCATGTTGAAAAGAGATTATTCCTGCTCAATAGGCATTGTTATAATTGTGTGCTAGCTGGAGGACAAAGCAGAATTTTTAAAAGGAAGAAACAGTTCATTTCTATCTCTTTAAAAATAATGTCTATTATTCTGATTAAAATACTGAAAAACATGAAGATCAAAATGAACCATTGTCTATGTAAATGAGCTTCCTATGTATGGATATGTTTTTTTGTGTAGAGTATGTGTGTGTAGTATGTGTGCATGCGTGCACATTATATATGTTCAGTTTCATGTTTTACTTTTTTAATCTAGCAATGTATGAATTTTCCAGGTATTCAATGCAAGCATTATTGGTAGCATTGTTAAATTTTTATATTTAGTGCAGCTATGTTTATGACTTCTCTACCTATATATATTCATTTTATTGTTTATTTTGTATTATCAATGAAAGTATGATGAAAGTTTGTTTACAAAGATAATATTTTGATCTACTTTCTGAATCTCAAGGAAATGATTTTGGTGTCTGCCTTCCTTCCACTTTCCTATAGAATAAAATATATGGGCAGATTAATTTAAAAGATTGGTGCTGTAAACTATGTTTTAAAATGCTGAGTTCAACAAAGATACAGAGGTTTGTTTTCTAAGAAGTAAAGGTGTGGCTCTAGTGGTAGAGTACCAATTTTGTGAGATAAATTGATATGAGGCTTGGAGTTCAAATCCCCACTACTTGCACACACACACACACACACACACACACACACACACACACACACGTTTTCTTTTCTACAGGACTTCCGAATGGCTTGGATATGCAAATATTTGCCATTAATTACTAAGAAGATTAGGTATGCAAAATAGCATTTTCCCAAAAAACCACTGCACTATTGTTTTATGGGATTGTAGTTTGAAAACCACACATACTATTTTTGTCCTTTGATTTGGAACAGATACTCTGTGTCAATGGTAATTAGGATTGTTTTATTCTGGTTAGTTAGGATAATACAAAGCTATGCTGTAAAAAATAGATATATCTTGAAATCTTTGTGGCTTCAGGTAACAAAAATGTATCCCATATCCCTTATGTATATCACAGTGTGTGGTAGGTTACTCTCCTATGTATTTCTTTCCCAAATAGCACTCCAAGGACTCAGGCTGATTCCGAATTCTAAACTTAACAGCTCTGGAATTTTTTTTTCTCTGAAAAAAATTTAGCCACTTGCATGAAATGGAATGTGAAAAGGACAACTACCATCTTAATAGTCACCTTTTGTGTTCAATTGGTGAGGATGAATCAAGACTCCTTTAAATTGCAGGGGCTAGGAAAGGTTAGTAAACATATTTGAGAAATAATGGTAGCATTTGCTGCAATTAAAATACAATAGATGCTGAATTTTATTGTGTGTATATTTAGAAACTGTGGGGATGATAATTTTTAGCCTATTAATGTTATGATCTTACTTAATAAATACCCTAACATCAAACTCTTTATAGTCATCCTATGTTAACATAAGGAGTAATTACCTTACTAGTCTTTTGGATTGGATTTGATGATATTTTTACCTTGCATTTTCTATTAATGGATGAGATTGGTTTACAATTTTCCATTCAATTCATATTTGCCAGGTATTGTAATCATGTTTTATTATGGACAGTTTTATGTGCATCTATTTTTTTAAATTAAATTTCTTAGTTTGAGATAGCTGTGCAATTTTATTCACTGAATTATAAGTACTTATTACTCAGTTTCCTAATGTGAATATCTTGCAAACTGTAGTGGACTATGAAAACTAGTATGGATCGGCATTGACATAGTCAAGATAAAAAAATATTGCTAATACCTGGGGAATCTCTCACGTCCAGCTTTTATGACCACACCACTTACCTTCTGCACTGTGCCCTTCTTAATTCTTGGATAAATGAATCTTCACATGGTGCTTCTACTCGAACTGTGATATCAGGTGTTAACCACCATACCCAGCCATTAGTTGAGATGCAGTCTCAAATTAGCAGGCCTCAAATTAGGAGCCCCTAATCTTTCCTGTCTACACAGGTAGGATTATAGACATGATCCTATGTGTTTCCAAAACTAGTTTAACTATCTAAGTTCCTTTGCTTTACCATAAGCTTATTTTCTGTATCATACAAAAAATGAAAAAACAAAAAACAAAACAACTTTTCAGACATTAGATAGGATTTGCATTAAACATGTAGATAATTGTAGAAAATGAATTTCTTTTTACTATGCATAATCTTTCTAATCATAAACACAATGCATTACTCTGTTTCTTTAGATTAATAATCTATTTCACTAGCACTGTGTAGTTTTTAGTATAGGAGTTTTGTAGATATTCCATTTATAATTATAACTAAGTACTTCATTTTAAGGGAGATGATTGTAATTAGTATTGTGCATTTAATTTCAGTGTGCATATGTTCTCATTACTAGACCATAATACTTTTTTGTAGGTTATATCTTGTACATTGAAAACCTGTTGAGCTTACTAATTCTAGGAATTTTGTTTTTTTGGTTAAAGGCTGTCCTCTACTTGATTAAAATAAATTCTACCAAAAAAAATTTCAGCCAACAACAAATGTATTAGTCACTGATTGAATGCTTTATCCCAAAATCTAGAACAATGTAAGATTCTGTACTAATCATCTAACATAGAGCTGAAAAGTTTCCAAGATGGTGTCTCAGTTAAATTTTTCTCCTCTGTAGGGGATGACTCTCACATGGCAGAAGGCAAGAGAACAATCCACTCTCAAAGGTCTCTTTGTAGAGTGCCATTAAGCCATGAATGAAGGAGAAACTCTCCCACTGGGACCTATCTCTCAACTCTTGCATTGGAGATTGAGATTTGATATAACTTTTGAATGAGATAAAAGCATTCAACCAATGGCATATGATAAATAACTTTAATTTTCTAATATTGAAGCAGCATTGTATCACTGGAAAAAAAACTTAGTCAAACCATATAATACTTATGCTCACTGCTTAATTCTATTTACTGGTGCAGTATTAAGGGTTCTTGTATTTATATCCATGAGAGCTTTCAATCTGTAATTGTCTTCATTTGTGGTATCTTTGTTTGGCTTATATACTATGATAGTATCAGCCACTATAATTTATTGGGAATATTCACTTCTCTTTTTATTATTATTATAGGAACGATTATATAAAATTAGTGCAATTGTCTTTGATAGAAGTCTCCTGTAAAGTAATGTCTGGAGATTTGTTTGGGGAACTTTATATTTAATTTAAGCGCTTGATATTTATACGGCTACACATTATCTTTTTTATATTGGTGAATGTAGTTTATAGTTTTTAGGGAATTGACCCATTTCATCTAAGCTGTTAAATTTTATGTGCAGAATAACATGTGATATTTCCCTACTAACTTTTTGATATCTGCAGAATTGTTGATATTTCCTGTTTTCTTTCTGATATTTGTAGTTTTTGCCTTCTTTGTTTTTTTCTTCATCAGCCTTACTAACAGTTTGCCAATTTCATTAATCTTTTCAAAGATCTAGTGCTTTGTTACAATGATTTTTCTCCACTGTCCTTTGTGTTTCACTTGCATTGATTTCTGCTCTTTATTATTTTCTCTCTTTGGGCTTATTTTGAGTTTATTATGCTGTACTTTTTTCCCCTAGACTCCTGAGGTGGTAGCTTAGTTGATTGATTGAAGATCTTTCTTTTTAAAAAGATGCATATTTAATGCTAGAAACTCCTCTCTCAGTATTCTTTTAGCTATGTTCTTCTAATTTTGACCTGCTGTGTTTTAAATGATGTGCAGTTCAACCTATTTCTTAATCTCTATAGAAATTTCCTTCAAAACCCATGGATTATTTTGAAATATGTTCTTTAATTTCTAAGTCTTTGGAGATTTGCTTCATCTTACAGTTATTAATTCCTAGTTTGATTTCTTTCTGATCATAGGACATATTATGTTATTCTAATTATGCCTTATACATTTTCTGAGGCTTGTTTTATATCTCAGTATATAGTTTCTCTTGAAATATGTTCGGTGGACTTTGAAAAGAATGTGTATCTGGTTGTTATATGGTGGTTTATTCTCTAACAGTTGACTAGGCTCTTTTGGTTTATGATGTTGAATTCTTTTTAATCTTTACTAACTTTTTGTCCAATTCAACTAATTTTTGATAGAGAGGTGTCTTTCAAGGTTATTAATTCAAGGTCACTCAAACTATTCTTCTGAGGAAGGTATTTTAAGATATTTAAGATTTTTTATCCTATGTTTCAAGGTTTGATTGCAATATTAGACATTTCTTAGTGTTTAGCCTGTGTGACCTTTAGTCAAACAGCAAACCATAAATTTGGGAAAGGTTTCTCAGTATTATTTCTTTCATGTTGTCAGTGTTTTTGGTTCATTACTGTAATATATGAAATAACAAGCAAAACTAGAGATCTCATTATCATGTTTTTTTTCTTCAAACCTGAGTGTGTTCAGTTGTGTTCAGTGAAAGTAATTGGAAAACATAAGCCATCTTCTCAGAAGTCATACATGTTGTCTAATTGTACATCTTTCTTAATGCTTGAAAGAATTTTCAGTGTAATTATCTGGCTGATTTTTGACAAACAAACAAATTTTAGTGGGAAAGTCCTTTGAAGTTTAAATTGGGCTTGAAAACTAAAATAAGGAGGAAAAAGTTACATCATTTCAGGTGCACAGAGCATCATACCGAAAAGTATCCTATACAAGTTAAGACAAGAGTGGAACAAAAATATGATTTTCAATTCCAAAATCAAAAAGGAAAGAAGAGTAGAGTTTTCCTGACAATATGATAGATAAGCCAATTTTCAGATGTTTTGTAGTGGGACTATTTTGTGGCAAAATCATATCTAAAAACTGACAAAGAGAGAAGAAAATAAATTCTATCTTTCCCTTATTTATCAAAAGAGAATAATATTTCTGAGAACAAAACCTTTTTAGCAGATTTTTCATAGTTCTTTTGGGTCAAAATTGGGTCACTTGACCATGAACTTATCATTGACAGAGAGTGGGCCAAATATTTTTGTATGCTTCTACTTTTTTAATACATGCTCTTCAATGGAGAAATACCTAATTATTTGAAAGTGGTAATACTATTCATGATGCATTATATTCATAATCTGATATGACGAATTGGAACTTCTTTTTGTAGCTACTTACAAAATAATACAAATTAGAAAAAAACATTATTCTTTTATTAGACAAACATCACATATTCCCAGCATGCGCAAATTTCTGGGTTCAAGATACTCAGCATCAAATATATTTGTTCCTTGATAAAAATCAAATGTGATTGTTGTTCTTAATGTACTGTTACTTCTCTTCTCTTTTGTTGCCCTTGTGGTTAATCTCATATTGTTACAGTATCTGACTTTGTTACCTCTTATATTGTATATATGTTTGTTTGATTATTTGAAATATGGAAGGAAAGGGGGAAAATAAGATGATTGGGAGGGGGTGGGAGAAGGGTAATGGGGACAACAACATGAGAAGGGGTATCAGTATGTGAGAACTAATGTACCTACTACCTGATGAATGTAACTGTAACCCCTCTATACATTAGACAATAAAATTAAAAAAATCAAAGAACATGTGAAAATGAATGATTAACCTAGAACTTTTAGATAGTACTGATGTGTTTGCCAACTTCAAGTTGATTTTATTTTTATATAATGATATACTTTTAACACTAGAAGACAAATGTATATTGTACTGATAATTATGTTGATTACTGGTCATTTTATACCAAATTGTTCTAATTCCTAACTTCTTAATTTGACTAATAATTTGTGTATCTGGCACATGAAACCTATAGACTTGTAGAATGGTGTCAGAGTGGTATTTTCCAAGACATATCAGTGTGTTTCATTCACTTATTTTTCTGTGTAGCAACTGTTTTTCAATCATCTGATAGATTTGTGTGTCAATGCTAAATATAACCATGACAGTGAACAATGACATACATAGTCCATCTGTTTGAGCTTATAATGTACCAGGTAAAACAGATGAGTAAAATGAAATTAAATTGAAAAATGATAAGGATGATACATAGGTGTATAAGAACAACATAATGACTTATTTCAGAGTTAGAAAATGAGGAAACAAGTAATTCATAAGACTAAGACCTGAAATTAAGTGGAAATGCGGAATGGCAGGAAGTAAAGACAACTCTGTGAATGACAATACTGAGATATGAGCATATGAAAATTTGAGAACATTAACATACCTACAGGGTGACAGTGTAGTAGAATAAGATAATTCTACAAAGGGGTAAGTGTAATTTCAACTGGGGGTAGCCATGTAAATCAATATGGCAATCTGGTACTTAGATTTCAGACATACCAACTGAGAATATGATGATGTATGCATTTGAAAACCAATTCCTCTCAATATTGAAATATTTTTTCAAAATTATAAGCACATGTTTTTTGTTTTCTGGAAGTTTTGATGAAGCAGAAATCTGGGACTTGGAGGGGAGTTTGGCCTAGTGCTTGCTTAGCATGCACAAAGACCCGGGTTTGATTCCTTGGTACCACATACATAGAAAAAGCCAGAAGTGGTGCTGAGGCTCAAGTGGTAGAGCTCTAGCCTTGAGAAAAATCCAAGGACAGTGCTCAGGCCCAGGACTCGTAAAAAAAAAAAAAAAAAGAAGTCTGGGACTAACTTAATTTTATTCTTTTTATCACTTTGTATTGTACATGTATTACACACATATAAATATTTTTTAGGTATTCATACCTTTTACTTAAATTTTTATAAACGTACTCTACTTTTCAATATTATTTAGGAATTTTTTTTCAAGTCTAGAATGTTTTCTTCAGTTACATCTTTTGTTTCAATTCCACTTTCTCTTTTACTTTGGAAATCTCTATGATTTTGAGACTGGATTTCCTGTTTCTGTTCTACAACCCGTTCTGTGGTTTGGATTCAGCATGTCCCAATAGCCCATATTAAAGTCCTGGTCTTCAATTTGGTGCTATTGGTGAAAACCATTCACAGGTGAGGCTTAGTGGTTTGGGTGCGGGTTGGGGGGAGGGCAGATATCATTTGAGGCATGCTCTTGCCAGGAATTGTGGGACAGCTATATCTTTCTTTCTATTGCTGACCACCACGAGGTGAGTGGGGTTTCTTTATCACATACTCCTCCCTTCGCTGTTGTGCACCACCAAAGGCCCAAAGCAAGGGGTACAATTGCTCACAGACCAAAACCTTAGAAACTGTGAACAAAAATAAACCTCTTCTCTTTACAAGTTGACTTATTTTAGGCATTTGTTATAGTAACGAAAGTTGACTGATACACACAGAGGCATTTATGTAGTGTGCACAACATATGCACAGAAAGATATAGTCTAGTTTGCATAGTTGATCGTATGTATGTGGAAAGAGAAAAAATGAAACAGAAAGAGAATAAATGAAAGAGAAAGAGAGAGAAGGAGAAAGAGAGAGAAAACATTCTCATCTTTATTTTTTCCTAACAGGATTTTTGTACAAATTTAGGAGCAGTTCCATCAACTAACTTGGAGTTGAGTCTGAAATTGTGTTCCTTCTTATAGGAATTTCTACCTTAAACTTAAAGTGGGATTTTAAGCTGTCTATCTGTTTATTTTCTGAATTTAACATAGGAAGATCCTCACCTTCCTCTTCCATGGACAGTTTTGAAATTTGATTAGTGGTATTGACAATATTCTAGAGTGAGCACAGAAACAGGTGTGACTTCACTTCATTGTCTGCTGAACTCTCTTGTTCTTGTTCTCCTCCTCCTCCTCTTCCTCCTCCTCCTCTTCCTCCTCCTCCTCCTCCTCCTCCTCCTCCTCCTCCTCCTCCTCCTCCTCCTTCTTCTTCTTCTTCTTCTTCTTCTTCTTCTTCTTCCTCCTTCTCCTTCTCCTCCTCCTCCTCCTCCTCCTCCTCCTCCTCCTCCTCCTCCTCCTCCTCCTCCTCCTCCTCCTCCTCCTTCTTTTTCATCTTCTTCTTCCCTTTGCCAAACACTGAATTGCCCTCATGAGGTTATATTTGGCATATTTTTGGTATTCAGTACAAAGCTCTAGTCCTTGAACAGTTTACTCTATTTAAAACCCAGATCAAACAAAAAAAATTAAACATAATATTTAAAAGAACAATTTCCATAAAGCTTTTCAGGAAGTCATTTTGGTGATAGAGGCTCTTCTGAAAGACCAACCCAACCTGAATAGTCTAGACTTCTTAGATACTTATTTCTGTTTTTTCAGTCCAGGAAACACAGAGAACAGTTTTTTTTTAATATCCAAATTTTTGATGGAGATAAACTTCCTCAGTTGATCTTGAGTCTCATATACATCAGCTATATTTGTTTATCAACATTGCCTGACTGGATTAGGTCCCTCAGCTCCAGTCTCCTTTAATGTATACCCTTTCAATGTGTAGATATTATGGAAATCCTTTTTAAAAATCTGACCATTATTCATTCAACACTTGATGTGTAGTTCATTCCTGAATGGTATACTTTGTTTGAGAGCAGTAGAGTGATCTTCCTGATAAACTTGGAACACAGAATCTGAGGCCTGGGTTAGGACTTTAATTGATCTCTTATCAACTGGGTAGCCTTGGGCAAAAGCAACATTTCTGTGGTTTAGATTCCCTGTGTCAAAGAAAATGAGTATCCCTTCACTTAAATAGCTAAGTATTTAAGAACATAAAACAGCAGTGAGAATATTTGTGTTCTGTGTCAATGCGTATGTATTGCCTATATGGAGCTATTATTATTATTATTATTATTATTATCTTCAATATAATCATCAGTATGGGATACAAGTGGTTGATACAATTCTACCTGTAGAAAATAATCCAGTATTTGATAAATACCATATCAAGAGTAAAATTTAAAACTTCTTGGGTAATAAAAGTAATTCTTATTTTTAAAAATAAACTATTTCATTACCTTAAAAATGTAGGCTAGATGTTCTAGAACTTATTTCATTTTAAAATACCCTCTGTAAGTATTATATTTCATATAAACCATGTTGAGAGGTCATAATCAAGGAAGATGACCAATTTCTTGTAGAATTTTAACCATTGGGACTCTGAGGAATTAATCTTCTTTAATTAATTACATTCCCATGAATATTTTGCTTCTTCTTTGTTTGCTCATTTGCTTTGTTTTGCTTTTCTTTTTTCCAGTAAATGGCTTCTTAAGCTATGATTATCCTCTCCAGTGCCCATTGACTCAGAGAAAATAACAACAAGTGGAATTTACTGCTCTGATTTTGAACTGAATCTTGTGACTGTTTTCATTGTAATTCAAGGCACTGTTTAATCCCTTTGCTTAGAAGCTATTGGAATAAAAATGTTCATGTTGCAGGTTTACTTTTTTGACAATGATGCATGGGAAGATTATTCTGCAAGAACAAGAAAATACGATACTTGCTGGAAGAAATTCAATGTTGCAACCAATTGAAATAAAGAACATCCCATCCGGCATGCTAACAAAGTGGGCATTCCTTTCCAAAGCTTTGTGTATTATGCAATGGATACTTTTCTGGTGCGCGGAGAAGTTGTCTCTGAGACCGTCACACTTGGAATTCCAGCAGATTACCCTATCATCAAGTCATCAGTATGCTGCTATTTGAATAAACACAGCTGTTGTTTTCCAAGAAATATGGCTAGGAGCAGCAAGGAAAAAAGGGCAATTAGTGTTATTGAAATGGAGGGGTACTCAGGAAGGCATATATATATTTATGAGAATTTCGTTTCCGACTTGTCTATTTACCATGCTGTGACTTATCAGTGGGGGAGTAATGATCCCTTCTCCAAACCCTTGTGACTATACTGCATTTTGTTATCTGCCTACTATTAATTATGAATAATTTTCATAATTAAATAAAACTATATTTTAACTTATGTGACTTTGTATTATCTGCTTTTTAAAAAGTTATAATTTTTTATGATTGCATGTTCTAATGTAGGTCTAATAAGTAAAGTGATTTATTTTTAAAATTCTGCTTGCCATGATTCCTCACTATTGGAAAATCTGAAGGGCAAAGATATGATGTCCAAGATTTGTGAATAAGGCTTTATTTTTAGTGGGAGGGGGAAGGAAAGAGAATGTTTAGCATGGTGTAGTCCGAAAGATTATGCCACAGATCAGTGTTGGGGCCACAGGTATGGGATTGCTTTTATTATTCAGGTCTGACATTCAGTGGAATTCTGTGAGTAACGTATTTATTATAGACATTCCTGAGAGCTACTAGTTTCCATTTTATAAATAAACTGACATGTAAATATTTTTGTTGCTTTTGTGCTTTAGTGTAAATGCAAACAAACATTGTGATGAATAAATAAGTAGTTCCCAGCATTTCATTAACCTAAAACATTTTGGTCTGAACTTGCCTCATCCTAAAGCCAGAGATCTTAGTTAAGCATTGTTATTTAGTGGTTGGTATTAGAAGAGCTTCAAGGTTCTGTTATTGCTGGGGTAAGACTGTGAGGAAAAAGTCAGTGAAGACAGAGAAGTAATGCCTTCTCTTTACAGGGACATTGCTGTGGCACATTTTGGAATGGCCTCATTAAAAATAAAAAGATGTCATTAGTCACTTGGTGTTTTATGGCAACTTTAGTATCATATTCAATAACCACAATGAGCAGTTATGTATCTCTCCTTCCCCCTTTCTTTTCTGGTCCTAGGGCTTGAACTCAGGACCTAGATGCTGTCCTGAGCTGCTTTTGCTGCAGGCTAGTGCTCTATCCTTCGAGCCACAGCTCTGGTTTTGGCTTTTATTGTAAGTTATTGGAGATAATGTTCTCAGACCAGGCTTTCCTGCTCAGGCTGCTTTAAAGTCATAATCTCAGCTTCATGTATACCTAGGATTATAGATGTGAACCACTGATGCATGGCAATTTTTGTTGTTGTTGTACATTTCAATAAACACTATTTTATATTAGAGGCTTTTGTGTTCCTACCCTAAGAGTGTCCTCCTTTGATTCCTTATTTAAAAGTTAGTCCTAATATGTTCATTCTAATGAAGCTAAATGGTTTGAAGATATTGCGTGAACAAAATGAGTTCTGTGAAGAGCAGTCTCCAGACTTGCATTCTCAGGTTTATAAGTAGTTGTGAGTGAAAATTTCATTTCAGCCTCATTCAGAAATCAACAGATTTCAAAAAGAATGATGCAGCAATATAAGGAATGTTTGGGGACCACAAGGAAACAAAGATGACGAGGACTTTGGCTCCTTACAGGGCAGCAGCAATCTCTGCAATGTCTGACTGTACGACCTTGGGTCTAGCCAGGAGATACTGTCATCTGAACTTAACTCCTCCTCATTAACAGTATCAACAAACAGTGGTGTCATGTTTTATTCTTTCAGAGCTCTTTTGCATTTATTATATCATCTCTGATCCATTTTTAGGATGGTGTTAGCCTTACCTCATGCCCTAGCCTGTCATCATTTTCTTTAGAGACATTACAGCCTAGCTGACAGGTCTGGTTTTTCTCCTCAAGCTTTGTACAACCTCTGTTGGGGGGAGTGATGTTTTGGTTAGTAGTGTAACCAAAAAGAAAGTTAAAGTGAAGTAGGACGCACCCCAGGAGGTTGAAACATAAGTTGTAAGGAAAGAATTAAGTAAGATTCATGCAGTGGTGCCTTGTTTCATGGGGCGACAGTGTCAGGCAAACTTTCCCCACTCATTTTCTCATGGGGTTGTCATGGCAACTCTTTGAGCTAGGAGTATTTATTTTTACCCCCAATGTGCAGATGAGGAAACAGAGTCTGGGCAACAAGAGAGCAAAAGTGGATTCTGGAAGTCACAGAGGCCATTGAGGATAGAGGGAATCTATGTTCTTTGCTTTAATTTTTTTCTAGCAAATGCCTTTTCTTATATACCTCAGTATCCTCTTACACAAAAGATCACATCTCAGATTTGGAGATGTTTCTTACATACATCAGTTTCTTGGAATGAACATAAGAAACAAATTCTACATTATACCTTATCTCATTCTCTGCCTTGCTTAGCAGCATAACTTACCCAAGAACTAGGTAAAAATGACAGTAGATGTTAAAAGCCAGCTGGTACCAAACTAGGATCAAAGACACGACGTCTTTTACTATGTTACTGAACCCTTTTCTCTCTAAAGGGAAGAGAATTCCCAATTAATTTGCATACTGAAATCTAGGCTACTCCTAAAGTCCTATGGACAAAGTAGTATTTGTTATGGCTTAGTGCTAGTCATTTTGTTATGGTTAATATTTTGGTACCTTGAGCTGTGTTAAAATTTGTCCACTCAAAAGCTATCACCTGTGGTTTCTATACATGTGAGCTCCATGATTTATTGAATAATTATTGAATGATGAAAGCCAGAAAGCTGGTTCATGAAAAGGTATCCTAGGTAGCTTCTACCTTCAATGTCTGTAGAAGCTAACTAATATGAGAGAACAGGTAACATATGCAGCAAGACAGAGGTAGCAACCAGACCCATGGAGGTAGCACTTCTCTCTGTTTCTATTTCTTTTTCTCATTCATGGTGGGTCTAGTGTCCCAGTGGGAATGCAGCAACAGAAGTCAAGAAGTCAGCTGTGGGGCCTACAGCAGGGCACAACTAGTGCTTATATTAGATATTAGCCAGTTTTTACAGATAGTAGAATTGGGTTGAGACAGGATAGAAAGATCCCAGACAGAAGGACCAGGTTTTAGGCTAACCATTTTCATATAGTTCTAAGGTTAGAAGACCCTGTAATTCATTTGAGGTCAGTGGCTGGATGATATCCTTCATTATCTCTCAGAAAGACATCAGTGAGCACACTAGTGGATCTGACTAAAAATGATCTAGGTATGTGATAGAGCTTTCCTCATTATTGGTATTTCAGTCACTGTCAGTGACATTTATTATCCCCAACTAAAAATGACTTCCTCTTATCTTTCATGGGTTTTTAACTTTTTGTTTTCTTTAATTCTTTTCTTCTCTTCAATCACTGTGAATCAATAATATACAAGCTATACTGCCAAAATTCAGAATTATTTTAAATGCACAAAACATTTCATTATGAGGTGAATCTTTCCTTACATGCAAATCATTACTCTCTAATTGTTCTGTAAGATGTTATTTTTTGCATTTGCTTTTGAAGCATGCAGCATCTGTAAAATGATCATCTCATTTTCCATATCCAAAATCTAGGAATGAGTATGTAGAATTATTCTAATGAAATAAAAACAAAATAGACCAGGGAAGCTGGGTAAGGAAATTGGGGCATATCAATCACACAAAGAAAAAGAAAAAAAATGTTTTGAAACAGAGTATTTTATGTGGCCTCTGTTAGATCTCAGTGGCTTTTAAAGAGATGGCTCTACACCTTGATTTACTATCCATCTAAAAGTTTAAATCCAAGGTTGTTTTCACAATGATGCCTCTATTTCAAAGTGTTCTGATTCAGATCCGAGAGCACCCAAACAGAGAGGTGAATGTTGAAAGCACAGAGCATAAAATGAAGCAGCACTAATAGGAAGCAATTGTTCTGCATTAGACTCCAGAGAGTTGAATTATACAATTCATACCTAAGAATAAGATGAGCTCCATAATAAGCATGTTTCTCTGTCTCTGAAACTAGGCAGAAACCTTATAAATGCATCTCAACAATCTTCCCGAAAGAGAATTATTACTGGTCTGCTGCTATGAACACTCTGTTCTCTTCTGAATGTACCTGACTATTATGTCTCAAGCAGTTGAAAGGGGGCCTGGAATTGGAACCGTCACAATATGCTATATGTGTTGTGGCTCTCAGGGGTCCCTGCCTCCCACACTTTGGCAGACACTTACCTAACTTGTTATGCTTATACTTTATACTTTCTTTCCTTTTTTTCTTTCTTTCTTCTTTTTTTTTTTTGCCAGTCGTGGGCTTGAGCTCAGGGCCTGAGCACTCTCCTTGGACTTTCTCAGGGCTAGAGCTCTACCACTTGAGCCTCAGCACCATTTCTGGCTTTTTTCTATGTATATGGTGCAAAGCACTCAAGCCCTGGTCCAAGTGCATGGTAGGCAAGCACTCCACCATTAGGCCAAACTCCCGCCCCCTTTTTATTTCTTTTTACCATGAGTGGCTGGAGCAGAATGGGGTGGAGCTGAACAATAGATTCAATGACAAAAGCTTTTGAAGAGTAGAGAGGAGTGGTTAGAGATAAGGAGGAAAATATTCAGAATTTGGTATGGTGAAATAATCTTACCTACAAGAAATATTCCTATTCTACCTATAGAACAAGTGTTCATGTAAAAGTTTATGTTGAAAATTGAAGCACATTCTGGGGTTGACAGAATGGAATCCAGCCCAGGCTTCTTCTTACCATATTTGCTTTCTTATGTCTCAGTGCGTCATGGAACACTTTACTGTCTCCTTGTGAAAATAAAGGATTTTTGCCATGACAACAGTCATCTCATGCTACGTGCAACTTTCATGATTCTTTGGTATTACCTCCTACCAAGTTTCTGGGAGGTTCCGAAGTCAACTTTAAGCTTATTCATTGATAATATTTGGTCACCCTCTTAATGGTTTGTGTCATTTAATATAGATCAGAATTTTAAGAAAAGATTTCTGTCAGGTCTTAATAAAGCTGATAGAGTTTCTGTAATGTTGGCAAGTCTCAAGGGTAGAGAGATAAACAGAGAAAGGAAAAAGAGTTGTGGGAAATCCATACAGAAAGGGAGAAAAGGGACAGATACAGTGATTCATACCCAGCTTTTGGGGTGGCAGAGATAAAAGAGCTGTAGTCTGAGACTAATCTGGCAAGAACTATCTAAAAAAAATCAAGTCCAGGCCAGGAGTTTGGCCTAGTAGTAGAGTGCTTGCCTGAGTTTGAAGTGGAGCTATGGCTCAAGTGGCAGAGCTCTAGCCCTGAGAAAGCACAAGGACAGTGCTCAGGTCCTGATTTCAAGTCCCAGCCCTGGCAACAGCAACAAGAACAACAAGTCCAGAAACCAAGGGCATACCTGCATTTCCAGCCACTAAGGAGGTATCAGTAGAAGGATTACAATTTGAGGCTGGTGGGGTGAGGGGAGGGAGAAAGATGTGATCTTATTTGAAAAATTTAAAAGCAAATCAGCATGTTATGTGGTCAAGATGCAAAACTATTTCAAAACCATAGTTCACTTCACCATATCAGTATATCTAGCATTTTAGTATCGTATTAAAAACACTTTTTAGTCTCTACCTTAGGCCTAAACAGGCAAGCCTGGGAATGGGTCTCAACAATCTGCTGGGGATGCTGTTGTTTGCTAAGGAGATCACTCTGGCACTAATGACAATTAAATTAATTTGAGATGATTTACTACATATTATATAATTAATATACTTTGTTCAGATCAATATTGATTTGGATCCTTGGGCATATTTTTTTCTCATTGTATTGTTATAAACTATTTTCCTCTTATTTGTACCTAACCATAAGACAGACAAAACATTTGGTTGTACACTTTCATTTCCTTGAGCAGTCATTTATTCTTTAAGATAATACTCCTTCTCTAGGCAGCGGACAAAAGACTGAAAACCACACACAGCTTAAGGAAATGAAAGGGGACGGGGGACATGGCTAAGTGAACAAAGGCAATCTGGACCTCAGTTCACAGTCCCCATGGAAGAAGCAATGAATGTGATATGGTTGGTGCCTCCAACAGCACTTTCAGGAAATGAATGTGCACATTTTGCATTTTTCTTTTTACACCACAAAAAAGTCTTGGAATAATTATGTTCTTCGGTGGAGGGCTTTAAACTTACACTGATGAAAAATCAGTCCTGAGAACAGAAATACCAAATCAAAATTTACAAATTAATTAATTATTGCATTTTCCTGGTTAGATGGATCTTTTGTAATCTATCATTGACTCTCTTGTTAGCTGATCTTCCATTTCTCAGAGAGAATTGATTACAGTTGTACTCGCTGGTAAATTTGTTTGGTGTGTCATGAAGAATTTTACACAGGGAAAATTTTCCTTCATCTATCAATCAGTATGTTTCTCTTTAAAATTTATTTTAGTTTTGTCATAAGGTAATGTACAGAAGGGTTACAGTTATATAAGCAAGGTAAATGAGCACATTTCTTTTCAAACATTGTTATCCCCTCCCTCATTTTCCTAATATTTTCCCTTGTCCCAGGCGCCCCTCTTCCCAAGGTGTAAAGTTCATTTCCAACCTTGCCTCTTGTATTGCTGTTCCATTGGTTAATCCTTTGTTTCATCATTGTGTTATCCCCTCTCTTTCCCCAAATCAAATATATATACATATATATATATATATGAGACAGGGTATCAGAATCAATAAGTTACTACAGGGGATAAACCAAAGGTGGGAGGAAGATACAAAGATATAAAGAACTTCATATATTACATTAAAAATAACAACAGTAACAACTGAAAAAAATCTCTTATTTCCATATCATGGAGTTCATTTCAATTAGCATCTTTTTATATGGTCATATATATGTAGATAGCTATTGAGCTATTGTGATCTTCTAGTAGGACTATACTATATATGTACTAATTGTTACCAATGGGGAAACCATGAAGACTTCGTTTCTTTGGGTTTGGCTTACTTTACTTAATACGATATTTCCATTTCCTTATGACTCAGGTGATGTCATTCTTTCTTGTGGAAGCATAGAATTTCATGTGTATAGATACAACATTTTCTTAACCCATTTACCTACAGAGGGACATCTGGATTGGTTCCATATCTTAGCTATAGTGAATAATGCCACAATGAACATAATTGTGCTCCCAGTTTCTGTGTGGCTTTGTTTGTGATCATTTAGGTAAATGTCTAGGAAGAAGATTGCTGGATCATAGGGGAGTTCTATGATTTGAGGAGCCTCTATACTGCTTTCCAGAGTACTTGAACCACTTTACATTCCCACCAACAGTAGGCCACATTCCTGCCAGCATATGTTATTATTTGTTTTCTTGGTAATGGCCAGTCTCATTGTGATAAGGTGGAATCTCAATGTGGTTTTGATTCAAATTTCTTTTATGGACAGAGATATGGAACGTTTCTTCACATGTCTATTGGCTATTCTTATTTCATTTCCAGAGAAGTCTGTTTTTAATTCTTTAGCACACTTATTCATGCGTTGGTTGATTCTTTGAGGTTGTTTTATTGAGGGGTTTAACTTTTTGAGCTTTATGTATATTTTTGATGTAAGGCTCTTTCTGTTGTGTAGCTAGTGAAGACTCCCAATCTGTGGGCTTTCTATTTATTTTGCTAACTATGTTCTTCGCTATGCAAAAGGCCTGAAGTTTAATGCAGTCTCATTTATCCACCTTTTCTGTGATTTGTTGTGTTTCTGGATCTTTATTTAGGAAGTTTCAATCTATGCCAAGGGGCACTAGCATATCCCCTATCGCTTTCAGTAATATTTTCAGGGTCTCTGCTCTTACCTTGATGTCTCTGATCCATTTGTAGTTGATTCTGATACAGGGTAATATATAAGTTTCTAAATTCTTTTTTCTACCCATGTATAGCCAATTCTGCCAGCACCATTTGTTGAACAGGCTGTCTTTCTTCCATCTGATAATTTTGGCTCCCTTATCAAAGATTAGGTGGCCATTGGTTTGTGGGATCATTTCTGGGTCTCTAATTCTATTTTATTGGTCCTCAGGACTTTTCATGTGTTACTATCATTTTTTTTATAACTACAGGTCTACAATAGAGTTTGAAGTTAGGTATTGATATTCCTCCAGCACTGTTCTTCCAACTACAGATTCTTTTTGCTATTTGGGGGTTGCTATTAAGACTCAGTGTACCATAGAACTGTGGAAAACTCAAGACGGAAAGCATCACAAAATTGTCTTTGGGACATTTTACCAGAAGGGGGATAGTGTTGGACAGATAAGCATGCTGAGAGGTAAACTGAGCCATATACTGGTCAAAATGAAAGACTGAGACTTCAGAGGAAAGAAAGCATTCTTTCTAACTTTTGTCATACTTGGTTCACAATTCATTCAAATTCTTTTTTTAAAATATTTTTTATTGTATTTAATAAAAGGGTTACATGATATTTGCCAGATAGAAGGTGCATTAATTCACATACATTGATACCCTTCCACATGTCTTGGTCCCCATTACCCTCCCCCCACCTCCCTCTTGGTTTTCCCCCCTTCCCTGTCCAATTTCAAGTAACCAAATACAAATGTATCCAATATATCAGATAACAAAGTGAAATATTGTGACAATATGAGATAACAAAGGAACAGCAAAAGAGATGAGAGATAACATAACACCTTAAGGACAGCAATCAAATTCTTATTTAGTACATTTTTATTCTGCCCCTTACTATTATGAGCAGAATACATTGCTGCACAAAACAGTCCTTGGCCATGGGAAAGTTTATAGACAGACCCTAACTGTCCCAGCCAAGTTGACTAGAACTTAGCTCTGAAAAGAATGAAAAGAGATCTAAGATGTCAGTTTGATGCCAAAGTCTCAAGGCACATAGTTGGGGTCAATCTGCATTAATTGTGAATGCCTAGAAATCATTAACAGTAATTATCCAAAAGCACATGGGTAGCTACCATAGTGACCTAAAGGCAGCATCTATGGGAGCTCTTATCATGCTGGGAACCTAATAGTTTCTAGGAAATAATTTGTTTCCCCAGCAAGTCACTTAGTGAGTTTTATAATTTTATTACAAAAGATCTATTGAAGGAAATACACATACATGCATATAGACAGACAGATTGACAGACAGCCTCCTCACTCCCCCCCCCCCAGCTATTAATAGAAACCACATTCTATCCAGGGACAGGGGTTACTTCTCCTGATCTCATGACCTGCTTTGAACAGAAGAATATAAGGAAAGTCAAACTAAGCAAAAATTACTGCAGGTAAAGCTTCAAAGGCCTTGTAGGTTCTCCACATGCTCACTGAGATCATCTTATGAAGCAATTAGTCTAGTTCAATGGAGAAGTTTGGGGGAGATAAAAGCCAGGTATCCTAGTTAATAGTGCCAAGGTCAGATATACAAGTGAGTGCATCTTGGCTGTTTTGGTTTATACTATACTCAAGTGTTGAACTTTCAAAGTGTCTAATCATTTTAGCATCTTTTCAGCCTCAGGGCCAAATTAGTTTCAATAATAATGAATAATAGTTATAATTTTCTTGATGTGTTTAAAATTTTAAAACAATTGGCAAGAAAAATAATGAATAGTTGTCAAATATATTCAAATTGAGTAAAATATTTTATTTATGAATTTAAAATTATACCAAATAAAACTATTATAATTCACTGCTTTCATTTTGCCTCAGCTTAAAAAAATTATACACAATTAAAAACTCCAAATGGTCTTAGGACAATGATTGTAAAGACAGAATGTGAGTCCTTCTATCCTGTCATTCTTTTGGAGTTAATTTCAAGCTTACTGCTTAAATAGAAGAATACATAGTAACACAGGGCTGGCCAGATAAAGTGCACACAAAGAAAACTCAAATAATTCCCAATCACTGTGAAACTGTTCTTTAATTGTGTAAACTGACACTGTGGTGTTAGGTTAAGGAGTGACTGTAACAGTTTTTTGAATCCATTTCTATATAGAATAAGATTTTTATTAAAGGACAACCATTAAAATATGCAAATGTGGAGCTTATGTATATTTATTAGACTACAAGAACTCTAGCAGTTTAGAGACTAAACCAACAAATTGTCTTTTCTTTTCTTTTTCTCCCATGCAAAATAGTTTGTTAACTGAAAATGTTTTAAACTGCTGGTGTGTGGTGATAATCCAAAGTGCTTTGGTTTTTAGTCATTATAATCACTGCTATAATCCTACAAAGGATACATCTGACTGCTTATACCTTGGGGAGTATGCTCCCTGAGGAGTTTCGTCTTCCTGGATGTCTTACTATGCAGCCATTCCTCACCCATTGCAGTGCACCTCTGGAGGAGGTCCAGTGAGATGAGCAGAGCCTCCCAGTGAGCTTAACCAATCCTCAGAAATAATAAATGGTTATTTCATGACACCAAGTTTTGGGGGTTAATTAGGTAGCTTTAGATAACCAATCTAAGTAATAATCACTTAGAGCAATTGGCTTGGATATTTTATTTTTCCTAAAAAAGTGCAGGAGCTACTCCAGCTGTATATAATCTTCAAAGATGAAGGTAAAGATTTGGAAAATGCATGTGTGTATTATGGCTGATTTGGAGAGGTGAAGTCATTTTATACACGATGAAAGAAATGGTTCATGGAGGAATCAAAGAGAAACATGTTTCTGTGAGAACTGGAGATTTAAAATGATCTTCAATGTGATGCTGAGTGGAAATATTTGAGAGAAAAAAAGTCCATGACCTATGAAGCTAAATCCTTTATATTTTGAATATTAAATCGAACTCTGTACCTGCAGTCTGAATATCCCTGAAATGTGGGGGAATTCTCCTAGCTACCAGCAAACACCTGAAGCTTTCTCCCAAAGTCCAGAAATAATGATAAATGTGAGAATTATGTTTTTATGCTAAGAAGCATTAGACATAGTTATTTGGTTCCTAATTTTTGAGGTATCTAAGATATTTCTGTAGATAGTTGGCACAAAATTCTTACTAGCTCTTGATAATTCCTTTTGGAAGTGAGAATGTACTGATGTTTGAAATCAGGGTGTAGTGCTTGCTAATCTGGTGCTATATCTCTGAGCCAGTCTTCAATCTGTGTTTAGACTGATTACTTTAAAATAATGTGTGTTTCTTACCTGGACCTATGATTGAACTGACATCTTCTTATGTTAGGATTCTTGCTGTTGCTCAGATGACAGACATACACCACCAGGCCAAGCTTTAGCCATTGAGATGGAGTCTTGCAAATCTTATTCTAGCTAGTCTGAAACTATGATCCCTTCTGATTTCTGCCTCCTATGTAGCTAGCATGACAGGCATGCATGACTCTTCTGTCCAACTATTTGTTAAGGGATTTCACATGTATGCTCAGCATGGTTTAATCTGCAACTCTCCCCTCCCATCTCAGACTCACAAATAGTCAAGAGCCACCCTACCCAGTGACAGTTTTAAAAGCTTATAATTTATGTAGGAGTAAATTATATAACCAAAGGTAAATGCTGCTTCCATATCCTGTCCCTGAAGAGTCTTCAAATAGGAGACTGAATTCATGTAAAATTAGAATGTTATTTTAACCATTTCCATCAGTTTATATTATGACTTTTGTGACTTTGATTGATTTTCATGCTAATTCTCAAAAGTTCCTTTGACGAAGAATGGATTTTGAGCAAAGATGAAGTGTGCTCTATAAACATTACGATGTCTGGGGCTGGGAATTTGGCCTAGTGGTAGAGTGCTTGCCTAGCATGCATGAAGACCTGGGTTTGATTCCTTGGTACCACATATTTAGAAAAAGCTAGAAATGGTGCTGTGGCTCAAGAGATAGAGCTCTAGCCTTGAGAAAAGCCCAAGGACAGTTCTCAGGCCCTGAGTTCAAAATCTACACCTGGCAAAAAAACATTGAGAAGTATGTGGTTATCAAGAGAAGTAACAGACCATTCAAGTAAATTTATACTGACACTTGTAGGGAGTAGAAATAAGTTTGTGGAATAATGAAAAGTGGTATGTTCTAGCTATTGTAGAATATGACAGATGTCTGCAGGTAGGACAATGATTGAGCATGTGCCAGTAATGGGGGAGACAATCAGGCCTGAAAATTTTGATCTAATTTGGCCATTGACAAACAAAAAAAATTGAAAAAAGTCCGTTTAAGTAGTAAACATCCACTTCTTTGTATCATTGTGACTTACCAAACAGCAAGTTAGAACAGTGGGAAATACATGCTTTATTCAAATAACATACAGTTTAAGGGCATCATAGGAGAATCTACTCTGAATGAGGCAGCGACGATGATTGGTGGACAGATTTTGAGGTTATAAAGAGAGAAGGCTAGACCTGAGTATTGTTAACCTGAGAGCACGTGTATCAGCTACAGAATACAAATAAAGTTTTCCGACATCGCCCCATTTGTTAGGAAATGGAAAGTCTTAGAAAAAATCATATTAAGTGAAGTAAGCCAGACTCAAAGGAACTTAGGCTCAATGGTTTCCCTCATTTGTCATAATCTGTAGAAACCTTGGGCTCTACTAGCAGAGATCTGCAATAGAGCAAAACCTTGATACATAAGGCCATATAGTATGAAGCTAATTGAAAAGACCTCCAGGATATTGAAACAAAAGCCATATAATGAATGATTGTTGTCCTTAATGTACTATGTTATCTCTCATCTCTTTTGCTGTCCCTTGGTTATCTCATATTGTTACAGTATCTCACTTTGTTATCTGATATATTGGATTTATTTGTATTTGGTTATTTGAAATTGGATAGGGAAGGGGGGGAAAACCAAGACGGGGCGGGGCGTGGAGGGGAGGGTAATGGGGAGCAAGACATGTGAAAGGGTATCAATATATGTGAATTAATGCACCTTCTATCTGGCTATCATGTAACCTTTTTATTAATTACAATAAAAATATTAAAAAAAACCAAAGTTTTCATGATATAGATTAGAAAACTGGCAAAGGGATAAGACACAGACACACTGCATTGGTACACTTTTAAAATACCTTCTTTGGGCATTACTTCAGGTTTCATTAAAAGGAGAGGCATTGGAACATGGCTAATTTTCCTATATAACCAGAATTTCCTATGTAAGAAATCATTGAGAGAAACTTAATGCATTACCCCTATCATTTTAATCAATGAAAAGAACTCCTTGGAAAGGAGGTATTAGGAAATCTAGGATTCTATTAGACAAACACGCAAGACATACAATTTAAAAGGACAAAAGACATATTTTAGTGTATGAATTTTGAAGTTTTTGTACATTGTCTGCTGGCTCTGTTGTTTCTGGAACCTGCTGAGGCAGCATATCATGGTAGAGGAAAGTTGTTCACCATATGGTGGCCAGTAGGAGAAAAATGAGTAACAAGAAGGGGCTGTGGACAAGGCATAGACCCCAATGAATGTCCCTGCTCAACTAAGCCACACTTCCTAAAGTTTCTATCACTTCCAGAATAACACCAGTATATTGGATTAGCCCTTTTACACAGAAACCTGTGCTTTTCATAATCAAAACATGACAGGCATAGAAATGATGATGGAGTGGCAAAGCTCTTCACAGGTAAGACAGAAAAGGAAAATGATCCCAGACTTCTCAAAATTGCACTTCAAAATGTTGAGAAAATCAAGTTATAATCCCATTGCCAAAGATACAAAGTGAACTAAAACTAAAATAATGTAGGGGCCAGGAGTTTGGTCTAGTGGTAGAGTGCTTGCCTAGCATGCACAAAGACCCGGGTTCAATTCCTCGGTACCATATACAAGGAAAAAAGCCAGAAGTGGTGCTGAGGCTCAAGTGGTAGAGCTCTAGCCTTGAGAAAGTCCAAGGACAAGGTTCATGCCCTGAGCTCAAACCCAGGACTGGCAAAAAACAAAAAAACAAAAACAAAAAAACCCCAAAATAATGTAGAAATTCCTAATAGTAGCAAGAGCGATAATTGAATTTTGGAATTTTTACTATAAGCTAATTACTCTTCTAGACATTGTGAATACATTATTGCTAGAAAAACTGTTGGGTTTTATGATCACTACTGACTCCCAAGAAAAGAAAAGATATGTCTGTGTGGTACTATATGGGGCCATATGATGGTTTATGAATCAGTTCAGGTATTTTGTTTAAAAGTCAAATACCAAAGTAAAGGAAAGTATCTCAAATAAAGAACACATGTAAAATTCTGAAAAGGATGGAATATGTATATAAATTACAAATCAGTTAGGAAATTTTAGCCCGAATATATTGTATATATGTTTGTAGATATATATGCATCTCTCTCTCTCTCTCTCTCTCTCTCTCTCTCTCTCTCTCTCTCTCTCTCACACACACACACACACACACACATACACACACACACACACACACACACACACACACACACACTGACCATTGGATTTTTTGGAGGCTGAAATACCCCAAAATCTGTTTTCTGAAAGCAGCTGCTGTAATTCAAGTCCAAAGACCTGAGAAACAGAAGCGTAGATTCCTAAGGACAGAAGATGGATGACTCAGCTCAGACAGAAAGAGTGAGTGTGTAATCTTTACTTAGTTAATGGATTCAATGGTATTCTTTTCTGGAAATAACTTTTACCAATACATCTAGAAATAATGGTTTGCCAATTTTCTTAGCCTTGTGAAGCTAACAAATTAAATTAATCATCACAGCATAATAGTAAGTAAAAAGTAACATGTTATAAATACATTACAAATAACTTACGGTTTCAGAAATTCCCAAGAATCACGTTTTCTTTTTTTTTCTTGTTGTTCCTCAAAATTAGTATTTGGAAGTAAGTAATTTAGAAATATTAAATGGACCATTGTATACTCAAACCAATTCTGACAAATTAATCTGCTTTCAGTTTTTGTTAGTGTGAGTGGAATTTTGGCTGGACTGCTTGAGATTCAAGGAAACAAGATTCAGTAGAGCATTTCACAGCTCTTTGCTATATCTTAATAGAAAAGGTAGAAAATCTGAGCTGAATAATAGCCCCATTAAGTTAACTTGTGGCTTGTTAAGCACCCATATCTGCAGTATGTTGATTAGTGGATCAATATTATCTTGAAATGACCCTGAAATGAGCTGCACAGCTGGTCTTGGCTAGTCATTTAAAGCAAAAGGGATCACTTTCCTATGTGCACACATATATTAAATAAATATAAAGAAAGCCTCAAGAGTTTTCAGCACGTTGGAAAAACAATCAGGTGACATTTAAGTCAAGTGAGAGTATAATAAAAAATTATGTGAGTCCAAGATTAATGATAACTTGGGAAAAAACAATCCCAATTTTATTTTACTGCAAGTTTAAGATGAACTTGTAACAAATCAAGGCAACCAAAAAATCTAAAGCAATCTTGAGTTTAGCATAATAGAATAGCTAGAACATTGCAAAGTATGTCTTGAATTTTATACAGATCAGACTGTATCTAGAATAGCATACTTTGCTTTACAATGGTATTAGTAAATGTGCATAAAACCCAAGGAGGATGTCCAGAATAGAAAAACAAAGTCTTGATATTATGCTATAGGGGTTTCACCAGGTAAAGAATATTGACCAAATACTAAATATGATATTGCTTTCAAAATTTGAATGATCCTAACCTGCCTTTGTATATGAATTAGAGGTTATAGTTATGCAGTGTCATACTTATGAGTTATTACTTATTCAATGTCATGAATAATTGGGGCCAATTAATGTAGGTTATAGGAAGATAGATTCTAATTCAAACTACAAAATATTAATGGAATAAGTTCTAAATTCCCCATAACTAAAAATATAAAAAGAAATTAATGTTTGGAATTTTGCAAATCTTATTCTAGTTTTTCTGAATCTGCCATGAAATTATATGATGCAGAACATTCTTTTGTCAGAAAGGGTATAGGATTCTATGAAATATCAATAATCACATAAGAAAATGAAAAAACTGAGTTTACCTTCCATATAATTTATTCATTTGTGGTCTTGTTAGGCTACCCACCTATAATGGGTTGCCTGACACTGTTCTGGTTGTAATTTTGCAGGCCCCATGTTTTCCCAAATCCCTCAATCCTGTAAAGACAAAAAGAATTGGTCACTAATCCTTGCATATTTCAGCACTTGAGTTGCATTTAGCACTGGGCCGTGTAAGGGGATTTGCACCAAAGGGTGAGTTGATGTGATTTTCTTTACTTTTCCTAGAGAGTGGAAGGAAATTCAAAATTACTAGAATTTGATCCTGGATTGGGAAACTCCTTCAAAGCTTCAAAGTCTTATGTATGATAATCTCGGGAACCCTAACAAGGGAAGTAGGGGAAATAAATAGAATGGAGAAATAACTAATAGCATTCTTTGATGAACAGGTCACTGTGAGTAAGCAGAGCTTAGTCTAGGAATCTTTTGGGACACTTGGTAAACATTTCAATGGTGGATCTCTTAAGGGCTCTTTCCAGTTGTGTTAACTCTAGCACCACTCTATCCTTTCCTCCTTCCTGAGGAAGCCCTCAAGTCTCTAATCGTAGGAGAAATGTGGGGATACAACAGCACACTGACAGAGACTATCTGCCTCTGATTCAGACCGTTTGTTGTTACCCTTATCTACAAATTAGTTTCTGTACACTGTCAGAGAGATAGTAGATTAAAAGAAGCAGCATGCTATGCCAGATTGAAGGACAAAAAAAAAATGTCCTTCTTTCTGTGTCTCTGCCATTTATACTAATCCTTCAGTTGCCCCCCCTCCCCACCAAATAACCCTATGATTGAGTTTAAAGCTTTTATCTGCCAGTCACAAAGTACTATTTTTTCCAGTTCTGGGACTTGAACTCAGGGCTTGGGAACTATCTCTGGCATCTTTTGCTCAAGGCAGCACTCTACCACTTGAGCAACAGTGCCATTTCTGGCTTTTTCTGTTTATATGCCACTGAGGACTAGAATCCAGTGCTTCATTCATGCTAAGCACTCTACCACAAAGCCACATTCCCAGCCTGAAGAGCTTTTTAAATACATTTTTATTAGGTTTAAGGTGTTATACTAAGGGGTTACTGTTTCTTAAGTCAGGTAATGTGTACATGTCTTTTTGGACAATGACAACCCTTCATAAAGCTGTTGTTGTTGTTGTTTTTTCCAAAGGAAAGAAAAGGAAGAGTGAGCCTTCTTGGGATCACTTCTTTTATTAATAGAATGTACAGATGTGACCAGGTTACCAGTGCTAAACTAAAGCTTAATGACTACTTGTATGCTTTTTGGTGTCCGTGGGCTTCTGGAACAGCTGTGAGGAGAGCCTGCCCCAGCTGTTCCTCCAGTTCAAGAAGGTGGGAGATACTGGGAGCAGACCCAGGTCCAGTTGTTGCTTGGATTTGAATTGAGTTGCTTAACTAAAATGTGTGTGTGTGTGTGTGTGTGTGTGTGTGTGTATGTGTGTGTGTGTGTGCGTGTGTGTCTTTGTGTGTTTAAGGTGGGTATTGCTATATATTTTTTTTATAAAACTTTAAAACATTTGCCTTAGTATTTTATGAATACTTTCAAAATTTCTGAAGTTACAATCACTAGTGTACCCCATTGTTTTATTGCACAAAGCATGAATATATTAAATATAAACACTAAACTATTGCCCTTTCTTTTGTTGTGTAGGTGTGCCTCAGCCCCGGTTTTAGCACCTACAATCTGTCATCCAAACTATCCACCCATTTCTTTTTTCTCTGTTTTTCTCTTTGTCTGTCTGTCTGTCTGTCTGTCTGTCTGTCTGTCTCTTTCTCTCTCTCATTTTAGTCTTTTTTTTTCCAAGAAATTTTACGTTCACAGCAAAATTGAGTATAGCATGAAGAACAGAGTTCCTATATATTTCCTTCCATCTCTTGTTACCTCTCCTGTTCTACATTATTATCCAAACTTTGCTTTTTACATTGGACTTTCTTCTTGTTGAATTTTTCTATGGGCTTTGTCAGATATTTAACACATATCTCTTGCTGTTGGATTATATAGGATAGTTATCCTGTTACTCCACCCACTCATCCTTTTCTTCCCCCAAATCTCTGGCAGCCATTGTTCTTTGGCCATTTCCATAGTTATGGCTGTTAGAATCATACTATGATTTTTTTTTTCCAGTCCTGGGCTTGGGCTCAGGGCTTGAGCACTGCCCCTGGATTTTCTCAAGGCTGGGGCTCTACCACTTGAGCCATAGCACCATTTCTGGCTTTTTGCTACGTATGTGGTACTGAGGAATCGAACCCGGGTCTTTGTGCATGCTAGGCAAGCACTCTACCACTAGGCCAAACTCCCAGCCCCCATACTATGATTTTTAACCAACCAAACTCCATAGCAAATATTATAATTCACTGTGTTGTATATTTTATAGCTTTTTCTTAAAATATATTATTACACATGTCCAATTAGGTTGCAGAGACTCATGCAGGGATTTCTAGCTGCTTAACAGCCTAAGACATGGAGGAGGGGTGTTTAAAACTAGCACTGACAGAAAAGTCACTGAAGCTGTATCTCTAACTAAGCAACAAAATATCAGACTGGAAATGTGGTTCAAATGTTAGAGCAACAAGATCATATGAAAAATATAACAGAGAAAGTGTGAGGTCCTGAGTACAGTCCTGAGGAATAAAGCCAAGACAAAAAAGCAAAATAAAGTAAAACAAAAACAACATATATCTACTTTTGTAGAAACATGCAGAGGGTTTCATTGCTCTAAACATCCTATGGTCTACCTATTCCCTTCTTTCTTTTTCTAAAATTTTGTCAACTATTCATCTTTCTGATCTTTATAGTTTTTTTCTTCTTCTGAAGGTCATAAAATTGGAATTATGTAGTAGATTGCTTTCTGTTTGGCTTATTTTATATAGTAATATTTTATTTTAAAGTTGGTATTCCTATCTTTTTTCATATAATTTTATTGTAATTAATAGAAGGGTTACATTATATTCATCAGATAGAGGGTGCATTACTTCATATACATTGATAGCCTTTTTCATGTCTTGGTCCCCATTTCCCTCCTCCCACTCCCGCCCCTCATCTTGTTTTCCCCCCTTCCCTATCTGATTTCAAATAACCAAATATGCATATATCCAATATATCTGATAAGTTGACTTTCCCACCACCAAATGATGGTTATTTTACTGGTTTAAAGTGAGAGAAAGGAGGTGAACTGGGAGAATTTTTCAGGTATAGATTAGGGAGGGTCTGGAGCTTGGGAGGCAGTCTGTATGAGTGTGTGGCTGGCACATAAGTGCTAATTGAAGTCCTAGCTGTGTGGGATCCACCTAGAAAGCGAAGAGAGGGTGAAAATTGGAGAGTTGAGAAATAAATCCTGGAGTATGTCAGTCTTTGTCTTGAGTTTAATTTTGGGTTGAATAACTTTAGCTAAGTGTTTGCAAGATTTTTTTTTTCCCGTGAATTGTTAACATCTTGTAAAATATTTCTGTTGTATGTTGAGCTTTCAAATAATTTGTGATAAATTGTTTTATATTTAAGCAATAGCTTATTGCTAGATGTTTAAAATATTTTCTCCCTTTCTGTCTATATATGATATTTTTATAAAGAAAATTTAATTTTTTTCTATAGCTAATATTATATTTAAAGCTTCTACATTTTATGATGTTCTTAGTAAGGCCTTCCCCCATGCTAATACTCTATTTAAAAAATAATGCCTCACATTTTCTTTTAGTACTTTTAGTTTATTTGTTTAGTTTCATTTTTGCTCTTGTTGGTCATGGGACTTGAAATGGGCGCTGTTGCTGAGTTATTCAGCTTAAGGCTGAATAACCTTACTCCTTAAGCCATAGCACCACTTCTGGTTTTCTGGTTAATTGGAGATAAGAGTCTCTTGGATTTTTGTACCTGGGATGGCTTTGAACCCTGATCCTCAGATCTCAGCCGCCTGAGTAGCTATGATTACAGTTGTGAGCCACCATGCCTGGCTTATTTAGTTTTTTATTTGACAAGTTGATTATTCTCATGAATATAATGAAGGAATCCAGTTTTGTTTTTACTCAGATGACCAGACGGTAGTCTTTTGTTCTGCTCTCCATTAGCTAAATTCTTTTGTTTTTCTCTGAACTTACCTGGTAATATATATCACATTCTAATGTATAAGCTGCTTGTAAATTATTTCTAAAGTCTCCATGCTGTTTTATCAGTCTCCTTATCTATTTTTTAATATTTTTTATTGTAATTAATAAAAGGGTTACATGATATTTGCCTGATAGAAGGTGCATTAATTCACATATATTGATACCCTATCACATGTCTTGGTCCCCATTACCCTCCCCTCCACCCCCACCCTAGTCTTGGTTTTCCCCCTTCCCTATCCAATTTCAAATAACCAAATACAAATAAATCCAATATATCAGATAACAAAGTGAGATACTGTAACAATATGAGATAACCAAGGGACAGCAAAAGAGATGAGAGACAACATAGTACATTAAGGACAACAATCATTCATTGTATGGCTTTTGTTTCAATATCCTGGAGGTCTTTTCATTTAGCTTCATACTATATGGCCTTATGTATCAAGGTTTTGCTCTATTGCAGATCTCTGCTAGTAGAGCCCAAGGTTTCTACAGATTATGACAAATGAGGGAAACCATTGAGCCTAAGTTCCTTTGAGTCTGGCTTACTTCACTTAATATGATTTTTTCTAAGACTTTCCATTTCCTAACAAATGGGACAATGTCATTCTTTCTGACAGCAACATAGAATTCCATTGTGTACAAATACCACAACTTGTTGATCCACTCATCAACTGAGAGACATCTAGGTTGGTTCCATATTTTTGCTATGGTGAATAATGCTGCAATGAACAATGTTGTGCTAGTGGATTTAGTATGCCCTTGTTTCTGGATGGTTGGGTAAATGCCAAGTAGTGGAATTGCTGGGTCATAGGGGAGCTCTATGTTTAGCCTTTTGAGGCACTGCCATACTGCTTTCCATGGTGGTTGAAGGAGTTTACACTCCCACCAACAGTGTAGTAGTGATCCCTCCTGGCCACATCCCCTCCAGCATCTGTTGTTATTAGTTTTCCTGATCCTGGCCATTCTAACTGGAGTGAGGTGGAATCTTAGAGTTGTTTTGATTTGCATTTCTTTTATGGCCAGAGATGTTGAGCATTTCTTCATGTGTCTATAGGCCATTTTTGTTTCTTCTTCAGAGAAGACTCTCTTTAAGTCTTTGGCCCATTTTTTTTTTTTTGCCAGTCCTGGGCTTGAGCTCAGGGCCTGAGCACTGTCCTTGGACTTCTCAAGGCTAGAGCTCTACCACTGGAGCCTCAGCACCACTTCTGGCTTTTTTCTATGTATGTGGTACCGAGGAATCGAACCCAGGTCTTCATGCATGCTAGGCAAGCACTTTTAACCACTAGGCCAAACTCCCGGCCCTTGGCCCATTTTTTAATGCGATGGTTGTTACTTTGGAGATTAGTTTTGGAGTGATTCAATTTTTTGAGCTGTTGATATATTTTAGATATGAGGCCGTTGTCCGTTGTCTGCTTATCTATTTTTTTAAAGAATTTATTAACGTTGATTTTTGCATCATATTTTAAATGACAAGTTTAATATACAAGTGTTCAAGGAGGGAATCTCTATTTACAATCACTGGGACTTAGTATTTAGAACTTAATAACAATTAGGCTCAGGGTTTGTATGTCATAGAAACATATTAATTTATGAAATAAACATTATGTCTATAGAGTCATAGGTTTTTATGTCTATATAGTTATGTTTATATTTCCATTACCATGTCCATAGCTTTGGGTATGCAGTTATTGAGTCCTCGCTCTTATATCTTTGGACTTAATAGCCACATATTAAGGATACCATGCGCCTTTTGATCCTTAGGTCTTGACTCGTCTCACTCAACATGATTCACTCTAGATTCACCCACTTCCCTGCGAATGCCATTATTTTATCTTGTCTGTTGGCTATGTAGAATTCCATTGTGTATATATACCACAGTTTCTGTATCCATTCATCTGCAGTAGGGCATCTGGATTGTTTCCATCGCCTTGCTATTGTGAATAGTGCAGAGATGAACATAGCTGAGCAGGTGTCCTTATAATATCTTGGGTTATGATGTTCAGGATAGATGTGCATTCTATTTTTCAAAGTTGTTATTATTTTTAAGTAATAGTATCTGTAAGTAGTTGAAAAGGGGCTACTTAACATTCAACAAATCAGTTTATAAATACAATGCTTTTTTTTTTGTCAGTGAGGGGATTTGAACTCTGGGCCTGCGCTGTCCCTGAGCTCTTCAGTTCAAGGCTAGCATTCTACCACTTGAGACACATTGCTACTTTCCATTTTCTGGCAGTTAATTGGAGATAAGAATCTCATGGACTTGGGCTCTCCTAGCAGAGATTGACAATAGAACAAAATCTAGAGACATTAGGTCAAATAGTACGACACTAAATGTAAGGACCTCCAGGATAAGGAAACAAAAGCCATATAATGAGTGAGTGTTGTCCTTAATGTACTATGTTATCACTCATCTCTTTTCCATCCCTTGGTTATCTCATATTGTTACAATACTTCACCTTGTTACCTGATATATTTTATATGTGTTTAATTGGTTATTTGAAATTGGATAGGAAAGGGGGAAAATCAAGATAAGTGGGGAGAGGGTGGGAGGGAAATTGGGACCATGTCATGAGAAAGGGTATCAATGTTTGTGAAGTTATGCACCTTCTATCTGGTGAATATAATGTAACCCTTCTATTAATCACAATAAAAAATTATAAAAAAAAAAGAGCCTCATGGACTGGCTTTGAACTATGATCCTCATATCTCAGCGTTCTGAGTAGCTAGGATTACAGTGTGATCCACCCCTGCCCTGTCAGTAAAATGCATTTTGATCATTGTCTCTCATTCCATAACTGTTTTTCATTCCTCCCAATTCAACCCCTCCCCTATGTTTCTATAGTTTCAAAGGATATGCATTGACTATTATGCTTTCCAAATGTATTTGTTAAATTATATTTAGTATCTTTAAATACATGTACATAGAAGCTGCCATTCAACAAAGCAGTTTGGGAATACAATGAATATTGATCAATGTCATTCCTTTTGTCTATCTCTACAGTTACGATTTCCTCCCTAATAGAATTCTATTGATTTCACGTTTTTACTCTGGGGAAGACAGTAAAGAACCAGGTTTTATATTCTTGACCCAATCATCTGTTGTAAGGACATTGAGGGCTATTGCAGAAATAGTCACCAAGTCTGAGGACCACTTGGACCCATATTGGCTGCCAAACCATCTGCTTCTCTCTGCTGTACCTGGTGGTCCTATACTTACAAAGGCTTTCAGTATCCTATCTTGTTCCAGTTCCTCCTTTTTTTTTTTTTTTGCCAGTCCTGGGCTTGAGCTCAGGGCCTGAGCACTGTCCTTGGACTTTCTCAAGGCTAGAGCTCTACCACTTGAGCCTCAGCACCACTTCCAGCTTTTTTCTATGTATGTGGTACTGAGGAATCGAACCTGGGTCTTCGTGCATGCTAGGCAAGCACTCTACCACTAGGCCAAACTCCCGGCCTCAGTTCCTCTTTTTGAGAAGTGGGTTTGGGTGTATCTCCAGATGCTGAGCACCTTTAGTCTTTAGTATGCTAGAGGATATAACTTTCTGGCCATCTCTGTTTGCTTCTTGGAGTTAGGGCTCAACAAGAAAGAACTTCAGTCTTGGACCTTTATCCTGGGCACAGTGGTTCAGCCTGTAATCCTAGCTACTCAAGAAGCTGAGGTTTGTGGATCAAGGGTCTATGCAAGCCTTGGCACACAAGGACCTGAGACTCTTATCTCCAATTAATCTCTAGAAAATGGGAAATGGGGCTTGACTCAAGGGTAGGGCGGTATCCTTGAGCTAAGGAGCTCAGGGACAATGCCCACGCCCAGGGGTAGGGCAGTAGACTTGAGCTGAAGAGCTCGGGGACAGCATCCAGGCTGAGTTCAAGGCCCATGATTCACAAACAAAAGAAAGAAAAAAGTTATCTTTACATTTTACCTACTGTTTTATATCTGAAATAGAAGAGTATTCTGGAAATAAGAATTGTGACTAGACAGGAAATTCTTCACTGGTTCAACATCTGAATCAATGTTTTAAATGAATGGAGTCAATTGAATTTAATTCAATTCCTCATTGATAGAATTTAAAAGTTTGTGTTACTGTATCCTGCTCATTTCTTATTAAACTTACCTCTACAAATATAATCTTTAAAAAATAGAATGAACTCTCATTAATTATAATTAAATAGTAATCATTCCCAGGCACTGGTGCTCATACTTAATAGACCTTAAATAGGGAGATTAGCATGGCACCAGTGGCTCACACTTGTAACCCTAGCTACTCAGCAGGCTGAAATTGAGGACTGCAGTTCAAAGCCAGCCTGGGCAAGAAAGCCCATGAGAGAAAGGGGCTGACAGGGGAAAATAACTGGAAGAAAATGAGGGGAGATGTGACACTGTTCAAAAAGAAATGTATTCATTACCTGACCTATGTGACCTTCCATCTATTACCTTTACAATATAAAGACACACACATATATAAATGAAATCTGTGAGATTCATATCTTCAGTTAATTACCACTCCAAGAAGCTCAAAGTGAGGCAGTGGCTCTAGTGATAGAGTGCCAGTACCAAAGCAAAAATAGTCAGGTATAGCATCTGGGTTCTGAGTTCAAGCCATAGAACTGCCACAACAAACAAACAAATAACCCTAGAGACCTGATTATTCTTTTCCAAAAAGGAAACCATGGTGTTCTATTTAATGTTTGAGCAGTTACCTTATCACTTTTTTTTTCTAGAGGTGCAATGGTTTTTGCATTATATCTTCACTAGTACTTCATGCACATGTATTACTAATAACTATTGTCTTCTTCCTGTCGTGAATGGAAATAATTTAATGCTTCATCATATTGCCTAATTATCATTTTAAAATTTTATTTAGAAATGCTAGATTTTAGGTCAATTTAGAAAGCAAGTTTTAAGCCTAGAATCACTGAAAATGATATATTTATTCCTTAAATTTCAAACATTTGAACTAATTTGCCATATTTTTTTGTAGAATCAAAGACTTTTATATAAATGTAGGCTGTCGATTGGAGATATGTTATTTCTTTAACATAAATGATACTTATATAAGCACTCCCTATAATTTACTTTTATGTGGGCTAAGTATGCTGTTGTTCTAAACCTTTATAGTTCTGTAAAGACTTCCCTAATGGTTCACCTTTATTTGATCACACAACAGAATTTAAGTTTTCTTAGAAATATTAACTATTTTGGCATTTGGTGATTGCTGTATGATTAGGTGATTATTGCAATGTCTGACTGATATACATAAATATCATTGGGAGTATAGACTTTTATAAGTCTACTTACCTTGTTGGAGCAAGAGAGGTGAGAGTCCATTTGAGAGTAGCCTATTCTAAGCCAACAATCAAACACTTAAATGGAAGCTACTTGATCACCTTCAGTGTAACTGCCTACCTTTCACTCTATAAAGGCAAAAAAATTGAATGTGGATTTATGATTATTGGCTTAGCATAGACTACTCTCAGATGGGCTCAACTTTTTTACTCCCACATGCTAAATATGCACTTAAAAAATCCTGCACTCTTTTTCTACACATGTATATTTTTCACTCAAAGAAAGCTCAAAGCATTTTTATAGAATTTTTGTTTTTAAAGCTACTAATATCCATAGAATTTTACTATATTAATTATTCTAATTTTTTCAGTGACTAATTTTTTCCTCCTGTTAATATTAAAACATCTTTGCATTTTAGCATATTATTATTTACTTTGTATTATATTTTATGGCATTTTATTTTAATGCATATTGAAATCTTCCTAATATCATTTTATTTAGAATTATTACATGGAAATGCAGAAGTAAAATTAGTCTACTTTTTTGTGAACTACCCTTATGATATTTTGGTAATTATAATGATCTCTTGAAGACCCATAAAGTTAAATAACATTCTTCTTTGATTTGCTTTGAATGAAATTTTCAACTAAAAGTTTCCTACATGAGAAGTAATAATAATAAGCATTGGTGTCAATCATCCTAAATACAAATTTTCACTCAGCCTTCTTGACATTGCTCCAACCTCCAGTGGGGAGCTTATGTCATCCACTACTGGATTACATAGATATAGTATAAAATTAAATCTATTGTACCTCATCTGCTGGGTAAATGATGAAGCTGGGAATAGCTTTTCCAACATATACAGGCATGTGTACACATTCAATGCACCTCATTCTTTAATAGGATTTTAATATGTCTTGAAATGATAATAATGGTCTTTTGCATCATTTGTGTCAGGTATAAGATTTCAACTGATGTGAATGGAAGTTTAGTGAGTTTATCTAAGGAAATGGGCTACAAGGATGGCAAACTAAGTTTTTCAAAATTGTCTCAATTTACATCATTAGTTTTTTTCACATGGGGCAAATATAAAGTATATGAAAAAGAAAAGTGATAAAATTACTGAGCATTAGACTGGACTGCATGGTGATCACATTCTTCCTCTGCAATAGACAATTGCTTTGTTTATTATCTAATCATTCAAATGATTCGGTGGTGCTAATTAGATATTAAGAATCTGAATATCTTCTGTGAAAATGATGTATGTACTTGTGAGAAGGGAGAGGGCAGGGAGGAAGAAGTGTAACCTGGACGAGTACCTCAGTTAAATAGTAGTAATGAAAAAATATGAACTGCTGTAATTTAATTACAATAAAAGTGTTACATTTAAAACCTGAAAAAAAAGAATTTGAATATCTTTTGAAAATTTTCTCACCCTTTATCTTACTTCAGCAAAGAGGGAGGCAAAGGATTTATAAGTATACTAAGTGGTTAGTCATTGTTTCAGAAGAAATAATGTTAGTAAGGAAAAAATGGGTATTAGTCTACTTATTATATTTTGTTTTTAAAATAAAATATTCAATTAGTGATAGGTAATTTTCTGCCTGTGGTGTTAATACATAATTTCTCACTTTGGAGGTTGATAAACATGCCATGTAGTCATATCTTTAACAAATATCCACATTAATACTAATGTTTATTTTAGAATCAAACATGGTTTATTATAATGCAGAGTTCATTTTGAATTTTTTGTTAGGAGACGTTATTAAACATTTTATGTGTTATAAATTATGTATAATGCTACAGTCAGCAGCATCTTGAACTACTTGCTGATCCAGAAATTCCATCTCTGATGACAGTTTGCAGATTCAAAATGAGAATAAACCCAACTGTGCTTTTTAAAAACATGTAAGAATGGAATGGAGAGGAATTATATCCTACTGCATATCATAGATATTCACAGATTCTAGGGAGATTTGTAATACAAATTAATAGCCAATTCAAATATAGGAGAAACACTGTCATGGAAGCTATAGGAACAAATCTTGCTAGCTAGTCTTAACTTTTATTTAGCAAAGTCAAAGAAAGGACCTTCTGGTTTCAACAGAAGGTACAGACAATTATTGAATCAAGAGGAGATATATTAAATATATTTTGCTAATTATTTTACCATCAGGAAGGATACCACTCTGTATATTATGTTTAAAATGATAAGAATAGTAGCAATAAAACATTTTTAAATAAAGCACACTGACAATAATAACAAAATATTTATTTAGTTCCTTTTACTTTGAACTTATTGACATTTCAAATTTGCCATAACTTTCTCAAGGAAATGCTCAATCATTTTCTTCAGCTTGGCTACAATGTTGTTAACTAATACGTTTTCTTTTGGTCTCAATTGAGAACCAATAGGATGAAAAAAAGACTCATGTTCATTTCCTATTACTGAGCAAACATGGCAATATGATACAGAAGAATAAATGAATATACCTTAAATATCTTTTTTCATATATTTTTATTGTAATTAATAGAAGGGATATATTATATTCACCAGACAGGAGGTGCATTACTTCACATACATTGATAAACTTTCTCATGTCTTGGTCCCCATTTCCCTCCTCCCACCCTGCCCCTTGTTTTCCTCCCTTCCCTATCGAATTCGAATAACCAAATACACATATATACAATATATCAGATAACCAGGTGAAATATTGTACCAATATGTGATAACCAAAGACAGCAAAAGAGATGAGAGATAACATAGTACATTAAGGACAACAATCACTCATTATATGGCTTTTGTTTTTATATCCTGGAAGTACTTTCATTTATCATAACTCTATATGGCATTATGTATCTAGGTTTTGTTCTATTGTAAATATTCTAGGACAGCCCAAGGTTTCTACTGATTATGACAAATGAGGAAGACTCTTGGACCTATGTTCCTTTGAGTTTGGCTTACTTCACTTAATATGATTTTTTCTAAGTCTTTCCATTTCCTAACAAATGAGGAGATGTCATTCTTTCTGACAGCTGCATAGAATTCCATTGTGTATAAATACCACATCTTGTTGATCCACTCATCAACTGAAGGGCATCTGGGTTGGTTCCATATCTTTGTTATGGTAAATAGTGCTGCAATGAACATCATTGTGCTGGTGGATTTAGTATGTCCTTGTTTCTGGACTACTGGGTAAATGCCAAGTAGTGGAATTGCTGGGTCATAGGGGGGAGCTCTATGTTTAGTCTTTTGAGGAACTGCCAAACTGATTTCCATAGTGGTTGATTGAGTTTGCACTTCCACCAGCAGTGCAGTAGTGATCCCTCCTGGACACATCCCCTCCAGCATCTGTTGTTAGTAGATTTTTTAATCATGGCCATTCTAATTGGAGTGAGGTGGAATCTTAGAGTTGTTTTGATTTGCATTTCTTTATGGCCAGACATGTCAAGCATTTCTTCATGTGTCCATAGGCCATTCTTATTTCCTCTGCAGAGAAGACTCTCTAAGTCTTTGGCCCATCTCTTAATGGGATAGTTGTTTCTTTGGAGATTAGTTCTGGAGTGATTCAATTTTTTGAGCTATTGATATATTTTAGATATGAGGCCTTTGTCTGTTGTATGGTTAGTGAAGATCTTCTCCCACTCTGTAGACTTTCTAGTTAATTTCTTAGCTATGTTCTTTGCCACATAGAAGCTCTGCAGTTTAATGCAGTCCCCCTTATCCAGACATTCTCTGACTTGTTCTGTTTCTTGGTCCTTATTAAGAAAGTTTCGACCTGTGCCAAGGAGACGTAGAGTATCTCCAAATCCTTCTTGTGAAGTTTTCAGTGTGTCGGCTTTTACCTCCAGGTCTTTGATCCATTTGGAGTTAATTCTAGTGCAGGGTGACAAAGAAGGATCCAACTTTAGTTTTCTGCAGGTGCTTAATCAGTTCTGCCAGCACCACTTGTTGAAGAGGCTTTCTTCCATTCTATTTTTTTGGCTCCCTTATCAAAGATTAGGTGACCATAGGTCTGTGGGTTAATACCTGGGTCTTCATTCTATTCCATTGGTCTCCAGGCCTGTTCTTATGCCAGTACCAAGCTGTTTTGGTCACTATAGCTCTATAATAGAGTCTAAAGTTTGGTATTGAAATTCCTCCTGCGCTGTTCTTTCTGCTAAGAAGTGTTTTTGCTATACAGGGTCTTTTATTGTTCCATATGAAATTTTGGATTGCCTCTTCTATTTCTTTAAAGAATGACATTGGGATATTGATGGGTGTTGCGTTGAATTTGTAGATAGCCCTTGGCAAGATTGCCATTTTCACGATGTTGATTCTTCCAATCCAGGATCATCGGAGGTTTTTCTATTTCCTCAGTTCTGCTTTTATTTCCTTTTTCAGGGTTTTAAAGTTTTCATCAAAAAAGTCCCTTACATTCTTTGTTAAGTTAATTCCTAGGTACTTTATTTTCTTTGAGGCTATTGCAAAAGGAGTTGCTTTTCTCATTGTTGCCTCGTTCCTCTCATTGTTGGCATATAGGAAGGCAGTTGATTTTTGAGGGTTAATTTTATACCCTGCTACCTTGCCAATGTTTTGAATCAGCTCAAGCAGCTGGGGAATGGAGTCAATAGGGTTCTTTAAATACAGAATCATGTCGTCTACAAAGAGGGAAAGTTTCACTTCCTCTTTTCCTATTTGGATCCTCTTTATGCTTGCTTCTTGCCTTATTGCTCTGGCTAGGAATTCTATTACTATGTTAAAGAGGAGTGGTGAGAATGGGCATCCTTGTCTCATTCCTGATTTTAGAAGGAATGGCTTTAGCTTTTTGCTATTAAGTATAATGCTAGCTGTGGGTTGGTCATACACAGTCTTTATTAAACTGGAGAATGTTCCATGGATTCCTAATTTCTCCAGAGCTTTTAGCATAAAGGGGTGTTGGATCTTGTCAAATGCCTTTTCTGCATCTATTGAGACAATCATGTGATTTTTGTCCTTGCTCCTGTTGATGTGTTGAATTACATTAATTGATTTGCATATGTTGAAACAGCTTCGCCTCCCTGTGATGAATCCTGTTTGATCATAGTGTATAATTTTTTTGATGAGTTGTTGTAGACGGTTGGCCAGTATTTTGTTGAGAAGTTTTGCATCAGTATTTATCAAAGAAATGGGTCTATAGTTCTCTTTCTTTGATGAATCTCTGTCTGGTTTGGGGATGAGGGTTATAGTGGCTTTGTAGAATGAGTTTGGTAAAGAGCCTTCATTTTCAATTTTATTGAAGAGCTTGAGGAATTTTGGTGTGAGCTCTGCTTTGAAGACCTTATAAAATTTATCTGTGAATCCATCTGGCCCTGGCTTTTCTTGGATGGAAAGTCTCTTATTACCATTTCAATTTCAGTGCTTGAAATAGGTCTGTTTAGTTGGATGAGGTCTTCTTGGTTCAGTGTGGGTATGTTAATATTGGCTAGAAATTTATCCATTTCTTCTAGATTCTCAAATTTGTTGGTATAAAGGTTTGGGAAGTGTTCCCTCATGATGCTCTGGATCTTGGTTATTACTGTTGTGATATTACCATTCTCATCTGTGATTTTATTTGGGTGTGCTCTCTTCTTTTTTTGGTAAGATTTGCTAAGGGTCTGTTAATCTTGTTAATTTTTTCAAAGAACCAACTCCCTGTTTTGTTGATTCTTTTTATAGTATTTTTTACTTCAATTCATTTAATTCTGCTTTGATTTTAATAATTTGCTTCCTTCTACTGGGATTAGGGTTGGTTTGTTGCTCTTTTTCCAAGAGCGTAAGGTGGGACATTAAATTGTTGGTTTGCAATTTTTCCAATTTGTTAATGTAGGCACTAAGAGCTATAAATTTCCTCCTTTGCTATGTCCCAAAGGAGCTGGTATGTTGTGTGTTCCTTTTTATTAAATTTCATAAACTCTTGAATTTCTGTTCTGCTCTCCTCAATGACCCATTGGTGATTCAACAATGTGTTGTTCAATCTCCATAAGTTACAGGGTTTTTGTTAGTGGAGATTGGTGTTCAGTTCCAATTTAATGACCTTGTGGTCTGAGAGAATACATGGAATAATTTCAGTCTTTCTGAATCTGTACAGGTTTGTTTTATGCCCTAAAATGTGGTCTAGTTTGAAAAATATTCCATGTGCGGGTAAAAAACATGTATTTGTGATGTTGGTTTGTGACATAATCTGCAGATGTCCGTTAGATTTAATTGGTCTATACAGTTGTTCAATTCTGAGATTTCTCTGTTGAGTTTTTGCCTGGTTGATCTGTCATAGGTGAGAGTGGTATGTTAAAGTCATCAGCAATCACTGTTTTTCAATCTATGTGTGGTTTTATTGAAAGTAAAATTTTCTTGATGAAGTTTGGTGCTCCAGGATTAAGTGTGTAGATACTTAATACCTTTAAATTTCTATTCAGAAATTCAGCAATAAACACCAATAAACACCAAAAAATGCCAAGATCTCTAAAAATACTAGCCTTTCCAATATAATGTGCTTAAAGTCTTGTTAATTGTAGCATGATTGTTAGCCATTGTGGGAATTGAGGAAACTGGGATCCACATAACTATAGAGGATATATTAAGTCCAGTGTAGGTATAGACCATGGTTCTTGGACAGCATTTTTAGCAGCTTTAAATTTACTCACAATGCCAGGGATCAAGTCCAGGGAAGTTGACTTATTTCTAAGCTTATTCTGTTCTCAAACAAAACAATTTGAAGGAAGGTCTGTTGTAAATTTTCTCAGAGTGCTTATAGGTTAGTCTTTAAATGACTCCTCCAGACACATGGGATTGGCCCAATTCAGATAGGGCTTGTTTGGTATTTGCTAATTATTACAGCTGCTATACTTTTGGTCAAAGTCTAAAATTCTAAGATTTAGTAGCCATAAGGCAACTAAATTCACAGTCCACTGTAAGAGAGATCCCAATGAGAGTCTGTTCAAAGAATGGTTAGCAATATTCAGGAAAAGAACTATTTCATTGTTCCAAGCAATTATAAATGCTTTAATTTTTTTCATAAATAAATACTGTGGTGAGGAGGGAGAATTTAAGACTCCACTGATCTTAATGTGTATGGGAAAGGTGAATACTTGGTGCACTTTTATAACAGGCTGAACAACTTAATGAGTTTTAGAAAGAAAGAAAAAAAGCAGTAAATCATTGGGAGTTCATTGTTTAAGCTCTGAGTTCTTATCAGATAAAACTACTTCAACCTTGAAATAAGTGACTGTTGGGATCATATCAACCCACTTTTTGTAGGGTGAAGTATAAATTAGCCACAATATGGTACTTCTCCTCCCACTCCGTGTCAGACAGGAAACTAAAGGATTTAGATGTTTGACAGTACATGCTTGGGTTTCAAGGCATATTTGAAGGAGTTTTCAGGTTCTATACAAGAATGGATCGGTTAAGGAAACTCTAGGCCTTTGTGTTGAACAACATAGTATTTTGTTTTGTTCTACCTGATTTAGATACAAATCTTTAAAGGAAAAGGAAGGTATTTCTTGGAAGCTAATAGTACCTGAGCTAGAATCTTCTTAACTGTAGTTATCATTTGACCAGTCTCATTTTTACAGGTAGATTAACTGAGTTGCAGAGAGGTGTTATAACTTGGATAGGTCATGAAGTTGGTCTGAACTGCAACTAGGAGACCTCAGATCTAACTCTGGATGCTGTTTCACTACACTGGAGGAAAAAAAAAAAGCAACAAGGTTGGAAACAGCTTGAAAATGAATGTCCCATGTTGTCTATCAATTAGGGCATCTTTATAGAGTACTCTTTACCTATGAATGTCATCACAGAGGTCATCTCTCTACAGTTATTTTAGATTAGTTCCCTGTTGAGCCTTGGTCTCAGTTATTTGAGAAACATAATAGTTTATATCAGTGGTGTCACTTTGTTTCCTTTTTAGTACTTATTACAGGTCATCTTTTAAAGTTTCTCTTATTACTTTTCATATCAGTAAAAAAATTTTATATTGCAGCACATTTGAACTCTGAGGCTTATCATTTATTTCATAAGGGTTGGTTCAGAATAGAAATTTACTCTCTTAAGTATGTAAAAACATTTAATCTATTTTTAAGCTCATTTTGTCTTTTTCTATTAAATTTATTACAAGTATGGCCCTGGTCATTTCTAGGTATATGTAAATTTTGAAGCATGCAATTGAGCCTACAAACATTTGATGAGCCATTGAATTCCATAATCTTTATTGTTTATAATAATTTTCTTTCTCATATCTAGATGCTTTGGAAGTGCATTGTTCAACGTAGTAGATGCTGGTGCTATGTGGTTATTCAAAACTAAGGTTAACTAGTATTAAAAACATAAGTCTAATAAAAGACTTATTTTTCAAGTAATTAATACTTACATGTGATTAGTGGCTAGTATGTTGGACGACAATGTTGATGATTTAGATACAAGACATGTCCATGATCACAGAAAGTTCTACTGGTCCCTCTGCTCTACCAAAACAAATTCCCCCTTTCAAGATCCTGATATCTAGAATGGTCCTAATCACATTTTAAGGCATTAGTCATTTCTATAGAATTTAAACAAACAATAGATTGATGCTTGCATATTGTTTGGTTTGGGGACTTGATTATAACTTACATCCAGAGGATAAAACATGTGTAAGGGGAAAGTAATAAAAATCAAGTTTAATGTAAATTGTAAATTGTGGTGTCTAAAGGAATCCATGTACCAATTCCATGACAATACTGTAGAACTTTTGGTATTTGATTAATGAGTTCTTGATCAAAGAGCTCCTTTTCCTTCCTTAAGGTAGTCCTACAAAAGAAGTCTGGTCCATACAAAAGCTCCAAATCTACAATTATTTACAATAAAGCCTATCTGAAAAGCATTGAACCCAGCTCTGTTTAATCACATTAAAAAATCTTAAAACCTAGATGTTCATGACAAATGCAAGGGAGAGTTAATGTAGAATATAACTGCATTTATTGAACATAAAAGCTTGATAGTAATATAGTAGAAATGAAAAGGAATTTTCATGTTAATGTACATAAAACTTCATTTTTATTGTTTATCCCTTAACACACAATTTATTCCCTAAAAATGAGCTATAATTAAATCCCAAGAACAAACTAAATTTTTTCTTCTTTTATCATTTCTTTAAATTAAGATCCATTCTTTTGTGTAGTGGATGTTTTTGTTGAGAGTCCTCTATCAGTGTAATTGTGCCTCATTGAAAGCACTGTCTCCTTGTTCCCCACCTTTGTCTGCTTCAAATTTTCTCATTTTCTTTGTTATAGCATTTGGACTATGATGTACTTAGATCAGATTTTTCTAGAATTGATCGTACTTGGTAGATTTTGATCTTCTTGAATATGTGGCTTCCCATATTTGGTGAGCTTTAGACATTTTTGACTATTATTCCATTAACTATTGCTTTTGTTCTTTCCTACTTCTTTTCTCTCATTCTGAGAGTCCAGATACATGCTTTGTATATGATATGTGTTATTTATATTCCCCTTCATGTTTTTTGCTATAACCTATATATATTATAAACAATGTTTAGCTTAATTATTTTCCTTTTAGTTACTGTTCTATTATGTTGTTGCTTTTGTTTTTTGTTGTTTTGGGTTTTTTTTGGTCACAGCGCTTGAACTTTGGGCCTGGGCACTATCCCTGAGCTCTTCAACTCTAGGCTAGTGCTCTACTACTTGAGCCACAGCACTACTTCCTAGTTACTGTTCCATTGAAGCTACCTATTGCATTCCTAGTTTCACTTACTGAGTAAATTTAATTAGTTTCAATTATTATACTTCTTCTACTCCAGAATTTCCATTTGACTGAAAGCATCATTTCCCATTCTTATGAATAAAATTCTGTTTCAGTTATTTTCTTTTTGATGTTTTAGTTATTGCATTTTAATTTAGTTAATTTTTTTTTTTTGCCAGTCCCGGGCTTGAGCTCAGGGCCTGAGCACTGTCCTTGGACTTTCTCAAGGCTAGAGCTTCAGCACCACTTCTGGCTTTTTTTTTTCTATGTATGTGGTGCCGAGGAATCGAACCCAGGTCTTCGTGCATGCTAGGCAAGCACTCTACCACTAGGTCAAACTCCCGGACCCAGTTAATTCACTTTCATATAGAAAGTAGAAGTCTCTTCTTTTATTTAACTATTTCAAAAGAATGAAGCCAGTTGTGGGTAGCATGCATGGTGGTTGTTGAAAGGAACTGAAAGGGATGTATTTGCCCACAGTTAGGTATTTTGTGACACTTTTGGTTAATCAATGATTACATTCTTTTTTTTTTTACAAGGGCTGAAGAATTACACCTAGTGATGAATCTTTCTTGCTGGCAAATTTCCAAGGCAGTTCAAGGCAACTCATGTTAAGAGATCAGATGTCAGTTATAGTGCAGGCTGATAATCATAAGACTGGGATGTAAAATGAGTTGATTACTATTATTATTATCCTTATTGTATTGAACTGTTTGTGACATATTAAGAAAAATACATTTGTATTGAATGGTGAACCTTATACTACAAATTTCATTGAAGTTCTAAATAATGATATCTATTTTAAGAAAGATTCTCTTTTAATGGGGGTAGATAAATAAAGTACAAGCAGAACACCTTTTTCCGCGTTGTCACTTAAAAAAAAAAGAGAAAGAACCAGAGAAATTATTTAATTAAAAAGCTGGCAATTAGGTAATTCTGATTTAGACTCACTGGTATTTGATTAGTTTATCCTGATTTTAAGAAAACCTAATCATGTCTAAAAAAATCGTCTTGGCTCACTTTCAAAAAAATCTTTCTAAATGGTAACTTCTTTGTACAATTACTTAAAAGTGCTAATAACAGAAAACCTTTTTTCTTATCAATGCTACATGTTAATCTGTCAGTTCTGATCTAGTTTGGGTTCTTCTATCATTCTTAGGACACTATTCTTCACCTATAGGCATAGCTCTTCTGGAGTCTTAATAGAAATTCAGTTTTGTTTACTTATTGTTACTTATATTTACACAACAGAGTTAAACCTCTCCGTTTCTTGATTTTTCAGGCATTGCTTTCTATTTTCTTTTTCAGTATTTCAGTATAGTCATTTATAGTGGAGGATTTGGTAAAAAGTCATCAGAAATGGTACATTGAATTTTGTTCTCACTTCTTTAAGAGCTTGGTTTATCAAGTCTCTTGTAACTTGGAGTCCTGACCTCCAACCTTTGTTTTCTCAGCTTCTTGAAACTGTTGCAAAATCTAGGTTACAGTTCTCCAGTAGATCTCCTTATTTTACTCTGAGAATTGGGAAATTCCCTAAGTATAATGAAGAGACATATGAAATCACCTGAATAGGTTTTCTTTTTCTCTGTAAACTTGGCCTTTCAAGTCCTGGCTACCACAATTATCCACTGAGGACTCCCAAAGAATTGTTTTGACATTTTGTCCAGAATGCAAATGGTTCACAGTAAGACAGTCTGTCTTCTACAAACTGTTCATCATGAGTGCAAAAAGTTAAGGATGCTACATTTTATTATTTTTTTCCCAATAAATCTGTGTAGTGTGCCTGATATGAAGTCAGGTGTTTAGGGAAGTTAGGTACCTGCCAGGGCAAAAATCAAATACAATAAAGAAGTGGGCCTGAGTTCACATCAATTCTTTTGACATATTAATCAAAGCCCAATAATATGTTTCATATTTGGTTTTGGGGTTTAAGAATCATTAAATGATTTATTTTTAATTTCATTGCCTGAAATATGCATTTTTCTCCCCACTACAATCTGCTAAAGGAAAATTCTGAGTATATTAAGATGGTATCATAGTGAATTTATGCTTTTTAAATGGATACAGAGGCACATAGTGTATCTTGAGTTCCATTTTGGTTGGATAATGTAAGTTTCCTTTGGCAATTTTTCTGAAGAATGTTAAACATCCTTTCCCTTCATAGGTAGATGTGGAGGCTGGGATCCTGCCCTACATATTTATTGTCACATTCCTTCTCTCACCTGGAAACCATAGCTCATTGATGTAGAAGAAAAGCAGGCTTTCAACACATACATTTCAAATCTATGCTTCTGAAAGATTAAAGTCATGTTTTAAGGGGTCATGTTTGAAGATGCATGTAAGAAGGATGCACTTAAGAAGCATAAATCAAGCAAATAATGTAGTATCTCTGGGCCCAAGTAATAATAATTTCAAATCAATAAACTTTAAAAGATTATTTGTTGCATTACTATGTGACTTCTTAGACAATAAATTCTTCTGACTTTTTCTTCAACCCAGACTTTTCTATTGGTTAGTCTTCCACAGGTAAGGGAATTTATGAAGTTACTTTTGTTTAACTGTGGAAGGATCAGAGTGAGAGAGATGGATTTGGCCACAAGAGCTTTTCTATGCTCCTCAACGTATTCTGCACATATAATATTTTCTGTCTCCCCAAGTTCGATTTCCTATTTCATTAATAATGGCCCTTGGAAAAATGACAGGAAGTCTCTCATAGACATTTTATATTAACCAGGTCTTTGCCTGAGGGACACTCAAAACAATCATCTACCCTCTTGAAGTTGGTAACAGCCTTAAAAGTTTGCTTTCCTAAGAGAGGAGGCCATGACTACCTTAAAGAAACTCAGTGTTCTGATGGAAAATATTATTGAATCAGAAGAGGGAAATATAGCCTGTGAGTTATAAATACTTCCATTTTGTGAAAGTTTTCAGTAAGGTGAAGAGGGATGAATGGCATAATTTTGTCTGAGGAAGTGACAACATATTCTCTGAACTACTCAAGGTGATACTGCTCAGGCCTCCAGCAGTAATAGAAATAAAGTTTCTGAAAGGTATTTTATCAGTTGCTCTAGGTTCCATAGGGGAACTTGGATCTCCACTTTTCTTTAAAGTAGAGAGTTTGCTTTTATCATTGAAGTGTGTTTAAGAGAAATTTCAAAAAGAACATAGCATTTAATTCTTGAAAGTCAGAAATATGAAGCACAATAATCTATTCACCTCATTCATTTATTTTTTTTTTAGCCAAACTGCTTGAAAACTAACACAAGCACATATGAGGGATGTTCTGGTAATTCCAGTACAAAATTAAATAATACTTTTTGGCTACTATGTTTGATTAATATTTTTTGTTCAATTAGAATTTTAATGATTTTTTTGGTTTGCTTTGCCTAACAAGGTTATGAATGATGAGGCATTTAGAGCCAGACCTGTAGGCTCCAAGGGTTGCAATTTAAGTAGGGAGTACTTACAATGGCGAAAGGGAGAGAGAGAGAATTTTCTCTTATAATATGCATAGCTTGCTGAAACCTGAGTTTCCCAGATTGTCTTCCTTGAGTTCCCATATCTGTAAGAATAAAGGGAAAGCAGGAGGCAGCACAGCAGACTTGGAAAGCAGATTGGTTTTCCTAGATTCAGTGAATGTAATTCCAAAGCAGGAACTTTCCCATAATGCTCTGCTGCAGCCTTGTATTTCCAGGGGCAGTGGGCTCCCTGTAGCAGAAGGAGACAGAAAGACATATCACACGCTAATATTTTCTGACACCCTATTTATTCAGAAGAGAAAGAGTTGGGAAGTGAACTCTTATTACAATGAATATCACCTCAATGATATAGACAAATTTGAATAAAATTGAAATCTCAGAATTTCTCAATTTTCCTTGAAGTTCCTTGTTCATATATTAATGAAGGTTTTCAGGCCAATGGTTGAAGCCTCTTGGCTGTCCTGGGACAAGAGTCAGAATATCTGGCACATAATTCACTGGTCATGTATGTACCGGAAAAACTTTAGGTTATTTTGATGCATTTCTTACCATTTGCTTTTGCCTGAATATACTAAAGCTATAGGTATGCTGCCTTAATTGGCTGCCTTATTTGTATTTTATATGTATTTGACCTTTAACTGTCAGCTTTATATCTTCATTCTTAGAGAAATGAGTGACAGCTTCAGGAATATGGGAGGGGTGTGAAGAGAGAGATATTTGGCATGGGAAGAATTTTGGAGGCATTCTAAACATCACATATATGGTGACCACCTGGTCTAACTAAGCCCATTAACTTCACAAAGCCTGATATATTGATAAAATTATTGAAAGAGCAGACAGAAATGTGATTGCTTTGGTTTAAACCAGCCTGAGGCAAGGGACCTCGCTGGAAATTGCCATTTGGCTTTGCAATCTATTATGGGCCTTAGAGATTTGCCCTTCCCTGCCAGTTTCACTTGCAATTCTGCCTTGACACTTCCCTTAATTCTGTTTAGGAAACCTGGTTACCAAGGTACAGAGGAGAAAGAGTGGGAAGCAGATAAGCTCAAGCTATACTGAACTTTAGAAAAGTACAAAAAGAAAAGAAAGAAAAACCACAAAACAACAACAACAACAACAACAAAACCCTACTGTTAATCTGAAAGTCTCTGAGGAAGGTCTGGCCTGAGTTTTTCGGTTTCCTGATTGGCAGCCACAGCAAGTCAAGAGTCTGTGTGGTTCTGAATTCTGCTCTCAGCATTCTCTTTCCCCTGCGGCTAAGGCAGTCCTCTTGAAGAGCATCTCAGATACCAAGCCCCTGAAAGCTCAGGTATCAGTAGGAAAGGAAAAAAGGAACAATTCCTCCAGGGTTTCAGAATACTGTTTTCTTTCTCACCTTGATGAGCATCTGAAAGCATGCCCAGGCTTTCGCTCTTGGGAAAAGTGATCCCCTTTGCTGATCTTCAGATGAGGAAGACACCCCATCTACCTACATTCTCTTGTTTGCTGAAACTAATTCCAAAGAATCAAGGATAGCATACACGAAGATCCTTGTTAACTAAAGTAGTCAACTAGTGGCACGGAGATGAATAGAATTATTGCCAAACAACCTTTTAGGTATTGCTTTAAAAACAGGTATGCATTGGGGTTTTTGTTTTGTTTTGTTTTTGTTGTTTTTTTAATAGCAACCTCTAGTTTCTGGTAAATGAAACTGACTTGTGTTTTTCCAATTGTAACAGAAAATTAACTTTTAAAATAATTTTGAATTAGAAAAGGGAAATTGCTTCTTTAAAAACTATTAAAGTAATGATAGTGCATTGCTTTACTAAGATCCAACACCCATGAATGCTAGTTGTAAATGATTAAAGCTCAAGAAATGTAGACTCAGAGAAAAAGTAGTTGAGAACTTCTGAATTTAAAATATATTTATAGATTTGTATGCTGTGGAATATCATGTACAGGTTAGTTGTTTGGTACTGTATGGTCTCTTACAATTTACCTCCTAAAAGAAAGTATTATGAATTTTAATCCCACAGTGTGCATTGAAAAAGCAACAGAGGTTATGTTTCACTCTAGGTTTTTAAAGTTGGCTCTTGATTGGACTTTTGAATAGTTGAAGCTAATTCTAAAGCATTGAACTTCCTTTGCTATCCCTTAGTTATCTCATATTGTTATAGTATCTCACTTTGTTATCTGATATATTGAATTTATTTGTATTTGGTTATTTGAAATTTGATAGGGAAGGGGGGAAAACCAAGACAGGTGGGGGGGGTGTAGGGGGGGAGGGAAATGGGTACCAAGACATGTGAAAGGGTATCAATGTATGTGAATTAATGCACCTTCTATCTGGCAAATATCATGTAACCCTTTTACTAATTACAATAAAAAATGCAAAAAAAAATAAAGCATTGAACTGTGAGAGCCCATTTGGTTTCTAGATTTAGTGCCTCAAAATCTATTTATCCCATGCCTAGAGCTAATATTATTTCCTTGCATCCAACTCAACTGTCTAATATCCTGGGAAATTACCAACAATAAAATACAAACACAGTTATTCACCAAACAGAAAAGACGTTTTAAAGAGAAGAAACCAGAAATGCAGGCTTTGCATGTATTCATTCACTTAAAATAGATCGAGAATCTTTTTGTGGGGAGAGATGAACATATTTAGTGAAACATAAAGGATGAGGCAGTACAGTCGCTGCTTATAGGATACAAAGTACTGCATGATTATGGCTTGGTGACTAGAGTGTAGGCTTTGGAGTTTGACAATTGTGGGTGTGATTGTCACTGTTTCCTACTTTGTACTATATGATTGTGTATCCGTCACCTGTAAGCCACGGTTTCCTTAACTACGAACTAAAGAAAATAATATTTTGTTGTGGGATTAATTTAGAAAAGATAAAAATCAAGGCCTAGTATAGAAATCTATGATTTTCTCCCTTTTCCTGATTTTGAAATGAATCACCCAGCTTGGTACTTGATTTTATACTTATCTGGTGTAATTCTGTTTGCAATTGCTGCTCAGTTGTAACATCATAAGTCCAATATAGGAAGAAAAATATATTCCTCTTTATATTGCCTGCAGTACTGGGGTCAGCATCAGTACTCAAGGTCCACAGGTTGATTAGAAGGACAATAAGGTAAGTAGGGTAAACAGTCACAAAACTTTGAGTGGTTTGGAGTAGTCATTATTTAATTGGTTGCAAAAGTATTTTATTCTATGTTATTCTCTTAGACAAATCATTTTATGCTTTCCATAACAGCTTATCTGCCATCTATATGTGGAACAAGTGTATAGGTTACAATGTCATTCATGAATTTTACAAATTGGTATAAATAGTAAAAGAAGCATTTTCTAAAATTCCACAGTACCATTTCACTACCTTGGAATGATTTGTCTTTGTGTCCTCTAATGCACCATCTGTCCTCAAGGTTAGGGATAATGTCTACCATTTCAACTATTGTTATACAATGCCTAGCAATCAGAAGGCACTGATTACTGATAAGTGAATGAGTGAAGGAATGAATCAAGAGATGTCAGATCATCCAAAGTGAATGGCTCTTGGTAGATATTTTCTTGTGAATACGGTGGTTGGTTATGTATGAGTCCAGAACCTGGTACTTGTATTTCAGGGTTCCTTCTGTGTCAAAATTCAGCTCAGTAGAAGTACCAAAAGGTTAAGATCAGTACATTAGTTTTCATCCAATAAATTCTTATTAATGATTAAGATATTTAGGAAGAACTATGGAGTTAATTGGATCCATCAGATCACAAGCTCCAATATCATATAATGTGTATCTAATAGAGTCCCATACATTGGCACTTGCTAATAAATATAAAATGGTTGAAGCAAAATAGTTCTATAAGATATAAAGGTATACTTTTATGAGCTCTTCTAGCCTTATGTAGTTTTCAGTTGAAGATCTGGTTCAAATGGAATGTATCTTTTTAATTCTTTTTTTTGCCAGTTCTGGGCTTGAGCTCAGGGCCTAAGCACTTTTCTTGTGTTTTCTCAAGGCTAGCACTCTACCACTTGAGCCACAGCACCAGTTCTGGCTTTTTAAAAAATGTGTGTGGTACCGCGGAATCGAACCTGGGCCTTCTGCATGCTAGGCAAGCACTCTACCACTAGGCCAAACTGCCAGCCCTGAAATATATCTTTTATCTGTTTTCTATATGGCAACTCCCTGAGTTCAAGCCCAAACTTTACTACTTTCTAGCTATGTGACCATGGATGGTTTACTATAATTTTGGTCTTACTTTTCTTGTCTGAAAAGTTATGACAACTTTCTACCTCTGTCAGAGAGTGTTTATAAAGAAAAAAAAAGAAATAATCCATATAAAACATTTATTAGTCTGTCTGGCATATAATTATAGCCAACTAAGTATTAGAAGCTATTATTATTAATATCATTACTGCCTCATTGAGGCACGAAAATAACCAAGCTCTTAAGTGTTATATAGCAAGTTGAAAATGAAGAATTTTAACTCTTTGGAAACCAGATTCCCTTATGCTGTTCCATATTAATGGGTTTGTAGAGTCTTCCTTTATGGTATAGCTGTATATGGGAGTGTCTGCCAGACTAATTGCCTTTGACTCCTTTCACCTGGTGTAGTGCTTATCACATGCTAAGCTTTTAATAAATGTTTGGTGACTGAGAATATATGCAAGTTACTGAAAGTCAGAGTGTAACATGCCATCCAAAGTATCAAGAATAGTTTAAAATTTTTGTTTTATGATAATATTTCAAATCTTTTTTTGTTTTAAAGTAAAATAAATCCCTCTAAAACTTATCTGGATGTGTTTGTTTTTAGAAAGAGACTACTAATGTTGTTTGGATAGAGACAATCTGTACTTTTCTATAAATATGTCACATTTTCAAACTATAAGACAAAAACAATAAAAAGCCTCAATCTCCAGTCTATTGTTTCAAAGTTCATCCATTTTGCAGATTTTTTAAAAAATATTTTTTATTGTAATTAATAAAAGGGTTACATGATATTTGCCAGATAGAAGGTGCATTAATTGATACCCTCTCACATGTCTTGGTCCCCATTACCTTCCCCCTACCCCCCATCTTGGTTTTCCCCCCTTCCCTATCCAATTTCAAATAACCAAATACAAATATATCCAATATATCAGATAACAAAGTAAGATACTGTAACAATATGAGATAACCAAGGGACAGCAAAAGAGATGAGAGATAACATAGTACATTAAGGACAACAATCATTCATTATATGGCTTTTGTTTGCAGATTTTTTTTAAAGAAATAATTCCTGGTGTCAGTTGGGGCTGTACCGACAACTGGATGGACCCAGGTTTGTGTGTAAATCAATCTTCAGTTAGTGTGTAAAACCCAGCAGCTGCCCAATACACTTGGCTCTCCACCCTCAACAACTCTTTTTGTGACTGGTGGGTTAAATGTGGAAAACTGTGTAACCAAACATAACCCAATTCCCCATGCTATCGACTTTTAATAGCAGGCTCACATGTAGCTGCACATATTTTCTCTAACCCCTTAGGGATAATTATTTCCGACACTCCTTTAGCATGCCTTTCTTAAGTTCTCCTCACATTTGGTTATAAGTGGAGCCACTTGATTGCAAATCTCTTTTCAGGGTTGGAATAGATTTGATCCCATCAAATTGCTCTGGCCTCTATTCTAATGGCTCCTGTCCTAAGCTATGTTCTTGCAGCTGCCTTCTTTTTTTTTTTAATATTTTCTTATTGTAATTAATAAAAGGGTTACATGATATTTGTCAGATAGAAGGTGCATTAATTCACATACATTGATACCCTTTCACATGTCTTGGTACCCATTACCCTCCCCCCCACACCCCCCACCCGTCTTGGTTTTCCCCCTTCCCTATCAAATTTCAAATAACCAAGTACAAATAAATTCAATTTATCACATAACAAAGTGAGATACTGTAACAATATGAGATACCCAAGGGACAGCAAAGGAGATGAGATATAACATAGTACGTTAAGGACAACAATCATTCGTTATATGGCTTTTGTTTCAATATCCTGGAGGTCCTTTCAATTACAGATCTCTGCTAGTAGAGCCCAAGGTTTCTACTGATTATGACAAATGAGGGAAACCATTGAGCCTAAGTTCCTTTGAGTCTGGCTTAATACGATTTTTTCTAAGTCTTTCCATTGTTGTTTTCCTTGACTCTCCTTACTTCAGAGTTGAAGAAGTGGTTAGAATAACATCTCTAGATCTTTTTGGACTAACATTTGAGAGCTTTTTTTTTTTTTTTTTTTTTGTGGGTCACAGGGCTTGAACTCGACCTGGGTGCTGTCCCAGAGCTCTTCAGCTCAGGGCTACCGCCCTACCCCAGGTCCTGGGCACTGTCCCTTGAGCCAAGCCCTACTTCCTGTTTTCTAGAGGTTAATTAGAGCTAAGAGTCACAGGTCCTTTTGTGCCTGGGCTGGCTTTGAACCTTGATCCTTAGATCTCAGCCTCAGCTAGGATTATAGGTGTGAGCTGCCTCAGCTAGGATTACAGGTGTGAGCTACCACACCTGGCTTAAGAGCATTTTTAAACATCTGTGATGAAATAGGAAACTCATAAAGAAAATCCCCATGAGCCCATGAATGTGAAATAACTGTAAAGAGATGGCACATTACATGAAAATAAACAGACAGATGAGCAAAAGAAATGATTTTGTGGTTTCTGCCTCTATTCAATCCATACACAAGCTATCCAGTAATTTCCACCAATGCATCCAAACAGATTTGAGGGAACTCTCATTTATCAATGGAGCATCAGTGAGGAAATCTGTCTTTTTACCCTATGAGGATAGTTGTGGATCTAATGGTTTCACTAGGCAAACAGAAGTGTTAGGACCGATCTTAATGTTACAGTGGCTAAAGAGATGAGTTTTAGTTCAATGAAAGATTTCCTGGTCCACGTAGCTTGAGGGCTGGGACTGTACTGAAAATGTCAGTCATCAGACCACCATGATAAGCCCACCTTCCACATGTAGTTAGTAGTAATTACTAAGAACATAGAAAAAGCTGTGGGGGAGATTTTTCCTGGTTTAATTTGGAAATGGTGGACATCAGTCATGTTTACTTGCTCTATGTTGGGTGGAACTCACATAAGCTAAAACATTCTAACACAGAAGCTGAGACCTATAAAGAAAAAAGAAACAAATAGCTATTTTTTTCCCAACTCAGTTCCAGGTACCTGTAACCAACCCCAGAGTTCTTTGCTAACATGATTCTTAAGTTTGATTTGCTTCATTGTCACTCAGTTAAGTTGAGAAATTAGAAGAAAATGAAGCATATTTTGGTAAGCAGCTAGCATAATCACATTATGCTTCTCTCTACCCAATTCCCCAATTCAGTTATCTTACTTAGTATTTCCCCAAATGAGAAATTCAGTACACATTCAAATGTCTAATACCTTAATGAGAAGTATTTCTCTCCACTCCACTGAGATAGGGGCCCATGATTCCAAACACTTCTCCCTAAAAGAAGAGAAAAGAAAAACAGAAAACCCTTCCCTACTCACTAGCAGATATATAATTGCAAGACAGGCTTTCTTTGGAAAGAGGATAGGAAATAGTCCATTTTAAGACTGGAATCTTGGTGTAACATTGTTGTAAGGAGTGGGACATTTTAAATTCAATCACAGGATGTATTCTCCTTTACATAGACTTCTATTACCCTTGATCTTCCTTCAGGTGTTTTTAATTTCAAGTGCTTATTTCCTAGTCCTTTTAGAAGGGGCTGTTAGAGTATTTGCCTTCCTTAGGTACAACAGAGCTTTTGAATACTGCCGTATGCTAGTGCACATTTGTGTTGCCATGATTTTTATTTAAGTAGTATAATATTTTCTTCTATTTTCTGTTTCTTCTTTTCTTTTTTTTCCCAAGCAAGTTAATAGATTAAAAATACAACTCCTCTACAAACCAAGCAGGCTTTAAGGTATATATTTCTAAATTGTTTAATGAACCCGAACTACTTCTCAAGGGTCTTTCCCACATGATTCCAAAATCTGTCTTAGTCCATTAAAAAAAAATGATCCTTCTGTCTCTTAATGAAGGTTGTTTTGAGGTCAGTAATATGAATCCTTTGTTTACTTGCTAAGAATGAATGAGTAGGCCAGGAGTTTGGCCTAGTGGTAGAGTGCTTGCCTAGAATGCAAAAAGATCTGGATTCGATTCCTTGGTACCACATACATAGAAAAAAAGCTGGAAGTGGTGCTGAGGCTAAAGTAGTAGAGCTCTAGCCTTGAGAAAGTCCAAGGAGAGTGCTCAGGCCCTGAGTTCAAGCTCCTCCCCCCCCACACACACAGAATAAATATTTTCAGCTTTCTTTTCATGCTTTATTTCATATTTCTTGGGGTTCAGAAGCAGGTATCTCTTTCAAGTTGTGAAACCTCAAATTTCCAGACTTACCTTAATCCTGGAATTTTGCTAAAAAACTTGTTTATTCTTGCCTGAAGTAAAAACTTTCTCACAATTACCTGCTATAAGTCACAGACACTAACATCTCTCTTTTCAACTTTTACCCCTAGAGCAAGTCTCACTAGACACCTGGTCTGCCTTCCAGATTGTTGAAGGCAGTTTTCCATCTCTGAAAGACCATTTTACCTGAACAAAACAGTGTTCTCCTACTTCCTAGCTGTCTACATCTTGAATGCTAACCTAATACTGAATAATTAGTTTTGTTTTGGAAGTTTACTTCAAACAGGTTAATGTAGGATTTAGAAAATTGTTGGTAGTTGTTCATCTTAATACTTCATTGATTATATTTTTTTGCTCTCTTATGAAAATCCAAGGCACATCAATTAGAGCTACACTCTGAAGGAGGCTTTGCTATAAATTGTTTTTAGTACATGCTTTGTGCTTGGTATCAGTTTCCAGCTTTCAGAAGAAGATCATGTAGATTTTATTCAAAGAATTGCAAGTTAAATTGTCCCTTTTGGCACACTTTGTGTCATGGTCATGCCTGTTCACTGCAAAGGATGCCAGAGAAAGTAATCTGACTGAGTGTTCAGGGAGAAGAGAAATGAACCATTTGATGAACATAGCCATCAGTCTTTACTATAGTGTTTTTCTCATGTGATAAGAAGCCTTTATCTAGAATGTACAAGCTGGTTCACAAACCCTACAATGACAATTAAAGAACTGTGTTTTGTCTCCATATCCTGCCCTCATTGTAATTTAGAAAAGAGTGCCCTCTCCTGTGATTTTCAACAACTTAGTAGCCTGACCTGAGTTTAATTTTTACAAGTGAGGGAAGCATAGAGATTGGCTATTTTAACGAGGCCAATTTATACTGTGCTTGCAACCAGTTTGGTGAATAAGGGAAAAAAAGCAGAAGGGATGTTGGGTTTATCCTTATGCCTTACAGAAAAATAGGATTCAGGAAAAAAGACCTTCCTTGATCCATACCCTCCTTTTCTATCTGAAAGTACAGCATATGGAATGCTTTTTCTTCTAAAAACTTTAAGAAATATTTGAAAATAAATCAGTGTCTAACATTATACCTAGAGCTCAGTAAGAAGTGTGTCTCTGTGTGTGTGTGTGTGTGTGTGTGTGTGTGTATTTGTGTATTTGCATGTATTTATTTTCAGTCTGTCTGTCTTGTCTTCCTTGTGATGCCTTAGATATACATATGTTCATATGTATTGAAATAGTTGAATATGTTTGTACGAATGGAAGAGTAAAAAGGAAATGACTTTCTCACAACCCTAACAAATGCATGAGCAGATTGAAATTGTTAAATTAAAATTTAACAATTGATCATTTTCTCTAGTTATTCTTTATTTGTAGGTAGTTTTATGCCTTTATAGGCCTTAACAGTTTGCATTAAAATGTCATTCTTAGAGGAAAAAAAAAGAAAAAAATCCGGGGGCCGGGAGTTTGGCCTAGTGGTAGAGTGCTTGCCTAGCATGCACGAAGACCCGGGTTCAATTCCTCGGTACCCCACATACATAGCAAAAAGCTGGAAGTGGTGCTGAGGCTCAAGTGGTAGAGCTCTAGCCTTGAGAAAGTCCAAGTCAGGGCTCAAGCCCTGAGCCCAAGCCCAGGACTGGTAAAGAAAAAAAAAAGAAAAAAGAAAAAAATCCAATAAGTTCCAAAGAAACCCATAAAAAGAAGTCACTCAAGGAGAAACAAAGAAAAATAATAAAGGTCTCCACACCTTTAGAAGGCAGGAGATATTTCCTTTTCATTTTCTTTTCTATTGTTTTAGAAACCCAAAGCTAAATGGCTGGGGGTTCTTTTTGGCTGTAGATTGTGCCAACATTGATTATTAATATGGTTGGCAAACTGATTTAGTTTAAAATAGCAAATGCCATGACTATATGTCCACAAGTCTCTCTCTTTTACTTGCTCTGTCTTGTGATGAGGTCAGCAAGGGAAAGACACGTGGGAGACACAGGCTGTGTGCCACTGTCGCTGATGTAGCTGCTGTCAAAATGATGAGACCAGAGCCACTTCACAAAGTTGCTTTGGAAGCCACAAAGGACTTCCTGTGATGTCAGACAGCCTACAATAGCTCAAACGGTTGCCCCAAAATTCTTGTCTCTGACATAAGCTGCCATTATCAAGCAATAATTATTTTTTCTTTTGAGGAGTCAGCTTGCCAATCAGTCTGACATGCTTTCGGTATGTTTCAATGGTACACATTTTCCTTTTGCATTTCCATGGGGCGAGTCTTTGACAGATGAAATGAAGTTGCTTTCAGTGCCAGTCAATGCCTTGCTGGATGTCTGTCTGGCTGTCCCTTTGCAAAACAGCTCAGTCCCTGCAGCAACAGAATGAGAATAAAAATACCTTGACAAGCTCATCTCTCTTGTTGAGTCCCCTGGGCAATGGACACTTGGAGTGCTCTAGATCCAGAATCGTGCTGGGAAAGCAGCGGGTGGATGGCCGTGGAATGTGCTGTTGGGGATGGGATGGCCTGGAGGTAGAGAATTTCAGCCAGGTGCTGGCACTGAAGGAAGTTTAGGCAAATTCTTTTCAGGTTTGTACACAGAGATACGTTTTCCCTAAAGTGAAAAACTTGCATTGTGAAATTTTATGTAAGAAAACGAAAGCATTTTGACTTAGCTTGTCAGAAAATATATAGCTTATTCTAGGTTACTTCTGCTTGGAGATTCATATTTTGAAAATACAACACTTTAGGCTAAGGTAGTGAAAACATTATTTTGAGACTTGACCTTACTATGGGGTCTCTTGAATGCAAGAAGAAGCACACATCTAATATATTTATGCATTTATACATATGTATATGGTATATATGTGTGTGTATGTATATAACATATGTATGTGTGTATTGTTTTTCTTAATGGAAACTGGCATTTTACTGTTGAACTTTATGTTTTAGGTTCTCATCCTTTTGTATATTCTCATCCTCCATGGATATAACTTATAACACTGTGTAGTTTTTCAAATCCTGATTGTAGCTAATATAGGCAGTTTTCACGCTCCAGGGGATTGGGAGATCTCCTATTCCCTGAGTTTTTGAAGAAAGTAAAATGAAAGTTGTAGGTGATGTGCATTTCAACAAACCTCCTATTATTTAGTCCTTTTTGCATTGTTTCTTATTTAAAAGGATGCCATAAACCTGCCACATGACCCATGTTGTCCAGCCTCCTGAGAAAATTACCTGTATGAAAAAGTGGAACCTGCACTCATATTACTGATGACACTGTCCATTGTCTTTATCTACTCACTTATGAAGACCACTTGTGGATCTTTACTTTTCAGATCTGTCTCTCATCTGCTTATTTCCATTCCTTTTGCCACATTCTTGGTCCAGTATACCATTAATCTCTTACCTTGGGCGTCACAACAACCTGTGTTGTAACTGACCTGTGTGCACACTTAATTCCTTCCATACATTCTCTGCCTTCCAGATAAAGTGATCTTCTCCAAATAAATGTAAATCGAGGATGCCATTTCCATATCTGAATTCTCAGAAGTGGCTTTGTCTCAAAACATGGAACAAAACTCTTAACATAACTGTGCTTCATGCTTTATCCCTTTACAGAATTTTAGTGTCTTTCTTGACGGTGTCCTGCTGTTTCATGCCTTGGGATCTTCTTACTTGTTCCATTTTCCAAATTTCTCTTTCCCCTGTTCTTCACCCAGCTAACTGACACACACACACACACACACACACACACACACACACACACACACACACACACACACTTTGGAAAAAATTCAAGTACCTTTTCCTTAAGTCTCGCTTTACCCACTTAACTGGGTCAAAACTGCAATTGTGTGTCCTTTTCTGCCCATTCAAATCACAGAATTGTTTATACTCTATTACAGCTATAATTAGATAGCTGATTTTATTTTTATTTGAGTAGTATCTGTCATGATCAAGTAAATGTAAATCTGACAATGGCTGAACCTGTCTTGGTCTTTGCCTTGTAACCTGCCCAGGGGCACACTGCCTTGAATGTGACTTATCCAGTCTGTCTGTGTGTAAAGAATTCACTTGGAGGAGAGCTGCAGTAGAATGTAACTGGCTGAGTCACCCACATACAATCAGAATAGATTGGAGAACTGAATCCTTCAGAAATAGCTTGGAAAGCAAACTTTATAAAAAAAATTAGACTTCTTGATATCAAACCAATGGGAGCTTGACCTTAAAAACTAAAAGTGACTAGGTCTTTGCTTTTTTATTTATTTATTTATTTATTTTTTGCTTGTACCCTGCAACTAACTGGCAAGCAATCTTTTAGATGACTTGACAAACTTACTCTGACACCTTAAAAAATTCTTGCTTGTTGCTCAGGCCTCATCTGCCCTGTCCTCAGTAACCAGAGCTTGTTATTCCAGCTGATGGTTTTTAATTGGAACAATCCAGCAATGAGTGTCAGTTCGGGGGACTGTGTAACGTGTCTGCTGGAGCTGAATTTGTTTACGCTTTGCCAGTGTCATCATTTACAAACTTCAAAAAACACATTGACAAATTCCCTAGCTGTTTTGGCAGTGCTTCCATCAATCACCCAACTAATAGCACCAACATTTCTCCTGGGCTATTATAGTCACTTCAATCGCTGCTGCGGCTGCCACGTGAGAAGATAAATCAGAAGAGGTTCTTTCAGATGGTCTCAAGTACAACACCATTTTTTATTAAGCAGTACTTCCTCTCCTTACTTTACTCTCTTGCCCTTCTCCAACCCCACACCAACAATCGTTCTGCTTTGTAGCATCTTTGATGCAGCCCTTGGAATCTATAGCTTTTCTTTGAGATTCCTATGCAATGTCATTGGATAATAAGTCCATTTATTATTTTGGGAATTTGCGTGTCCTCTTCAGTTACTCCATGCAGCCTTCTCAAATCAATAAGTGTATTGTGTTTCTGCCGACAACAGGTGCCTGGCTGCCCAGGCCCAACACATCCTCTGAGAGCAGCTCACATGTCTAATGACCAAAGCATGAAAACCTGAAACCATTATGCCTTTCAACCAGGTTCTTTGTGCTGTAGCATCAGACAGCAGCTGTATCTTTAAGACACAGTGGCTAGGGTATCCATGCTCTTGTACTTTACAGATTTCCTTGATTGCTAAAGCCTCATGGCACTATGCTACAAGGAATATATATTGCAAAACTAATGCATCCTCATCTGTACAGATATATATATATATTTAACAGCAGTTCCTCTTAATTTTTTCTGAGTTAGAGCTTGACTTCCTTTTTTCTCTTCAAATGGGCCTATCTTAAGCAAGAACATGTTAAAGACAACAGCTACCACAAAAGTCCTACCCTTTTCAACATCCTCACTATTAAGAATCATGACTAGGTCTTCTCCCTTTCCTCCACACACATTCAGGATCTGGATGGTGAAAGGAGAGAGCCTGCCAGACTTGGCAGATCAGGTGAGGAGGGCTGGCTGGGATTCTGCTGACCAGCTGGAGTGTTTGCTGGCTGTGGTGCCAACTGGAGAGTCAAACAAACCCAAGACTGCACTGCAAGTTGCTGCCTGAGTGATGCCCATTAACTCCATCATGGAAGCCTCTATTCATCCTAAATGATCCATGTTCCTGGACAAAGAACTCACTGTAGCTCCATTGCAAATCTTGGCTCAGTACCTGACCAACCTATTAATCAGAATTTCAGCTGGGCCTTGGAAGTGATTTTCTTTCATGTGTAAGTCAAGGGAGCTGATCACAGTAGGACCTCCATGTAAATGGTGCCATAGACTTGACGTATGGGGCTTTGGAGATTTGAATCTGAGCTTCTGTGGAGTATTATTTACCCTAAAATAATTGTCCTTCTCCTGGATGTTTAACTGCTTGAGGCTGTCTTCATGATGGGCAGTATCTTTGATTGCCTGGCTCCATCTTGGTGCTGAAATGACCAAATGACAGTTATCATTTTTATGTTTGAAAGGACCTTTCAGCTGACAGAGAAATGCCTTTGATTTCTAGTTTTTTAAACAGGCATGGCAGCACATGCACATAATCTCATGCTTAGGAAGCAAAGATAGGTCAATCAAATTTGAGGCTAATCGAAGCTGCACAGTGAGACCTGTCTTCAAATCGGAAACAAGTTAAGATTTTTTCAAGGCAGATTTTTTCCCCCTTAAATACTACATAATAGGCAGACTGGAACTGTTTTTAGTTATTCAACAATAATTAACTACTTATATAAGTGAAAGCATTCATAAAGACAACTGGCTGGTTACAATTCACTGACCTCATAAGGAAGAAATATTTTTGAACTCTTTTTTAGCTTCAGTAATATGAGAAAGGCTTAGGACAGAGAAAAATCCAACATTTGTTCCTTGTGTATATTGATGATTTTATTTATATGAGATCTAGTATATTTAGAGTGTTGAGATGGATATTTTAAATAATTATATGTCAAGCAAGTTTTGTACATACACCAACTAAAGGATCCCATTCTTGTGACTTAATGTTGACTTAAAATTTTAAACTATCAATAGCCCTTTTCTTTTCTCCCTCCCCTTTAATTGTAATTAATAGAGGGGTTACAGTTACATTTGCCAGATAGAAGGTGCATTGCCTCTCACACATTGATACCCCTTCTCATGTTTTTGTCCCCCTTTCCCTCCCGCCATCTCCTCCCCTCATATTGTTTTCCCCCCTTCCCTTTTATATTTCAAATAAACAAATAAATGTATATACAATATACCAGATAACAAGGTCAGATACTGTAACAAGATGAGTCAATAGCCCATTTCTGAATAAATCTTTTCCTACCACTATAAAAAATACTCAGTAAGTAAACAATGAAATAAAAGCAAACCACAAAAATCAGTAAATTATTGATTTAAATTGATTAAATATGAATGATTGTATTTACTGCTATGACTGAACCGGATATTTGGAGTGTAAAAACAATAATAATAATCCAGACCTGTGCTCTGGTTTGGTTGGTGCCCTAGAACTTTCAGTGCTAATGTATGATGTGATTACTAGTCTCCCTGTGTGCTGATGGTCTGGACCATCTGCCATTTCCCTTTTTCTCTTCCTTCCTCCCTCCCTCCCTCCCTTCTTCCTTCCTTCCTTCCTTCCTTCCTTCCTTCCTTCCTTCCTTCCTTCCTTCCTTCCTTCCTTCCTTCCTTCTTTTTGCCAGTTTTGGGGCTTGAACTTAGGGCCTGAGCACTGTCTTTGGATATTCTCAAGGTTAGTGCTCTACCTCTTGAGTCACAGTACCACTTTCAGCTTTTTTGTGTATGTTGTACTGAGGAATAAGACCCAGGACTTCATGCATGATAGGCAAGCACTCTATCAGTAGGCCACACTCCCAATGCCTCATCTGCCATTTTCCTTTTCCTATTGGTTTATGACAACTAATAGCATAACAGTGAGTCTTATCTGCTCAGTTAATTCTTAAATTCTGGAAAAAAGTTGGATAGAGGCTATCATTTTACTGTTCCAAACAACTCAGAACATGTTTGCATTAAAAAAATCATTCCTGCGCCAAATCCAGTGGCTCACATTTGTAATCCTAGCTACTCAGGAGGCTGAGATCTGAGGGTCATGTGGCTCAAAGCCAGCCCAGGCACCGAAGTCTATGAGATTCATCTTTCTCTCTTTTCTTTCTTTCTTTCTTTCTTTCTTTCTTTCTTTCTTTCTTTCTTTCTTTCTTTCTTTCTTTCTTTCTTTCTCTTTCTTTCTTTTTGTCAGGGCCTGGGCACTGTCCCTTGGGCTTTCTCAAGGCTAGCACTCTACCCTTGAACCAGGGTAACACTTCTGGCTTTTTCTGCATAGGTGGTATCCAGGAATTGAACCCAGGGCTTTGTGCATGCTAGGCAAGCTCTCTGCCACTAAGTCATGCTCCCAGCCAACTCTTCACTTCAATTAATCAACAGAAAACTGGAAGTGTCGCTGTAGCTCAAGTGGTAGAGCACTAGCCTTGAGCTGAAGAGCTTAGAGACAGTGCCCAGGCCCAGTTCAAGCCCCATGACTGACCAAAAGAAAAAAAAAAGAAAAAAGAAATTATTTCCTAATGAAATTCCAGAGTTTAAAAATACTTTAAAGACCTTTATTAATTTGAAAAATATGTCATGCTGATACATACTGCTTTGAAAGCATATTCAATATCTGAAAACATCCTATTGTTCACTAATTGACTAATCCGTTGTCAAAATCAGCTGAGCTATTCATTGAACCTTCTCATACCACTTTTTGGAACATAAGATCAGCCCCAAATGATATAATCCAATTTAGTATTAGGTTTTAGGTGTCTAGTATGTACCAGTCATGGAGTAAATAAACTAGAAGGGAAAGATTTAAAAACTATTATGGTCAGGTAATTATAATGCGAATCATTTAGTTCAAATATCTCTAGATACTTTTTTTTTTTGCCAGTCCTGGGCTTGAGCTCAGGGCCTGAGCACTGTCCTTGGACTTTCTCAAGGCTAGAGCTCTACCACTTGAGCCTCAGCACCACTTCTGGCTTTTTTGTATGTATGTGGTACCAAGGAATCGAACCCGGGTCTTTTGATGCTTGATTGTAACGATTAATTTTTCCCACATACAACAACTTTTATATATTATATTACTTTTTAATTCTTTTTTATTTTTATTATTGGATTAATGTATAGAAGGGTTACAATTACATTCCTCAAGCAGTAGGTGCATTACTTCTCACATATTGTAACCCCTACTCTTGTTTTTGTCCCTGTTTTCCTCCTCATCCCCTCCCATTCATATAGCTTTCCTCCTTCCCTTCCCTATTTCAATTAAACAAATATATATATATACATATATATATATATATGCACACGCACACAAAATATATTAGGTAACGAAGTCAGATACAGTAGCAGCATGAAACCATATGGGCAAAAAAAGAGAAGAGAAATAACATAGTACATTAAGAACAACAATCACACAAGATAAACCTCTTATTTCCATATCCTACAGTTCATTTCATTTAGTCTTATGGACCTAACACTATTGGTTTCAACAAATAGCTTACTAGGAATTTCCTTTGAAATAACTTGAGGAAAAAAAACCCTATACTTTTTTTTTTCCATTCCTTGGCTTGGGCTCAGGGCATGAGCACTGACCTTGGGTTTTCTCAAGGCTAGAGCTCTACCACTTGAGCCACAGCACCACTTCTGGCTTTTTTCTATGAATGTGGTACCGAGTAATCGAGCTTGGGTTTTGGTGAATGCTAGGCAAGCACACTGCCACGAGGCCAAACTTCCAGCCCCCTATATATTTTTCTTCTTTTTTTGCCAGTGCTGGGCTTGAACTCAGGGCCTAAGCACTGTCGTTGGACTTTCTCAAGAGTAAAACTACCACTCGAGCCTCAGAACCACTTCCAGCTTTTTTCTATGTATGTGGTACCAAGGAATCGAACCCGGGTCTTCGTGCATGCTAGGGAAGCACTCAACCACTAGGCCAAACACCCAGCCCCCCCCCCCATATATTTTTTTCTTTTTTCTTTTCTTTTTTTTTTTTTTGCCAGTCCTGGGCTTAAGCTCAGGGCCTGAGCAATGTCCTTGGACTTCCTCAAGGCTAGAGCTCTACCACTTGAGCCTCAGCACCACTTCCGGCTTTTTTCTATGTATGTGGTACCAAGGAATTGAACCCGGGTCTTCATGCATGGTAGGCAAGCACTTTAACCACTAGGCCAAACTCCCAGCCCCCCATATATTTTTATAAGCAGTGAATATTTCTTGTTCTATGACTGGACCATAACTTAAAAAATTTCAAGTCACTCAAAGCAGTATGGCAGTGCCTCAAAAGGCTAAACATAGAACTCCCCTATGACCCAGCAATTCCACTACTTGGCATCCAGAATCCAACCATCCAGAATCTAGGACATACTAAATCCACTAGCACAACAATGTTCATTGCAGCATTATTCACCATAGCAAAGATATTGAACCAACCTAGATGTCCCTCAGTTGATGAGTGGATCAACAAGTTGTGATATTTGTAAACAAAGGAATTCTATGCTGCTGTCAGAAAGGATGACATCGCCCCATTTGTTAGGAAATGGAAAGACTTAGAAAAACTCATATTAAGTGAAGTAAGCCAGACTCAAAGGAACTTAGGCTCAATGGTTTCCCTCATTTGTCATAATCAGTAGAAACCTTGGGCTCTACTAGCAGAGATCTGCAATAGAGCAAAACCTTGATACACAAGGCCATATAGTATGAAGCTAATTGAAAGGACCTCCAGGATATTAAAACAAAAGCCGTATAACAAATGATTGTTGTCCTTAATGTACTATGTTGTCTCTCATCTCCTTTGCTGTCCCTTGGGTATCTCATATTGTTACAGTATCTAACTTTGCTATCTGATATATTGAATTTATTTGTATTTGGTTATCTGAAACTTGATAGGGAAGGGGGGAAAACCAATATGGGGAGTGGGTGGTGGGTGGGGGGAGGGTAATGGGTACCAAGACATGTGAAAGGGTATCAATGTATGTGAATTAATGCACCTTCTATCTGGCAAATGTCATGTAACCCTTTTATTAATTACAATAAAAATATATAAAAAAATCACATGGACCGAGACCCATCCTCCTCAGTAAAAAAAAATTCAAGTCACAATCCATTTGTATAAATTTGATATTAGCTCAAGATAAACCAGGTACATCTTTCCACAATTAAGTCATTTGTGTCCTAACCTATATGTATAAACTCCTCTTTTAACCACAATTGTGGAGAACCAACTGATCCTTCCAATTGTTCAAGACTGCACTTCTGTCACTTCCAATAAATTTTATTCTGTGCAAGCATACATCTGTCATCCAGTCTTGCTTCAGTCTGGCAGTATCTTAGGACAGGTCCTCAAATGTTAAGGCTGGTTCTTCAACAATTCTACCTCCCTTAATTAGTATTAACACTATCTTTTGGGGGTTCTGTAACCTATTTTATCCCATGTTCGCTATAAAATGTGCATGGGTAAACTATGTATAAATATGCATGCATTATACTTTTTTTTAGTGGTTCAGCATTTAAAATTATTAACGGAATGAGTAATAGTTCAATTGTCAGCTTATGAGAAAGGTGGTCAAATGATCTACTATTAAGAGCCAGGTGCAGCCTGCTGTCAGTGGCTCTAGCCTATGATCCTAGCTAGTCAGGAGTTAGGATCACAGTTTGAGGCCAGCCAGGGAAGGGAAGTTCATGACACTCTCATTTCCAACTAACTAATAAAAAGATGGAAGAGAAGCTATTGTTCAAGTGATAAAGTGCTAGCCTTAGGCATAAAAGCTCAGGGACAGTGTCCAGGCCCTGAGTCCAAAGACCAAATGAAAAAGTTTTCTTCCTATGAAAAGCTATAGAGATTCTAACAACCTGAGGAAACTTTAATATATACTTGTCGGAATTCTCTCATAATTTGAGATACCTCAAATGAGTAAAATATGAGAGGGAAACAAATTTAGTTAAGAATTGTGAAAATGACAACACTGACCAAAGCTATCTGCAAATTCCCAGAAATACCCATCAATATCCCAACAACATTTTTTAATGGAATAGAAGGAGTAACCCCAAAATTCATATGGAACATAGAAGTCCCTGAATAGCAAAACTATTCCTTAGCAGGAAAAACAGTGCTGGAGGAAGATCAATACCAAACTTCAAGCTGTTATAAAATCAGCGTGGCACTGGTACATGGTCAGACATGAGGACCAATGGAATACAATTGAAGACGCAGAAATGATCCCACAGACCTATGGCCACCTCATCTCCGAAAAGCGAGCCAAAATTATCAGATGAAAGAAAGACAAATGGTGCTGGCAGAATTATCTATGCACATGTAGAAAACTTGACCCTTATATATCACCCTGCAGCAGAATCAACTCTAAATGGGTCAAAGACCTTGAGGTAAGAGCAGATACCCTGAGAATATCACTGGATGGGACTGAGGTCAAAAGGGATTGCTACTACACTGTTTGCGGGAATGTAAATTTGTACAACTACTCTGGAAAGCAGTGTAGAGGTTCCTCAAAAGACTTCACTATCATCTAGCAGTCTAACTCCTGGGCATTTTCCCAAATGATCACAAAGAAGGCCACACTTAAGCTACCAGCACAACTATGAAGCATTATGTTACCATTGCTAAGATATGGAACCAACCCAGATGCCCTTCAGTATATCCAGAAAATGTGGTATATAAGCACAATGAATTTTATGATTCCATCAGAAAGAATGATATCACCCCATTTGTAAGAAAATGGAAAGACTTGGAAGAAACCTTAGGCTCCATGGTTTCCCTCATTTGTAATAATTAATATATATTTAGGATAGTCCTAGCAAAGGACCACAATAGCCTAATAGCTATATACATATGACCATATAAAATGATACTAATCAAAATGAATTGTAAGATATGGAAACGAGATTTTTATTTGTTTGTTTTAATGTACTGTTGAAAGTATTTATTTCTCTTTCATTTTTTACCCCTTTTGTGTTATCCCCTGTCACTGTTTTTTATTTTAATATCCCGTGTCTTGTATATATGCTTATCTGATTGGGGAAGGGAAGAGGAATAACAAAATGGTGAGACAAAGACAAAGGGTGATCCACTGCAACAGTGATACTTACAAGACAATATGTTGTAAATGAACTTTACCGATTTGGGGGGGCGGGGAGGGAAGTCAGAAGAAGGGGAAGTAGAAGAAAAACAAAAGAGAGTAACAATGTTTGACAAGAAATGTACTCACTACCTTACATATATAACTGTAGCCCCACTGTATATCACCTTTAAAATTAAATTAAATTAAAATTCAGGAGCCGGGAGTGTGGTCTAGTGTTAGAGTTCTTTCCCTAGCATGTACATAGTTCTGGGTACCACAAACAAAGAAAAAGCCAAAAGTGGTGCTGTGGCTCAAGCACAGTGTTCAGGTCCTAGATCCTGAATTTAAGCCCCAGAATTGTAAAACAAAACCCAACAACAATTCAATTAGAATTCAACCCAATTCAATTAGAATAGACCAACTTAACTTAGCTCACATTGCATTAGCCCCATTGACAGAGGACTCTGTCATTGCAGTCATGTAGAGACCTAAATTACAGAGGCTACCTTGACACATACAATATGCAAGACAAGAATTGTGGGGGTTGTGGTCACTGAAGTCCAGCTTTTAAAATCTATACGAGAAACTGACACATTATCTTCATGTTTCATCACTTAGGCATGCCTAAATTTAATGGGCACAGAGAAACACAGTCCATAGATCAGAAAGGAAACAACTGAAATGATTGTGAACAGCACAATTAAATTAGAGACTAGCAGTATAATCCGCACAAAGAAGTTGAACTTTAGCAAAAGAAACTTATCAAACACAAAACAAACAAGAAAAAATAGGCAAAAATTGACCTCTCCACTGAAAAAGAGTATTTAACTAATAATCCAAGATATAAATATGTAGATAAAAATAGGATAAATAATCATAGACTGGGAAAAAAGGAAACTGTATTCTCAAGAGAGAAAAAGGAAAAAAGATAAAGCAAAAGGAATGAGCAAAATAACCAAATCACACTGGTAGATCTGAAGCATCATCCAGAATTCATCTTAGAGAGATAAACAGATGGAAGAGAGGAGGTAAACAGATGGGAGATAATCAAAAGTGGTAAAAAAAAATCACAGAGGCCGTAATGAAATAGTCCAGTAGAAGTTTAATAGGAATTATAAGACATAAGAACAAAATGAATCAGGCACACAGATGTACTGGGAGAAATCATGGCTGAAATTGTCAATAGTTGAGAGATACAAGGGATTCGGACTTTGCTTTTGTTTTTATTTTAAATACCAATAATATCTTTTCAGGTTAAATAAATCCTCATCTAGTTCTATCACAATAAAACTGCAGAATGTGACATGTAAAGAGGAAATAATATAGACAAATAGCAAAAATGCAGCAGAATGACCATAGAGATTTTCATCAACTTTACTGGATATTCCAAAGTAGTTTCAGGCTTCAAAACCTATTCTGGGCCACTGACAAAAAGCATACTGAGACAATTTCATGGACTAAAATGAGGACTCTAAGAAATTATGACAACAAAAGAGCAAACAAGTAGTTCCAGAAAATACAATGTATTGATTTTTTATAGTATGAGGGTACAAGTTCAGAAGTTTTCTTACTCAGCAACAGCCCTACCACTTGTACTATGCCTCTGTCTTCTTTTGCTCTACTTGTTTTTGAGACATAATCTGACATTTTCCCCCAGTCTGTCCTCCTATTTTATGCTTCTTTCTGTAGTTGGATTGACTGGTGTGCCCTTTTGCCTCTTGAAATGGGAATCTTGCTAATACGGTTTTGCCTGGACTGGTCTCAAAATACATTCTGACTAGCTAGGATTACAGGTGTGAGCCACTGATGCCTTGCTGAAGATACTATCATGAAGTTAAACAAAATTGCAAAATACTGTTTTATAATATCCTATGTCTACAGATTCCTATAACTTAAATTTTAAGTTTTATATAAACTTTTTAATGCTACATTTTTCACTGTCTACTGGAGGCAAGACAATAATTATTAGCAATGTTGATACTCTTACAGGTTAAGCAACACTTGTAAGTCAGAAAGCTGGTGGGCGGGGAGAGAAGGGTTGAGGAATTCAGGCACTATGTTCTTTTTATTTAAAAATATTATCTTTAAGTAGTTGTACAAAGGAGGGTTTACTTAACAAGAAATTTCATGAATCCAACACATCTTGATTAGTGTCACCCCTTCAATGTTCTCATCCCCCTTCCACCCACCCCTTCCCTTGCTTCTCTTAATTTTGTGGCATATGCAATGAATTCTTAACTGCATTGTTCCTCCTCTCCCCTATTCTTTCTCCCTTTCCTTTGCCCAGCCCTCTGCCAGGTTCCTATATCCTGCTGATGACGTTGACCTAGTCTTTCTAGAAGATTATACTACTTGGCTCTCCGTAGAGTCTATTATACTTCAGTCAATTCCTTTGTAATTACTTGCATACTGCCCAATGAGTTCAGGTGCTCTACTCTTTGATTTGTATTTTTTTTATCAAGGTTTATACAAGGCAAATATTTAGATTTTATGTTGGCAAATGATGACATATTGAAATGGTGATTATTAAAACAGAAATTATCTGTCAGTTCCAAACACAGTTGCCTGAAAGAGTAACACTGGGTTTACTACACTTCATCTTTTTTAGCAATCATATTTGAATACAGATATTGTTCTAGGAAAGCAATATGCTTCTCCAAACATAGTGCAGATACTTATTTTTTTTAAATATGGTTTTGATTAAGAATATGCTTAGCCAGACTTGTTCATATTGGTGGGAACTTCTGAGATGGTAAGCTCAAGACTTTAGATAGAAACACATAAACAGTACAGACTGTTTTGTTAAAAATGATGTCTAAGCCATGACAATGATGGGACTGCCCTGGAGGTATTTGCCACAGGTCATAAAATTGTTTGCACAGAATTGATTGGTAAAGTATTAGAAGTAATAATAATAACAAAAAAAAGAGTTTCTGGAGACTTTCTGTTCAGGAAAAAAAAGCTTTTATTTCCACATTCAAAACATTATGTGTTGTGGTATTGAATTCTGGGCTGTTGCAATGTCTAGACAAGCATTCTACTGCTTGAACCACAGCTCTAGCTTTTTTGTTTTATTTGTTTATCATGTAGGGCCTGGGTTTTTTTTTTCTGGGCTAGCGTGGGACCAGGATCTGACCGACTATGCCTCCTCCACAGCTGGCATGACAGATGGGAGCCACCATTGGCAGTTTTGATACCTTTTGGCCCAGGTTGGCATCAAACTACCAACTTACTTATCTCCACCTCCAAGTAATTGAGAAGTTCAGACATAAAGTATCACATTTGGAGTACAACAACTTTAAAAAGCCAGAAAAAATTACCAACATTATTTACTAAACTTTCTCAGCATCAATATGATGGTTACTTCACATGTTAAATGCAAAGAGCCTCCTACTCAGGAGGCTGAGATCTGAGGATCTCAGTTCAAACCCAGCCCAGGCACTAAAGTCCATGAGACTCTTATTTCCAGTTAACCTCTAGAAAACTGGAAGTGGTGCTATGGTTCAAGTAAAGTTGTAGCCTTCAGCTGAAAAGCTCAGGGACAGAACTGAGACCCAGAATTCAAGCCCTGTGACTGACCAAAATGAGAAGAAAAAGTAAGAGACTGTTTTCTCTTAATGAAGAGGCTCATCTTTACCAGGACTAGACCATGTTTAGATGTCATCTATCATTTTTTGTGAGTCCTGGGCTTGTGCTCAGGACCTGAGCACTGTCCCTGAGGTTTCCTCAAAGCTAGAGCTCTACCACTTGAGCCACAGCACCACTTCTAGCTTTTTCTATGTATGTGGTACTGAGGAATCAAACCTGGGTCCTTGTGCATGCTAGACAAGCACTCTCACCACTAGGCCAAACTCCCAGTCTAGATGTCATCTATCTTTCAAGATTCTAACTCTCAAACCTAAGCCTAATGTCATAATGGTATGACAAAACACTGACAGAAAAACCTATGCATCATTGAAAAATAACTGCATCATGGAAAAACCTATGCATCATTGCTGGGGTTAAAAAAATGACATGATGTCTCAGGAAAAAAAATAATTGGAAGTTGCAGGGATTATACACTTCCTGGGCAGTGCTGGAGATTTTTTTGCTCCAGGCAAGTCTTCTACCACTTTGAACCACAGTACCACTTCCAGTTTTCTGGTAACAAATTGAAGATAAGGATCTCATGGACTTTCTGCCTCAGCTGGCTTTGAACTGTGATCCTCAGATGTCATTCTCCTGAGTAGCTAGGATTACAGGCATGAGCCACTAGCACTCAGCAAAATAATTTATTTTATGAAGATGACAATCAATATCTCCCACTGGTTAGCCAAACAACTCCCAACTATAGTAAACTCTTGCTATCTGCAGGTATATGTGTTATAAGGAGACACCATTGAGGAAAACTCATGAATGGTCAGGACAGTGCAGGTGTTTCATTCAGTGTCCTTATAATGTCACACAGCTTCCGCTTATTAAGCAGATTGTGTACTCTCTTTGGCTTGTGAGGATCACCATCAATTTTGGGGATGTTTTGCGTTTAGAATGTGATTTATACAAAACTAAAGGTAGAGATATGTTTAGATCATATAATGCCTTAATCATAACTGACAAAATAACTTGAGGCAGGCTGAGAGCTTCTTGGAATCCACTGAGCTGTGTAATGTACATGGGATTAAACTATTTTGATTTTTGAAATAGCTTTTGAGTTTTGATTTATTTTTTTACCATGTGTACTTATCAAAATTAGTGCTATAAGTCCATGAGTGAGTCAGACATGCTGATATAGACTACAGCTCAGATAAATTATTGTATATTAAATACTACAAGATTAACACAGAGATAAGAATAACTAGTTTTTGTAAAATGGATAGGTAATTTGTATCATTTTCCTATTGTAATGTTCTCCAGTGTAGAAGAGCCTGTGATTTTTAAGTATTCATAATAATCTAAAACTGGGTATCAGTGGTTCAGGCCTGTAATCCTACCTACTCAGGAGGCTGAGATCTGAGCATTCTGGTTTTAAGCAGCTAAGGAAGATAAATCCAAGAGAGTTTTATTTTGAGTTAACTAGCAAAATGCTGGATGTGAAATTATGATTCAAGTGAAAGTATTGGTAGAGGACCAATCTAGAATAAAAAAGCTGAGTAAGTGCTTGAGGCTCTGAGTTCAAGCCCTAGTACTGGTAGTCACCAATATATGATATCTATATATATAGATATAAATATAGATCTATATATATGATATATATGATCTCAAACAATGAAATGTTTTTTCTGAATGATTTCAAAATCAAGAGAGCAGCCAAAATTTAGTTATGTCTGTTGCTATTCTGTTTTTTCTTAGCAATTATATGCATTGCCTTTTTTCATTATGCATTTACCTTTATTACCTTTTTGTTGTTTCTCGGTCTATATTATTTACAACAAAAGTGGTCCTAGTGACACATGTAACATTTGACTATTGTGTTCACAACTGGACATACAGTTGTGAGTTTTAGTTCACAGATCTCATAAAAAACTATAAAGGTGATCTACAATGAGTATGTAAACTTGGTTTTGTGAGGCCATTCACAATGTTTCCCTAGTTAATGCTGAAATCTGAATCATTTTGTTAACTCAGAAGCCATTTGTCTGAGTGGCAAGCAAGGTAATAACACAGGGAAAGCAACTGCTTTCCACAAAGTACTCACATTGGTTCCTGGTCTTTAGATACAGATTACCAAAGTTTACTAAAGCTTCATTAACTTGTTTATCTAGGAAACATTGAGTTTGGTAATTTCTAGCTCAACTTGGACTTACTTGGAAGGGGAATGCAAAAATCTTCCTGGGCATTTAAGCAAGTGGGAATATTTTTATCTGGCCACATAAAGCCCTTATATGCTAACTCTAATTTAATAAGACATTGGAACATGCATATAAGACCTCATAAAAATCAGGTAAGTGGAAGGTAAGAGGAATCTACAGCTGGTTCTCAACAAGTTACAAAACTTGACTTTTTCCTATTACAATGCTAGTTAATTATACTCCCTCTCATTCTCAGAAGGAAATTCTTGGTTTAGTAGTATAACTGAGAGTAGCCCTGCTCAGGGGATGATTTTGAAGTTATTCTGTCTCTGTGTCTGTCTCTCTCCTCAGCTCCTTGCATTCTCTTAATTGGCCTTACCTAATTCAGAATATGCCAGTGGATAGATGCATATTTACTTGAGCTGCCCTAAAATAGTTACCAACACACCTGTGACCATTGTAGTGCATAATAGACTAAATTCTTTCCCCACTAGCCCCATAATTTATCTTCTTTTTTTTTTTTTGGCCAGTCCTGGGCTTGGGCTCAGGGCTTGAGCACTGTAGTTGGATTTTCTCAAGGCTAGCACTCTACCACTTGAGCCTCAGCACCACTTCCGGCTTTTTGCTATGTATATGGCACCGAGGAGTCAAACCCGGGTCTTCATGCATGCTAGGCAAGCACTCTACCACTAGGCCAAACTCCCGGCCCCCATAATTTATCTTCTATGCATAGGTTTGTATAGAAATTGTACAGAATCCCTTGGCTGGGACATTCCCTTCCTAAAAATAGCCTTTGTTCCTTCTGGAAATCTGGAATATATTTCAGTACAAATGACTTGACTCCTGGAAGCAAGATAGTCTTCTCTACCTGAGTAAGTATTCACCTTTACCTGAACCTGTTGTCTACTGCTCAACATGAGGGATGCCCTACAGATACTTTTCCTACTCAAAGTCAGTGCTGAAGGCTTATATTGCTTATGTTTTGAAAAGGTGCATATTACACATAGCTATCAGTTTGAACCCTAGCTTCAGCCTTTTTATCCTGCTACTCTCTCTGTTGAACTGTTGGTGTCGTCAGTGGGTTATGGCACTTAATTTCAACTGCTTCTTATTCCAAGACTACGCTAGAGTCTGTGATATTCAGGCTTTGAAATTAGTAAAAGGTAAATTTAGAAAAGTGCTTGAGAAATTTAATAGTCCCTTGATAATTAGTATGTTACTTAGAAAATACAAAAGCAAAATTGAAATTTGTCATCTTTTCTTGAGACTAAAACAGTTGATTCAAAGAAACTGACTCTTAGCTTTGCCAGTATGTAGCATTTATACTTCATAGTATACATTTATTTAAAAACAAAACAAACAAAAAGCTTACCCCTCTGAAGCTATGCAATTTTTGTTTTGGTTCCAAAAGCAGCAAATAGTATTGATTGATGTCACTATGTCTTAAAGAAAAATCCTTCCCAAGATTTGGAAGTTAAGTACTGCTTAGCTTCAAACTTTGATCTTAGAAAACTTTTCATGAATTTTGAAAGTTATATTCCAATTTGTGGAAGATCTAAATCAATGTATCTCACTATTGCATGGCCTTCCAATTTTGTTGAGGTATTTTGACCTTGATAAAATTAAACAAAATAGTTCTAAGACTGAAATTTCTTTTTCTCACCAATAATTGATGATAGAAACATAATTCTTTAGCAAGCACAAACAGACAAAGGGTTTGCTGTGTTATCAAGGAATTTAAGAACTCTGGCTTAGCCAATGGTGCAACTCCTTTGAACAACTAACTTACAATCCAGCAAAAGGAGCTAGAAGAATATGTGATTGGGGGGGGGAGTGGAAATTGACATGAATGGAGAGAGGAAGAGTAGGCATGTATCACTATAATATTTAACATATATATATATGACAATGAAACTAGGGAATTTGTGGTGGGCTTGGGGAAATGATGAAAGGATGACACTGATCAATATGCATTGTTCTTCCGGACGCTGGTGGCTCAAGCCTATAAGATTGTAGCTTCTTAGGAGCCAGAGATATGAGGATTGCAATTGAAACCCAGCCTGGGCATAGAAATCCATGAGACTCTTGTCTCCAATTAAGCAGCAAAAAGCCAAAAGTGGAGCTGTGGCTCAATGTGGTAGAATGCCAGCATTGTGTGAAAAAGCTCCAGGACAGCACCCAGGCCCTGAGTTCAAACCCCAGGACTAGCACTCACACCCAAAAGTAAAATCTAAAATTAGAAAAAATATAAATGAAAAAAAAAGAAAAAATATAAATGGTCTGGGGAATTTTAAACATCTTAGTGAAAGGCAAGGAATGTAAGCACAAGTGAAACTCTTCTGGTTCAACTGTGTTGATCTTCTTGGGTTTCGATATAGCATACATAGCAAGGGCCCAAATGCTTAGGTGACTGTGTTAGGTTAAAAAGAACCCAGTGCAGGAGACCTGGTCTAGACTTTTGCTATATGCCCTATCCTTTGAATATAGAGATTACAGGTCTTCACCAACACTCCTGGCTTATTTCTATAGATTACTATGCCAGTATGAATTCATTCAGCTGTAAACAATATCAAGGTAGTTTATAGTAGTTTAACAGAATTGGGGTTTATATTTGTTCTATAATGAGAAATCTGGAAATGGATGGCTATTGACTTTAATTAAGTGAATTGATTGTGAAAGGCCAGAATTAGTTACCCTTTTTCTTATATTTGACACTTTTAGTCACACTGAGGGTCCTGCAACTCCATATATAGAGAATTAAAGAACAAAGTGGAAGAAGTTGCAGCAGATAGTGAGGTAGTGACTACCACAACAGGGAAATGAAGGAATTTCATCTGCTGATGTCTGAGCTTGAATTATATCTTTATAAAAGAGTAATAAAGCAGTCCTCAGCACACAGGGCCATCATCATTATCTAATCTCAGTTTACTACTATACATCACACAATTTAAAAAAGTCCTTCCGGACGGGGAGTTTGACCTAGTGGTAGAGTGCTTGCCTAGCATGCAAGAAGATCCGGGTTCAATTCCTTGGTACCACATATATAGAAAAAAGCTGGAAGTGGTGCTGAGGCTCAAGTGGTAGAGCTCTAGCCTTGAGAAAGTCCAAGGACAGTGCTCAGGCCCTGAGCTCAAGCCCAGGACTGGCACACACACACAAAAAAGTCCTTCCATGAAAGCCTGCATATCAACTAGAAACAAAGTTTGAATAAATGATAAAGCTAAAAAAGGCATACTTTTATTTTTTAAAGAATCCATTTTCTTGTAAGAAGAGCCCAATACTCTTTTGGTTGATAATGCACATTTACTTTGCAAGATAATTTCAGAGGCTACACTTAAAATGTCTCAAGTACTTTTAGTTGAGATATTCCGTGTCAAACATCTGCTGCTACATTTGCAATTCTGTTACACTTGCAACACAGACTTTGCTCTTCATGATAAATTCTGATGGGGCTCCTTCCTGTCATTTCTGCTTAATGAATCTGTGAAAAGAAAGTATATTTGTCTTCACAGATAGACACAGTATTTCTTTCCGTAACTTTCACACACTTTATCAGAATAATGGCTAATATTTAATCAACACTTACCATATGCTGGGTACAGCATTAACTCATTTTATATTCACCATGTGTGGTAGGCATTTTGATGATCACTTTGTAGCTGAGGTAGCTAAGGCATAGAGAGGTTTAGTAGCTAAGTAACAATCCTGATTTGTATGGACAACTGAAGATGGTGATGAAATCTAAATCTGGGTAGTGGTTCTAGTGTCCAAGACCTGAACTGCCTTCAGAACGTCTAAGAAGTATTCTCCATTCACTTTTCTTTCCTTTCCTCGTCCCTCTCCCTTTCTCTTTCCTTTTTCTTGTTTTTCTTTCTTTCTTTCTTTCTTTCTTTCTTTCTTTCTTTCTTTCTTTCTTTCTTTCTTTCTCTCTCTCTCTCTCTCTCTCTCTCTCTCTCTCTCTCTCTCTCTCTCTTCTTCATTTTCCTTCCTTCCTTTCTTCTTTCAGTACTGGGCTAAGAGGTCTACTTTGAATTGTGTAGAATTTTGGTTTATTCTGCTTCTTAGTCTATAAGCTGCAAGGGTATTTGGTATTCCTCTTTTATCTTAGAGCCAGCATAGTTAAGCATCCCAACACATCAGTGTGTACTTAATTTGTAGAAGCAATTGACTAATAATTGTAGTATTTATGTATTTATTACTTTTTATTTTATATAATTGTTCAGACAAATAATAGTACAAAGAATCTCATGTACTTTTCACTTACAATTTTTCAGTGTTAACAACTTACTATGATTTTTAGTCTATCTAGCTACCTATTATCAGTCATATATCTATCCACCATGTATCCCATTGTTTAGAACAGTCACACGATTACATCAAGGAATTTGAACATGTAGCTCCTTTGGGAGTGATGAGGTACTCTGCTGAATTTCATGTGTCTTCTTATAGGAAGGGGAGTAAGGAAAAATAGCTAGTTGAAGATCTTTCCATAATACTTACATTATAATTTTCTCTTGTGGAATATATGCGCTGTGGAAATACACATTCTATTTCTCCTTTAGAAATTGCATTTTAGCTGTTATTTGTTTTCTTAATAAAGTGTTGGTTGCTTATTCTTTTATTATCTTACTTTAGTATTCGACCCCATCTATCACTAAGAGGCACAGTACTGATATCTACGTGGCTGAAATCTGCCTTGGAGACTGGGCACTAGGTTAATTTCTACTATGTTCACATAGCTCAAAAGCCTGAAGTTTGAGGTGTACCACAACCTTACAAAGAAGCAACTTTTAAAGCATTTCAGAAAACTCAGATCACATCCAAATTTTATACATTAAAGTTGGCCCGATATGGTTCTTTCCTTCTCAAATCAGAACTTTTAGCTGTGCTAGATTCTGAATATAAAAGAATGGTGTAAAAATTTAGAAGTCTTAAGTGAACTCACAGCTTCTACAGTTATAACTTTACATACTTTATCTTTCTATTAGAAAATTGAAAATGTAGGGATAAAAATAGGTGTGGTGTGGTGGCTCATGCCTGTAATCCTAGCTACTCAGGAGGCTGAGATCTGAGGATCAAGGTTCAAAGCCAGACCGGGCACAAAAGGACTTGAGACTTTTATCTCCAATTAAACCCTAGAAAACTGGAAGTGGGGCTTGGCTCAAAGGTAGGGTATGGTAGCCTTGAGGCTGAAGAGCTCAGGGACAGCACCCAGGCCAAGTTCAACCTCCATGACCCAAACACACACACACACACACACACACACACACACACACACACACAAATAGGAATAAAGATGCTACCACATGTTCATAAATATGAAAGATTAATTCATCTAACTGCTGAGATATATGTTCATATTCTCATTACCAAATTTTAAGTAAATAGATTTTAGCAGCTAGTTTCTTATAAAATATTTCCAATTGTCATATGTCCACTGGTATACTGTAAAACTATAAATTGAGAGCTATTCACACGTATATGCAAATGTACACACATATGTCTCAGAAATGGTGACCCAAACACAAGTGTGTCTCATTAAATTTTGGGCTTGGATTTGGAAAGAATGTAATTCATTTTGGCAAGCTTATTATGTATTGAGGATCCTAAATACTTGCCAAGGCACAGTAGTGCTAAAGATGTAGCAGGGATAAGGCCTTTTTAGAAAAATATAATGTATCATTAAGTGCATATTTCCATTAAACAGTTGCATTATTTATTTATTTATTTATTAATTTTTAGAAAATATGAAAGAAGACATTAAGGCTGTAGAAGGGTGCCTTTGCAAACATAACTGTGGAGAAATCAACAAAGGAGAAGAAAGTATATAAATTTTGGTCTTAATTTGAATAGCATTTGAAGTGCAGCCTAGTAATCGAGGATGAGGACTCAAATACTTTTGATATATTATCTCTGAGCCTCACTTTCCTTCTGTCCATAGACCAGCTTGCAGCTAAATCGCTCTGTGTTTGATTGTTTTGAGGGAAAAAAAGAATTATGCACATGTCATATCTGCATTTTTGTAAAATTTACTTTTATTTTGCTATAAAGGTGATGTTCACAGGGGTTACAGTTACATAAGTAATGAGTACACGTCTTTCTGAACATTGTCACCCTCTCCCACTTTCCTTCCTCCCTCTACCCCCAACTTCTTCTCCCACTCCCCCCCCCCCACAAGTTGTAGAGTTGATTTCCAACCTAGCCTCTACTGGGTGTGGCTGTTGCATTGCTTCACCCTTGGTCCTTTTTTTCTCCATTTTGTTAGTCCCCTTCTCTTACCTAAATCAGGTAAATGTATATACAAGACACAGGGTACCAAAATCAAACATAGTGAATAAACCAAAGGGAAAAAGAAAAAAAAAGAGAAAAGAAAGAATTTCATAGAGTACATTAAAAGCATTTGCATAGAAGGTACCAGTGCAAATCTTAGTAGCTTAAAGAAACAGAAGCATTTATTTTGATCATAGGTTTACAGTTTTGGGAACATTCCCTAGAGACAACTTTTCTCTGTTCCTCCAGACATCAAAAGAATGGTTAGAATCCTCTGCAGAATGTTTTCACCTACTGGAAGGAAGTGCTATCTGACTCTGTGGAGGATCTGATGTAGTTCCCCAACTAGCCTGAGCCTCCTGAAAATATAATGACTTTATTTCATAAGTGAAACTTCTAGAAGAGGGGAATAAGGGGTAGGCAGAAGCTGTGTAATCAACATAGCCTAGAAAGTGATACATGGTCCTTTTGAATGCTATTATTAGGAAAGATGATTTCAAGGAGAGATATAGACCCAACTTCTTGATTAGAGGAATGTCAAACTTGTGGACATGTTTGAAAACCATCACAATGAAAAATTGCCAGTGTTTATGGCTCCTTTTTTCCCCTTTAAAGATTTCTTTTTTCTTTTTAAATGGCGGGGTAATGTATAGAGGGCTTACAGTGACATTTAATAGATATTAGTAATTACTTCTCACACATTAATACCCCTTCTCATGTTTTTTGTCTCTATTTCCCTTCTCCACACCCCTCTCAATCATCATTTCCCTCACTTAACTTTCCTATTTCAAATAAACAAATAAACGTATATACAACATACCAGGTAAAAAAGTCAGATACTGTAACAATGTGAGATTAACCAAAGAAAAAAGAGAAGAAAAATAACAATATATTAAGAACAACAATCTCTCATTTCCATATCTTAGAGATCCTATCATTTAGTTGCATACTATATGACCTTAGGTACCTAGGTTTTGCACTATTGTAATCCTCTGCTAGGAGAGTCTTAGATGTGTACTAATTATTAAAAATGAGGGAAATTATTGAGCCTATGTTCCTTTATGTCTGGCTTACTTCATTAAATATGATTATTTCCAAGTCTTTCCATTTCCTTACAAATGGGGCGATGTCATTCTGTCTGATGGCAGCATAGAATTCCATTGTGTATAAGTACCACATCTTCTTGATCCAATTATCTACTGAGGGGCATTTGGGTTGGTTCCATATCTTTCCTATGGTAAATAGTATTGCAATGAACAACATTGTGCTAATGGCTTTAGTATGTCCTTGTTTCTGGACTTTTGTGTAAATGCCAAGTAGTGGAATTGCTGGGTCATATGGGAGCTCTATGTTTAGTCTTTTGAGGAAAAGCCATACGGCTTTCCATACTGGTTAAATGAGTTTACACTCCCACCAACAGTGTAGTAGGGATGCTTCCTGGCCATGTTGCTGCTAGCATCTGTTGTTATTAGATTTCTTGATAACGGCCATTGTAAATGGGATGAGGTGAAATCTCAAAGTTATATTGATTTGCATTACTTTTATGACTAGAGATGTGGAGCATTTCTTTATGCGTCAATAGGCCATTCTTATTTCCTCTTCAAAGAAGTCTCTCTTTAAGTCCTTAGCCCACCTTTTAATGGGATGATTGTTTCTTTGAAGATTTGTTTTGGAGAAATTCATTTTTTTAGCTGTTGATATATTTTAAATATAAGTCCTTTGTCTGTTGTATGGCGAGTGAACATCTTCTCTCACTCTGTGGGCTTTCTACTTAATTTGCTAGCTATGTCTTTTGCCATACAGAAACTCTGCAGTTTAATGCAGTCCCACTTGTCCAAACTTTGTTTAATTTGTTGTGTTTCTGGGTCTTTATTAAGAAAGTTCAACCTGTGCCAAGAAGACCTAGTGTATCTCCTCTTCCTTCTTGTAAAGTTTTCAGGTATCTGCTTTTACCTCAAGGTCTTTGATCCATTTGGCATTAATCGTGGTGCAGGGTGACATAGACAGATTCAACTTTAGTTTTTTGTATGTGCTTAACCAATTCTACCAGCACCCCTTGTTGAAGAGGCTGTCTTTCTTCCATTCTATTTTTTGGCTCCCTTATCAAAGATTAGGTGGCCATAGGTTTGCAGGTTGATTTCTGGGTCTTCAGTTCTATTCTGTTGGTCCTCAGGCCTGTTCTTGTGCCAGTACCAAGCTGTTTTGGTTACTACAGCTCTGTTAGAGTCTAAAGTTTGATATTGATATTCCTTCAGCACTGTTCTTTCCACTAAGGATTGTTTTTGCTTTACGATGTCTTTTATTATTCCATTTTAAATTTTGGACTGTTTCTTCGATTTCCTCAAAAGACATTGGAGGACATGCCTTTAGGTTTTCACAATTAAGTATAACGCTAGCTGTAAGTTTGCTATACACAACCTTTATTATACTGGGGAATGTTCCATAGATTACTAGTTTCTGCAGAGCTTTTAGCATAAAGTGGTATTGAATCTTGTCAAATGCCTTCTCTGTATCTATTGAGATAATTATGTGACTCTTGTCCTTGCTCCTGCTGATGTGAATCATATTAATTGACTTGCATATATTGAACCAGCCTTGCCTGTGATGAATTCTGTTTGATGATAGTGTATAATTTTTTGATGAGTTGTTGAAGATGTTTGGCCAGTATTTTGTTGAGAAGTTTTGCATCAATATTCATCAAAGAAATGGGTCTGTAGTTCTCTTACTTTGATGAGTCCCTGTCTGGTTTTGGAATGAGGGTTATCCTGGCTTCATAGACTGAGTTTAGCAAAGAGCCCTCGTTTTCAATTTCATTGAAGAGTTTGAGGAGTATTGGTGTGAGCTCTGCTTTGAAGGCCTTATAGAATTCATCTGAATCCGTCAAATCCTGGGCTTTTCTTGAATGGAAGGTCTTCTTTGTTCAATTTGGGTATGCTAATATTGGCTACAAATTCAACCATTTTCTTCTAGATTCTCAAATTTGTTGGCATAAAGTTTTGAAAATATTCCCTCATGATTCTCTGGATCTTGGTAATTTCTGACGTGATATTTCCATTCTTGTTCATGATTTTGTTTATTTGGGGATGCTCCTTTCTTTTCTTTGTTCATTAATATTTGATAAGGGTCTGTCTATTTTGTTAAATTTTTCAAACAACCAACACCTTGTTTTCTTGATTCTGTCTATGCTTTTTTGGACTCTAATTCATTTAATTCTGCTTTAATTTTAACAATTTGCTTCCTTCTACTAGAATTTGGATTGGTTTTTTGCTCTTTTTCCACGAGCTTAAGGTGTACCATTGAATTGTTAGTTTAAAAAAATTCCAATTTGTTAATGTAGGCATTCTGAATACTGCCTTTGCTGTGTCCCAAAGGAGCTGGTATTTTGTGTACTTCTTTTTATTAAATACCATAAACTGTTGAATTTCTGTTCTGATCTTCTCTATGACCCATTGGTGATTCAACAATGTATTGTTCAATCTCCATGAGTTACAGGGTTTTCCTTGGTGAAGACTGGTGTTCAGTTCCAATTTGATCTCATTGTAGTCTGAGAAAATGCAGGGGATAATTTCTGTGTTTCTGAATCTGCACAGGTTTGCTTTAATGCCCTAAAATGTGGTCTATTTTAGAAAATGTTTCATGTGCTGCCGAAAAAAAAACCCATATATTCAGATGTTGTTGGGTGCAACAGACATCTGATGATGTCTGTTTGGTCTAGTTGGTCTACATAATTGTTCAATTTTGAGATTTCTCTTTTAAGTTTTTGCCCAGTTGATCTATGCAGAGGTGACAGTGATGTGTTAAAAGTCACTAATCACTGTGTTTCTGGATCTGTGTAAGGTTTTAGCATTAGGTGTGCAGATATTTAGGATAGTTATATCCTTCCAAAGGAGAGATCCCTTTAGTAGTATGTAATTACCTTTGTCCCTTCTCACTAATTTTAGTTTGAAATCTATTTTATCTGATATGAGGATGGCAACTCCAGCCTGTTTATAGGGGCTATTAGTCTGATAGATTTTTATTCCAGACTCTGTCTTTCAAAATATGTTTTTTATTTTTTGGAGGGGGCGAGGTGTTTTTCTTGAAGACAGCACTAAGATGGATCTTGTGTTTTGATCCAACTAGGCATTCTATGCCATTTAATTAGAGAGTTAAGTCCATTGATACTGAGGGTTAGGATTGAAAGATATTTACTAGTTTCTACCATTTTTTTTGTATTTTGTTAGGCACTGTGACTTGTCAATTCTTGACAAGTAATTAGTTGGTATGCTTTTTAGGTGCCATTTCTCTGTCGGTAACATGTTTGTATTGATTTTCAATGTGTAGAACATCTCTGAAAATGTTCTGTAATGCTGGCTTGGTTGCTACATAATGTTTTAACTTTTCCTTGCTGTGGAAGGTTTTTAATGTTCCCTCAGCTATAAATGAGAGCTTTGCTGGGTACAGTATTCTTGTTTGTTAGTTATTTGCCTTTAGGGCATGACATACATCATTCCAAGTTCTTCTTGCTTACTTGGTCTCTACTGATAAATCTGTGGTTTTTCTGATAGGCTTTCCTTTGTAGGTGATTGTTCTCTTCTCCATGGCCACTTTAAGGATCATTTCCTTGATCTCTATTGATCCTGTACAGATTGTAATGTCCTTTTCTGGTCAGGTCTGTTTGGGGTTCTAAAAGATTCTTGTATCTAGATGGGCCTGTCCTTCTGGATATTTGGGAAGTTCTCTGAGATGATTCCCTGAAGTGTATTTCCAATTCCATTAACCTCCTTCTCCAGGCCGTCTTCAATACCAATCAGCCTTAAATTAGGCTTCCTAATTGTGTCTTGGAGCTTCTGAAGAGATGTCATATTTCTTAGACTCGGTAAATATTTCTTACATGTTCATTTTAGCTTAAAATTGCTTAGTAAATAAAAGAATTGTTTAGTCAAACTCTTAGTTATGTGCACTATTAAGTACAGGTGAAATGGACAATTTTTATGCTGTCATGGGGATAATTTCAAATACAATCATACATATTTATTCTTACATTCCTGAACTATTATATAATAAATCTACTTTGAGAAATGTAATCTGCCTGTATTTTGAAAAATACAGATGTAAGACCATGTCTTCTTCTAGTTGTGGAAGAGTAAAATAGGAACCGTTCGATAGCAATTGTAGCCAAGTAGATTGTTATAGGTATTTTCAGTGGAGATCAGGAAGGATGTATGAGTATTTTACATGTCTATATAGGAAAGAACTGTAGAATCTGTTATTTCTTTTTTCTATGTTATTTCTTTTATGTAATACATGGGTAGTCGAGACAGACTCAAGAATTGGTAGAAAAACTGAATATATCAATAAAGAGAAAGAAAATGAAGTGCAGTTAATGTTATATACTTAGTCCAATATTAAGTATAAGTAGTCATAGGTGATTACAATGAATTGAATGCAGAAAAAGAATCTTCAAATAATATTGTTTCAGAATATCAAAAACATCACAACTCATTTTATAAATTCAGTGTCTCTTACTGTATCTATGAAGAGTAATAATAAAATCCAAATTTATTTATGAATAAATAAAAACACTAAATAAAATATAACTCAATCAAATTCAGTAATATCTTAAGAGAATAATACATCATGCTGAAGTAAGTTTTAATGAGCATAAATGCTCAATAAATATTGACCAGAAGGGCAAGAATAGTTCAACATTAGAAAAATCTATGACTGTAATTTATTAAAGAGTTAAATGTTATTATTACAAAACCAAAAATTATTGGTCACTTTTAAGTCTTTTTTTTTCTAACCTTAAGAATTCAAAGCTCTCTCAGGGAAACAAAAACAATTCCAAGTATTTTATGCAGGAATTTAACTTAGGAAATAGGTTTATTTTCAAATTTGAAGTATGCACTTTCCTATTTATTTTCAAATGAATATTTAAAAACACATTAATTGACTTTTGAAAGCTCACCATCAGATTTCAATACCCCCATGTTTTCCAGGAAATAAGGAAGTTCTTACTAACATCTACTTCAGACCTGAAGGAATTCAGAGATTCTGGTAACTGCTAGGCTGAATTGGTAGGCTCAGGAGGAAAGCTAGGGTTTGCTGAGAAACTTCACATCTACCAGTATCCAAAACTGTACCTACTATTGCTGAAGGGCTAGCCGTAAGGATTGTTCCTTTCTTCCTCTTGTTGCCTAAGTCTTTAAAAAGTATTTCTCATTGGTGTAATTTAACCAGAAACATGTAGGCAAACATTTCCAGTCATTGTATTATGCAGACAATTTCAAAGGGAAATGGACTTGTATTCATATGGAAACTAAATACATGGAACTTTGCAACAATCCTTATATGAGTGATGACATAGGAAGACAGCCACCTTTCTAAATGAACTTCTAGGAAAGTGGATGAACTAACAAAGAATACTCTTAATACAATATATATTCAGTAATATAATTATTTAATTGTGATATGTAGTATAATTACAAAAAATATAATAAAATAATGAAGTCTAATAAGAAAATTGAACAATAGTTCATGAACAATAGAAGAGTTCATATTAAAAACAAAGAACTGGTGGTCAAATATTTCAAGAATTTTATTTGGGCTGAGGATTGTAGCTTGGTAGGTTACTTTTCTAGTGTTCATGCTTTTCTAGTGCCATAGAAAAAAACAAAAAATATATATAAAGAAGTTTTTCAATTGATTTTTAAAAAACCCAAAATTCAAATAAGGAAATAAGTGTACAATATAAAATAAATTTTAGGAAACAAAATTTAAATGAATAAAGCTGCCCTCATCATACCCTGGGTTATGATGCACAGGGTAGATGCCCAAGACTGATATGACGGGATTGTAGGGAAGGTCTATTTTGAGTTTTTTAAGAAAACTCCAAACTGCCTTCCAGAGTGGCTGAACTAGTTTACATTCCCACCAGCAGTGCAGTAGGGTTCCTCTTTCTCCACAACCATGCCAGCATTTGTTGTTGTCTGAGTTCAGAATATTGGCCATTCTAATTGGGGTAAGGTGGTACCTTAGGGTTGTTTTTATTTGCATTTCCAATATGACTATGGATGATGAGCATTTTCTCATATGCTTTTCTGCCATTTTAACCTCTTCTTTTGATGTCTTTCTTTAGTTCCCTTGCCCATTTAATGATTGGTTTATTGGGTTTGGGCGGGGGATTAGTTTCTTGAGTTCCCTGCAGATACTGGATATTAAGTGTTCGTCTGATGTATTATTGGTAAATATCTTTTCCCAGTTGGTTGGCTGTCTTTCTACTTTTTTAGCCATGCTTTTATGTGCGCAGAAACTTTTTATTTTTAGGTAGTCCCATTTATCAAGTCTCTTTCCAATCTGTTCCCTGTTCAGGAAGTTTTGACTGTGCCTGTGAGTTCCAGTGTCTCTCCAACTCTATCATGTAACAGTTTCAAGGTTTCAGGTTGGTCTTTGACCCATTTTGAGTTAATGCTTGTGCATGGCAATAGGCTGGGATCAATTTTTAGTTTTCTGCATGTGGCTGCAAGCACCAATAATTGAATAGGCTGTGTTTGTTCCACTGTATATTTCTGGCTCTTTTGTCAAATATAAGTTGACTAGAGGTATGTGGTTTCATTTCTGGGTCTTCTATTCTGTTCCATTGATCTTCTTGTCTATTTTTGTGTCAATTCCATGGTGTTTTTGTTACCACTCTTGGGTATCTACCCTGAGCATCATAACCCAGGATATGATAAGGACACCTGCTTAGCATGTTCATCTCTGCACTATTCACAATAGCCAAATGATGGAAATAACCCAGATACCCTACTACAGACGAATGGATACAAAAAAGTGATATATATATACTATATATATATATATAGTATATATATAGTATATATATATATATATATATATAGTGGGATTCTACATAGCCAACAGACAAGATAAAATAATATTTGCTGGGAAATGGATGAAATTAGAGCAAATCATGTTGAGTGAGAAAAGTCAAGATCAAAGAACAAAAGGCCCATGGTATCCTTAATATGTGGATATTAGATCCAAACAGTGATGACTCACTATTTGGATGACTGAGTGATGACTCAATATTTGGATACCCAAGGTTATGGACATGGTCTTGTCAATATAAGCATAGACATAAAGATCCAAGATGGGCTATACATTCTATAGACATAATGTTTTATTACATATATTAATATGTATCTATGACATACAAACCCTCAGCTTAATTTTAATTATGTTCTAAAATCTATGTGCCAGTGATTGTATATAGAGAATCCCTTCTTGAATATTTGTTTGTTAAACAAGATATTTGAAATATGATGTAAAAATCAATGTTAATAAAATCTCTAAAAATAAAAAAGAAAGACCAAAAAAAATAAAGAACATTTGTTAAGGAATTTAATGTGAATATCAAATTAGATTCATTTTTGATATTAAGATAAATTCTATTGATCATATATTTAATGCTTATCACTTAGAATTTATTATGTGCAAATAAACACATTGTCACACTTGTGAGGGAGTTAGAAGTAAGAGAAATTTGTATTTATGAAAGTATATATATATATTCAGTTAGCATTTATCCTAAGTCAAATCAATAGGAAATTTACTCATGCAAAAATATGCATGTAACAGGATGATAACTGTAAAAGTGTTTCCACCAATAGAAAATTTCAAAAAGTATATAAGTTGGGTGATGTATAAATTGACAGTGTCTTAAGTATATTGAAAACTACTATTCAATCATTAAAAAGAATGAATGATATATATATATATATATATATATATATATGCCAGTCCTGGGGTTGAACTCAGGTCCTGGGCACGGTCCTTAGTGAGCTATATCTTTGTGAACCAATTTGGACATATTCTGATTATATGTTGTTGAATGAAGGGAATAAGATTTAGGGCAGTCTATATAATTTCCTTTATGTTAAAAAGCATATGTTTGTATATTTGTCTATATACTTGAAAATGATTTGACAAAAATAAATTGGTAAATGAGATATTTTAAACTGCTAAAATATATTGTTCTTAGGAAAGAGAATAAGATGGGATGATAAAATGAGCCATTCTAGCTGGGCACTAGTGGCTCATGCCCATAATCCTAACTATTCAGGAGGCTGAGATCTGAGAATCATGGCTCAAAGCAGGAAAGCATGTGCTGTCAACTCCAATCAACTACGAGAAAACTGTAGTGGAGCTGTGGCTCAAAATTGTATAGAGTGTTAGCCTTGAGCAGAAGAGTTCTGTGATCTCAGAAACAGCATCCAGCCTCAGTTAAAGCTCTATGATGGGGGGGAGGGTAAAGGGTACCAAGACATGTGAAAGGGTATCAATGTATGTGAATTAATGCACCTTGTATATGGCAAATATCATGTAACCCTTTTATTAATTACAATAAAAAAAGCTCTACGACAGACGCCTCCCCCCAAAGAGTCTTTCGTTTCTTATTCTTTAAATTTTTGTTTGAAAGTTCACAAATAAGGCAAAATACATGTAATTGTTAAAAAGTAGAAATAGTGACTTCTCCAGTCCTTTTTTGCTATTTTTTCATATTTTTATTGTAATTAATAGAAGGGTTACATGATATTTGCCAGATAAGAGATGCATTAATTCACATACATTGATACCCTTTCACATGTCTTGATCCCCATTTCCCTCCCCCCCACCCCCACCCCTCATCTTGTTTTCCCCCTTCTCTATCCAATTTCAAATAACCAAATACAAATATACCCGATATATCAGGTAACAAAGTGGGATACTTTAACAATATGAGATAACCAAGGGACAGCAAAAGAGATGAGTGAAAACATAGTACATTAAGGACAACAATCATTCATTATATGGCTTTTGTTTCTATACCCTAGAGGTCCTTTCATTTAGCGTCATACTATATATTGGATAAGTTGTATAGCTTTTAGACACATGCTGTTCTATTTATTTTTAACAATTATATACACTTAAGATATATACTATGATATTTATTGTGAAATTATTACTACAGCTAGGAAATTAACATATTCATCACTTTACACTGTTAACTTTAGAATAATATTTTTGGACAGAACCCTTGAAATCTACAAATTTCAGTTATGTAGAATGAATAAGTTGTGAAGATACAATGTGCAATATAATGTCTATAGTTAAAAATGCTGTATTGTTCTCAAGCACTTGAAATTGACCTGACACTTTCATAGAATCTTCTTTCACAGTAACTACTTTAAATGAAAACACACACACACACATATACACACACACATACACACACACACACACTAATCAAACCAGGTTGTGTTTGATTGTCGCATAAAATAATTTCATATTAATATTTTATGGTTTCTTAACATGTACTTAAGAAAGCATTTATTTACACATGTAAAGCTAATCATTAGAAGCTAAACACATGAAAAAGAAGGAAGAAAACACAACAGAAAATGAAAGATAATCTCACTTTGTTACCTGATATATTGGATATATTTATATTTGGTTATTTGAAATTGGATAGGGAAGGGGGGGAAACAAGATGGGGGTGGGGGTGGGGGGGAGAGAAATGGGGACCAAGACATGTGAAAGGGTATCAACGTATGTGAATTAATGCACCTTCTATCTGGCAAATATCATGTAACCCTTCTATTTATTACAATAAGAAATATATAAAAAAAAGAAAAAAATAAAGACAGGCATTTCCTGGAGGAGGGGGAAGAAAATTAAAGATAAGAGCAAATGAAAATAAAAATCACTGTAGAAATAGTCCTGCAAAAAATACTCTTAGTAACATTATTATTGTTTTCTTAAAAATCCAAGATTATGCAGAATATGAAATTTTTTTAGAGAAGGTAAAATAGTTTATCTAAATTTAAACTTTTACTTCCTATATAGTAGCTTAATAGAATCCAATTATGATTGACTTGAAAGTCCCTTAAAAGTTCAGATTCATGGCCGGGAGTTTGGCCTAGTGGTTATAGTGCTTGCCTAGCATGCATGAAGACCCGGGTTCGATTCCTCAGTACCACATACATAGAAAAAAGCCGGAAGTGGTGCTGAGGCTCAAGTGGTAGAGCTCTAGCCTTGAGAAAACCCAAGGACAGTGCTCAGGCCCTGAGCTCAAGCCCAGGACTGGAAAAAAAAAAAAAAAAAAAAAAAGTTCAGATTCATGGCCGGGAGTTTGGCCTAGTGGTAAAGTGCTTGCCTAGCATGCACAAAGGCCTGGGTTCTATTCCTCAGTACTACATGCATAGAAAAAAAAGCCGGAAATGGTACTGTGGCTCAAGTGGTAGAGCACTAGCCTTGCAAAAAAGCCCAAGGACAGTGCTCAGGCCCTGAGTTCAAGCCCCACAACTGGCAAAAAAAAAGGATATACTACATCTTCACAAACTTGGGGGAAATGTCATAGAGGACAGTATCTATTGATATCCTCTAGTGATCTACATTGTACATAAATTTAATGAAATTACATATATGAGAATTTGGCCTGAGTGTCAATGTGTGTGTGTGTGTGTGTGTGTGTGTGTGTGTGTGTGTGTGTGTGTTGTCTGTCTGTCTGTCTACCTGTCTGTGTGTCTGTGTGTGTGTGAGAGAGTATAAGTGTATCTGTCTGTATTGAAGGGTAAGGACTTATGGGTCCTCAAATTAATGTGAAAAATAGGATGAAAAATACCTGGAAATATTTAAGAATAAATGTAGGCACTAACATTTCCATATGCCAGATTTTGAAACCAATTATAAACCTAAAATAATTGTAGTAGAGTTGTGCTAGCTCCAAATTACATGGAAAAATTTAAATCAACAAAACTTACAGCCAACAAAATGAACCAATATATAAAGCACACATTGTACCAAATGAGTGGCAAAGGATGAAATAATTATTAATGGCTGGCAACAATACAGTAAGATAGCTTAAAATTAGTAACAATAAGCTTCAGAGGAATTGAAAATTGAGTATAAAGCATGAATTTCAAGAAACTACATAAATACCTTGATGAAGCTGGACTTTTAATGAACCTTAAAATGTAATAGCTAAAAAGGTGAAATCATCTGTAGCTGTGGCTTAACTGGTAGAATACTCTGCCTACCAAGTACAAGGTCCTAAGTTCAAATCCCAGGAATGAGAGGGGAAGTCTGGGCAGGGGAGGGAGGGAGAGAGAGGGAGTGAAAACAGACAGAGACAGGAGGATGGAGAGAGAGGGAGAGGGAGAGAGCGAAAGAAAGGCTACAACCCAAAGCAGAGAAACATGATTCTCATGCCTCTGTCTCTCAAGTACTGTGACTGACTTCTTACAGAACCAAAATACTACTCCATAGGAAAAAGAAAGTGGCACAAACTTTTTTTTTTTAAAAAAAAAAGCAAATAGAAAACTGGAAAAATGTATTCACATCAGGTATCAAAGTCAGATACAGCAACACCAGGGGATAAACTACAAGGGTGGAAGAACCCAAAAACAAAAGAGTAAAAAATAACTTCACATAGTACATTAAAATATCAACCACAAAGATAAACCTCTTGTTTCCATAGCTTGGAATTCATTTCATCTAGCATCATCCTAAGTGGCCATATGCATATTGCTTTTGAGCTATTGTGATACTCTACATACTAGATGCATACTAATTGTTACACGTGGCGGAAATCATGGAGCCCATGTTTCTTTCTGTCTGGTTTACTACAGTTAATACATTTTTTTCCAAGTCTTTCTATTTCCTTATGAATGGAGCAATGCCATTTTGTCTAATGGTAACATAGAATTCTATTGCGTATAACACCACATCTTCTTGATCCATTCATCTACTGAGGGGCATTTGGGTTGGTTCCATTTCTTAGCTATGGTAAATAATGCTGCAATGTGCATAACATTACCCTCTTTATCTCTGTTTTTTTTTAATTCATATGATTTGTTTGTGAAATCCAAGGTCGGTAGTTGGTAAGTAGGAGATGCAGGAGAGATAATGATAAGAGTTCCAGTCTAATTTCAGACCTGAGAACCAGAAGAATTGATGTATAAATTCTGTTTTAGGTTCAAGTCCAAAAGACAGGAGAAATCAATATCCTAAATGGAAGACAGGCAAGAAAACTCTTTCATACTTAATCTTTCATTCTATTCACATCTTCAACAGATTATATAAAGCCCATTTACTCTGGGGACAACAATTTGTTTTACTAAACAAATCCAGATGTTAATCTCATCCTGAAACAGCTCCATAGATCCAGAAATAATGTCTAACAAAGTATCTGGTATCTTCTGATCCACTGAAGTTGACATATAGAATTAACTATCAATCTAATGAATTGTTCATTGGTGTGGCTATATGACATGCAATTTGATTATGGACTTTCAATTTTCCAGAAAAAACTTTAAAGTAGCCTAAGTTGCCAGTTTGCTCATCCATAGTGAGCAGCTATTTATTACAGTGAATGTGTATTATTAAAAGTATTCTTAAAAAGTAAATTAATAAATTGAAAAGGAAATTCTAGAAGCTTGAGGAATTCATTTGTAACAGCTTCTTTGAAATTTATGTATAAAAGAAAATATTACTTTTTGCTTTGAGGGGCAAAGTGCATCCTCAAATTACATTAGCTTTCAATTTATGTCCTGAAAGCAGCACTTGCCCAAACTTGATGTTCCAAAATTTTGATAGTGGTTGGTTGAATACTCAAAATTCAGTTATATTTTTCATTTGCAAATTTGAATTATTTGGAAGATATTGTTATATCTTTAATCTTGTAAGTACAAAACGTTTAATTAATGTTCTCAGTATTTATTTATTTAGCCTGTTCTGGATCTTGAAGTCAGGGCCTGGGCACTGTGCTTGGGCTTTCTCAAGGCTAGTGTTCTACCACTTGAGCTACAGCACTACTTCTGGCTTTTTCTGTGTATGTGGTGCCATGGAATCAAACTCAGGTATCTAGTGCATGCTAGGGAAGCACTCTACCTTTAGGCTACAGTCCTGGACCCTGTTCTCAGTTATGAAGGATATAATGTCTACACTTTTACAAACATGGTAAAAATTGCACAAGAGTTGAGTGTGTGTTTTATTAACTGAGGAATGGTGGTTAATATTAGTCATTTACAACTGAGTCCCAGCTATTGTTACACCTTCACTGGTCTCTTTTGATGATTGGGAATTGAGTGCCTTAAGCTGTGTTTGAATTTTTAAAATAATCTCCTCTTAAAGCATGAATTGGAGTCATTGAAAAGAGATATGACTATCAGGGATTGAAATGGAAAGTTATTAATTTCAAATATGGCCTCCATTTCCATGATTTGGAACACATCTTGCGAGTTGGTTGGAGAACTCATTGTCAGAAAGCATTTGGGGTCTTGAAGTATCCTGTTGCTTATCTGAGTTTGTTTCACTTAATCATGCAATATTTGATCCTGTTAGTCTTAATGTGATTGTAATAAATACTTGAGATAATCAACTTATAAAGTGAAAAGTTTCATTTTGGCTCATGGCTTTGGAGGTTTCTGTTCACTATCAACTGTGCCCTTTGCTTTGGATCTGTCATAAGGTGATGGGTGAATTAAGGTGAATGTCCTTTATGATTATAGCTATAAATGAGCTGGGAGAGAGGATACAAGTTTATTTTCATATTTTCTCCTTGCTGCTTAAGACTTATTCTATGCTTGGATTCTATGCTTGGATTCTATGCTTGGATTATTATTCTGAACAGGAAATGAAGTAATTAAGTATCATAGAGTACTCATTAACTTAAAACATCTAAGGTGAAGATGTGTAAAAATGGGTACAAAGAGATTTAGTTTTTGGTTCTCAAGAAAACTGTACGATTTTTGATCCTGGAGGATGGTTTCATATATTTCTAGATGACAGTCTAAGACTGAGATTTCTAACCTTGGGCTGAATACTTGGTTTTGACTGTAATAAAGTTAAAGCAAATGTTTCCTGATGCTAATTCTTAACCACCATGGATCATATAAGTTAAATTTGTGTATGAGATTAAAGCAGAAATTAGTAAATGCTTCTACTTATTGGCATTTCTGCAGTACGTTACATGAACTATAATAAATGCTTAGTATGGCAGACAGTCTCCTAATCTTTCTTGTTACTTTATGTAATTCTTAAAATTCTATGACAGAGGTGAGTTAGTACTGTTTTTTTTTGTGTGTGTGTAGATTTTTTTGTACAACTGTGAGGCTTGAGCTCAAGCAAGGCCTCACTTAACACGGCTTTTTCTGTTTTCAGCTAGCTCTCTACCACTTGAGCCATGCCTCTACTCTGTCTTTTTGCTGTTGTTTGTTAACTGAAGTTAACAATGTCATGGATTTGTCTGCCTAGGCTGATTTTATACCTTAATTCTCAGATCTCAGCCTCTTGAGTAGCCAATATGGAAAGGAAACGATAAAGGATGATACAAAAATATTTAGCAGATATCTGTACTGCTGTTAGAATGATGAGATTTAAATGGTCTGCTAAATTTTAGATACTATTTTAATTTGTAGATGCTGCCTGGTAGCTAGGGCAATGTTGTGTGACATTCCTCTTATAATAATGTACAATGATTACTTAGCAGTATGAACAAACATCCCTTTCCAGGCACTACTTGCCTCAGGTATTCTGGAATTATTTCCTGTAAACCTTTGTGTCCATCTCATGTGAAAAATGAATGAGCAGGGAGACTCACAGACAAAAAGAAACATTTTTAAAGGCTGAGAGCAGTGGAGTGAAAAATTTGAGCTTCCAGATGCATTTGTAAAGGTGCGTTAATGAATATAATGGTCTTAATAGTTTCCTTTGGTAAGCAACACTTTGCATGCAAGAACTGGTAGTAGTTTCATGCCTTATGCCTATTGTAGATCTGCTGGACAGTTGGAGAGTCTGTATTTCTGTTCATGGATAAACCTTTGAATATATTCAGATATTTACATTAACTATTTACAGTTCATATTGATGTGATATAGGAAAAATACAGCATAAATTAGATTTTTTATTAAAGAATTTATTAACATTGATTTTCACATCATATTTCAAATGATGTGTTTAACAAACAAGTATTCAAGAAGGGAATCTCTGTGTACAATCATTGGCACTTAGTTTTAGAACATAATTAAAATTAGGCTAAGGGTTTGTATATCATAGATACATATTAATCTATGTAATAAAATATTATGTTTATAGAGTAATAGGTTTTTATGACTATGTAGTTCTGTTTATATTTCCCGTACCATGTCCATAGCATTGGGTATGCAAATATTGAGTCCTCACTTTTGTACTATTTGGATCTAATAGCCACATATTAAGGACTTTTTTTTTGTCAGTCATGAGACTTGACCTCTGGGCCTGGGCACTGTCACTGGGATTTTTTTTAATCTAGTAGAAGTTATCTCTTTTTTATTATGTAAAATTTTGGTTGACTTATGTGTTTTTCTTTTCTTTTTTCTTTTTTTTTTTTTTGCCAATCCTGGGCTTGAGCTCAGGGCCTGAGCACTGTCCTTGGACTTTCTCAAGGCTAGAGCTCTACCACTTGAGCCTCAGCACCACTTCAGGCTTTTTTCTATGTATGTGGTACCAAGGAATCGAACCCGGGTCTTCGTGCATGCTAGGCAAGCAGTTTAACCACTAGGCCAAACTCCCAGCCCCGTGTTTTTCTTTTTAAATCAGGAACCTATGCAACATGTAAAGTGAGTGAGTGATGTTAGCATGTATGTCATTAAGTTATTTTTAAAGAATTACAGCCCTGGAAAAGAAAAAGTGAACATAATAAAAGGATAGATTACTGGTTTGGATTTGTGAGTTGAGGGCAAAGAATAAAATGTAGTTAAATGATTATTACTACTCTCGGAAGGAAGTAGTACAGTTATCAACAAAAGTCATCTTTTCTCAGCTAATTTACATTCAAAGTCTGACCATATAGAAGTAGCATTTTCATGTCCAGCTTTACAAGAAGTATATAGATGATCTTCTCCTGTCTTAAATATTTATGTATGCATGCATGTATCAATGCATGTATGAATAGATACCATATATCTTTATCTTCCTGTTTTCAGTAACAAGCCTAATACATAACTAGGTGAAGACAATTTTTTTTTTCTTTTCTAATTTTTTGACCCATCATGGGGCTTGAACTCTGAGCTTGGGCGCTGTCCATGAACTCTTCAGCTCAAGGCTATTGCTCTTCCACTTGAGCCAAAGAGCCACTGTGAAGATAATTTTCTTAGGAGTAGGTTCAGCTAATGAATCTCAGAAATACTTATAAATACATTGGGAATAACAGGGGTAGTTAGCAATCTATTTTGTTTCATGTGTGTTATGACTGAAGGAAAAGAGCTATAAAGGTGAAAGTTTTCTTGATCTGTATAAAAGCAGCTAGTTAATATTCATTTGAAATTTTTTAAAAAATTTTTTGTTGTTGGGGTCATGTATAGAGGGGTTATATTTGCCAGATAGTGAGTGTATTAGTTCTCACACATTATACCCCTCTCATGTTTTTGTCCCTATTTCCCTCTCCCCACGCCCTCCCAATCATCTTATTCTTCCCCCTTCCCTTTCCTATTGCAAATAAACTCATATACAGTATACCAGGTAACAAAGTCAGATACAGTAACATTGGACTTGGGTGCTGTCCCTGAGCTCTTCAGCTCAAGACTAGCGCTTTACCACTTAAGCCACAGTACCACTTCTGGTTTTTTGGTGGTTAATTGGAGATAAAAAGCCTTACAGACTTCTATGCCCAGGATGGCTTTGAACTGTGTTCCTCAGTTCTCAGCCTCCTGAGTAGCTAGGATTGCAGGCATGAGTTACAAATACCCGGCCTGAAAGCATTCTTTACGAGTGTTTCAAAGAACTGTTGTCAACAGGAAAATAAATATGCAAACAAAAAATTACAATGTGGCATAAAATGATAAAGAATTAGAAAATGAGTTTGAAAGTGAAGTGGGGAAGGACCAGTTGGGACTACCCAGCTGAAGAGAAATCATAAGAATAATGGTTCTTTGTTTTCTTTTTTTATTAAATATTTTTTTCATTGTGATTAATAGAAGGATTACATTATATTCACCAGATAGAAGGTGCATAACTTCACAAACATTGATACCCTTTCTCATGACATGGTCCCCATTTCCCTCCCACCCTCCCCCATGCTTATCTTGATTTCACCCTTCCCTATCCAATTTCAAATAACCAATTAAGCATATATAAAATATATCGGTTAACAAGGTGAAAAATTGTAACAATATGAGATAACCAAGGGATGGCAAAAGAGATGAGAGATAACATAGTACATTAAGGACAACAGTCACTCATTATAGGACTTTTGTTTCCTTATCCTGGAGGTCTTTACTGTTTGGCCTAATGTCTCTAGATATTGTTCTATTGTAAATCTCTGCTAGGAGTGCCCAAGGTTTCTACTGATTGTGACAAATGAGGGAGGCTATTGGGCCTATGTTCCTTTCAGTCTGGCTTACTTCACTTAATATGATTTTTTCTAAGTCTTTCCATTTCCTAACAAATGGGGCGATGTCATTTTTTCTGACAGCAGCATAGAATTCCATTGTGTACAAATATCACAACTTGTTGATCCACTCATCAACTGAGGGACATCTTGGTTGATTCCATATCTTTGCTATGGTAAATAGTGCTGCAATGAACATCATTGTGCTTGTGGATTTAGTATGCCCTTGTTTCTGTACAGTTGGGTAAATGCCTAGTAATGGAATTGCTGGGTCATAGGGGAGCTCTATGTTTAGTCTTTTGAGGAACTGCCATACTGCTTTCCAGAGTGGTTGAACAAGTTTACACTCCCACCAACAGTGTAGTAGTGATCCGTAATGGCCACATCCCCTCCAGCATCAGTTGTTATTAGTTTTCTTGATCCTCTCCTTTCTAACTGGAGTGAGGTGGAATCTTAGAGTTGTTTTGATTTGCATTTCTTTTTTCATATATTTTTTATTGTAATTAATAGAAGGGTTACATTATATTCTCCAGACAGAAGTTGCATTACTTCACATACATTGATACCCTTTCTCATGTCTTGGTCCCCATTTCCCTCCCCCCACCCCCATCCTTCATCTTGTTTCCCTCCCTTCCCTATCCAATTTCAAATAACCAAATGCAAATATATCCAATATATCAGATAACAAAGAGATACTGTAACAATATGAGATAACCAAGGGACAGCAAAAGAGATGAGAGATAACATAGTACATTAAGGACAACAATCACTCATTATATGGTTTTTGTTTCTATATCCTAGAGGTCTTTTCATTTAGCGTCATACTGTATGGCCTTATGGATCTAGGTTTTGCTCTATTGCAAATCTCTGCCAGGAGAGCCCAAGGTTTCTACTAATTATGACAATTGATTTGCATTTCTTTTATGACCAGCGATGTCAAGCATTTCTTCATGTATCTATAGGCCATTTTTGTTTCTTCTTCAGAGAAGACTCTCTTTAAGTCATTGGCCCATCTTTTAATGGGATGGTTGCTACTTTGGAGATTAGTTTTGGAGTGATTCAATTTTTTGAGCTGTTGATATATTTTAGATATGAGGCCTTTGTCCGTTGTGTGGTTAGTGAAGATCTTCCATTCTCTAGGCTTCCTAATTAATTTACTAGCTATGTCCTTTGCCATACAGAAGCTCTGCAGTTTAATGCAGTCCCACTTATCCAGCTTTTCTCTGATTTGTTGTGATTCTTGGTTCTTATTGAGAAAGTTTCGACCTGTGCCAAAGAGGCCTAGTGTGTCTCCTATTCCTTCTTGTAAAGTTTTCAGTGTGTCAGCTTTTACCTTGAGGTCTTTGATCCATTTGGATTTAATTCTAGTGCAGAGTGACAAATAAGGATCCAACTTTAGTTTTCTGCAGGTGCATAACCAGTTCTGCCAGCAAATGGTGCTTTGTTTGTGATGATGAAGACTATGGTTATGATGCTTAGTAAATGTAAACCAACAAAAATCCATGGGGAACTTATTTACAGAAGATGAATAGGTTGGTAAACAATTCATCTAAACCAATTTAATGTGACACTGAGATTTACATCCCCATGTCCATATTATAATCTAGTTTTTGAATGAGATGGAAACTTCAAAACAGTATATAGAAACCAGAGAGTATTCTGAATATTGAGCATAAGGGAAGAAGAAAGCTATCCCTAAAATATGGGCTACCTTTTGCAGATAGGCAGAATAGTAGTGAACCACTTACAGTTTTATGCAATCACAATCTCATGTGTATAAACTTTCCACTTCAGGAGCAATTTTAAGTACTCAGTGAATGATCTCAATCAATTTTCAGGGAGATGTGGGAGTTTTATATATAATCAGGCCACTATCTTTGAACAAATATGTCCACAAGGTTACATGAAAACAAACAATTTCTCTATTAAGAACAAGGTAGGCTGGGCGAGATGGCGCAAGCCTGTAATTCTAACTATTCAGGAGGCTGAGCACTGAGAATCGCAGTTCAAAGCCAGCCTAGGGAATAAAGAACATGGGACTCTTATCTCCAATGAACCACTAGAAAACTGGAAGTGGTGCTGGGGCTCTAGGGGTATGGCACTAGCCTTGAGCTGAAGAGCTCGGGGACAGTGCCCAGACCCAGATTTCAAGCCTCACAACCAACTTTGATTTCCTACACAAGGCTTTTCTTCATGAAAGATCATCTCTTTATGGATCATTTCTGGGCTTAGGAGCAATAGACACACATTTCTGGATCAATTTACTTGAGAAGTGAGAGTCGAGAAACCAGGGGTCACATTCATTTGGCCTCACTTATTTTCAAGACTTAAAAATCTATCAATTACTTATGCTATATTCAAACTACTGAAGAAATAAAATGCTTTCCACTTTTAGGTTTTAAAAAATGTGTTTCTGTAAATTATCTCAATTTCTACTGAGGGAACAACATGTGTTTCTGAGTTGTAATTATGTATGATTTTTGTCAATTTTGATGTTTTATGCAGTATTGTGACCTAAATATCTTATGTAAGTGTACTATGAGTGATTAATTAATAAATGGCTTTAACCCACTTTGCTTGCCTCTCTGTTATGACAGTAGAAAAGCCTCTTAATTGGGAATTCTAACAATGATTTGCCAACTTACAGTCTGGAGACCTAACTTGTCCTAAAGTCTGATTTGTTTTATAAAGCCTGATTTTTATAAAGTTTTCCAAGTTTTATTGGAACATAGGCATTTTCATTTTGTCACATCGTTTCCATGGTAGTTTACATGTCATTCGACCAAATCTGAGTAAACTACATTGTCTGTGAAACTAAAATATTTACAAACAGCCTTTACAATACAACTTTTCAAAGACCATAAGATTATGACTCATCAAATATATTTTAAACTTTCTTTGACATTTCTAAACTTGAGATTGAACTTTTGAATATCAGAGTGGATAAAACTGTCCAATGAGAAGACTGAGCTTTGAAGATTGTGGGCTTGGTTTGTATCTTGGTTTAATGGCACCTGTTCTATTTACATCACCTTAGGTAAGTTACCTAGCCTCTACTTATATATTGGTGACTCAAAAACAATCTTTGGCTCCTATTTGGGGAAAATAATTATTTTCAATAGCACTTGAACAATATTATAATTGTTGCAGCTGAAGTGTAACAGCTTGTCAAAATAAAAACTTCTTTTAGAATCATCTTAGTTCAAATAGATGACCTTTCAATTGTAAGAATTCTTTGGTTATTTCAAGGCTGGCTGTATGGATTTTTTTTCCACACACTGTAACATAGCTTCATGTTACTATGGGAGTAGTGAAAGGAAATACTTCTAATTTAAACTAAAAATCCATGAAAATAACAAAAATTTTAAACAAAATAAAATGTCTATTTGAAACTAGACATATAAAGACAAATGAGACCTTGGCATTAAAAAGTTCTAGGTGAGGGGTGTCATTGAGAGGCAGGCTACTTACTTAGCTTGGGCAAGGCCTTGGAATCAATTATTAAGCCTTTCTCTCACTTTCCCTAGCCCCATCAAAGAGGTTAAAATTTAGGAGGCAGAAGCTGGAATATAGACAAATGATTAACACATAACAAATTGCATGGTGTTACAAAGAAAACATTAACAAAATTCTTGGAGCAGAATGTACTCAGAATATGACATATCAGATAAAATTGGAAAAAAAATCAAAGAAAGAAGTAAAGTGCTTCCAGAAGTTTATAGAACTTTGAGGTGAACCGAGAAGAAAAAGGAAGTCCTTCCATGGAAAAGGGATACTAGAAAAAAAATAAAAATAGAGGAACACGGGGGTCTCCTGATAAAAGAGTGTAATTTTGAGTAGGGCATAAATATGCATATAATAATAGCAGTAAGAGACAATGCAGAAGAGAACACTAGGACCCATGTACTTGGAAATTATTAGGCTAGAACATAATGTAATTATCTGGGTGAGTTCTACAAAGGGCTTGAATTGCACAGACACACTGGAAATGAATAAGAAGAACCATTTTAAGAATTAACAGGTTTCTCTGAGTGCCTACAGGCAGCATATATTATCTCGTTCATCGAGTCCTCCTGACCTTCCTGTGCAGGTATTATCTCCAATGAACAGAAGAGAAAGAGAAGAATTGGAAGGCTGTAAATAGGTGGTGAGAGGAAGTGCTGACTCAGATTTGGTCCAATTTGTCTGTATTATGTTGCAGTTGCTGTAACATAAGGGCATTAGAGGAGGAAAGGAGAAGAAAGAAGATTCAGGAACAATTCTGTGCTTTCTGATATGGGTATTCTGAGCATGTATAATTCTAAAGAGGAGCTGGCTTTGGAGAAGAGAATCTGTTTGATTTGGATTTGGGGTCATGTGAAGAGATGATGAGTGATCCAATGGGATGTGTTTAAGAAGAAAGTTGGCAGTAGAATCGAGGGATTTAGGTGTTCTACATGAACCCTTCTCTTCCTAATCAACTAAACTTCATTCATGTTCCCCTTTGCCCTTAATTATTTTTTAATTGACTGAAAAGACACAGATCTTTAAAATGAAGAGAAAAATCTGGGCACTGGTTGTTCATGTCTACTCAGGAGCCTATGACTTGAAGGTTGTGGGTCAAAGCCAGCCCTGAGAAGAAAGTATATGTGACTTATCTCCAATTAAATACCCAAAAGTTGGAAGCAGAGCTGTGATTCTAGTTGTAGAGTACTAGCCTTGAGCAAACTGTCTCAAGAACAATAACCAGGCCCAGAGTTCAAGCCCCAAGATAAGAATGAACGAAAAGGAAAGAGAGAGAGGGGGAAGGAAGGAAGGATGGAAGGAAGGAAAGAAGGATAAAGAGTAGAATGTCAGTATGCATGCTGCAGACCAAGGTACTCTCTTATTCACATTTTATAGTTGGAAGAAAATATTTCGTGTTTATGTGAGACATTTTAAATATGAGATTGAAGAATGGGAACTAAGCCTATAATCCTGTTTTCTTGATTCTACAAGAGATCTTATATATTTTTAATTGGACATATTAAAAGGACCTGTGGGTGCCTGTAGGAATAGCAAGCAGTGACAAACATGTCTAGTAGTGCATAGTCTCAGCTCCTCTGAAGTTGAAGTGAGAGAATCACTTCAGGATTCAAAATCAAGACTAACTTTGCAACATTACAATATTTGGTTTTAAAACAAACAAATAAGAACAAAATCAAAAGCAGTGATAATATATGGAAAACGTACAGAAATTTTTATTTAAAATGCAAGTTGAAGATGAGGGCTGGGGGGGGGGGAGGGAAATGGGGACCAAGACGTGTGAAAGTGTATCAATGTATGGGAATTAATGCACCATCTATCTGGCAAATATCATGCAACTCTTCTATTAATTCCAATAAAAAATATATGGGGAAAAATAAATAAATAACCTGGCGCTTTTTTCATTCATTTGTAAGAATATATATAAATCAGGAACTCAATATTTGTTCATTTAATTAAGATCACTTTTGGGGGATGAAATTCCTTGGATTTGACCTCAGTAGTTCACATTGCCAGATAGGCACCTGTCTACATACGTAGATTAAAACCTGTCTACCTAGGGAGATTAAAATCATTTTATCTGTGATCTTGAGGTGTTTTTTCTCCACTATGTGAAATATGTACATATTATCAGCTCTGAAAAAAAATGCAAGTTGAGCACTTAGGAGAAAGCTTGAATATTATACAAAGAATAATAGTATAAGAGTATGAGAATGTTTCACTAAGCAAGTCTTAGGAAAAGGTCTTATTCCATGGAAGAGAAGGTAATCAAAGAACTGAGAGTTCTAGGCTTTAGAACTGGCTCTAAGAAAAGCTGGATGAATAATTATTTATAAGTTAATTACCTGTAAAGTTAGGACAGTACGATTGAATTCCCTGAGTTTCTAATGTTATAGTAAAGACTGAAGTATACTTTGAGAAAGCTCAATAGAGTCTTTCTCCCTTTTTTTTGATATCTCTTTCCACTTGTTGGCTCTCCTAGTTCCTTTTATTTGTTTCCTTTGTTTTTTTTTTTACTGCTCATACCCATGTCAATTCTTCCAAACATAAACTAAGAATAAATGTGTCCAGATATAGTTTTTCATCATCATAGCATTTTATCTGCTGTAGAGGGTCAAAAATGATAAATAAAAACTTGCTTCTGAACCTATGTCTTCTTAAAAAAATAAATAAAAGGGAAAATCCTAAAGTAATTCTATGGCATTGACATAGGAGAAAATTACTATAATTATGCAAATTAAAATAAGTCAACAAGTTTCAGAACACAATGCACGATAAGTAATGTTTTTCAAAATAACAGTCACTGAGCCTGGTCATTTGCACTTAATAATAGGCTCAGGAGGGAGCCTAGTGTCTGGGGAGAAACAGCTGTGGTAATAGATGCATTATGGCTTTGATAGGTTCTCGCTGGTAATTTTATTTCTCTATTTGATTTAGATTATAGAACGCTCCCAGAGTGCCCTGCTATTGAAATTCCCATCATTCCCAGGGCTTTAATTAAGTGATTGGATCTGACAACTTGAATTGAGGCAGCCCACCACTATGTCAGTTTATACCAGGATGATATTATCATGGCCCTGGCAAATATAGACTTGGGCTTTAATTTACATCTTGAGCTGTCTCGCTGTGAAGCATGAGGAACACATGCCTCCATGTGCTTTTAAAATGCATTGAACATGACGTATCACAGTGGTGTGAGCTTCACAACACCCAGAAGATTCAATAGTTGATACAATAGTTGAGACATTAGGCCAAAGAGTAAAGACCTCCAGGATATTCAAACAAAAGCCAAAAATGAATGATTGTTGTTCTTAATGTACTATGTTATCTCTCTTTTGCTGTCCCTTGGTTATCTCATATTGTTACAGAATCTCACTTTGTTATCTGATATATTGGATTTATTTGTATTTAGTTATTTGAAATTGGATAGGGAAGGGGGGAAAACCAAGACGGGGGGAGGGGCAGGTAATGGGGACCAAGACATGTGAAAGGGTATCAATATATGTGAATTAATGCACCTTCTATCTGGCAAATATCATGTAACCTTTTTATTAATTACAATAATATATATATATATTAAGAGATATTTTGGCATGATTATGCAACAGAAATCATGTAAGGATGGACCTATGTTGAAGTCTCAGATCTACTAAACTTTGACAAGATTCCCTTGGTAATTGATCTAATCTTTTAGACATTTGAATTTCTCTTTAAAAAATGAGAATAATCATGTGCCCAGACGATTATGGACGAAGACAAGCTTTCTACTACTGAGGATATGTTAAGACTGGCTGCAGTAATTACAATGAGTAAAATTATGTTTGTCTGTGTAAAAATGCCACGTTTTTATATTGCTCTCCATCCTCTTGTGGAGAATTAGAAAGGAACATTTGGAGTGAAGGAATTATATTTATACAATGTTCTTGGGAATTATTGCCGAATTTAAACCACCATTATTGGTGTCAGTGGTAGAGCTTGTGGATACTCTGTGACATTTGAAATCCTTTTCCTGTGGCAGTGAATATTCTATTTAAATTGAATAGTAATATCATAGTTAGACTGCAGGAGAACTTGAAATTTCTTTTTGCAAACTACCTGACTTTCTTTAATTAAAATAAAATAAGCAGTTTAAAAAAATGAGAATAATTTCAGCTAGCATGAGTAATACAAATGTTAAAAGATAAACCCTGAGCTTAGCAAGTGTGTAATAGGACTTTAATAACATATAACAGTTACTTCCTTTTACTTGAACCTAATTTAAAATAAGTTACTGCTTGTAGAATTGTTCTTCTGTTTCATTTCATCAGTGAGTCCTTGAGCTATCGGTTCCATTTCTTGGTCTAAAGAAAATCTGGCCACAAGAGCATGAGATTGACTGAGCTTATGATCATCTTTATTCAGTTTTGGAAATAAATTAAAAAAAAGTTGCTGCAATTGAGCATTGTGGCTTTTTCTCATCACTTCACTCTTCCAATATATATCTCATTGGATAACAAGTGTTGATCTTTTATCTCAGCAGATAAAAGCACAGAGCAACGAATGAGGGTGAGGATGGGGGGGAGGGAAATGGGAACCAAGACATGAGAAAGGGTATCAATGTATATGAAGTAATGAACCTTCTATCTGGCGAATGTAATGTAACCCTTCTATTAATTACAATAAAAATATATAAAAAACCCAAAAGCACAGGGCATTGTCATGAATTTCATGATTATTAAATGAAAATAATATAGAACAAATTTCAATATGCTGTGTCAGTGAAAACATCCATCTACAAAAGAGAAACACAGGAAAGTAGAAACTAGCTCAGTCCTAGTTGTGCTATTTGCCTGCTAAAAGCAGGCAAAATAGTTTCTTATAAGTCCTTGGAAGAGTCACAGTTTTACTGGGCAATGTGCTTTTGCCCAGTGCTTTTATATTTGTGTAAATCAGGGTGCAGTAATCCTATAGTATAGAGTCAATCTGGCCAAATCTGTGATATAGAGAAACTAGATCCTCTCAGGGTACTTACCTCATATTGTAGCTTTCCTTTTCTTTTCCTGGATGAACACTTTGAATATGGCCTTGAGATTCCTTTCACAGCAGAACTCAGATTCACATCGTTTTACTATTTTTCTTCTCCTATAGAAGTTTGATCTTTGTCATTGTGAAAATTAATGACTGCCAATCTTTTGCTAGAGATGTGTATTAACAGAAACAATTCCCTGAACATACTTCCTACAGTTGGATCTCAAATAACAGTGTATACATGAATCAACCATTTAGAGTCAGGAGTCTTTTTCGACATTATTCAAATCACATCACATGAGATAATAAGATGCCATAGAAAATGGAGACAGGAGTTACAAACTTATTTTACGAACTTGCATTTAAGTTGCATTCTTTTGAACAGTGATGACTGTTCAGATTAAAAGCTTGTCACTAAAGTTCCCAAAGTGCATGATATATTAGCTTATAGCGGAGTGAGATTAATACTGAGACGTTGGGGCAAAATATAAAAATTGATCTGTGTGAAGAATTTGGAAACAGCTGAGGAAACTGAAGGAACATATTACTGAGAGGTGAGCTGACTAGATGGATGGATTATACATAATATGTATATATGATAAAATATATCATATGAATGCATTGCATATGTATATATGTGTTATCTGTCCATATATATATGTGTGTATTCACATACATATATGCCTATAGATGTATGCTTATGTATATATGATACACAACTTGGTATATGATAGATAAGACTGAAAATGGATAGATAATACCTTCTCATGACTTCCAACTTCAAGAGAGAGAAAATTGAAGCTCAGGTATATTATGGCTCCCAGGAGTTACGGAGCCCATGTCTTAGATTGAGTAGAGGCACAGAGAAACCATCTCAACCTTTCTAGTTTCTCCCTTAAATTTTTGTGAAATTCTTAAAGAGAATAGAGCCAAAGGTCAAGAAGCAAACCATAGGCTTCACTTAGAAAAGCAGAGTGGGACTCTGAAAAGGATATGCTAGGAGGGGTGAAGCAAAGTTAGCTGAAGGTTACTAAAATCTGTAACCCAGCCATGACTTAGAGCATTCCTTACTTGAATTATAGTGATGTACACCCACCTCCTAATTAGCATCTCAAATGCATACAGTTTTTTTTAACACTCTATGGAGATAGCTAGTTGCTTTGACTTTTAGCCAGGCAAGAAATTTTAATCAGTAAGAATAATTTTTTTATTGAACTTAAAAGATGAATCTCTAGATTTCCAGGGTGTTAAAGCTTAACCTACACATCCTGCATTTGCTTTTTAGTATTGGACAATAACACATTAGGCCAAAGGCAGTAATATAAGGTTGTTCTTTGTCTAGAGTTTTACGATTGAGTATAAATTATGTCTTCATGTCTCTGTTCACATACTCTCTTTTCTCTAACCTCATTTTCAATACAATATGAAAATGTTTTAAATCCGGAGTCAACAAACAAATAAAGATTAGCATTAACATATTTGTGTTTTAGTTTCTCCTCCTGTGCTATGATTTCTGCTAGTGCATTCACTCTAACCATAGCAGTAACTGTAAAATTGATGAGACAATAGGAAGAGAAGGCTTTACTGTACGTGGGGAATGCCAGGAAGTTGGAGAAGATCAGAAGTTTTTATTATTTGATTAGGGAGTAGAGCACACTGTGGCCTGTTTTGCATGAAATTTGTTACAGCAGAGTGAGTGAGCAAGGGTCAAATGTGGGTGACTGGATTTTGAAGTAGATTAGGTTATTGGAACCAGGAATTTAGTACGAGCATTGGGAAAAGGTCACAAAGCTGGCCATTTAGATAACTGTAAAACTGGAAACCAACCACTTAAGACACACAAATAGATCAGTGAGACTCATAGGCTTCACACAGACCTAGGGTCTGAATAGAATCATTGTATTTCTCATATGCACAAGACTATGCTGATATTTTGTCTTAAACATATATGCCACTGCAGTTTTGAAATAAAATGAAAATGAATTTTTAAATTAACACATGTGAAATGACCAGTCAACAGTGGCTCATTCCTGTAAGTCTCAAGATTCTGAGATTCAGAGGACTTGGGTTCTAAGCTAGCCCTATCTAGTAGAAAAGTCTATGAGACTTGTTTCTTTTTTTTTTTTTAGGTTACTAGTTTTTATTTATTTTATTGTCGGGGTAATGTATAGAGGGTTTACAGTTACATTTGTCAGGTAGAGGGTGCATTGCTTCTAGAACCTTAATACCCCTTCTAATGTTTTGGCCCTCTTTCCCCCACCCCCTCCTAATCAACTTGTTTTCCCCCTTCCTGTCTCTATTTCAAATAAACAAATAAACATATATACCATATACCAGGTAACAAAGTCAGATACAGTAACCACATGAGATTAACCATAAGGGACAAAAACTGAAAAGAAATATCTTCACATAGAGTATCAAGAACAATAATCACAAAGAAAACCTCTTGTTTCAAATTACCAATTTTTAAGTTTGAATCGTGGAGCACAATATCTGAGGGGGAATTTCCACAAGAAAGCAAGCTTTCATTTTAGTCACTTAATAATTTGCATAAGATATACTATTTCTTTAGACAGTTGTCCTGTCTTATTTGATCTCCATATAATGTCATGGGGGAGGCTGGTTGTAAAGGATTAACAGTGTGGCCTCAGTTCAAGCTTCCTTGGTTTTATTTCTAGTAGTTTTCTGGGTTTTCCCCTTGAAAGGAGAGATACCCCTAAAACAGGATCTTTTTCAGTTGTGTGTCAAAGCCAATGCCAAATCAAGGCAGAGAACTATGACACTAGTTTATTCAATAGCCAGAAAATGGAAACATGAATTCACAAATCAACTTGTGAATAAAAGGGATAAAAGAAAAACATATTTATGAGTTTTCTAGAATAGGCAGAGATTCTCTACCCCATCCCCAATTTAGGAAATACCATTTTTTATGGTCTAATTCTTCTTGCCACAGTGATTATTGGTATGTCCCTTAGAGTTTAGACTATAATGAAATCACTGTTCTTTGATGGTTATATTGGCCACTATCTTGGATCTAATCATTTTTGGCTAGCTTACTTGGAGAAAGCTACCAACAATATTAAGTCAGGGTAGAAGCAAGGTCATCTGTGTATCTGAATGAACATGAGACTGAGTTCAAACTCAGCAAATATAAAATATTAATTAACAAAATACATAAAACATAATGTAGAAATCATGTTAGTCAACATATTGGCTGTGAAATTTCCTTGAGAAATTTGGAATGCAATGCATGAATGTAGTGAAAAACTCTTCTCATAATTGTTCCAGAGTGGCTTGCTGAGGGACAAGCTGTATATGTGAATTGATCTGAAGTATGGACATTCCTTTTATGAATGATAACACTTAAGGATGAAACAAGTTACTGTGCATCATTTGGGACATTTCAAGAAGCTTTGAGTAACATCTTCCTCTACTAGGAATAAGGGAATGTGAAAGAAGTCATAAGGCATATAGTCATACTAAACCAGGTTAAGAGATGAACTCTGTTCCAAATTCCTAAATCAGTCCCTGTGCATTATGTAAATGAAGTAAGCAAATGGTAATGATATTTTTAATAGAATTGATCCAGAGGGATTATAGTTTAGGCATGAGTCACACAATTTAATAGTCACAGGTACTGGTCATTTATTCTCTATATCCACGCTGTCCATGTGAATGTAAATGTGAGTCGCACTGAAGAATAACAATTTATAAGACCTTTGATTTGGTATCCACCTCACTATTTTCAGTATGTGCATATGTGTCTACGAAGAACAACAGTTATGACCTTAGAAATGAGCTTTTCCTGAAGATGGCCAGCCTTGTGGGTTTCAATATGCAGAGCTTATGTTGTTTCTAGTAATGTCTGGTAGTCCTCTTTTGAGTACCTTTCTGCCTTTTACAGGCCTTATGAATGAAAGAAAATGGAAGAGTGACTTAGTCAAGGCAACTAGGATCAAAGATGGTTTGAAACTTTTGAAAATGAAAGGATGAAAAAAATCTCAACACATAAAGATGGCTTGAAAACTTGAAGTAGAAAATAGGGTTCCTCATAGGCTCAATGGTTTCCCTTCATTTGTAATAATTAGTACACATCTAGGACTCTCCTAGCAGAGGATTACAATAGTGCAAAACCTAGATACATAAGGTCATATAGGATGAGACTAAATTAAAGGATCTCCAAGATATGGAAGCAAGAGCTTTATCTTGTGTGATGGTTGTTCTTAATGTACTATGTTATTTCTCCTCTCTTTTGTTACCCTTTGGTTACTCTCATGGTGTTAATGTATCCAGCTTTGTTACCTGGTATATCATATATACGTTTATTTGGTTATTTGAAATACAATAGGGTGAAATAGGAAGGGGTGAAAACAAGATGATTAGGAAGGGTTGGTGAGAGGGAAATGGGGACAAAAACATGAGAAGAGGTATCAATGTGTGAGAATTAATGCACCTACTACTTGGTGAATATAACTGTAACCCCTCTATATATTACCTTGACAATAAAAAATAAAATTAAATTTAAGAAAAGAAGATAGGATTCCTTACACTCTTCTAGACAGAGCACACAAACAGCACACATGAAGGAAGAGTTGGTCAACACACCGAGAAGGAAAATTTAACCCTAGTCACTGTTTTTCCTGCTGTTGTTTTTCTTTTTAAAATTTTGAGTCCATTTGAAAAGTTATAGATAGACTAGAAAGCATTTATTTGTCTGCACCATTTAAGTGTAACATGCTTATCCCGCCAGCTCTGAAAGCTTTCACATGCATTTCTTACCTCAAGAACACTTCCTCACACAACTACAATATCACTATGAAAATCAAAGGGCTAGCATTCATACATCAGCATTCTATAATTTTATAATTATATACTTTTTCAGTCAGGTCTCAAAGTAAAAAGATATGATTCTGAATCACATACTGCATAAAATTGTCATGCATCTTTGTTCTCTTCAGTCTGAATCAATTATTTCATCTTTCCTTGGCTTTCATGACCTTGATGCTTTTGAGATTACAGGCTAGGTATTTTGCAGGATGTCCTCAGTTTGGACTTAACGGTTCTTCCTGACTAGATACAGGTTTATGTCTTTGACAAGAAAATCACAGATGCGATGCACTGTTTTTACAGTATTGTAAAACTGTACAATGTTACTAATGCTAGTACTATGTTACTAATGCTAATACATACCCTGACCACTTGATAAAAATGATGTCTGCCAGTCTTCTCCACTGTACTATTATTCTTTTCTTCAGTGTAATTTGTTATTATTTTATGGAAAGATACTTCAAAACTGTAAATAACCAATTCCTCATAAAAATTGTCATCTATTGGCCTTTCCCCAACAAACATTCAACTCGTTCCTTTATTTATATTAGCAAAATTATTATTTATGCTCAACTGGATATAATTTATTGTCATTATTTCTTATTTTAAATGCATCTTTGTTATATCTGTGATACAGAGATGTTATAGTTACATAAGTGAGATAAATAATATATTTCTCTTTGAACAATGTCACCCCTTCACTCTCTCCCAGTTTTTCCCTCCTATCAGCATTCACAGATTGTATAGCTCATGTTCAAATAGTGTCTAGTGAGTAAAATTACTGCATTTATTTACCCTTTGTCCTACATTTTCTGTGCCCTCTTGTACTTCTGAAGACAGAAAAACACATAGGAAAAGACAAGAGGAAAAAGAAACTAAAGCAACAACAATGCAAAACTCTTGTTTTCATTTCCTGGAGCTTATTTAGATAAACATTATTTTATATGATCAGATAGACATAAATATTGCACCTTTGTGTTCCTCTCCCAAGAACACAAATGTTTGAATTTCCTAGTGGGGACTTTCCAATTTATGCTTGTTACCATACCAAGGCTTTGTTTGAGAAGTCATTCTTGGCTTTAGAAATGCTGGCAGGAAGTGAAGGGGTAGAGAAGGGAAAGAGGTCAGTAATATGTGTCACAAGAAAGTTACCACTGTTGAAGTAAGCCAGACTCAAAAGAATATAGGCTTAATGGTTTCCCTCATTTGTCACAAATAAGTATAAACCTTAAACTCTCCTAGCAGAGGTTTACAATAGGGCAAAATCTAGATACATAAGGCCATATAAGATTAGGCTAAATGAAAGGACCTCCAGGATATAGAAACAAGAGCCATATAATGTGTGATTGTTGTTCTTAATGTACTATGTTATCTCTCATCTCTTTTGCTGTCCGTTGGTTATCTCATATGGTTACAGTATTTTTACCTTGTTATCTGGAATATTGCATCTATGCTTATTTTGTTATTTGAAATAGGATAGGGAAGGGGGGAAAACAAGATGAGGGGAGGAGGTGGGGGAGCGAAAAGGGGACAAAAATGAGAAGGTGTAGCAATGTTTGTAAAGTAATACACCTTCTATCTGGCGAATATAATGTAACCCTTCTATTAATTACAATAAAAATATATTAAAATAAAATTGAAACAAAACATTTTAAATGATAAAAAAAGAAAGTTACCACTGTTATGTACTTACAACTTAATTTCTTTGCAGTAACTCCTGGGAAACAGTGTAGACTGTTCGATAATGTGCATCCTAACATAGGAATAAAGAAGCTTGTGTATTCACCTACCAATTCCTTACTCATCAGTGGTGGTAAAGGAGCATTAATTCTCTGGTATGTTCAGCTTGTTCTATATTTGGGTTTATCTTGCTTCTGTGTTCAATCAGTTGTCCTTAGGTGGAATTATAGGTATTTCTTCAGTTATCAGCCTTGATCCTGAACAAAAAAGAGGACTGTATCTGATATTTTTTTTCTCACATCTCATCAGCTGCTAGTTTTAGATTTGGATTAGTATGGTCTTTTTTTTTTTATTATCATAGTGATGTATAGAGGGGTTGCAGTTACATTTGTAGGTAGTGGGTACATTACTTCTTGAACATTGTTACCTCTTCCAATGTTTTTCTACCACTTTCCCTCCTCCCACCCCTCCCAAGTTGTAGAGTTCATTTCCAACATATTGTCTTGTGAATATTGTTTTTGCACTGGTTCATCCTTTGTCTTTGACTCATCATCTTGTTTGTCCCCTTCCCATCTCTGATTCAAATAAGCAAATGAATATATATATACAATACATCAGGTAACAAAGTCAGATAGAGCAACATCAGAAGATGAAACATAGGGGGGAAAAAAAGAAGATGAACCATAAGGGAAAGGGAAAAGAGAAATAAAAGAAAAAGAAGAGTAAAGAAATATCTTCTCCTAGAACATTAAAAACAACAACCACAATGATAAATCTCTAAAAAGATATGATGTACATACACAGTTGAATTCTATGCTGCTAGCAGAAGGAATGACATTGTCCCATTTGTAAGGAAATGGAAAGATTTGGGAAAAAATTATATTAAGCAAAGTAAGCCAAACCCAAAGGAACATAGGCTCCATGGTTTCCCTCATTTGTTATAATTAATATGCATCTAGGATTTTCCTAGCAGAGGAACACAGTAGCTCAAAAGCTATGTTTATATGGCCATATAGGAAGAGCTAAGCAAAATTAAATCCAGGATAGGAAAATAAAAGTATGCTCTTGAACTCTTCAGCCCATGGCTAATCTACCACTTGAGCCAGAGCAACGCTTCCAGTTTTCTTGTGGTTAATTGGAAATGAGACTCACATGGATTTTTGTGCCCAGGCTGGCTTTGCACTGCCATCCTCAGATCTAAGCCTCCTGAGTAGCTAGGATTACAAAGTGAGCCACTGGTGCCCAGCTAATATGTTCTTATTTTAGTACTTTATATATCTTGCTCTTCTCCTTTACTGATGGATTCCTATCGGCACTAAACATTTTTCAAATTTCTTCCACTTTAAAGATATGATTTCTATATTTCTACCATTTTGTGCCCACTGCTTCATGTTTAAGTTTCATGTCACTGCAGTTGGATCTCATAGGATTTCTTTTCTAATAATTATTCTGAGAATTTTCTTATGAAGTACTGATCCCAAAGCTAATGGTTTTTCTCTCCACCCTCATCTTACTCAGCCTTACATTGTAATTAAAGATATTCAAATACTGTTGCTTTTCATGATTGGAGTGATGATGCATTTTTCTACTTTCTTGATGACTTTTGGATTGCCTGTAGTTCATTTTGTGGTACCATAAGTGAGCGATTGGGCAAAGATCAACCCACCTATACAATTTTCCTAACTTACATAATTCAGTCCTCTTGATCCCTTTACTGAGCCACCAAACACTCAGAACTTCCTATTTATCATTTCCACTTGCATGATTAGTTAGTAAGAAGCTTTACATGTCCACAATTCAAGCATGACTACTTTTTTTTCTCTCTCAAAATCCTATTTACCAGTCATTAACTTAAGAGGCAGACTTAATTTCTTTTTTTCCTCTCCTCCACATTTGATCTGCTGAGCAAGTTCTCTCATCTCTATCTCACATATAAATCCATACCCATACCCATTGCTAGCACCCCAATACAAACTACCACCATCACTCTTTAATTTACTTACTTTCAACTGCTATTCCTGTATCCATATAATACCCAGAAAACAATAGTATTTTAAAATCAGATATTAAATTACTGTTTTTTCTCTCTTAAACTCCTGTTTTTCCAGAACATTCAACAACAGTAACACAACAAGAAACAATAACAAGTGCTGGCTCTGCCCTACCCTGCAAACTCACTTCCCACCTCTTCCTTATCAGTTTTTTCTTTACTAACCACATTTGCCTTCCTTTTCTAGTGGTTTGTTTTAGTTTTTCTGTGACAATCATAAGGCTTGAACTCATGCCTGGTTGCTGTCCCTGAACATTTTTGTACAAAACTAACACTCTGTGACTTGAGTGATAGCTTCACTTTTGGCTTTTTTGTTGGTTACTTGGAGAAAAAAAGTCATATGGACTTTCTTGCTTGGGCTGGTTTTAAACCATGATCCTTAGGTCCTCCTCCTGATATCTCACTAGCATTACAGGCACCAGCCTCCAGCACCTTGCTTTTAATGGATCTTAACTCAGGGAGTCCCAGTCTCTAGAAACATTTTTGAAATTTGTGTGTACATTTTCTATTTTGGGGGTGTTTCCTAATATTACGAGCTGTTTGTGTGTGTGTGTGTGTGTGTGTGTGTGTGTGTGTGTGTGTATGTAGGCATGAGAGATTCTGATGTCCTTCCATGTACATATCAGCCTTGTGGAAGGATCCAGAGTTCTGCATCTTCCTAAGGCTTTAAACAGTCTGCCCAGATGTTCATGTAGGCGAAGAATCTTACAATTATTTGCACCTGTTGCCTCATCCCAATTTTTTGCTATTTTCTATTAAAGAATTTATTAACATTAATTTTTACATCATATTTCTAATGACATGTTTAACAAACAAGTATTCAAGAAGAGAATCTATATATACAATCACTGCCACTTAGATTTTAGAACATAATTAAAATTAGGCTGAGGGTTTGTATGTCATAGATAAATAATAAGCTATGTAATAAAATATTATGTCTATAGAATCATAGATTTTATGTCTATGTAGTTGTGTTTATATTTCCAATACCATATCCATAGTATTAGGTATGCAACTATTGAGTCCTCACTCTTGTACTGTTTGGACCTAATAGCCACATATTAAGGATACCACCTACCTTTTTCTCCTTTGGTCTTGACTTGTCTCAACATGATTTGCTCTAGATCCATCCACTTCCTTGCAAATGCCATTATTTTATCTTTTCTGTTGGCTATGTAGAATTCCATTGTATATACCACATTTTCTATATCCATTCATCTGCAGTAGGGCATCTGGATTGTTTCCATTGCCTGGCTATTATGAATAGTGCATAGATGAACATAGCTGAGCAGGTGTCCTTATAATATCTTGGGTTATGATGTTCAGGGTAAATGCCCAGAAGTGGTATGGTGGGATCATAGGGAAGGTCAATTTTCAGTTCTTTAAGGAACATCTACACTGCTTTCCAAAGTGGCTGAACTAGTTTACAATTCCACCAGCAGTACACTAGAGCTCCTTTTTCTCCATAACCCTACCAGCATCTGTCATTGTCTGAGTTCAAAATCTCAGCCATTCTTGTTGGGGTAAGGTGGTATTTGAGGGTTGCTTTTATTTATGACCATGGCTCATCCCAAGTTTTTCCCTATGATCCCAAAGTACTTTTTCATATTTTCAATACAAACTGAAATTTCTAGGAATGAAACCACCAAGTAAATCGAGGAAAGATCATAATGTGTTTTGTTAGAAACTCTATCAAGAGTTGTTCACAGTTTTAGAAAATTACATCACCAATGGCAACGCCATTTGTGGTATTTGAGTTGCCAATGCAGCACACCTGTACCTGACTCCACTTGTAGTTGTCACATTCAGTGGATTCTAAGTATAGACACAAACATCTGACTGCTTCATATGGCTCCTTGTTATGAAACCTGAGCAATTTCCATATAGAAATACATATCATTTTTATTATAAATCAGTTTTCATTTTTTCTTTATATTGTGCTTAATGCATTTCATTAATATTGTTGTAAGTAATCCATATAAATAGCTTATCTATTAGACATAAATTTAATTTTCTAGCAATAAATGAATTTTATAAATTATCTTCATTAAAAGCAGGCTCGAGCCTGACTGGGTTGAGACTGATGCTCTCATACTTCATATTTGGTCTTACCCTTGATGGACCATGAGCCAGTTGTATCCACTGTGGTTCTTAACAATAAACAAATTCCTGTGTGTGTGTGTGTGTGTGTGTGTGTGTGTGTGTGTGTGTGTGAAGAAAAAAATGACGTGCCAACTCCTGAGAAAACTCTAGTATCTGTCTAGGATTGATCTAAAAGAGCTGTACTTAAGACAGAGACAATGAGCTATTTACACAAACCTTGAGCTTTTCCTTACCGTCAACATTTTTCAACATCCTTTGCCATCAGATGTGGCCAAGTGACTGGAGGGACCCTACGATTTCAAACTTACCATTTGTGTTTTGGGGGGGAATTCTTTTTGACTTTCTACACCATTAACTTCTGGGAATCAGACTGTCTAAAGTGCAATGTGTGTTGACATTTCTCTCCTTTTCCTTCCTAATTATTTTCTCTGTGTTGGGTGGAAAGGATTTGAAAAGATTGTAGGTTCGTGGGTGTGTTACAGAAATAGCATTCATCATCTAAGAAAGGAGAACAGCAGAAAAGTGGGAGCGCCATGTTTCTTTTATTGTTTGATTTTTTTCACTGGACCATACTTACAGCAATGTGAAAAAGATTTGTTTCACTTTTCCTCTTTTTTACATGCCCTCTTTCTTAAAAGTTTGAATAGCCTTTTATTTGGTCAGATAGCTTCCTTAGATTTAATTTCTTTCTCTCAAAGGTTTTAACACTGAGTTACCAGTAAGTCACTATTCACAGTGTTGAGAATGTTTGCCTTTTAAAGAGGGGTATTCTCATGTGTCAGAGATTTTGAGAATGTCTACATTGGAAGCAAATGGTGCATAATTAATTTATATCAAGATCATTATAGTGGCCCACACAGTGTCACCAGTTGATGATGATTCATGGGGGAAGAACACTTACAGAAAGAGGAAGAGAATGGAAGTCCTTCACTGCTGGTTAACTTTCCATTGGTGAATATAGTTATAGGGGATGAAGAGGCACACTGTACTTGGAGAACGTGAACTTTGGTGGACTTCATGTTCCCACAATTAGGACCTACTGTCTATGAGACCACTTGACAGTAATAATATATAAGATATGTGGGAACTTCATCATCTTTTTCTTATTTATTTATTTATTTACTTACTTTGTTTTTTGTTGGTCATGAGGCTTGGACTGTAGGCTTGGGTGTTGTCTCTGAGTTCTTCAGCTCAAGGCTACCGCCCAATCCTTGAGCCACAGCACCACTTTGATTTTCTAGTGGTTAATTGGAGATAAGAATCTTAGGATCTTTAGTGCCTGGGTGGGCTTTAAACTGCCATCCTCAGACCTCAGACTCCTGAGTAGCTAGGATTACAGGAATGAGCCACTGTGCCTGGCTGGAACTTTGTCATTTTTTAAAGGATTGTTTTTGTTCCTCCTGTTGTGATATTTGAGGTAACCACCTATCAGCCTGATACAGATAGCTTTTCAAGATATCACTGAAATCATATTATAAGCAAGTAAAGACCAGTTTCCTAATATTAATTACTAATTTATCAGGGCAAATTGTCCCTCTAGTGGACACAGGATTTAGATGGCATAGTTCCTTGAAAGTTAAACATCTCATTGTTTCCTTGATGTTTTTGGTCTTCTAGCTAAGTCACCATAGCACATGTTGTATATTGGGGTTATGATTGATTTTCTGTTTCATAACAGCTACTACTGTCATTGTTTGCCTAGTAGAGTCAGGGCAACACTCCGACATCTTATTAATGGGTAGAACTCTTGTGTAACTTATTTTAAGTAATAACATACCTGGACTCTGAGCACTACAAGGTAATATTATAAGACCCAATTTGATTAACTGTATGAAGAAGTCACAAGTCAAATACAGCAAAGCAGTTCGTAGAACAGCTCAATTCATCACTAACAGCATGTGGGTGTAATTTTCCAGCCAAAATTGGGGCATTTACAAACATGCTTCCTCCCAGACTAATCAAATTCAGGAATATATTCTATTGCTGCGGATAATGTTTATATCAAAGGAAATAGAGACCCATATAGAAAAGCAACAGGCACACTCAGTGCTTCAAAATACATGAGGTACACTTACTATAAGATCCTGTTTTCAAGATAAATTATATTTTAGGAAAGACTAGATCAAATGCCTCTTTTATGAATTATTCATTAATGTTCTTGGGCAGAACTGGCCAATCCTTTCGCCAAATTAATACTTAGTTATTTAGTTATTGCTACTACGACTTCGACTACTACTACTTGTTGCTGCTGTGGTGGCAGCAGCAGATAATTGGTAGGCCAGGACCTTATTAATCTATGTGTTCTCAGGTCTCACTTCAATGGCAGGTAAACTGCAAATTTTCATTAAATATTTGTTAAAATAATCACCTTTATGCATGCTTGCAGAGATCAATAAAATGAAACATTTTCAGCAAATTTGAGTAGGGTTTTCCTACATTAGATATGGAACAGACAAATCCTTTCGAAATAGAAGAAACTGTGACTTTTTCTGTGATAATAACTATTTTAGATATTATCCAGTTTTAGAATGTCACCTACTAAAGACTAGATTTTATAATACCAAAATATGTATAACAACATTAAATAATCATGATAACAAAATTTTTATTTTAGAATTGATTATTTCATCTTAACACATGGAAAATTAAGGAATGATTTTTTTCTTCTCCCCTGGTGTTTTCCATTGGTGAAAGTCAACGATGGCACAGGGAAGCTAGACTCCAGGGGTATTTATTGACTGTGGGATCAGTATCTGTATTTACTTGACTTTTGATTGTTAGTCCCTTGTATTAGTTTCTGAATAAATGGGTCAATAAAGAAAATATTTTAATCTGACCATGTTTTTCTTATCAGCACATTTTTAGGCATAGAGCCAGTTTCTGTTGAAAGTTAGGTATAACTCCCATAGTTTCACCCGTAACCTTGTTTTGTTTTGTTTTTGTCCCCCTCAAAGACTTACCATTGGGAAATGTGAGCTCTCTTGGCACATGTATCTATTGTGATGAATTCCTCTTGACTCCAGCTGCCCGATGCTTCAGTTTAAAAGTTCAAGTGCTTCTCCAGAACTTTGTCCACTGTACTGCCTTAGCACTTCTCAGAAGTAATTGCATTAACAACAACAACAAAAAAGCCAATTGCAATTTCTCATTCATGAAATTGCACATATGTGAATTTGCTTTGATGTACTTTTCTACAATCATGAAAATCTTACTTTTGATTAGATGCACACCTGTTGGGGATAATTTGAAAAAGAGGGAATCAGAAGAGTTGGGAATTTGAAAGAGCAAAAAAGAGGTAAGCAGGTGGTAGAACAGGAGAGAGAATTTTAATAAGCAGCTCTGGGAGAAATTAAGATGGCTAGGCAAAGTTAGTATTGCCTCCCATTGGCTGGAATGAAGAGAGGTACATGTGTTCTCTTGCAAAATTACTATGAACAAAGCTAGAGTTATGTCAGTGGGTAGGGTGTAGGCCTGAGAAATACCTGTTAGGTATGCCTACTTGCTTAAATAAGTCACCTAGGAATTCCTGCAAAGTAGTTACTGTATGTATTTGGGGCTATCATGTGACTCAAGAAAGAGGAGTTAAAGAATCATTCTTGCATCTAGAATTTAACTTAAATGTGGATTGCATCATATATGGTAGGGCAAAGGTATATTCAATGCCATAATGCAAAACAAGCATACAATTATGTTGCTGCAAATAAAGAAAAGAGACTTTTATTATTATGCTATCTTAATTATTTAGTTTTCAAAAAATAATTGTATTCATATTAACTTCCACAGTTTTATTTACAACCTCAACTTTCATAGCTTTATTTACAACCTCCTTAGCCCAATCTTATCTTTCCCCTAAAGACTTATTTATTTACATTTTGGGAATGTGAATTTTCCTGGCATAGGGATTTTTGGAGCCTAATCTTTTCATTGGAAAGGGAAAATATGTTTATGTAGCAATATACTAATTACATGAGTCACAGAGATGCAAAAATACTTTATTTTTCTAAAACTAGACAATTTTAATCCTATGCCCATTTTGATGTCTGAAACAGAAATTTTCATTTAGTTATTTAAACTTTTTGTGGTTTCCCAATGATTTTTGAATTTAAATTTAGCTCAATTCAATATTTTCTTTCATCTGACTCTTCTTTAAGATGATGTTTTCTGGAGACATACGTAGAATGTTTGAAGAGAGAGCATATTCCATATTGATCTCCTCTTTGAAGCATTTGACAGAGTCAGATCATAATTCTATCATAGGTTTTGTTTTGGTTATCTGTCTGAAATATAAGGAAACTATAATCTACAGAAGGACCTTCTCTCATTTAGATTGACATTTCAATTTTTCAATGGCCATCAAAATTCTGCCTGCCTATTGAAATTGTATTTTTCCTAGGAATTTTTTTGTCACATGACAAAATATTTAAAAACATCTGATTCTGACTAGACCCTTAAGACTTCAAACCATCCCACTATAAATTCATCTATCCATCCATCCATCCATCCATCCATCCATCCATCCATCCAACTTTCCATGCAAATACCTATCCATTCATCAATTCAGCAAGTATTTATTGTTAGGTACTTTCTAGGCACTATAAATAAAAGATTCCTTCCTTGGAGGAATTTTGCCTTGTAGGATGTAAGAATCAAAATCATTTACTGTTGAACATTCACAAATGTTCAACAACATAAACCAAATTTACTAATCAATGCTCTCTGACCATACTGTCTGTATTAACAAAGCTTTGTTTCTCTATGACACTCATGTCCAGGTTAATGACTATTCAACAGAAAATGTCAAGAGGCAGTTTGTACCCACAAATTCTTTTGTCTCAAGAATCCTTGCCTGCCAGTCTCATAATCTTTATTCAGTTCTAACCAGACCTCCTCTACATCCTAATCACATTTTCCAAATGGAATGAACTATCTTAAACCAAATTCCCAATTCCCAATAAATTCCAATATAGCCTTTTCAGTATAATACTAAAAACCCATCTCAGTAGTTTCTCCCTCACATAGTAAGGAGTGAAGTCTGCTTTGCTCTAACAACAGGTTGTGCTGATGGTATTTAAGGAGCTAGAACTTTACTACTGTATAATGATTCAGTGGTCAACAGTTTCTAAGACTACTTAGTCTATGTAACTAGCTCCATTAACTGGGAATGATTATTGTAAATATTTGTGCCTTATCAAAAGTCAAGACTTTCTTTGCTAATTTGTGACATGGGTTAGATACCTAGTGTAAGTTGCTTTCCAATGTACAATAAAATGTGGTCTTGCTGGGTGCTGGTGGCTCACACCTGTAATCTTAGATACTCCTTAGATACTCAGGGCACTGAGATCTGAGGATCATGGTTCAAAATCAGCCTGGGCAGAAAAGACCATCAGACTCTTATCTCCAATAAAATCCTAAGAAAAGCCAGAAATGGAGCTGTGGGTCAAGTGATAGAATGCTATAGAGTGCTAGCCTTAGAGCCAAAGAAGCTCAAGGACAGTAGCAAGGTTCACAGTTCAAGACCTATGGCTGGCAAAAAAAAAAGGCAAAACAAAAAAAAAAATCTTTGTTAATCTCTATGTTAAGAATGCAGGTATGTGGGCCGGGAGTTTGGCCTAGTGGTTAAAGTGTTTGCCTAGCATGCATGAAGACCCGGGTTCGATTCCTTGGTACCACATACATAGAAAAAAGCCGGAAGTGGTGCTGAGGCTCAAGTGGTAGAGCTTTAGCCTTGAGAAAGTCCAAGGCCAATGTTCAGGCCCTGAGCTCAAGCCCAGGACTGGCAAAAAAAAAAAAAAAAAAGAATGCAGGTATGGATTTTTTTTCATTTACTCCCTCCGAAGAATACTAAATGCTGAGTGCTCCTTACTTCCTTTCATCTAGTCACCTATTCTGTATTAAGTGCTGAAAATGTATGATAGAAGATATGCTCTATTTTTCACAAAGGCTTTAGCTTTGTATTTTCTATCAGCTGAACTGCTCAGGTGAAGTGAGCTGAACCACAGATCTTTGGAAATGTAAAACCTGTGTTGGCCAGAATTCTTAATTATAGGCAACAGAATCTGACCTAACAAGTTTACTTGGAAAGATATGTATGATAGTTCACACAGTTATTGGGAGAGTTAAAAGTACAGACCCTAGGCAGAGTTTCTGGGAACAATGCCCGGAACCACACAGAAAGCTGGCTTACTAAGAAAGCTGCTGTTGCCATTGGCCTCAGAACCCCAGTGCCTCTGCCATGATCTGAAAGATATTACACTAGGACAGTACTGCCACAACTGCTGGCCTCAGGAAACCAGCTCTCCTCAAAACGCCCTACCCCATGCTATACTATTTAAGAACTAATTTCCAAGTGTGGTCTCTGTGCTAGCAGCACCATCATCACCGGGTAACTTGTTAGAAACACTAATTATTAGGTTCCAATCCAGATATGTGGATTCAGGCAAGGCCTAATGATTTATGTTTCTCACGCAGACCAACTTCTGAAAACTGCTGCTTCATGAATTTGTTCTCGTTATTCCTCTAAGCAGATCAGGCAGATGTTTATTTGGGGAATACACAACACATGAGGAGCCCAAGTGACAAAAGAAACTTGGGCAAGGAATCTAGGAGAGTGCATCTCAGAGTTTAGAATATACCTGGATTTCCTGGAGACCTCGATAAAACGCCTCCTGATTATTAGGCTTAGTGAGGAGTCTTGTGACTTGAACATTGAGTGCCTTCCAGCAAATTAGCTGAAAGTTGACTTTTGATATGGGACTAATGCTTGGAAGATTTAGTTGATTCTCTAACCTTTTCTTACATCCAGGCCTAAGGAATGGACTGGAATTTTCTTATTCCTATGCCTTCTGTTTTCTTACTGTCCACTAAAGACCCCCGAGCACAATTTCTAAAGGAGGACAATAATGTTGAGGTGAGGGTCTTTTTTTTTTTTTTTTTTGATTTCTTGTGTGTTTGCTGGATGGTGAGCAAATATAACAGCCTATGTCAAGTGACTCATCCCAAGACCCCTTTTCTGTCTATAGATTTTTTTTCTTCTACAGGACTGAGATGATAGTGTCAATCATTACTTTATCTTTTCTTATGCCTTTTCTACTTTATTCTGTAACAGCCTCTTCTATCACATGTTAGGGTCATGATATTTTTATCTCACCTGCCAAGCAATGGAACCAGCTACCATTGAACTGGAAATGTGAACCAAAGTAAATATTTCCTCCCCTAAGGTGGTATGTCTTAGGTCAATGGCAAACTAACAAGCTCCTTTATTAAATTCTCTGCATTATGAATTTGAGAGTGTTATCCAAATTCTATCACAGCGATGAGTGGGTTGTGGGTGAGATTTGACACCCTCTTTTCTTAAATGACCAAAGTTTGAATTCTATTAACTATTCTTGTGGCTCTAGAATAAGTAAATTTCACTTTTTTATTTATTAATTTGTGGGTCATTGGGCTTGAACTTGGCCTGGGTGCTCTTCCAGAGCTCTTCACCTCAAGGCTATCACCCTATCCTTGAGCCAAGCCCCACTTCCTATTTTCTAGAGGTTAGTTGGAGATAAGAGTCTCAGGTCCTTTTGTGCCCGGGCTGGCTTTGAATCTTGATCCTTAGATCTTAGCCTCCTAAGTAACTAGGATTACAGGCCTGAGCCACCGTGTTCGGTGTAAATTTTACTTTAAACATATTTCAGATAAGATTCAGCCATATATTTTTTGACAGTCCTGGGGATTGAAATCAGGGAGTGGGCACTTTCCCTGAGCTTCTTTTGTCCAAGTCTATCACTCTACCACTTGATCCATAGCACTATATCCGGATTTTTCTGTTTATGTGGTATGGAAGAATTGAAACCAGGGCTTCATGCATGTTAGACAAGCGCTCTACCACTGTACCACATTCCTAGCCCAAGGTTCAGCCATACTGAAGATTTACAATACACTGAAGATTAACAAATACTCAAACATTTTTAGAATGAATTGAACTTGTGTTTAACTAGCTTTTAGTATATTGAAACAAGTATAAACCTATAATGCAATACACAACCATTATCATCTACAGTGTATGAGATGGATTTAAATACCCACTAAACAATGGTTCTTTTTGCTAGTACTGGTGCTTGAACTTAGGGTTTAGGGACTGTTCCTTGGCTTTGTTGATCAAGGTTAGCACTATACCATTGGAGCCACAACTCCATTTTTGGCTTTTTGATAGTTTAATGGAAATATACCTGCTTCAGATATCTTTCAGCCTACCACTGGTGGCTCAAATGATCAAAGGGGCATAAAAAAAGTCCCTGACACTCTTATCTAAAATTAATCACCAAAAGATCAGAAATAAAGCTGTGGCTCCAGTGGTAGACCACTAGCCATGAGCAAAAGAGCTCAGGAACAGTGCCCAAGCCCTGAATTCAAGCCTCAGGACTAGGAAATTAAAAAAAAGAAAGTTGCAATTATGTGCTTATCTGCAAGGTTTTCTACAATGCTGAACTGAGTTTTCCTGAGGGAACAAACTCTATACCTATTTTGTCTCTTCACATAGACAGACAGATGATAGAGAGATAGGTAGATAGATAACATAGCATATCTTTGTTGAACTAATTAACTTCATTTTATTTTTTACTGAATGTGCCTGATATGAATATCAATGATACGAATGCTTTCCGAACTTTCCATAATATATTTACCAAAAGCAAAGTTTTCAGGATTATTATATATGCTTTTAATTGGGTGACAGAATTCAAATTAGAAGGATTTTTTTAAATCTAAAAAAGTTTATAAATTTATCATTTGCATGTATTTGCTTTACATGAATAATAAAGAAGAACACATGAAAATGAATAAACAGGTATTAGCTCTATGATGAGAAAATAGAAAGTTGTGGTATTGTAGCCTGGGAAATATGAAACAATAAAGGTATCAGTTGTAACAGGAACAGTCCTATATGGTGAATCCCCAGAGCATAGTGCATTCAGCTCATTTATTTACTGACTCACTTTAATTTGTTGCCCAGATTAGTTTTAGGAACCCTATATGCTGGGAATTTTTTCAGAAAGTTGGCAGGAGTTAGAAAAACAGCTATGGTTCTTAAGCAAGGGCTAACAATCTTTTCATGAATATGAAAGCAAAAGGAAAATAAGTTTTAATTTAGGGACAAAACTTGATTCTAAGAATAGGTTGTATGCACCGGTTTTTGACAAATATTGGTGAACAAGTGGGAAAACTGGAATGGGTTTTGGCAAAGAGATTATAACAATAAGATGTTAAATTATTTAAAATTAGTGGGATTTTCATGATGGTGGATAAAAGAAGTTAATGCAAATAAGCAAGTAAACTTTTCACAATATTAAAATAATAGTGAGATTTTCATCCCTCATGTATATGTGAACTGAATGAGTTTAAGTGGGAGATTGAAAGGGAAGGGTACCATTGGCTTAGCCAGTTAGCAATAATAGACCCATATTATAATGACATAAAAGAGTCTGATACACTGAAATGCCATGTGTTCTTTATTGTTACTTAGCCTTCAAATGGCAAAGCTTAGTTTCTTTCCCACTGAGTGTGACTGAATTAATGAGTCACATGTGATAAAGTACAAGTGATGGTGTTCGGTATCTAATACAAGGTCACTAAAGAACATTGACTTCCTCTTTCCTTTTGTTCTTGGATCTTCCACACTGGGAGAAGCCAGGTGCTATAGGATGAGGAAAGAGTTAAAAAATTTTTTTGAAAGGAGAATGCAAATGAATCGAAATAAGGTTAGAAGAAAGAAACCAAATAAGGTAGGGAGTAACAAAGAAAGAGCAGCATTGGAAAGGGAGAAGAAGGAAGTGGGTGACAGACAGGGCACTCTAACAGCCTTTGAGAATGAGGAGGAGACTTGAACATAAGGCTGTGTTTCAGAACCCAACATGGCTATGTGAGCCAGACTGACCGTCAGCTCCGACTTTTTTTTTTAAATTAATTTATTTATTTTTGCCAGTCCTGGGGATAGAACTTAGGGCCTGAGCACTGTCCTTGGGTTTTCCTCAAGGTTAGTGCTCAACCACTTGAGCCACAGCACCAATTCTGGCTTTTCTTTTCTATGTATGTGGTACTGAGGAATCAAACCCGAGTCTTCATGCATGCTAGGCAAGCACTCTATCTCTAGGCCAAACTCCCAGCCTCAGCTCTGACTTTTGTCAGGATGATTGTACTCATTCCCTTCATTGCTGGTACATTTTTAGATATCTGTCACTATCTTTGACTTTGTCCTGAATAAGATGATTTTTATAGTTGACTTCTTCCTTTTTGTTTCCTAACTTGAAGATCACAAGTCACTTTAAAAAAGCATTTAGAGGTGGGGCTGGGAGTTTGGTCTAGTGGTTAAAGTGCTTGCCTAGCATGCACGAAGACCCGGGTTCGATTCCTTGGTACCACATACACAGAAAAAAAAAAAAAAGCTAGAAATGGTGCTGAGGCTCAAGTAGTAGAGCCCTAGCCTTGAGAAATTCCAAGGACAGTGCTCAGGCCCTGAGCTCAAGCCCAGGACTGGCAAAAAAAAAAAAAAAGCATTTAGAGGTACAGATCGAGAACCTATACTATATAGTTCATCTTGAGTTTCTGAAAATGAAGCATTTATTTTTGTTGTTCATGAGAATTTCCATGAAAAATACCTTGATACAAAATTGTCATACCTGTAAATCTACCACGCCAAATCTTTGGGTTTTTGTTTTGTTTTTTTTCTTTCACATTTTATTAGCATCAAGTAGATGTACAAGCCAATGTCATTTTGATGTCTAGATGTGCATGCGATGTACCTGGAAAATTAATGCACAGGGAAAAGGTAGATCTAGAGACAAATACTTGCATCCTGTGGAATTCAATGCAGGTCTTGATTGAAACCAGTCTTGACAAGCTTCCTTGTTTTATTTCCACAAGTGTACATAAAACATTTTTGCCGTACTTACTCTCCTTTACCCTCTCAATTTACCAATCCTTTTATACAAACTCTAGCCATACTTTGGACAGAATCAGTTTCATATTTCAGTTATTTATCTTTGTAAGGATATGATAATTGGTAAAGAGGTTTCTTGTTTTAATACAGCATTTTTACTAATATCAGACCACCATAGACCAAGTGTATTATACTATGGCAGTTTATAGTGCTAAGAAGCCAAGATTAAATCTAGTGAAGGCTTTTTTTGCTACATAGTACAGGGCAGAAGAACAAAGTGAATACGAAAGTGAAAGACAAAAATAAGTTCTACTCTCAGTATAACAAATAATCTCCTCCTGTGATGATGATAACACATTGATTCACTCAGAAGGGCCAAATCTAATTAACAGATAAAGGTTCTGTTAGGTCCTCCTGGAAGAAATGACGTCTTCCCTTGGCTCTCTCCCCCTGCACCATGGAAATCCCCTCCGAGCGCCTGTAACCCTGGCAACTGGCATGCCTGGGGGCAGTGGGAGGTCCCCAGTTTGCGGTATTTCCCCGTCCTCTGAGATCACATCCACTTTCACTGTGACCACACCGCTCTCTGAATCTAATCTCTCATTTTCCACCATAAGCCCTCTTGCTCCACCTGACTCCATCTTGGGCTGCAGGTGCCTGCTCTCTCCTCACACAATAAACCTTTTTTCCTTAACTGCGTGGAGTTTCCTTTCTGCAGACCTTATAGGTTTTCTTTCTAATATTGTTGTAATAATTAAATTTCACTCTTTCTTTTAGAGGGAATATTTAAAGCTCAACATCCCTTGATCCTATTTACTATCCAAGAGGGATATTTTGAAGCCAGTGTTTCTTAAAGAAACTATATATGTGGTAAAATATCTTGAAAACTATCAAAAGCAGTCTATACATAATAATATGTGCATACATACTATCAAATTAAATTAAGAAAAATGAAATAAAGAGAAATGCAAAAGAAACCCTACAAGATTTGAAGTTAAACAGATATACCCTGATATATTACTGTGAAAGTTTATAAATACTTACTCTGTAACTACTTTACCTCATTGAAAATTGGTATAAAGCTACTTTGAGGTGCTTATTCCTTACTAGGTAATTCTGAGCATTTGTCTTTCATCTGGGAACATTTACCATTTCATTTCAATTTTTACAAAGAACAAATTTTAAACTCTCTAAGTATCCTGCATAGAACTAGCAGGGACTTGTACAGGAAGACCAAAAGATTGGTTCCTGCCTGGTAGCTGCCTGCAGTGTTCTGTCCCCAAGCCAATCTGTATGTAATCTATTCCAGGAGTTCTTCTCTCAGTTCTGCTTATGATCGGTGCATCACACAGTTGTATCACTTGCTTCCCAATATCCAGCTACCCACTGTCTCACCCTGATCTACTCATTAGGTAGAATGCTCAAAGGATTGAAGTCAATTAATATGGAAGAGCACAGCATTTCTCCAGTGTTCCTCACTTGTGAGATGACACTGGGAATTCTGTAAATTATCAATTAGCATGCTTTTCCTATAGCCTCGAGATGTGATTTTTTTCAATACATTTTTTTCATGAACTTTGAAGAGCTATGGTCTCTATTAAATATTGGAAAAGTAGAATTTATCTATGCTTTATTATCAAAACATAGACTATCTATTTTCTCTTTTCATGTGAAAAACTAGGACAGGATTGTAAAAAGTGATCTCACTTCACTTTGGGGGACTTTTTAAAAAAATCATACCATAATGCATATATAAGATGAAAAGCATTTTGTGTTAAGCCACCATGCATTCATTCCCTACATTTTAATAATCACTTCTCCCCAGATCACTTTCAGATCCTTTTTCTCAAATCAGTCTTTAATGCTTACTAAATGGTGCCGCTCCTGCAAAGGACAAAATACTGCTTTTGACTGGTATCTTAAATTCTACATCAAATAATCTTTTCTCATCAAACTGGTTGCTTTAGTCACCAGTTACTCAAGTCAAAATCTTGGATTATTTTGAATTGGTTTTATTTTCCCCATATAGCTTGACATACATCATACATTCACAACAAGGTAGAGTAACCTGCCTACACTGCTATTATTTTTATACTTACAGATATTTTTACCTACAATCAAAGGATGTGTTCCTCTTTACTTACTACTACCCATAACAAAATTTACAATGGTCACACAAACTAATTTTATTTGAAAGTACCTCCATGTATTTTATAACACATCTTGGCTTTAGTTACTCTACATTGCCTATGGAATAGAATTTGTATTCCTTTACCATGGCATTCAATTCATCTCTGTCCCTATAATTGTGTACATTTCAGCAAATAAGACCAAGAATTTTCAAAAATGCAAATTTTATGGTGCTATGACTGTGTGAAGCTATGCTTCATGACTCTAGAGTGACCCATTTCCAAAATTCCAAGTGTCATAGTTCAGTCTCTCCGTTGCCCTTTATATGCTTTTTTTTCCCCTGAAGAAGTCTTTCTTTACACAGCTATTCAAAAATGACACAGTAGGTGCCAGTGGTTCACACTTGTAATCCTAGCTTGTCTGGAGGCTGAGAGTAGAGGATAGTAGGAGTAGTTACTCTATCACTTGTGCCTCACTCCACCGTCTCCCAATTTTTCCCTTTAAAAAGAAAAGTTTCCCTTGTAGAAAAACCAAGCTCCAACTTTGCCTGGACTGGCCTTGGACCTGGATATACCTACTTCTGCTTCACTAACAGCTAGGGATTAAAGTCATGAAGTATTCATGTGAAATATCTAAATATTTTTATTAGAGTTTTATGTTAGAAATACATTCATTGTTACATTTTATGATTTTTATTTTGATATCCAAAAAATTAAAGTCAGGCAGACTTAGATTCTAAACATCCTCTACCATCTTCTTAAACTTTGATTTCAATCCTATTCCTCATCAGTGAAAAGTGAATTATAATAAAATAAAATAAAAACCCTTCCAATATGTTGTGTATTTAAATTTTTCTTTTGGCAGAGATGGGTCTTGAAATCAGGACTCAGGCACTGACCTCAAGGTTTTCTGCTCAAGGATAGTTCTCTATCACTTTGAGCTACAGCCCCAATTCCAGTTTTAGGGTGGTTGATAAAGAGTCTCACAGACTTTTCTGCCCTGGCTGGCTTTGAATGACAATTCTCACATCTTAGTCTCCTGAGTAGCCAGGATTACAGGTGTGAGCCAGAAGCTTCTAGTTTCCCATAGGTTTCTGTACTGGTGCATAGGGCTTTCAACTGAGATTCCATGTTAGTCACTTATTTCCTCATGTACAGCAAGTGCTCAACAAATGTTGAGTATTGTCATGTAATAACAGGGACAAAGAGAGGTTAATGGTATAGTTATTTATTCCTTAGACATGTTCATGTAGGAATGTACAGCCTTAATTTTCTGGGATTCCAAAAAATAATATTAATACAGGAAACAATACAGAATCAGTAGAGGCTACTTCTTGGCATAAACCAGGAAATGCCAAGGAAACAGAAGCCTAATTCCTCCTTGTATAGAACATATTTACTCTCCTTTATATCTTCCTATGGGTTATCTCACAAAACATACCAAACTCTCAGACAAAGGTGAACTCTAATATGAGACCTTTGGGAAGGTAGCTGTATGCACACATAACTGTCAAGCATAGACTATAATTCCAAAGAGGAATGGCCTTAAAAGAATAAACATGATTTCAATGAGTAGAAGAGATTAGAGAAAGTTTTCCTTCCAGGAAACAGTCAAGAATACTACAGACAAAATAATAAAACAGCATATCCTTTCTTTGGCACTTTTTGTCTGAATATTTTACACATTCTCCCTTCCCCTCTTGGATGAGCTTAGAATTCGAACATAGAAAAAAAAGATGATGTACTATTTGAAAGTCACATTGGCTGTGTCAAAGTCCCATTTCAAAAATATAAGAAGCAATTAAGGTAGTATTGTCCAACCACTTCCTCTGTAAATTGTGATGTATAAAGTATTTATGGTGATGGTAATCATGGTCAGTACAAATAGATAAAATGTAATAATATACGTTCCCCATTAATTTTAAATGCTCATTACCACTCAAGATGAAAGTGAGTCAAACAACAAGTGTCAGTATCTTTCTCAATAATTGGAAAAAATGTATGACAAGCAGACCTATCATAAAGTCTCAGGTAAGGTTTAGGTATCATTCTTTCAGAAATATTTATTGCAATGTCTGTGCATTTACTGTAACTGAGAGTAGATATAATAAAGTGATCGTGACATTAATTTGTATAGCTATGCTCCCTTTCCTCTCAAAGTGCTTTTAATATTTTATTCTGTTTCATTGACCCAATTTCTTGGAGAGAAGAGTCTAAGGAGGCCTTTTTCAAATAAAGATTACAGAGAAAGTGGGCACTTTTCTTTTTAAAAATCATTTGAAAAATAGGACAAAGTACTTTGCCTGCTTTGGATATTAACATATAATATATGGAAAATACTGCTGTCACAAAATCACGCAGACCTTTTTTTGTGGATCTCATTTATCACAGTGTTCTGAATTTTTACATAACTTTTTTTCACTGAAATGACTCCTCAGCCATCTATGTGAACAAATGGAACTTTAGGCTTCATATCACTAGATTTCCTATACTACGTTAAGATCCCAGTGTAGGGACATTCCATTGTGAATATAAATAGATCCAGTGTTTCTAAACCTGCTTCTCCATATGGTTTTGCTTAACAACACAGCAAATGTTGTGAATAGAATCAACCTCTTTAGTTACAGGCAGGCCAGAAAGCTTTCATCGGTGTTTTTGCTGGTAGGCCATTAGACTTGAATGCCAAATGGGCAATCCCTTTGGCAGTCCAATTTCCAGGAGACTTGTAGGCCTAGGAGTATATATATATATATATATATATGTATATATGTATATATACTTATATATATAATTTTATTGTCAGGGTAATGCATAGAGGGGTTACAGTTACATTCATCAGATAGTGGGTGCATTACTTCTTGAACATTGATTCCTCTTCTCATGATTTTTATTTCCCCTTCCCTTCCCTATTTCAAATAAACAAATAAATGTATATATAATACACCAGGTAACAAAGTCAGATATAGTAACCACATGAGATTAACTATAAGGGGAAAAAAGAGAAAAGAAATAACTGCATATAGTAAAATGAGAACAACAGTCACAAAGATAAACTTCTTGTGGCTAGGAGTATTTTAATGCTATGCTACCTTAGAAGCTTGACAGGCTTTCCTTTTTTATTTTTTCCTGTGACATCATCTTTTCCAGGACTATTGCCTCAGAGAAACCATCTTGGATTACATTTGGAAAAGAATTTTCCCCCAATACTTTTGTTTTTATAATCAAATGAACATTGGAAATTTTTGGGATTTGAATGAATGTCTCTCCAACTACTTCTACTCCTCCTGTGTTCACAGAGTCTAAAGAAATGTGGGAAATGCAACATAAAAATCTTTAAGAAAACACAGTTTTCTAAATTAAAGAAAGAGTAGCTAGACTCTTTTGAAACCTGTCCCCACCAGAAGCTAACTTTTGCTTAAATGTTAACAATACTTTACCATTATGTGACATAGAAAGAAGATGCTACTATCTTCTTAGCATGCTTCTTTGATTCATATCTCTTATATATCTATTTTCATTGATTTTTTCATAATTAATTCCTGCTTAACATAACACCCTATATCCTTTCTCCCTACACATAGTCTTGAAGAGCATGGGTTTCAATATCTGTATTTAATTATTTTACTAAATTAAATTCATATTTTTATTGTCTTTAAGTAGTTGTACAGTAATTTTTGTAACTTTCATCTTTTGTTGATTGATTCTTTAGGTTGGTGTAGTTTCATCTGCATCTTTTAAACAAAATGCTTATTCAGAAATGATTTTTTTGTTTTTAAAATTTATTAACTTGAAAATGTTTTGTGGATTATTTGTAATACTATACAATTGGTCGTTAGGCTTACTATTTGTCCCTAGTTTAAAGGATGCTAAAGGTCAAGAAGGTGTTTTCTAATGTTTTATTGATGAAGAGATAAAATTCAGAAATTTGTTTATATAGTTTTTGAATCCATAAGAAGCAAGAACAGCATCTGCACCTAGGACTTGTGACTCTCAGACAGTAATTTTCAAACTTTGATGTGAATCAGAATTACTAGGAAGGCTTCCTAAAACACAGATTGCTGGGCTTCACTCCCAGTTTATTGGATTCATGAAAATTTGCATTTTTAGCAGATTTAAAGAGATTATGCTTTGAGAACTACTGTACTAGACTAGTATGTAATCATATACTTACTCAGCATTTTATATTTCTAGGTTTTATTTTATTTTATTTATTTTTGTGGGTTATGGGGCTTTAACTCAGCTTGGGCACTGTCGCTGAGCTCTTCAGCTCAAGGCTACCACCCTTCCACTGGGCCTGGGCACTGTCCCAGAGCTCTTCAGCTCATGGCTACTGCCCTACCCTTGAGCCAAGCCCCACTTCCCATTTTTTCGAGGTTAATTGCAGATAAGAGTCTCAGGTACTTTTGTGCCCTGGCTGGCTTTGAATTTTGATCCTCAGATCTCAGCCTCCTGAGTAGCTAGGATTACAGGCTTGAGCCACCATTCCCAGTTGTTTTATTTTATTTTTAATTGTACTTTATTTCAGGTTGATATATAGAGGGGTTATAGTTACAGTCATAAGGTAGTGGGTACCTTATTTCTTGAACATTGATATTCCTTTCCATGTTTTTCTCCAAATTTCCCTCCCCCTCTGCCCTCACAAACATCTTGCTTTCCCCCTTCATTTCTGCATTTGAAATAAACAAATAAATGTATACACCATATACCAGGTACCAAAGTCAGATACAGTAACAATATGAGATATACCATAAGGGGAAAAAGAGAGAAAAAGAAATAGCTTCAAATAGTACATTAAGAACAATAATCACAAAAACAAGCCTCTTGTTTCAATATTCTGGAGTTCATTTCACTTAGCCTCATTCTATATGGCCATATGTAGGTTTTTTTTTTTTTTTTACTTTTTCTTTCTTTCTTTTTTAAAATTTCTATCCTGTTCTATTAACATGGTTAGTTGCAGTTGGATGTGTCTTGCACTGTAAACTAAAGCTGGATTTATCAACAACTGGATTTGGACCCCGCTCTGCTACTTCCCAACCATGTTTTAACCCATTGACATAAAATTGATCAAGAAAGCTACCTTGTATCAAAGATATAATTGGGGTTAGGCACTGGTATCTCATGCCTATAATCCTACTTATGAAGCTGAGATCTGAGGATCAGGATTCAAAGACAGCTCAGGCAGGAAATTCAGTGAGACTCCTATCTCCAATTAGCCAATAGGAAAATGGAAGTCGAGCTGGAGCTCAAAGAGGTAGAGTTCTAGCCTTGAACGAAATGAGCTCAGGGACAGCTCCTAGGCTCACAACTTTAAAAAAAAAGATAGGATATTAATACCTTTCTCACTATTCCTTCACTATTACGATACTTACAAAATTACAATTTGAATATCTGATAATAGCCATGCCACGTGTATTCTTTTTTGGGGGAGGGAATGTATTCTTTTTTTCCATATATTTTTATTGTAATTAATAGATAGTTGCCGGGTAGTAGGGTATAAAAATAACCCTCAAAAATAAACTGCCTTCCTCTATGCCAACAGTGAGAGGAATGAGGCAACAATCAGGAAAGCAACTCCTTTTGCAATAGCCTCAAAGAAAATAAAGTACCTAGGAATTACCTTAACTAAGTATGTAAAGGACCTTTTTGATGAAAACTTTAAAATCCTGAAAAAGGAAATTAAAGCAGAACTGAGGAAATGGAAAAACTTCCCATGCTCCTGGATTGGAAGAATCAATATCGTGAAAATGACAATCTTGCCAAGGGCTATCTACAAATTCAACGCAATACCCATCAGTATCCCAATGCCACGTGTATTCTTTATGGTGGCATTTTTTTCCTTTCACATTCTTGCTTCAGAACGACATTTTTCTAAATGTGCTTGAAAAATTCATTTATAGGAAGGGTTGCTGAGCAAGGATTTACAAACTGTATTTTGTAAGTCTTAGGAAGTAACTGTAGATTCTTTTTCAATCTTTTAAAAATATTTACTATATGAATGACATTATGGCTCTTTGAGAGTAGAAATTGAATTATGGTATTCAAATTTGATGGGGTTTCAGTGATTTCTTTAAATAAAGGATCTTCAAGAACTACTATTGCACATATAGCATTTGTCTTTCCCTTCAATAAAGTTTCATAAATAGATGACAGCCTTATAATATACTGTGGTTATAGTTTCTTGAATAGCTTTTTCCAGAAAATTGTATCAAATAGAAAAATGAAATTAACTAGTGAGTTTCTTAGAAAAAAGGAAGGCTATATATTCTATTAAAATCAAAAATTAAGAAAAATATAATATTGGTAAATATTATCTATATTCTTCTGTTTCATATAGAGAATTTACAAATGACTTTCCATACATGCATACATATGTGTTTGGTAGCATTTCTTTAGTGTGTAATATTTTACTCAAAGACATAGATTTTGACTCATGGTTCTTTGTCCAAGAGCCCATATACTTCTTTGTTTTTCTAAGCATTTACTCACGTTGTGAGGAAATCAAGAGAAACAAGAATCAAATCCTGATGAAAATGCCTTACTTACAATAAGAAAAAGAAAGCTGGCTTAATAACTACCATTTTCTTTATAGTAAAATATTCAAAATAATTCTTTTTTTCCTTTGCCAGTCCCAGAGCTTGAACTCAAGGCCTGGATGATATCCTTGAACTTTCTCAAGCCTAGTGTTCTAACACTTGAGCCACAGCCACCTCTGGCTTTTTCTGTGTCTATGGTACCAAGGTATTGAACCCAGGGCTTGGGGCATGCTATGCAAGCATTTTACCAGTAGGCCACACTGCCAGATCTTTTTTTTATTGTAATTAATAAAAGAGTTACATGATATTTGCCAGATAGAAGGTGCATTAATTCACATACATTGATATCCTTTCACATGTCTTGGTACCCATTACCCTCCTTTCCACCCCCCCACTTTGTTTTCCCCCCTTCCCTATCAAATTTCAAATAACCAAATACAAATAAATTCAGTATATCAGATAACAAAGTGAGATACTGTAACAAAATGACAACGCTTCCAGATCTTAAAATATTTTATTGGTCCCTGATAAAAATGCTCACTTTCTCCATCTTGTAGCATTTTTTTTTTGCTAATAACCTTGTGTTTCTTGTATGTACTAAGATGTGCTAGGGGCTTTGTATTCAACATCTTTAATTGTTGCCCCAAACCATTTTTCTAAAAAAACAGAAAAAATAATGAAGTCCAGTAGAATACCCTAATTTGGATCAAGTTCTGGAAAGTAGCTGAATCATGTCGATAATTTTTTCTTTTACTCCTTTAGCCATTTTTCAGTACCTTAGAATTAACACTGTATCTCTGTTATTTTACTTTAAACTGAAACACCAAGGACTTTATTTTAGTCCCTCTTAATATACTATTCATAAATTCAATGGTTTCATTGCGTTGCTAACTGAAATTTATTTCAGTTTCTGTTCACTGACACAGCACATTGAAATGACATTTACAGAAGCTTGGTAAAGAATATACTGAAAAATGACTATCATTATACCACAATATGCTTTAAAACATAAAATTCAGTAATTAAGTTACAAAAAGCTGAAAATATAAAACAATACTAAACAGTGGTTATCTGTCTTTCTGCATTTCATTTTGTATTTTTGATAACAGAGAACACTTTTGTTTTTAGTATAAAAAGGTTTATGTCTAGCAGTAACTTACATTGTTAGTGGACATTAACTATCAGCCTAGCCTGAAATCAAACATACTGTCTCATCCCTTGTACTAGCTTTTATTTGTCATTTCTCTTTCTGTAATCCATGTTCTTAGGGATTAATCCTCTAACCTGGCCACTGTTTCTAGGAATTGGGATGATGTCGTCAATACTCGAAATATAGTTTAATGTCTGAACAGTGCCCTTCTGTCATCCAATACGGTCTCCCAAGGAAACCAGAGAAAGAAAACAAGGATCCATCTATTAGGTTTTGCTTTTCTGTAGTTATAGGGCACAGAATGGACTTTAAAGAGAATTCTTTTTTCAATTTAAAGATCTGAAGTGTGGTCTTGCTTTAAATGATTGCAAAATGTTTGGACTTATATATCAATTAGATAACCAAAATTTCAAATATTTTTGTCATCAATCAGAAAAATTGAATATTATACTTTGATGTCGCCAGAATTAAACTTAAACTGACAGACTGGTTTCTAACTGAAATAAATGATAATCGAGAAGAGTCAATGGGCTCCGGTGGCTTATACCTATAATCCTAGCTACTCAAGAGCTAAAATCTGAGGATCAAGGTTCAAAGCAAGATTGGGCACAGCACAATCTGTGTGTGTGTGTGTGTGTGTGTGTGTGTGTGTGTGTGTGTGTGTGTGTGTGTGTGTATGTGTGTGTACTGGTCCTGAGGCTTGAAATTAGAGTGTTTAGGGTATAGTCACTGTCCCTGAGCTTTTTTGTTCATGGCTAGTGCTCTACCACTAGACTCACTGCTCCACTTCTGCGAAGAATATTCATTCATTTCTTAGCTCTTTGTAAAAATTATCATTGTTCATTACTTATTAACTTTGGGTTGTGCTTTAAATAGCAGCCAGTAAATATATACAAATATATATGTATATACGTTTAAAAGCTTGGCTTGAGGAAGTTTTAGCTTTTAGAGGACTAGAGTTTTCCTTTATCACAATAAATGAAAATATTTAGCAATTTGTTTCTTTATTTAGCTTTAGCTTCCACTCAGGGAAACTCAAGATTCAAATTTAAGGCTCAATCATATAACCTATTTTAAGAGGTTGATAAATTGTCCCCTTTATGATTTAAATAATTTATTTCATTTTCATAGTTTCCTTTTCTTTTCCTTTTTTTTCTTTTTGCCAGTCCTGAAGAAAGGGCTTGAGCAATGTCCTTGGGCTTTCTCAAGGCTAGAGCTATGTTTTCTTTTTGTGTATGTTTGCCAAGGAATCAAACCTGAGTCTGTGCATGCTAGGCAAAACTCCCAGCAACACATTTTCTTTCCTTAAAAGAGCCTAAAATTTATTTTTGAAGCAAAAGCTTAAACTGTAAATAATTAATATATCCAAAGTAGAAATAGTACTTTTAAAATGAGTTTTTCAAGTACTCTATCTATCTATCTATCTATCTATCTATCTATCTATCTATCTAATAATCACCTCATGTGTTATTCTTACTCTAAAATTTTTGTTCTAATTTGAAAACTGAATTTAATATTATAGTAAAACTCATCAGCATTACTTTTTTTCAAAGCATGGATTAAATATTTATTCAAGGAAAAGCTTGCAATATTCTTTTAAGGACAGAACTAACTAATTAGATTTGGGTTGAAAAATGATGAAATGCCAAGTCTTAGTTCACAGTTTATTTTAAATTTTATGAGAGTTTTCACTTGCCTTCTTTTCTCCTCCTGTCCTTCCCCGAAACATTCCAGTCATTATCACATCATATTTATAGCAGTCTTTCCTCTGAAAATGTGTTCATGGAACACTGACCATGTTTCATATATAAAAACGAATCCAAAGTAAATTGATGGAAAATATGCATATTGTGTTTGAGTTAAGATGATGTCAAAGCAACTGGGTGACTGGGTTACCTCCACACTCAAGTGTTCAAGCATTTTATTTGGATGAGCCTGTGTTAACAAGTTTAGGTAGTTGCTTGGCATTGTAGTAAACAAAAATTTTGTATTATTGAAGGTAGTGATCTTTAGGGATTTCCAACAGAGTTTTGATCTGATTGTCTAGATTGACATCTAATACCTACTTGATAACATGGTAGAGAGTGTTTCTTATAATCTGAACGCAAATGATAGGAATCATACATTGATTAATTTGTCAGTTGTGATCTTTAATTAGCCTGAACACGTTTAAAATATGCAGAGCTACATTCTAATATTTGCACATCCTTAGTTAATTGGATTTATGTATAAAATATCATTTGGCTATTGATTTTTCTTGTGGAGTTTCAGAAAATTTTTCTACATTACTGTGGTCTCATAAGCAAGAAAAATGTTTTAAGCTTGTAATAAAATAATCTAATCTGTCAATCTGAGACTATTGGGACTGTCAGTTCAAATGTTATCTTTCAGGGAAAATGTTGAATATAGCCCTGGAAGAAAATCCTTGGAGAAAATATGTTAATAAATTGCCAAATTATTGAACTGTGATGAAACAGAAAAAAAGAACAATAACACCTCTCCTGTTTATTGTCAAATAACCCCATGGATTTTGAAAGAAGAGCATAGAATAATTTATGTGCCCAAATCATAACTTACTTTCAGTGCTTCTGCATTTCCCTTTTTCTGGGTATATTATGATTAGTAGGATCAACTTGATATCCTATGTACATAATTCTGATGGCTAAATGCTATATCATTAGTTTTCTGATGCTTCATAGTGGCAATATAAAATAATTCTGTACAGAATTGTGAAGCTTACTGGCTGTGATGCCACCATTATATTTATTAGCAAGTAAAATTTATTAGCATAGATTACGAAGTGAAGTGGGGATTTTGCAATTTTATGGTTTGTTGATCAAAATAGGTAGCCCAGAAAGATAATTTAGGACTCAAAGTGAACTTCTTTGCTAGACTATAAGTACTACTCAATTATTCAGAAAATTATGAGGGCACATTTCACCCTCTGCTGTCTATGTAATCCCTGAATATATGACAAAGCTAGAGAAAAGGATAAGCCATTACTGGAATAGGATTTTAATATTAAAACTGAAACCATTTGTTACAACAGTTTGCCGCTCCTTTGCAAAATATCCTTCACTTATGTAGATTCATAGAACGTTTTTTTGTTATATTTCAAAGGTATCTCTAATGGCATCTTTAGTTATGGCCTTGGACAGGAGGAGTGAGGCTGTCCCTCTGACCAACTGCAGGGTGGCCAACTTGGCTGAGCTCTGAACTGAAGGGAAGGACTCTCTTTTGTCTCACATTCTTGAAGCCTTTTCCTGGCCAGTGTTGATTTGGCAGGAGAGCACACTTGGGCTGTTGGGCCACTGCCAATCACTTGGTCTTGAAACTGGAGTTAGTAAGATCTTGCCAAAGATTAGACTGAGAAATCTGGATGCAGGCTGGCAATCCAAGCAAGCAGCCACAGCCAAATTGGCACAGTCAGGAAAACCTTGGAGAATCACAATTATTTTAGACAAAATACAAAGTTTGTAAGCTTTCTCAACATTATGTAAATCAGTCTTTAATTCTTAATTCCCAGAAGGGCAAAAGTCCATCACTTTCAGCATATATCTTAATGTATTGGTGCCCTGATTCGATTCATGTCTAACTGAACCTTGGTTACAAAGAGGAAAGTGGATGGTACCACAGTGCCAATACTTCAGCACCTGAAGCCAAAGACAAAAGGTTCAGGTGCCTAAAAGCCTTACTCAGAATTCTGGCTTCTATCTCCCCATCTCTATATTGCAAGAGGGGCTTTATATTGCACAAGTGGATCTATATTGCATGAGGAAGTAGATATAAAGTATGAACAGTGTTGTTTATGAAGAATCCAATCTTCCTGGCTCATGTAAGTGATATTGCTTGACTTAACAGGCATTGTTATTATCCTAATTTTCATCTCAGAGTGCTGAGATCAAGCCCTGTTTCCCAAATTCTGAAGCTTGTTATTTTATCTTTGTGGCAATCTTGTAGTGCTTGCTGAAGTTTGGTGTACCTACAAATCCCTAAGGAATCCAAAATCCCAATTCATCGGGGCCAAGTAAGGCCATTCTGATTTCTTGTCTGGAGAGTGAACTTAATGCTAGAGTAAACAAGTGCTAGTTTGGTCCTAAATCTGATGATTGGATGTAATGCTCTGTTACTTCTGGATTGCAGCTAACTTGGGTAAGTGCATATTGGAGACATGTCTTTTGTTCCTTCAAACTTATTTTCAAGTGAGTTCACAGAGCCTCAGCTTGTTGTCTATTATATAATGTCATAACTCCAACATCTCCAAAGCTTTCTACAGCCGTCTTACTTGTTTATCTTGCACTGTTGAGTTATGTCTATTGTATAATTGAAATATATTTAGTAAGAAAACTTTGAAATGATCTGAGAAATAAAGTATTTAAGTTAAAATTTATGTACTTGACGTACATAAAAAGCATAGTCATAAAACTGAGGAATTAGATATTCTAATCTCTGAAATTTTCTTATTCAGTAATGCTTTTCCTACCTGGGAAGTGAAGACTTACACTATATACCATAGAGTGTATATAGAAGTCATTTGAGATCTTCAGTCAAAATTATGTATGGTTAGCAAAGATGAATCTGCTGTTTTGAAAAATACAGTCAACACTTTTTTGACAAATACTGTGAAAATCTCCAGAACCCCTAATATCTTATCAAGTAAAATTGTGTCTTCTCTTTTTTTTTTTCATTGAATACATTTTTTTCTCTTGCTTAACAAGGGAAAATCTAGGAAAATCTAAAATACTTGCTCTAAGCTTGGACAGAATCTACTTGGAAATGAGAGAATTAAAAAACTACCAAGAGAAAATAAATATATAACATTTATTAATTTCAGGAATAGTTTCCTTAAGAAATAAAATTTCCATGTTCATTTTGTATTATATCTGATATAGCTTTACAGGTATGCAAAGTTTTACTGAGAAGCAAAATCCAATTTTTAAAATCTTTTTGCTTAAAATAATTTAATGCTGTCATGTTGAATAATGACTTTAAGATCAAAATCATTTCAATTAAGTTGCATTCCCTTATAAGCAAAATCTTCCTAGAACAAGCTGAATGTACTTGGATTAATCAATGTAACATACAGTTTTTCTATTTATTTTTATTCTGAATTGTGCTGATTTCAGAGGATATTAAATTTCATTTGATTTAGCATCTAATCTGAGTGGCCATATTTCCTTAGCAAGTAGCAAGACAAACTGTAGCAATTTCAGTGATGACCTAGGATTTGAAGAATAGGATGATAATGTTTTGTTACACAGATTAATATGTATCTATGACATATAAACCCTCAGCTTAATTTTAATTATGTTCTAAAATCTAAGTGTCAGTGATTGTGTGGATTCCCTTCTTGAATATTTGTTTGTTAAACATGTCATTTGATATATATGATGTAAAAATCAATGTTAATAAATTCTTTAATAAAAAAGTGTTACCGCTTAATTTTAATTTTGCCAGGGTTGGTGTCTTGAAAAGTTTCTACTTAAGGCCTTCTTGAGGAAGTTCATTCCTAGAAGCACATGACACAAGAAACTAGAAAACATGTTCTAATAGATCTGTGATATTTTAGACTTATGGCTCAAAATTTTAATTAATTAATTAATTTTGTAAATAATATGTTGATACAGGAGACAAAACACTTTGATTTGGTCACTGTTGTTTAGAGATGATGTGTGTTTGTTACATTAGATCAAAAGTGTGGAAAACATCTCACATACATGAAGGGTATGTGTGAACTTGTAGCATTACTATACAGAGCTTTAGGCTGCTTATTCATATAATTTTTCTTTACACAGTAATATTGATAATGCTTCTCATGACATCGCTGGTTTTGCAGTGTTAGGTGGTGGTTTGATATCTATGAAAGAAATGGGCCTTGAAACTTGAGCAAAATGAACAGAGGAACATTTAGAAAATAGTGTGACAAATGAAAAGAGGAGTGAGTAGACAGGAGGAAAGAACACAGAAGGGAAGTAAGGGAAGAAGAGAAAGATTGAACGGGTGGAATGGAGAATGGAGAGCACATTTCCGCTGAGATGATCAATGCACATGATGAGATGAAAATCAGCAAGGAGAGAGGGTATATTTGAAAGTCAGATATCTAAGTTGAAGAACAAAAGTAGCTGAAGTTGTCTGCTAGAAGTTTTGCTTTGATGGAGGACTTTGAATTCTACATATTAGAAAACAAATTTTATAAATAAGTGATGCATAGCACAAGTTGTTTCAGACAAGTAAGTACTTGAATACAGGGTTATACAATAATTCTGTAAAAACAAACCTATAAACAACACAAAGCCCTAATTCTGCATGAAAACACTAACAGCTAAGAAGCTGCCTGAGTTGGATGTGATATGAGTTCTCTAGCTAGCCAAGCTCACCTTTTCCAGTCATTTACATTGCCTCACTATTATGGGTATCAGAGTTGGCAACTCCAAACTGAAGAGTTATTGGAACTCGGTGTTTATAGCTTATGCCTATAAACTTAGCTATTCAGTTAATTCTAGGATATGAGGATTCTTGATTAAAGCCAACCCTATGGAGGCATGTCCACAGACTCTTATCACCAATTAACCTACAGAAAGCCAGAAGTGAAATTGTGGCTTAAGCAAAAAGAGTGCCAGTCTTGAACAAAAAAATGTAAGAGATAGTAAGTACCCAGATCCTGAGTTCAAGCCCCAATACTCACATATAAATAAAAAAATAGAGTTATTGGGAAATATACAGACTTGGGTTCTTACCATTTATTTCTGTAATTGAAGTGATCTCTGAATGCTGTATGTACTCTTGACACATAGAAAAAAGAGCAGACCTTCTAGTTTATTTTTACCAATGGGCTACAAATCACTGTCTGACAGGAACATGTTGGTTAGTCACCTGACAATTTGTTTTCATGTTTCTGACTGAACTTGCCATTCATTGTGTGGGCATGCCTGAGAGATAGTTTGAAGCAGATGGATAAATCAGGTAAGAGCTCGGCTTCATTGATTGGGACTGGTTTATCCAGGATTCCAGCTTTACAAGAGTCCTCATAAGAGAAGTTTTGTCCAGTAGTTAAAAGCTCTAAATTTATATTTTTCCTGTGTAGCATGATAGAAAACTGTCTGGCATAAGGTACATGTGTCAGTGTGTTCTAAAATCTCCCATGTAACTATAAGGCCAAGTTGAAAAACTATTGATAAAAGCTGCCAATGCCTGTGTGCTCCTTTCTCTCATGTCTGATGGGAACAGCTTCACATAATTGCCCTACAGTTAATTCTAGGAGTTTTGTTTTTCAGAACACAGTCAGGGAAAAGAGGCATCTTCATGTCACACAATTGGGTTTAGATAGTAAGAATCCATCGTTGCTATCAAAACAAACCAAGCTTGTAGCTATCATAAACACCAAAATTGTACAGCTAGAAACTAAGTTGGGGCAAAAATAGAAAACCAGGAGAGTAAGCTGGGTAGATAAGAGTGCAGCCAACACATACTTGTTTCGAAGAAGGTCTCCATACTCACAGCTGGCATCTGTGCGGCAGCACGAACAGAGTCTCTTTCCCAGCCTTTCTCCTGTAGGATGTGCAAGGCAACTGTTATATAGTAATAACGTGGGCTTATAAAATCTGAAAGAGTATAATGTTATTTTAGAGAAGATACAGAGCAAGGAATGAATTTCAACTCTGCATGTGAGAAAACATTTCGAAGCATTTTTTTTAAATCTCCTCTTCTTCACCATTAGTGAACCCATTTCAATAAATAATCTTTACTCCATCCTCTGCTCCTTTTATCTCCTTTTCTTTTCTCCCCTTTCAGTCTCCCTTCCCCCTTCCTCTTTTCCTTCCTCTCATCTTTAAATGTCTTATCCTCAACTTGCAATTAAATGTTGTTCATTCAGACTACATTCAAGTTTACTTTTAATTCAGAACTTTAACAATCTCTAAAATACCAAAATCATAACTTCATTTGGAGGAACAGCTATTTCTTTGGGATCAGACTGGGTTAAATTCCAGTTCTGGCACTCATGACTTTGTTCAGGTAACACAGCCTCTCCCGGCTTGAATATTCCCTACTTTAAAATGGGAACACATCCTCTGTCTCTTCTGGTGATGATTAGAGGAGATATTTCATTATTAGGCTGGTTAGAGCAGGTACTCAAAGCATTAACTTTTGCTTTGGTCTGTTGGAGAAAGAAGATGAATACAAATGCCCAGTACTGCATGGGGAATTAAATCAAAAGGGAAAGAGCTAATTTCCCTAGGAGATATTCATCAGCAGCAATCAGTTCTGATTTAAATATTTCCCCATAATTTTTTACCTGGTTCCTGTGCTTCAAAGAGTGAGTAGTTAAAGTTGGCATAGGGTGTGAGTTTGATGGATTATGCCCAATTTTGTTTCACAATCTTTACATCCACCAGTAGTGAGATGTAGATAGCATTTTGGTTAGGGGAATGCTAAACTATTGAAAAATCACAGCCTTGACACTTAGCACAGACATTATTTCTTACTTGCATTTAAAATACCAATGTATGCTATTTCTTTAACCTGAGATGTTGAGATAGCTTAAAACTTTCAAAATGTATTAAATCAATTTTTTTTACTGAAGCAACAGAATTAACTTTTTTCCTCCTGTCTGATTAATGGCATTGACTATAGATTGCCATAGAGTTTCTCTCTTAAAAACTGTGCATACTTAGTTTAATAATTTGTTTATACAGTGTCCTTTCTATATTTCAAGGTTTGATGGTGTCATACAACCTCTGTAACCTAGAATTTAAAATAAAGCAGAAACATTTCATGACACACACATGTGTGTGTGTGTGTGCGTGTGTGTGTGTGTGTAGGTGTGCCCGTATGTACATGAATACACACATGTGCTGGTCTTGGGACTTGAACTCTGGACCTGGGCACTGTCCTTGAGCATTTTTGCTCAAGACCAGTGCTCTACCACTTGATCCACAGCTCCACTTCTGGCTTTTTGCTGGTTATATGGAGATAAGAATCTCATGAACTTTCCTGCTTAGGCTATCTTTGAACTTCAATCTTCAGATTTTAGCCTCCTGAGTAGGATTATAGGTGTGAGACACTAGGATATTTTCAGAATATTTCATGTTTTGATTATTCATTTATCTGTATATTAGACAGATAATTATTGGAATTCCTTTTGTTTGTCAGCTGTGTCTTATGTTTGTAGGTGACACAGGTCTTGAGAAGAAAGACTCAGTTACTGTTTCAGGACTTACCTATCCAAAATGAAAATACTCATACAAAATCAAGTAACATTTATATAGTGGCAGCAGAAGCAGCAACAGCAGCAGCAGCAGCAGCAGCAGCAGCAGCAGCAGAAGCAGCAATGTCTAGCAAAAAAATCCCAAATCATGACTTTAATGTCTAACATATCTGACTTTAATGTTGGCTCTCTTCTCCATGCATATGGAAAAGGACATTTGTTAGCTCTGAGACGAAGATTGTGCCTTGTCAATTAGTAATACCTCCCTTTCAGGGAGCAAGGGTGATGGTCAGTAATACAAGTCAGTACTACCTCGAGTAGTGCTGGGCATACAGTAGACAAGTATAAGAAAGCCACTATTGGACAGGAGGCATGGCCTAGTGGTAGATTGCTTACCTACCATGCGTGAAGACCTGGGTTCGATTCCTAGGTACCTAGTGGTGCTGTGGCTCAAGTGGTAGAGTGCTAGTCTTGAGAAAGCCCAAGGACAATGCCCAGGCCCTGAGTTCAAGCCCAAGAACTGGAAAACAAAACAAAGAAAGCCACTATTACATTTAATACAATAATGCTGTTGGCTAGGTAAAATGGGAAATACAATTACTGCATTTACATTTCGTAATATGCCAAGATTGAGTGTAGGTCAGAAAATTTGGTTAAAGTTATAGTTTCTAGCATGAGAAAGAGTATCAATGTTTGTGAAGTAATGTACCTTCTATCTGGCGAATATAATGTAACCCTTTTATTAATTATAGTAAAAATATATGAAAAAAGTTATAGTTTCTAAATAGTTTCTATCTTCAGACTCAAATCCCAAATTCCATCCACTTCAGTTTTTCCACATACCATAGGGCTAGTTGGATCTTTCTATTAGTGATTCAGATCTGTATATTGTGATTGGAAACAAAATAGCCAAACATTCAGACATATTAAGTAATCAGTTATCTGAGACTTTCACAAAGGAAAATAGCATCACACTTATTGTGTAAAGAGTCCTATACTTCATTTGAGATTAAAAAAGATTAAGTAATTATGGTTAACCCTGAATAAGAGATGCCTAATACATCACTAAAAATTTGCATGTATACTGCCAAGAATGACCACCAGAATCTGCCGGGATGATCTCCGAGAGGCTTCTTGTAAGGACACATTCTGGAGATAGAAAGATCCTTGGAATGAGGGGGGTGAGGGGGAGGGTAATGGGAACCAAGACATGTGAAAGGGTATCAATGTATGTGAATTAATACACCTTCTATCTGGCAAATATCATGTAACCTTTTTATTAATTACAATAAAAATATCAAAAAAAGGAAAGATCCTTGGAATGAAAGGAACATGCTAAGAAAGACTCAGGTGTGTGGGACGGAGTTAAAGTATGGACATAAAAAAAGTGTCTGTCACTCACATTTTCCTTCCCTGAACTAATGCCCAAAGGGAGGTATGAAAATAATGAAATCTAAAAGCATTTCAACAGGAATCTGTAAACTCAGATTGGTGTTGGGCTATGGTAAAGAGTAGCAAGCCAGTAGCACTGTTCTAGGCCCTTTCAACAGTGAATATCTCTCTTTTCCTCTTCTTACTGGTATAGTGTATTTGAAAAGAAAATGATATGGCACATGCATAACTAAATTTGTTCACAAGATCTTCTTTCCTTGTGGTCTTCTCAGCAGCATGCATGCTATACCAGCACTGGATTAGGCCAATGTCCTGAACATCACCCAGCACACCTAGACAATTTTTTCTAGACATAATTGGGTCTTAAGGATGGTTCTAACAAAGGAGTAAATGCGGCTCCAATTCTTCTTTTTCTTGATCTGATCTTTTATTTTCCACTCCACTCCTGTGCAAGCTGCGTGTGCTTTGCTATTGAAGGCTACTAAATTAAACATCAGGGAAACAAAAGAAAAATTCCACTTAGAAGAGAAAATTGATGATGCATGTTAACTATGACATTTACCACAATTCAAATGAAAGAAAGCCAAGAAATGAAATCCTTACAGGACAGACTGTTTCTAGCCTTGGTCCTTTTTTCATGCTCATACCTCTCTGAAAATTCTCATCTTTGAATGTTTGCTCTTCTGGCTATCTATTATAAATAACAAGGTACTTATAAAATTTAGTGTTTATACTCATTTTATTTAGCTCAAAGTTTGTGGGTCAGAAATTGGGGAAAGTCTTCAACAGGAGGTTCAATTATGATTCATATGACAGCATCTGAGAATAAAAGATTCACTTCCAATGGGGTTGGGATTTCGGCCAGTGATAGGTTGCTTGCCAAGCATACATGAAGACCTGGGTTCAATTCCTCAATACCACATAAATGGAAAAAATCCAGAAGTGGTGCTGTGGCTCAAGTGATAGAGCTCTAGCCTTGAGAAAACCCAAGGACAATGCTCAGGCCCTGAACCCAATCCCAGGACTGGCAAAAAAAAAAAAAAATTCACTTCCAAGATGGTTTCACTTACATGTCTTGCTCATCTGTTCTCTCTTTTGCCTCATGTGCAACTCCTTTCCCAGGTCTTCTCTGATTGGTTTTCCTTAAGCTTCCTCACCACACAGTAACCCCTACCCAGAGCTGGTGTTCAATGGAATAGGAAGTAAAAAGCTCCCAACTCCTAAAACTCACACTCAAAAAATACACATCATCATGCTCATCAGATTCTGTTAGTCATCTCACTTACATCACCTTCTTAGAGCAGAAGCAACAGAAAACAGACCTTACTTCTAGATGAAGCACATGTCAGAAAATGTGAACCTTCTCATTCTATACATTTATTATTTTATCTTCTGGAAATACCAAACTGTTCTCAGCAGTCTGTTTAACTCGTTTGAGTCAGTACCTGAGCTATAAATTTGCCTTTTAATTCTCCCGATTGTCATATTGACACACAGACTCACAGACACACCTTTCAAGGTATACTTTACTTTTCTAAGTTGGAGCAATTTAAATCACTAAGGAGGAAAGATATTTTTGAGATTCTCTATAATTTATAAAGTAGTTCTTTCATAGTGGAATTATCTCCCATTATCATGTGAAACAATCTTCACTCCCTTTCTTAATCCAGTCTATTAACACATCACATGTTTCTTCATGTTATCTTTAAACCTTCATGTTAGGTTTAGCCATAAAATATTAGATTTCTGATAAGCCAACTATGTCTTAGTAGCCAAGACTTTAGAAAATTAAAGAGAAAAAGAAACAGACCAAATAAGGGCTTGAAATTTCTATTTAAAGGTTTTAATTAGATTACCAGATATAGCTCTTCTTGTGTTCATAGTTTGGAAAGAAATTATCCTTCTTTTATGTATAACATTACAAAAATCTTTAACACCTTGCATCTGAAGAGGTGAGTTAACCATGTATTGGCAATTAAATGGCAAAAGAGCTCAAAAACATCATTTATATTTCTGGCTCAGTGTTTTTCAAAGTTTCAAAAAATGGCAAAATTGGTGTTAGAGGTATAGCTCAGTGTCAGCTAATGAGTCAAAGCATCAGGTATTGGTGAAAAAAAGTCAGCATCAGCAATCTCTTCACATGTATATTTAAATTAAAATTAAATCGGCTCCTTTGAAGTAAAACACCAAGTCAGAGTGACTATGGTCTAACTTGAAGGAATTGAAGTAGCAGTATGCCTATTGTCCTTCAGTCTCTTACAAGGTGGTTGCTGAGTAGCTTTCGAAACCCCTGATATTCTGTAGAACATATTCCGTATGCACTCACAAGGTGAAAGTGTCTGAGGTCCAGTTTAAATAATTTTCACATTGAGAGTTTAGTACTCACAGACCCTTCTAAGTACTTAGGATTTAAAGCAGCTGATGTCCATCTCAGCTCTGTGTATAGACATTCTCATCTCCACATCCTACACAGGAAGAAACTGAGCTAATCACCAGCAAACCTAAAAACATCTGTCAGATGTCTTAGCCTTTTCAGACAAAGATTTTTCTAACTAGAATTCAGTCTTTCATTGGAAAGACACTCAAATTCAACTTGCAGTTATGATTGAATTATAGCAGTAACAAAAATGTCCTATCATTTTCAGTCTTTTGTTTTCGCAGATTCCTCCTTATTGCATGGATTTGAAAAGTCACTTAGAGGCCAGAGAGGCTTAAGTTTTTTACTTTGCCCCACACCCTCAAGTTCTTTATCTCCAGACTGCCATAGGCCATATACTTCAGTGTAGATGAGACTGCCCTAACTTGGCACCAGTAGAAATTTAGGGAAACTATGAGGCATGGCAGGAATAATCATGAAGAAGAAAATCGCCAAGGTCTTTCCAGGGTCTATGTACAGAATTAGATTTGTGTAATACAATACTAATCATGGACAGATTATCTTTTCTTCCTTTTCCTTCTCCTCCTCTCCCCCACGCCTCCTCCTTCCATCCTTTTTTTCTCCATTTTAATCTCTTTTTTTTCTTTCATATTGCGTTAGGGCAGAGTTTGTCTATACACATATCTTAATTCATATGTACTTCAGGACTTGAATATATTTTTATTGGACTAGTGGACCAATTGGCTGCATTATCTCTGTCTAATTAGCAGAGAGTCTGAGGCCAAATATCAGTCACTCTTCCTCCTTTGCTATTAATGACGCAAGGGCCAGCTGCAGAATGATGAGGACAGCCATACACAAATAAGCAGTTTAGGGGAAAGAAGCGGGCCAGAATGCTTGAATGACCCACCAATTGGATAATTCACTTGTGGTTAATTGAGAACACAATTCATTTTCACATTTGTAGACTTCATCCAAAAATCCCAAATAAATTCAAAATTATGAATACATCACAAAGCTCAAATGTATGTACATGACTATTATTAGGGGAGGGAAGTGATTTAGTGTTGGAAATAAGAGTGCAAAATTTCCTTATCTGCGGCCAAATCCGTAACTGGGAAAGTGGTTGTGTTTGAAATGCTAGGCTGCTGAAGCCATAAAGAATACTCAAATTTAGAACAGAAGATTCAGATCTTGTGAATTCTGACACATCCATGTGTGGAAAGAAGGAAATACACTTTTTAAATACAAGTATGCTGGGTGGCATCAAGTCTTTAGCTCAAACTTTTAAACACAATTTAGTCAGATATAGAAGTGATGGTTCTTTCTCTGGGGACGGCCTTTACAAGTGAATATTTGCTCAACATTTTAAGAGCCTCAGATTGAAAGTGCTGTGTAAATACTGGGCCAGATTAGCTCGCCATGTGTCTCCCTGTGTGCACAGAGCTTTCACTGACTTTGACGGGTGGAATGTGGTGGGAGAATCTGGCTCATTATTAGTTTTCCTATTTTGATTTGATCAACTGTTGTCAATTACAGACATTGGTAATTACCCACAGAAAAGGAGAGGAGGGAGGAAAAAAAACTTGCTATCATAATATTTATCTTATCAGTTATGGTATTTTCCTATATTGAAAAAAATATTGTGGTGAATTGTGGAACACAGTAAGCACTGATTTTATAGTGCCCTCGAATTCAGTGTATTTTACACAGCTTAAAAAAAATTCAAATTAAATCTAGAGTAGAATTGCTTCACTTATTTCTTATGCTCCGCTAATCCTCCTCTTTGCCCTCTCTCAACACAGATTTACTCTTTAAAGTTTGCCCCCCTCAATACTCTACTCCCAAACACTCAGCAGTGGTCCAAACTATAACCATTATCTATAGCAAGAGACATGTGTAACTGCTCAGGATTAGAACTGTGGCTAGTGGGATTGGGAAACTGAATTTTAATTCAACTTAAATTTAATTGGACACATTTTATGAGTGGCTGCTATATTTTTGTGAAGTATAAACTCATGCAGCTTAATGATTAGGATAACCTGTTGACTATTCATCTTCTAGGTAAGACAGTTCTCTTTATGTCCTTTTATAGACACCACCACAAAATTAACTTTAATTTCTGCTTTCATCATTAAACTTCCCATTTAGAAGCCATTGGTGATTTTATATAGTCTACTACTCCAAATCTGTGCTTATAAGACCCAGCATACTATATATGATCTATACTAGCAAAGACTGCACTTAAACTCAGGGCCTGAGCACTGTCCTTGGGCTTTCTCAAGCTAGAACTCTACCACTTGAGCCACAGCACCACTTCCAGTTTTTTTTCTATGAATGTGCTACTGAGGAATAGAACTTGGATCTTCATAGATGCTAGGCAAGCATTCTATCACTAGGCCAAACTCCCGGCCCAAACCCTATGCTTTTTTAAACATTGCCCTTGTTTACTAATGGCATTTTCCAGTTTTTTCTCATATCTTTTTTTTCCTGCTTTTTCTGCTTGGACAATTCTTTCCCAGGAGCCTTAAAAGTTTCACTCCTTCACATCTTAGTTCTCAGATCAACCCCGGAAAATGATTACTTTTTCCTGTATTGGCTCTGTTGTGTGTGACTCTTTGCACACAGCTTTTAAAAAAAATGCCCACAGCACTTATTTTAATGATTTGTATTCTGCTAATTTGCATGGTTATTACTTGTCTCAGCTATTTGGAAATAGATTCTACAGGAACAAGTTATTTTTTTTCTAGTACTGGCATTTAAAGGCTTTGTGCTTGCTAGGCAAATACTCTATCTACCTGAGCTATGCCTGTAGCCATGTTGTAGATGTCATTTTGTATTTGACATCAATTAGTTGCATGAAGAGGCCTCATTTAATAAGTCCATTTTTTTTGTTTAAAGTGCACCTTGATCATAGTCATCTTTCTCATTCCCTCACCTTCTCCTACTCCCTTCCCAAACAAGTCTAATCAAATTTTCCATGTTCTAATTTCACACACTAAAGTTACAGGGAAAAGGGAACACCAGTATATTGTTGATAAAACTGTAAACTACTGTAATCAATAAGGAAATAATTTGATTGTTTTTAAGATTTGATATTCTGTTTCCATGCACTGCTATCTTCCTAATTACTCTTCCTGTGTGGCTGACAGGCATGGATGACCAGGCTCAAATTTTAATTGGGTGATAAGAGAGCCTCATGAACTTGTTTCTTGGGCTAATTTTGAGCCATAGTCTTCCTATCTGTGCACCCCGATTTTCTGAGTTATAGGATTAAACCACCGTGCTTAGCTAGAGTAGAGATTTTGTTTTTCTTGTTTTAATGTTCAATTTCCTAAATAACACTTACCTGTTTCGTTTACATTCACTTGAATGTTGTCTCAAACTGTGGTTTCATTAAATGAAATTTCAAGATCTGTAAAATAGTTGCCTTTAAAGACATTAAAATGCAATGCTAAGATTGTGACCCAGACCTAGTGAATCAGAACTCTTATTTTTTAAATCTGCACTGTACATTTATAAGATCAGAAAATGACTTGTGTATAATAAAATTATGGTATATGCAAAAGAACAGGAAATGTGATCCTGAAAGAGAAACAATCAATAATAACATATCCAGACATGTACTAGAAACTGCAATTTCCAGGCAGAAACATTTTTAAACTATATGTGTGCATATGCATGTATATATCTGTATATATATACACACATATATATATATATACATATATATGGGGATATCATGTATGTGTCTACATATATGGCTATAGTAAACAACAAAATACTGAAAGCATACATAGATTTTCTGAACTCAATACAGATTTAAAGATTAGGTTTGGTGAATTTTCTGGAAACTCCAAATGTTTTCACTTAGAAAACACATATGTAAGGATTTTATGTGTTAAGAATGCCTAACAAAGTAAAAGCAAATTGAACCTAGTAATAAAGAAATGGAGCCAGGTGTGGTGGTTCATATCTGTAATCCTATCTACTCAGGAGGCTAAGATCTAAGGATCACAGTTCAAAGCCAGCCCCAACACTAAAGACCTTGAGACTTTTATCTCCAATAAACCACTAGAAAATGGGAAGTGGGGCTGAGGCTCAAGAGGCAGGCCAGTAGCTTTGAGCTGAAGAGCTCAGAGACAGCGCCCAGATCCAGAGTTGAAGCCCCAGGACCCACAAAAAAATTCAAGTAATTGTTAAAGAATATAAGGCTAGATTGACTCTTTAAAAATGTCCATCAATATGATTTCTTCATCAGGAATAAATCAGATGCAATGATTATCTTAATAGATACAAAACTGGTTAAAACAGCACTTCGTAATCAAGTCTCAGAAGATAATAAATCTGGAAATAGGAAGAAAATAACTAAATGTGATAAACATGTAGTAAAATGTAGCTTTACTACTAAGATTCTTATCTGAAGAAAATTTATTAATTTTTTGACATTGTCATACATTGTGATGATTTTTTTTTGCCAGTCCTGAACTTGAACTCAGGGCTTGAGCACTGTCCTTGGACTTTCTCAAGGCTAGAGCTCTACCACTTGAGCCTCAGCACCACTTCCAGCTTTTTTTTTTTTCTATGTATGTGGTACCGAGGAATCAAACCTGGGTCTTCATGCATGCTAGGAAAGCACTCTACCACTAGTCCAAACTCCTAGCCCCCATTGTGATGATTTTTAAATAAACAATTAATGGTCAAAAATGAAATAAAATGTAGCTTTATACTAACATAATAATATACTTCCTTCCAAAGGATTGGAACCAATGTTCCATGGAACAATGACTATTTAACATTGGTTTACCAATCCTGACCACTGCAGTAAGGAAAAAAATTAATAAATAAATGGTTTGTGAATCAGGAAGGAAAAAGCAAATCTCTGGTCATTTGCAGATAGAATGATTAGATACATACACACATATGCATTCACACACACACACACACCTATACACATATAAATGTGACTCAAAAAATAGACTGTAGAAATATTACTCATATCTGAAATGAACATAATTGAAATATGAAAATACGTTGTTTCTAACAACTAGAAATGGCAATTTGAAAATTGGCCACAGGGCCACTTTTGGCTTTTTCTTGAGTAGTTTATTGGAGATAAGAGTCTTATGGACCTTCCTGCCTAGGGTAGATTTGAACCGTGATCCTCAGATCTCAGCCTCCTGAGTACCTAAGATTATAGGTGTGAGCTACCAGAACTCAGCTAATACAAACTTTATATTATTTGCTTTCTTGTTGAACTATACCTTATATAAAACAGAATTACAATAACTTTGATATGAGATGCAGGAATAAGCCAATAAAAGAGATAGGCTCATGTACAATTGTTAGATTATTGCTCAGTATTACTCATCATATATTCTGGATTTTTCTTTTATTTGTTTGCATGTTTGTTTGAAACACAGTCTCCTATAGTCGGAGGTGGCCTCAAAACCAGATGCTTCTGCCTCAGCAACACAAGTACTAGAGTTACAGGCATCTGCCAAAATGCCCATTTGTCTGACAGGAGATTCATACTGAGAATGTAGATAAATCTCCAAATATTGACCAAAAATCCCCCAAACATCCCAATGAGAAAATGGAAGTGACACCCAAGAAACCATTTAAAAAATAAAATGCATTAATCTTTAATGAGTGCATGAATGTAAGTTCAATACTATTACTCATCACAGAAATAAAAATTTAAGCCATATATTATCTATTAGAATGGCTAAAACCAAATGGGTGACACCAGCAAATTTGGCTGTGAAGTAGGGCAAACAAAAATGTACAATTTCCATAATTAATGAGAAAGGGGTTGCTTGTACCTAATGAATGTTTGAATTAAAGCATCATATTGTACCTTACAATTACATACAAGTATTATTTGTCAATCTAAACTAAATAAACATGTGAATAAAAAAGTTGTTGCTTATGGGAAGCCTTAATGAAAGGACAAAGAGAGTTCTCTGGAGTGATTTAAATGTTTTAAATCATGTTTTAGAATATTCGTTGTATACATTTACACAGTTACCCAAATTATCAGATTAAATTATTTGGAACTAGGCATTTATTTATCAGAAGAGGGAACAATTTTTTTTACCAGGAGACTTTTGAATATTTATAACATCATTTATGGTCACACAAAATAGCTAATACAGGCAGACAGCTTTGGGGAACAGTTGAGAAGTGTACAGATCTCTTCTGTCATGTAATGAATGATTTCAGATGCTCCCACTGAACATCAAAAGATTCTACCCTGTTTACTTTGTCTGTCTTTCTTTCTTTCCTTCCTTTCTTCCTTCCTTCCTTCCTTCCTTTCTTTCTTTCTTTCTTTCTTTCTTTCTTTCTTTCTTTCTTTCTTTCTTTCTTTCTTTCTTTCCTTCTTTCTTTCTATCTTCTCTTTTTGTAGGTCATGAGGCTTGAACTCAGGGTCTGGGCAATGTCCCTGAGCTCTTCATTTCAAGGCCAGCATTCTACCACTTGAGCCACTGTGCCACTTTCCAGTTTTCTGGTGGTTGTTTGAAGATAAGAGTCTGTGGACTCTTATCAAAGTCAGCTCCTGGCTGGCTTTGAACCGTCATTTTCAAATCTTGGCCTCTTGAGTAGCTAGGATTACAGGTGTGAGCCTCTGGTGCCTGGCACCTTCTGATTACTTTGTTAAGTTTATTTTCTCAGATATTAATTTTTATCATTGTTAGTTTGGGTATATGTACACACACACACATAATTTCATGATTCTAGATTAGATGTTACCTTTGTGTCAGGAAAACCCCTACTTAGCATTGCTCCTTAGGTTGCAGTCTTCAAATAATCTCCATTGTTGTGTGTGTGTGTGTGTGTGTGTGTGTGTGTGTGTGTGTGTGTGTGTGTGTTTGCATGTACATGTGCATGCATGAGGGCATATATGAGAATTCTTGATGTCAGAACCTGGAATTTACTATAAAACAAAATCACTCTAATGGCTGCCCTTAGCTTTCTGGATGGAACTGAAGCCCCTGAAGCTTCTTCTAGTACTTGTGACAGTTCTATGTGTACTTATTACATTCGCTGCTTCCCATTTGGGGATTTCTTAATGTTTCAGGCTCAAACTTCAATCCCTTATGGTTTTCCAGTGCTGCAATGAACTTGCAATTTAAGAGAATGGGTGTGTTTTCTGTCATTTGTGGAGATTTGGGTAGGGATTTAGAGACAAACACATTTGCTGTATTTGCCATCTTAATCCAATTTCCCAATTCACTTTTAATTAGCAGCTTGCTCACTTCTTTCCATACTGATGTACCTAGTAACTCTCATTATCACTTTTATGAGGCCCTGTCTAATGGTCTATGGACTTGGCAGGCAGTGGCCTGGCGTCTTGCTATTTAGAAGGTAGGTATTTCACAAGTTCACAAACAGAATGAATAAGACATAGGGTGATCTCTAAGGCACAGACAGTTTTGTGGAAAGAGAAAATTAGTACAACATGCCTGTCTTGGTAAGAAAAGGGATTCATGTTTTAAATCCCCACCTGCAGCTTCAATTTCATAGACAAGCACACCAAACTGAGAATATAAGTAAGCCCCACTCAGTATCGCCTAAAATCTCCCTAAGCACCTGGCCCCTGACTATTTATCATTCTAATGTTGACCTAACACTTTAGGAGGCTATGTCTATAAATGAAGTATGTGTTTGTGCACTAAAGTCAAGTGCTATTTGCTAAGGATACTGTGACTTCCGTTTGACTTTCTTCCTGATAAAAGCAGATGGAAAGGTTTTCTTTCCTTGTTTGCTTTCACATTAAAAACAAATACTTACTGCCAAAAACAAGGCTTGAAGCACTGCAGTACCCCTCACAGCTGTTATTTAGAGGTAGTCAAAAACTCTTCAAAGAACACGAGATAGTACAACTCCACAGCAAGCCAATGGTGAAAATAGCATTTGCTAAGTTCCCATTTTTATCCACTGCTACAGGTCATTTGTAACACTTAGGGCTGATGTGATATAGAATTTAGAAATTCATGAGGCTACAATGTTTTAAGGATCTTCTAGGAACTGAGTGAAAAACCAAGTAATTAGGCAACTTAAATTCAATTTTAAAAGAATTCAGAAATGATTTTTAAAAATTTGAAGCATTGACAGTATCTTTTAAAGACCAAACTTTGGTTACTAAATCAATCATTAGTATGAAATAGAATTTTCGTACTATATTTAGATTTTACAAAAGCACATTAACCAAATAGACTCTATTGATTTCATTGTTGACATAAATTTTCATTGTAAGAAAGTTAAAAATACTACCCATAATGCTACAACAAAGATGTCAGTGTAATTGTATACTGTACTTTTCCTGTATAGGTATACTGCTATGATATAAAAGTTATATATTTATCAACAATTTTTTGCTTGACATTAATTCCTTAAGAATATATTTCAGTTAATGTCATAATGTCTACTAAAAGTATATTTATACTATTATGGATTGAAGCTTGTTTCGTGTACTGGGCAAATGTGTTTTATTCTCTTACATTATACATGATAGGAAATTATAAATTTATTATTTTAATTCAAGATCTTTGCAAATAATATGTGGTTGCATAATATGCTTGTACTAAGAGCTGTTTCTGAGGAGAAGGATTGTACTGATAATTTAGATTATATTGCCTATATTATTTCCAGGATTCTACTGATGTTGCCGATGGAGTCTTGGTATTTATTCCTTCATCAATTTTAACAGCACAACCTTGGAAGCTGTAGAGTAAGACTATTTTTCCCCTTAGAAATATACAAATAGTTGTACTCCCATGCCAAAATCTCAAGTTGCATGTATATGCTTTGAATATTCTTTCAGTTTCCTGATAACTGCAATGAAATTGTTTCCAGAAATGTAACTTCAACTTATATTCCATATAGAAATATTTTGGGGATGTTATATCTTAGAAATTCTGACAATATTTTAAAATGGTATATGCCTTTTAATTTGCAAGTATCTCTTGGTAAAAATAATTATCATCCATTATATTTCTTCTTTTGAGAAAGAAGAATGCACCACATATTGAAATGCAGAATATAGAGCATCACATCAACCCTGAGCACAAACCAACTCAGAACCTAGAATTCTGAGTCATCAGATCTTATCCTTCAAGCCTGGTTGCTGATCTTCTTTTGTTGGTATCCATTTAAGTCAAAATGAAGATAAAAGTGTCTATATGTAATCTAGGCAAAATGAAAACCTGCACAAATTAACATATAACATTGCTGTTCTAATTTAAAATCATTTGAAATTTTAATATTGTTTATGAAATGAAATTATATAAATTTTATAAAATATATTAAATTTGTGTTGCTTTTTATGCTAAAGAGCATTTTTAATTACACAATATGAATCTATTCTACTTTTTTCTGTAGGTATGACTAATGGCAGATAAAAGCTGCTGGTTCCAAGAGAATCAGTAGGTTCAAACGCATAGATTTAATTCCAATTTTTTCCTTCTTTCTTCCAAGAGTTTATCTTACATATTCTTTTATTTAAAATTATTGCTCTTAACAAAGTGAAAATATTTCACATGTAATTTCCTTTAGGGATTAATAAGCCACATGCAGTTTTTAAATGCTCCATAGGAATCCTTTTGTCTAACTCATTCTGAGCCCTACAATTGTGTAATGTCCAAAGATAGGCCACCCAGATCTGTTTTATCTCCAGACCCCCACATACTAATTACTTGGTTTGAAGTTACCAGACTATGTTCAGCAGCCAGGTTTGAAGGGTAAGATCTGACAAGTAGGAATTCTAGGTGCTGAGCTGCTTTGTGCCCTGGGTTTGTTTGATCCAGTCTGCATTTCAAGCAAATGGTAGCCCAGTTGTGCCTAGGGATCTGTCATCAACCACAGCTCTGATTTCAGCTTTAACTTCTCTAAATATAGGCTTACTCTGAGTGACAAGAGCCTGGTAAAATGACATTCTCTGACATCCTCTTTGATACTGTTTCTAGTAGGATGACTCAGGGCTCAGCTTTGCTGGAGAAAAATGTTTAATTACACTAGGGGCTTTTCATTGAGTAAAAAGCCTTATTGACAGGTCAGCTGCCACCCTGACAACTTAGATTGTTATTCTCCTGTCTGAATAACACACATTATTTACTTTTCTAACACTGACCATCTGAGGAAAGCTTCAACTGGATCTCTAAGCAGTTGATACTGTCAAATGGAAAGGAAATTCAAATAGATGGAAAAATTGGGTTTCTTGGTGAGATCTTATAAAGCTCTTGAAGTTTGTTAGCTCACATATTTTATGCATAAACTTTTCAGCGAGAATGCAAAAATAACTTTACCTCATTGATTATATACTTGGTTCAGTTGATAAAAGTACAGATGTACACCCTTGATATGAAACTTAGCTGGTATATTGTATTTGGCAATGTGTTTACAGTTTCTAGAGATATGAATCTTGCTAAGAAAATAATTCCCTCTGCATAACCCATGGTATCCAGCCACTAAATGTGGATAATTGGAGGTTCTTATTCAAAAGGTTATCTGATGACTAAATATAGTCATGAAATCCCTATCTTAGCTTTTAGTATATGTGGTTGTCAGGAAGTGATTGTTTTTGAGGGTTTTTTTTATTGTTGTTTGTTTGTTTGAGTGGCAACCACAGCTTCATTTCCCACACAGAGCCTTGTAGATTCTGAGTGTATGTGGAGCTGAAAGTGGTTCTGACAAGGAGGATCAAGTTCTCCTCAGCATGTTTTCAGAACAGTCGGAATGCTTTTGTTCACATAGATAGAAAACATTGGAGACATCTTGTTGATAGCTTTTATGATTGATAAAGCCAATGCTGCCACGCTCCTCCCCTCTTTTACCTTTATGGACTTTATGGACAGGAATAGGGAACATGTTAAAACAACAGCCTGTAAATCTTTCAGCCAGAAAACTGTCTTTCAAAAGACATTTTCCTTAATTGTTATTTTTCTATCAAGTCGTGTTTTGTTTCAGGTTTCTTGAAGAATGAATTGCTCTCATTTTTCCAAACCAGAAATGTAGAAGGAATCTTTACTCTTATCTCTGACTCCTTTTAAGTCACTTCCAGTGGTCATAGAAATACATGAGTGTCACAAACAAGATTATACATGTGGCCAGTGGGTAGTGGTCATTCAGACATGTATCTTGGTCTTTCCGTGTATTTAAATTGCTGCCTTCTGACACCTCTGGTCAATGAAGGAACTGGACCAACATCTTTTTTCCTTGGTATCCTAAATGATTAATAGATTTGTATCAAGTTTTGTAGCAATTGAAGTTTAAAAGTATTCAGCTGAGAGTTCACCCCCACCAAAAGCTGGGTTCAGTGAGACAAGGGTGAGTCCTCTCTGTTTAGCCACACCTTTGGACTTATGTGGACTCTAGGAATATTTTCCTCTGAAAGTTTCTTCCATAAGGAGATAAATGGATAAAGGTCTATAACTAAGTTGATACAAAACAAATATAATCCATCTAGATCCATTATGTATTACGATTACACTTACTTTTTCTGATTTTAAAAGAAATTGAAATGAAAAATGACATGAGTCTCCCAAAAGCATCATGTACCCCAACCACTTAATAAATATAGAGGCCCTACCCTCACCTTCTTGACTAAGAACAAAGAACACTGTTCTTAGTTCTGTCATTAGACAACAGGCCTTTCCTAATTTTAATCCTGGACTGCATAAATCTTGCAGATCATTACATGAAGGATGCTCCCCTGACAACCAGCTGACAAATGGTGATGTATTTTAACTGAGAAAGGCCACCAAGATGGTACCTGTCTCCAAGCATTGCTATTTGCTAAGAACTGTCAGTGCAATTCATGGAGTAATTAAAGATGGCTCCCTTGTATATTGACACAGGCATGAAATACACTGGGGTTGGCAGAAATTCTGCTACTTGTATCACTAACTTATTTTTCAAAGAAACCAATTTACAGATGGCCTGATTTTCTCCTTCCCCTTGCATGACATCACAATGTCTTATCTGAAAAATCTGAAAATCAGCCACTTAGGGCTAGAAAAATCAACTCAGATGTAACTGTTTAACCCTTTGTTATTCAGAACAGAGTCAGTTAATAAAGCACTTGGATGAGAAAACCATAGTGACATCAACACTGGATGTATTCTTGTTCATTTATTATAGGGAAAGCAATATTTGTGATTTTTTTCCCTACTGTTTCTTACCATCTAAGAGAATATTTGTATCTATTAGATTAACAATAGGGACTTTGTATATTAAAATTTCTTTCTTTCTTTCCTTTCTTTCTTTCTTTCTTTCCACTGTGGGGCTTGAACTCTGGGCCTAGGCACTGTCCCTGAGCTCTAGGCCTCAAGGCTACCACCCTACTCATTGAGCCAAACACCATTTCCAGCTTTCTAGGGTTAATTGGAGATAAGAGTCTCACAGTCTTTAGTGCCCGAGCTGATACTGAACTGCAATCCTAAAATCGCAGCCTCCTGTGTAGCTAGGATTACAGGCATGAGCCACTGCATCTGGCCACATATTAAAATTTTCTAACCAAAACATTTGGACTTGTTTAATACTAAACGTTTTTTCTGACCTGTTTTATGATTTTAAATCATTTTTGATGTTTTTTCTGTGTTTACAATAAGATTAAATTATGAAAAATATCTTTGTTTAAAATTGTATTTTATTGCCAGGATAATGTATAGAGGAGTTACACTACATTTGTCAAGAGGTGGGTACATTATTTCTCGAAACTTGATACCCCTTCTCATGTTTTTGTCCCCCTTTCCCTCCTCCCATCCCCTCCCAGTCATCTTGTTTTCCCCTTTCCCTTCCTTATTTCAAATAAACCAATGTGTGTATACAGTATATCACTATACAAATTCAGATACAGTAACCTCATGAAATTAACCATAAGTGGAAAAAAGAACAAAGAAATAACGTTACATAGTACATTAAGAACAGCAATCACTCAAGATGAGCGGGGTGGGGGGGCGGAGGAGGGAAGGGAAATGGGGGACCATGACATGAGAAAGGATATCAATATTGGTGAAGTGATGTATCTTCTATCTGGTGAATATAATGTAACCCTTCTATTAATTACAATAAAAATATAAGAAAAAAAGAACAGCAATCCCAAAGATAAACCTCTTGATGAAAAATATATTTTCTTAGACTTAGAAAAAATCATATTAAGTGAAGTAAGCCAGACTCAAAGGAACAGAGGCTCAATGGTTTCCCTCATTCATCATAATCAATAGAAACCTTGGGCTTTCCTAGCAGAGTTTTACAATAGAACAAAATATACATACATAAGGCCATATTGTATGATGCTAAATGTAAGGACCTCTCGAATATAGAAACAAAAGCCATATAATGAGTGATTGTTTTCCTTAATGTGCTATGTTATCTCTCATCTCTTTTGCTGTCCCTTGGTTATCTCATATTGTTACAACATTTCACCTTGTTATCTGGTATATTTGAAAGTGGATAGGGAAGGGTGGAAATCAAGATGAGCAGAAGGGAGAGAGGGAGGGAAATGGGGACCATGACATGAGAAATGGTATCAATGTTTGTGAAGTAATGCACCTTCTATCTGGTGAGTATAATGTAAGCCTTCTATTAATTACAATAAAAATATATGGAAAAAAAGAAAATATCTTTTCCTTTCCATGAATATTAGAAACCTTTGCATATTCCTTGCGTCAATAAAAATTTGAAATAGTTTTAAGTTTTACTTATGATGCATGTGTTTGTTTTTGTATTGTTCCTTTATATGAAATATACTTATATCCCCATTAGGCTTACTTTTCTTAGTTATTAATTCAATTTTTTAAATATAATATATTAATGGAATAACCTTTAATTAGGTTTTTAGGGAGGTTCACAGCTGATAAAGCAGTGCTTCCGTTCAGGAGACTTCTGCATGTTTTGGAATTCCAATTCTGACTTCATGCGTAAATGAGATAACCTTTAGTTGATTTGAGTATTTCAGTACTCTGATTATATCTTTCATTGACTTTGTCAAATAATTGAGGCATTAATTTCCTTTCTTAGATTCTTCAATCATGTGAAAGGGGATAGTCAATAAACTATATTACTTGGAAAAACACAGTGGTATACTTTGAGGCTCATAAAGTAATATTGTTTATTATAACTGCTGTTGCTTTTTATCCCTAAGATTTTACAATGAAATTTTGGGTCCTGTGTGATTATAAATCCTTATCATTAATTTTTGGATCATGGATTGGTAAGCTATGACTCACAAACTAAATTTTATTTATTTTGTATGAGTTACAGGGTAGGAATATTTTATACTAGTTTTAATCAAAAGTTATTATATTTCATTAAATGTGGAAGTGGTACAAAATTCAAATTTCAGTGTCTAACAATAGGGCTTTATTGGTCCCTAACCATATCCATCTGCTTCATTTCTATTGATACTTGATACAATAACATGACTACTTAAGTAGTTTTGACGGAGATTTTTTTAAAGTCTAAAAATCTTGAGTCCCTTAAGAAAACCTTTTTGCTTTAGACAACCAAATAATGCTTTTCTTTAGTTAAATTTAAACACTTGATAGTCATTGAATTAATGATCCCCTGTGTAGGTAGGTATTTTCTTATATGTTGAGTAACCCTAGTCATCAAATTCAAAAGTTAAAATCTTTTTCAGTGCTGACCCAATACCAAAAGTAGAAAATTTTTCACTTGACTCCATGTGAGGTCACAGTCAAAATTCAGACAATTTAAATGCTGTCTAAGAGTACCTACAGTCCACATAGACATGTGAATAGAGAGCATAGAATTCTTGCCCCAAGGTATGTCATTTTGATGTAAATTCTCCAACATCTAAAAAAAATCCAAAGTTTAAAACACTTCTTTTTAGTCCTAAACATTTCAAGTAAGTAATATTAACATCTATTCCTGTTATAAGAAGACGAGTCATACAAGTATTGTTTTTTTCTTTTTTTCTGATCACAATTTTATTTGTCAAATGATTCAGTTATGGGTCATTTGATACATTTCATTTGTGATCAGCTTTTCAGAAAATGTTTATTATTAGGGTGATGTATAGAGGGGTTATAGTTTTATTTGTAAGGTAGTGAGTACATTACTTATTGAACCCCTTCCCATGTTTTTCCCACTTTCCCTCCCTCCACCCCATCCCAAGTTGTAAAGTTAATTTCCAATATATTTTGTGAATATCATGGTTACACTGGTTCATCCTTTGTCTTTTGTCTCATCATCAAGCATTGTTTTCACATCCAAGCTCCAGCTACAAAGATAATGAATCATGCAACCTTGTTTAGAGTCAATCTCATTTTGCTATCAAATGTGGCATGTTTCACATTACTTTCTATTTGGCAATACCCCTGAATATTTCAGAAATTGTATAAGATCTTTTTCCTCATCTGCACATGGAAAAGTAGCAAGAAAAGAAGCCCAAATCAAAAAAAAAAAAAAAAGAAGCCCAAATCATTGTTGATTTGAATCAAGCCAACCTTACCACATGCCTTGTAAAATATTGACTACTATGCTATAAACACTACAACCATTCAGGCCCATTTCCTATATAAAAAACAGAAAAACAAGAATATCCTCATACAATGTTTTCTATACTTGCAGCATGTCTAATACCATAGTAACTCTAGATATTAACTATGTGTCCTTCAGTTCAGTTGTACCACCTTCTTGGAATATTTAGCATATATTCTTTGCTGACTGTGGATCAAGGATTGTCAGAACCTTCTTCAATGGTTTATAAATTTGCTACAGTGGTTCACAAGATTCAAGGACATGATTACTTTTATTTTATTTTATTTATTTTATCTTTTGTTGGTTGTGGGACTTGAACTCTGGGCCTGGGTTCTTCAGTTCAAGGCTATTGCCCTACCCCTTGAGTCACAACCCCACTTCCTGTTTTCTAGTGATTAATTGGAGATTAGAGTCTCAAGGACTTTTAAGTGCCCAGGCTGGCTTTGAACCTCCATCCTTAGATCTCAGCCTCCTGAGTAGCTGGGATTATAGGTGTTAGTCACTGCACCTGGCTTCATATTTACTTATAATAGTGGTTTATTAAGTAACCATATAGAAGTTGTAGGTAGAGAAGCATCTATCTTTTTGGAGTTGTTACCTTTTTGTTAAATGGATGTAATCACAAAAGTACAAGGGTACCAGTACTCTTGGATTAGGGGTTTTATAGTTGTTTTATGATTCAAGAATGACTAATTATTGGCCATTGCTGATTAAAGTCATTATCTTCTTTCCCATTGCCAGGGGTGAAATGAGACTAAAATTGCAATCTTGTAATTATGCATTGGTTTTGCTAGTGACCAAGTACCACCAGTCATTTCAGCACACAAAAGGACCTCATTACTGTAAACATTCCAAGTGTCTTAGAACTAATTGGTTAGAAATTTGAGAAAAATAAAACATTATAATAGAAGATTCTTCTGTCACTTGTCATTCTGAAAATTACAAGGATTTGTAAGAAATGGAGACAGGTACCAAACGTACATTTCTTATGTCATATACATAGTATGGAAATGTTTTCCTTCTCTTTGTACTCAAAATGGGACTGAGCAAGTATGAGAACAGGTGTTTCAATTATGGTTACATCCAGAATTCTTGATTCTTGATGGACAATTGCACATAATATCTTTATTTGTTTTTTTTTTCCCCTCTTGCAATCTACTTCCCAGCAGGAAATTTACTGAGCTGCCAAGTTGTGATCATCTAATTGACTCAGAAAGAATCTGAATGAGTGTCTAAATATCCAACTGAAATCAATTGTGACTCTCTTTATTTTAGGCCCCAGGCAGATTGAAATTGAGACAATAAATGGAAGCACCTCATTCTGCAAGAATGAGAGTTGGCAGCTTTGTGGCATGCATCACGTACACACAATCACATAACCCACGCATGCCTTTATACATATAGACATACACAGAACATGCACTTTTCATTGCAAAGTTTGATATTCAAAAAGAAAGCTTAGTGGATATGTTTGGCATCTTCAAAACTCTTAGCTTAGTAAGATCTGTGATTTCAGCAATCTTGAAGAATATTTCAGTCAGTAAAACTCAATATTGAGGACCATTGGGTAGTGGTGAGGAGCTATGTTTAATATGTAGTTTTGTTTTGTTACATTCTAATAAAAGTCTCGAGTCTCTGATTATCTTTTTACTATGTTTCCCATTTTAATCACAGAAGTTTTTCCCAAGGTTCATCTATTTGTACACTTTTATGTTTAAATGTTTTCATTAAATTCCAATTTGTGTGAAATAAAAATAACAAGAACTTCAAGCAGCATTGTTATGAGTTTAGTAGCCCATCTGCCATTCCATCCTCTTCTTCTAAGCTAAACAGTTAGGGACCGGGAATGACAGTGAGAATAAACCAAGTACTTAACATCTCACTCATAAAGGAAGTACTGAAGGTTCAGTTTCTTTGTTGTTTGGAGTAATGATGACTGCTATTAGAAACCTGTTAGAGGTGAGGCATTTGTAGCATGAATTCCACTGAGAACAAAATGATCAAACAAACAAACATCAGGAACTATCATTTCCTTGAGAATGTTAAATGGTGGGGAATATCGAAAACCAGATGAGATCAGGAGAGATTTATTTCATTGGGGATCCTTACATAAGAAGGCTCTTTCCAGTTACAGGGATCCACAAACTATACCTGCTGGGCCTGAAAGAAGGAGATATTGGTTAGGAGCCACAAGAGTACAAGTAAGAACCTTAATCACAACAGGTACAGGGAAAAATCATTTCTGACTGAGCTCAGAAAGCAGCATCCAACATTCTGCCAGCCACAATGGACAGGAAAGCATGAGTAAAGACAATTTCAAGACAAAGTTCAGATAGAACTTTGTTTCTGAGGCCAATTTACACCCTTAAACAGGTGAAGACAAATAGGATGTTACAACTGTGGGCCTTTCTCCCAGGGGGTTAAAATTCAGACAATGTGTGGAAGAGGAATTTGTCCATCCATAGCATTAAAGGAGCTAGTTAGTGGTACACTTTACAGGAAACTGACACTGGAGTTATGTGTTACCATACTAAATCAGATTTTTTTAATTATTAAGTATTGATAACAATAATGGATAATAAATGAGGTTCAACAACAGTCAGCATCACATTGGGAACATGGGAATAGTCTCCGCCTTTTCCAATGTCTTCAAAAAATGTACCAAGGAACCTGACTGCCATCCCATATCATACCCTAGAGAAGTGTAAGGAAGGGTCTGGGAAACTCATAAACAACACTCTGTAAAAAGGCAAAAATGGGTGATATGTTGTATAGGCTGGAGATAGCTGGCCCCAAGACTTGCTCTTTCATTACCTGTCACTATAAGCAAGGTATTTGACCTTGTTCTAAATCTATCTTTCTTTCTTTCTTTTTTTCTTTCTTTTTCTTTCTTTCTTTCTTTCTTTCTTTCTTTCTTTCTTTCTTTCTTTCTTTCTTTCTTTTCTTTCTTTTTCTTTCTCTCTCTCTCTCCCTCCCTCCCTCCCTCCCTCCCTCCCTCCCTCCCTCCCTCCCTCCTTCCTTCCTTCCTTCCTTCCTTCCTTCCTTCCTTCCTTCCTTCCTTCTTTCATTCTCTCTTTTGTTTTTTTTCAGTCCTGGGGCTTGAACTCAAAGCCTGGGCTCGGACTGTCCTTGGGCATTCTCAAGGCTAGTGGGATACCACTGAAGCCAGCGTACCACTTCTGGCTTTTCTGTGTATGTGGTGCCTAGGAATCAAACCTAGGGGTTCATGCATGCCAGGCAAGCACTCTACCACTAGGCCATACTCCTAGCCCCTAAATGCCATTTCTTTACCTTCTTATAAGGGAGTGTCTGATTTCCTAGGTAGCTCTAATGTACAAACTTAGGTGGCTTGAAATAAGGAAAAAAAATCTATGATCTCAATGTTAATGGAGGTACAAGTCCAGAAATGAGTGTCATTAGGGTGGCCTCCTTTAAAGCTCTAAGGGAAAAAATCTATTCCATGCTACTCCCTTGGCTGCTGGGGTTGGCTGCCAGTCCATGACATTCCTTAATTTGTAGCTGCATCAGTTTAGCTTCCATTTCTGTTTTTGTATAGCTTTGTCTCTATGTGGGTTCTAGCAGGTATAATACTTCTACAGATTCTTTGGAAACAAATTGACCCCATTAAAGTTGATAACTATCCAATACCATTTTGCATCCTATGTGAAAGATAGGTAGAACAATAATGGGCAGACCATTCAGAATAGGTTTGTGTCTTTTTTTTTTTTTTTTGGTCATCCCAACATCCAGCATATGTAACAATCCATCTCTGGTCCCTTTCTTGCCACTGCACTACCATCAACTCTACTTGCTCCATCTGATCATTATTATCACACATATAACTATAACGTTGTCCTAATATTGCATCATCCATGTAAGTGAGCTAAATGCTGTCCATGAACTTTCTCTGCTATGACTATTCCAAGATCCGCTTGGAAGAGGCATGGAGCTGGTATGAACTGGAAATCTGAATGACTGTGTGAACACAAAGACAGATGGCAGGATCCCCATTGGAATATGTGGCCAGCACATGGCTGCTATTTGTTTTCACTCTTGAGTAGTCAGCAGACACGCTGTGACTGTACTGCAGCTGCGGTGAGATTTTTACTTCCAGAACTCCCTGAGCTTGTGGGACAGTGCATTGGCATGGGTTATGTAGACAGGTTAAAACCTAAACAAGGAGGTAAAGAACCTGTTCATTTCTTGAGAACAGTATATAAGAGAGAAGATTACCATGAAATGAGAAACATATTCTAATGTTCAAGAGAGCCTTGGAAGCCAAACTTCTGTTTTCCATGTAATTATGACTTGTTAAACTTCTTCAACGTTTGTTTTTTTGGGGTGTGTGTGTGTGTGTGTGTGTGTGTGTGTGTGTGTGTGTGTGTGTGTGATGGATGATGGGGCTTGAACTTGGCCTGGGCACTGTTCCTGAGCTCTTCAGCTCAAGGCTACCATCCAACCCTTGAGCCAAGCCCCATTTCCAATTTTCTAGAGGTTAATTGGAGATAAGAGTCTCAGATCCTTTTGAGCCCGGGCTGGTTTTGAACCTTGATCCTCAGATTTCAGCCTCCTGAGTAGCTAGGATTACAGGCATGAGCCACCATGCCTGGCCAAGGTTTTTCTTTTATCTTTTTCCTATAGGTAGGCTCAAATTTCTTTACATCTCTTACCATAGAGTTTACAATTAGATCCCTCCATGTTTTTCAGAAGCATCCTCGTGTTTCTTATATCTTGTTACCTAATGCCTTATTTTTTACATCTATTTCCCATATTTATTTATCTGGTATGAATTTCCTATGTTTTTCATGTTGTTACTTTATCTGACTTTGGTACTTGGTATATGATATACATGTTTTTTTGTGTATCTGAAAATGGGAAGGTAAGGGAAAAATAAAACTGGTGGGAGGGGATAGGAGAGGGAAAATGGGAAAAAACATGAGAAGGAACAACAATATTCAAGAAATAATGTACCCACTACCTGATGAATGTACAATAACCCTAACAATAAAATATAATTAAAAAAGGAATTCCTATATTTTTGTCACCTGGTTAGTTTCTTCCTTCCCCTCCTCCTCCTCTTCCTCCTCTTCCTGCTCCTCTTGTTATGCTGCTTCTGCTCCTAATTCTTCATATTTTGGGGAGTGGGGCATGAACAATGCTGTTCCACTAGCATTGTTTGCTCAATGCTAGTGCCCTGTCACTTGAACTCCACTTTTGGCTGTTTGGTGGTTATTTGGAGATCACAAGGACTTTCTGGCCTGGGTTGCCATTGACTTGTGATCCTTAGACTCAGACTGCTGAGTAGCTATGATTATAGGCATGACCCTGTAGTACCTTGCTTAGTTTTCATGTTCTTATCATCACTTCAATCTCTTTCTCTCCTTGGAAGACTTTATCATACCCAGCCTCCCTTTTCACCTTTGCTCTTGGCCATCTATCTTATTATCTACCAAGTAGTGAATATCTATATATATATGATATATACATATATAATATATATGACTATATATGTATATAGATAGATGAAATATTCAATATAATTATACACATGCATTTGGAGATACTGGTATTTGAACTTAGGATCTTATGCTTGTTAAGTAGGCTCTAAAACACTTATACCACCCCATCACTGTTTTTGTTGTATTCCATGTAAAGGTGGCCCATCCAGGTATGCCTGGCCTATCTTCAATTTTCCCCCCAACTGTGTTTTTCTTTGCGTAATGGGATGACTGGCATGTACCACTGCACACATACATTGTGCTTCTCATATAGCTTGCAATGAGAGAAAACTGAGTATTATGTAAAATTTTATGCCCAGCCAGGGATTGAACTATATCTCCTAATCTCCACCTCCTGTGTAGCTGGAATTACAGGATTGAACCATTATGCCTGGCTATACTGGATTTCTGGGGAATAAAAATTTAATACCTATGACCCTCAAAGTGGATAAATAGGGGTGGTGGAGGAGAAAAAGGCCAGAAACAAGACCAGCAAAGACACACACACACACACACACACACACACACACACACTCCACACACACATACACATATACACACACCAAATAATAAGAATGTGCTTTAAAATAATTTATCACTTGATGTTTATTCTGGACCAATACTGATATACTGATAGTAACCCTCAGGAATGTGTATATCTCTAAAGCTAACAGATTCCATGGTGAGTGCTCTTCCATTTTAAAGTATGACCTTTGGAAAACAATCCAACTTCTCTATTTCCCTTATGTCCCTTTCTGCAAAGTTTTAAATTACAGAGGCAGTTAGACCCTGAAGAATAGAATTAAATACTTCATTTCAGGAATTATAATGATTTCATAAATAAACACTTCATTTGTTTTTGTACGCTTAACTAAATTAGACTAGGGGAATCTGCCAACCCCGTTAGCATTTGAGTTTTAAGATAAGAAAGGGAAGCTTTGGGGAAAGGAAACTTTCAGAAGCAGCTGTAAGAGACATGGAAGTGGGCTGGATTGACTGAAGGAAGACAGATTTATTGGCAGGTTTGTGAGAGTCTGGGAAGATTTGGAAGAAGAGACTGATATTCTTGAGAGAGAAGAGACAGTCCAATTAGTAACATGGATACACTTTGAATTTATTCCAGTGGGCTGTTATACTGATTTTGGAATCATCAATGGCTTTAGTGTGTCCATATGTATTATTTATTACAGTTAACAGAGGTATGGATGTCTTTAGTTTTTGGCTCTTATAAGGATGCTACCTTTGTAGCATTTTCTCTCTTCTTGATTATAATCTGGAGAAGAGCATTGCGTTTAGGTACATAAACATTCCTGTGCATTGGGGCTGTCCAGCATTGAAAGGAGTCTTGCCTTTGGTACTGGGATTAATTTACCTTCATTTTCAACTTGACCTTTAAAGTGCAGATGGATGGGAAAGGTATATGAATAAGAGATACAGTTCGATTCACCACAGGAAAAAATTTCCCGAAGAAATAAGAAGCAAAAGTGAGAGGAAATGAGTGTGTGACCAGATGTAATAATTTTTTTAAAGAAACCAGTGACCTGATGCTGCTGTAAAAATAGTTCATGATGGAATATTTTTATGTGTTTTACAATCTGAATAGCTTTTGTGTGCTCCTGACTGTGCTTTATTATGTATCTTTAGTGTTTTCACATGTGTGTGAAGATTTGGTTTGGAAGCCGCTTTAGGTCTGAAATTCTGCCTATATTACCTTGTGTTTTTATCAGAGTTTGTGTGTATTCATCATATACTTAATGAAAGAACCATATTCTAGTTGCTTAATTTATGCATTGTGCATATAACTTTTGTATTGATATCAGTGAGAGTAAGTTTCTTCATTAATCTTGTGGATTGATTAGTTACATCAGTAAGTGAAAAACTTTTCCTTACTTTTTTACTTTAGGGTTAGTTTTGGAACTGTCATAGCTTGAGAATTGTCACCAGAATGAATCATAGTTGTTAGTACTTATGAAGGTTAGTTAATTTTATGTGTCAAATTAACGCAGCTATGAGGCCCTTGGATAGTCACTTAAATATTATTCTGATTATATCTCTGAGGATATCTTTGAATGAAAAAACAAACTAGTTGATTCAATTTGTTGAAGCTTTGACTAGGACTCAACAGCTGACCTATAAGAGAAAGACAGTCTTTTCTGCCCTCAGACTAGAAATGTTGACACTTCTGGTGTCAAGCCTGCCAACTTTCAGATCAAAATTTTACCCCCAACTTCCCTTCAAGCTTGATCTTCAGAAATCTTGGGATTTCTCAGCCTTTATAATAACATGGGCTTATTCCTTATAATCTCTCTCTCTCTATATATATATATATATATGTATGTATATATGTATATATATATATATATATATAATTTCTGTTTGGAGAATCCTGACTAATAGAGAACTTAGAAAATCTGTCTGATTGAAATGAGTTTCTGGAAACCAGCTTAGGACTTGGGATTTAATGTTGATAGTAGAAAAAAATTAGATAGATGGAGAGTCTCAAGTGAGTCATAATCCCTTCCAATAGTATTGTCTTAAAAAGGGAGGCGATACAGACATGTCTAAAATATACATGAAAACTCAACAATTCTGTGTGAAGAGACCACTTCAAAACTTTTTACGCCCAAAAATGGCCTATGAATTTGCAGAATTAAAAGACCCCATCATTCAACTTTATTAACTTCTCTTCACTTCTCCTTCCTTCCTTCCTCCCCCCCACTTCTCCCTCTCTATGCTATCCTGGCAAATTTGCTGGATTTGAATGTTCAGTACCTGGGTCTGTGTTCCAACTCTGTTTCAGCTCAGGGATTCCATGAGTACCACTTCATCCTCTTGTTTGTGTAATTTGTGAAGATCAGAGTCGTGCTGTGACGCTTTGGAACTGTAGGAAATCATAGCTGATGTTTGAACTAGAATGATTGTCTAGATGTAAACATTCATACCCAGGCTTCCTCAGCAAACAAAGTAGGTAGCATATTGTTGAAGGAGTTCTGGGAAAGAAAAAACCAAATTGCTGGTATTTCCTCTTCATAAGACAAAGCTTAGCAGAAACACAGCATTTCAAGCATATTCAAAGAGAGATGTAACATCTATCATTTGTTTTCCTGTCTTTCTCCTCTTTCAAGATTCCAGACTTTTTGTGTGATGACCAAGATCATTCTGCCAGCTTGATTCTTCCAAGAGGGACTAGGAGAAACATGTGGAATCTAAGATGCTGAGAGTGTAAATTAGAGAAACATTAATAGCACAGATAAAACATTCAAAGACCCATTGGTCCAGCAATATCCTAAAAATCTGCCGTCCAGATTTTTACACACACACACACACACACACACACACACACACACACACACACACACACACAAGAGAGAGAGAGAGAGAGAGAGAGAGAGAGAGAGAGAGAGAGAGAGAGAGGAGAGAGAGAGAGAGAGAGAGGAGAGAGAGAGAGACTCCTATACCCATTGCAGCATTACTTATTAGAACAGACAAATTCCTAAATATTTATCAGTAATGACTATTTGAATAAATTAGAGTATATCAGTGAAAAGTAGCATTAAAATAATGAATAGCCACATAGGTATTGATAAGAATAACTGAGATATATAAATATATGCTTATTAAAAGAACACCACAGTAGGAATATCTCTTTTTTAACTCTTAGAAAGGTGTATGGACTCCTATGTTACCTAGATACTCCGAGGAGTATCTAAAAGGGTATATTGAGCTCTTGGGGTATTGGAAATTAGGCTTTGACGCTTGAGCTTGTTAGACAGGTGCTCTTCCACCTGAGCCACATCCCTAGATTTATATCAAACACTTTTACTTTTGAGGAGGGGCAGGTAGAATTGGGAGGAAAAGACAGAGAGGGTTTTATTTTGTATTTCCCTGTTTTATTCATTGAAGCTAAATTTGTATAATATATACATGAGCATAATCCTTAGTATCTTTGCAAACAGATACTACAACGCATTTACACTTGCAAGGTAATGATGACATTTGTACAGAAGTAAAATGAACAAAAATTACATATTGTTTTCTTCCCTATCACTTTAATGAATGTGTTACCAAGATTTGGTAGCAACTATCACACTAGTGATTTAGATTTTAAACTTGAATAGACTTCAGTCAAAATGTCTCCTAAATGGTTTATGTATTTATTCTGTCCTATTTCCAATGTTCTTCCCATATGTTCTGAAACAGTTCTTGTCCAACATCCATTCATAAGAACCTCTTGCATAGCACATTAAAGCATATATCCAGACCCAAACTATAAACACTTCCATTCCTTCAGTTTGAAGGGGGTCTGAAAATTTTTCTTTCTAGTAAATCCCAGATGATAAGGTACTGAGGGAATTGCTGTGTGGAGATCTGTCCTAAAATACCCACAAGTTCATTTCTTAATTCATTCAGTTGAGACTTCTTAAGTACCTGCACTTTGCTTGGTTCTGCCCTAGATTCTGGGAAACTGACATTGAAAATAAAACCTCTATCCCTGAGGAGCACAGTTTGATTAGGGACTGGGGAGGCAGACAACTAGGAAGACAATTCCATTCTGTGTAAGTGCTGTGTTAAAAATGAGAGTTCAGAGCTTTCAAGAAAGTACAGCATGTCAGAGCTAGAAGATGAGGTATGAGGGAAATTACAGTGGTTTTTATTTATTTAACATTTAACCTGCAGGATACCTGTTAATTAGGTCCAGCTGGATACCCAAATGGTTAATATGGCACAAAATGAAAAAAAAGAATGTATATATTGCTTTTAATTTACTTAATTGGTAGAGGAACTTTAGGCAAAATCTAAGGCCTTGTCTATTCTAGGCCGTACAAACACAGAGAGAAATAGAAGCCTACAGAAAGTATACGACACGTCCAACATCATATAGTTAGTTTGAGCCAAAATTAAAATCAGTACTCTCTAGTTAAAATCATGCTGCTTTTTTATTTTAAATTTCTTTTGATAGCATATTGTGCTCCTATTAGTTTAACCAGTGAACTATATTCAAAACATTTATTATTATCATTATTATTTTTATTATGCCCTTCAGCAAAGTTAGTTTAATATTTGAGGACTTTTCTATGCCATTTAAAATATTCCATGTATGAATTCTTTTCTTTTGTCAGTCCTGGGGCTAGAACTCAGGCCCTGGACACTGCCCCTGAGTTTCTTTTGCTCAAGGCTAGTGCTCTACCACCTAAGCCACAGCACCACTTCCAGCTTTTTATGTTTAAGTGATACTGAGAAATCAAAGGCAGGGCTTCACACATGGTATGCAAGCACTCTATCACTAAGCCACATTCCTAGTCCTTGAATTCTTTTTATAGTTATCTGTTACCTAAGGTACTTATAAGTGATTTTTTTTCTATTGAATGAATCCTTTAAAATATTTCCATAGAATTTATGGGTTTTTTTTTCCAATTCTGTCTTTACCTTATTTGAGAACTATCTCTTTGACCCTCTCTGTCAACATTCTCTAAGGTGGAAAATTTCTAATGTATATGCTCTTCTCTTTATGTTTACCCCTTAATTTTGGAACAAAACTATGTGATTAGGCCTCTGAAATCTTTGATATTGCTAAATAATTTGTAGAAAATAACTTTCAATGGGAATGGAGATATTTTAAAAATACCTTAGAAAGCATGGCCTTAGAAATTTCTAATGCACCCTTGACTTGAATAACATGGTCCAATGCAGATTTTTTAATCTCATGAAACTGAATTGGAAAAAAAATGAAATGAGATGTTCTAGTCTTTCTAACTCTACCATGTACTTTCTTGGCACTCCTCTGGAGAATTTTGAACTAAATGCTACAACACTTTTATATTTCTAGAATGTTTTCCAGCCAGGGATTCTCTGGGGTTGTGAAGAAACCACACAACACATGCGGGAAAGAAAATGGAATCTGAAGACAGTGTTTAAATTTAATTAAATTGCCAGCTTCCTTAAGCTTGAGAAGATAGAATTCCCTGGAAGCCCTTTGTTTGGCTACATGGCTCAGTTCTAGACCAGCATTGTCTTTCAATATTTTCATTCCCATTTTAAATGCCTTGCTCTAAGCATGGGAAACAGCATTGTCTAGTGTTCTAAACAGTTTATATATTTGTACTTGTTGAATTTAGTTTATCATGACTCATTTTAGAGTACAGGCAAGTTTTCTATTCCATTCTATCATGTCCTTGAAGATCTAGCTCCATCACTCCAGGCTTCTCTATCTCTGTATCACTCTCTGGATTTCTTCCACTAGGTTTTTAATCCTTAAAAAATGGATAGATCATTGCATAATATTTGTAAGTCTTAAAGCACTAGCCAGATAACATTAAGTGATGAAGGTAAACTCTCTCTCAGAAAAGAGCAAGAATTAGAAAGCTGATGAAAAATGTCCCACTTTAAAGACAGACAGGTAAATGGGACACTAAAAAATGGTCTAATAAGATGAATGCAAATCAGAACAACAAGGATATTCATTTAATACCAGTCAGAATGGTAATCATCAAGAGAACAACAACAACAACAATACCTGCTAGTGAGGATTTGGGAAGAGGAGGGAAAGAGGAGAGGAACCTTCACATATTGTTGGTGGCAATGTAAGTTAATGCAATTTCTATGGAAATCATTAAGAAAGTTCATCAGAAACCTAAAAATAGTACAATGATATGATCTAGTTATACTGTTCCTGGGCACATAACTACATCTGTATGCAGAAGAGATAACTGCACACTCATGTTCATAACAGCATTGTTCACAATAGCCAAACTGCACCTATATAATCAGCCTAAGTTTCCATCAACTGATAGATGAATAAAATAGGCATACACACACACATACATGCATGTACAGAAATCCACTAAAATTGTTTTAACAGCAAAAGAGATGAGAGATAACGTACATTAAGGACAACAATCATTCATTATATGGCTTTTGTTTCTATATCCTAAGATGAGGGGTGGGGATCAGGGGGAGGGAAATGGGGACCAAGACATGAGAAAGGGTATCAATGTATGTGAATTAATGAACCTCCTATCTGGCAAATATAATGTAACCCTTCTATTAGTTACAATAAAAATATATGAAAAAAATGAGGAAGGGGGATAAGAAAGAATAATAGAAGAAATAAATGTAATTGAAGTGCATATAAGCCAATATGGAAATATAGCAATAAATTCTCTTTGTAAAAGTAATATACACTGAGAAAAGGAGAAAAAATAAAAATCATTATTGGTCACATCCTGCATATTAGATTTGACTCATGGCTCTCTAGTGACTGTGGTGGTAGATTATTTTTTCTCTCTCAAGGATTATATCATGGGTGAAATGTAATAACAATCATGTATCTGTAATAGACATTTTTTATTGAAAGAACATTCTCATCTTTCCCAAAACAATTTTTTCTTATTTACCTTTACATTACTTTCTAGTCCAGTTCATACTTTACCAAAATAACACAAAGGATTTATCCTAAATCTGGTCAGTGATACATTATATATGTTACCTAAACAATAAACATCTACATGTGTGTATATAATGCCACCTATGCATATTCAAAGAAGAACTATTACATATGATAGCTAATGATATGTTTCCAAGTTATTTGAAAGGAATTATTTCAATAGACTTGCTCATCCTTTTTTTTAGAAAACAGATAAGCCATAGTATAACACATGTTAGAATACTATTTGAATTTGGAAATAAGTGTTAAAAAGTTCTCATAAAGCTTTTTGGCTCTGTTCTGTGTTTTAAACTGTATATGTGCATAATAATTACACATTTCAATGACACATCTAATGTTATTTTCCCATATACCTATAGACTATGTGTTAATCTAACCCAGCCTCTGGGTTCCAGCCTTGGAACTGTGTTTTCAGAAGAGGACGACATCTTTGTAGAGTCACAGGTCACCCAAGGCAGTGCCCTGGAGGAAGCACAGGGCAGGTTAATGGGGGAAGCAGCAGACTGCACAAGGAGATGGGTTCGCCTTCTAGCACTGATCTGCAACTCTCTGCTTGCAGGCACAATTGCAATGCTTTGACACAATTTGAATTTAAATGTCTTTAAATTTTTCATCATCCTCATAGCTCTAACTCCAGGCCAAGTTTTTCTTATTTAAATTACATGCCAGGTCTTTGTGGTATTTAAAATCTTCAACTCTGTGTTAAAGAGTAATATGGGGAAAATGAGTAAATGCCAATAGACAATTGGAGAGCAGGCTTTAAAAAACAAATCTCAGAAGTGTTCAATCTAAGAAGTATGGATGCTCCTTGACTTATTATGGGTTACATCCCAACACATCCATTGTAAATTGAAAATATCCCAAGTGGAAAAAGCATTTAGTACACTTAACCTACCATACATATTAGCTTAGGAAACAGTAGGCTTTAAGTGACAAAAGTTAGTAGAAAAACGGGCCCTCAAGGAATTTCTGTCTATATAACTTTATAGCAGGATAAGTTCATAAGCAAAAACCAAAATAAGTAAATGGTATTAGGGGTCTACAAAAAATGAGGAAAGACAGAAACAGAGACAGGCCATTAAAAAAAATTGAGGCTAAAACTGTGCAGGAAACAGAAAAGAGATGTACTAATCAGAAAGCTGTCTTCAAAGACTCCAATTCTCCCTTTTTAACCCAAAGCCCAAACTCTGTAAAGATGATCACATAAGATATGGGCTGAAGTGCTGTCTTTCTGTGCTGTGTCTATGGTCTGCACTCTTTTCCCCTGTTATTATTTCTTTCCTAATGAACTTTCCCATCATATTTACTATGTTAGAATCTTGTCTGAATTCTTTTCTTCTAAATTCAAGGACCAAGGTCCATTTAGCTACTTTATTTCTGGCAACATATTTGGTATATTGGCTGTGAAGTTAAAGATGAAGTATTCCTTTTCCTTACTGTATTCATTGGACAGTAACATATCCATTCTTTTGGTTGTATAGTAATGGAGCTGCAGGTTTCAGCCTCTGCTCAGCCTCAAGAAAAGAATCTACTGCACATCATCTGTCCCAAAAAAGATGAAAATTCAAAATGCCAAGTATTATGTCTACTGAATGTGAATGTCTTTCACATTATCATATAGTAAAAAGTCATTTGTGAAATATTATGAGGACTATATACATCTTCCTACAAAATAAATAACATTTTTTGATGAAGATTATCAAGATTTGCTGTGGGTCTTACTATTCAGAGTTGGACAAGATGATACATTTTTTTAACCAGTCCTGGGCCTTGAATTCAGAGCCTGGGCACTGTCCTTGGGCTTTCTCAAGGATAGAGCTCTACCACTTGAGCCACAGCACCATTTCTGGCTTTTATTCTGTGTGTGTGGTACTGAGGAATCAAACCCAGGTCTTTGTGCAAGCTAGGCAAGCACTCTACCACTAGGTTAAACTCCCAGCCCAAGGTGGTTCATTTTTATACCTTACTTTCTTTTATTTCATAGAAATCTTTCCTTTCTACTTTATAACTCTTCTCTTTGGGGTTCTTTCCCTTATTCCAAGCCTGGGTGAAAATGAAGGATCTTCCATTTGTGTTCTGCCATGCTCTATGAAGTCCTGTAAGACATGAAGAGAAAGAAAGTGAGAGAGAATATGTTCATTCCTAATCCCTAACCAAAATCATATAGAAGATAATGACAAACATCACCAAGACAGAAGCTATAATACTAGAATAAATTAAAATTTTATTTTAATTCTAGTCAGCCTTTTCAGAATCCTCTTCCTACACAGAACTGAAAACTTTTTAATAAAGTTGCTAAAATTTTATTTTGGATGTTGTTAGTCTGAATACACAGACTTCAACTCAAAGTGGAAACTGGCTAGAACTTCTGCTAGGCCTGTGCAGTATTCTGTCTCTGATAAAATCTTTATACCAATCTCATTCCTTGAGATGAAGCCTCAGGACTGGTGCCTTCAGGTCTCCTAAGATTAATAAATCACTTTTCCACTTTCCTGCTGAAGGCTCTCCTGTCACATGCCATGGAAATCTGTCATCACTTTTTGCAGTCATCTCCCGAAGCCTTCTGTGCATCCTCATAGTGAGAAAGGCTCTCTCCTGTCTGATTTGGAAGAGTCTTTCTTTTATTCTTCCACTCACCTATGACCACATTTCTGGAAGCATGCTAGAGATGTGTGTCAGGTGTGACTCCACCAATAATTTTGAAACTGACTTTGTCTAGCAATTACTAAGTTTTTGTTCACTTATTTTACATCAACCTCTAATGTTGGTTTCTTTAGCAGTCTCCAAGCAATGGTATAACTAGTGTTTCATCAGCCACAGCAGTTACTACTTTTAGAGCTCTGTTCTAGGATGAATCATGCTTGATTCTTCTAGTCCTACTCCTGAGACACTCGCCTACCTTACCAGGCCACAATAGCAAACACAACTAGATATCAGTGAATGACTTAACCCAGCACTTCTAGTTCATAGTGAATAAGACCTTTCAATATTCTACAATCAAGTAACTTTAGAAATCATTACATACATTACACGTTTTAGGGAAAGGTTGTCATTAAAAAAAAATAAGAAGTTATACAGAAAAGAAATCTGCTTTGTATTTTTTTTTTTTGCCAGTGCTGAGCATGAGCTCAGGGCCTGAGCACTGTTCTTGGACTTTCTCAAAGCTAGAGCTCTATCACTTGAGCCTCAATACCACTTCCAGCTTTTTTCTATGTATGTGGTACCGAGGAATCGAACCTGGGTCTTCGTGCATGATAGGCAAGCACTCTACCACTAGGCCAAACTCCCAGCCTGCTTTGTATTTTTAATAATTTATTTATTTATTTATTTTTGCTAGTCCTGGAACTCAGGACTAAGTGCTATCCCTGAGCCACTTTGTGCTCAAGGCTAGTACTCTACCACTAGAGCCACAGTGCTACTTCCAGCCTTTTTGAGTAGTTTATTGGAGATCAAAATCTCAGGGGTACTTTTCTTCCAGGGCTGGCTCTGAACTTCGATCCTTAGATCTTTGCCTCCTGAGCAGCTAGGATTATAGGTGTGAGCCACCAGCACCCTGCTTTTGTATTCTTCATCCCAAGCGTATGCCAACAGAATTAACTGAACTGAATGAATTTCTCTCACCCTCATTGATTTATCTTCTTTTAGTATCTTCAAATGCAGTAGAACAGAAATGTGAATAATGCTGCCTGGAGTCATTTTGTGATGTGGGTTTCTAGTCAATATTCCCTCACTATTGTAGTTTCTCAAACTTCCCGTAGTCCTGTGCTCTTTACTCATGCCCGATGACTTGATTCTTATCCCACTCGCTAAGAAATCAGAAGCAATCAGAAGAAAACCATCCTTTCATCACACCAGCACATATGTGTGTGCAGCTGTGTAATATGGATATAGCCTTTTTTCCTGTTTCTTTGAATGCATAACCCAGCCTCTGATGGGAGCCAGAATGATTATTGTGCAGCTCACTCATTCTCTTGCTATAGTCTTTTTTCCCAGTTCATTGGTCTTTTGTTGTTGTTGTTGTTGCTCTCACTCTCTACTAGGTTATTTCCAAACATACAAATAAATTATGCCCTCACATATAAAATGAGAAAAGACAAAAACCTTCACTCTCTTGATTCTCTTCCAGTTAGTTCCCATTTCCTCTGCATTGGAAACTACTTGAAGTTTTCCATATTCAATTCCTGCTTTGTTTCCATCCATTTTCTCTAGAATATACTCTGATCAGGACTTTTCCCTCTGAAACTATTCTCAGTTGGCTACATTGATAAATCAAATGGTGACTTTTCCAATCTAGTCTTCTTTCTCTTCTTCTTCAAACTCTTTTTCTCTGTTGAAGGAAGGTAGATAGAGGTATCTTAATATTCCCAGCATAGCAGGCATTGGGAGTTTTTCAGGTGCAATAGCTCCCTGGAATCCCATCGTCCGTGTGGCATGGCAAAGGTGGGGCCTACGTGGATTCTCTCCACACTCAATGGCTATCCTGGCTTTGGAACTCTGACTTTGGAAAGCTAAAGTGGATAGGAGAAAAGCTTGCCAAATTTTATTATCCTGGTCAACAAACAAGTCTGCTCTTTGCCCAGATGCTACCTCTAGCTTTCAAGGCTGTTTGCAACAAACAGCCTGTAAAGGTTGTTTCAACTTTCCCACATGTAGAAATGTCATGGAAAAACTACCTCACAGTCAATATTCTTTTGTCTGGAATCTCCTTTCCCAATATCTGCTTGGCATTCCACTCTGTGTCATTCAGATTAAATATTAGGTCATTAAGCAAAACCGCCTCTGAGTATCTCCTCTCCTTTTAACCTCTTTAGTTTTCTTTTTAGTACTTAGTTCTATTTGCCATTATATTGCATAATAAATGAATGGATGGATGGATGGATTCAATGTCTTATTGATCATCTGATCTATTAAAATACAGCTTTGATATTGTTGAGAGCTTTGTGTTGTTTGCCATTGAATCACTATCCTTAGGAAAATACTGAACAGTTGGTGAGCCCTAAATGGTTCCATAAATATGCTACCCAGTGCCTTATCTACCTCTTCAGAATGGATTACTCAGGTAACCTAAACATATATAAATGTGAGCTTTAAATATAAATTGAAGAGCATATAATCTATAGGAATCTCTAAAGTATACAGTTTTTGACAAAAAGAACAATTTGTTAATCTATCCTCGTGTGAACCATTCATGCCTTGTATCTCAAGAAAAAACAAAGCTCAACAATCAGAAATTTTATTTTTTATTTATGTTTTATTGCAATTAATAAAAGGGTTACATAATAGTTGCCAGATAGAAGATGCATTAATTCACATATATTGATTCCCTTTCACATGTCTTGGTCCCCATTACCCTCCCCTCTACCCCGCCCATCTTGGTTTTCCACCTTCCCTATCAAATTTCAAATAACCAAATACAAATAAATCCAATATATCAGATAACAAAGTAAGATACTATAACAATATGAGATAACCAAGGGACAGCAAAAGAGATGAGAGATGACATAGTACATTAAGGACAACAATCATTCATTGTATGGCTTTTGTTTCAATATCTTGGAGGTCTTTTCAATTAGCTTCATACTATACGGCCTTATGTATCAAGGTTTTGCTCTATTGCAGATCTCTGCTAGTAGAGCCCAAGGTTTCTACTAATTATGACAAATGAGGGTAACCATTGAGCCTAATTTCCTTTGAGTCTGGCTTACTTCACTTAATATGATTTTTTCTAAGACTTTCCATTTCCTAACATATGGGGCGATGTCATTTTTTCTGACAGCAGCATAGAATTCCATTGTGTACAAATACCACAACTTGTTGATCCACTCATCAGCTGAGGGACATCTAGGTTGGTTCCATATTTTTGCTATGGTGAATAGTGCTGCAATGAACAAACAATCAGAAATTTTATATATACATAACTTAACTTCTGTGAGTGTATCAATTAAGGAGGTAGGCATTATTGGATTATCTGATTTGGTCACTAACAAAATGTACTAAAACATTTAGAATGTGTTTTCTTTAATATAGCTTTGCAACTAGGTTAAATAAAAATAAGATATACACACATATACACCATTAATTCATGTATTTTTACGTAATATTGTAGCACATAGTAGCCTACTTAGAGAATCCTTAGCAAGAATTTGTTACTTGTGTTCATTATTATTATTTACTATCTCTAAATAATTGTATAATTATTACAAGTGTTAATAAGATAAAGTTTGTTGATCAATATACTGTTCAGATGCTTGCCCGGGTAATTTACCTCTGTTGATGTATCTGAATTTTCACCTGCCATTTAGTAGTCATGTTAGGTCTGAGGACAGGTCTCAGCTGCCTTCTTTTGGTTCTTAAAAGGATGTACATTCTCATGTTTTCCTAGTTGTAATATCTGAGTATGAAGTTGATAAGATTCCTCAGATTGTGCACTAATTCTCTGATTGATGAGAGGCTCTGTAATACAAAGGTACAACGAGGCCTGGAAGCAGAGCATCATCGTGCTTAAGCTTGCATGGCTGATTGAATCATCTGTGTGCCTGGGACAGTAGGCAGGCTGATATCAGGCCACCATATGTGTGTGAGGCCTGGCTATGTCCTTCTCCTGGACTTTCTTCTGGGTGCTAATTGCTTTAGCGAGAGAAACTGTGCAAAGCAATTAAGCAGCTCCCTTCTCTCACAGTCCTCTCAGAAGCAAGGGCCTGGGAGAGGGCTTCTGATCTCCCAGTAGGTTGCAAATTGCTCAGAATGAATAAATACATTTGTTCACTTTTCAAACTGTGACCAGCCACCTGGTTCTCTTGTATTGCTCTCAGAGCAGAGAAGGCAGATGACGGGCTCCTCATTGCTGAACTCCAGCCCATAAAAATGCTTCACCGCACTCTGAGCTATTTTTGCAAGGACATCTGTTGCCAAAAAAGAATTTTAATTAAGCAAAAACACATCTCTGTTTTGTCCATGGCAAGGAGGTTTGTGAAAGCTTTCTTGTCTCAGATGCATGCTAAATCTGGAGAAATGGAAGCCTTAAGGTATTTTGTAAGGGACATTTAGCTGCTCAATTTGAGGGACACAACAGATTTTCCATGGGAAGAAAATTATGAGAAGCGCATGTTTGCGCTTTTCAAAATAAGGCCCAGACTGCATTAATAATTAACTGTATGTAATATAAACTGACATGTTACCCCATGGTTTGATAAAGTCGAAAGCTATTTCCACAAGGCAGTTTGCCAGTTCTTTTGCTCTCGTCCCATCTTCTTCCCAGGTGATATTCATCATTTTAACATCAAGCTTCCAGAACTGCACATTAACACATAAATTAGGGAGCCTGGTGCTGTGCTGGCTAGTGTAGCCAATATATGTAAAATTGTTGAATCAGAAAGAACAAAAAAAAATCAAAATCAGAAAGCATTTGTGAACATTAATACTGCATAAGTCTCTTTAGATCAGTTTGAAAATGGGCCTTTCTCTAGTTTTTTTTGGGTGAGATCCTGCATGTGCAGATGGTATGGCCATTGACACTCTTCCCTCATTTTCAAAAACACAAGTATATATCAAGTACCTTTTTCATCCTTCAGTTACAGACATCCTAGCACATGCAATTTTGTCAAATGTGAAGCTAATTCTGCACCCAACTCCCTCCAAGTCCCTTACGTGCCTTTAGGGGCATCCTGTTTGGCAGCACATGTGTATTAGATGAGCTGGAGACAAGGGGCACTTTCTAGTAGCAGGCCTGATGGGCATTGATGGCACCAGTGGAGGATGGATGGTCTGCTAATATTGAGATTGGATCTGGCCACTTCCAATATTTTGTGTGTGTGGGGGGGAATCACTTGTCACTCATCTGCTTTCTTCATGCATAGACAGAGATCATCTGGTTTGAGGCAGCAAATAGCCCATGTCTCTACACAGTTGGATTTTTGCAGGCTGGAATCTAAGGACTGTAATGCAGAATTCCATATTACATATCAAAATTCCCATGTTTGTCACTATTCCAGAAGCTACCAGACATTTCAGTAGTTACACTACAAGAGTTCCTCATCCTGTAGATTTCCTTTTGAAGAATTGTGGTAATGATTCTGCTTCTTATCTCCCTGCTTTCCTCTCTTATAATTAATCTTATTTTTTCTAATCCACACTGTAATTAAACATGCATCTTTCATGTTCCATTATTGATAATATTCTTCAGTTTCATTATATATATTAATATTTATAAAATCATATGGATATCACCCCTTCCTTTAATATGACTTGTATGATGATCCTCACAAGGGATGAAGGTTCTTCTGTGTGACTAACACCTAGTTGTACAAATTTAACTTCAAATTTGGCTTTTGACATGTTTTACTTTAGGCATGCCATTTCCATTTTATTAGTTGGGACATTTTGTTGTGAGAAAAATCCAGTAAAAAGCAGGTTAAAAAGAAGAGGGAAATTTATTTGCTAATAAAACTACAAAGTCGTCAGTTCCAAACTTCAGAAACTGTACTGTTAGATTCAAGGCTCAGTCAATGTCAAAAACAGTCTCTTTTGCAATATGTTTCCTTTACAAAGACATGTTTTCTCTGGCAGACCCATTGGCCTGATTGTGTTAAGCAGCTTTTGCCTCAATTCACCTTTCTAATACCTTCTTCCTAAGAACTGTAGCACATGACTACATTTCTCAGTACGGGGCAGCACAGACTGGTGTGAATCACCTCCTTCATTCTGACTATCTGACTACCACCTCTTTAATCTCCTTCAAGAGATAGCCCTGGCTATAATTGTTCATCTGCAAAGAAAAAGAGAGTAGTTTCTACTCTGTTGGCTTGTTGGAAATATTAAAAATTTTATTAATGTGCCAGTGACATAATAAGTTTCAGCTGTTATTACTATTGTTTTATGCTGCCCATGAAACTGATTGATGTTGCTAGGAGACAGCAACATTGGACACAAGTGAGACAGTATATACCAAATAGACACAAGTGAATAATGTGCCTTCTCTGGAAACAGAGAGGAGATTGTTTTGTCTTTAAACCATAAAGATGGAGAATTAGAAGACAATAATACACTTGGACTCTGGGCTGGGCGCTGTCTCTGAGCGTACCCCTGGAGTCTACTTCCCTACCCCTGGAGCCACAGCTCCACTTCTGTTTTTTTAGAGGTTAATTGGAGATAAGAGTCGTCTGAACTTTAGTGCTCAGTTGCTTTGTACTGCAATCCTCAGATCTCAGCCTCCAGAGTAGCTAGGGTTAACAGGCATGAGCCTCAGCCCCCAGCTTTTAATGTGGTTTCAAAGATTATTTGCAACCTTTGTTTTCATAATAGATGAAAGGAAAAATTACCTTTGGTCTTTTGATGATTTGCTATAACCTTGTGTATTTTTGAAGTTGGACTCTTCAGCTAATTTACAGAGTAATCTCAACCAAGATTATCTTTAGGAAATCAACTACTGTCCTTTCATTTCTTCTTTCTTGTTTTCTTCTCTCCCTCCCTCCTCTTTCTCTTTCTTTCTTTTCCTTCCTTTCTTCTTTCCTTCCTTCCTTCCTCTTCTTTCTTTCTTTCCTTCCTTCCTTCCTTCCTTCCTTCCTTCCTTCCTTCCTTCCTTCCTTCCTTCCTTCCTTCTCTCTTTCTTTCTTTCTTTCTTTCTTTCTTTCTTTCTTTCTTTCTTTCTTTCTTTCTTTCTTTCTTTCTTTCTTTCTTTCTCCTTCCTTCCTTCCTTCCTTCCCTTAAGTAGTTATACAAATGGGTTTCAACTCAACATGCTAGTTTATGAGCGAAAAGCATCTTGATCAATGTCAGCTCTTTCATCTGGCCATTTCCTTCCAAAGGTAATTTCCAGTACACAAGAAGTGAGCCTCAGAAGACTGGCCCATTCTCAGAAGGGATCCACATAATGATCACAGTATAGATTTTGTATATCCCCTATATTGCTAGAGGAAATATGTAGTCTTAGATTTTGCACTTGGTGGGAGCTGCTAGAGCCATCACCTAATGACAGTCTTCAGCCATACTTTGTTTTCTATAGTTATCTTATTTTAAAACTGTCCCTGGGGCCGGGAGTTTGGCCTAGTGGTAGAGTGCTTGCCTAGCATGCATGACAACCCAGGTTCGATTCCTCGGTACCACATACATAGAAAAAAGCCGGAAGTGGTGCTGAGGCTCAAGTGGTAGAGTTCTAGCCTTGAGAAAGTCCAAGGACAGTGCTCAGGCCCTGAGCTCAAGCACAGGACTGGCAAAAAAACCCCCAAAAAACAAAAACAACAACAACAAAAATCCTGTCCTTTTTCCCATTCTTCCTTATAGGAATAATGTATGTTAAGTGGAAGCAGTTATTGCACAAGGAATGGTCTGTCAGGGATTAGAAATTATACCCATACACAAGCCCTCAATACACTGTCATTCTCAATTTCTGAATTTCTGAAGACTGTATTCTCAATGCAAATAAAGCCATTAGTGAAGGCCTGCCTCAAGTAATGCCAAACAAGCCAAGCAATCTAAATAAGTGGTCTTCTCCTAGCTATGCAAACTTAGTTTCAGCACAAACTCCCTAGGTCTCTAGTCACAATTTGATCATCCCCCAACTGTTCTCTAATAGAAACTGTTGAGTAATTATTGGAAAAAAAGCAACCATTTTAATGAATCACTTTAACTTAATTGAAAAGAATCACTTGGACTTCGGAGTATCCAAGGCATAAACTCAAGTAGACAAAAACATTCCTAATTCATTGCTCTATTTGTGTTAACATGTGTCAATGCTAAGGAAAATATGCTGCAAATATCTCTGACTTCAGTAATGATAATAGCTATCAAAACCAGAATATATAAGAAGTTATTAATCATATATGTTGGATTAAGTTTTGGTGGGATTTTGAGCCAAATTACTGAAGGCTGTGATTTTATCAAGATTTAAGTAAGAGATGTGAGACTTTCTGAGTGGTAAAGGCTCCAAAATTCCATTCCTCTGTGAAAAGCCAGAAGGCAACATAAAGAAAATCATCTTTTCAGACTGGAAATTGAATGCTTGAAAAGATCTGTAGAGTTTTTTTTAATTTTCTTAATGATTACTCCATCATTTTATGTTCACTGTAGTAGCACATAGATTTTAATTATTTCACATCCATAGCAACACTTGTTAATTTTTTTGTTGTTTTCTGTTATTATTCTTGGTAGTGGCCTCCTAATGTGGACAAGGTAGTATCTCACTATAGATTTGATTTTTACTTCTGGAGGATGAGGTTGAGCTTCTTTATCATTACTTTATCTCTTTGAATAACTGTCTTCTCAAGTCCTTTGTTTTAAAATCAGATTGTATGGGGGTTTTTTTTGTGGTTGAGTTGTAGGAGTTCTTGAAAAAGTACCTTCTGTATATTAATACCTTATCAGATATGTGATAGAAAACATTTAAAAAATCTCATCATTATCTTTTGGCTATATTGTTTCCTTTGATTCACAAAGGGAAGGTTTTTGTTTTTCTGCTTGATAAAATCCCAAGTGTTTATTTTCGCTTTAGTTGCCTGAATATCTAAAGTAACAGACAAAACTTACTGTAATAAAGCTGTTACTATCTTTTCTTCTAGAAGTTTCATAGCTGTAGCTTAATACAGCCCCTGGATTTATTTTGAATTAATTCTTGTGTACTCTGTAAGATAAGGTTCCATCATCATTATTATTATTATTTTGTATTTGGATATCTAGTTTTCTTGACACCACAATGTGTAAGAGATGCACTTTCCTTATTGTGTGATCTTGTCCATTATCCATTACCTTATTATGAGGTTTTACTCATAGACTCTCCATGTGTTCCTTTGCCTTCTATATCTTTTCCATTATGATGATACCACACTGTTTTGATAACTGATCTTCATAATTTGCATTGAAATCAAAGGTTGTAAAGCCTCCAATTCTGTGGCTTAAAAGATGATTTTGTCTATTTTATCTTTATTGAAAAAGTGATGAGCAGGGGTGTTAGTAAAGGAATGATTACATTTGTTTTTAAACAATGTTACCCCACCCTTTGTTTTCTCCTGCTTACCCCTCCCTACTCCCCTCTCCCCACCAAAATGTAAGGTTGATATCCAACCTAAGTTAAGTGAGCGTCATTGTTACATTAGTTTGTCCTTTAACTTGCTGTTTCTGTGATTCCTTTTTCTTTTCCCTAGTCGAATAATCTTATATACAAGACACAGGTGGTATAGAAAATTGAGAGAGATTAAAGAAAAATAAAAATAAAAAACTATGTACAGGCTCTAGTAAAAATTTCTTGTTTCCATATCTTGGAGTTCACATAGATATACTTCATTGTATGTGGTCTTATGTATTAAGCAACTGGGTTATGGAGATCCCCTGTTAAGAATATTATGAACTTGAGGGGCCTGGAGTTTGGCCTCCTAGTATTGGGGCCTGGTCGCCATCTCTGGGGCCTGTTTGTCTTTCCGGATCAGCGGCCATTAAGGGCTTTGGGTAGGCATACCTCGCATACCTCGCATACCTCTCTTGAGGTATTTCCAGTGTACGTGCCTCAACTGTCCCCCTAGCGCACGTCCTCAGCCTTCCGTGCTTTCCTGCAGCGGTCCCGCCCAGTATTTCGAAACCTGAAAGTTTGCCCTGACCCTTGGTAATAGCACTGTGGCCTTTTTCTATTGGTTCCTTTTCCCTTTCCTACTTCCTCTTTCCCCCACAGTGTATAACCAAGTGCCCAATGCAATTAACTTGAGATCTGCTGTGCTTTCACAGCTGACACAGCTCCTGGCTCCGTGTTATTTTTACTCCGGTTCTTGGGGAGGGCTGGTTATTGATACTTGCCATCTATCTCGGCTCCTTGGGACTACAGGCTGGCCCTGGGTGTCCCTCTCATACCGGTGTTGCCGGAAAGCAACATCTTAGTAGAGTGTTTGTCTGGCATGCACAAAGAGACAGGTTCAATTCCCCGGTATCACATAGAAAAAGCTGAAAGTGGTGCTGTGGTTCAAGTGGTAGAGTGTTATGCCTTGAGAAAGCCACAGAACTGGCAAACAACAACAACATCCCCCAAAACAAAACAAAACAACAACAAAAATCAGAATATCATGAATATATTCTTTTTTCATATATTTTTAATTGTAATTAATAGAAGGGTTACATTATATTCACCAGAGAAGGTGCATTACTTCACATACATTGATACCCTTTCTCATGTCTTGGTCCCCATTTCCCGCCCCCACTCCCACCCCTCATCTTGTTTTCCCCTCTTCCCTATCCAATTTCAAATAAGCAAATACAAATATATCCAATATATCAGATAACAAAGTGAGATACTGTAACAATATGAGATAACCAAGGGACAGCAAAAGAGATGAGAGATAACATAGTACATTAAGGACAAGAATCACTCATTATATGGCTTTTGTATTTATATCCTAGAGGTCCTTTCATTTAGCGTCATACTGTATGGCCTTAATATATTCTTATTCTTACAAATGAGGGAAAGCATGAAACCTACTTTTATTTGTGTTTGTCTTATTTCACTTAAGATAATTTTTTCCAGGTCTTTCCATTTCCTTGTGAATGGGGCAATGTCATTCTTTCTGGTGGAGGCATGAGATTTATATGAATTTTAAGGAGACTTTTTTTGTCTGTTCTTTTTGGTATAGAGGATTGAACCCAGGACGTTGCTAGACAAATGCTTTACCATTAAGCTACATTCTAGCCTAGGAAGATTTTTTTTGAAAGTTTCTGCAAAAATGTTATTGGGTTTTCACAAAGATTGCCTTAAATCTGTAATCACTTTGAGTAATAGAAATATTATGTCTAATAATTAGCCTCTAAACTGTATAATTTTCAAGATAGATGTCTTTCCCCCTTAGATAGGATTATTTTCTAAAATTATTTCTATAATGACAGGAAATTTTAAAATTAATTTTGCTATTGTTTGTTTGATACTAGTTTGGGGTTTAATTTAAAGCCTGGGCACTCTCCCTGAATGTTTTTACTCAAGGCTACCACTCTACCACTTGAGCTGCAGCTCTACTTTCAACTTTTGGGATGTTAATTGGCAATAAGTGTCTCACAAACTTTCCAGCCCTGGCTGACTGTAAACTATGATACTCAGACCTCAATATCTTGAGTAGCTGGGGTTAGAGGCTTGAGCCACCAGCATCTGTCTTAGAGGTTGTTTTCTTAGATTCCTTTCCACATTGCTCATTGTTAGTATATTAAAAAAAACACTTGTTCAAGACATGTGAAAGTGTATCAATATATGTGAAATTAATGTACCTTCTATCTGGCAAATATCATGTAACCCTTTTATTAATTACAATAAAAAAATAAAAAAAAACTTGTTTTTCTTATATGGATATCGGGCCCTGTGACTTTCATTATTTCATTATTAATATGACAGGTCTTTTGGGGAATCTTTCAAGTCTATTCTGTTAAAGATATTGTCCTCAGTGAACAGTTATTTCATCTCTCCTTGTCCAAATTGCCTTATATTGTGATTTCATGTGTAATTGCTTAGAATAAAATGTCTAATGTTATATTTAATAGAAATTATGGTAGTGTGTTGGTGGCAGTCACCTATAATCCTAATTATTAAGGAGGCTGAGATCTGTGGATCACCATTCAAAGCCAACCTGGGCAAAAAATAATAAAATAATAAGACTTTTTTTTTTTTTGCCAGTTCTGGGGACCGAACTCAGGGCCTTAGTACTGTTCTTGGGCTTTACTCAAGGATAGTGCTCTACCAATTGAACCATAACTCCACTTCTTGCTTTTCTATGTGGTACTGCATAATTGAACCTGGGTCTTCATGCATACTAGGCAAGCACTACCACTTGGCGAAACTCTCAGCCCTCATAAGACTCTTATCTCCAGTTAACCAACAGAAACTGAGAAATGAAGCTCTGGCTCAGATTAGTTGAGTGCTAGCCTTTAGCCAAAAAGCTCAGGGACAGCCCATGTCCTGAGTATGAGACCCATAACTGACAAAAAGGAGAGAGAGAGAAAGAAATTATGACTATAAGTATTGTTGCATTGCTCCTAATTTTAGAAGAAAAACTTAGGTTATCCATCATTGAGCATAAATGAAGATATTCATATATGAACTTTATGTCTGATAGTTTCCTTCTATTTTTAGTTTGTTGAATGCTACATTGAAAAAGTATTTTCATGATACTTTATCAAACATTTTTATTTGTTATTTTATCAAACCAATTTTTGTTTACTAATTGGGATAACTGTTACCTTTTCCATTCATCTTTTAACTGATTATTTTTTTAAATGTTGAAATATCTACATCCATCAAGAATAAATTTTATTTGATTGTGGTATGTAAACTTATCAGTGTTATTTAATTTGATTTGCTAATGTTTCCTTGAGGAATTTTACAATGAGTTTCCTCAAGAACATTGGTCTGCCAGAAATCAACCCACAGATGTATGGCTACCTAATCTTTGATAAAGGAGCCAAAAAAAAAAAAAGAATGGAATAAACACAGCCTCTTCAACAAGGGGTGCTGGCAGAAAACAAAAGTCGGATCCAGCACCAGGATTAATTACAAATGGATCAAAGACTGAAGCAGATACCCTGAAAACTTTACAAGAATGAATAGGAGACAAAGTAGGTCTCTTTGGCACAGGTCAAAACTTTCTTAATAAAGATCCCAAAACACAATAAATTAAAGAAAGTTTGGATACATGGGACTGCAATAAACTGCAGATTTTCTGTATGGCAAAGGACATAGATAGCAAATTAAGTAGAAAGCCCACAGTGGGATAAAATCTTCTCTAGCCATACAACAGACAAAGGCCTCATGTCTAAAATACATCTACAGCTAAAAAATTGAATTTTCCAAAACAAATCTTCAAAGAAACAACCATCCTATTAAAAGATAGGACAAAGACTTAAAGAGAGATTTCTCTGAATAGGAAAGAAGAATGGCCTATAAACACATGAAGAAATGTTCAGCATTTCTGGCCATAGAAGAAATGCAAATCAAAACAACTTTAAGACTCCACCTCACTCCAGTTAGAATGGCCATGATCAAGAAATCTAATAGCAAAATAGATGCTGTCAGGGATGTGGTCAGAAGGGATCACTACTTCACTTTTGGTGGGAGTGTAAACTCATTCAACCTCTATAGAAAGCAGTATGGTGGTTCCTCATAGAGCATCCCTATGACCAGCAACACTACTTGACATTTATCCAAATGTCCAGAAACAAGGACATTAAGTCCACTAGCACAAGGATGTTCATTGCAGCACTATTTACCATAGCAAAGATACGGAACCAACCCAGATGCCCCTCAGTAGATGATTGGATGGACAAGATGCGGTATTTATACACCATGAAATTCTATGCTGCCATCAGAAAGAATGACATCGCCCCATTTGTAAGGAATGGAAATACTTGGAAGAAATCATATTAAGTGAAGTAAGTCAGACCCAAAGGAACATAGGCGCAATGGTTTCCCTCATTTGTAATAATTAGTACAAACCTAAGACTCTTCTAGCAGAGGATTACAATAACTGAAAACCCAGATATATAAGGTCATATAGGATGAGGCTAAATAAAAGGATCTGTAGGATATGAAAACAAGAGCTTTGTATTATGTGATTGTTGTTCTTAATGTACTATGTTATTTCTCTTCTTTCTGTTTGCCCTTTGGTTAATCTCATATTGTTACATTATCTGATTTGTTACCTTGTATGTTGTACATACATTTATTTGTTTATTTAAAATAGGAAAAGGAAAGGGGGAAAACAAAATGATAAGGAGGGGAGGTAAATGGGGACAAAAACATGAGTGTGGGTGTCAATGTAGGAGAAGTGATGTACCCTCTGTCTGACGAATGTAACTGTGAACCTCTATATATTGCAATTAAAAAAAAAAAGAACATTGTTCTGTGAAAATTTGTCTGACCAAATTTGGTATCATGGTAATAATCCTGGCCTTGTAATATGTGTTTATAACTACTTCCTTCTCATGTTTTTAGTTATAGGTTGGAGAGGATTGGTATTAATGTTTCTTTAAATATGTGACAAAATCCCAGTGGTGTCATTTGTTCTTACAAGGTTCTTTTTTTTTTTTTCCTGCTCCTCCTCCTCCTCCTCCTCCTCCTCCTCCTTCCCCTCCTCCTCCTCTTCTTCTTCTTCTTGTGGGTCATGGGGCTTGAACTTGAGCTCTTCAGCTCAAGGCTACCATCCTACCCTTGAGCCAAACTCCACTTCCAGTTTTCTATAGGTTAATTGGAAATAAGAGTCTGAGGTCCTTTTGTGCCCCAGCTGGCTTTCAACCTTGATCCTCAGATCTCAGCCTCCTGAATAGCTACGATTACAGGCATGAGCCACTGTGCCTGGCAGCTATTTATTTTCTTATGGTAACTTTGGGGTTAGTTTTTGTTTTACATTTTTAAATTTAATATCTTTTTTAGTTTTTTAAAACATAAAATTGTTCATTTGAGATCTTTTTGTTTTAAAATGTCTTTATTAATACAAAATTTCCTATTATGGCTACTTCTTGCTACGCCACAGCAGTTTGTATACATTGTATGTATTTTCACTGATCTCAAGATCAGTGAAGAACATCTGTGATTTTGTTAGTTTCATGGACTTTAAAGTAGCTAAATGAATTTAAAGTATATTGTTTAAGCTATACATAATCATCAAATTTTTCCTTTCCTTTGTATAATTTCCAATTTAATTCCTTTATGATCTGACAAAAATAATGCTTCTAATCTTCTCAAATTTGTTAGGCCTTCTTTTAACATAAGGTTTCTGGCATTTTCCTAAGTATTTTTGCTGTTGTTGTTGCTGGAATTTTTGACATATATCTGTTAGGTTCAATTGACTTATATTGTTGTTCAAGTTCTCTGTGTGTGTGTGGTTTTTTTCTTTTCTGGTTTTCGTGATTTTCATTGCTTTATCTATTACTAAAAGCAAATATTAAGTCTCCTGTTATTATGATTATTACTATTGTCTTGCTATCATTTCTCTCTTTAATTTGTCAGTGTTTGCTTTATGTAGTTTGATATTAAGTGCTCATATATTTATAATTACCATATAGTCCTAGTAAATTGACTTTTATCATTATATAATATTCTACTTTATATTTATTTATTTATTCATATATTTACTTATTTTTGCCAGTCCTGGGGCTTGAACTTAGGGCCTAAGCACTGTCCCCGAGCTTTCTTTTGCTCAAAGTTAGCACAATATCATTTGAGCCAAATTGCCACTTCCAGCTTTTTCTGTTTTTGTGCTACTGAGGAATCAAATCTAGGGCTTCATGCATGCTAGGCAAGGAATATATCACTAGGCCACATTCCTGGCCCCTCTCCTTCATCCTTTTTTGAAAGAATCCTGATTTATATTCTTCTTTGTCATATATATGTAAGGCTACATCTACTCTAGATCGGTTAGCATTTGAAAAGAAAAACTTTTTCTATCTATTTACTTTTGGATAGATGTATGTCTTTATATCCAAATTGTTCTCTTGAGGCTCTCTTCTTATTGAAGATTGTCTTTCAATCTGTTCTAAAGACTAAGACTAACCTGTTCTTCTCACTAAAAAGTTTCATCTATTTACAATTATATCAGTCACAAGTAGGTGATTATGTTAACTATTTTATTATTTTCTGTATGTCTTGTATCTATTTTATCTCTTCCATTTTACTATTCTTGTCTCTTTTTTGTAATATTTTTATTTATTTATTTATTTATTTATTTATTTATTTATTTATTTATTGCCAGTCCTGGTCTTAAGCTCAGGGCTTGAGCACTGTCCTTGGACTTTCTCAAGCCTAGAGCTCTACCACTTGAGCCTCAGCACCACTTCTGGCTTTTTTTCTGTGTATGTGGTACCAAGGAATTGAACCTGTGTCTTCATGCATGCTAGGCAAGCACTCTACCACTAGGCCAAACTCCCTTTTTAATTTTTTTTTAAAGTCATGTTTTCCTGTTTCATTTTATACGTCTTTTTTAGTTTTTATTTTAGTTACCATGGAGATAGAGTGAAACATCTTGAACATAGAAGCGTATATTTTAAGCTGATAAGAACTTAACCTCAGTAATATATAAAAGGTTTCCTTGTTTATGTCTTTAACTTATACTCCATTTCTTTTATGTTTTTGATGTCACAAATGACATCCCTAAGTGTATAAATTTACATGTGGTTAGTTACATTTTAAATTTTATGCCAGAAACAAAAGTTTTTTACACTAACATTGCAAGAACAATGGATTATCTATATTATTCTTTATTAGAGGCTTTATATTTTCAAAAGCTCACATGTTAACCTCAATTTGCATAACTCCACAATATGTTTCATAGAGAGATTCAGCAGCAGCGAACTCCCACAGCTTCTATACATCTGGTAATCATAATTCCTCCATTAATTTTTGTTGGCTATTGCTGGTTCACTGTTATGTTTGTTTTCTCCTTTTAACATCTTGAATATATGGTTTTATGCATATGATCTGAAGAGTTTCTGCTGATTGTCATCTCCAGTGATTTATCCAAAATGAAATATGTTATTTATTATTACTTCTTTTGTAATATTTTTCCTTTGTGAATTTTGATGGTTTGTTTACAGTGTGTGTCAGTATTTACTTGGAGTTTTCCAGATTAAGTTTAAAGAGATGCTTAAACTTGTCCATATTCAAACTCAAATTTTTCCAGGTATGAGACCTTACATATTCAAGTATGCTCATTGTCCATTTCATATTCTCTCATCCTTTCATAATTCTTACTACCTACAGTATATAGTATATTATATACAAATCATTTTCAAACATATAGATATATAATAAATGTATTATATACAAATATAAAATTACCATAAACAGAATATCTGCTTCTCTATCATCTACTTGTTTTCTTCATGGATGATGTCTTCTAATTCTCTTGTTTTTCAAACTTTATTCTTTTTTTCTTTTATATGGAATCTCACTAAGCCCCTAGTTTTTCTAACTTTAATCTTTCCTCTTCCTCAATTATTTCAAATAATACATTTATGACCAGTTTTGCTTATTATATTTATGCTTGTTTAATTTTTCCATTAATACCATCTAGTAAGTTTTCAAATTAGTTATTGTATTCATCAGCTTCTAGGGTTTCTGCTTGGTTCAGTTTTATAGCTTTATAGTCATTTTTCTGAATTCTGCTAGGTGTCTGTTTTCTTTCTTAGTTCACTGAATGTTTTCATGACAATTACTTTTAACTTTTTTGCAGGGACACACACCAGTATAAATTTATCAGGGTAGTTTCTGTACTTCTTTATTTTATTTTATTTTTGCCTGTCCTGTGGCTTGGACTCATGGCCAGAGCACTGACATTGGGCTTTCTCAAGGTTAGAGCTCTAGTACTTGAGCCACAGCAACATTTCTGGGTTTTTCTATGTATGTGGTGCCGAGGAATTGAACCTGGGTCTTCGTGCATGCTAGGCAAGCACTCCACCACTATGCCAAACTCCTGGTCCTGTGCTTCCTTATTTTTTCTTTCATTGGACCACATCTCACTGCCTCTGCATATTTCATAATTATTTGTTTATGAAGAAATAGTCTTTTCTCTCAATCTTTGTGTAAGGGAAGACAATCAGAGAATCTGGTATCTTTTTGTAACTTAAATATTTCACGTATGCTACTTTGAGAATATAAGTCCTCACCTGAAAAACAATGATAATAAAAGGCTATCTTCTTCCTAGGTTTGAAATCTTCTACTTTCCCTGTTGTGTTTCTGTGATAATGCAACCTTGTGATAAAAGTTGATTGACTTTGTTGTTAGCAGTCCTCAGGTATTCAAAGTATGTTGCTTCTTAACAGTTTTCTGGGTGAGATGATATGAGATGTAATGGTTTTAACTAGGTGTTTTATGGAGGGAAGACACCTGTGGCCTCCTACTCTTCTTTTTTGTAGATGCCACAGTCCTAAGTTTTGGGATGTTTTAAATTCCTCTCTTCTAGTGTCTCTCACTCTGCTCCCCCTCATGGTGGCTTTGCAAAGCCAAGTCTTTTAATTATTATGGTCATGATAAACAATTGTATAATAGTCACAGGAAAGGGGAAAATGTCTGGCATTCCCAAAGACCTGATTCTCTTAAACTGATCATTACTTTGGGAGTATAGAAAATCCATAGAAACTACCACTCACAAGAAGGATATTTATTTCAGTTTTTCTCGGATTTATTCAATGTGGGCAACCTTTTTTCTAGGGTTTGTGTTTAAAAAGAAATCAGTAGCAATTTTTCAGGACTTCAATGGAGGCACACAAGAAGGTAGCCAAAAAGATTTAAACTATGGGAATAAGGTATCTATGGACGTCTTTTAGGAAACCACAGCATATTGCTGAGAACCTAGAATAACACATCCATGTAACCCCCTGGAAAAGTCCTATTTTCTTATTTATAGTTGACACAGAATCTTCCTGCAAGCAGGAAATGAAGTGTAAGACACAGTCCTCAACAACCTGCTGGAATACTAGGAGACTTGACTCACATACGCAGTCCTACTTGCAAAGTTTTGAGATTTACCCCAAATTCAAGACATTTGAAAATACTTCTGTCCAATTATTCATTGGCAGCTAAATTGTTGAAAAAATGACCACATATAATAAAGACTATAAACTTTAGAGTTAGTTAAGTAATATAATTGAGAAAATAAACATCATATTAGTAGCAGTCACAACAATAAAACAATATTACAAACATCACCCCAGGGAGAGTAATTTGATTTCTAGAGTTGTAATATTATTATTGTTATTTTCAATGTCCACTTTTCCAGAAAACAAGGAAACATGGATATGTGAATATATACCAATATATATGAATATAATTTGGAAACATGGAGATACATACATATGTGTATCTATATACACGCACGGATATATGGTCTACAAACAGGAAAAATGTAGTCTGCAGAAAATATTAAATATTGTTCTTACAGCCTAGATCATGGACTTAGTATACTACTAAAATGGACTTAGTTGCTATTAAAATAATATAAATGAACTATTAAAGTTGTATTCAAATAACTAAAGGAAGCCATGGCTAAAAATTAAATCAAGTATTAAAATGGCATATCACTAACTGGAGAATATCAATAAACCATGGAAAATATTTTTTCATATATTTTTATTGTAATTAATAGAAGGGTTACATGATATTTGCCAGATAGATGGTGCATTAATTCTCATACATTGATACCCTTTCACGTCTTGGTCCCCATTTCCCTCCCCCCCACTCTCACCCCTCATCTTGTTTTCCCCCATTCTCTATCCAATTTCAAATAACCAAATACAAATATATCCGATATATCAGGTGAGATATATCAAGTGAGATAGTGTAACAATATGAGATAATGAAGGGACAGCTTTTGTTTCAGTATCCTGGAGGTCCTTTCAATCAGCTTCACATTATGAAAATATTTTTAAATAGATGAAATTTTACAATTAGATAGTATATAATACTTGAAAAAAATCAGAGTGTCTTGACAGGGATTTAAGCTGAAAAACGTCTAAAAATTGATAAATCATTAATCACATGCCTAAAAAGCTAAACAAATTCTGGGTAGGATAAACTCAGAAATGTACAATGAGATGGATAAAAATCAATCTATCAAGTGGCAATTTAGGGCAAAGTGGTAGAATGCTAGCGTTGAGCAAACGGAGCTCAAGGCAAGTGCCAATGTCCTGAATTCAAGCCCCAAGAGAGACCAGAAAGAAATTAGGAGAAATCAATTTATCAAAAGTCCAAGACAGCCTGGCCCCAGAGATTCACACCTATAATACTAGCTCTCCAGAGGCTGAGATCTGAGGATCAAGATTTAAAGCTAGCCAGGGTAGGAATGTCTGTAATACTTGTATCTCAAGTTACCACTAGAAAACCAGAAATGCTGCTGTGGCTCAAAGTAGTAGGGCCTTAAGTGGAAGAGCTCAGAGACAGTGCCAGAACCCCAAGTTCAAGTCCCACAGCTGACAGAGAAGAAACCCCACCAAGACAGCCAGGCATCATTGGCTCATTCATGCCTATCATCCTAGCTCCTCAGGACTATGAGATCTGAGTATCACAGTTCAAAGCCAGCCCATTCTCAATAACCCTTATTCTCAATAACCACCAAAAATCTGAAAATGGAATTGTAGCTTAAATTGTAGAGTTTCAGCCTCAAGAAAATATACTAAATGATTGTTCTCAGGTTGAGTTCAAGGCCTAGTATTGGCACATGTATATTGTGCACATATACATACATAACACATGCACAGATATGTGTACACACATACATGCATATACTAGGAAAGGAACAAAGGAGAATCTTTAAATTGAAAAGCCTGTCAATTAGATAGTAGATGGTAGCTAATCTCCTATAAGAATCTCAGCTAATTAAAAGAGAATGGGATAATATATTTAGAAATCAAAAAGAAAATGTCTGGCAGCCAAGAATTTTATATCCAGTAAAACTGTCCCCCAAAGAAGAGAAAATAAGACATAATTAGATTTAAATAAAAATTGAATCTCTTACTAGCAATTTTGACCTAGCAGAGATCCTAAACTAGTCTTCGAGTATGATATACGAAATATGAGACAGATGGTCAAATTCACCTGATGAATAAAGAGGCTGTAAAGTAATAGCAGTATGCATGAAAGTCAGTATAAATCTATTTTTGTTGTTTGTATTATTTTCTCCAATATAACATCAAAACAATCACATAAAGCTGTAACTTTAATGTTCTATTGATGGGATTTTAAGCTACTAAAGAACTTATTATTTGAAATAATAATACAAATGGGGTGAGGAATTAGAACTATATAGTAGCAAAATTTTTATATGTCATTAAAATTCATGTCAAAGGTATATGGTACTAAGTTGTAGAGCCCATGCCAAACAAGGATGAGGCATTGAATTTAAACTCCAGTAATTCTTCCCCATCTCCTATTTTTTAAAAATATGAATCTGAACTACACAAATAATGAACTTATTGTTAATGAAAGTAAAAGATTGGATATTGTACAACACATGCCATTTAGCTATGTGTAGTCTCCAAGAAACACATTTTAGATGGAAAGAAACAAATAAGTGAAAAACAAAAGGATAGAAAAATATATCTTACTCCCAGAATCTAGTTACTATAACATCAGAGAAAATACAATTTGTGACGAAATGTTACAGAGACAAGAAAGAAAGGACATTTTAAGTCAATGGATTGGTCAACTCATGGAAAATGTTTAGTTCTAATACTCAAGCTTGCAATGGTATGAGTTATATCTCAATAAAATGTTATCAAAAAGGTTTTATGTGAGACTAAGAGTTTCACTCTTGGCTTTTACACAGGGAAATCTCAGCTGATGAAATAAATAAATGACCCTAATAACTCAGTAAATAATTAAATTTATATTGTTAGGGAAATGATTGTAATTACAGTGATTAACATTTTAATAGAGTACTTGCATAAGATATTAAAGGAGTTTCTCCTTTTGCCCCCAGATAAAATTCACAGATGTCTCTTATTGCATAAGTGAGGAGAATTGCACAAATTACACAATGTAAACCCTTTCAACCATGTTTGGAACAAGGCTTGTCAAAGGCACAAATCAAAGTACAGCCTTATCTTGGTGGATCATAGGACTGGGACTGGGTTAGCTACACCTCTTGTTTGGTATTTATTTCTCACACACCCATTTCTCAATGGGCATTTTCCAAGAGCTGAAAAGACCTAATTCTGTGACTGAGGCCCTGTGAGGCGAAGTAGGCCAAATTCGTGCTTCCCACAGAAGTATCTTAAATTTTTTCCCTTCTTTTTTTTTTTTCCTGGCATCCTCATGTGATTACTATCTTAAAAATGTAAACTATGTGTACCGACTTCCAAGAACTGAGGCAAACAAGGTCTTGGCAAGAAAATCTGCAAGTAGGGTGATGGACCCTAGTACATATGAAGGTGGGCTGAAGAAGACTAGAAGCAGATCATAAGTTTCTCTGCGTTAATTTTGTTGTTCTTTTCTTTTTTTTGCCTTGCTTGTACTTCATTTCCCAGAGTCGGTATATACTTCAACAGCATGGAAATACAAGTTTGCTCAAAAGTTATTGGTTTGAAGTTATAATTTTGTGGGGAATATGTATATGTTTGCTAGGTTTCTAAATTTTTATCTTAAATATTTTGGAATCCATTGTTCAGTTAAAAAGTGAAATTCACAGTGTAGGTCTCAAAGAGACTCACTTTTCATTCCTTAGTTTTAAGCTACTGCTACTAATGCATCATTTTACATAGTTTCATATAGTGACATACGAACAATATAGTATGACAATATAAATAGTAGATTTATTAAGTGTATTATGTACAATAATTGAGCAGCATGCTATAACCATGTAAATTATATGTGTGTATTGTAAACATACACACATGTGTGTATGTCTGTATCAGGAGATGATAATCCATTAGTTTGAAAGTGGCACGGAGGGTGTGGAGCCAGGAAGCAGAGAGGGAGCAGGAGAAGATTGGGGAGTGGGCATGGAACAAGATAACATTTTTTATATGTGAACATGAAGTAGATGAACACTGAAGTATTTTGACCTTTATTTTTTTTCCTTTCACACTCCTTATACTATGCCCACATCCTGACCAGACCTGTATTCTTAATCATGATTTGCTCTTCTTGACAGCAGTTTTTCCTTATTCCTATGCAAGAGAATTAAATGCAATGGAATCTAAAAGAAACTTTGCCTTCCCTTTAGTCATGGATTTGATTTCTTGATGAAAAGGTGGGAGGATTTAAGGAGAGAGGGGTCATCTATAGAGAAAGTAAAGTCACATTGTGTTTTGCTTACTTGATAATATGTCCAACTGAAAGCACTGCCTGTTCACTTGTATCCTGCTTTTATGTGTATGGAGAGGAGCAGACATAAATCTATGCTTTACTATGTATGTGATTATCACATTCAAGGGAAGTCAGAGCTGGAATGTTCTCACAGGTTCTTTGCTCAACTCTGCTATTTGCTTAGGTGAGCCACACTTAAGCTCATGCTATAAAAAAAAAACAAAAACTTTGGGTTCTACATAGTTCTACAAAGCCTTCTAGCAAAGGGAGTCTCTTTTTTCTTTACAACATTTCTCTTGCTGGCTGTAACAGCACTGGTTATATTTTATTATGGTTTAGTTTTTCATTTTTTCCTTCTCAATACCTATTTCCTTACAGGAGCAATTTTTTTTTGCCAGTCCTGATTCTTGAACTCAGGGCCTGTGCCCTGTCCTTGGGCTTTCTCAAGGCTAGTGTTGTACCATCTGAGCCACAAAACCACTTATGGCTTTTTCTGTTTATGTGGATCCAAGGAATCAAACTCAGGGCTTTATGCATTCTAGGCAAGCACTCTACCACTTAGTTATGCTCCCAGCCCGAAAACTTAAATTTTTATAATTCAGCTTTATATATGACCAATATAAATGCTAAGATATTCATAGTAAGGACCAGCAAAGTTTATCCAATTTTTAATTAATAAAATAGTACCATGGCCTTTATTTTGGTATGCGTTCGATCTTGTCTCTTTCTCTTAGGTATTTAAGTGGGGTGGTTGAGTGATAGTCTGAGGTTCATCATTATCCTCATAACATATAATATTACTCTCAAGTAATTGATTTATTGCTGTTGTTTTTTTCTGCTTAGCACAACATCAAACACAGGCTAGTTTACTGCCTTTAAAAATTGATAAAAATATTGAGGGTTTTAAACCAGAAAGAGTAGATATTTTTCTATACAACTTATGAATCAGTGAGCAGTATTGGAATTGGAATACATTTTTATTATACTAACAATAACCATCCTTGAATAGTCTCAGAAAGAGCTTAAAATAATTGTGTATGAATATAAATGTTTTAAAAGGATCAAACACAAATAAATCTTGAAGATTTTGTGAGTATATAATTGTTAATGTACTTTTTTAGTGTGTGTGTGTATACATTTTATTGATGTTTGTTGTTTTTCTTGGTTGTCTATTTGAGACAATCTTGTGTAACCCAGGTGATTCAAAACTAGCTCACCATCTGCTTCTGGTTTCTGGCCACTGGAACTCCATGTGTAAACTTTCTTAAGTTTGAAGAAAGATGTAGAAATTACTTGACATTGGCTCCTGGGTGTGGAATGGGGTTGCAGGGAATTTCAGTCAAGTATTAATACTTTTTCACTTATAATTTTGTGGTCTTACCAAAAATTAATTCATGAAAATTAAAAGTTCTGATTGAATCTGACATTTCAAACTGTGAGACTCTGATCGTGTTCAGCTGTTTGTTATAGTGAAAGGAGTTAAGTCAGGGGAATATAGGTTTAGAGAGATGGTTGTGGGTATTGATGAGGAAGCTAAACTGTCAGGAGAACCAAGAGATGGGAGAAGTGAAAATGCAGCTTGTGGGTGAAAATTCAAATTCCATGACTTTCAGATCTCAGAGGTTTGGGGTCATGGCCCCATTGTAGAACACCTGCCTACCAACTACAAGATCCTAGATTCAGAACTCCAGTATCACACATACACAGACATAGACACACCCAGACACACACATAGACCCACACACATACAACCCTTCAGACTTCTGAAAAAATGTGTGAGACTCACTATTAAAATTACCCCAGACATATTTTCTATGATGCCTTTTATTTTTTATTTCACTCTCAGTGACAATTTTCTCCCAATTTCCCCGAATTTTCTAAAAAAATAGTGAATTGGATTTTCTTAGGTGTTATCTTGGGATGGGATATTATGTTTTGTAAAACCTATTCTCCTTTGTATCCTAGTAGGGACTGCAAAACTGCCTTTCTATCAGCTGCCATCCTCTGGTAAAACCTGTTGTTCAGGAGGTGGATTTGTATTTTAAGTCATGGAGATGAAGCAACAAAGGACAAGAATCACTAGCATTTACTCTTAATGAGCTCACTTTTTTATATATTTATTTTTGTCTATTTTAACCTCTCTAGAACTGAATATTCTTTTTTTTTTTTTTGCCAGTCCTGGGCTTGGACTCAGGGCTTGAGCACTGTCCTTGGACTTTCTCAAGGCTATCACTCAACCACTTGAGCCTCAGCACCACTTCCAGCTTTTTGCTATGTATGTGGTACCGAGGAATCAAACCCGGGTCTTCATGCATGCTAGGCAAGCACTCTACCACTAGGCCAAACTCCAGGCCCCTAGAACTGAATATCCTTAAATATGTACTTTTTTATTATCTTCAGGCCTGTAGTTATTTCCTAGTAGGAGTAATTTTGATTCACTTTCATAGCATTTAATCTATGTACATTTAATACCATCACTAGATTGCAGGCTCTCTCTAAAAAAAAAAAAAAAGTATTGCCATCACTTTGTGTAGGCTTAGATCATAGCAGATGCTCCAAATATCTTTTAAATGAATGGATGTCTTGCAGGGTGACTCCAGTGTTCTCTGGAGTTGGTAAACAGTGTTGTTTTTAGTTACTAGAAGCCTGAATTACTTCACTGTTGGTTTGTATCCAGTTCTTGTGCTTTGTTAGTAACTCTGCAAAACAACCAATGACCTACCAGGTCTTCAGGGTGTTTGCATGATACCAACTATTTTGGAACATATTTAATGGCAGTCGACATCAAGATGTGGCTAGGCAGGCCTAGTGAGGTGGGAAGTTTGGTAACAGGTTGGGGTTGGTTGTATAACACAGAAAGCGACTCACTTATGTGAAAATGTAATGTGACAAGGTGGCTATGCAGATCATATCTAGCTCTTTCTCTGATCTAGAAGGCTCAGAAACTGCTGTCAAGACCTACTTGGGACACATTGTTATTCTGTAGGATATAGATCTTAAAGGGATTATATGAACACAATCACAGCATTGTTGCAAGCTGCACAATAAGCTTGCCATAGCCTTGGACTCACACTTGTTTGGAGGCTGAGTAGTTACACTGGTGCTATGTGAGTGGATTAATTTTTTTTCTTTGTGTAGTTTGCAAGACACTTCGAAAAGCCATCTATCAAAATGTATTTTTTCCCACAGTACCTCGCCTGGGAAACTTCTTTGGGGGTATATTTGGATAGGAGACATGACGTCAATATTAAGACACAGACTGTCCATAGGTCAAAGACTCTCTTTTGTCCCCAAGCCCTGTTGTACTAGACCTGCCTGTTACCCAGCTTGTTGGGAAACATGTCAGTGGCATGAAAGCACACAGAGCCTACATCTGTTTTCATCAGGGTCACAGAAAGGCAGCTCATAGCACTTTAAGCCCATGACAATTTGAAAAATATTTAAATTCTTTTTCTTTCTTTCTTTCTTTCTTTCTTTCTTTCTTTCTTTCTTTCTTTCTTTCTCTCTTTCTCTCTCTCTCTCTCTCTCTCTCTCTCTCTCTCTCTCTCTCTCTCTCTCTCTCTCTCTCTCTCTCTCTCTCTCTCTCTCTTCCTCCCTCCCTCCCTTCCTCCCTCCCTCTCTCTCTGTCTCTCTCTTTCTTTCTTTCTCTCTTTTTTTTCAGCGGCAGAAGAGGGGGGTTTGGTTGTGAGATTTGAACTCTGGACCTGGGTGCTGTCCCTATCTCTTCAGTTCAAGGCTACCACTTTACCGCTTGAACCACAGTTCCACCTCTAGTTTTCTGGTGGTTAATTAGAGATAACAGTCTCATGGACTTTAGTGCCTGGCTGGCTTTGAACTGTAATCCTCAGATCTCAGCCTCCTGAGTAGCTAGGATTATAGGTCAGAGTCATCAGCCCCCAGCAGTGTAGAAATTCTTGTCTCAGAGTCTTTCCATCCCACATGTATTATAGACAAATGAGTTGAAATGAGGTGCTTATTTTTTCCATATATTTTTATTGTAATTAATAGAAGGGTTATACTATATTCAACAGATAGAAGGTGCATTACTTCACAAACACTGATACCCTTTCTCATGTCTTGGTCCACATTTCCCTCCCCCACCCCCACCCCTCATTTTGTTTCCCCCTCTTCCCTATCCGATTTCAAATAACCAAATACGCATACATACAATATATGAGATAACAAGGTGAAATACTGTAACAATATGAGATAACCAAGGGACAGCAAAAGAGATGAGAGATAACATCGTATATTAAGGACAACAATCACTCATTATATGGCTTTTGTTTCTATATCCTGGAGGTCCTTTCATTTAGCGTCATATTATATGGCCTTATGTATCTAGGTTTTTCCTATTGTAAATCTCTGCCAGGAGAGCCCAAGGTTTCTACTGATTATGACAAATGAGGGAAACCATTGAGCCTATGTTCCTTTGAGTCTGGCTTACTTCACTTAATATGATTTTTTCTAAGTCTTTCCATTTCCTTAAAAATGAGGCGATGTCATTATTTCTGGCAGCAGCATAGAATTCCATTGTGTATAAATACCACACCTTGTTGATAGAGGTGATTATTTTTAAGAGGTTGTATACAATTACTGCTAAGTCATGGAGTGGAGACAATGATGTGTGTATGTATGTATGTATGTATGTATGGTACCAGTACTCAAGTTTGAACTCCGGACCTAAGCACTCATCCTTACTTTTTTGTTGGAGGCTTGCACTCTGTCAGTTGAGTCACAGTTCCATTGCTGATGTTTTTTGGTGGTTAATTCGAGAGTAGAATCTCATAGCCTTTCCTGCCCAGGCTGGCTTTAAACCATGATCATCGGATCTCAGCCTCCTGAGTATAGATGTAGATAGCTATCTGGATATTTTAAGAGAAATTTCTTAACCTCTTTTTCAGACTTCTAGAAAAATAGAGGCAAAAAGAATACACTTTGTATCAATTATTATTTATTTCTCCATAGCTTTGTGGCTAAGAGCATAAGCTTCATTTTTATAAGAAGCCAGATGTGCATCAAGATTTTAATATTTATTTGTTGTGGGTTCTTGGCTGAAGTAGTTTCCTAAGGACCTGAGTTTCCTCATGTGTAACAGAGATGGTGAAGTCTTCTTCATAGGTTACTTGTGGGGCTCGAATATATTAAAATAAGGCACGAAAACCAGCATGTGGTATAGCAATTACTCAATAAATGTCAGTTTGTAATACAAGTCCACTTGAAAACTATTGGTTTACCGAGGGCTTGCTTACTTTCTTTGTTAATGTTGCCCATACTTTTACAACGCTTTTGGCTTGATGGGAACCTTTAGAGAAATATTGAGCCAGGGTTTACTCACTGGCAAATTCTAGACAACAGGATTGGCAAATGATCTAAGGAAATAGCCAGGTCCATTGATGCATTTCTTTTGAACTCCATACTGACTGGTGCCAGTCTCCACTGTAAAATGAAGTTAACACTGTCTCTGCTTCCGTTTTCTTTGCATTATTTTACAGCTACACCCACAGATGTCTGTCATGCTTGGAACTACATGTTACCACATGCCCCTGTACCACTAGAAAAAACTTTCTTGTCATTTAAAGTTGTCTTCAGTTGCTTTAAGTGTTTATTGACATTGGCATTGTGCGATTATGCATCAGCTTCTTTAGACTATAAATTGAACAGTTCAGTTTTAAGCACTGATTCAGTATATACTGAATCAACTCATTAATTCTCAGTCTCTAATATTCATAATATTTTAAATCAAACATTTTACTTGTGAATTATTACATTTTCCTAAAAACTGCCTTACTACTGTGAGGAGTTGTATGGCACAGCAGTATGTTTAAAAGCCCACAGGTACTGGAGCAGACTGTTCAGATTCCAGTTTCAGATACAGACAATATAAAATCCTATAATCTCTGCCTCCATTTATTTTGTTCTCTAACAAAATTCCATAAAGAGAATAACATTTTATTTTGTCAGTCCTAGTTAAACTCAGGATGTGGGAACTGTCTTGTGCTTTCTCAAGTCTGGTATTCTTGAGCCACGTCATCACTTCTGGCTTTTTCTGTGTATGTGGTACAGAGGAATTGAACCTAGGGCATTGTGCATACTACGCAAGTACTCTACTAGTAGGCCGTACTTCTGGCCCTGCAATAACTTTTTACCCAGCAGAAGTTTACTTTGGATGGTTCTGGAAACTGTGAAGTGCACGATTAAGGTAGCTGTACAGTCATTGTTTGGCAAGAGTTCATTTTACCATTCATGAGAGGTCACTTGCTCATCTTCACCTGGTGAAAGGGATGAGCAAGATCTCTGGAGTGTGATCAATCACCTCCCACAGATTTCACTTTCTATTACTACCACTATTAAGATTTTAAGAGATGAATTTTAACAGGAGAAGAAAATCCAGACAGCAGAACTTTCTAATACTTGGAAAAATGTAAGCAGCTAATAATTCATAAATATGGTGGCTGTCAGGATCACATACATCTTAGTGTCCTGTGATGATACTGGAAGGAAGTTAATACTATGGGGTGTGAAAACAGGACTGCTTTATTTTTTAAAAAATCAGTGTGGTAAATTAACTGCACAGATTATTGATAAATCAGATTGCTAATTTTAGAATTAAAACTGCTCTTCAAGGGGCCGGGAGTTTGGCCTAGTGGTAGAGTGCTTGCCTAGCATGCACGAAGACCCGGGTTCGATTCCTCAGTACCACATGCATAGAAAAAAAGCCAGAAATGGTGCTGAGGCTCAAGTGATAGGGCTCTAACCTTGAGAAAGTCCAAGGACAGTGCTCAGGCCCTGAGCTCAAGTCCACAACTGGCAAAAAACAAAACAAAACAAAACCCTGCTCTTTAATTATTAAAGTGATTTAAATGTATCGAAATATTTGTCTTGTATGTTTATAGGGTTTCTACCAGATTATGAACACATTGAGACAAATACCAAATTTTATTTTATTAGGTCTTCACTCACCCATTTAGAGGTTGTGAATTTTGGGTGCTTTCATTTACCATTTCTGATCAGCCCTTTTGATAGGTGGGGTGGGGTAGGCACGTAAAAGTTAAGGCAAACAAAGCTGGTAATCTGATCACCGGGAGAGGCTGGCAGAAATCCCTTCTTGAATCACAGCGATCAGGGAGTGTCACAGGTGAATCTTAAGATTTAATTTTATTTCTTAAAGTTTTCTTTTAGAGATTAATCAATGTCAAGTCTCTACCTGAAGAGATTTCTGAGTGAGACTGAAAGCAACTCTATATCTTAACACACCTCGCTTTCTATTCTTGGACTCTTTTTTGATTACTTTTCATGACAAACTACCAAGTACAGGCCAATGTAAGTTCATACTACTGATTCATTTTAAAGCTCATCATTACTTATTATCTATAAATGATTCATTAATGAACCTCTAATTTCATTTACATTTTGAATTCCTAGGGTTTTACTATTTCAACAACAAGTATTTAAATATTGTAAAAAGCTCATATAGCTTTAGTGGTTATTTACATTTCACCTAGTAAAAATGTGCTATTATTTTTCCATTGATTTGAACTCATTTTCTATTTATTTATCTATTTCTCAGAGTTTTCAAGTTTTACTACTTCAAGAAATATTGCAATGAATAACACTGCAAAAGTATCTTCTTATTTGTAGGTATTTATTTATTTATTTGTGAGTCATGGGGCTTGAACTTGGCTTAAGTGCTGTCCCTGAGCTCTTCAGCTCAAGGCTGCCACCGTACCCTTGAACCAAGCCTCATTTCTGTTTTCTAGAGATTAACTGGAGATAAGAATCTCAGGTCCTTTTGTGCCCGGGATGGCTTTTAGCCTTGATCCTCAGATCTCAGCCTCCTGAGTAGTTAAGATTACAGGCATGAGTTACCGTGCAGGCCATAGGTATTTTTTTTAATGTATATAGCATCATTCCTTTGTTGTAGCCTTACAAATCCCCCTTTTGCAGTTCTTTGTCATTTTGACTCATTAACATTTTAGTCTAAAGTCTGTTATAAATATCTTACCTATCCAAGTAATAATTACTATTAAATTTTGCAAAATATCTAGATAACTATTACACATTCAGAACAAACAGCAATCAGTGAATGGTTCTCATTGTCTGAATAATAAACATATTATCCAATATTTCTATGTGAATGGCCTAGTTTTGTTGTGGAAGGGAGTTAAAGGGGTTTTCTTATTTGTTTGAAACAACTAATTGATAAGTGTAGAGTCTGCTAGTCCTAGGTTAGCATGCCTATTTCTGAGAGATGGTGTGAAAAATTATTTATAACACAATGAGAGTTAGAAGTTCTTACAGAAAAAATGAGGTTTTAGAAACAAAACTGGTGCCATTATTTCAAGATTTATATAATGCATTTTAATATGGTGAATTTTTAAAATATACAATTTCTTATGTCTCATGCCTTTGTTCTAGTTTGTATTTAATCTTTCTGTTTTTATTTTGCTTCACAGGTCACTAAAGGACACTCAGGACTGAAAGGCTGACAGAGGTGATCATCTGTGACTAAGTTATTCTCTGCCATTGCAGAATTGCTCTATTTCTCAATGAAGAAACAGGAATGAGACAGGGTTAAGTCATCATTAACTTTTTTGTGTCAATAGTTTGCTCTGTAATGCTCTGAGATTCCTTGAGTTGCCTAAGCAATGCATTAATGAGTCTTACATAGTAATAATTCCAAACATCTTAACTTCATTTACTCCCCTGGTTTTCTTTTGGAAGCTGCATAGACTAAAACTTGGGCCCTCAGCCCCTTCTTCAGCTTTTTTCACTCAAGGCTGAGCCACCACCTCCACTTGCATCTTTTTTTACTTACCCTGAAGACCATGAAAGCTGGATGTTATGGGTTTGGAAGTTTGGGTTATTTGTTATATGCGCACACACACACACACACACACACACACACACACACACAATGACAAAGGAAAAATGAAAAACTGAAGCTCTATCCCACCCTTCCCATCCTGAATAGACATCTCAGAGCCATGATGTCCCTTTGAGTAGGTACTTAGGGCTCACAAAGGATGATATATTATTATACCACATGTGTTTTGGAGGCTCTAAATTTCCAACTCTATAATTTAGACCTTTAGCTTATTGATAAGAGTTCATTATCAAAATGAGTTTATTTATTTATTTATTTATTTGAAGCCAAAAATCCTCAGAAAGGAAGAATTACTGCTTTAAGGAAATTTCCTTGCTCCTTGTAAGAGGCATTTTCCATCTGATTTTATTAATCCTGAGGATAAGGTATTATTGCAGAGATTTAAATCCTTGATAATAAAATCACAATAAGACTTTAAGTCGTAGTGAAACCTTTTAGACACTTCCTCAGATCAGTTTGCTGGAAGCATTAGCCATAAGTCTGAGTCTGATCATTGAGAAGGAACTTCCAGAAATTTTCCTATAAAGGAAACAAAGGCCAAGGTTATCACATGGTCTGTGTAGCTCTTTCATGGGTTCTGACATGCAGATTGAGCAGAACTCCTCTAGTCATCCTTGAGTCATAATGAGACTGGAGAAAGCACATACTGAGGATTGTTGAAGAAAATGATAGAAAGGTTTTTATGTTCAAGGATCATACAATTGTTCCTTCGCCGTGGATTCTCTAACTCTAGGAAAGAACTTTAGTAATTGAAGTTTAAATTTTTGATCCTAGTCATTTTGAGCTCTGGCCATGTTAGCTTTGTTTTGATTGCCTTTGGACCATCTAGGACAACAAAGAACAACATCTACTTTCTATGACCATCTTCTCCCATTTCTCTTGTCTAATTCCCATATAGAGTGCTGTCTAATAATGTATCTGTGGCCAGTAATTGAGTTGTTATTCACCATTCAGACTAGCCATTAATGAATTGACTACTCGTCTGCCTCCTAGAAATTATAAAACTGGAACCACACAAAAATATTGAATTTGTAGAGCTATATTGGTAGGGCCAGTGGCACATACCCGCCTGGCCATTAAAAACGCAGCATCCTCTACATCCTCTGGTTGTTATGCAGATGGAAGGGTACCAGACCCTGAGGAAAGTACCTACAACCAGTGGATGGCACACGGGGGACTGGATGGATCACTGCTGGATGCATAGTGAACATCTGGAAATACTGCAGGGCAATTGCCTCAGCAATTCCTTATCTCCACGAGAGTGTTATTTTCATTAATTCCTACAAATTCTGCTTCCTTTAGCATTTTCTTTCACTTTGCCAATATGCAGTTAAAAAAAAACCAACCTGTTCCACAGAATTTAGAACAGAGAAAAAAAGCAAAACAGAAGCTAGCATGAAACTTTATTTTTTTTAAATAATTTTTTATTTCAATGTATAGTAGGGGTTACAGTTATATTCTCCAGATAGAATGTGCATTACTTCTTACAAACTGACATCCCTTCTTATGTTTTTGCCCCCATTTACCTCCCCCCACTCCTCCCCTAATTTTCTCCTATTTCAATTAAACAAGTAAACATCTATATAACGTACTAGGTAACAAAGTGAGATACTATAACAATAAGAGATTAATAAAGGGCAACACAAGAGAAGAGAGAAAAATATATACATAAGAATAACAGTCACTTCTTTAACCATCCCTAAGCTAGAGAAAGAATGAAATGGTGATTGTGTGTGCATGTGAGCACGTGTGTGTGTGTGTGTGTGTGTGTGTGTGTGTGTCTGCATGTCTTCTGTGCTGGTGCTGAAGCATATTTTATCACTGATTTTCTTTTTGTACCTGAAAGTGGTTTTCCATTTTGTGTATGGCTTGCTTTTACTTTTTGCCAGTCCTGGGGCTTGAACTCAGGACCTGAGCACTGTCCTTGGGCTTTCTCAAGGCTAGAGCTCGGCCATTTGAGTCACAGAACCACTTCTGGCTTTTTTTTAATGTATGTGGTACCGAGGAATCCAACCCAGTCTGCGTGTATGCTAAGCAAGCACTCTACCACTAGGCCAAACTCCTGGCTCTGTATGGCTTGCTTTTATTGTGAGTGTTTTTTCCTCTCTCCATCTCTGTGAATTTTAGAACACAGCTCTATGTATTCATTATTTTCTTCTAAATCTATTTTCTTTCTTTGTGTTAGGAGGGAATGTCTCTAATTTTTTATTCTGTTTGTCTCTTTTCATCCTAATTTTAAGCCATCTGAGTATCCGACCACAGAACTGAGATGGGATATATACATATATATACTGAGATGGGATATATATATTATTGTATTTCTTTTTTAAAAAAGATGAAGACTTACACCTTGAAGTGTATCACTATATTAGTTTTTGTCATCACAATTTTAATGGAATAACTGGCAGAAATATACAAAATATTCTTGTAACATTATGGAAAAGCTACAGTACAGGGGTATTATCCTCAGATCAAACTGACAGTTATTCTTATAAACTCATGTATATATAGAACTTACACACACACACACACACACACACACACACATTAGTAGAACTTTGAAGTACTTCAAGGAGAAAGTGAAGAGCAGAAGGCTACAGTTGTGTACTGAATATCTTTGCTATTGCTTACCTATTGGATTAGTTGATTTCACTATTTAGTGTGTGTAAACCATGCCATACCTTATTTGCCAAAGACATTTGGAAGTTACAATTAAAGATATTCCCAGAATGAATACTTTGGCTATCAAACCAGTGCAGTTCTGTATCTGCTTGAAGTTGCTAGGAGGGAAGAAAAACTGTTACACAGCTAGATGATGAATTAACATCATTTGTTAAAGGAGCTTTTACATGTATGTCATCTTTTCACCTCCTACAAAGGTGCTATGTAGCCAAGGTCTTTGTAATTGGAATTTTCATTCATTGCTACAGAAAGAGAAATTTTCACACACACTCAGGACAGAAACATCACTTCCTAGTATCAACTACTCTATGTCTTTATTATAAATGTGCTATGGATTGGTGTAGCTCAGTTTAAAATAAAATACTAAAGATCTTGAAGAAAATATATGATACAAAACAGGTTCTTTGTATGAGAAATTTTGAAAACTCCAAAGGAATAAAATCTCTTCACTTGGACCCTATTAATTAAACGGGACTCTCAACATTCACACTGTGAAACCAAAGAGTATATTCTTTGGAGAGGAATTAAAAGCTCAATGACTATGTGCATTTGATCATATAAAATGATGCTTTTGGAAATGAATTCCAAGAAATGAAAACAAGAAAGTTATTTTATTGTATTTTGTGTAGTTCTTTTTTTTTGTCTTCTCTTTTTTCCCATTGGTTCTTGTTTTGGATTTTTGTCTTATATATGTTTATCTGATTTGGGGAGCAAAAGGAGAAGCATAGAAATGGTGGGACAAAATGTGGGACAAACTAACTGTGTGAATGTTTATTTAAATAATCATGTCTTGGAGTAATTATTTGCCTTTTAATATCCATTGAGTTTACTTGTAGGTTTATAGGCACATCCTAGTTATTACAAATGAAGAAAGCCATTTCCTTCATTCCCTCCTTCCTTCCTCCCTTCCTGCCTGCCTGCCTTCCTTCCTTTCTCTCTTTCTCTCCTTCCTTCCTTCCTTCCTTCCTTCCTTCCTTCCTTCCTTCCTTCCTTCCTTCCTTCCTTCCTTCCTTCCTTCCTGTCTTTTTGCCAGTACTAAGGCTTGAACTCATGGCCTGGCACTGTCCTTGGACATTTTTTGCTTAAGGCTACCACTCTGCCAATTGAGCCACATCACCATTTTCCTTTTCTGTCTATGTGGTTCCGGGAATTGAAATCAGGGCTTTGTGCATGCTAGACAAGTACCCTAACACTAGGCCATGCTCCTGGCCCCTGTCTGTCTGTCTTTTTTTTTTTAGGTCTGTTTTATTTTGCACAGTATAATTTCTTCCAAGTCTTTGCATTTCCTTACAAATAGGACAATGTCCTTCTTTCTAATGGAAGCATAGAATTCCATTGTATGTATATATTTGATTTTCTTGATCCATTCAGCCACTATGGGGCGTCTGGGTTGATTTCATATCTTGTCTGTGGTAAACAATGTTACAGTGAACATGGTAGTACTGGTGGCTTTAGTGTAGGCTGGTTTGTGTTCAATAGGATTGATCCCTAGAAGTGGGATTGCTGGGCCATAGGGGAGCTCAATGTTTAGTCTTTTGAGGAACTCCATACTTTATACCAGAGTGGTTGAAGAAGTTTACATTCCCATCAGCAGTGTAGTATTATTCTTTCTTGGCCACATCTCTGCCAGCATCTGTTACTGTTAGTTTTCTTGATAATGGTCAGTGTGAATAAAAGAGGATATTCTTTTTTTTTTGTCTTTTCTATTTTCTTACTGTGGATCGAACCCAGAACATTGCACTTGCTAGGCAAGTGCTTTTCCACTGAGCGACATCCCAGCCCTAAAGGAAGATATTCATAAGAGTTGATCCCAAGGGCTTAATAGCTAACTGCATAAGGTCATATAAAATGTTTACTAAAATTAACTCCAAGAAATGGAAGTAAGAGGTTTTTAAAATCATACTGTTTGTGTTTTGTTCTTTTATTCTTTTCTTTTAACTTTAGTTTGTTCCCTTCTGTTAATGTTTTTTTTTTAATTTCTGTACCATTTGTTTGTAAATAAGTTTATCTAATTTGATTGAATGGAAGGAACAGCACAGAAATGATGGGATGAAGGGTGAACTTATTCAGAAGTGAAATGAACTACACACTGTATTAGAAATGAACTATACAATTTTGGGGGGAGGGAAGTCAAAGGAGAAAAACTAAGAGAGAGTGAGGGAGCAGGTGAAATTGTGAGAAATGAAATGTGCTCATTACCTAACCCATATAATTAGTCTCTTTGTACATTTCATTTTGGGGGGAGTGGGGGCAGAGCTGGGGACCAAACTCAAACCCTTACCTTTTCCAGGCAAATGCCCTTCCACTGAAATAAAAATGTCAAGAAAATCTATTTTCATAAGAATAGTTGGTTAAATTAATGTAACTGCAACGATTATCTCTAAATGAAGATTTGGAGCCACAAGGAAATGTAGTAAAAACTATTTAAAACAACAACAAATTGGGGCTGGGAGTTTGGCCTAGTGGTAGAGTGCTTGCCTAGCATGCATGAAGACTGGGGTTCAATTCCTTGGTACCCCACATACATAGCAAAAAGCCAGAAGTGGTGCTGAGGCTCAAGTGGTAGAGCTCTAGCCTTGAGAAAACCCAAGGACAGTGCTCAAGACCTAAGCCTAAGCCCAGGACTGGCAAAAACAAAAACAAAAACAACAGCAACAAAAAACAAATCAAATGGCAACAATAATATCAAATTGTTCTGAAAAGAAAATTCTGAGCACTCATCAAATTATCTTAAAGGAACTATCAAGATAAGATAAAATAAATAAGCTGAATAAAGTGTGAACTTGAAATTAAAGCAGAAAACAATAATTCTTTCAGAATAAGACACAAGGGACAAAGAAGAGAAAACATTAGGACATACAGAAAATGAATATAATAATTTCATCATGAGTCTAGATAGACTTGCAAAAGAAATAGAGATGCAGTAATGCCCAAAACATTAGTTGAAGACATATTTGTTATGATTCAGATGGATTTAAGCATGTTAATAAGAACACAGAAAGAAAATATCTAGATTATTCATGGTGAAATCTTACAATGTCAAGAGTGTCAGTCTTCATCTTCTTGAGAAGATGGTTCACTATTAAAGATAGTTCCCAGGCTGGCATCAGACTTGTCATCTGTAAGAAAGGCATAGGAGGAAGAATTTCCCTCAAAACATTTAGGGACCTAAGCACCATCCCAGGGTGTGACTGATGAAGATCATAAAGTAAGGCATGTTGAGCATTTCATTTAGTTTTGGATAAAGGTTAAATATTAAATTATTTTTAATAATAATGGGAAGTATACAAAATATTTTTTACAATATGGGCTAGTACTTGAATAAAGGAGTTTTATAACAGTAATATAGAAAAGAAAGATGTGACAATGAAAACCATTCATTTGAATTGTAGATGCTCCTCACTGAAACTGAGAGATAAAGGCATTGATGATTATCACCCTTATTTTAATTTGCTATGTAGGACTTCACCAACAAATTAAGTTTATGGGCATAAATATTTGAAGAAAAATACACATTACTAATATTTGCAAATTTTATGACTGTTGCCTTAGAAAATTCTAACAAAATAATTGAAACTATTGATTAAAAGTTGGATAAAATCCACAAATGTAAGACCTATTTATAAGAATCAAGTTTTACTACAAGTGAGAAAATAAAGCAGAAAAACAATAGAAAATATAACTTTAATGAAGCAAAAAATATATAAAATATATTGACAAGACCATAAAAACAAACATTAAGAGTTAATGTTTATTATGTATCTTGATTAAAAGGCAAAATAACAAAAAAACCCTTAATAAATAAATAGAAACATTAAGTGTAAGAGTGTCATAAAATGTCAATTTTGAAATTAGTCATTCCAGTTCAACTTCAATCATCATTATGCCAGAGCTTTTCGTTTATTCCTTCTTTTGTTTAAATTTAACTTTTTATGTTGAGAAAATTTTAAGCTTACAGAGAGTTTACAAAAATAGTACAGACTTCCTATCTACCTCTCACTCAGCTTCTCCTGAAATTATCATCTTATGTAACCAGAGAACATTTATCAAAACTGAGAAATTAATTTCAACTCTTATTTATATCCTAAGAAATCAGCTTAATTATTTATAAATTTATTACTGTAACTTTATAGAACTATTATATATAACTTTATTATTTTTTTATTCAATTGTATTTTATTGTTGGGGTGACATATAGAGGGGTTACAGTGATATCCATCAGGTAGTGGATACATTACGTCATGAATATTAATACCCCTTCCCATGTTTTTCTTCCCCCCCAATCATCTTGATTGTCCCCTTCCCAACCTATTTCAAATAAACAAATAAACATATGTATACTATGCCTGATACCAAAGTCAGATGCAGTAACAACATGAGATAAGCCATAAAGGGGGGAGAAGTGGGGGGGAATAACGTCACACAGTAAGTTGAAAACAACAAACAAAAAGATAAAACTTTCATTTCCATATCCTGGAGTCCATTTCACTTATCCTCATCCTATATACCATATCCACATAGCTACTGAGCTATTGTGGTATTCTGCTAGGAGAATGCTGAATGTGTACTATTTACTGCAAATAAGGGAAACCAAGGAACCTGGGTCTGGCTTACTTCATTTAATATGATTTTTTCCATGTCTTTCCATTTCCTTACAAATGGGGCAATGTCATTCTTTCTGATGGCAACATAGAATTTCATGGTGTATAAATACTGCATCTTCTTGATCCACTCATCTACTGAGGAACATCTGGGTTGGTTCCGTATTTTACCTATGGTAAATAATACTGCAATGAACATGGTTGTGCTAATAGCTTTAATATGTCCTTGTTTATGGTCATTAGGGTAAATGCCCAGGAGTGGGGTTGCTGGGTCATAAGGGTGCTCTATGTTCAGCTTTTTGAGGAACCAAAGTTTTAAAGCCAGATTTTTATCATCATAGAGGTACTTTGCTTCCTTGGTTAAGCTAATACCTTGGTATTTATTTATTTAATCATTTATTTATTTATTTATTTATTTTTGAGTCAAAAGGAGTTGTTTTCCTATTTCAGCCTCTCGTCATTGTTGGCATACAGGAAAGCCATTGATTTGGGGGAATTAATTTTATACCCTGCTACTTTGCCAAAGTTTTCTATCAGCTCAAATAACTTGGAATCTATAAGGTTCCTTAAATACAGAATCATGTCATCTGCAAAGAGGGAAAGTTTTATTTGATCTTTACATATTTGGATTCCCTTTATGTTTACTTTTTGCCTTATTGCTCTAGCTAGGAGTTCTAATACTATATTGAAGAGGAGTGGAGAAAGTGAACATCCTTTTCTCATTGTTGATTTTAGAGTGAATGACTTTAACTTTTCACCAATAAGTATAACGCTAGCTGTGGATTTGTCATACACAGGATTTAAAATGTTTTCTTTCTTTCTTTCTTTCTTTTCTTTTCTTTCTTTCTTTTTTTTTTTTTTTGTGGGTCATGGGGCTTGAACTCAGCCTGGGTGTTGTCCCTGAGCTCTTCAGCACAAGGCTACTGCCCTACCCTTGAGCCAAGCCCCACTTCTTATTTTCCGGAGGTTAATTGGAGATAAGAGTCTAGGTCCTCTTGGGCCCAGGGTTGGCTTTGAATCTTGGTCCTCAGATTTCAACCTCCTGAGTAGCTAGGATTACAGGCATGAGCCACTGTGCCCAGCTATACACAGTCTTTATTATACTGAGGAATGTTCCATGGATTCCTCCTTTCTCCAGAGCTTTTATCATAAAGGGGTGTTGTATTTTATTAAATTCCTTCTCTGCATTATTATATTTAACTTTAGCAATTAGAAAATGTTAATATTCACCTATTACATAGAATTATTATTTATCTTTCTCTTCCACAGTACATCCCAGAATACCTCATTGCAATATTTTTACTTAGTATCTTCTAATCTGTGTCTTATTAATTTCCCCTTGATTTTCAAAATTGATGTTTTTTAGGCGTAATGGCTACTTATTTTATAGACTATTCCTCAAGCTCTGTCTTTCTGAAGCTTTCTTTTCATTGGATAATGAGTTAGAATTATTGGGAAGGGTACAGCAAAGGTAATGTGCCTTCTTGGGACATAGTCCCAGGGGTACAAGATACTGATTTATATTAATGGTGATGGTAAATGGGGTCACTTGAGTCAAGTAGTATGGGCCAGAATTTTTCCCTCTAAGCACTAACCCCACAAACACCTTTCTTTCTACCCTCCAGAGCTGTGATAAGATACCCATCAATACTCTGTATTCTTCATTTATGGCAGCCTTAGCAAACCGATAGAGGTGTTGATATCTTCCAGGACTATGCTGCTTCTCTCTCTCTCTCTCTCTCTCTCTCTCTCTCTCTCTCTCTCTCTCTCTCTCTCTCTCTCTCTCTCTCTCTCTCTCTCACACACACACACACACACACACACACACACACACACACACAGAGAGAGAGAGAGAGAGAGAGAGAGAGACAGACAGACAGACAGACGGATGGACAGACAGACAAAGACCAAGAGAAACAGAGAGAGTGTGTAAGTGGGTGCAAGAGTCTGTATCTCTAAATCTCTAAATAAAACCTCTTGGGCTTTATTTTGACTATTTTGTTTTTCAGATATCTATCACATTTTACACCATTGATGTCACCAGATACATTAGATTTGTGCATTGTTGTAGCCTGTTAGACCAAAAGTAGTTGAGTAGAATGAGGACTATGGCAAAAAGGAGAACATAGAATGGCTGTCAGGTAGATAACTTCTCTGTAACTACTCATCTAACCGATAGAAGGAAATAATAGCATTTGTCCAAAGGGCCCACTTGATTTTTTGTTAGGAATTATTTGTTTCAGTGAAAATTGAAAGCCTACCAATAAAGCAATGAGAAACTAATCTGTGATAAAACCAGAGAATTGATTAGTTTTGCTTCTATGCAAATGGTAAAAAAATGAATTAAATTGGAATGCTTTGATATGGAAAGATTTGCATGACCACAGTGAAAAAGAGGAGTTTTGCACAATATCCACACAGTGCTCATATTTTTAAAAGCTAGTTGTACATATAGGTAAATATTCAACACATCTAGAAGACCATCACCTAACTGATAACAATTGTCAAGTCAGTTGAGGGGTTGAAGATTAGTAGAATTAATTTTCGGGATTTCTGCAACCTTTGTTTATTTATGATGATATATTTGAAAATTAATGTACTTAAAACTAAAAGAATGATAAATGCTTAGTTGCTTGTTTATAATACAGCAAGCACTTAGTAAATGCTATTATTAGTAACAGTGTTACTCTTATGGAGCACATGTGGAACTTTCCAAATTATTCCTGGAAAGAGGGACAAGTAACTAATATATATATATATATATTATGTCTACATGTGCATCAGTGAACAATGCAGAAATAACTGGGAATACCACTGTAGGTGTGGGGGATTTTGTAGATGTTATTTGAAATAATGAAAGTTTTATACTCACTCCTTGGTTAACTGCTGTCATCTATACCCTCATTTACTTGAAAACAGATCTCAGCAAGAAAGAGTAATGTGCAAAAACACTCACTGGAGGCCTACATGTTCCTCTGTTCCCAGCGACTGAAGGAGAATGAGGATTGTTTGTCGAAGCAGGACCAGCTGGGATTCTTTGGCTGGCTCCCAGATGCAACTGTGAAGCAGCGGATATTGGGTGCTCTCCCACCTCCTCAGGAGCAGTGTTCTCCTGTCTGCTCCTGGCATCCTGCAGCATCCTGTGCCCTGCTAAGGTGTTAACTGACAACTGACAGATTTTACTAAAAGCCTACTCTCCACAGTAGTATTTTCACTTTAAAAGTTGACTTAGAAACTTTCAAACAAAATCCTCTGAGAATCCTTTACCCCAGCCTTTAAATATGATCACAATTCTTTTATCTTTAAGGCAAAGAAACAAATGTTCTCTTTACACCTCACATCCCATTAACTACCATCCAGTGTTTACCAATTTTCAAACAAAATGTTCACTACAGCAGTTTATTGTCTTTTCTAATAACTTCCCAATTATTACAACTGTAATGTAATCTGGCTTTCATTTCTCAAATTACTCTCTCTAAGGTCACTATCATTAAGATCTAATTGCTAATTCAAGAGACTTTTCCTCAATTAAATCTAGTAGTCTTTAAAAAAAAAACTGAGTTGCAGTACTTATAGCTTTGTTTGTTTGTTTGTCTTCCTAACTTTATGGCATCTTTTTGTCTGAATTCTGCCTCTTTCATCTTTAAATCACTATTGTCGTGCATGAAGATTAACCCTGAGAGTGCTTGCAATGAATTTGCTACCTAGTATTCATTGAATGGTATCTGAACGGTTTGGAAGGCCCAGGATTGGCTACATAGTAAGACTGAAAAAAAATGTCCAGTGCTCTTAAAGATATTGCCAGTGTCATCTTGGTGGAGGCATAATGAACTTTAATTCATCTAGGAGCTTTTCAATAGTGTTACAAGCTCGTGGATGATGTTGGCTCTCCCTACCAGAATTAGGAAGATATGTATGAACATCTTGGCTGGTAGAAGAACCAGAAATCATGGAAGATTGGATGAACGAAAGTAGTGCTACCTCCATCATGAAACATGATAGAGCAGTGAAGAGAGATGGGAGGAGAGGAGAGCTTGTCTATCATCACAGCAAGAGTGAGATGCAATGTCCAAGTGTGTATCACATATTACAGCTGTCCCCATACCCAATGGAACAGCCTGGATTTGTTCAATGAGTAAGCCTAATTAAAATGTCTAAAGCAATGGAGTTAAAGTCCTCTTAAAGACATCTCTGATCAGGTCTTGAGTTATGTTTCAGAAATAGGTATCTTAATTTTGAACATGAATTTTCAAAATGATATAGTGAGAAATATTACATCTATTGCTTCTCTCATACCTCATATATCATCTCCATTTATTGAGCCAGCCTCTTGCTGGTCTCCTCTCACTGTGGTTTGGATCCTATTTTAGCAATTTCTCTCATGGGACAGTGAATGAGGAAGAAAGGCAAAGATCTGAGGAGGTCTAGACAGGAGATATGTATACTAAGCTGCCTTTAAATACATTTTCTTCTGCTGAACGCTCATGAAATCAAGATAACATAATTTTAAGTTGGGCCTACTTTGACTGTAACAGAAATAAAACTATTGTAATAGAAATGTGTCATAAGATCAATGTCTTTCTCTACTAAAACAAGCATCTTGGCTGCGCAGTAGCTCTGTTTGTTTTGGCATAAGAAGCCGAATACTTTATCAAACAGTAGGAGACTATTATCTGGTGATAGTGTATTTTGATTCTATTGCTGTTATTTTAAAGCGGGTTTCTACTGGGCCCATTTTTCTAGTATGTTTGTTTAATGACATGTTTAAAAATCTATGTAAGCATTATATTAAAAATGACATATTTTATATTGCCAACATAAACCACAATCTCCAAGGCTGATGATAAACTCTAGGCCTGGTCTCAGCTACTGTATGTATTAAAGCTCTTTGCTGCTTTTCAAATGTTGGCATAGTTGTCAATCATTCTGTATCATACTTATAGTTTCTGTGATGAAGCCATTTGTTAAATTGCAGCCTCCTAGACTCAAAGAACATTTACCAAATGCTTTCAGATAAAATGGCATCTTATTCTGTGAAATAGTGAGAAGTTTGTAAGAAGAAGAAATACCTAAGGGAAACAGCAAATTGCAGAACAGAAAAGTGACAGAACACATTTCTTATCCGCTATTGAGTTTTAGAAAAGAATGAGGAAAGGACACTTAATTTTTCTCTTTTCTATAAATTTTCATGTTATTCATTTGACAAGATAAATTTTTTTTAGTCATGGAATTGTACTGCCCGTGTGGCCTCAACATTATAAGGGGCAGTCTGAGACAGTGACTCACTGCTAAACCCCAGAACCAACAGAGTAAGTCTAAATTGTCTTCATATTACTTCAACCTGTCTAGCTCTTTTGATAGATCTCAAATATTCTCTAAGTTTAGATGGGTTCCTGAACTAAGGAAAAATGAATGGCAGAGATTGTAGAAAGCCAGTTAATATTTACATATCCCCTCACAGCTCTGCTCCAATATTACCCAGTAGATGCACCCATATATCCAATAATTTCTTAAATATTCTATGTACTTACACTTCTGACCCTGTTATTCTAGTCAAGTATACAGAAGGTACAGACTGACTCATGTAATGTGCCAACTCAAATGCATATCATTGTCACACCAGTCATTTAACCTACAAGACCTAAATTAGTCTAAATTATTGCTTTCCATGTGTCAAGTGGTATGTGAAAAATTGAGTAATTAATATATCTAGCAATGCATCATACATAATAAATGTTCATATATAATGTGATACAAAATTTTTATATACCATTTCAAATATATTTTTTCATATATTTTTATTGTAATTAATAGAAGGGTTACATTATATTCACCAGATAGAAGGTGCATTACTTCACAATCATTGACACCCTTCCTCATGTATTGGTCCCCATTCCTCCCCACCCCTCATCTTGTTTTCCTCCCTTCCCTATCTGACTTCAAATAACCAAATATGCATATATACAATATATCAGAAAACCAGGTAAAACCTTGTAACAATATAAGATAACCAAGGGATAGCAAAAGAGATGAGAGATAACACAGTATATTAAGAACAATAATTCATTCATTATATGGCTTATGTTTCTATATCCTAGAGATCCTTTCATTTAGCATCATACTATATGGCCTTTTGTATCAAGGTTTTGCTATTGCAAATCTCTGCTAGGAGAGCCCAAGGTTTCTACTGATTATGACAAATGAGGGAAACCATTGAGCCTAAGTTCCTTTGAGTCTGGCTCACTTCACTTAATATGATTTTTTCTAAGTCTTTCCATTTCTTAACAAATGGGGCGATGTCATTCTTTCTGACAGCAGCATAGAATTCCATTGTGTACAAATACCACATCTTGTTGATCCACTCATCAACTGAGGGACATCCAGGTTGGTTCCATATCTTTGCTATGGTGAATAGTGCTGCAATGAACATTGTTGTGCTGGTGGATTTAGTATGTCCTTGTTTCTGGACAATTGGGTAAATGCCAAGTAGTGGAATTGCTGGGTCATAGGAGAGCTCTATGTTTAGTCTTTTGAGGAACTGCCATACTGCTTTCCATAGTGGTTGAACGAGTTTGCACTCCCACCAATAGTGTAGCAGTGATCCCTCCTGGCCACATCCCCTCCAGCATCTGTTGTTATTAGTTTTCTTGATCCTGGCCATTCTCACTGGAGTGAGGTGGAATCTTAGAGTTGTTTTGATTTGCATTTCTTTTATGACCAGAGATGTTGAGCATTTCTTCATGTGTCTATAGGCCATTTTTGTTTCTTCTTCAGAGAAGACTCTCTTTAAGTCTTTGGCCTATCTTTTAATGGGATGGTTGTTACTTTGGAGATTAGTTTTGGAGTGATTCAATTTTTTGAGCTGTTGATATATTTTAGATATGAGCCCTTTGTCCATTGTATGGTTGGTGAAGATCTTCTCCCACTCTGTAGGCTTCCTGATTAGTTTACTAGCTATGTCCTTTGCCATAGAAAAGCTTTGCAGTTTAATGCAATCCCACTTATCCAGCCTTTCTCTGATTTGTTGTGATTTTTGGTCCTTATTAAGAAAGTTTCAACCTGTGCCAAGGAGGTCTAGTGTTTCTCCTATTCCTTCTTGTAAAGTTTTCAGTGTGTTGGGATTTTCCTCCAGGGCTTTGATGCATTTGGAGATAATTCTAGTGCAGAGTGACAAAGAAGGATCCAACTTAAGTTTTCTGCAGGTGCTTAACCAGTTCTGCCAGCACAACTTGTTGAAGAGGCTATCTTTCTTCCATTCTATATTTTTTTCTCCCTTGTCAAAAATTGGGCCATAGGTCTGTGGTTTGATATCTGGGTTCTATTCCATTGGTCTTCAGGCCTGTTCTTGTGCCAGTACCAAGCTGTTTTGATAATTATAGCTCTGTAATAGAGTCTCAAGCTTAGTATTGAAATTCCTCCAGTGCTGTTCTTTCTGCTAAGAAGTGTTTTTGCTACATGGGGTCTCTTATTATTCCATATGAAATTTTGGATTGCCTCTTCTATCTCTTTAAAGAATGACATTGGGATATTGATGGGTATTGCATTGAATTTGTAGATAGCCCTTGGCAAGATTGTCACTTTCATGATATTGATTCTTCCAATCCAGGAGCATGGAAGGTTTTTCCATTTCGTCAGTTCTGCTTTAATTTCCTGTTTCAGGATTTTAAAGTTTTCATCAAAAAGGTCCTTTACATTCTTGGTTAATGTAATTCCTAGGTACTTTATTTTCTTTGAGGCTATTGTAAAAGGAGTTGCTTTCCTGATTGTTGCCTCATTCCTCTCACTGTTGTCTTAGAGGAAGGCAGTTGATTTTTGAGAGTTATTTTTATACCCTGCTACCCTTCCAAAGTTTTGAATCAGCTCAAGAAGCTTGGGAGTAGAGTCTATAGGATTCTTTAAATACAGGATCATGTCATCTGCAAAGAGGGAAAGTTTTACTTCCTCTTTCCTTATTTGGATCCCCTTTATGTTTGCTTCTTGTCTATAGGCCAATCTTATTTCTTCTTCAGAGAAGACTGTCTTTACATCTTTAGGCCATCTTTTAATGTGATGGTTGTTACTTTGGAGATTAGCTTTGAAGTGATTCAATTTTTTGAGCTGTTGATATATTTTAGATATGAGGCCATTGTCTATTGTATGATTATTGAAGATCTTCTCCCACTTGATAGGCTTTCTAGTGAATTTGCTAGCTGTGTCTTTTGCCATAAAGAAACTCTGCAGTTTAATGCAGTCCCACTTATCTAGACTTTCTCTGATTTGTTGTGTTTCTTGGTCCTTACTAAGAAAGTTAAGATCTGTGCCAAGGAGATCTAGTGTATTTCCTATTCCTTCTTGTAAAGTTTTCATTGTATCTGGTCTTTGATCCATTTGGAGTTAATCCTGGTGCAGGTTGACAAAGAAGAATCCAACCAGTTTTTTGCAAGCGCTTAACCAATTCTTCCAGCAGCACTTGTTGAAGAGGCCTTCTTTCTTCCATTCTATTTTTTGGTTCCCTTATCAAAGATTAGGTGGCCATAGGTCTGTGGGTTAATATCTGGGTCCTCAGTTCTCTTCCATTGGTTTTCAGGCATGTTCTTGTGCCAGTACCAAGCTGTTTTGATAATTATAGCTCTGTAATAGAGTCTAAAGTTTGGTGTTGAAATTCTTCCTGCGCTGTTCTTTCTGCTAAGAAGTGTTTTTGCTACATGGGGTCTCTCATTATTCCATATGAAATTTTGGATTGCCTCTTCTATCTCTTTAAAGAATGACATTGGGATATTGATGTGTATTGCATTGAATTTGTAGATAGCCCTTGGCAAGATTGCCACTTTCACGATATTGATTCTTCCAATCCAGGAGCATGGGAGTTTTTTCCATTTCCTCAGTTCTGCTTTTATTTCGTTTTTCAGGGTTTTAAAGTTTTCATGAAGAAGGTCCTTTACACTCTTAGTTAAGCTAATTCCTAGGTGCTTTATTTTATCTGAGGCTATTGCAAAAGGAGTTGCTTTCCTCATTGTTGCCTCGTTCTTCTCACTGTTGGCATAGAGAAAGGCAGATGATTTTTGAGGGTTATTTTTATACCCTGCTAGCTTCCAAAGTTTTGAATCAGCTCAAGCAGCTTGAGAGTGGAGTCTATAGGGTTCTTTAAATACAGGATCATGTCATCTGCAGAAAGGGAAAGTTTTACTTCCTTTTTCCCTATTTGGATTCCCTTTATGCTTTCTTCTTGCCTTGTTGCTCTGGCTAGGAATTCTAATACCATGTTAAAGAGGAGTGGAGAGAGTGAGCATCCTTGTCTCATTCCTGATTTTAGAAGGAATGATTTTAGCTTTTTGCCAGTAAGTATAATGCTAGCTGTTGGTTTGTCATACGCAGCCTTTATCATACTGAGGAATGTTCCATGGATTCCTAGTTTCTCCAGAGCTTTTAGAATAAAGGGGTGTTGGATCTTGTCAAATGCCTTTTCTGCATCTATTGGGACAATCATATGATTCTTGTCCTTGCTCCTGTTGATATGTTGAGTTATATTAATTGATTTATGTATGTTGAACCAGTTTTGCATCCCTGTGATGAATCCTATTTGATCATAGTGTATAATTTGTTTGATGAGTTGCTGAAGACAGTTGTCCAGTATTTTGTTGAGAAGTTTTGCATCAATATTCATCAAAGAAATGGGTCTATAGTTCTCCTACTTTGATGAATCTTTGTCTGGTTTTGGGATGAGGGGTATATTGACTTCATAGAATGAGTTTGGCAAAGAGGCTTCATTTTCAATTTCATTGAAGAGCTTGAGGAGTATTGCTGTGAGCTCTGCTTTGAAGACATTATAGAATTCAGCTCTGAATCCATCTGGCCCTGGGCTTTTCTTAGAGGGAAGGTCTCTTATTGCCATTCCTATTTCATTGCTTGAAATAGGTTTGTTTAGTTCTGTTAGATCTTCTTGGTTCAGTGTGGGTATGTTAATATTGGCTAGAAATTTATCCATTTCTTCTAGATTCTCAAATTTGTTGGCATAAAGGTTTGAAAAGTATTCCTTCATGATGCTTTGGATCTTGGTAATTTCTGTCGTGATATTACCATTCTCATCTGTGATTTTGTTTGTTTGGGTTTGCTCCCTTCTTTTTTTTTGATAAGATTTTCTAAGGGTCTGTCAATTTTGTTAATTTTTTCAAAGAATCAACTCTCTTTTGTTGATTCTTTCTATAGTTTTTTTTTACTCCAATTCATTTAATTCTGCTTTGATTTTAACAATTTGCTTCCTTGTACTGGGATTAGGGTTGGTTTTTTGCTCTTTTTTTAAGAGATTAAGATGCGACATTAAATTATTGGTTTGCGATTTTCCCAATTCGTTAATGTAGGCACTCAGACTTATAAATTTTACTCTGAGTACTGCCTCTGCTGTGTCCCAAAGTATTTGGTATTTTGTGTGCTCCTTTTTGTTAAATTTCATAAACTGTTGAATTCTGTTCTGATCTCCTTGATGACCCATCCAATATGTTTTGCAGTGGATGAAATAAAGCTTTACAGTTTTATCTGTGTACAAAAATGGGAGTGATAGTCTCTCCTTTAGCGAAAAATTTCCTTGAGTAATTCTTAATTAAACAAACAAAGTCTCATTGTCCTAGCAAGGATCTTTTAATAGCATCCTTTCATCTGCAGGCATCTCAGTTTTTGGCATTAGTGATATAGTACTAAGCAGCAGCAAGGAGATTGCTTTGGATCAGAAGGTGTCAGGTCCTCTTATCCCTGACATTGGAAATTAGTAATATTTATATGGAGAACGGTGATCTGATCCAAGTCCAGTTAGTGGAAAGATGCCAAAAATTCTAGAGGATTTATCCACGAGAACAATCCATGTGGATTTGTTTCAATATGGATTCAAGTGCTTTATGGGAAGATTAGGTTTAGCATACAATGTGTTTGAACCAGACTTTATCCTTTGGAAAGAATGGCTGTACATTTTAGGAGTCTTGTTTAAGGAACCAGAGGCCTTTTGGCAGATAACAGAACAACAAGGACATCTCTGCCAGCCCTTCTGCATTCAGTCTCTTCATTGTTCTATAGAGACCATTCAATAGCAATATGATCGTGATCATACCTGACAAGATTTCCACAACTCTCTCTACCTGGTGTTTAGAAGACAGACTTCATATCTTTTTGTGCATAGTCTGAGCATTTTCAAGAGAGTTTTATAATAGAATATTTCCTCTTTTCTGCAGAGAATATAAGCAAAGTTTTTCCATACATTTATGAAATCACAGTATTCCCCCAGTATATACTATTTTCCATACATATGCATCACTATGATAAAGTTTAACTTATAAATGAAGCACAGAAAGAGATCAATAGTAATTAAGAAAACAGCACACATTCCACAAAAGGTATGTATTTCTGAAATTTTCCATTGCATATATTAGGCTGTAGTTTGACTCTGAAAACATCACAGTAGCAATAATCACAAAACCCCACAGAAGTGAAACAGTTCATTGAAAAACAAACCAGAGTTATTATCAGATTTGTCTTCTGAACTTCGAGGAGATTATTATTGAATATATCACTAATAGTCCAATACTCAACAATATTTAAGCATATTACTAAGTGTGTAGCTGTGTTTTGAAATTTTGTTACATCATGAAAATTGGAGAGTTTTCCAGTATCAAAAGTGAATTCCTGCTATCATAAAAATTACTGAATTAAGTAGAAAGACAAAACATAACGTTTTTCTATATTAATTACACTGATTAAACTCTTCATTATCCTACCTTCTAAAAAAATTTGCAGTCAGTCCAAAAATGGTGATTAAAGGCAGGAATGGCCTATATTTGGTTCTTATGAAGAACAGAATCTGCCTGAAAGAGTCAGGGGCAACTTGCTAGTGTTTAGATTTCTTGCTAGTGTTCAGGAGTTCTCCAAGTAGAGTTACATTCTAACATCATCAGTCAGGACTTTGACATACGAATTAGGGTGAGGATAACACAGCTCAGCCCATAACAGCAGAGGAGATTGAGAAGTATACCAAAGATGGCTGCAGTGAGAACATAGAATCCCAAGTTTCTGTTTCTCTTAGTTGCTGCAGTGATCTGAATTCTTAGTATTCTTCAAGTCCTTGTTGGATGGAGTTGCTAAGCTCCTGCTAGAAGGTAACTGAAGACATAAATAAGTAGAAACATAAAAGAACACCTGTGGCAGGCATATGAAATTTAAATAAACATAGGCTCAGTGGTTTCCCTCATTTGTTATTATCAGTAGAAACCTTGGACTCTCCTAGCAGAGATTTACAATAGAACAAAACCTAGATACATAAGGCCATATAGAAATGAAAGGACCTCCACGATATAGAAACAAAAGCCATATAATGAGTGATTGTTGTCCTTAATGTACTATGTTATCTCTCATCTCTTTTGCTGTCCTTGGTTATTTCATATTGTTACAGTATTTCACCTGGTTATCTGATCTAGTGTACATATGTGTATTTGGTTATTTGAAGTCAGATATTGTACATATGCTTACTTGGTTATTTAAAATAGGATAGGAAGGGGGAAAACAAGATGAAAGTTGGGGGTGGGGGAAGGGAAATGGTGATCAAGACATGAGAAAGGGTATCAATGTTTGTGAAGTAATGCACCTTCTATTAATTACAATAATGTAACCCTTCTATTAATTACAATAAAAGTATATAAAAATAAAATAAAAAAATTAAAGCTTAAAAAAAGAAATTTTAATCTAGAAACATTTTTCTGTCATGATCAGTTTCTTCAGTTTAAGATTATCCTTTAATATTATTTTCTCATATGTTTTTATTGTAATTAATAGAAGGAATACATTATATTCACCAGATAGAAGGTGCATTAATTCACATACATTGATACCTTTCTCATGTCTTGGTCCCCATTTCCCTCTCCCCACCCCCCACACCTCATCTTGTTTTTCTCCCTTCCCTATCCTATTTCAAATAACCAAATATGCATATATACAATAAATGAGATAACAAGGTGAAATACTGTAACAATGTGAGATAACCAAGGGACAGCAAAAGAGATGAGAGACAACATAGTACATTAAGGACAACAATCACTCATTTTATGGCTTTTGTTTCTATATCCTGGAGGTTCTTTCATTTAGCATCATACTATATAGCCTTACGTTATCTGGATTTTGTTCTATTGTAAATCTCTGCTGGGAGAGCCTAAGGTTTCTACTCATTATGACAAATGAGGAAAACCATTGAGCCTATGTTCCTTTGAGTCTGGCTGGCTTCACTTAATATGATTTTTTCTTCTAAGTCTCCCATTTCCTTACAAATCATACATCTACATATATTTTTGTACTGATTGAGCATTTGATAAAATTACATCTCTTATTTTCTTGCTGACTCAAGAAAGATATACAAGTATTCATGATATCCTAATCCCACATGGAATTCACCTGAGCAACCTTTATTTTCCTTCAGAGTCTATCACCATGCTTCTTAAATAGGTTTTGATAACTTTTCAGTCCACAATTTTTTTTTGTGGGTCATTGCTCTTGAACTCTGGGCCTGGGTGTTATCCCTGAGCTCTTCACCTCAAGGCTACCACCCTACCTCTGAGCTACAGCCCCACTTCCAGTTTCCTAGTGATTAATTGGAGATAAGAGTCTCACGTTCTTTAGTGCCTAGGCTGGCTTTGAACCTCAATCCTCAGGTCTTAGCCTCCTGAGTAGCTAGGATTACAGGCTTCAGCCACAGTGCCTAGCTCTCAGTTCATAGTTTGGCTAAAACATCTTCAGGCTATCTTAAGCTATGTCTAAATGTTTGTTAAGCACAGTCACCTTATAAAGAAATCAGCACTGAGACTCCATTAGAAAATTTATGACAGTCACAATCATAGCCACCTAGATTGAACAGGGATTTAATCAACATATCAGACTTAGTAAATCCATGCAAAAGTAAGTACTTATAATAAAATGGTTGTACTTTTTCCTTTAACATAAACAGCTGGTGCCAGTGATATAGATGGCTGAAATTTTATTTGTATGACAGTTGTTGGTATAACAATATTTCTGCTGCTTACATTTAAAATATCACACACAGGAAAACACACATCACTGTGAGAGAGGATGGCAAGGCTGGAGGCTGGTGTGGACTAAACTCCATAAGAGCAGAGATACTGTGAGAGCCACACTTCTTGGATGGAGCTGAAGGGGATCTGGGCTATTCTGTTTGTTTAGCTTGTCAATTGAACCTCCCATGCCTAAATGGACCTTATGACATTTTAATGAAGATCATGAATTTTAAGTTTTACTGAGAGAAAAGAAGATAAAATAGGTAAAAACAAATTGAGTAGAAAGCTTGTTTAGTTTTATGAATGACATTTTTAACATATTAAATGTTTCAACTTCATAGCTGAAAAGGGTTTCAACTATATAGCTCAAGTTTCCCATTTTACTGAGAGGAAATTAAGTCATTTCCTGATTGGAATAAGAAAATAAAGGATTTTGTTTTCTGGATCTTTCATGGTCCTCTCTAAGGAGGAGGAGAATTAATATAAATAATTATTGGCTCTCATCTGCTGGGTGCTTTGATACATTATTTAATACAATTCACATATTTTTCTACAAGGTCTGTTCTTAGCTCCATTTTCATATTAAGGACCTGGAGATCAGAGAGGTTAAATGATTTTCCCATCATGGAAGATTTGATGTACTGAGCAAGAATTAGAACTCATTGTGTCTGGTTCCAAAGCTGGTGCTCTTTATCGTGCCCTTAAGTATGGTAGCATAATGTCACAGCATGTCTCCCAAGTGTCTTCTTTCATGCTAGCACTGCCGAGCCTTGACCATTTAAAAATTAGAAAATAAAATATGCATGCTTAGGCAATTACACTGTTATGCTTCATCATCTATACACTCAGTTCTTTCTTTGTATACTTATGAAGAAATGTACAAAGGAAACAGAAAATAAAGGACTTAACATATTTCCCAAAAGTTGAGAAAGAAATTAGAAATACATTCTCACTCATAATGGGAATAAAATATTCTTGGCACTATAAGAATACACATATCTAAGGAGCTGATAGATTTCTCTAATGAAACTATATTGTGCTAAACAGGAAAAATGAAGAAGACACTAGAAGAAAGACCTCAAATAATCATGGGTCAGCAGAAACAGTCTTGTAGAAATAGCCAGATTACCAAAAGCAATCTTCAGATTTAATGCAGTTCTCATCAAAGTTCCATAAGGAAACCTTGAAGTCCCTGAAAGGCCAAATAAAAGTCCTGAATAAAAGTATTAATGTTGGAGGTACCCAAAATCTGACTTCTTGTTATATAACAGAGCCATAGTTAACTCTGTAATATAGTAACAAACCCAGCATGGTATGGGTACAAAATAGGCACTTAGCTCAATGGAATAGAAAAGAAGATACACAAATCAGGTCACACCGCTACAGCTATCTATTTCTGATGAAGGTACTAAAAGCTTGTGCTGGTAAAAATACATCCTCTTTCATAACTAGCAATAAAACTGATATGCACATGTAGGAGACTAAAGCTTGAACCCTGTCTCTCACAATGTACAAAATAAATGCAAAATGGCTCAAAGACCCCAATTGGAGTCCTGATATTTGAAAATACTATAGGGAAACCCTGGGAGACAAAAATACAGAAACACCTTATGACTCGTATTGCAGCTGCTTGGCAATTGAATAAGAATTAACAAATGGGATTGCATCAGTTGACAGCTTGTAGATAGCAAAGGAGATAATTACCAGAATGAAGAGACAACCCACCGAATGGGGGAAAGTTTTTGCCTACATCTAGTGAAGGATTAGTATCAAAACTATATAAAGCATTAAAACACTAAACAACAAAATAATATATAATACATGAATAATTGGGAAAATAAAATTGAGTAGACTGTTCTCAGAAATATAAATGCCTAATAGCATGGGGATAAATATTTCTCATATTCTACATCCTTAGCCATAAAAGAAATACAAATAAAAACAGTATTGCAATTCCATCTCATCCTGGTAGAATTGTCAAGTTAACAAGCAACAGGAAATGTAGTGGTGCGGTAAAAAAATGAAAATTAGTTCAGTTCCTATGGAGGTTCCTCAGAAAAGTGATCTTGCTAGATCACTTTTGGAAAAAATCTATCCAAGGGAGTCTAAGTGAGCATATAATAGAGAAACCTGTACATTACTGTTGATGGTAGCATTATTTATAATATACAATTATTTATAATTGCCAAATAATAGCCATTATGTATAATTAGCCTAGATGTCTACCAACTGATGAATAGACAAAAATTTTAAATGTAGACATTATCAAGCATCAACCACTAAGAACAGGGAAATTGTGTCATTTTCAGGAAAATGTTTTAAAATTCATAGACAAAACAAGATCAAAAGCTAAAAAAATGAATTTATAAATAGGAGCTATTTGGGAGAAAGAGAGGCAATAGAAGGTGGAGAGAGAAAATGGAGATGAAACATGATTTAAAATAACATATATATGATTATTTTTCCAGGTCTTTCCATTTCCTTATAAATGGGCGATGTCATTCTGATGGCAGCACAGAATTCCATTTTGTATAAGTACTATATCTTCTTGATCCAATCATCTACTGAGGGGCATCTGGGTTGGTTCCATATCTTTGCTATGGGAAATAGTGCAATGAACATCGCTGTGCTAGTGGTTTTAAAAACTTGTTAAAAAGTAATCCAGACCCAAAGGAACATAGGCTCAATGGTTTCCCTCATTTGTAATAATTAGCACATATCTAGGATTATCCTAGCAGAGGATTACAATAGCTCAAAACCTATGATCTATCTCTATATGACATAAGGTCATATAGAATGAGAGTAAATGAAATCAACTCTAGGATATGGAAACAAGAGCTTTATTTTGTGTGATTGTTATTTTTAATGTGCTATGTTATTTCTCTTCTTTTTTTGCCCTTTAGTTAATCCCATATTGTTACTGAATCTGACTTTGTTGTCTGGTATATTGTATATATGTTTATTTGTTTATTTGAAATAGGGAAGGGAAGGGGGAAAACAAGATGATTGGGAGGGGATGTGGGGAAGGAAATGGGGATAAAAACATGAGAATGGGTATCAATGTGTGAGGAGTATTGCACCTTCTATCTGGGAAATATAACTGTAAACTTTCTCTATATATTACCTCTACAACAAAAACCTATTTTAATGAAAGATTTTTAAAAGATTTTAAATGTATGTTGCCAATTCAGTGTGCTTTATCAGACTTTATTCTGAAGTACTTTTATTCACTACATCAGGCAAGCTCAGTCGATATACTCTCATCAGTACTTGGAGCTGCACGTTTGGGTAGTTCTTGAATTTGAATAACTATATCTTAAGTATTTCCCTGCCTATTTTCTTAAGTCATTTATAATTTACACAAGTAAATACTTGATGGGGGAAAACGTGGGTAGATTCGCATCTACCTTCATTATAAAACATGAGAACCTTTGGACATTTTTGATTTAGGTAATTTTTTAGATAGGATTTCACTTTGAGCCAATGCTGTGCATTCATGGTGAATTTTTTGTCTACTCCTCCTTCATAGATAGGATGATAGTTGCAAATAAATTCTATTTATATTAATTATACTTCAAAACTAATAATATTCTCCTTTTCAAATTCTACACTCTTTTCCTATTCAGGGGATGAGCCTGGTACATCCTTCAGTGACAATCATAAGAAACAGAGTCACAAAGCTGCATCATCAAACTGAAGAAAGGAGCAGGAGAGCTCATTTACATCTTGCCAAACTTTCATAAGGACAGTTTCCTCACCTCTTAAACCTTTTGATACTGTTTGTAAGTAACATCATTTAATAGCCTGTTTATGAGCTAGATATTTGTGTAAACATGCCCATCTTCTGATACTCATCTGGATTAGCATCTGGAATTGCACATCTATTCCTTATCTCCATTTTTGCCTCTTTTACCCCTTATAAATGGTGTACTTTTAGTCATACCCTTCTAACATTGAGAAGAGAAGGTTCATGCTAGTAGCTTTAGGTTTTGGATAGCATACTGATGAAAATGCTTCAGGACAAACAAGGACTTTTTAGAATTTCAGGTATATTTTTAAAACAGCCTACAAAGATGTAATCCTAGCTCCACGGGAATACTGAGATCTGACGATCAAGATTCTATAGCCAGCTGGGACAGAAAAGTTCCCGAGTCTTTTATTTCCAATTAACAACCAAAAAGCCAGAAATAGAATCATGGCTAACATGATACAGCAAGAACCCTGAGCAAAAAAACTCAGGGACAGCACCAAGACCCAGAGTTCAAGCCCAAAGTGATGGAGAACCAGACAAACAAAAAACAAATAGAGAGCTAAAATTCATGAACCTTGGTTTTCTCTCTGAAGTTAAGCATATAGTTTCCCACTTTCTTCTTAAGATGTTAAAAAGATTTTATAGTTTGTGGTAGTAAAGATGAACCAAGTGATAACCCTTTCCCTGGTCCCCAAAATATCATAAAGTATCATCACCACCTTGTTTATATCTTTTTCATGAACTAGGATATGAAATGGCATTTTCTTACATTTTCATGTTTTCAGGTCAGTGACATTCCATCCCTTAATTAGTGTTCTGTTGCAGTTGTGTGAATATAGATTGCTCCCTCAGAACTTTAATGCATAACTGAGATCTTTGCAAGAATTTAAAAACATTCTAGCTTTACTGTTCTCATGTTCACAAAATTTTGAAATGTGGCCGTACTGAAAGTATAATACTTCCAGGTAGCCATTAATATGAAGAGTACTGTGGAGTAGTTAAGCAAGTCTGACCATTCTTTGACAACTGGTATTAACGCTGGAGTTCTCCTCTTCTTCCACTTCCTCTCCCTTTCTCCTCCTCTTCCACCTCCTCATCCTCTTCCTCCTCCTCGTCCTCCTCCTCCTCTTCCTCCTGGTCCTCCTCGTCCTCCTCCTGGTCCTCCTCATCCTCCTCCTCGTCCTCCTCATCCTCCTCCTCGTCCTCCTTCTCCTCCTTTCTTTGGTCCTCCTCTTCCTCTTTTACATCTTTTTTTTTATCTTTTTTGCCTTCATTTTTATCTTTGCTTTTTGCCTCTGAATAGACATAGAATTATAGTGATGCTATATGAATTCTGAAACTTACCATCTAAAGTGAATATCTGCGTCCTCTTGACTTTCTTTGGATGCTTCTCCTAGAACCTAAATACCATACTGTGGAAAAAACATCCATGGCCATGTAGAGAAATGCTAAGAGTCACACTGAGCTCTACTTCTAACCCACGTCTGAGACAGCAACCAGCATTAACTATCAGACACACAAGGAAAATAATCTAGTTTCTGACTCATTTGGTCTCTAATTATAGACCTATCTGGCACTCAAAAATTTAGACTATTTGGGTATTTGGGGGGTATGTATGTTCCATACAAATTTTAGGATATTTTGATGTGTGAAGAAAATTATTAGTGTTTTGATAAGAATTATATTGAATTTCTCTATTACTTACAAGAGAAGCTAATTTGAACAGTATTAATTTTTCCAATCCATGAATATGAAATATCTTTCTACACTTTTGCCTGTCTCTTTTATAATTTATTTCACCGATGGTTTATAGTTTGCACTGTAGAGGTCATTTGCTTCATTGATTAAGCTTATCACTAGGTATTTTATTTTTATTTTACTTTCCAAATGGGAAAATAAAAATTGATTGAGACATTAGCAAAATAGGCAAGGGGTTTTGTAGGATAGCACCAAGGGAAAGCAATGGAAGATGAGTAGAGAATGATACTGCTACCTTGATTTCTCTCTTGACCTCCAGTTCTGGTAATTATTATGTAACAGCACTACTGACTTTTGTATGCTAATTTTGTATGCTGTAAGTTTGTTGACTTTATTTGTTAATTTTAATACAGTTTTGGTGGAGTCTCTGGGTTTTCTGACTGAAATATCATCTTGTGTGAACAATGAAAATTTGACTTCTTTCTGATTATGAATGATTTTCAGTTTTCATGCCTGATAAGGATTTCCTATACTATCTTGATAAAAAGCAATGAAGTTGGCAGCCTTGTTTGGTCACAGGCCTTAATCAGAGCAAACTTCAGCAAGAACAAATCAGTAAGCATTTTACTATTTTAATTCCAAATATGGTATAACTTTCTATTAAACAGAAGAGCATGAAGTTGGCTTGAAAACATGCACGTAGATCTGTGGGACAGGATGAATAACCTAGAAGTCAACCTATATATCTGTGGTCAACTGAATTTTGAGAAAGATGCTAAGCTCACACTGGAGAAAAGACAGTCTTTCAATAAATAATTTTGGAAAAAATAAATATTTATAGTGGGAGTAAAAAAAGTAGACTTGTCTCTTATTTATTGCAAAAACCAACTCAATATGAATTAAAGACTAACTTGAAGGTCTGAAACTAGGAATCTACAGGGAAAAAAAACCAAATAAACAAGAAAACAAAACAAAAAAGGAGAAAAATCCTTTTTGGCATTGTCTTTCTTTTTGACCAAGCTTTCACCACTTCTAGCCTTCTCTGTGTATGTGGGAACCAAGGAATTGAACCCAGGGCTTCATGCATGCTAGGCAAGCACTCTTCCGCTGGGCCAAACTCCCAGCCCTTGACCAAGCTTCCAAATCACAGGAAGCAAAAGCAAAATCAAACTAGAGATTCAGCAAATCCCAAACTTTTGCTGAGCCAAGGAAACTACTGAGAGGATGAAGAGAAACTGACAGAATGGAGGAAACATTTCAAAATCCATGTGTGAGATGAAGTGACATGTCCATGGTAGAAAGCTATTGTGACAAAAAGAAAAAAATTCTGTTATGTGCAATAGCATGGATAAAATTGGTGTTCATTATGCTAAAGAAAATAAGCAAACCATAGAAAAAGACAAGGATTTCATTATCTTCTTCATATTTGAAATAGAAAAAGTTCATTTCATGGAAATTGAGAACCAAATGGTTAGTTTCCAGAACCTGGGAGAGATGAAGAAAGTTGATAAATAGGCATTAAGTTATACTTAGATAGGCTTAGGAAACTCTGTTATTCAGTTAAACAGTAGGTGACTATTGAAAATAATAATATACTGTACATTTCCAAAAGCTAGAAGAAAGGGCTTAAAATGTATTCAGCATTAAGTAATGCTAAAAGGTATATTTAAGATACTAAAATATTTTAAAGCTCGTATTATATAATGACATGACACCCCAAAATATATTCAATTAGGTTTTCAGACGTCAGTTAAATTTAATTTTAAAAGTCCTCCAACTATAATGAATTATGAAGATTACTCAACCCTGACAGATATTACTAACTTATGATTTTTGTGCTCATATAATGGTAAATTGAACGGATTGTTGTACCACAATAGGGAAATAGACTGTTGGTACCATAGAGGAGAATGCCATAACTATACTTAGGCAATGGACATTGACCTTGAGACTAAGGCATGGTCAATGACTGGGAAAACATTATAATAATGAAGTATACAAGGTTTGAGGACTGCAAGGAGAATTAAAAAAATGGAGAGAATTCAGTAATTAGAAGATGAAGGAGAGTCTAATTCTATTTACTATGAATGAAAATGGAGTGCAGTAGAAATGACTTTTATGAATTCTGAGTCAAGATCCTAAAAGACATACTACTTCAAACCCTTCTTCCATGGGTAGGAAAAAAATCTTTCTTATGTAGTAGTGAGAAGCTTGGTAACACCATAAAATCTTACAATATGGAACATATATAACTCATGAACTGGATAACTAAGCTGGGGAGATTTCAATGCATAGTGTCCACATGTCTCTTTATTTCTTCTTATTACCTACACTTGAATAAAAGAAGTGAGGGTTCAAAATAAATTGTTCAATGTAAAGCCAAAATTTGGGATCAGATATTAAACCATTTTTTAATTCACAACCTATCCAGATTATGAACTATTTTTAAATTAGAAAGTCCAAGATCAAATCCAAGGCTTTGTCAGGAAAATATAATTCAAAAAAATATTTAAAACACTTCCTAAAAGCTACTGAGCTAACCACTCAAATGGAAATCAAGGATCTAAAGAAATCCATACATGATCTAAAAGAAGAGATGCAAGGCATCAAAAATGAGCAATTAGAAGCAAGGGAGATGAAAAATAAAGTAGATAGCTTTGATAGCAGGTTAGACAATGCAGAGGAGAGAATTTCCGGGGCTGAAGATAATTTAGTTATTATAGAGAAAGAACAGAAAATGAGTCAATCCAAATCTAGGAAAAATGAGAGACCACTTCAGGAGGTCCAAGATACAATTAGGAAGCCTAGTTTAAGGCTAATTGGTATTGAGGAGGGCGTGGAGAAAGAGGTCAACGGTATTGGAAATATACTTCAGGGAATCATCTCAGAGAATTTCCCAAATATCCAGAAGGGCAGGCCCATCCAGATACAAGAAGCTTTTAGAACCCCAAACAGACCTGACCAGAAAAGAACATCCCACCGCCATCGTAATTCGAACTGGATCAATAGAAACCAAAAAAAGGATCCTAAAGGCAGCCAGGGAAAAGGGTTCAGTAACCTATAAAGGAAAACCAATAAGAATAACCCCAGATTTCTCAGCAGAGACCATGCAAGCAAGAAGTGACTGGAAGCATATATGACATGCCCTTAAGTCAAATAACTACCGACCAAGAATACTGTACCCAGCTAAGCTCTCATTCATAACTGAGGGAAAAATAAAAACATTCCATTCCAGGGAAAAGCTGCAACAATATGTCCCAACAAAACCAACACTCCAGAGAATTCTGAAAGATGTTCTATACATAGAAAACCAAAATAAATGCAATATAGGGAAAGAAATGGCACCTAAACAGCATACCATCTAAGGACCACAAGAACTGTCAAGACACAGGCCCAAATAAAAGCTTTTAAAAATGGTAGGACCTAATAAATATCTCTCAATCCTAACTCTCAATATCAATGGACTTAACTCTCCAATTAAACGGCATAGGCTGTCTAGTTGGAACAAAAAGCAAGAGCCATCGTTCTGCTGTCTTCAAGAGACACATCTTACCCAAAAAAATCATCTTTTCAAAGTGGGAGGTTGGAATAAACTCTATCAAGCTAACGGCCCCCATAAACAGGCTGGAGTTGCCATCCTCATATCAGATAAAAATAGACTTCAAACTAAAATAAGTAAGAAAAGACAAAGAAGGTTACTACATACTACTAAAGGGATTTTTCCTCCAGGAAGACATAATGATTGTAAATATTACACACCCAATCCCAGAGCTCCAAACTTCATCAAGCAAACTTTACTTACACTGAAACCATAAGTAGATCGAAATACAGTGATTGTCGGTGACTTTAACACACCACTCTCACCTATGGACAGATCAACAAGGCAAAAACTCAACAGAGAAACCTTAGAACTGAACAACTATATAGACCAACTAGATCTAACAGACATCTGCGGAATATTCCACCCAGCAACAACACAATATACGTTTTTCTCAGCAGCACATGGAACATTTTTCAAAATAGATCACATCTTAGGCCATAAAACAAACCTGGACTGATTCAGAAACACTGAAATTATTCCATGCACACTCTCAGACCACAAAGGCATCAAACTGGAACTGAACACACATCTCCACCAACGAAAACCCTGTAACTCATGGAGACTGAACAACACATTGCTGAATCACCAATGGGTCATCGAAGAGATCAGAACAGAAATCCAACAGTTTATGAAATTTAACAGAAAGGAGCACACAAAATATCAACTCCTTTGGGACACAGCAAAGGCAATACTCAGAGGAAAATTTATAGCGCTGAGTGCCTACAACAACAAGTTGGAAAAATTGCAAACCAACAAGTTAATGTCTCACCTTAAGCTCCTGGAAAAAGAGCAACAAACTAACCCTAATCCCAGTAGAAGAAAGCAAATAATTAAAATCAAAGCAGAATTAAATGATTTGGAATCCAAAAAAAACTATAGAAAGAATCAACAAAACAAGGAGTTGGTTCTTTGAAAGAATTAACAAAATTGACAAGCCCTTAGCAAATCTCACCAAAAAAAGAAGAGAGCATATCGAAATCAACAAAATCACAGATGAAAATGGTAATATCACGACAGAAAATACCAAGATCCAGAATATCATGATGGAATACTTCTCAAACCTTTATGCCAACAAATTTGAGAATCTAGATGAAATGGATGAATTCCTAGCCAATATTAACATACGCACACTGAACCAAGAAGAACTAAGCCAACTCAACAGGCCTATTTCAAGCTCTGAAATAGAAATGGCAATTAGAGAACTTCCACCTAAGAAAAGCCCAGGGCCAGATGGATTCACAGCTGAATTCTATAAGGTCTTCAAAGCAGAGCTCACACCAATACTCCTCAAGCTCTTCAACGAAATTGAAAATGAAGGTTCCTTACTAAACACATATAATGAAGTCAGTATAACCCTCATCCCCAAACCAGACAGAGATTCATCAAAGAAAGAGAACTATAGACCTATATTTTTGATGAACATCGATGCAAAACTTCTCAACAAAATACTGGCCAACTGTCTACAACAACTCATCAAAAAAATTATACACTATGATCAAACTGGATTCATCACGGGGAGGCAAAGCTGGTTCAACATACGCAAATCAATTAATATAATTCAACACATCAACAGGAGCAAGGACAAAAATCACATGATTGTCTCAATAGATGCAGAAAAGGCATTTGACAAGATCCAACACCCCTTTATGTTAAAAGCTCTGGAGAAACTAGGAATCCATGGAACATTCCTCAAGGTAATAAAGGCTGTGTATGAGAAACCTACTGCTAGTATTACACTTAATGGTGAAAATCTAAAGCCATTCCCTCTAAAATCAGGAACGAGACAAGGATGCCCACTCTCTCCACTCCTCTTTAACATAGTACTAGAATTCCTAGCCAGGGCAATAAGGCAAGAAGCAAGCATAAAGGGGATCCAAGTAGGGAAAAAGGAAATAAAACTATCCCTCTTTGCAGATGACATGATTCTGAATTTAAAGAATCCTATAGACTCTACTCCCAAGCTCCTTGAGTTGATTCAAAGCTTTGGAAGAGTAGCAGGCTATAAAATCAACCCTCAAAAATCAACTGCCTTCCTTTACACCAACAGTGAGAGGAATGAGGCAATAATGAGGAAAGAAACTCCTTTCACAATAGCCTCAAAGAAAATAAAGTATCTAGGAATTAGCTTAACTAAGAATGTAAAGGACCTTTTTGACGAAAACTTTAAAACCCTAAAAAAGGAAATTAAAGCAGAACTAAGGAAATGGAAAAATCTCCCATGCTCCTGGATTGGAAGAATCAACATTGTGAAAATGACAATCTTGCCAAGAGCTATCTACAAATTCAATGCAATACCCATCAATATCCCAATGTCATTCTTTAAAGAAATAAAAGAGGCAATCCAAAATTTCATATGGAATAATAAAAGACCCCGGATAGCAAAAACACTTCTTAGCAGAAAGAACAGCACTGGAGGAATTTCAATTCCAAACTTTAGACTCTATTACAGAGCTATAATTCTGAAAACAGCTTGGTACTGGCAAAAGAACAGGCCTGAAGACCAATGGAATAGAACTGAGGACCCAGATATTAACCCACAGACCTATGGCCACCTAATCTTTGACAAGGGAGCCAAAAAAATAGAATGGAAGAAAGATAGCCTCTTCAACAAGTTGTGCTGGCAGAACTGGTTAAGCACCTGCAGAAAACTAAAGTTGGATCCTTCTTTGTCACCTTGCACTAGAATTAACTCCAAATGGATCAAAGACCTGGAGGTAAAAGCTGACACACTGAAAACTTTACAGGAAGGAATAGGAGATACACTAGGCCTCCTTGGCACAGGTCGAAACTTTCTTAATAAGGACCAAGAATCACAACAAATCAGAGAAAGGCTGGATAAGTGGGATTGCATTAAACTGCAGAGCTTTTGTATGGCAAAGGACATAGCTAGTAAACTAATCAGGAAGCCTACAGAGTGGGAGAAGATCTTCACCAACCAAACAACGGACAAAGGCCTCATATCTAAAATATATCAACAACTCAAAAAATTGAATCACTCCAAAACTAACCTCCAAAGTAACAACCATCCCATTAAAAAATGGGCCAAAGACTTAAAGAGAGTCTTGTCTGAAGAAGAAACAAAAATGGCCTATAGACACATGAAGAAATGCTCAACATCTCTGGTCATAAAAGAAATGCAAATCAAAACAACTCTAAGATTCCACCTCACTCCATTTAGAATGGCCAGGATCAGGAAAACGAATAACAACAGATGCTGGAAGGGATATGGCCAGAAGGGATCACTACTACACTGTTGGTGGGAGTGCAAACTCGTTCAACCACTATGGAAAGCAGTATGGCAGTGCCTCAAAAGGCTAAACATAGAACTCCCCTATGACCCAGCAATTCCACTACTTGGCATTTACCCAACCATCCAGAAACAAGGACATACTAAACCCACTAGCACAACAATGTTCATTGCAGCACTATTCACCATAGCAAAGATATGGAACCAACCTAGATGTCCCTCAGTTGATGAGTGGATCAACAAGATGTGGTATTTGTACACAATGGAATTCTATGCTGCTGTCAGAAAGAATGACATTGCCCCATTTGTTTAGGAAATGGAAAAACTTAGAAAAAATCATATTAAGTGAAGTGAGCCAGACTCAAAGGAACTTAGGCTCAATGGTTTCCCTCATTCGTCATAATCAGTAGAAACCTTGGGCTCTACTAGTAGAGATCTGCAATAGAGCAAAATCTTGATACATAAGGCCATATAATGTGAAGCTAATTGAAAGGACCTCCAGGATATTGAAACAAAAGCCATATAATGAATGATTTTTGTCCTTAATGTACTATGTTGTCTCTCATCTCCTTTGCTGTCTCTTGGTTATCTCATATTGGTATAGTATCTCACTTTGTTATCTGATATATTGAATTTATTTGTATTTGGATATCTGAAATTTGATAGGGAAGGGGGGAAAACCAAGACGGGTGGGGGGTGTGGGGGGGGGGAGGGAAATGGTACCAAGACATGTGAAAGGGTATCAATGTATGTGAATTAATGCACCATCTATCTGGCAAATATCATGTAACCCTTTTACTAATTACAATAAAAAAATAAAACACTTCCTAAGACTTCATGAAAATCAGATAATGTGTAATACACATATAAAAAGGCCATCTAAGGATCTTCAGAGCATGTGACATAGTTTATCTCCTTAAGAAGTAGTGCTTTAGTTGATGAGTGGATCAACAAGTTGTGGTATTTTTACACAATGGAATTCTATGCTGCTGTCAGAAAAAAATGACATCAACCCATTTGTTAGAAATGGAAAGACTTAGAAAAAATCATATTTAGTGAAGTAAGCCAGACTCAAAGGAACTTAGGCTCAATGGTTTCCCTCATTTGTCATAATCAGTAGAAACCTTGGGCTCTACTAGCAGAGATCTGCAATAGAGCAAAACCTTAATACATAAGGCCATATAGTATGAAGGTAATTGAAAGACCTCCAGGATATTGAAACAAAAGCCATATAAAGAATGATTGTTGTCCTTAATGTACTATGTTATCTCTCATCTCCTTTGCTGTCCCTTGGGTATCTCATATTGTAAGAGTACCTCACTTTGTTATCTGATATATTGAATTTATTTGTATTTGATTATTTGAAATTTGATAGGGAAGGGGGGAAAACCAAGATGGGGGGTAGTGGGGGGAAGGGTAAAGGGTACCAAGACATGTGAAAGGGTATCAATGTATGTGAATTAATGCACCTTCTATATGGAAACTATCATGTAACCCTTTTATTAATTACAATAAAAATATTAAAAAAAAAGAAGTAGTGCTTTTCAGAACTGAGGAAGTGGAAAATCCTACCATATTCCTGGAATGGAAGAATTAACATCATGAAAATGGCAATGCTGCCAAGGGCTATCTACAAATTCAAGGCAAAACCTATCAAAATCCCAATATAACTCTTTAATAAAATAGAAGAAGCAATCAAAAAATTCATATGGAATAATAAAAGACCCTGCATTGCAGAAACAATCCTTAGCACAAAGAACAACACTGGAAGAATATCAATAGCAAACTTTAGACTCTATTACAGCTTGATACTGGCACAAGAACAGGCCTAAGGACCAATGGAAAAGAACTGAAGACCCAGAAATTAACCCACAGACCCTTGGGCACCTTATCTTTGATAAGGGAGCCAAAAAATATAGGATGGAAGAAAGACAGCCTCTTCAATAAATGGTGCTGGCAGAACTGGTTAAGCACCAGCATAAATCTAAAGTTGGATCCTTCTATGTCTCCCTGCACCAGGATTAATTCCAAATGCATCAAAGACATTGAGGTAAAAGCAGATACCCTGAAAAACTTACAAAAAGGAATAGGAGATACACTAGGTCTCCTTGGCACAGGTCAAAACTTTCTTAATACACACCCAGAAACACAACAAATTAAAGAAACATTGGACAAATAGGACTTCATTAAACTGCAGAACTTCTGTAAGGCAAAGAACATAGCTAGCAAATTAAATAGAAAGCCTACAGAGTAGGAGAAGATCTTCACTAACCATACAACAGACAAGGGCTTCATATCTAAAATATACCTACAGCTCAAAAAATTGAATTTTTCCAAACCAAATCTTCAGGGAAACAATCATCCCATTAAAAGGTGGGCTAAAGAGAGATTTCTCTGAAGAGAAAATAAAAATGGCCTATAGACAGATGAAGAAATGCCCTGGCATCCCTGGACATAAAAGAAATACAAAGCAAAACAACTTTGAGATTCCACCTCACTCAAGTTAGAATGGCCATTATCAAGAAAGCTAGTAACAACAGATGCTGGAGGGGATGTGGCCAGGAGGGATTACTACTACACAGCTGGTGGGAGTGCAACCACTATGGAAAGCAGTATGGTGGTTCCGCAAAAGACTAAACATCGAGCTCCCCTGTTACCCAGCAATTTCATTCCTTGGCATTTACCCATTCGTCCAGAAACAAGGACATACTAAATCCACTAGCACAAATGATGTTCATTGCAGCACTATTTATCATAGCAAGGATATGGAACTAACCCAGATGCCCCTCAGTAGATGATTAGATCAACAAGTTGTGGTATTTATATATAATGGAATTCTATGCTGCTGTCAGAAAGAATGACATCGCCCCATTTGTAAGGAAATGGAAATACTTGGAAAAAATCATATTAAGTGAAGTAAGCCAGATTCAAAGGAACATAGGCTCAATGGTTTCCCTCATTTGTAATAATTATTACACATCTAGGACTTTCCGTGCATAGGATTACAATAGGTCTAAAGTTATGTACATATGGTCATATAGGATGACACTAAATGAAATGAACTCTAGGATATGAAAACAAGAGGTTTATCTTGTGTGATTGCTGTTCTTAATGTACTATGTTGTTTCTCTTCTCTTTTTTTCCCTTATGGTTAATCTCATGTTTTTACTGTATCTGACTTTTTGTTGTCTGGTATATTGTTGTATGTTTCTTTTTTCAAATAGGGAAGCGAAGAGGGGGGAACAAAATGTTTGAAAAAGGGTGTGGGAAGGAAAATGGGGGCAAAAACATGAGAAGGGGCATCAATATGTGAGAAGTAATGCACCTATTACTTAATGAATGTAAGTATAACCCCTCTATATATTATCCTGACAATAAAATAAAAAAGAATAGAATTAGATAATTGTTCCCCAAAACTTTACTGAGACCTCATGGTAGAAAGAGGTATTATGAAAGTGCTTAGAAATAGTTTTTGTTTAGTGAACTATAAAAATTATTCATAGAAATGCATATGAATTTTGCATTGTTATTATAAAGGTGATGCATAAAGTAGTTATAGTTACATAAGTCGGATAATGAATACATTTCTTTTTGACTAGTGTCACTTCGTCCCTTGTTTTCTCCCCAAGTTTTTCCACCCAACTCCCCTGACCCACAATTATATAGCTCATTTTCAATAGAGTGTCTAGTGAGTATCACTGCTGTGTTTCCAGAAACAGTGCCATCCTGTATTAAAAGAGACATCTTCAATATGAATTTAAAAGAAACTTTCTTGCATTCAAACTTCTTTGGGAAGAAAACAGCCAGAGAAAATTATTCGGCTACAATCATGAGTTAATTTAGCAAAAGAAAAGAGAACAGAGAATGTAACCAAGGGCCATGGAAAATTATTGCAAAGTTGTAGGACAATGAAGAAATCAAAAGTCTGGCAATATATATTCTTGACTGCATTTCTAAATGGACCATGTTTCTTGTTTATATTTAATTTCCTTTTTCTTCCTTTCCTTTTACAATTTTCTTATACAGATACATATATCTATTGCTCTTTTTGGATATGTATTTTTACATTGCTTATTTATTAGTTTATTGAATATGTTTAGATTTTGAGGAGAGATACTCTTGATTCCCCTTGACTCAAGTTGTGACTTGGTCACAACAGACAACAGACAAATTGTAATGTAGTATTTTAGGACATATTATGGAGTCTACCAGTGTATTTTGCATGTGAGATAATTTCAGTTAGTGATGGAATTTAATTTCTTCATCTTTTAAATACTGCTACCATTAATGGTTCTCTGTGAGGAACAGAATGTGACATTCTAGGCTGAAAAATTCCAATACTGGAGCACTACTTCCTCCCAAGTGTCTATCACTGTGGGGCACATCACATCAGGGAAATGGCTTGGGACCACACCTGGTTGAGATGGTGCCTGCTGCCCGTTTGGAAGGCATGGCTGTGGTTGCATTCTCCCCTGGCCCTGCCCACCTTTATGCTGATTGGCTCCTGCATAATGTTTTCCAATGTCTCAAAGAATTATTCCATTATTTGAAAGAGAAACTGGTTAATAGGAGTTTTCTGATTCTAAAATCTGCATTAAAAAAATCTGGTATTGTAATGCATAAAGCTGTTTACCTTGTAAACATTATATTCTGTTTAGTCCAGAGGCATTGGGAAATTTAGAATTTATTTCCTTGAGTTAAAGTTTGGAGATAAGTATCAAAATGTAAATGTAAATTTGTTTATCAGTGTCAGAAGCTTTGCCTGCCTGTCTCTTAAAACTGTTTAGATAATCAAATGCCAAGAGAAAGGACCGAGAGAACTTAAGATAGTCCTGTGTGACCATCTTTGGGGGTGAGAAGTGAAGTGGCAAAGGTGCAGCTCTGGGTAAGATAAGCTGGCACAAAGGCTGGTCAGACTGAGTGGACCGTCTTTGTCCTTCTTCCTTGCAGACTGACACTGGAAATCTGATGGTAAAGTAGGTGATATGATTAGTATTTCTTAAACTTGCCCCCTAATCATTCAAGTCAGATCTCTGCCTTGTGAACTGACTCACTTAAATTGGAGAGGGATGACTCAAAGATTCCCCCTGGTCCCTGTAAACACTTAAAATTTTTTTCAGACTTGGAATATTAAAAACTTAACTAATAAAAGGGGAGGCAACCTCCATGATCAATTGAGGACAACCATGCTTATCCTAAATATTTTGAATTTTTCCAAGGATCAGCCTCTGACTGCCTTTCAGAGACATTGGTCTAATCAGACACCTTATTTAAAGGTTGAAGTCTATTGGAGAGATCCTCTTACTGGATCATGGAGAAGCCCTGATCCCCTCATTAGTGTGGGGAGAGGATTTGGATGTGACTTCCCAGTGGGAGAACCACACCCAATTTGGGTACCGGCTAGAGATTTAAAATATTGTCAGCAAACTAAAAAATAATTACCCAAGGCACCCCCTCTTGAGGTATGACTTTCCTTCTCCCTCTCGCTCACAGGAATGAGGAAACCATACCGGACACTCTGCTTAGTTGTGGTTGGATCCCTCAGCTGCCTTCCTTCTCCTCATTCTGGGCATCATTATCCACGCCACCCACAAAGACACTAGTTTGGACCTGCAATCTCAACTTGATTCCCTGGCTGCAGTAGTCCTCCAAAATTTTCGAGGCCTTGATCTGCTTAAAAAGGCTGCAGGAGGTTCTCAAATGCCTCCAAAATGAACTTGTTGCAAACTTTCTATGGACTGGACTAAATGGTTGGCTCCCTTACTTTCTCCCCTTTGTGGGTGGGCCCCTTGGTTACAGTGGTTTTTGTATTCACATTCAGACCTTGTGTGATCAATAAGCTCCTTCAGTTTCTTAGAGATCAGGATCAGGTTAAAGCTGTTCAGCTAATGGTGGTCTGTCAACAATATGCTGTGCTATGAAATGGCAGACTAGGAACCCTATGAGGTTGGCTCTGGCCCTTAACCAGGATGTACAGGTGTACAAAAGGGTTTCCTTTACTGGCGATGGCCATCCCCCCTATTTAAAATCTCCATTTGGGTCTCCCAACCCTACAGGTGAATTGCCTGAAGAGCTAGAGTGGTAGTCAGTGACTGGTAAGATCCCCAGAGGGGGGACAACCTAAGGCAGGCACACTCTCAAGTAAGGAAAACACCTGCTTAATAAAACAAAAAGGGGGAGATGTGGGTCATGTCACATCAGGGAAATGGTTTGGGACCGCACCTGGCTGAGATGGTGCCTGCTGCCCCATTGGAAGGCGTGGCTGTGGTTGCATCCTCCCCTGGCCCTGCCCACCTTTATGTTGATTGCCTCCTGCATCCTATTTTAGCCCAATGTACTTCCAGAATAAATGAGTTCTTGCCTTGACGAGTCTCCCTGGCGCGTCTGAGAGTCCTCCCTCTGGCGAGGGAGGGCAGGGAGCAGGCAGCCAGCCAGCACTTTCCTTTCTTGGCCTCATCTTATTTGGGGCGTGCTCTCTCTGTCCCTCTTGCAGGTCAGGAGGCAAGAAGGACTAAAACCCCGACATATCACAACCTTCATTTTGGAAATCCAGGTGTCAAATATTAAGAAAACGCAGCCACTTACAGAAGCTGGTGGGTAATTCCTCTGATCATTCTGGAGGGACTTACTTGTGAATATGAAATGGCTCTCCAGCAAGGTGAGATGACTGACAAATTTTTCCAAAATGTTCATGCACTTATGCAATGGGACTTCTAATCTCTCTGTGCATATTTGGACAGAGGAAGGTGAGTTTTTGGGGTTGAGAGAAGGAATGGCAGTAAATCAGTCAGTTCCCTAGAGTTCAATTTGGCAAGAAAGATGATCTATTAAATGAAACACAGAACCCCCTTGATAATCTCATCACTGAAGGAGAGAATTCTCGTAGTAAGAAAACATAAAACACATACTGTGGGATAGTCAGTAAAGAAGATTTGAAGCATATAGATTTTTCATTATGAAGGTAGAGTTACAAAGTAGAAATACTGTTGGACGTGGTGGCTAACGCCTGTAATTCTAGCTACTCAGGAGGCTCAGATTTGAGGATCTTGGTTCAAAGTCAGCCTAGGCACTAAAAAGACCATGGGACACTTATCTCCAATTAATAACCAGAAAACCAGAAGTGGCACTGTGGTTCAAGGGGTAGGGCGGTAGCCTTGAGCTGAAGAACTCAGGGAGAGCACCCAGGTGCAGAGTTGAAATCCCATGACTGACAGGAAAAGAAAGAAAGGAAGAAAGAAAGAAAGAAAGAAAGAAAGAAAGAAAGAAAGAAAGAAAGAAAGAGAGAGAAAGAAAGAAATATTGATGCTTCTCCCCTCATAAAATATACAAGCTCCATTACATATACAAATATTATGCGCAAACACAATATGTGCCCAAAGAAAGAACCCATAGCCAATACATTTCTCTACAGAGAATTTAGGCATCCCATGAAGACAGAGAAAGGAAACACCTAAAGTGTTTAAAATATAGCTGTTTATAGGAACATGTACTGACTTCTTTCTCTCTTTTTCTTTTTTTGCCAGTCCTGGGCTTGGGCTCAGGGCCTGAGCACTGTCCTTGGGCTTTCTCAAGGCTAGAGCTCTACCACTTGAGCCATGGTACCACTTCTGGCTTTTTTCTATGTATGAGGTACTGAGGAATTGAACCTGGGTGTTCATGCATGCTAGGCAAGCACTCTACCACCAGGCTAAACAACCAGTCCCTGACTTCTCTGACATACCATATTAACACTAGGAAAAGATAACTGAATCAGCTATATTAATTTCAGATAAATTACATTTCTAGGCAAAGAATATTTCCAGGGATAAAGAGGATCCTTTAAAAATGAAAACTCAAGGGCTTGGGTGTGACCTGGTGATAAAGTGCCTAGCATGCACAAAACTCTGGGTTTGATTCCTTGGCCCTGAGTTCAAGCACTAGGACTGCAAAAAAAAAAAAGAAGAAAAAAGAAAAAAAGATTCAGAGAGAGAGAAAGAAAAATAAAATTTAAGCCAGGTGCCAGTACTTTGCACATACAATCCTAGCTACTCAGGAGACTGAGATCTGAGAATCCTGGTTTGAAGCCATCCTGGGCATGAAAGCCTATGAGATTTTTTATCTTCAATTAACCACCAGAAAACAGGAAGTGACACTGCTGCTCAAGGTGGTAGAGTTGTAGCTTTAAGCAAGAAAGCTAAGGTACAGTGCCCTGGCCCTGGGTTCTAACCCCACAATGATAACTCAGTTTATCAAAATACTTAGTTGCTGAGTTTTAAAATGTCTAATGACAGGAAAGAGGCAATGCTCAAGTGGTACAGACTGAGCAGACTAAATGAATGTGAGACCTGGAGCTTAAAATATAACAATAACAGCAGTAATGCCAATAACCATGACTAAAGAAAACTTGGTAGATCTGTGTAACGAAATAAAAAACATTTCTAGTATAATTAGAAAAGTTAAAACTCCTCAACAGCTAATTAAACACATAGGCACAAAATGGTGAAGACTCTGATAATCTAAAGAGTCCTAGTAGCTAAATTTATCAGAATGAGATTCAACCGCAGTAGAATACACAACTTTTCCAAGTTCATACAAGATAGATCATCTTATAATAATAAAATATGCCCCAGTATATGTGCAAAAATATTTGAAGTAGTACAAAATATACTCAGAGCACAATTGAATTAAACTATAAACCAACACCAGAAAATCCTTAGAAGCAATCTTTAATGAAAGAAACCTTTCTAAATAATACACAGAATTGAGAGAAAATCACAAAGAAAATCAGAAACTGTTCTAAAATGAATGACAATGGAAACACAATGTAACAAAGTTTGTAGAGTGCAATTAAATGCTTAAAAGAAACCTTTCTAGCACAATATGCCTGTAAAAGGAAAAATTTTTAAAGAACTAGGTTTATATCATAGAAAACTACCCCAAAATAATTATACTAAAGGAAGTCTTTAAAAAGGAGAATATAATAAAATTGAAAAAGAGAAGCAAACAATTTTATTACTAGCTATTTATTAAAAGTCCAATAAATGTTTTTAATGCATAGTTAGACAAACTAACAAGAGAACTGTGTCTGAAAAATCTAGGCTATCTGGAAAAGGAGAGAAAACAAGCAAGAAATAAGAAGTGCAGAGACCAAAGAGGTTTGGTCTCTATGGATCTTACAGTAAGTGAATAAGAAAATCAACCAATATTATGCTCATATGATTAATTGTTTTGATGAATCACAAAAATGATTTGAAAAGTGCATATTACCAAAGCTCACTCAAAAAGAAATTAATAACTTAATTAGTCCTATATCTATTAAAGGAATTGGACTTTTAGGTGAATGTATTTCTATAAGGACTATTCTAAGCCTGAATGACTTCACTAGTCAAAATTTTTTAGAGTCAGTGGTGTGTTCTTTATTTTAATTAACGTGACAATGCACAATAGAATTTTATGCTTTGTTTGTGCTTTTTTTTGCCAGGATAATGTATAGAGGAGTTGTAGTTACACTAGTCAGTTGCATTCTCACACACTGATTACTGGTGAAATTTTACTGTATATCTAATAAAGGAATAATGTAAATTCTGTGCAACCTTCTTCTAAAACCTAAATGGAAAGGAGCCCTTTTCAATTACTTTTTGAAGTTAACATTCTCCTGATAAAACCCCAAAAATGAAAAGATAAAAGGTAAAGTAAATAGTTCATTACTTCTCATACATTGATACCCCTTCTCATTTTTTTGTCCTGGCATCTACTACCTGTCAAATGCAACTGTAACCCCCCTATACATTATCCCAACAATAAAATAAAATAAAAAGGTAAAGTAAAAAAACAGAACAATATCATTTAGTGGAATTCTTTGTATTAGCAAACTAAAAGGGAAAAATCATATGGTCATTTAAATAATTGCAGAAAATGGTTTCACAAAACTCTATTATCTATTCATGAGAAAATAATCCTCAACACAGAAGAACTCTCTCAACATAATAAACAGCTTTTATGAAAAACCTACAACTCACTTCAATCTTTGTAATGACAAAAACACATCTTAGAAAAACTACAGCAAGAAACGATGCCAGCCCTCTTTCTCTTCAGAACTGTACTGCTATACACAGTATAACAGGCAAGAGAAAGAAATAAAATGCATCCACAATATAAGGGAAGAAGAAATGAAGAAATGTAGTCTTTTCAAAGATAATTGCTTATGAAAATCTTATATAATATATAAAAATGCTGATATAATGAATAAGGTTACTAGATTTAAATAATAGTGGGCTACATAAGAAATTTTGTTATTTTCCTATATTCTAGCAATAATAAACCAAACATGTAACATTAATAATAACATCAATAATGCCAAGATATTGAAATACCTAGCTATAAATTTGATAAAATATGTGAAGTCCTTGTACACTAAGAATTATAAAATGTTCTCAGAATTAAAGATCACCTACATTATTTAAAGAGACATGCCTTATTTATTGAAAATACAACAATTAATTTAAAGTCATACTGTGAATATCATACACATAATGTTTATCCAAACTGACATACAAATTAAAATACCATTCCGATGAAAATAACTAGTTAGTTTTTTGTTGTTGTAGTTTTTGTTTTTGCCAGTCCTTGGGCTTGAAGTCAGAGCCTGAACACTGTGCCTGAACTTCTTTTGCTCAAGGCTAGCAAACTACCAATTGAACTACAGCACACTTCTGGCTTTTCTGTTTATATAGTACTGAAGAATTGAACCCAGAACTTTATGCACGTTAGGCAAGCCCTCTACCACTACAAATCCTACCACATTCTCAGACTAGATTTTTTTGGCAGTTATACAAAAAATAATTTGTGGAGATACCTAACACTAAATTTTATCTGTAAGTGTGGAGGCTCTAGGTTGGCTAAAATAACTTTGAAAGAGAATTGTATATAACTATTACTATATAATATCAAATTCAGTATATAAATTTAAATCCCAATATGGTTCCCTATAATTGACTAGAATGCCCACATAGGCAGCATTATTGACTGACTTTTTAGTTAGATAAATGATTATTATGTGTAACTAAAGAAAATAAATTGATGGACATTACAAACAAAAAGTAAATATCTCAAAATAGGTGTCTCCGTGTTATTCCACATACTATGAATGGGTAATTCAACATGAATCATATACCAACAAATGAGAACCAAGTTTATATTTCCAAGAACTTAGGACAATGTCTCAGACACAGGATTTTGTAGCATGTTCTCGTATACAACAGGAAAAGCAGGAAATATTGAAAAATAAAATCAAGACAGTGTTTTCAAGCAAGACCAAAAACTTTGGTTCTTTTCAAGATATTATTACAAAAAATGAAATAGATACAGATTGCATGTCATATATCTGACAAAGAACTTAAGCCTTAACTATTCAAATAACTCAGAAGACAAGCAGAAAACAAATAATCCAAAATGAAAACAGAAAACTTATTTGAAAACATATTTCCCAGAGTGCACAGTATCCAAACAGAAAATAACAACAGAACAATATGCAGAACACAATCATTAAAAATGCAAATTCTACATCATTGAGATATTCTTTCATATCTATCAGTGGCCCGCACCTGTAATTCTAGCTATTTGAGAGGCTGGTACAGGAAGATTGCAGTTTGTGGAGGGCTGGGGTATAAACCATGTGGGATGTCATCTCAACTAACAGCTGAGTGTCTGGCCATGCTAGGCATCCCACAAATAATAGGAAGTACGACTAAGAGGATTGTGGCTCAGGTAGGCTTGGGGGAAAAAAAAGTAAGGCTCTACCTCAAAAATAATTTAACCATGAAGACGTAGAGCTGCGCTTCAAGTGGAAGAATGCTTGCCTAGCAAACTCAAAGCTCTGAGTTCAACCTCTAGGGCGGCAAATAAATAAATAATAATATGCTTGGCAGTAAAAATGAGTTAAATATTCCCCTAGTAGACTACTCAGATATTGTGCTTTTCAGTATTTGAGATAGATAATTGAAAACATATATACACATAGACTTGTTCATGAATATTCATAGACATTATTTATAATAGCCAAAAACTATATTAGAAGCACCCAAATAATCCATCAATAGGTGAACGATTAAACAAAGTGGGATGTATCTGTAACATGGAATGTTACACAGTAATAGAAATGAAACAGCAATCATAATAAGCAATAATGCACATATCAGTGACTACTGATATGAAAGAAAATATATTTCCTTTCTACAATTATCTGAAACTCTGAAAAATGAGAACTATCCGAAAAGAAAGCCTATCAGTAGCAGCCCATGGTTGTGCATGGGGAAAGGAAAGCAAAGATTGTGAAGGAATGTGATTGTCTAGGAGTTTTGGATATGCTTGTTATCTTGAATATAGTGATGGATTCATGAGTGTTAACATATGTCAAAGCTTATCTGAATATTTTAAATGTACAAATTATTTTTCTCAATACATCTGTAAAGAGAAATGATTAAATTAGCTTGTCAAAAGATGCAATTAAAAGAGAAAATATTTTCCACACATACAGCCATGGACTTAGAAGTAGAATATGTGTATATACATTTATATGTGTGTTACTAAAATATATAACAAATACATAATATAAATAAACAATCTAGTTGATCCAATTTTTCAATGAGTGAATATTGATAGGCACTCCATTAAAGAAGTTGTACAAGTTTTCATTGGATAGAAAATGTTACTCAGTTTCCTTGCTTTCAAGGGAAACTTAGGAAAATGGGGTGGAGGGGAGAAGTAGAATATGATCAAGGTACATTGTGTGCATCTATGAAAAGCTCAGAATGAAACTTATTTCAAAATTGTGAGAAAGACAAAAAACTATGGAGGAGGATAAAATGAGTAATAGAAGGAGTGAATATGATGAAAATAAATTACATTCATTTATGGAAATACCACAGTGAGGCCCTCATATTGTATAATTAATATGCAGTAATTAACGTACAGGGGCATACACTATGGGAAGACACTCATCAAGTCAGCTTGGCAAGTGTATAGAAAAACTGGAACATATTCCAGTGCTGGTGTGTGATTGATTGCTGAAATTCTGAAAAATGGTCAAAATCTACTCAAGCTGAACAGGACTACAGGTTTTGACCCAGTAATTTCAATTCTAGTCATTTGCCAATGAAAATGAATATTAATATCCACCTGAACATGTGTAAATGATCTTCACAGTGGTTTTATTTACCAGAGTACTAGTCTGGAAGCAAAGAAATATCCAAGTAATTTAGATAAAGGAAATAGTAGAATGCTACATGGAACCAAAAATGAACTACAGTTTCACAAGGCAAGATAAAGATAGACCTAATGTTGAATACAGACAGAGAATTATGCACTAGGTTGTTTTATTAAGATGACATTTTTTTGAGAACTGTTATTTTAAGAAATTCATAAGGGTAGCTTACGGGAGTAGAAAATGACCCAGTTACATGTGTTTGTGTTATTTAAAATATTAAACACTACATTTAAGACGTTTGGGCCCATTGTATCTTGAATACATATATATGTGCACATACTTACATGGATGTAGAATACACATAAATATATATACACATAAATGTACATGTATTTTTGTGTGTTTTGGTTCTGAACTCAGAGCCTAGAGGCTATTTCTTAGCCTTTTCCCTCAAGGCTTGGGATCTACCTCTTAAGCTGTATTTCCACTTCTAGCTTGAGATCAGAGTCTCAATGAATTTTTTGGATGACTTTGAACAATGATCCTCAAATCTCAGGCTCCTGAGTAACTAGAATCACAGGCATGAGCTACCGGCACCTCATCTTTTCCTTCTATGACCTACTAATTGAAGTAATGCAGAGAATACCTTAATCTATAGGTATTTATTAATAACTTTTTTTGTCAGTCATGGGGCTTGAACTCTGGATCTGGGTGCTGTCCCTGAGCTGTTCATCTCAAGACTATCCCTCTATCACTTGAGCCACAGCATCACTTCCTATGCATAACTTTTTATGATTAGAATGAGTTTTTTTAAATTCTAAGTATTACTGGTTTGTGAATATAATCATTTCTTAGTAAAATTCTTGAGTAATGCATTCATAATCACTTATCTCTTTTTTCATATTTTTATTGTAATTAATAGAAGTGTTACATTATATTCACCAGATAGAAGGTACATTACTTCATGAATATTGATACCTTTTCTCATATCATGGTCCCCATTTCCCTCCCCTCCTCCACCCCGAACAACTTGATTTCCCCTCTTCCCTCTCCTTTTTCAAATAACCAATTAAGCATATATAAAATGTATCAGATAAGAAGGTGAAATATTGTAACAATATGAGATAACCAAGGGACAGTAAAAGAGATGAGAGATAACATAGCACATTAAGGAAAACAATCATTCATTATATGGCTTTTGTTTCTTTATCCTGGAGGTCCTTAGATTTAGCATCATACTATATGGCCTTATGTATCTAGATTTTGCTCTATTGTGAATCTCTGCTAGGAGATCCCAAGGTTTCTACTGATTATGACAAATGAGAGCAACCATTGAGCCTATGTTCCTTTGAATCTGGCTTACTTCACTTAATATGATTTTTTCTAACTCTTTCCATTTCCTTACAAATGGGGCAATGTCGTTCTTTCTGACAGCAGCATAGAATTCCATTGTGTATAAATACCACATCTGAGGGACATTGGGTTGGTTCCATATCTTTGCTATGGTAAATAGTGCTGCAATGAACATCGTTTTGCTAGTGGATTTAGTATGTCCTGTTCCTGGACGATTGGGTAAATGCCAAGTAGTGGAATTGCTGGGTCATAGGGGAACTGTATGTTTAGTCTTTTGAGGAACTGCCATACTGCTTTCCATAGTGGTTGATTGAGTTTGCACTCCCACCAACATCCCTCCTGGCCACATCCCCTCCATCATCTGTTGTTATTAGTTTTCTTCATCCTGGCCATTCTAAGTGGTGTAAGGTGGAGTCTTAGAGTTGTTTGCTTTGCATTTCTTTTATAACAACAGATGTGGAGCATTTCTTCATGTATATAGGCCATTCTTATTTCTTCTTCGGAAAAGACTTTCTTTAAGTCTTTGGCCCATCTTTTAATGGGATGGTTGTTTCTTTGGAGATTAATTTTGGAATGTCATAATCACTGATCTCCTTTTCTCCATGTAAGGGCATCCTGTGTAGGATATCCATAAAAATCATTTAAGGTCTCTTGTTGCGTTAAATGTTTGCAGATTGATCTGTTTTCTCTTCTTGTCTTTCAATCCTTCTTTGACTTCTTGCAGAACTTTATTTGAGATATTGTTTGGCCAAACTATTACTTAATGGCAATAACCCTTAGTCACAAGATGGCCTACCCTCTCTGCTAAAGGCGCGTGCGGAGGGCTGAAATCCCTTCTGGATGTTGGGCAATTGCAGTATGTCAACCTTAAACATGTTCTCCAGGGAAGTATAGATCAAATTGGATAAAAATATGTGAATTTCCCTGCATTGGCTCCAACAGAGAACCATGGGCTTGGATCTATGTGGCCTTTCCAGAGATGTGAAGAGCCAATGTTGAAACTGTACTTTAAAGAGCACTAAAGTTAAATTCACAAGCTAGGGAACAACTTGTTTTAACAGCAATGAGCTCTGGCATGGCAAACGCTTCTCTGTGGTGACTTACATACTTATTCAGTGATTTAGACTGCTTCTCTGGCACGGGTCAAATGGCATATTAACATGGGATCTAATCCTTTCTCACTCTGTAGGCTATGGCTCAGTGTGATATTGGCACCATATTAAGCTTCATTAACCCTACAACACTTTGCCTTCTACTCCTGGCACTCTCCTGCAGGCTGCAGGCAGTAACCCATGAGTAATCTGATTACCTACAACCGACTGTAGCCACATGGAATGAAGGCTGACTACAGGGTGGAACACAATTACAGTCTTTTGAGATTCAATTAGAAAGCTGTTGGTAGGGCTTCCTTCAAAATTCTGAAACCAGCTCCAATAACCCCCTGTGAGCGTATGTGTTTCTTTAAGAACTCATAATAAACAATGAACTTAAAAACGTCACCTGTGTCTTGTATGCCTTTTCAGAATTTGTCCTCCGGAAGCGCATAATAAACTAGGTTTGCAGTTGGAATAATAATGACTATTTCCACAGACTCTACCTGGGATGGCTCTTGTATTCTTCAAAGGAGGGTTATTGTTCATTTCCTCCACAAAATTATTCTGCTCTTAGACTTCTTTGTGAGTAAATATTAAAAAATAAATGCTACTTAGCTGAGTGCTAGTGGCTCATGCCTGCAATCCTAGCCACTAAAGAGGCTGAGATTCAGAGGCTCATGGTTTGAAGCCAGTGTGGTCAGAAAAGATTGCAAAATTTCATCTTCAAAATTATCAGCAAAAGGCAAAGCTGGAGGCATGGTTCAAGTGGTAGGATACCAGACAAGTAAGTGCAAGGCCTTAAAATCAAATCAGAGTACTGACAATAAAACTGTGCATATAAATGCAAGTTAATGAAGCAGAACATTATCAAAGGCTAATTTTCCTCAAGTAATTTCCAAGATTAAGAAAATATGATATTCTGGGTTAGATTCTGCCATCTTGAGATACAGAAAGATTTATTATTATATATGTACATATATATGTATACACACATATATATTCTTTGCTTGAGGCAACAAAAGCATGTACTAAAATACATGCTGAAAGAAGAACCATATTAATATGATGCTTCAAGTATTTAAACTATATTTAAAGTGTTAGCTTACTGTATAATTTTGTCCCCCAATATGATTTATTTATTTATTGTTGAAATTTCCTTTTCTTTTCTTTATGGGACACACAGACTAAAAATGGACTTTTCGGGCATAGTAGATTAAAATCTTGGCTTTAGCAAATCCGTGTCACATTGGATGTTATTTAATTTTTTATGTCAATGATTTTCTTCTTTGAATAGGAGAAAATCACTGCTGACAGTGTTGTAATAATTAACAGCTCATGATGGAGGGGACATATGGCTTAGGATGTAGTAACCATTCAATACATGTACCTTTCTTCCTTAGTAAATTTATACATGCTATTGGAAATTGCCTAGATTTATTGCAAGTTCATAGCTTTGTTTTATTTTATGTTTTTTTTCTATTGTATATCTCTGTTAGGAGAGCTCAAGGTTTCTACTGATTATGACAAATGAAAGAAACCATTGAGCCTATGTTCCTTTGAGTCTAGCTTACTTCACTTAATATGATTTTTTCTAAGTCTTTCCATTTCCTTAAATATGAAGTGATGTCATTCTTTCTGATAGCAGCATAGAATTCCATTGTGTATAAATACCACATCTTATTGATCCACTCATCAACTAAGGGGCATCTAGGTTGGTTCCATATCTTTGCTGTGGTAGATAGTGCTGCAATGAACATCACTGTGCTAGTGGATTTAGTATGTCCTTGTTTCTGGACCATTGGGTAAATGCTAAGTAGTGGAATTGCTGGGTCATAGGGGAGCTGTATGTTTAGTCTTTTGAGGAGCTGCCATACCACTTTCCATAGTGGATGAACGAGTTTGAACTCCCACCAACAGTGTAGTAGTGATCCTTCCTGGCCACATCCCCTCCAGCATCTGTTGTTATTAGATTTCTTGATCATGGCCATTCTAATTGGAGTAAGGTGGAATCTTAGAGTTGTTTTGACGCATTTCTTTTATCGCCAGAGAGAGATATCGAGCATTTCTTCATGTGTCTATAGGCCATTCTTATTTCTTCTTCAGAAAAGGCTCTCTTTAAGTCTTTGGCCCACTTTTTAATGGGATGGTTGTTTCTTTGGAGATTAGTTTTGGAGTGATTCAAGTTTTTGAGCTATTGATATATTTTAGATATGAGGCCTTTGTCTGTTGTAATTGTTAGTGAAGATCTTCTCCTACTCCGTAGGCTTTCTAGTTAGTTTGCTAGCTATTTCCTTTGTCATACAGAAGCTCTGCAGTTTAATGCAGTCCCATTTATCCAGACTTTCTCTGATTTGTTATATTTCTTGGTCCTTATTAAGAAAGTTTCGACCTGTGCCAAGGAGACCTAGTGTATCTCCTATTCTTTATTGTTAAGTTTTCAGTGTATCTGCTTTTACCTCCAGGTCTTTGATTGATTTGGAGTTAATCCTGGTGCAGGGAGACAATGAAGGATCCAACTTTAGTTTTCTGTAGGTGCTTAACCAGTTCTGCCAGCACCACTTGTTGAAGAGGCTGTCTTTTTTCCATTATGTTTTTTTGACTCCCTTATCATAAATTAGTTGGCCCTAGGTCTGTAGGTTAATAGCTGGGTCCTCAGTTCTATTCCATTGGTCCTCAGGCCTGTTTTTGTGCCAGTACCAAGCTGTTTTGGTTACGATAGCTCTGTAATATAGTCTAAAATTTGGTATTGAAATTCCTCCTGCACTGTTCTTTCTGCTGAGGATTGTTTTTGCTATACAGAGTCTTTTATTATTCCATATGAAATTTTGGACCTCTTTTTCTTTCTAAAAGTCACTCTACTACTTTCACATTGTTTTCACTTAGATGTCTCCTTTGAGAATAAAACAAGCAACATTTGCTTTATTATCTTGCTTTGCTTAAGATGATGATTTCCTGTTCATTTGCTTACAGATGACATAAGGTTTTTTTTTTCCTCCTTGATGAGGAACATTGTAGAAATACGGCATTGTCATAATCTGTTTTTCTGATGGAAGGCACACCAGCTGATAGTATCATTTGGTTATTGTGAATAGTGCTGAAATGAGTATGAGTGTTCAAGGCTTCTGTTGCTTATTGAGTTTTATTCTTTTGGACTACAGGAGTAGTACAGCTGGATTATAGGATAGTCCTGTTTTAGTTCTTTGAGGAATATGCATGCTGGCTTCTCTAGTGGCTGAACTGTGGATTTCTATTCAAGAGGAAGGGTTTGTATTACTATTCATTCTTACAGGTTCTCAGTGCTTTCACTTTGATTGCCTCACCGTCATAGGGTTTGATGAGGAGGAAGACACAATGAGTCCCATCAATTCTGGAAGAGAACAGATTCTGGAAAAAATGTGATAAACACACATCCGGTGTCTAAAGACGGATGTGAGCACAAGCATAGCAACGATGTAAATGCTACAGTTGGTGTCTCTCCCTTACTTCTTTGACATTTGCTGTTTTTAGAAGCAAGCGATAAGTTCCAGCATTAAGTATTGTTTCCTGCACACAACAGCTTACTCTTGGAAGTGAGCAAGATTTAATGCCCCTTGCCCAGTCATGGACAAGTATTTGGGGATACACGTGAAGCCCCTTTCTCTTCGTTGTTGGGCAGAATGGAAACATGGCCTTCATTGTCTCCCAGAGTTTCCTAATTAAGACTGATTGCCTGTTACCACAGTAGTAACCCAGTTACTAATACACCTTTCATTGACTTCTTTCCCTTTCCTGTCCCATCTCCTCTCCATCTCCCCTGTCCATACACTAGTTTCTTGGATTATTTCGTTATGCTTATTTCCTGATCTCTGTCTGCTTTTTAGGAAACACACCTTCTAGCATTCACCAACCTTCTCTCTCAAAAAAAACTTCAAAAACCTAAAAAGAAAAACCCCAAATGAATAAGTTAACTTCAGTAAAAAAAATTTTCTGGGTAGAGTTTTCTAATTGCAATTAATTTCATTAAGAACTAATAATTACATTGGGATAATTAATATATTTGTGTATATTATGCAAAAATAAATGAAAATCCTCTAGATATATAAATATTATAATAGAGGCTGAGAATATATCAGAGGAGATGCAGATGAGGGTTAACACTTTCATGATACTTTTCATTATCCTTTCCTCTCCTGAAAAATCTGCCTTTACTGTCTTTTTTTTTTTTTTTGTCTGTCATTGGGACTTGAATTCTGGGTCTGAGATCTTCAGTTCAAGGCTTGCATTTTACCAGTTGAAACAGCACCACTTCCATTTTTCTGGTGGTTAATTGGAGATATGAGTCTCATTGCTTTAGTGCCCGCACTCGCTTTGAACTGTGATCCTCAGATCTCAGCCTCCTGATTAGCTATGATTATAGGTATAAGCCACAAACAGCTGGCCTTTGCTGCCATTTTTAAGAGGTATTCAAAGCTCATGGAAGCATTTTGAACTTTGTTTGCAAATACTTGGCTTGAGTATGATTTAAGTTTTTCAAATTCAATGCAAGAAGCAAAATTATGTTCACCATTCTAATGTGTCCTTTCAAAATACAGTTACCCTTTGATTTTATAGATTTTTACAATTGACATCTGTTGAAATACAAAGAAAGTAAACACATACATATGTATTCAACACATACTGTGCAATTTTTGTGGTTATTAACCATGGGGTTTTTAGACATAGAGTACATAGTTTAAATTCTCAAGCTATGTTTAAGCTGGAGGCATGAGGAGATTCAATAATAGACTGTAGGAAATTTGATAATACAGGCATAGTAAAATCAAACACTTGTGGAGATTAGAGAATGGGAAATTAAAATAGTCAAGGGGTAGGACCAACAAGAGGACAAAATAAGGGGAGAATATAGAGTATTTTCTGTCTGACACTAAGTTGATCCATTTAATCTCCAAGGCTTTGTTAACAATGTCTTCTCCGATGCTCTTACCCATAAAATTTGCATAGTGGGGATTTTAGATTTTGCTTTCCCATTATTTGCATTTGGATGCTGTGAAGGAATGAAGCTGAAATGGGGAGTAAAATGAATGGGAAGACTTTATGCCATGGGTTTGGAGAAAGAAAATCCTCATGGCCTCATCGATGAGATTGGTTACCATCCTGTTCAGCTTTGCAGGCTTTGCCTCCTTCCTTCTACTGCATCTCCTTCAACCTTTCACTTAAATACAGTATTCTCAACACAGGCCTAACCAGCTCTTTAGCACACTGCAGTTACATCCTGGTGACCAAAATAACATTTATGTCCCAATGATCTATGGTTCACCTTCTCTTTACTTGATGGGCTACAAGCTACAGATCTTGTATTTAAAGAAGGGCTCTGTCCATTTTATTCCCTGATGCTTCCAATTAATTCTCTATTATTGAGTTTTGAGTTATCAACCACACATATATAAGAACTCAAAATGGGCATGGTATGGGTCAGAAGTCAGTCCCAGAGTATGTGTTGCTCTATGAAGAGTCCCACAAAGTTAATATGAAGATTTTGGCCAGGCAGAGCTATTATCTGAAGACCCTAGGGAAGAATATATTTCCAACCCGTAATCTTGTCCACAGAGTGCTATTTCTTACAGTTGTAGGGCTGAGATCTCTACTTCTTATTTGCTGTTAATCAGAATCTTGAATTAATTCTAAAGCCCTCCTGCATTCATTCTCATGTGGGGGCCCTTCTGTCTTCCAAACCATGTAATTTACTATATTCACAAAAGTAGCAATCAAGAGAAAAAGTCATGAGGCTTAAAATTTGCCTAGTACATTCCCATAAACTATATTTTCTTGGCATATGGCATACAAATGAATAAGGAGCTGTGACACCTGAGTTAGAACTTTTTGTAGAAATAATTTTCAAATACTATGCAGCAAGTTGACTGTGTGGCAAGTACATTTTGGAGTTTCTAAATGCTTTCAATTCCATTTGAAAGGGAAAGAAGCAGGCAATAGGAACATAAGGAGAGTATAAGACGAAGAATCAGGAAGGGACCACGGCTGTGTGAAAGTAAAATATTTCCTGAAGCCCAAGGACATGACAGTCTCTGACTCTATTTTATACAAACTGAAAACAGATATTTTCCATCTTTATTAGTATTGACAGTCCCAAGATTCTCACTCTTGTGTGCTAGATGTAGTTTTCCAGACTTTTTAGAGCTTTAATTGCCTAACAAACCAGATACCCTTACAGGTTTGAATGTACATACATATTTCACACCTGTAATAGGACTTATGATAGGTAGAGTATATTCACAAGGAAAGCTTAGCACTACAAGGCTGGGGATAGAATCCATGACTTTCCTTCTGTCTTACCCAAAACATACCATGGTGTTGGGGCCTGACCTCCATCTCTGAGGCCTAATTCTGGCTCAGCGGCAATTAAAGGGCTTTGACCAGGCATTCGGTCCTTTGCATACCTCTCTTAAGGTATCTCTGTGTAAGTGACTCGACTGAACCCCCTGCAGCTTCGCGGGTCTCGCAGCAGCGAAATTCTCACACGCTTTCCTGCACCTGTCCTGCCCAGTACCTGAAAGCCCCACCCAGACCCTTAATGGTAGCACAGAGGCCCTCTTCTTATTGGCTAGCTTCCCAGTTCCCACCTTCTCCTATCCTAACAGTATATAACTAATTGTCTGACGCAATAAAGGCATGAGAGCATCAGAGAACATGAGAGAACAGCAGATCAGATCAGCAGAGATCAGCAGAGAGATCTGATGCGCTTTCATGGTTAACACTGCTTCTGACTCAGCGTGGTTTTTTTCTTCCCCGGTAATTGAGGGAGGGCTGGGTCATCAACACTTACCATCTCACTCGGCTCCCAGGGGACTACAGGCCCTGTGTGTCCCTCCCCGTTCCCGAGTTGCTGCCCCAGAGAGGAGCAGCACCATGGTTTCATCTTTATTGCATTGAAACACAAGACATTTGAACTTAAATATGAGAAATTACTTCATTTCCTACATGAATGCTTAAACTCCATAGGGAAATCAACTTGGTAATTATGACAATATGTGACTATTAGAAAAGTTTAGATTAATTGAAAATGATAAGTTAGTCATTTTCTGTCTTATGTCTGCCTTCACCCAACTATTAATATATTCTTCATTTATAAATTACCAAAATGATCTCTCATAACTCAGATTCAAAGGAAAGACATCCAGTTGGCCCATCTTTGTATATACTATCTACATTTGGCTTTTTTTTTTTAACAGTTTGACTAAGAGAATCCTTCCCCTAAATGAGATGAAAGCTTTGGGTACCCTCCAGAATTACCATTCTGTACAACCCTTTTCCTTCCTGATGAAATTATGGTGGAAAAGAAGTTCTTATTAGGAATCCATAAGCCTGTTTAATTCAACAATCAGGAATTTACTCATCCATTTTATCTTTCTGATTTTGTCGATTCTTCCAGTAAGTCTTGTTGATCAAGTTATTCAAAAATCTTATGTTGAGTTGCATTTTACAGTCAGTTTTGATAATATGTTAAAATAGTTATAGAGCATTGGCTATTTTCTGGTAAAGAAGGTTGGCTGGATAGAGTGAGAAAAGCTTGGGAGAAATATAAGTGTAGGAGAGGCATGTTGAAATAAGCAAGAATGGAAAAACTATATAGTCTATATGACAGGTGAGGTGATAATGTTTTGAATTTCTAAATAGTTGGGAAAAAAAGAAGTAATACAATTTTGTGATACAAAAGTGATATAAAATTCAAATTTCAATGTCTGCAAATGAAGATTGGTTGGAGGACATCATTTATTTGTGTCCTTGCTGTCATTTTATGCCCAGTAACAAAACACATAATCATGATATGCAGAGCATAAACTATTTATTATTTTGTCTTCACCAGAAAAATTTTGCATCCCCTTGCCTCTGTAAAGGGGCTAAGATAAAGGATTTAACTTTTCGATGAATAATATAGTCACTCTCTAGGAACTAAAAACACAAAAGCTAACTTGTGCATCAGGATATGGGTTTGGTAATAAACTCAAGCTTAAGGTCCTATTGATTGTGGTCTTTAATCCTAAGAAGAAAAGGAAGGAAAGCAAAAGTTCTGGTAGCAGAAGGAGATGAGTGTGAAGCCATCCAGAGTCTCATTCATTTGCTCAAGGGACATTTAGTCTGGATTTTTTTTTTTGTGGGTCGTGGGACTTGGGCTCTGGGCCTGGACACTGTCCCTGAACACTTCAGCTCAAGGCTACTGCCCTAGCTCATGAGCCATAGCACCACTTTCGGTTTTCTGGTGGTTAATTGGAGATAAGAGTCTCACAAACTTTTGTGCCTGGACTGACTTTGAACTGTGATCCTCAGATCTCAGGCTCCTGAGTAGCTAGGATTAGAGTCCTGATCTACCATGCCTGACTGCAGTCTGAATTTTGTACTAAGACAAGTTAGAAGTTATTGGAATTGTTGTAAGTTCCAAGTGACCGAAATCCCTTTCCCCAAATCACAAGATAATTCATTCTCTTACATGTCCTGTTCCAGGGGCTCTAGATCATTCGCCAGGTCCTGCTGACCTGTGTCACTACTCTACCAGCAAGTTTTCCATGTGGCAGGTAACATGGTGGCTGGCACCCAGGAATATAGTTTTTAACTTGAAAAAGCTTTATTGTCAGTTGTGATTGGCTTGGCATGATTCACAGACTCATTGCTTACTGGGGAGGAATTGAAATCAGAGAATTCTGATTAGCAGATCTGGGTGACCACCAAGAATGGAATTTAGATAAATTTCCAGGCAAAGACAAGAAACACCCATTTCTAATACAGAGACCACATGTTGTGGGCTACTTCTGAGAATTTGTATATTGAAATTAGGAAAGAAGTTTTGGAAAGCCCTAAACCCATGGAGAAATCTAGATAAAAATGCAAATATGTGCATTATTATACACTTGCACATTGCCCCAGACTAGAATGACTTCATGAAATAACTCTTACATGTAGATGACTGTGGCTTGGACCCTTAAAATATATAGTGTCTATTCATCTTGAACCAAGGGATAGAAATATATGTGGTTGAGTGAAGATTAGAGTTATAATACACACACACACACACACACACACACACACATGTATTAGGGTCTTACAATGCTTAAAGAGAAGGTGGTAATTTGTGTTGAGTTGTTGAAAAGTGTGTCATTGTGTTGAGGAAAAGTTACATAAAATTTTATCAGGGAAAAGTTTCCTAGCAGATAGAATTGTATGTCAGTATGTATAGAGGAATGTGTACTTGATAGAGTAAATAGCAAGTAGTTCAGTGTGATTGGAAACAAGGTGAAACTAATATTTCATTGAAACACATATTCTAGTCAGACAAGAAGCTAAACCTCTAACTTGGTGTGCAACAAAAGCCATAACATGATTACAGTTATGGTAGAAGGCAAGGTTTGGAAATCCAAAAAGGAATGATGAATGATTAAAGTTTTGCTGGATCAAGTGGACCGAGAGGGATAGTTTCAGTGGAATCAGAGATTTTTTATATATATTTTTATTGTAATTAATAGAAGGGTTACATTATATTTGCAAGGTAGAAGGTGCATTACCTCACATACTGGAATCAGAGATTTTAAAAAGATTAGCTACATGGTTAGTGGGGAAAGTAATGAGTTCAGATTGGAAAAATTTTAGTTCATAATACCTGTATGAGAGAGAAGTGGAAATACTTAATTGGCAACTCTTCTTGCATTCTCAGAAGCTTAAATAAAATTATTGTGGCTGCTCATTGGAAAGGTTGAGAATTTCTCTAAGTGCATCCCTTCTGGCTGTTTGTTTCATTCTTTTTATATTTATTATTTTTAATTCATTTTTTTCCTGAGTCATAAGTCTGTGTCTTGTGACAATCACTCAAACAAAGCTTTCACTTTTTTACTCACTTCATTAGATTCCAAGTTTTATAGATACCTTGAATTTAGCAGCCTGGTCTTTTGATTAGCTTCTTCATTGGACCTTGAGTTTTCTAATTTCTATTCTTAGAATCTAATCAATAGTCTAAATAACCACAAAGATAAAACTAACTCTTCCTTCTTTCTGAACTGTAGATCCCTAGGCTGTAGTGATTCTTATTATGATCTTAAACTTGTGAATAGATGGAAAGCACGTAAAAAAGATACCTACGATGGAAACTGAACTTAACCCAGTACTTTTCCTACTGTATTGTTCTGTTTCCTGTCTAGTGACTGTAATGATCTTCAAAATTTAAAGCACCTTTAGTAATAGTTAGACATTGATTTGCTAATTTGGTGCTTACTCCATTTCTTCAGCATAAGTCAAAGAGGCCTCTTTGCTTCCTTTAAGATTCCTGGGCTGAAGCAATAAAACAAAATAATTAAAAGTCTCAGATCAAGTCACTGAAAGATCTTCTGACTTGGGCTTCCACTAGCACATTGCCTTCCAAATAAGTCATATACATTGATAGCTATTTGGGATGGTTATAACAGCAACAGGAAGGAAATCAATTAACACTCACCTGGTCACTGCTTGACTTGTTCAATTTTCTTGCATTTTGGGAAAATGTTATTCCTTTTCTTAAAGGATATCTATGCATATAGATGACTTATCATTGTCCTTTCTTTCACAAGGATATCTTACAGTAGAAATTAAGAAAGCTGAGAACAGAAGACCTCTGTGAGCAGTGCAAATTCTCTTCTACAATGAGCCTTTGTTCAAGTGGCATAGCTATTTGCTTACCATTAGAATTTTTTTTTTATGTATCTTAAAGAAAGGCATTTTCTGTTACCAGTCATTTCCCAAAAGAAGTATTTTATTGGAAATGTGGGATGAAACACTATTCTTATGGAACAAACCCAGTATGGATAGCTCACATTTCATTCTTGTTTATGAGGACAGGGGCCTGCATAAGACCATATGGCACCATGTGAATGTTTTAAAGGCAACACTTGTTTCATAAGCTACTCTTTACTGTACTAATCAGAGTCCCAGTGACTTGAGACATTATGTTCTTCATAATTACAGTGTCAGATATCCAATTCCTTATTCTTGTGAAGTTCTCTTATTTAGATATGTTGACTAACAGCAACAAAAACACACTTTCCCTAAAATTCTTGATTACAGATATTCACATGCTTAAGAAAAGGTCTATAGTAAAATATTTCCAACCTATTGGCTATGTGCACTGCTTTTAAAAACATCAAACTAAATCTAATTAGTTACATGTGCAGAAATAAATGTGGGACTCAGTAATTTAAGATTTTTGTGCACTTTTATAATGAGAGTGGGGAATAGAATTTCTCAATAGAGTAAAGGAGTTAGGGGTCTGTATGCCTACAATTATACAGAGTATTCCTGGAGTTTATGAGATGATTGAAGCATGTGGCTAAATCTCCGAACTAACCAAAATTCAAGATGGGCTTACATATTACTATGTTCACTTGGGGAGTGTGTGTGTGTGTGTGTGTGTGTGTGTGTGTGTGTGCGTGTGTGTGTGCTATGCAGTACCTTCTAAGAAAGAGTACTCTTATTTTCCCTACACCAGTATATTATTGTGTTAGCTTTGAATACAAACATGAGAAAGTCAAGATTTAGCTAAGTGGCATGAAGATCTAGAAAAAATCCAGGAAATACACAAAGATCAAATAAGAGAGGCACAGACAGATATATTTAAGATATAAAATGAGCTTAGTTATCTGAATTTAATGAGCTTTTGAAATTATTTATATTTGAAATATACAGAAAGTTGAAAAATTTTGAGCATTAAAGATTCACTGGTAAATTTAGTGGGTTATTTTCTTGAGTTATAACAAATTACTTGTTTGCATGAAATATTACTTAGCTCATTTGATATAGTGAAGGAAAATGTATGTAATATCTTCAAGAATGTTAGAATATTACAAAACTAGTATTGAAGATTGGTTGCAAAAATGTCCACAGCTGTTCTGTTTGCTCCCATACAGCTACCTCTTGCTTAGTGACTTGGCAGCATTCCACCAGAAAATAGTCTTCTTTTTCCAACGTTTAACCTGTGATGGCCTTGAAGCATGGTTTCTTCAGCAGGACATATCAGAAACCAAGATGTGCCAGCTCTGATCTTAAAGTTCAAGAAGTTCAGGAGAGTCTTTGACTCTACTCTTTGACAGTTACATTCACCATAGGAATATGCCTAATCTTACCTGTGGAGGCTGGGAGACCAATTGAAACAAAATTGACTAATGTCTGAGGTATTTCAAAGCTCTCTAGCCTACTTACAACTGACCACAGAGAAGCAAGGTCAACCCAAATTATCAAGTTTGGAATCACTAGCCATCCTACTGGGCAAAAATCACAGTGCCAGTGTCCCAAGATTTATGTTTGTGTAACACATAACATTATAGCAAAGATAAATGATAGAATTGGTAAATATTTTCTTATGTTAACATCTCCAACCATGATACTGAAACCTCTCTTGTTATGAAACATTCACTTAAAATTGTACATAGATGAAGGAAATGCTACATTGCAAAGGAAAAAAAATGTGTTGACTTTGCATTTCAACAGATGGTATGCTATGCCCAGTATATAATAGCTCTTTGAATCTACCAAGTATAATCAAACTATATGAACTTATAGAACCTGTGTGGTTTGTAATTATCTTTAGATGTCAAGATTTTTAATCATAGAAATAAATATTCAAATTAATAAATGAATTAGTTAATAGGTCATTTCTTAGATATGAACCTGCTGTTGTTGCTGTATTTTCTGTGCTTGCTTCTTGAATGGAAAACTTTGGTATTTAGGAGATATTTGTCCTTCAACAGAACATAGCTTATACATCTGATAAATCATAAAGTTTCCTTCAGTACAAAGCCAAACCAGCAAGTAGGCTATTTTTACATGAAAATTTAAGTTTTTAGAGCAGATATAGGCTTATTTAATAGTGTGGATAATAAAGTTAGTCAAAGAGATATAGACAATGAGTTAGTGGGAGAAAGCAAAAGCCAAGGGAATACAAAGTACTTATTCTAGTACTTATTCAAAGGCAATAGACACTGGAACACGTCTCTTGAGGAAGTGACTTTTGTTTATACTACTTTTTTTCTGGGAAATTATAGAACTCATGGTTTGATAACTTTTTATTTATTTTAAAAAGATGCTAGAGCTATGATGGAGCCAATTACATTAACCGACAATAACTAGTAAAAAAAATACCCTATGATCTCTTTCTGTGCATACTGTCTTTCAGTTGGGAAGATGGAAAACATTGGTACAGAGTACTGTGAGGAACTTCACTAAATCATCAGGCAACAGAGCATTTAAATATTGGGAAGTAAAATCTATGTATTTCCTCAATAAATATGCTATCAGGAAGGCCAAGAATTGCATCACGAAGTATAACTTAGCTAGGAAAGCCAATTTATGTGTCAGAGAGGAACATTTTCCAATATGAATGTCAAAGGTTGAAAAAGAGGTTGTCAATTTTTTTCAGTGTATGGAAGTACCTCAGATCTCTAGAATTATACTTAGCAAGCTGAAGAAGCAATTTGTGAGTCACACTTATGGTCTTGGCTTCTGGAAAGAGTTTATGAAGCTTTCAAAGGTAAATAATTTAGACCCAAAGGGAAGCACATCCACTGAAAAGATCTGCTCCAATATTTGAAATGCTGCAGAGAACATCACTTTCTGAGGCAGCAGAATACTAAAAAGTCAATACTAAGAAGGTGAAAATTAACTTGTAGGCAACATTGGAATTGTCAACTTCTTTGATTCTTTTAATTTTTTTGTCTTCATGAAAAAGATGAATTTGGTAGATGGTAATTAACTACTCTGCTTCTCTTCCTCTTTGCAAGCTGATGGGCCCCACCTTATGAAACAACCTGTACTCTGCACTTTAGACATCTCTTGACAAATGGTGAAATGCATGTGCTCAATTAGAAGAATGGAAAAAGCACTAAGAATGACAGGAAGCAATATTAGAGGGCAAGATTTCTTTGGATGTACAGTTATTCCGCTGAAAGTGTTGGGAAGGTTTATTCTCTTTTTTTTTCACATCTTTTGGGAAGGTGGATATAGCTGTTCAAGAAAAGAGATGCCATGGATTCTGACAAGTTAATTAAGCTTTCACTTCTGAGTATTATATGTATAGCAAAGAAGAAAAACCTTAATTTTCTTTGTACTGTCTGACAAAAAAGAAACACAAGATAAATGCCGGCAGATTCTTTCCAAGTTGTCCTTATTACTGATTCCTAGTCTATAGAACAGAGATTTTTTTTCTTTTCGCAACCTCAACCAGAACAAATGAGAAGTCACAGCATCTTTTATCTTTCTGTAAGTTTACATATGTATCAATCGATAGAAGAATGTTATTCACCAGAAACTTCAAGTGAGAGTCCACAGTTGGGTTTTCCCCTAGGGTGAGCTTTGTCCTTTCCTAGGTGATAACAATGTGGAAAACAAGATGTATCGAGCGTGGGAGGCAGTGAGTGTTCTGACTCTTTGAGTCTGAATCTCTTGGTACTCTATCTGTGGTTATTTTACACTGCAGAAGAAAATTTGCAAATGTAATCAGGACTAATAAATATTGAACTTTTAAATAAGGAGTATCTTGGATTATTGTGAACTGGTTGGTCCAATGTAATGCTGAGGAAGTCCCGGAAATATAAAATATAAAAAGGATTCAAATGCTTTCAATTAGTTTCAAAGGTAGTTCAAGTAGAAGTGGCCATGTGTCAAGATGATTGCCTCCGTCCTGCAGCCACAAGGAAGTGAGTCAACAACCAGGCTCACAAGCTTGCAAGAAGATCCTAAGCTTTAAATAATATTGTAGTCCTGGTGTTGCTTTGTTTGCATGCCCTGAAACCTCAAACAGGGAACTCAGCCATGACATGTTCGATTATTACCTTCACAGACCATGAACTAATAAGTACATGCTGTTTTAAGCTGAGAAGATAGTAGTAGTTTAGTATGAGAAGAATTTAAAAAGAACTTATAGATTGGGTTTGAATGAATTTATTATTTTATTATTATTTAAAATAATGTTCTAATTTTGCCCATTTTCAGATAACATATACTATGTATTGATATACATATTTACCCATGTGGGGTAGATATTTTTTCTAGAAAAGTATTTTCTTCCTTAAAGATGATGTTTCCTTGAGTAAGCCTTCAAAAGATCCCTAAAGTATTTCTAAAATGAAGTCCTGGTATATTGCTGAAGTTGGTTCCAAGTTCTCAGGCTTAATTGATCCTATGGCCCTAACTGGCTACACAGGTATATATTGTGACATCAAGCTCTGAGTTATTTTTGAATTTACTCAATTCATAAGAATTAAGAGGCTTCTTGAACTATGGCTTCTAGAAATGGTATAACAGATAGATAGCAGGAGCTAGGAATAGGGATCTAAGAAGACCCACGATGGGCATGCCTGGTTTGCTGACCAACACTGTCTTCTTCCCAGGGCAGAATTCTATTCTCCTGAGTTCATATTTTTCCATCACTCTTTCATAAGCTTTGGGTTATGACTGAACCTACTGCTGCTTCAAGGGGGTAAATCTTGATTGCATCCAGCCAATCTCATATCCTCACCCCCAACCAAAGATGCTTAGAACCACAGTAAATGGCTTACAAATGGATACATAATTCAGACCTATACTACCTATCAGTCAGAGGATATTGGTTCAGTCAGAGTGAACACAGATTTTGCTGAAAATGGTAAAACACAAATTGATGTCTTTCCTTACTGAACATGAACAAGAAAACATGCAACCTCAGTTGTGGCTGGCTGCCATTTTTGAGAATTAGGACCAACATCAAAGATGTAGAGTGGATGAAAGAAAAATGCCAAAAAAAATCATCTTGAACATCATTTCACTCCTGAAGGCTGTCATGCCCTGAACAGCAGGTAAAGGAATCAACACATTTTCTTGTCTCTTTTATTTTTCATTTTTAAATAAAGCCTGTTTCAGTTGGGCTTTCTGTTGCAAGTAACAAAAACAGCCCTTAATTGCAGAAGGTAATGAGGGTAAGAATAGAAAAGATACATTTTCTCCTACCTTGTGTTGCCCAAGACTAGCTAAGATTGTACTTCACCTCTGACATTGCATATTCTGGGGGTCAGAGCCTACCATGCAATTTCATTCTGAAAGCTCTCTGAATCAATGTTGCTGTGAGACAGTGAGAATCTCACGAGTTGCTCTTCCTCATTTTCACTGAAGTGCCTGACTTCTTCTTCATGATTTTTGTTCCTAAGTAACAGATCTTATTCTTTATACTCTGATTCTCAAGTGATTATTCAGAGGTAGTTTATCAGAGGGGAAAAGGAACTATTTTAAGGCTTACCTACTGGGCAGATTTCTCCTTTGGGAATGACACTTCTGTGGGCTTCATGTTCTGAGCCATTCAGTTCCTTCTCTGTCCTTGCATTTCTGCATTCATCTCTCCAGCTGATCTATTTCTCCTTCTCAGTGTCACAGCAGAGTTTTGCAAAATGATGAATAAATCATCTCAAATGTTCTTGTGCTAGCTGAAAATAAAAACAAAAGATAATGTCGGTCTCCTGTTGCACATCCTTCTGACAATTTGCCCTGAAGTAATCTAGTGAAGTGAATTGAGAAATCTGTGTCACTCGCACACATATTTTAACAGAATTGCCAGAGCTTGTCTAGGCAAGTTCTCTTGCTAGGTGAAGTCTATCTGTGTCAAAACCTTGCTCATTTTTTGGTCAATGTTCCTTAATAAGAGTATGCATGTTTACACCTATGAATGGCGAACAGTTCACATACCAAAAAAAGTCTCCTTTCAATGGTCCAAGTCCATTTCTTTGAAATTGTAAACTATCAAGAATGTGATATTGCTTGACTTTATGTTAAAATAAAGTTGTAAAATATCATCTATATGCTATATGTACTATAATGTTCTACTCAAGAACTCTTCCTTCTTTACATTCCTGCTTAATACTCCTTTAATATGGATAGGAATTTTTATTTGCAATACTTGGTAAAAGAATTAGAGTGCAAGTACCCTAAGAAAGGTAACAGAAAAAGAAAGAAAAAAGAAAAATGTAACAAATTTCCAGACCTCATTACATCAAGCTATAATGGAAGTTAAAACTTTTTTGAGATTCACTTTTTTAATAAGGCAATGTGTGAAAATAATATATATTTATCAATTTCCTCCCTTTCAACAATATTACCCATCCTTCCCCTATCCAACGCTTCCTTCATTATTCTTAAGTTTGTAAGATATACATTGGATTTTTGACAGTCCTCCCCTTCTCCTCCTTGCTTATCTACCTCTTTCTCCTTAACTCCACTCCATCCTTTTCATGTCCTCTCTTCTTGGTGCTTTATTTTTCTGAACTTTGACTTTGCCTTTCTAAGGAACTATACTAGTTGTGTTACCCCTTGAACTGATCATATTTCATTTGAAGAAGGTTTGATAATAGATGTCATTCCTTTAGACTTTCTCCCAAATTTCTCTTTCCAGAGTTGTTTCCTCTGTGAGAATGAAAGAAGATGAGAACTGACAAAGCATGGACTACGCATAGAAAAGTAATATACAATATTACCTTCTTAATAAATATAATAACAAAAGAACTAAAATTTATAAACAGATCATTATATTCAAAAAGATGTTTTCTTTTAACTTTAGTTTTACTTTTATTACATTATTGCACACCTATCTTTTTCTGTCTTGTCCACTTTTTTGGAAGACAGTGTTTGTATTTTCTGAAATGGGATCTCGTTTTATTGCATTGGTGTGACTGATATTGTCATATTGTCAGCTGTATAGTTTTTTTTTTAATTTATAACAGAATGTGTGCTGTTATGATTTGAGGAAATGTCTCATCAAAAGTGTACAATTACAGTGATCAAATATTCATGGAAATGTAATGAATTGTCAAAACTCTTTAGAAAGTTGAGCCAAAAATATTAATTCTATATAAGAGGATTGGGTTCTCAGATAATTTAGCATTAATAGGTGTGTGTGTGTGTGTGTGTGTGTGTGTGTGTGTGTGTGCTATTGATCTGAAAGAATGGGAATGGGAAAATATGCTAATTGTTATGGAAAAGGCAGAGTCACTATTCTGTGTATTTTGTCTAGTATGCATCCATTCATAGCTGTGTATGTATCTGTAAAGTAAATCAATAAAACAAGGTTTCTTGAATTGAGAACTAATTTACTATAATGAGTGAGCCACGATTTTCAGGCATCTCTTACAGTGTTTAAGAAAAATGTATTCGCAATGTTCCCTTTCCTGGTTTCATTTTCTTATTGATATATTTAAGTTCTATAAATTAATAAGTATAATGATTGCGCTAAGTGAAAATGTCCATTACTATTGTCATAAGAGTTCTACTATCTACACTAATGAAGAACATACAGGGTTTGTCCCTCAGTTTTTGCAATTTTCAAGCAAGCCACATCAGTGAAGCTAGCAATCATCTTACTTATAATTGTTCTGTATCCAAGATATCTTTTTGAACAATGACTCATTGTTCATTGTGCTGTTTTTCCAAGGTGTTTTACCTTGAGTCCTTAATTCACCTTAGAATCATTGCATTTCTATTCAAATGAGACTACATAGTGTATAAGGAACAACTTTACCCTCACACTTCATCACTGATAATGGCCAGGACTCACAATCGAATGTAGCCCTTTCAGCCTTCATTATTTTTCCTTATAATTTTCTTTGTTTCCTATACTCAAAAATCTCACTGTGGGTCTATGTTAATGTTGGGCTACAATTTTCCAACAGTGACCTCACTTTGAAAAATCAAAGTTTACACTATTTTACAGAAATGGACAATAAAAATGCATCACTTGGGGGGAAAAGGTTGAGCCAATTACTGGCATTAGACAATATGAGAAGCTTGTAAGTATTGTGTACTTTTACTACCAGGTAGCTAGGTAGAATTTGGCCTAAGTTGCTGAGCTTTCCACTCTGGGAAGATTTTCTTCTTGTTTATGAAAATCATTGCTTTTCATTTTGGCCAGTGCATATGATTCTTATGGGAATTTTCTAAGTCTTTTGATATATGAAAATAGAAGAATTACAGATCTGAGCCAAATGAACAAACATCTTACCAACTTTGAGTCAAATTCTTTCTCAATATGCACCAAAACCAAAAGGTAGGGCTCTGTTGAATTGTTTAAACTTGCAATCAAAACAATCATAGACAAGAATTGAAAAAAGATTTTCAAACTCTGAAGAATCCCTGAAAGCAACACTGAGTTGTACTTAGAATGACTAGTACTTAGAATAATATAACAACTAAGATATAACTAGGTTTAAGTTTATCGAAAGTATCAAAAAGCATTCTTATCTTAAATTACCAAAGGAAGAAGAAAACATTGATGGGAATGAAAAGAGTCAGAGCAGTGGATAAAAATAAGTAAAGATAGACAATGCCATGGTAGATATGCACCACTGGAAAGATAGTAGAAATATTTGATCCATATCATCCCAGTATTAGTTTTGAACTTGGTTCCTACTTGTGTCACAGTGCCCCACCCATATGGATTGTTGTCTATGGTTTAACTATTTATTTTTCTCAAGCTTGAAAAAGAACAAGATTATAAAACAATAATATAGTTTAGTCACTGAGGAAATGGTCTCATTATAGTATTTAAGTAGAAAATGGTTTGTAAGTTATAAAATAGCACCTTCTCAGAAATACTTTAAATTAGATTACTTCTGATAAGGTGCTCATGGTAGAAATGAAATCGCTGGTATTTACCTAGTAGTTGATCACATACGCAGGTCTCTCAGAGGCGCCTGTTTGTTCAATAGCTGAAAAAAAATCTTCTGCGCCATCTAATGGAAACAATGCAAACTACAACTGGCTTTGGAAGAAAAGCTTCAAGTTCTTCAGCATGGATCAATGCAGAATAAATAGATGAAAGCTATAGAACTTAATAGATCAAATACCAGCCTCTAAATGTAATGACTTGAGGGAACTGGCTCTCTGCTTTATATTATACACAATTCAAACATTCCCAGGGTATTATGATTTCGCCATACAAATGAATTAAAAAACAAAGTATCCATTCATAACAGCAGACAATAAAGTTGACCTACATGATTTGCCAAACTAAAATCCAGAGTTTTCCCTGTTTTGTATTTTTCTTTTAGCAGAATTCATTGGCAAGTTAGTGCTGCATCCCTTTGTGCTCCAGGTACAATGTCACTTAATTTTCAAGGTGTTTACCACTTGCAAAAACTGTGAATTTCATGTCAAAATCTACACCTAGAATTGTAAACTTAAATGAATACAGGAAGAAGATAATTCAGATTGAATTAGCTGATCCAGTTAAGTGGAGAATATTGGTGAAAGGAAAATCACATTATCTTTAATGGTACTCCGAAAACATCTGTTTGTTTTTCAGGGAGATTAGCCTCTGAATTCTTTTTATCTGTACTCTGTGTATATTTATTTATTTTGTAAACAATTTTTCAGATTCTTGACTATATCCAAGATCCAGATATGACATAGGCCTAAGAGTCATTATTTGTCATTAACTGTTTATTGCAATCTGAGGCAACATCATGACACATGCAGTAAGCCCTGAAATCATTTGGGATATGATTCCCTAAAATAATGAATGCTGTCCTACTTCAGTTAGTATACAAATAAGGTTTGCTGCAACTACTCTTGTCAATGCAGTGTTAAATCATAGAGCACTGGTTTAAATGCATCCCTTAGTATTCATATTTTGGAAACTTAACCCCCAACCCAATAATGTTGAGAGGTGGCATATTTAGGATGTGATTAGCTCGAGAGGCCTGTGTCCTGATATTTGTGTTAATGACATTATCACAAGAGTGAGCTAATTGTTGAAGGAGTGGATTCCCGATAATGCATGAACTTCCTTCCATACCTTAACATCGGTTACTTTCTTTGCTTTCTGCCTTCCAGCATGGGAGGGTCCTGCAAGAACCCCTCACAGGAAATGTGCCCCTCTCTGTAACTATAGGACATAAATATGAGTTCTTTTATAAATAAATTGCATAAATAAATTTTATAAATACATTGTACATCCTTAGGAATTCTGTTACAATAACACAACATGAACTGAGACACATGCATATTGTCTAGTCTTCCTATTCCTATTGGCTAAGTAGACTAAGTCTGTACTGCAATGATGCACAGTGAAACTGTTGCATGGAACAAGGGCACTTGTCCAATTTTATCAAGCTAGTTTCTATTATTCCCAGCCTACGGACTGGAGACCCAAATAGATGGAAAATGAACTTCAAGAGGAAGAAGGGAATAGGAAGGGGTAAAAATGTTCAACAAGTAATGTGCCTACTACCTGAAAAATGTAACTGTAACCCTCTACACATCACCCTGACAATAAAATACAATTGAAAAAAGAAAAAGAGGAAGAAGGGTTTGAAAAGTATTCTCCAGTGATTATCAAGGCACATTCATATTTGGGGGGACAAATAAAGTGAAAGAAGCATATAATAGTTAACTAATTTCAAACCTCAAGGTAATAGGAAGTACATGAAATATATTAGATATGAATGAACTCAGAGAAGTATACATTTTCCACTAAATTTTTTTTTTGCCAGTCCTGGGCTTGAGCTCAGGGCCTGAGCACTGTCCTTGGACTTTCTCAAGGCTAGAGCTCTACCACTTGAGCCTCAGCACCACTTCTGGCTTTTTCTATATATGTGGTATCAAGGAATTGAACCCAGGTCTTCGTGCATGCTAGGCAAGCACTTTAACCACTAGGCCAAATTCCCAGCCCCACTAAAATGTTTTATATTAGAAATTTTAAAATCCTTTCCCTCCATTTTCAGACTCTGTTGATTATTGCCATACTCATTTAAGTCACTTCTACAGATGAGCTCCCTCTTTAAAGAGGTATTGCTCCTTTATAGGTTAACAGTGTCCAAGAGTTTTCTTCTCGAGCCTTGGTCCAGGTGATTGTCTGATCCACATGCTTTCTATCAGCAACTGTACCAGTATAATAACATCTTGTAAATTGCAATGAACTATTGCAATGAATAGTGCTGGGCTTTTCCTTTTCAGTCATTTTTTTCTTTTTCTTTTTTTCTTCTAGAACTGGATCCTGAGCTCAGAAAATATTCACTTGTCCAATGCACAGTAAGTATTTAGCATAGTGCTGGGCATATAGTAAATTTTAAGGACTATAAGAAGAGCACATTCTTTGCATTTTATAAGATGGTAGTTGAAGTCGTACAGTGGCACAATAGCTAGCAAAGTTTCTATCTACTATCTTAGTGAGGTATCAGAATGATTTGCTGAGGTGGAGGGGGTGCCCCCCAATCAGTGAGGAAAATCTTGTACTATTCCTAAATCATGTTAACATGCTAACACTTTTTCAAAATAAACAATTTTTAAAAAGGTTTAAAACAATTAGTGACAAGTGAATAAATGTATAGGATATTACTCGTTTGGGTGTCATGGTAAAGGTTGGCTCCCCTCTAAGGATAACATACTTTGATTGTATGTAATAACAGAATTTTTAAAGTCTTCCAGTATTTTAAATTTATATTAAGCATCATCTATAAAGGTTAGATGCACTGCTTGAAATATTAAATAAGTATATTAGGTATAGAATTCAATGGGATAACTCAACAATAGAATCATTTTGTGTTCATGACATTGATCTTGGTAGGAAACTATTGTTTATTTGGTGGCATATTTAAGCAGTTGTTAAGTTGTCAATATTAAGAAATCCTACTTTTCAATATTTAAATAAGCTAGATTATCAATGAGTACTTTTAAGATATAAGCTACTTAGGACTTTTGAACTGGACCATTTATTATCATATATTACCCCATATTCATCCACCCTCTGCCTTAATCTTGACTGAATTCACACTTTTGCTTTGATTTCTCACATGAAATGTTATTTGAAATTATGACCAAGTAAGGACTCTTCCCAAGTACTATTACCTCTAGAAAATATTTTTGGATTAAGGTCAATTTCACCAATTTTTGAATTCTTGGATCTTTCACTTCAAGTTCTGTCTAAGATCATTTCTGATGGTGAAATAATTATTATTTCAGTATTTCTCAATGAAAGCCCCTGGCAGGGCTTCTTCCATTCTATTCTGTGTGGCTATTTTTTCAAATAACTTACTGTAACTTATTTCCCATTGCATTCAGTCCTGTGAGAACCAGTTCCCATTATTGGTCTAATACAAAGTCACACAAAAGTAGCTTCTTTGATCCAGTCTTTTTAGTAGAATGAAAATATATTTTAAGGCTTAAAAAACTGTCACTTCATGCAAGTTACTCTAGAAAGTTCACTGTTGGGAGTTCATTAAACATGTGATTTACAGAATCTATTCATTTGAATATGTCTTAAATGCCAAAATATTATGAGAAGTTTGTTCCCACAAGTGACAGATCTGAGTTGGAGGCCTAAGTGGTAGAGGCTGCTGGGAAGCGAGCAGAAGGCCATTCCTCTCCGCTGAATCTTGGGCACTAGAGATTGGCTCAGAACATCTGAGTGGAGTGAAGCAATTTTTATGGAATGAATACTGGCTGGGAAATCACCATGATATTGGCTGGAGGGTATTCAGTATCCATGTTTTCAGTTCGGTGAAACATCTTAATTATCCTGATTCCTCTCTTTAGTTTCCTTTCCTTTCCTTTCCTTTCCTTTCCTTTCCTTTCCTTTCCTTTCCTTTCCTTTCCCTTTCCCCTTCCTCTTTTTCCCTTCCCCTTCCCCTTCCTCTTTCCCCTTCCCCATCCCCTTTCTCCTTTTCCCTTCCCTTCCCTTTCTTTTCTTTTTCTAATATTGGTAAGAAAATGTTACAGTATGTGAATATATGACAGCTATATCTCTACTCTTAGGGTTGATAGTGCTTTGGGGGGTTACATGCAAACCAATCACATTTATTCTCATAAGAACAATGTATTGGATACTGGTGGCTCGTGCCTGTTATTCTAGAAGATATCCAATAGGCTGAAATGTGAGGATGGCAGTTCATAGCCAGCCTGAATAAGAAAGTCCATGGAACTATTATTTCCAATAAACCATCAAAATGCTGGAATGTTGCTATAACTCAAGTGGTAGAATGCTGTCTTTGAGCAAACATGCTAAGGGACTAACCAGGCCCTGATTTGTAGTCGCAATAATAGAACACACACACACACACACACACACACACACACACACACACACACACAATAATAGCAATATAATAAAGGATTATTGTACAAACAATACATTGAAAAGCATAAATTATTCACATAATCAACTCTATATAGTCTTTTGTTTATTAGTTAAAAATGTGATATAAAGGTTTCCACATTTCCTTCCTTCCTTTCTTCCTTCCTTCCTTCCTTCCTTCTTTCCTTCCGTCCTTCCTTCCTTCCTTCTTATTTTATTTTTATGCTGGTCCTGGGTCCTTTCTTCTTATTTTATTTTTGTGCTGATCCTCATAGCCTGGGCTCTGCCCCAAAGATTCTTTTGTTCAATGCTAGTGTTCTACCTCTTGAACCCATATCTACTTCGGACTTTTTAGGAAGCTTATTGGAGATAAGAGTCTCAAAGGGTCTTTTGCCCATGCTGGCTTCAATCTGCAATTCTCCTATCTCAGCCTCCTCAGTAGTTAGGATTACATGTCACTAGTGCCCTCTCCTCGTCCTTCTCTTCCTCCTCCTCCTTTTCTTTCTCCTCCTCCTCCTCTTCCTCCTTCTTTCCTCTTATAGTTGTACAATGGGTTAATTATTCAACATGTCTTGACTACAATTTTTTAATTATTACCACACATTACCACTCAAGCTGTAACTATTTTGTACTATGTTTTTATTTTCTTTTCCTTAGAGGAACATCTAAAATTGACAATAGATACTCCCATGTTGTGAAGTCATTAATTCAATGGACAAATGATCCAGAATGCATATTTTATACTTCTCTCATAAAACTCAAAGTAGGACAAGTATCTCTTTGCCTATTAAAACTAAATAAGTTTAATTTTCAACAATCCACATAATTTTTCTTATTTACACAAGGTAGTAGAGAGGCTTATAATCTGAAAGTATCTAGTTTTCATTTGCAATCTCTATGATAAATGCTGTGTAATGTCTTCTTACAGAATTTCATTAGGCAGGAACTCTGGCTCTTCATTTATGCATATTCATATTTTTCATTTAAACTACTCTTAACACATGATTCTTTTATATGTACAATATAAAACTCATCCAATATTTATAGAATAAAAAAAACAATGGGCACTTGTGTATTTTGTGTTCAATATATTGTTCATATTTAATTCTCTATAGACAGCAATAAGAAAACAATACAAATGCATCAATTTTAAACACCAAATCTTAATCACAAATGAGTTGTAATTGGATTCAATTGCAAATGGGTTTTTTCCTTCACAGTACAATTAAAACATACTCACAGATTTTTTCATTAGAAAATAAAATCAGCTGCTAAGTTCTAAAAATGTGCTGTGACTGGAGCAAGAACATTTTCTCCCCACTGGTTTTGTTTCATGGAAGAATAAGACTGACATTCAGTAGTTGGCATTAGTGATCTCTCCCACAGGGTTAAGTAGTCTTCAAGGTAGAGTAAGACTGTAAAGAAATATCATCCCAAACTACCTTAGACTTCCTTAGCTACCTTAGCTTTTCAAGAGGCCAAAGTTTCTTTACTTCAAATATATCTTGGGCTCATAAATGCTAAGATTAAATTAACAACAACAACAATAACAAATTACTGCAGTAAAGAATGCAGACCTCAGTGAGTTTACACGTCCCAGATGGTCTTTAGTCTTTACCAGGGGCAAGAAAGTCTAATTTGCCTTCATTTCCACTCCTTCAAGAAAACTGCTAACCAACAAGACTTTCAAAATTAGACTACGATCTACTGCTCAGACATCAAACATCATTGTCATTATAGCCAGGCAGCCAGATTGAAAAAAAAAAAAAAGAGAGAGAGACAGGGGCAGATAGAATTTTCTCAGTTTCTTGTTTGAAAAAGCACTGTTTCACTCTCCTGAGAGGTCCTGACTAGACATGCATAAAAGTTATTTTAGTGACTCAACTAGTTACTAGTATTTCCTAGCATTATCTTATCAGATATTGAGTGACCAAGAAATTTGGCTCTGCTCATGTATTTAGTATGTGGCTCTTATTTTCATTCCAAGCATCTCTCATGTTTCTAGGCTAGTATTCATTAATTTACCTTTCAATAGTTACCTCTATTTTTTCTGGTTTTGGGGTTTGAATTCAAAGCCTGGCACTATCCCTGAGCTTTTTTGCTCAAGGCTAATGCTTTACCACTTTGAGCCACAGCTCCACTTACGGTTTTTGAGTTGTTAATTGAAGCTAAAAATCTCAAGTAGATTTTTCTGCCCAAGCTGGCTTCCAACAGAGATATTCACATCTCAGCCTCCTGCATAGCTCAGATTACAGGAATGAGTCAACAACACCCAGCTGTCATTATGTCTTTCAATTCATATTTTTCAGTTTCTCTTCTTTTGTTTACCACAATCCAGACACTAGTAGATTAAATCTTTCATTTCTGTAAAAAGCTAAAATTCTATAGACTGTGAGCATTAATAATCTAAATGGAAAAATGTGTGTGTGTCTGTGTGTGTGTGTGTGTGAATAAAAACACTTGTATGCAGATGGATTTCAGATATGAGAATCAGAAAAATAGAGCTATGTCATTCTTTTAAATTTTTTTCTTTAAAAAATCTTCATACAATATATGGAAAACTACTTAAGTAAAAAACTTTTCTAATAGTGAACATAAAATGAGGAAAGATCTGTTCTGAAAAGTGAATATTAAATAGGGCTCTAGGCCAATATTTGGTCTACTTCAAATAAGAAAAAGCTTTCCTTCATTTTAAAAAATAGAATTATAGTATTTAAGAGGAATACGTAGCTCCTTGGTGGTATATATGAAGCAAAGATCTCATTAACTTTTGAAGAAACTGGTGGATGATGCTTCATATATAGTTTGTAATGGAAGGCGAGGGCCTTCCATTACATGGTTGGCATACAAGTCAGGGACCAATCACGGGGGCATAGATTACAAACAGTAACATTCTTTGTAAGACACAGTCTACCATACTGATGTAGAGGAGGTCTGGGTAAAGTTAATAATGCAGATAGTCAAGAGGAGAAACAGATGAAAGAATGACCTACATTGTTTTGGTCATTGTTGAGTCAGACTGGGAAACAGTTCAAGTTGGATATTAATGAAGATTTGATTCAAGTATGATGGGAATATGGCAAAGTAAAACAAGTTCCAATTTCAAAGACAGACAAATCTATTATCTTAACTTTTGGGTTCCATTTAAAATGATGGATCTCATAATGAACTCTTTACAGGGGAGAGAAAAGAAAATGTGATGCAGATTCAAGAAGAACCAAATAAATACAATTTACCTTAGTCCAAATCTAAATCATATTGACTTTCCTCTTAGCCATTCAAAGCATATATGAGGATGCTACTTATTGGAAAGGATATGAGCTTAATTGTTGAATTGGTTCCTGGATGGATTTATCTGCCACAACTTAAATTCTCTAGACTCATCTACCACATGGTAACTGTTGGTGCACTGGCAATGAATCCCCAGGGACAGAGGATGAAAAAACTCAGGGGGGTCTGGCAAAGTCTTATAAACAGAAGTAGACCATCTGCCTGATGGAAAAAATTGACATAAGAATCAGAACATCACCATGGGACAGATGGGATGATAGATAAGGAGAGTAAATAGGACCTCAAGCTGATACTGGGAGGTAAATAAGTAAAAGACACAGGAGAATGTTGCAGTCTAAGAGTGGTACATTAGTCCAAGCTTCAAAGGTTTCCATAGTACAGCTCTTCTGAGATTTTTCTACTCCTGTCCTTTAGTATTGTCTCCAAGCACATATTTTCAGGAAGAAAGATCAATTTGCTATCATCCAGAAAGGAATTCCTCTTTTTGTAGTAATGCATATTATGTCCACTGTATGTGTGTGTTTGTGTGTGTGTGTGTGTGTGTGTGTGTGTGTGTGCACACTCTCACTTGGCTTTTCTGCTCAAGGCTGGTACTATACCATTTGAACTACATCTCCACTTAAGGCTTTTGGCTGGGTAATTGGATATAAGGATCACATGGATTTTTTTTTTTTCTGGCTTCAATCCATGGTCCTCAGATTTCAGCCCTCTCAGTAGCTAGAATTACAGTAGCTAGAATTACAGTGACCAGTGCCTGGATTAATCACAAAATTAAGAGGCCTTTTCTCGAAGGGAATCTTTTCTAAAACACTTTATGTGACCTTTCTCTTCCATTAATGTTGTTAGTACAATAGGCTCCTTTCCTATACCTTAGCATGATCTTCTCTCAGGTAACAATAGGTCCATTTGGTATACACAATAAATAACTGGCCTCCTCCAGCATTTACCTTGACATGGCACTCCTTTAGGGAAAGTTACAGCCATATAAGATAACAAGATCACCTTAAAGTGACCTCCGAGTCTGGGCGGCTGCAAGACCCCTTTTCTGCCACTTGGGATGAAGTCTCTAGTTCAGGCATCTACATCTAGGTCCCTACCTCCTAGCCCCTCCTACCCCTATAGGTTATGTAGGTCACCTCAGACAATAGCAGCATTTCTTCTCATTTTGTGAGAAAGGGTCTTGCCCATCCCTTTGCTGGCAATAAACCTTTCTTTTGTTCTTTTCACCTGATGTCTCTCTGGCAGAACATAACAAATGTTAAGCACACATAGTTTTCCTTTTGCAATTATATCCAATTATCCTTAGGATAAAAATTCAGATTTCTCAGGACTAGATGGGTAAGTTTTTATCTAATTTCTCTTATTTTATTATATCCCATTTCTTTAATTAATTCTTGTTAATGTGCTAGATTCTTAACTCAGAGCTTTGTATTTGCTAGGCAAGTGCTCTTCCAGTGAGTTTATCACCAGATCCAATAATTTACCTTTTTTTTTGCTTGGGTTTTGTTTCTTGAGCCAGATTCTCACCACATATCCATGGCAGGCCCTGCATTGGAGATATTCTAGTCCTCTTTCTTTTTCCCCCTCTCTCTTTCTTCCACTCACATATATGCAACACACACACACACACACACACACACACACACACACACACACACACTGGACATTACTAAGTTCTCAAGTTTATTTTATGTGCAACCTTATAACATCAGGTTAAACCAGCATACATAGGAATAAAATTGCATCCGAATTTATACTTCCTTGCATTTGGCTATTCAATATGTTGACATTTCTATATTGCATAGTGAGATATTCCTCTTGCCATGCCACATGTTCATCACTTGTTCTTGGGGTTCCAGCAGGATTGTGCTTTTTTCCCCCATGCTAGTACAGCCTATTAGGCATGACCACTGTCTAGTCAAGTTTGAGCTATATCTCCCTGACACCTCCTGTCATGTTCTCTATAGTTCTCGGCTTATGGATTAAATAAATGCTATAGAAATTACATGAGCAACCTGGAGAAACACAAGTTTATCTTCAACTCAGCACTCAATTTCAGTTTAGCCTCTCTGCTCTATACACAGACCAAAGGTCTACATGGACCAAAGGTATGTAAAGTTAGGAGAGAATAAAAATGCTCTTGTAATTCCACAAGACTATGTGTGTATGGTTGTATGTGAAAGTGGATGAGAAAGCATCACCACTACCTTTGCAGTTCAATTTCTAGCACTTTTAGGATACTAAAGTGTTCATTTATCAATTGTGCTTTACACAAACTTGTGTGTACACCCAAGAGTATGGAATTATGAGTCCATTTCATCTTTTCTACTTACAATCATTAATTAAGATATTGAATATAAATCTGTCATATTAAGTAAGATCTTGTGTTAGTAACTTCTTAAAGCAATAACAAAATCACTGAAATGTGAATTTAAATATAATCTCTGACTGTACCATTTCCTGATTAAATTAACTCTAAGAATAAGTAACTATGTTTCTATCAATTCTGTCAATGAAATGAGAAAGAATCTGGTTAAGTGCCATACTCTTGCATCATCTTGATTCCTCAGAATGGACTAAATCAATTGAAAGATAAACTCACTGTAGTCAGGCATATGCTGACATGTTGGCCCCTTCACAAAAGCCCATGGACAGATTTTCTCTAGACCCAAACAAACTATGTAAAGAGTCTGTTTTGATTCTTGTTAGCTTTGCACTCTCTCAGCAAGCTGCTAAGAAAATTCAAATATGGCTACTCTTTTGGAAAGAAATGGCATTCCCGTATCTTTCAGGTTTTTTTTTTCTTTTAAAAAATAAGACAAAGTTATTTTTACAGAATAGTGCTACTCTACAAAGCTTTCTTGGAATGTCATACAGTTCTAGTAACTCAGTTCAATTGAAATTTGGGCTCAGTGTGTGATCTGAAAGACTTATACTAAGTAACATTATACATATAATTTCACTGTCAGTGTCATAATGACACTTGGCTCACGCTGTCTGAGAAACACATTATATCACCAGTAAATCGGCCAGTTTGGTTTGTGTGTTATGTTACTACCAGCATTTAAACTCTTCCTAGAGAATGAAAAATCAGTAATACACAGTAAATACCTATTTGCCCAGTGGCTAAATACCCCCAAAATTATGTTTGTTGAAAACCAAAAGACACGTTTAATAATTTTAAGTCTTCTATTGCTCATTTGAAAGCATGTTTGCATATTCTAGCCTTGGCTAGGGAGAGATATCTGGCAGAATTTGGCCACTGTGTAAAACACTTTATCTATCCTTAAAATCCTGTGAAGTGTATTAGCTTTCCCATCAGTAAAATTGAGACTATATGAAGCTGGCAAAATGAATTAAAATTATATACACTTGGAAAGTGATAAAACAAATGCTTACAATGAGTTATTAAATTTGAATTTCCTTTTCTAAAGTTTTATACGTGTTTCTAGATAAATTCTCTTTTTCTGAGATTAAGAAATGGGAAGTGAGTTAAAACTCTGGACTTCTAAACAAAAGTTTCACTCTATCCTCTAATTTAGATAAAGCCTTGGCCGTATGTGCAGTCCCTTTATTGGGTCTATAAATCCAGAATATAGCAACCGGGAGAAGAACAATGGAATCACAACCTGGATATTATAGTCTGCAGAATAATCCAGAATCTTCATTCATTGTTCCTTTCATTCTTTCATACAATATTTTATTCTTTCACATTATTTTATATAAATATATATCAAGGAATTACGTTTGCTTAAAATAAGCCAACTCTAAAAATAATATTGGCAAGGATTTGTCTCTAAGACGACATACTAGTCTCAGAGAATCCTCAGTTCTGTGTAATAGATTCCAGATTTTTTAGTTGTTGACTCCCTCACTAATAATACTGAAAGATATATTGGTTTAACATAGTGATTACTTTAAGAACAATAGAGTCTCCTTTAATAAGATTTTTTTGACATAGATGACACAACCATTAATAAAAGGATGAAGCCAAATTGGCAATCCAAGCATATTAATAATTTAGATATAATATCCTTGTCATTGGAGTTGAACTTAACACAACGTGAAACATTGGGTTTATATTTTAAGGACAATAATTTTAAAAATTATCAAGTTGTCCATCATCATTGCTAATTTTCCCATCATAGCACCCTACCAAAATTTACTTGGAAATCAGCTATTCAGAAAATAATTGGTTTATTTCTTATGTATATTCAATGATAAACTAATTATTTTTGCTTTGTAATTTAGATTTGAAGCAACATTTTTTTTCATCAAATATTTTCCATTTCAAGCTCATCTTTCCAGTGAGCAAGTCTTCCTGTCTTCTCTCCTTACTTTCCCTTAGCAAATTCATAACAAGCCTATGGGACTTATGTTAGATGGGAAGCTGATCTTGATGCCTCAAGCAGAATTATGGACCCTGTTTATCTGAACTTTCATACAACGACCTTTAACTAGATATAACTCCTTTCAGATTATCACATTACAGTTCAAAGTATGTCAATTATTACAGATCCTGAAGCAAATACAATGTTTAAAATAGTTAATTGTTAAGTGGAAGCTTAAAGTATGAAAGAATAGAGCTGGATATGGTGGGACATGTCTGTTATTCTAGATATTCCGGAGGCTGAAATCTGAGAGTAGTAGACTTGAAGCTAAGCAGTAGGATATTCTGTGAGAATTGTATTTCCAATTAATCACCAAAAAGCCCAAAGTAGAGCTGTGGCTCAAGTGGTAATTAGTTTTGAGGAACACAAAACAACCAACTCAGAGACAGTATTTAGGTTCTGAGTTCAAGTTTGAGGATCAACACACACACTCACATACACACACACAGTATAATTTTGCAACATAAAATAGTCACCAATCTGCAGGTGGAAATACTTCCCTGAGAGTAGCAGTCAAATAGCGCCCATTGAAGACAAGAGAACACACACACACACACACACACACACACACACACACACACACACACACAATTTGGGGCTCCATAGTTAGGAGGATATTATGCCTAATTTAATAACTTTTTTGGTGTGTAGTTTCTAGGCAACCTGAAAACGGTAGCATTTCCTAGTTTTATTTTATCATTTGAGATATTCTACTATGTTGGGGCCTGACCTTCATCTCTGAGGCCTGTTCATCATTCCTGTTCAGCAGCCATTAAAGGGCTTTGGCCAGGCATTCCTCGCATTCCTTGCATACCTCTCTTAAGGCATTTTTGTGTACGTAATTAGACTGAGCCTCCCACAGCAGAGCAGGTCTCCTGCACTTTCCTGCATTGGTCCCGCCCAGTACCTAAAAGTTTGCCCTGGACCCTTAGTGATAGCACGTTGGGCCTCTTCCTGTTGGCTAGCTTCCCAGTTCCCACCTTCTCTTTTATTGCCTGACGCAATAAAAGTGAGATCTACTGCGCTTTCATGGCTGACACAGCTCCTGGCTCCCTGTGGTTTCTTCCCCGGTAATTGGGGGAGGGCTGGGTCATTGATACTTACCATATCACTCTGCTCAGGGTGTCCCTCTCCATACCCATGTTGCTCCACAGTAGCAACAACTGGTGTGAGGGCTCCACGTGCTCGAGAACTCTTATCGCTGATGAGCCAATCGGACTGTGGGTAAGTATGCTCCCATAAAATATGGGAAAGACTTTTTCTAAGAATGACCCTTCCCTTGATTCTCTTAAGATCCTCCTTAAGAGTCGAGGGTTAGAGATTTCTGAATCACAGGCAGCTAAAGCTTGGGACACTTTAGTTAAAATCACCCCGTGGCTGCCAGCTAGCAACTTGTTTGACTGGAATACTTGGGACACAGTTGAGCATCTAATCAGAAAAGCCCAGATTAATCAAGGCGAGATTCCTCCACTAGGAGTTTATCCAGTCTAGTCCGCTCTAAAGACTTGTTTTCCTCCTAGGCCCTCCAAGCAGAGGGCCAAATCCCCCAGGGGCACAGCTAACAAAGAGAGGCTGGATGCCTCCCTTACTCCCTGTGGAGATCCTAATCTCTCATTGTCTACAGAAAGGCTGGACTCAGCTCAGGGAGATGTGAAAGAGCTCCATAAGAATTCAGATAAGGGACCTCTCAGGATTAAAAAGCTGGTGGATTGTGGCCACCCAGGACATAGGTACTCATTCCCATCAGGCACAAACCATGGCAGCCATGCTGCAGCCCTCCGGCAGAGATGATATGGCCGCCCTTGTTTGCACCCTCAGGCAGGCACTCCCTAGGAGAGAGTGTACTTGTTTGGGGTGTGGTCAGGGGGGACATTTTAAGAAAGACTGTCCCAATAAGCTGCCACGCCCGCTTCCACCCAGTAAATCACAAAACTCCAGCATGCCTTGCACCCCCTGTCCTAAGTGCAGAAAAGGATTTCACTGGGATAAAGATTTTTATGGTCTCCTCAACTCTATCAATAAAAGTAGACAGGTCCTCTCCTGGTCTTTGGTTAATTCCTGCTATCGGAAACTCAGAGGGACCCCCCTCAAGTTTTCTCCAGGGTCACTAGGTCCAGAGTTCTAATCTGATTCTGATAGGGAGGGGGTATGACTGCCTGCTGGACCCCCATTGAGCATTGATCTGAGATCCCTGTAAGCATCCCTAAAGTAATGGGGATTACAGGTTGGGCATGCTGGTTCCTCTCAACCTGTTGGCGGCATTCTTCCTTATACAGGGCACACCACTTAATAAAAAGGGGGCCTGGAAGAACTACTTTGGCCAGAGCCATCCAATCGGCCACAGTACATGGTCGATGAGCAAGGCCTTGGAGGATTGTTTCCGTCCAAGGAGCATTAGGGCTATCTTCTAAGACAGCCTTTTTGAGTTCCTTAAGGTCACCAGGCTCCCATGGATACCAGGCTGCAGGATGGTTACCACCTGGGTCAGCATTAATAGGAAATAGGTGGCAGGACTCTGAACCAGGTGGTGGGTGGAGCCCTGGGGCCATGGAGGTTGGGAAGCTAGCAGGGAAGCCCAGGCCCAGACACTTATGTGATAAGACTGCTGAGGCCTCAGGGACTGGGTATGATGGGGGAGGAGCAGAGGATGATGTAAAAGGATTGGAAGAAGATCTGAACTCCAACAAAGAAGGATGGAGGCTAGATTTGGATCTCAGAGGCCAAGGAGCAGCATTGAAAGGATCAAGAGGTCCCTTATCTGAATTCTTATGGAGCTCTTTCACATCTCCCTGAGCTGAGTCCAGCCTTTCTGTAGACAATGAGAGCTTAGGATCTCCACAGGGAGTAAGGGAGGCATCCAGCCTATCTTTGTTAACTGTGCCCTTGGGGGATTTGGCCCTCTGCTTGGAGGGCCTAGGAGGAAAACAAGTCCAAAAACTTCTTGGTGAAATTAATTGGATGAGGCCATGGATCCCCATAACCATTGCAACCCTCACACCTCTTTTTGATCTTTTAATGGGTCTTGATCTGACCTCCATAGTAACGTTGTTAGCTGATCATAAAGAGGTTTTAAATAAAATTCAATATTAGCAATTAATGAAGCAGCCTTAAAGAGATATGATCCTGCTATGCCCCTAATGCTCTATATCCTATCAGGACAGACCCTCCTTACTGCCCTTTTAGTCCAGGAAGGGAACCTCTTCACTGGATTCACCTCTCAGTCAGAGGAATGCCTAGAGTTTACTCCATGATTGACCAAATGGCCCCTTTAGGATTAATGATTTCTCTTGGCTACAAAGAAATAATGCTAGAGTAGCAATAGCCATGGAAGGCTTTCCAGGTAAAGTGGATTGTCATTATGGTCCCCATAAATGGATGAGCTCCTTTAGTCAGCTGGAGTGGCGACCTCCAAAACTTTTTCTAAGTGAAGCCAATCCCTCCTTCCCCATGGTGTTCACGGATGGAGGCAAAAAGGAAGCTTCCGTTGTTATTTTCTCCCCAGGTAAAGGCAATTCTTCTCCTGCAGTGACCCTGTCTCATGAAATATAGGGCCCAGCGCAATTTGAGGAACTTTATGCTGTGGTCTTAGCACTATCTGAGGTCACTGGTCCTCTTAACCTGTTCTCAGATAGCCTTTATGTGGTCAATTTGTTACCTAACCTCATAGAAGCTCATATTAAACTTGATAGTAACCCCATCACTCCTTTGATGATTCAAGCTAGAAATTTGCTCAAACAAAGGATTGCTCCCATGTTTCTTCAACATCTGAGGGGACATCAAAGCCTTCCAAGTATTTTGACCAAAGGCAATGCCCTTGCTGACCAGTTAGCCTCTAATCCTGAATGTTACACTTTACAGGAGGCTATCTCTTTCCATCAGCTGACGCATGTCAACTGGAGGGGACTATACCACCGATTTCCCCAAGTTGCTATTAAAGACCTAAAAAAGATTATTAGGACCTGTAAGTCATGCCACCCTTTCTTACAGGTTCCACTGCTCCAAATAGGCGGTGTTAACTTAGGCCTAATAATCTGTGGCAAATGGATGTTACACATTTTCCCTTTTTTGGAAAACTTAAATACATTTTTTTTTTAACAATAGACACCTTTTCCCATGCCTGTTGGGCTACAGCCCATTCCAGGGAGAGAGCTAAACATGCTATTGTTGGGAGCCAGAGTAGAATCAAATTGTACCTTGATTTGCATCAGACCATGGCTTTATTGTCCTATTGTTTTATGGCCTTATTCTGTTTAAATTACCTGAGATTTACCATATGAATGTAACAGTTGGAAGTTCCCTGGTTTCAAGAAGGGAGAAGCTGGAGTTGAATAAACGAGGCAGTCTTTACTTGGGCTGCAGACATCCCGGACCCGGTGTGTCTGTCTCTCTTCTATTTTTTCCTAGTCCTTGCCCCCTATTTCAGGAACCCCAATATGCGAACCCTGGTTTGCTGCCGGCTGGCCCCGGCAACTGGCGCCCGAACAGGGACCCTGAAAATCTGGGACGAAGGTGAAGGACCCCTCCCTGTGGTGAGTAACACATCGTAGGACTATTAAGAGAGGATCTTAAGAGAGTGTATAGTCAGGAGTAAAAATTATGGGTCAAGTTAATAGCCATAGGTCATATGTACCGATCTTAACAGGCCTACTTGAAGCCCACGGAACGTGGGTGGAAAAAGGGGTGCTTCAGAGCTTCCTACAGTTTGTCGAGGAGGCATGCCCGAGGTTTATAGAGGAGGAATTCCAAAAAACCTGGCAGCAGATAGGAAAAAGAATTCAAGAATATTATAATGTATATGGCCCTGAAAAGACCCCAGTAGAGGCTATTGATGTATGGAATTTAGTAAGTGAATGCATAGATCCTCAACATGAGAATGCTGAACTTAATCTTGAATTAAGGGAAATTTATGAGTTAAAGGACCCTTCTGAAAAACCTGAGGCTGAGCCATATGCCGCAGCCCAAGAGAGTCTAAGTGAGATCTTGAAAAGGGAACAACAACCAGTAGATATTGAGTATCAGAATTCAGGTTTGAATATCAAGGAGGAAAGTTATGATGAGTCAATGGAGGGCCGGATGGCTACGATGGAGAAGAAGTTAGAAGAAATCCTACATCTTCTATCGAAAATGGGGATGGAGCAGAGAGCCCCCCCAGAAGTAGGAAAGAAATATGACCCTCAGGCCACTATGGTAAATCTCCGGTAATTTAAACAGAATAAGGCCATAAAACAATAGGACAATAAAGCCATGGTCTGATGCAAATCAAGGTACAATTTGATTCTACTCTGGCTCCCAACATGCTATCAGTCATTTTCTTCAATGTTTTGCTACTCTTGGATTGCCAGACCAAATAAAAACTGATAACGGTCGGTGTTTTGTAAGCAAGTCTCTTAATGACTTCTTTAAACAATGGCAAATTACCCATACTTCTGGCATCCCTCATAATCCCAGAGGACAGGCAATAGTAGAAAGATATAACCATGTCCTTAAATCTCAATTAATAAAACAAAAAGGGGGAACACTCCCCTCCTCCATGATCAGCTAAAGATGGCCTTGTTTGCCAAAGGGGAACATCTCTCACCCTTCCAGAAACACTAAACAACCTCTATTCCCTATCAAACTGTCTATGTCCAGTGGAAGGACCCCCTTAATTGGGAGTGGAGGGGCCCCCATCCCCTCATTATAGCTGGAAGAGGATTTGGTTGTAATGATGAAACAAAGCCAATTTGGGTCCCTGCAAGGGATCTTAAATATTGTCCCCAAATGGGAAGGGACCCCAATAATATTGATGAGGACCCAGAAGGCTCTTTGCCTCCTGAGGATATCTCTCTCTCTCTTCTTTTTCCTGTTTCTTCTTGGAATCAAGATACCCATCATCAGTGCGGGGTTTGGTGACCCCAGCCAGGCCAGAGCTTTATTACAAAAGACCATTGAGGACCCATGCAGTGCTTGTGTGTATGGGACTCCGCTCCTCCTGAGATTTGCTATGGCACCACCAAATCCTGCTCCAATGGTAATAAGGCAGCCACTCTAATACAGGAAAGAGAAGCTGGCTGTCCAGGGCCCGTCCTTTCTCATATATGCTGGTCTGGCACCAAGATTATACCTCAGACATCTGGCCAGCCCCTACCCCCTTGCCCTCACACTGAGTTTCAGTCCACCATTCACTCTAATTGTTACCAAGAAGCCATATCATGTACGTCTGGTAACAAAACCTACTGGTATGCCCAACTCACTAAGGGTAAACTAGACTATGCCAATTGTAAACAAGGCAGGGGCAATCATGTGTGCTGGCCTTCCCTTGCCCTGGTCGGTGTATCTGATGGGGGTGGAGTACAGGATCAAGCTCAAAGATATTTAATTAAAAAGATAGTAGATAAAATTATTGAGAACCAGACCCCACCAGTCTATCATCCTCTTGCTATACCTGAAATAAGAGGCAAGCTGTTTCTTGACCCCGAGACATAATCTATCCTGCAAGCTGCCTTTAATTTGTTTAACATTACAAATCCAAACTTAGCAGGAGACTGCTGGCTTTGTATGAAGCTTGGGCCTTTACAGGCCAATGCTATTCTTATTAATTCCTCTCAGCATAATACCCAGTGCCCCCTCTTGCCACCGAGGCCCGGAGTCTATCTGGACCCCTTTTCTCCCAAGAGCTCATGTTTCAAATCCGACCCATTCCCTGACAGTTCTAATAATATAGATGTAGGGCATATTCATCATTCATTTTGTCAGAACAATATTACCATTAATGGTACCTTTCTCTTTCCTCCTAATGAAACGGTCTTTATTTGTGGAGGGGATGCACCCAGTTTCCTACCCAGAAACTGGACTGGGCTCTGTGCCCCTGCTATTGTGCTCCCCGATATTGATGTGGTCCCAAATAATTAAAGTTTCCCTAGTCCCACATTTGAGTATATTGGGGGGAGAGCTAAAAGAGCAATTCAAATTATTCCTATGATTATAGGCCTCAGAGTGGCCACTGGGGCCGCTACTGTGGCGGAGGAGCTGGGAACCTCCTTACATTATTGCAAAGCTTTATCTCAACAGATGATTAATGATTTACAAGCTGTTGCTAGTACTCTTTTAGATCTCCAGGAACAACTGGACTACCTGGCTGTGGTAGTTCTGCAAAATCGTTGAGGACTTGACCTCTTAACCACTGAAAAGGGAGGGTTATGTCTTTTCTTACAGGAAGAGTACTGTTTTTATGCTAATAGATCAGGACTAGTCCAAGACAAGGTTAAACAGCTCCAAGAAGATCTTGAAAGATGCAGGAAAGAGCTACAAGCCAACTTCCTCTGGACCAGACTGCACAGATGGCTAGCCTATGTCCTTCCATTTCTTGGTCCTATACTCCTCTTGTTCTTACTTTTAACTTTTGGGCCCTGTGTTATCAATAAGGTCATACAATTCATTCAAAGCAGGATAGAACTATTCAGTTGATGAACGTACAGGTGCATTACCAGAGGCTTGCTACTGATGCCAATGACCCCTATGACCAACAAGAGCCCTATGGAGAGGAAGGATCCCTCGACTCCCCTTGGATGTCTCCCCGAGAGCCAATGACGGGTAAGATCTCTGGAGCGGGGACAACCTAAGACAGACCTGGGGGACAGAAGGCCGCAGAGTACTCAATGACAGGTAAGATCCCCTGAAGGGGATGACCTAAGACAGGCTTTGCACGCTTGTCCCCCCCTGTTTTAACAAACAAAAAGGGGGAGTTGTTGGGGCCTGACCTTTATCTCTGAGGCCTGTTCATCATTCCAGCTTAGTGGCCATTAAAGGGCTTTGGCCAGGCGTTCTTCACGTTCCATGCATACCTCTCTTAAGGCATCTCTGTGTACGTTGATTCGACTGAGCCCCCCATAGCAGCGCAAGTGATTTTTACATTCACACTTATAGGGGTCATCATTCTGATGGACAAAGCTTATGAATAACAAAAAATACAAAGACCTCAAGTTTTACATAGGAAAAAAGTTTAACTCTTTGAATTTTATTGATAAAATTATTTCTTCCTGATTGGGTGATCTGTACATTTCTTTCCTGTTACTAAGTTTAAGCTGTTCCCTCTCTCTCTCCCCTTACCTTCCTTGAGTTGTTTAGCTCACTTTCATGAATGTCTAGTGCAAATAATGGGCCCCATTACTGCACTTTTTCACTCGCTTTCCTCTAATTCTGTGCCCTCCTCTCACCTTCCTGCAGATGTGCACATGTTTGCACCATGTAGGAAGAAGAGGATCCAGAGTCATCTAAACACATAAGACAAATTAGGAAGTGGTCCACTATTGCCATATCTTTGGGGGTATTTTTCATACTATATATTATTTTTTGTACATATGAAGGGGTGCTTAAGTATCATAATTTGGTGTTTTTCTCCTGAGACTGTCCTCTTTTGGTCTCATTGTGTATGGCTGTCTTGAGTACTGTTTACTTTGTCATGCCTCTTGACATTTTAAATCTAACACCTGCAAATCAGGGAGACCAAGTGTTGTTTTTCTCTCTGATCCTAGCTTATCTCCCTAACACGATTTTTTCTAGTTCTATCCATTTCCCTGCACATGCCATTATTTTATCATTTCTGATGGCTATGTAGAATTCCATTGTATAAAAGTACTACCTATTTTTTATTCATTCATCTGTAGAGGGGCACCAGGGTTGCTTCCATAACTTGGCTATTGTAAATAGTGCAATGATGTACATGGATGTGCAGATGTCCTTATCATATCCTGGTTCATGTACTTCCACCACTTTTATTAAACATACTGCTGACATTCTAGCCAGATCAATCAAGCAAGAGAAAAAACAAAAGGAATCAACTTAGAAAAAGAGCAGTCAAATTGTCACTATTTTTAGATGACTCTCAAAAATTAATTTCAAAGCAAGTGAAATCAATAGAGGAAGTCAACAATATTGTAGGATACAAAATCAGCACAAAAGAGTATCAGGAAGCAGCAGGTTATTGGAAAGGGTAGGGTAGAGTTAAGGAGCAAGGGGTGGACAAAGAGAAGAAGAGTGAATGCAGTCAATAAGTGAACATGTAGTTTACAAAGTTAGGAAAAGTGAGGGCAAAGTGTGTAAGGGAGAGGTGGGAGAAAATGTTGAAAGGGTTGACGTTGAATAAGATGCATTCTCTTCATAAACTTTTTTGTTAAATGGCAACTCCTTAGTATAACTACTTAAAGATAATCATAACAAAAAAGAAAAAAGAGGGGATAAAAGAAAAAAAAAGCTTATTGGTAAGGCAAAAAAAAAAGTTAGTATAGATAGGTGTGGTAGTGAATGTCATTAATCCTAGCACTTGGGAGGCTAAGGCAGAAGCCTTAAGTTTAAGGCTAGCCTGGGCTTTATAGAGAGATTTTGATGAAAAACTATAGTAATCAGTATTTGTATCATTCAGTTATCCTTTCAACAAAGTAAAAGGCTGTTTTGTTGCTTCTGTATGTTTAGTAAATTGTGTCCTATAGAAAAAACTGCCTGTAGTATAAAATGCTGTGGCTTTTTATTGGTTTTGAGTGTGCTTACATTCACACATATACACACAAACACACACACACACACACACACACACACACACTCACACATAGGTTTTTCAAATGTTTTTCAATTGTGACTGAACCATGATGGATTCGTTCTGACCTGTGGAGGTCTTAGATTCTGAATTCATCTCCCCCTTCATCCCAGCTGGGTTCCCTTTAATTTATGAGTCCTTTATTCTGTCTCTGTGAAATCTGCTTCATCTCAGAAAACCATTCCTTTTCTTGTATCTACCCTCTACACTCCAGCCCTTGTCGTGAACATGCATTTCCAGGCATGCGTGTCTTCATGGAGCCTTGAGTCATGGCCCTCTCCCAGGGGAACCCACAAAAAGCACTGAAAGGAGCTTTGCCTCCACATCTCTTGTATAAATCAATGGTTGAAGATCGATACTCAACAGGATTAGCTAAAGACCCAAGGTTTGATACTAATGGTAGTTCGTTAGGGAGGGCAGTAGTTAGTACTACTAGTATCAGATTTTGATAAAAACTGTGCAAAAAGACTTTTACATATGGTACTGTTTTCATAGTCATAAACTTATTAGATGTGTGCTGGTTTTGGCTCCTCAGTCAGTTTTTATGTGTTCATCATTCATATATGGGATTCTGTGATATCGGTTTGAACGACACACATTTTGAAGAGATCATGGACTTTTTATTTTTTGATGATTTCAATGAAAATACAGAACATTTCCCTTCAATCATTCTTGATTTCTATTCTCAGGAAAACCACCAACTTGCATTCCTCTTAAGATAGAAAACAAAGGTGACATATATAGGAATTTGTACCAATTGATCAGGTGGTCTAATATCTAACATTTCATTAAATAAATTGTTAGATAATATGAAGACTTTGCCAAAGAAACACACAGGCATCCAGGTACAGGAAACAAAAGAAATTTAACGTGGGGGTGGGAAGAAGCACTGGTTATTGTTCAGGGTGACCTATGTAGCCTGTAGCCAATGAGAGGGCCCTGCTACCTTATATGGCCATAGCCTGATCACCTCAGGTGACCTATAGGACCAGTAAGGTGTAGGGGCATCTTGCTGGCCTAAATGCTGATAGCTCAGCCCTAGGCCCACACCATACCATCATTCCTTGCTCTTTGGTTTGTTAATTGAATGAGGGCACCCACCGAGTAGGGAATATGGGTGGAGGTCATCTCTTTTGAAGCTGCTTCCTGCTGTGATGGGGCGAAGTCAAGGGCGGACACGTGACCCTGTACCATCCTGGGAACAGTTGGTTGGTGAATGGTGAAATGTCTCTTTCCCATAAGGATGTTCTGCATGCACATGGGTATGGAAGGCACAATTAAAAGGCAAATGTTGCAGTTAGTAGCCTCAAGAGAGGAATAAGCCAGGGAGATATTGATTCCCAGAAGGGCTATCAAAGACATGAGATTGCCTTCTCCATCTTAAATTGGAGATACAGCATGGTATCTGATTTGATCCCAGTAACCTGAGGAAGAGATAGATTTAAAGGCATTAGAGACAACAGGCTTCATGGTCTTTTGTTGATTTCTTTTTCTGCTTTCTGTTGATTTGGGAGCATGAAGGACAGCCTCAGTGGGGAAGTTCGAGGCCTAAATTGGAGAGAGACAAAAACAAGGCAGAAAAGGGTCTGTGGGGCCATACCTATGGGTCTTGTTATTAGGGATGAGAACATTATTGGGAAGATAGGAGGTTACTTATTAGCTGGTGGGTGATCATGGCTACACTCTGCTAGTCTGTCCTCTGGAACAGGGGCAAGAGCCAGTGTGCTGCCATCCTGCTGAGGAGATGTGTAGTCACTTTCAGGTGAACTGTATGGGCTTCTCATGAGGATCTGTCCATTTAGGCTGTAGTCCCCTGGAAGAGGTGGGGGCTCTGGAGCCTGCCTATTTCCAGAGAGCTGCTTGGGGATGATTACGGAGAGGGGGAAGGAGGTAGAAGCCCATTAAAAAGGACTAAATGTAATGGACTGGCTAGAAATAACAAGTCAGAGACTAGGGTTGGACTGGTTAGCAACTATTTCTCTTCGTCTTTCTGCTCTGATTAATTTTCAACGGGTGGGTGTAAAGCGACTCCACTTAGAATGTGACATAATCTCTTTACTCCTCTTCATGGTTCCTCATTGTCAGGGCTGAACTCCTGGGGTTTTAGGTACTCATTGTTGGGATAGCTTATCCCGGTTGGCATTTATGGGGGTTTGAACTCTAGGCCTGGGCACTGTCCCTGAGCACTTCTGCTCAAGGCTAGTTAAACTCTTACTGCAAGAGTTATAAGCACCAACACTGTGCCAGAAATCCAAACTTGGCAGTTTGCTATTTGGCATTTTTTCTCATACACCCCTCTTGATCTAACTTGTGGGGGTTAACATTACCGATAGGTGAAAGAGAACACAAATGAATAGCAGTTAAGAGGGAAAAGGGTCAGGATAATGTAAAAGTCCCAACTTTAGTGGATCTGACTTGTGCCTTCCATCCTGAGGCAGCAGGCTTTAGTGGTATGTGATGGAGCCAGGCAGGGATCCACTTTTATCACAATGGAGGAAGTCTAGATAGAGTGATTGGCTGAGTCTGGGCTATTTTACTTATGCTACAATTTTCTGCCTGCTTTCCCTAAACAGCTGTACTATACTATATGGAGGGCCCCTTCCTCCCCAGAATCTTCACACGACTGCATGCACTATAACATTTGGTTTCGCTTGGTCCAAATGACCAACGCATCTAACTTTTGCCTAAAACAGGAACCAGAGCTGGGACATGTGCTTGGAACCTGCTTGTTCCTGGTGTGCAAACTTTCAGCAGACATGCAAAATTTAACTGTCTTCTCAACGGGTCAGTTTGGCAAGCATGCAGTCTATGCCGACTCACATAATTGGAGAAAGTTCTCATTTGAAAGACTGAGAGGTACCCTAAAACTAGGTCACTCTGCCAGAAAACAACACATGTACCCAGGTCCAAATTTGTACCTGCAGCTATATTGACCTAAAAAGGGACAGCTTCATGTATGCCAACCATGAGCACATTTCATATGCTATGTTTCCTTGCCTGATGGCTGTTATTTTCCCCTATGAGAGTTATACTTTTAACTATGTCCCTGCTAACCTACCTCATAACTCTCGATGCTGCCTGAGTTACTTAGCAGTTGCAGTACCCCACAAGGAGCTTTTCCAGCCCTAGCAAAACCACAAGACCATAGGTCTAGTGCTGGATAAGAACTGTGTTGATATGATATGATATGATACATTTATTGTCTAAGGCAGAATACAATTCCCTCACTTTCTCTCTGATTGGGATACCTGGACCAGCAGAAGGAGCCTACAGAGGTGTCATGTGTCTGGACCTCTCAGTGGCAAAAAAAAAAACTCACATTAATTACACCTCCTCTGCAATTACTTTACTAGGAATTGCAGGAGCATAGACAGGCCATCCTTGAAAATCATGCAGCATTGATTCCCTAACTCCTATTCCACAATCAAGGGTGAGAGGTGGTCAAGAACATGTGCTGCTTTAACCTAACTGAGAATAGTTGTCATCAAAGAGCAAGTTAAAACAGTTTAAAAAACTTGCAGAAGAGTTCCAGCAATATGCAGGGGGATGGGATCTGTTTGAGAGGTTCCCTCCCTGGCTTATGCATATCATAGGCCTATTAACTGCAATTCTTCCTCGTGTACTGACAAAACCTTGCATATTCAGCTACTTGCAGAACATCCTCACGAGACAGTTAAGTCTTTCCAACAACCACTCTATCAATCAAATATTCCTGGAAGGGTACTCTACTCAGTGATCATCATCGACGGCTTTGCCACTATTTCAGCAGGAGGTATCTTCAGAAGAGATGACCTCCATCTGTATTCCCAACTTGTTACCATCGCTCAATTAATAAACCAAAGAGTGAGGAATGATGGTGATGGTGCAAGCCTTTTAGCCCCCCTTAGCCCCTTACAGCCCAGCATGCTTGTCCCCTAGGCAATACTCCCTTCATCAGGGAGAGTCCCCAAAAGCTGAGCTATCACCATGCATGTCCCCTCTATAGGTCACATGAGATGACCAGGCCATGACTTTATAAAGTATCAAGATTCTCCCAGGCCCTACAGTTTATATAGGTCACCCCTAACCAGATCCTCTCTCTCTCTTTTTCCTCCCACGTGCATCTCTATGAGAAGGGGTCTGCCAAACCCTTCCCTGGCATTAAACTTCTTTCTTTGTTCCCTGTACCTGGATATCTGTATTTTTTTCAAAGTCTCAGTTTTATCTAACCTGAATAGCAAGGACTTCTATGTCAGGAAAGATACTACATTTTGCTTACTGAACATATACAGCAGTGGTAACAGGATATTCTGAGACTCAGGCAGCAATTCTAAAGGCCTCAGTAAGTAAAGCTACTTTATTAAAGTAGCTTCATATGTGGGGGTTCAGCAATTCAAAAGTTGAGGAGTCTCAGCTCTCTATACACTATGTGGTAGAACCGAGAATTGTGTATTGGTAAATTATTCAAGTCGAATTTTCTGGTACTAATATACTTGAGTCAGCTGCAACTGATCCATAATATTTTAGGGCCTGGAGAGGTTGCTAGGCAAGATGAAGCACTTCATACATCTAGTTAATCAACACAAAGATGATCGTGTGGGAAAATGCTTGACTACTTGGACATCCGCTGGTATAATTGTCTGCTTGAGAATTTAAAAAAATATTGTTTTAATAGTGAAGCTAAATTTCTAATCTGTGGGGACCTTTGCTATTTCTGGGCAAGAAACTGAGCCTGGATTCTGGGAAGGGAAGAAGGTAGAGAGTGAGGCAGTCTCTCAGGATCCAGGGAGCTGCAAATAGACATTTGTTTCTAATCTCTTCCTTTCCCCTCCCCTCTCTGAGCATCCAGTTAAATCCCCCAGGTTCCTTGTTGTCTTTGACAACTAATCAACTAATCAGATATTGGAAAGAGCATTAGGGGAAAAATTGTTAATATACTGTTACTCTTCCAAAGGCATTTGCATTTTAAAAGAAGTTTGGCAGAGAAAGAGAAAAAGCTTAACACAAAGCAATGTGTTAGTTAGAGTGGCCTTTTATTCCAGTGTAAGAGATATTTTTAGACAGCAGGAGCTTCTAATGCCCTGCCTACCAAAATTTACCCTATACTTTCCTTACAGATCGTAATGTACAGATCCATAGAAAAACAAACATCTTCTAACAATATCAACAAGCTTTGTTTAGAAACATGCAAATTTATTTCCTGGAAATGCCATTTTCTAGCTCTGTGATGTTGAATGAGCCATTTAGTCACCCTGAGCCCATTTCCTGATTCTCAAGTGAGAATTGGTTTTACTCCACAGAGTTATTCTAAAGGTTAAATGAAATACCGGCTTGCAAGGTTTTAAACTGCCAAGCAGGCCTGGGTTGTGGGGAATATGGGCATTTAGCAAATGGAAAGGTTGCTATAGGGATTGAGCCATGAAAATTAACATTCTGGGAACAGCAGGAGTGCTCTACTCAATATTGAGTTTATAATTTATAATTCACAAACTGCCACAATGTGGATTAATTATAGAATTCACTTGTGTGTTCTTATTTTGGGGTATTTGAGTTATGGATTTCTATGGACTCCATGTGACTATGGTAATTTCCCAAGACAATCTTCAAGTGAAAAAATGCATGAATGATGCTTAGAAAGCAGCAGGATTGAGTCTGAGTCTGCTCCTGTCCTCTGTCTCTGTAGATCTGTTTAGAATCTAGTCATATTGAAACACATGAAACTATTCACACATACAGAGAAGCAAAGCAAGAGTATGATAAGATATTAACTGAAGTGCCTTTGATGACCTCAAGCAGGTGAATGGGAAAGTCAGAGAAAGAGGATGTCTCTGCTTTCCATAGTATATCACAGGTACTGGGCTGGGAATGTGGCTTAGTGGTAGAGTGCTTGCCTAGATTACATGAAGCTCTGGGTTTCATTCCTCAGTACCATATGAACAACAACAACAACAAAAAGAGTCAGAAGTGGCATTGTGGGTCAAGTAGTAGAGTGCTAGCCTTATTAAAAGAAGCTCAGGAACAGTGCACAGGCCCTGAGGTCAAGTCTGAGGACTGGTATCCTTCACCCCTATAGTATTATAGGTACTAACCTCTTGTGCACATTTAGTAGCTAAGCAACAATATTTCCTAGGTTTCTGTGGAATATTTGGAAGGGTTTGAACCTGCTCCTTTCCCTTCCAATTTTTGGATCCTGGGATGATTGTTCAAGTAATGCTTTGTGGGATGTGATTTATTCTTTATCATTTTTTTCTAAATGTTTCTTCCTTTTTTGCAAATCACAGGCCTTGAACCCAGGGTCTGGGCACTGTCCTTGGGCTTTCTCAAGGCTAGAGCTCTACCATTTGAGTCATAGCACCACTTCCAGCTCTTTTCTGGCTGTGTGGTATAGAGGAATCCAACCTAGCTCTTTGTGCATACTAGGCAAGTATTCTACCATTAGGCCAAACTCCTGACCCCAAATATTTCTTAACAGGAGCTGTACTTTGTCTTATCTTAGACATAATTTTTGCTATGAACATTCATTCCAGTGTGCAATAATCATGGTTTTGGTTGCAAAATAAATAAAATACACACACACACACACACACACACACACACACACACACACACAAACAACAGCAACAAATCCACAGTAATCAATTTTAGCTAAAGGATTTACTGGAAAGATACCAGTGGAAAATCTAGAGCCAGGATTGGCAGGAGCCAAGGAAGCATATACAGGCAAACTCTTGCCATAACTCTGTTCTATGTGAGGATGCTACAGATGGATCTATTGCCCTTGGGCAACTGGCTTATAAAATTATAAAGCACTGTAAGTCATGTCAAATGGATCCCACCCATGGTTATCATTCTCCACAAATGTGAAATCTTAGCACAGCATCCAAATGAATGCATGGAGGTCACACGGTAGGTGGTTGAGTAGCCTGTGCATACCTCCTACCTACACAGCTTCACTTTTTATGTTCTATTAGGTGGAGAAGCAATCTCCAACCACACATGGAAGGAGAGTGTTAGGACTCATAATTTCTATTCATTTGGATATCTCCATCCCATTTATAACGTCTCAGGCTTATGAAAGATATATGAAATGTTCGAGCTTATGAAAGATATATGAGACTAAGTATACACACTAGTATTTATTCTTACCAGCTTTATAAAGACTAGATAGTGGTCAGAAATGAGATTTATTTTTGAAAATAAGATTTTTGTTTTTGTCCTGTTGAGGGTATCAAGGTTCTAGTAGTAATGCACCCATTACCTGATGAATGTTATGGTAACCCCTCAATACATTATCCTGACAATAAAATATAATTTTAAAAAAGAAAACAAGATTTATTTTGTAAACAAAACCAAAAAGCAGCAAAAACAGATGATATAGAATCAGACAGACTAACTTTAAAAGACTTGGCCTTACTATTGCCAAGCCTTATGATCATGAGAAAGCCCTTAATGATTCAAACTCTGTTTCCAATAACACTAGTCTTTTGTCAAGAAATCACTTAAGGAGCCCAACAAAGCTTAATATAAGTAAAGTTAACATTAATAGTTATAAAAGTGGAAAATTATAAAGCCCTCATATCAAGCATATTTCCAGAGACATTTGTGTTTAAGATTTTTTTCTGTGGATATGTACCATTAAGATTTTATGATTTATCACAATAAAATCAGACTTACTCCAACTAGCTGGTAAAAACAAAGCAACAATGCTACATGGCTTGGCTGACTCTAGAGGATTAACTCAACTGACTCTCTGGACTTATATAGTTCCTAGGCTGCCTAAAATTAAAGAGTCTTACTTTTTAATAAACTTTGAACATTATATCATTTAAATGATATAAAAGCAATGTGCACTGGGTATAAGAATTTGTATAATTTCAAATACTCTCATCCATAGCTATGCTGGATAAGCACTCCATCATTTTATGTTTTCTTTGAATTCTAGACTCACAGTTAGTTTATTTTCAAATATATTGGGAACATCAAGTGAAGGTGAACATCAAGATAAGAAATATGCTATTTATTTCCTTTATGTAGGTATGCATTTTGAAGTCGTGCCTCTAACAAAAGCATCACCTCGTAGTTAGCTTGCTTTTGAGCTAAGAGTTTGTGAGATCTACTCCATTAGAGAATTTTAAGTAGAGAATTCATTGTTGGGATCTTTACTAGCACAGTGTTGGGATCTATAACCACCATGTTTAGAGCTCAAGAACAAGAATAAATCATTTTTATCAACAAGGTACAGTTATTTTGAGTGAATGCTGGAAAGCAGGATTTCTTGGTAATTTTGACATGAGAAAAATCAAAGGATTGTAGGACCAAATAAAGTACATTGCAAGGGTTTACATTTGAGACTCTTTCCCCCAACTTGACTTTTTCTTTAGTTAGCTTCTACATTTTATTTTATTTATTTATTTATTTATTATTATTATTTTTTTTTTTGTCAGTCATGGTGCCTGAACTCTGGGCCTGGTGTTGGCCCTGAGCTCTTCAGCTCAAGGCTGTCTCCCTACCCCTAGAGCCTCAGTGCCACCCCTCAGCTACTTAATTTTATAATCCACTGAAAAGCCAATCTACTGATATATCTTTGACTTGATAATAAAAAAATGGCTAGTATTGCAACCTAATGTGGAACAAGTGCAGACATAATGAAGAAAGACTTAGAGACATACCGTAAGCAAGACAGACATTATGAGTGAGTCATAGCACAAATTTTATTTATTTATTTATTTATTTTTGCCAGTTGGGCTGGAACTCAGGGCCTTGGAGCCGCCCCTAAACTCTTTTTTGTTCAAGGCTAGCCACAGCTCCACTTCTGATTTTTGAGTGGTTAACTGGAGATGGGAGTCTCACAGGGACTTTTCTACTTGAGCTGGCTTCAAACTAGGATCCTCAGATATCAGCCTCCTAATTAGCTGGGATTACAAGTACACGCCACCACCACCCAGCTAACACAAATGTTTTATCTTCCTCAGTCATTTATCACTTTGTTAGTTCCCAAAAATTATTCATTGATTACTTCCTGTGGGTCAGACTGTCTATCTGCAAAGGTTTTACTCACGTTCATGAATAGAGATACATGTAAAAGTTTTGCCTTTATCCTTAATATATGCTATTTACTTAGCCACAATATTTAACTGTTACTTAATATACAATATTAAACTAACAAGCTGTGTATATTGTTCAGTGTTTACAAAGTAGAATGAAAAAAAGAAGAACTAAACGGCAGTTTTTCCACTTCCTTTTATACTTTGAATGAAGGGTCAACATGGACACTCACTATGCTTGTGGCTCTCTTTGAGGATCACTGGGGCAAAAGGGGCAGGGTGGCTCTAGAAATGATTAAAACCAAAGTTTTAGATAAAGTTTTTTCATGGGCATTACAATATCAAGCAGGAAGCACTCATCATTGGTGGAATGTACAAGCTATATCTGGGAAAACTTAAAGCAAAGCCAGTTTTCCATCTCCAGACTCTTACTAATTGCAAACACACTGGTGCCACAGCATAGTGAGTAAGAAAGATAATGGAGAGAAGAAGAGTTTTAGATGATTAAAAACAAGATTTCTGAGAGGAGTTTGATCTTCAGAACCTAACTCCAAACAAATGAATGACCACTTTAGCTAGCTTGTACAAGAGGAAAGATTTGGACATTATGATTTCATCATAACATCACTAGTATACTTTGTAGCAGGTGTATGAGTTGTGTGTTAGTTTTCTGACACTGTGACAAAATATTTCAGGAAAACAAGTTAAAACAGGAAAAAAATATTTTGCTACTACAGTCATTTGGCTCCTACTCAATCCATAGTGAGAGAGAAGTGGGGAAACTCATGAAAAAGAGCAAGCAGGAGCCTGGTAAGCAAGTTGTCACCTTGAAAGTCATGTTCCTGGTGATCCACTCCCTCTGACGAGGCCCAACCTCCTATTGTTATCACTTCCCAGTAGTCCACTTAATGTGGAATGGAATAGTCCATTCAATTATGAATCCATCAAGAAAGCAATTTATTAGATCACGAGAGACCTCACTATCACTTTCCCCAAAAGACCTACCTCTGAACATTTCTGCACCAAAGAGCAATCCTTGAGTAACCCAAGAGTAATACAGAAATAGTCCACATCCACACCATAACAAGTAGGATACTGAGAATGGGCTATAAAGAACAAAATTCCAGATGTATGGCTAGAGAGGAAGGTAGTCTTCTCTCAATTCCTGATTTATTAAGACAGAGGTGACAGCAAGATGTTCTATGTTCTTAGCCATACTAATTTTAGAAAAGTTCAATGATATCTTCTCTTCCTGTACCTATATTCTGTGAACCCCACTCCTACTTTATAGCTTCAGTTTTATTGAAGTGCTATGTCTGTTTTTGTCTCCAACAGATCTGAGAAGCTGCTCCAGGAAGAAAGACTTTGTTGCTTATATCTTTCCTAGAGTAATTATCTGGACTTGGGATTAGAATGTGCTACTTGTACATCTCTGGTCATAAAAGAAATGCCAATCAAAACAACTCTAAGATTCCACCTCACTCCAGTTAGGATGGCCAGGATCAGGAAAACGAATAACAACAGATGCTGGAGGGGATGTGGCCAGGAGGGATCACTACTACACTGTTGGTGGGAGTGCAAACTCATTCAACCACTATGGAAAGCAGTATGGCAGTGCCTCAAAAGGCTAAACATAGAGCTCTCCTATGACCCAGCAATTCCACTACTTGGCATTTACCCAACCATCCAGAAACAAGGACATACTAAATCCACTAGCACAACAATGTCCATTGCAGCATTATTCACCATAGCAAAGATATGGAACCAACGTAGATGTCCCTCAGTTGATGAATGGATCAACAAGTTGTGGTATTTGTACACAATGGAATTCTTTTTATTTATTTATTTATTTGTTTGTTTATTTATTTTGCCAGTCCTGGGCTTGAGCTCAGGACCTGAGCACTGTCCTTGGACTTTCTCAAGGCTAGAGCTCTACCACTTGAGCCTCAGCACTACTTCCAGCTTTTTTCTATGTATGTGGTACTGAGGAATCAAACCCAGGTCTTCATGCATGCTAGGCAAGCACTTTAACCACTAGGCCAAACTCCTGGCCCCACACAATGGAATTCTATGCTGCTGTCAGAAAAAACGACATCTCCCCATTTGTTAGGAAATGGAAAGACTTAGAAAAAATCATATTAAGTGAAGTAAGCCAGACTCAAAGGTTTCCCTCATTTGTCATAATCAGTAGAAACCTTGGGCTCTCCTAGCAGAGATTTACAATAGAGTAAAACCTAGATACATAAGGCCATATACTATGACGCTAAATGAAAGGACCTCTAGGATATAGGAACAAAAGCCATATAATGAGTGATTGTTGTCCTTAATGTACTATGTTATCTCTCATCTCTTTTGCTGTCCCTTGGTTATCTCATATTGTTACAGTATCTCACTTTGTCATCTGATATATTGGATTTATTTGTATTTGGTTATTTGAAATTGGATAGGGAAGGGGGGAAAACCAAGACGGGGGGGGGGGGGAGTGGAGGGAGGGTAATGGGGACTAAGACATGTGAAAGGGTATCAATGTATGTGAATTAATGCACCTTCTATCTGGCAAATATCATGTAACCCTTTTATGAATTACAATAAAAAAATTTGGTAAAAAAAAAAGAAAACAGTACTTGATCTGTCCTGTTATCTGGATGAGAGAAGAAACTCTTATGCAGTTTTGAAGACTTGTATATCTGCACAAAGAAAATAAAAGTCACAAAAAGCATCACTTTCACTTTAACTTCTTATCTCTGGTGCCTGTTTTCTGCTTCTGATTTACATCTGGACTGTTTCACCACCCACATTGTGAAGCACACCGCCTTTTCTTTTGGTTGTGGTGCTTGAACTTTGGGCCTGGGGGCTGCCCCTGAGCTTTTCAACTCAAGGCTAGTGTTCACTAGTTTGAGCCCCAGCACCACTTCCAGTTTGAGGGTGGTTCATTGGAGATAAGTTTATGGACTTTCATGCCCAGGTTGGCTTTGAACCTCTGTCCTCAGATGACAGCCTTCTGAGTAGCTAGGATTGATTACAGGTGTGAGCCACTGGTGCCGGCTGTCAGACAGTGTTGATGAATTTAGCAGTTATCAGATTCTGCTATAAAAATATTCGTCTCCCCAAAGGGTTTATATGTCATTTACATTTGATAGAACCCTGAAGCTAATAGTTGTTCAAAATGTTGTGAATATTACATTGACATTTTGAACTACTAGATCATAATTGCGATTCTTAGAGTAACGTAGATTAATAGATGATATACATCATATAATTACCTCTTTGACAATCCTATCTGATAAATACATAGTCACTCTATCTAATACGTAAAGCAAGATAGGCAAAAAATGTTAATTTTACCTTAAAAAGAAGAAGAAATGAGCTTTTACATCTAATTAAACTCTAAAAAAAATATCTGAGTGGCAAGTGCACTATAAGAAGATTACAGGAAAGTCAGGAAATTGTATTCCTTTAGTTAAGTTCTGATGGTTAATCTATTTATAACTCAGCTCTCTTATTTGTACAATTAGACATACGGACCAGAGAATCAGAGGCTCCTTCAAGTATTAATATTCTATAGTTCTATATTGTAATTATGTGTCTTATGTAATCTTGTTATAAAAATGTACTTCTGAATATTCTAGGGAATGAGAAATTAATGAGCTATGCTTTGGCTGAAAATTAATATTCTCAAAAGCAGAAATATTTTAAAGCAAGCTCTAATAACTCCCTACCATTTCAACCTTGAAAAAATAGCTGCTTTCCCCCTCATCTTGCAAGGAATCTGCTGAACCACCAATACTACAATAAAGATAATTAGAAGACGATAGGTTTGCAAGGGAATGCTGGGAAACATCCAGGATGTGTTTATTTCAAGGGAAAACAGAAACTCATGCAAATTAACAAGACTGTTGACTTTGAGAACAGTGCATTATTAATTCCCAGAATACATACTTAGCTTATAATAACTCAATGGTTTAAAAAAGAGAAGGATTGTACATGCTAAAATATGTTATTATTTCTGGAGGTATGTTTTCAGTAATGTTCACAAGGACAAGTTAAAACGAGAATACCTGTTTGTTTAAGCTAGAGGGCTATTTGGATGTGTTCGGAATTCGACAGGTTCTTACATGTCACCTGAAAAGCATTTGTTGCTCAGGTAGGCTTGAAATAGCTTTCAAAAAGCTTCTGCTTGAACACTTTTTTTTCTTTCCAGTTAAAGTAAATACAAAATTTGCCTCTTATTCCTCTTCTCTTGTCTTTTGGTGTTCAGACTGCATTTCATATGGTTCCGCGACTGTAGGGGGTGGGGGAGCATTAATTTTTGGCTTATTCTCAAACATATGAGCTCTGGGTTGGAAAGGACTCCCTTGTTTCAGAAAAGTTGAGGCTATTGTTTCTAAGTGATCTCTGTTTACTAAAAGAACAAAATGTGAAGAATGACTTTCTTTTTTACCATTTGTAAGTTGTATGGAAATATAACCCCCAATTTAACATTTTTTTTTCTCAAATACAATTTTCAAAAAGTAACATAACATTTTAAGGGCACCAAAAAGGTTAACCTTTTGGACAAATAAAACAGCTTGAGTAATATGCATGTAATTTCAGAAAGAACATATTGCTTTCTGGCAGCCCTGCTAACAATTGGCTACTGTCGATTGTATAATTCTTCCAGTAATATGATTTCTTTATCTACTGGACTTATTACAGTTAGTAATTATGATCCTGGAACTTTAGTCACTTTTTGGTAATTTTTTATTTTCATCTGTCTTTAAATATACATATCAACATTTAATAAGTAATCAAGCATTCTATAGCTATTAACATATGTGGGATTGTACACGAAGCTCTCAACAAAGCAAGTGGGAAAAGGCAGTTTTTTCATTTATTAACATATTAGGGGGCCTACAGTGTGCCTGACAAAGGCCACAAACCTCTGAAAATTGTATACAGACCTAAGAAAATACACAGGAGAAAATCCATATTTGTTGGTGAATTATTTCAAAATTTGAACACAAAGTATCAAAGATAAAATGACTGACTTTTCACATTTGAATGAAAAATAAAACACTGCTTTCTATTGCTCTTTTGTGAAACAGATCTAGGTATAACATTCTTTACAGGATACAAATTGATAATAAAGCTAATTCATAGCAGTTAGAGGCTAATGATTTGTTTAATATATGTTATGGTGATTTCTGTATAAGAATGCGCAATAAGGTAGATATTAATAGTACCATGAAGAACATAGGCACAAGGAGAGAATTACTTGCTTAGTGTCATATGGTGTAAAGAGGGACATTAGGATTTGGGCCAAAGATTTGGCTTTAGGGTTCTAGTTCTTAATACAGCCTGTTTTAAGTCACAAGTACATTACAAATTATATAGTCCTACTTTCTAAATTTATGAAGAGACTGAGGCTGAGAGAGTTGAACAAAACATCCACACACCAGTGTAAGTTAGAGGCTAAGTCAGGAACAAAACTCTGATTTCATGTATTGCACTTAAGATTTTTTTTAGGGAAAGTTCTACAAAGTTAAGAAAACTGAGGGAAGAATGGAGGAGGTATGGAAGGGGTTACACTGATCAAGATGCATTGTATTCATAAACTGCTTTGTTGAATAGTGACTCCTTTGTACAACTACTTAAAGGTAAGAATAAAAAAATTCTCAATCCCATGGTTTCCTTGGAAAAGAAAACTATTCAATAATGCCTTTGAACATTTATAATTAGATCATTCAGTCTCTTCTGTCTAAAAACAGTTATCAGTTGGCACAAATCTAACCAGATGTGTCATTGCCCACTTTAATGAGGTATATGCCATTAGGTCAGTGACCCAGAAAACAACTGGGAGCTTAGATCAGCATGAGAAAACCTACAATGTGTTTCTTGTGAAATAGATTTTGAAATATATTTTTCATCCAAGAAATATACTTCTCAGTATTTGTTTTAAAATAATGAACGACTTTCGTGTTTCCCCTCTACCCTGTCGACTCTGTGTTCCTCAGGGAAATGACATAGGATAAGATTACTGAGATATGGGTAAATATTTTTCTCTGCATGGTTTTCTTTTCACTTACTTGAGTGGAGCAAAGGTAGTGAAATTTCTTTGTGCTTTTATAAAGGCTTTGAAACGATGTTGAAACTATTGGCTAAAACTGAACTGCGGCATTCTTCATACATCTGGATCATTTATTACCATAGAAGGGAAATCTGATGTTCTTTGGCTATACCTTACATTCCTACAGAACTCAAAGGATTTGATGGAAAATGAAAACATGGTGAATAATTTCCAATCCTCTCAAACACCAGAAGTTGTTCATTCTGGCCTGTGTACAGATACAACCAGCTATGGCTTGTGTGTGCCCTACTTCTGGAGACAACATTTTCTCCTCTTCCTTCCTTTTTCCTTCCTCATTGGAGTGAACATAAGGAAATACAAATGATTGAGCCACAATACATGGATCATAATGAAGCATGTGTTTTGTTTTGTAAAGAAGCAGACTATTAACACATTTTTACTATGCTTTTACACTTCGTTGGTAGTGCATTTCACAGTACACTGAATAATCAACTCACTTGTGTCCCCAAATGTTAGTTTCCTTAGCCAAAGACCTATAGAGAAGAGAAGAAAATACTAAGTTATCCAACTATGCATATAGAGCTTATGCTACTTGTTAAAACATGAATTGTGGACTATGGGATATAAGATAAAGAAGAGAAGGCCCTGGCTCTCAAAGCTCAAGTGCTGGTGGGGAAGTAAATGGATCTACAACTCCACTGACACAGAATAACATAGGAGACTCTCAGGAGCACTCAGGACATTTGCCTTATCTTGGCCCTGCACAATATCTGCAGTGCTTTCTTGACTTCTCAAAGGAAGCAATGGCCTAGAGCCTCAGGAGATGAGTAACAAGGATCAGGTACAGTTGGGTACCATGATGGATCATTGGGTTTCCTGTTATGACTAAGGCACACTTTCGGGGAATATGGATGGCTCTCGAGGGAATCCCTTTCATATTAAAAAAGAAAAAACCCTATATATGCCAAGGCCATGCCTCATTGGAAACTGAAGTCAGAAAAGGCAGGCATTTTATTCTAGAATGTGGATTCTAAGTCAAGTTATTTTCCTATGCATGAGTTGACTGACCACTGTTTTGTACATTGTATCAAGAATTACAAAAGTGGGTTCAAACCCCAACTTGTCTGACCATATTTCTCACTCATTGTAGATTTCATTAAATCACAACTTCATGTTGTTGTGCTTGAGGCTCTGCTAAGAATAATTATTTCCGTATTTGATAGAGAGGTTCAAGTTGTTATATACCAAAGAAGTATTACTAGTGATCTTTTGGACAAAATACTTTAAAGACACTTAAACGTTTCACTTCTAACTAAATTTGAACTTTCCATGGAATGCCATCTTCCTTTCATATATTTAGATTTACAGATTATGATCAAAGGGATATCGATTAACATGGATTCATAAGAAAATTGTCCTTAATCAAGTGTTACAAGGTAGGAAGTGTTACATGTTACAAAACTCTTCTCACATATTACTGTTATAATGCCTTTGAGATTGAAATTTAAGCACTAACCTGACACACATATTAATTGTACTAAGCATTTGGGTGTATCTGAGGGGAAATAAGTCCTAAAAAATAGAATTTCAGCACAACTGTGGGTCACTGGTAGATAAAATTCTTCAGATTTTAGGTGTTCAAAGTACTCTTGGAATCCCCTTTACTAGCTTGTTTTTGCCATCTGTTTTCTATGTCAAATTTGATATCATTGTGATGTATCCCTTATAGAATGCATGTAACATAAATATACTACAAAAATATCACATGCATTCCTTACCTTACTTATTCTGTCATCAAATACCCTATTTTAATAAAGAAAAAATTCACAGGGCCTAAACATGTAGAGAGTGTTCTCAGAATAGAAAACACAAAAGCATAGTGAATCTAAGTGAATCTAAGTGTTACAAGTCCTTATCTTCAAAATAAAGTCTACTATGAAACTCTGCTGGCTTAAAATTACTTTTCAGTTTCAATTATTGCTCTGGGACATTCTATTTTTAGTCCTCACATCATATTTGGAGGCATGTGGCCAATGGCTGGATGCTTCTCCTGAGGAGGTTTGCAGGCATAAACGTTACACTATAAGTGTGCACTAGACATTTCTCTGTACTGAAGATTTTTTGATGAACAAAGATATAAAGCAATGTACAACATGCTACAAGGAAAAATACCTTGCAAAGGATAGGCTACAATGATAAGTGGCCTACTTTGTGTTCAACTCACTGTGAATGGAATGGGGTCTTTTGGACCAATATTAGCATAGCTGAAATAATAGGATGGGGCAGAGACAAAAGATGTTGTTTTTGATGGACTTGATCTTGAATTTCGGATCTATTTTTTTTTCTAACAGTGTCTGTCATGTAGCTGTGATGATTTATTGAGGCTTTTGATCTTCCTGCTTCAGGTAGCAAAATTCCTTGGACATTAGAGTAAAAAGAGACAGAAAAGTGGAAGGCTTTTAAAAAATATTCTTATGAAACAAATGCCGTTTGAACTTAAAGTAATGCTGTGGATATAAGAAAAGGAGTCTACAGATGAAAACATTCACTCACGAAGTGTCCTATTTCTGTTCAGATCACCTCAGGCAGTCTTACCTGTCAACATGATAGACTTATTGCCATCTAAGGACATGAATTTGAGTAAACTCAAATTGTTTCTCCAAGAACTCATGTTATAGTTATAGTATTGTCAGTAATAATAAGTATACTCACATGCTTCCTTCTTGCCTATAAATGAAGGAGCCCTTGTTTGTGCTGGTAGAAACTAAATTTTTATTCTTCACTGAGGAACATGCAAAGAAGGAATTAATATCCTTTATTTCCAAACTTCTCTACAACCATTAGAGTAAATTCATAACATTTATAAAAAAGAGATTGCCTTAATATCCTATCAGCATCATTATTCCTCAAGGGAGACTTTTTAAGCCCAACCCCTCCCCACAAAACTCAATTAATGAAACCCAAATACAGTCTTGCATTTCATTCCAAGCCTCACATAGATTTGCCTTTTTTTTTTCTTTGCAGAAACATCTGCTCATTTGCTTCAGACATTTAGGGGACCTCACTTCTTTAGGCAGATTTGTGACGATGCCTCTTCAGGACTTAGGCATAAAAGGTTTGCTTGTGAAAGTGGTTGAATAAAACTGAGTGGGTGGTATCTCTGGGTTAGGTCTCTTCTGACAGCCTACAAATAAATGCTGTGCTCTACTCATGTGCTGGGAGTCATCTAACTCCCAAGGCATGCAGGGAGAAGAAAAGTAAGAGTAGGAAATTTCTCTCTGATTCTAGAAGTCTTTACAGTTCTATTTATTAGCATTTAAGATGGCTCTCCTCAGTAACTAACCTTTGAGCCAAGAAGAATCATTTATTTCCAGATATTTATTCTCTGTCCATTTAGAGTTTTGGTTTTCCCTTGGATCGTATATTTACCAGTTCATTTTGATCCTAAGATGCCATGGCTATATTCAGGCTTAGGTAGCTCAGTTATTTTTTTTTTCTCTTGGGTATGCTTGGTCCTGCTTTGGCTCTGTGCATCCTGGCTTACAATATACAATATACTGATATTAACCCATCTAGACCGTCACTTCACCATCTAGCACTTTTTATTCTAAAGGCTTCTGGAGTGGGTTTTATTTTATCTTTTTAAAAATTTTTTATTGTAATTAATAAAAGGGTTACATGATATTTGTCAGATAGAAGGTGCATTAATTCACATACATTGATATCCTTTCACATGTGTTGATCACCATTACCATCCCCCCAACTCCCCCCCATCTTGTTTTCCCCGCTTCCCTATCCAATTTCAAATAACCAAATACAATTATATCTGATATATCAGATAACAAAGTGAGATACTGTAACAATATGAGATAACCAAGGGACAGCAAAAGAGCTGAGAGATAACATAGTACCTTTCTTTTTTTTTTTTAAATAAACAGCTCCTTGCTGCCCCCTCCTGGCAGAAATTGTAATTAAGCAATTCTTTTGCAGACCAAGGAATCAAATCTGGGTGGTAGACAACTGTGTCAGTTGTACAGTCTTTACCACTTGGAAGGAAGAAACAGGCAATTCTCATCTCTTTAACTGTTCTTATAGTTCTACTATTTACTAGTAAGTACTTTGGAACTCATGAACATGATAGCGGCTATATATACATTCATCTTAGATCCGTAAACATGAGAACCTTTATCTTTACATGTTTATTTCTGAACATAAAATATGCCATTCCTTATTAACACAGTGCACCCACACAGAAAACTTGGAAAATAGTGATTAAATGCAGAGGTGGAGGGGGGAGGGGAGAGTAGCTCATTAGAGAGACTCATTTGTATAATAACTATAATGACATTATGAAGTTAACTATGCATGCTATTCGCTTTATTCTGTAAGTACATAGTTTTTTCTTCCTCTTAGCAATGTACCATTAACTTTTTTGGTCCTTTAAAATACTGACAGAACCTCTAAGTGGGGAGGAACATTTTCCAGAGTTGGCTTTGGCTTGTTCTTGAGTCTTTATAACATGAAGCACTTCTAAGGGTCATCTTAATATATAGGACAAAAGAGTTTTGGTTGTGCCCACCTACTGTGGAATACTAGGCTCTTGAGGTTATGATGCTCTACAAATGTAGTTGGCTATTCTGAGTGTGGTTTCTCAAAATGGCGATAAAATGGCAATGAAATGTCACATTATTTTCATCTACTAAAATTTTAGGATCAGGAGCATCACAAATTGTCTTTGCCATGATGAAAATGATTTGGCAATAAATAAAGACACAAGTGACAATATTCCCTGAATTTCTCTCTAGTCCTTTACACTTCCATATGTTTCCGCAGAGTATTATATCATGACTCAATTTCTCTTCAGATAATGAGAGCTTGACAGAAAAATGCAGTATATGTTAAGGTAGTTTTGGGAAAAGCACTATTTAGAAGAATTATTAGCTGTCTTCCTTTGTGTTCATTTTGATTTCTTTCTGATAGTAAAGACAATCTATGACCACATTTAAAAATGCACTACTGTTTATGGATTTACCCCAGATTTAGCTTAATCTTCTGCAAACATTGAGTAGTAAGATGCTGCAAAGGTAATTCAGTAAAGAGAGGTTTGTTTAACCTAATGCTTAAGCCTTGGTGTACATTTTTTCTGGACACTATTTCCCACTAAGAATACATATATTTTTTTGCCAAGGAGACTGAATGCTTCTCATTCTCATTTTCTTTATCCTTCTTCACCACTTCTTTTTTCCTTATACCCTAAAGAAGACTATTGTGACAGATCAAGAGAAATTAAGATGAAAGTAGAGAAAACTATGGCAGTATCTTTCTTTCTTTTTTCTTTCCTTTTTTCTTTTGTTGGTTGTGAGGCTTAAACTCTGGGCTGGGGTGCTGTTTCTAAGGTCTTAAGCTCTCCATCACTTGAACCACAGCATTATTTTCAGGGTTCTGGTGGTTAATTGGAGATAAGAAATAAGAGTCTCAAGGATTTTTGCGCCTGGGCTGGCTTTGAACCAGCTATGATTACAAGTGTGAGCCACCAGCACCCGACTTTTCATTTTACTTTCTATATTCTCATATATCTTACATTATTCATTAGCATTGTTTAGGGCAAATATTTGAAAAAAATGTTTAGTCTATATTTTTGTAAAATATTCTTAATAAAAGGAAACAGTTTTAAAATTCTTTAAAAATGTACCCCCCCTTTTTTCATTTTTTCCCCCTTTATCTCCTTTCTTTCTCTTCTTGGTTATTATTGGTGTGTAACTGAAAGTAAGATTCAATGTCTGAATCCTTTTAATTATGTACCTCTCCTTTGCTTGGCCATGATGGAAAATTATGATGATTTTAGGATGATAAAACTTTTATACACAATTTAATTATAGATAATGAGTACATTGGACATTATGTAATCTCCCTTTTGCATTTAAATTAGATATTTTTTTCTGATGCTTTCAGACAGTGATTTTATGCTATATTAATTAGGTTTTTAGATGCAATCAGATTATACTTGTAAATATATACATGTGCATATACTCAATGTTAAAGAAATGTTCTATAATAATGCTCATTAGCATAGTCTCACTCTCTCTGTTTTTCTGTTTTTTCCCTCTTTTTCTCAATCTTCTTTCCGTTCTCCTGATATCTTTAGCCTACAGAATGAAAATGAAAGTTCCATGATTAAAAATAAAGAGAATGTCATCTCTCTCAGAAAACATAACTCTCACTAAGATTTGTCTTTATTTCCATTTCATCTTTCATACAATAAGCATCATCTCCTTCCTTCCTTCCTTCTTTCCCCTTCCTTCTCTCTTCTTTTCTCCTTTCTTCCTCTTTCTTTCTTTCTTCCTTTTTTCCTTCCTTCCTTTCTTTCTTTCTTTCTTTCTTTCTTTCTTTCTTTCTTTCTTTCTTTCTTTCTTTCTTTCTTTCTTTCTTTCTTTCTTCTTCCTCAGCCATTCCCTTTTTCTTCATCTCTGTTGTTTTCTCTCTCATTAGAGCATTGAATGAAAGGGATTGGATTTTGTGCTTCTCACAAGGAAAGTATTAGGTTCAGGAAACCCTGATGATCACAATAATTGAAACAAATTATTCTTGTTAATGATTTTATTTAAAGGCAAGTTAAAACTAATGTTCCGTGCTTTTCAACCTGTCAATGGACAACTAGATATACTACAAAGATCTTTCTACTTAGTGTCTTTAATGTATTTAAATTGTGTGAAGTGCTAGCTATTAGCATAATAGGGAAAGTGATTCTTAGGGTGTTCTCCTTATTAAAATGGCTGTATGGGGACCAAGACATGTGAAAGGGTATCAATGTATGGGAATTAATGCACCATCTATCTGGCAAATACCATGTAACCCTTCTATTAATTACAATAAAAATATATGAAAAAAAGGAAGATAATTTCAAACAATTACATCATATGTTGCTATATTTTGCATTTCTGGCCAATATGGAAGTTTCTACTCTATACTGTCCTAGAATAAATTTTCAGAAATTATTAGTAAAGTAATTAAAATATTCCTGCATTTCTGCCATTGCAGATTGTAGTTGTGCACTGATATGACTCTTATAAGCAATATTACTAGGACTAATTATGAAGACTTTTAAGGGGTCTCTTTTCTGAACTCAATTCATCTAAAAGACAATGAAGAAAGAAAAGTGCTAACAATGTAAGACTTAGTACATGCAATAATCTTACTATTTGTAAGAAAACTTCTAGTAAAGTTTTGTCTTTTCTTATTATTAATAATTTTTTGTTGATTTTATAAAAGTGATCTACAGACTGGTTATAGTTACATAAGTCAGGTAAAGAATACATTTTTTTGGACAGTGTCACCCCTTCCTTTGCTCTTGTCCAGCATTTCCCTTCCTTCTTCATCCACATGTTGGATAGTTCATTTTCAACATGGTGACAAGTGAGTACCACTGCTGCATTTCTTTTCTTTTCCCCATGTAAAACATTGTTTTTTAGTTTTAATGATCATTTCCTTAAGACAGCCTAGCCTGCAGTCTACTCAGATAATTTTTCTGAGTTAGTTTTTTTTTTCCTTTTTCTAGTTTTAAACTTTAACCATGTTTCTGATGACAAAAAATCCTGCAAAATATTCAAATTCAACAAACATTTATGATCACAAAATGAGTTTTATCTATTATATAGTGGATGTTTCAGATTCCACAACTGATTTTTAAACACAAAGTAAATACAGATGCTAATGGTGGCTAACCTGGCACGTTTCTTATACCAGATGCATTTCTTTTCTTATTTCTTAATATCCTCCCAGCCCGCTGCCATAGTCACCATCTCTAGGCAGTTTTTGCGGTTTCTAAAGAGACTTCTTTCACTTAGTTGGAAGACAAATTGGTCCTATACTGAATGGGAAAATTTCAAGGCTCATGATACTTCTGTACTGGCTGCTCATAGGACAGTTGAGAATCAATCATCTGTTCTGGCCACTCAGAGTCATTTATGTTTGAAGCCTTAGGGAACTGTCTTCCCAGTAGGCCTTTTCTATGACATCACATCTGTTTCTCATCTGTCTGTGTCTCACTTGACTATGAAGAAGCATGATTCTCAGTAACTGGGGACTTTATATATACAGACTTTGGGCTCCTTCAAAGGCCTCAGGCTGGCTGTAAGAACAAGATTGATTTGTGATAGCAGTTTATAGCCAGTCCTTTCTCATTGTACAGAGTGAAGTAGACATTTTCTTCTCTTCTTTCTAACTATACCTTCTTCAAAAATTTTTATTACCTTTAAGAAGTGGTACAAAGGAGTTTTGATTCGACAAAGCAATTTATGAATATAATGTGTCTAGATCAATGTCACTTTCAACATTGTAACCCACCTATCCTAACCACCCTTTCCCTGCTTTTGCTATTGTATTTATTCATATGTGTTTTTGGCCCAGACATATAGTTTGTTCATTAAATGCTGCATTAATGAATTACTGACTATATTAGTTAAATAATGCTCCTCTCTCTTCAGTTTGTATCAGCAATGCCTCAGCCTCTTGTGGGGTCAGTAGGTAGCATCGGAGAATTCATTGGCATCTTCAGAAAGAAGGCTCAGTGATATTAAGCACATAATCAGGTTTACCATTCTTTGCTATAGAACCGGCAGTGTTCTTTGTTCAGTTAAAGCTTGGATTTTGGAATTTTTGACAGGGCTAGTTTGTAATACTAGAAGGAAGGAAGTGTAGGTAATGCCCCTTGAGCCAGCTGAGTGATCTAGTCACTTAAGAGGCAATGAAAAAGCCATCAAGACACTCATTTACTTGTGGAAGTTTTTTTTTTTTAACAAGTTGAATCATTTTCATCTCATATATAGTGTGTGACTGGAACAGGATTATGAGTAAGAAGACATTGTGGCCTGTTTTGAATTGTCAAAGTTATCCAGATTTTCTTCAGCATAAAAATTTCCCACGTATGAGAGAAGGTATAGTGTGGTGACTAAGAGCACGAACATGGAAGCCAGATGGCATAGATTCAAATTGATTCAGTATAGTGATCTGGCCAACCTTCCCCTTGTGGCTGAATGTCTTTACATATAAAAAATGAGGATAAAAATAACATCTCATCATAAGGTTGTTAAATGGATTAAAAGAGCAAATATTTGGAAAGCAGCTAGAATGTTGTCTGTCATGCAGCAAACAAAATAAATAAAGTGTTCAAGTCTTTCCAAAAGATAGAAGTGTTATATCTAATATTAAAAAGAGAGCATAAGAGAGAGCATTGTGCCAGTGTAAGACAACATTGTTTTTGATTTACTTCCTGTGAGAAGAGATTAGATATACATTTTTTTGGATGGCCTACAAATTTTAGTGAATGATTAAGCACTCTTCAGTATTTGGTCTACACTGTTACTTTTCATATAGATTGTATTCTACTAAATTGTTTCATTAGATTTGAACAAAATTATAGTCATAGTGGTTTCTAGGAAGTTTTTTTGTTATAGTGTTTTGCTGTGGGAAGCACTTAGATAAAAGCATTAAATTATCATTTATTGATAAGAAGCTAAACTTGGTGAATTTTATTTATACATTAACCTTTAATAGTCATTTAACTTCAGAAATAATCATAGACATATGGTCTTTCACTATCTTCCAGTTAAGATATTCTAAAATCAATCTTTTTCATTTACAGAAATAAATCCAATGTCATCATATTGGGTTTCTGATTAGGGCTAATTACTGTATCTCCAGCATCCATGCTAGATCAAACACAAGTGCTTTGATTGGCATGTAAAGGCTTTTACGATGTGATTCTAAGATTTTTAACTGTTTTTTTCCATTTCTCTTCTCTTAGAGCTAGAGAAATCACATTAGGTATAGGCATATAAATGGTGTAATCAACTTTTACGCCTGTCAAAAACTATTCTCAGTACCTCTTTTTGACTCCTCTATTTTTTTGGGGGGGTATCTAGCTTGAACTCTGGGCTTGGGCCCTGTTCCTGAGCCCTTCAGCTCAAGGCTACTGCCCTACCCCTTGAGCCACAGTCCCCTTCCCCCTTTCCAGTGATTAATTGCAGCTAAGAGTCACTCAGTCTTTAGTGCCCATGCTGGCTTTGAATCATATTCCTCAGATATTAGCCTCCTGAATAGCTAGGATTACAGGTGTGAGCCACTGTGCTGGCAACTCCTCTACTTTTACATCTCTCTTAGCCATGTGTCACACTCTGGCTCCATCCTTATACACAAACTCATTTAAACAAACTTAAGTTTGTGCCTCATGTCACACTAATGAAATAACTGTCCTAATACCTTATTGTGTGTGAGGCTATATCCCATAGTCACATGCAGAAAACTAAAAATTAATCCCAGCCTATCGCCATGCACAAGTATTAACTCAAAATGGATCAAAGACCTCACTATCAGACACAAAACCCTCAAACTGCTACATGATAGAGTAGGAGAGACACCGCAATTCATAGGCAAGGCAAAAACTTCCTGAACAGGGTCCCAGGGTCACAACACATTGGAAAGAGGCTTGATAAATGGGACTACCTAAAAATGAAATGTTTCTGCACAGATAAAAGGATAGCTACTAAAGTAGAAAGACAGCCAACTAACTGGGAAAAGATATTTACCAATAATACAGCAGACAAATGCTTAATATCCAATATCTACAGGGAACACAAGAAACTAATCTCCCCAAACCCAACAAACCAATCACTAAATGCACAAGGGATCTAAAGAGAGAATTATCAAAAGAAGAGGTTAAAATGGCAAAAAAAATGAGAAAATGCTCATCATCCATGGTCATATTGGAAAGGCAAATAAAACAACCCTAAGATACCACCTACCCCCAATTAGAATGGCCAATATTCTGAACTCAGACAACCAATAATGCTGGCAGGCTTGTGGAGAAAGAGGAACCCTATTGCATTGCTGGGGGGAATGTAAACTTGTACAGCCACTATGAAATGCAGTTTGAAGGTTTCTTAAAAAACTGAAAAAAGACCTTCTCTATGATTCTGCCATACCATTCTATCTATCCTGAGCATCACAACCCAAGATATGATAAAGACACCTGCTCAGCCATATTCATCTCTGCACTATTCACAATAGCCAAGTGATGGAAACAATCCAGATACCCTACTACAGATGAATGGAAACCAAAAAGTTATATATATTATATTATATATGATACATATATACATATATGCATATATATGTATAATGGAATTCTATCTAGCCAACAGACAAGATAAAATAATGTCAGTCACTGGGAAGTCGATGAAACCAGAGCAAATCATGTTGAGTGAGATAAGTCAAGACCAAAAGAACAAAAGGTACATGGTCTCTTTATTATGTGGATATTAGATCCAAATAGTACAAGAGTGATGACACAATATTTGGATATCCAAGGTTAAGGACATGGTTTTGGTGATATAAACATAACTACATAGACATAAAAATTTATGATGAAATATATACTCTATAGACATAATGTTTTATTACATAGATTAATATATATATATATCTATATATATCTGTGACATACAAACCCCCAGCTTAATTTTAATTATGTTCTAAAATCTTTGTGCCAGTGATTGCCTATAGAGATTCCCTTCTTGAACATTTGTTTGTTAAACATGACATTTGAAATATGATGTAAAAATCAGTGTTAATAAAATCTTAAAAAAGAAATAGGAATGGGACTTGGATACTTTGCTCCAATGTTAAAAAATATTCTCTCTCTCTCTCTCTCTCTCTCTCTCTCTCTGTATGTTTGTGTGTGTGTGTGTGTGTGTGTGTGTGTGTGTGTGTGTGTGTGTGTGTTTGCTCTGTCTTATTTTGTTTATGGAAAGAATGAGCTTCCTTTGTATCTCAAGCTGGCTTTGAACTCAGTTCTCAATGAGAACTCAATTCTCAGCCTCAACCTCACTGTTTTTGTGTAGCACAGTCTTTTGTATAGCAGTGCCTTACCGTGTTATCAATTATTTCATAACACCTTTGGTAGAATCTCATAGGAAACATGACAAAAGTTTTAATCATGATTAAAAAGTAGTCTTCAGCCATCTTTACATATTGTGATAAAGATCTTCAATCAATTCACCTTAAATGATGATTACATTGATTCAGTCATTGAGAAGACATGACTTACATTTATTTACTTCTTTTAAAACCTAGTTGTTTGCCAACAATGAGATGCAACTTTGGAGCAAATGGATGAATTGGACATAGCTGAATTATGGTTTGTTTAAAACATTCCCCTTAAAACCAACCAGATATTTACAAGAGAAGTCTGGATTTTTAAAATCACAGTGGTGAAGTGTTTCTCTGACTGAAGCTGACAGTGTGTATGTTGGCCTATGTGGGTACAGAATGTATTATAGGGATGGTCTCCCATCCCTCCTCTCTAGCCCGGGGTTTGCTTTTCATCTCTTACTGCATTTTGTTTTTCTAGAAAGATTTCTGTGTAATTTCTAATGTATCAGTGCGAATTTCCCCCATATTAAGTTCTATTGTGTCTTACAGTTCTATTTCTAAAGAAATCAAATTCCATCTTCCTTGTAAAATGGCATTTCTGTTCATAACCTTTTCATTTTCTCCAATCTAGTAGTGCTTTACTTACTTCTTTCTTGTAAAGTGAAAGTTTTATTCTCTTTTAAAAATTATCTTTAAGTAATTATACAAAGAGGTTTCAATTCAACATGACATTCCATGTGTACAATGCGTATTGATCATTATTAGTCTTGTCATCATTCTTGCCATACTCTTCTTGTGCCTGAAAATAAAATCAAAACCAACAACAATAACAAATAATAGGAATGTCTCTACTAGGAAAGCACAAATCCAGGAAAACAAAACATGAGCTTTGGGGGGAAAAATGCATTACATTGATTTATAAATTTCTGTTAGCTGAATCAACCTATAAATTTTATCTAAATGGTAAACAGTGGGAAAAAGAATAAAATAGACAGTAAGCTATGGATAAAATGCAAGTAAATACTATTGTTTTGTCATATTTTCTGTAGTATGTTGCTTAGTGTGATAGAATTTTTTGCTGGCTTAAAGGGAGCATGTTTGTATAATAATTTCCATTATCTGCAAATTCAAAGTGAATCCAGTGGATACACTCAAGTTTTCATTGCTATGTGCAAACTAGGTTTGTGAACATCTAGGATTAATCTCTTTTCCTCCAAACTTAATCCCCATAAAACCCAGGAACTTCTATTTTCCCGCTATAAACTGGTGCCTTACAAATTTGATTTTCAGTTTAGTTGATTTGCCTTTGAATACCTCAATGGGTTTTTTCTTTTCCTTTTCTTCTTAGATACTAGTCATTGTTTCTTGCTTTAGAGACTTGAAAGAAAGTTACATGAAAGGAGAAGCTCATAAAACCTGAGATTATTGTTATTCATCCATTAATTGTACTAAGAAATATATTCTATGGAAGTTATAGGGACATTTACTGAAATAACATTTTTATGTGAATACAAATATTTATGTGTCACAGTGTTTGATGCCACCTTATATTATTATATTTGCCGGTCCTGGGAATTGAATTCAGGGCCTAGGCACAATCCTTGAACTCTTTTTCCTCAAGGCTAGCACTCTGCCACTTGAACCATAGCACCACATCTTTTTATTTATTTATTTTACCAAATACGTATTTATTAATTATATTTTCCCAGAAAAAGAAGGAAAGGAAAGAGTCAGCACGTGTTACAAAAAATTAGAAAAGGGGAAAGGAAGTACTCTGGTACAACACAAATCAATCATGAAACAAAACATCCAAGGCTGGGATCATCAAAGCCCAAGGGAGCTTCAGTCTGCAGAGATCAGAGAAAGGACAGACAGGTACCCTCTCCCACCCTCCTGCCACATACATTCAAGATTTCTCACAAAGTTTTGGTTTCTAGTGGTAAACATGGCGTTACATTCATCCGTCTCCTATTAGCCACTTTGACATAACTTTCTTGCACCTGTGTACAAGTTCCCCAGTGACCTGAACACACATTCAGATTCCTTTTCCTGGTCTCTTGACCCCACTTTCTACATGGAAAGCCCCAGTTGCTTCTCTCTAGTATGAAAGAACAAGTGGGTTTGATCGCAAATGTCATGCATGGTGAGAATCATATCTAAAAAAAAAAGGGCTCAGGTTCAGACCACAGTGGCAGGTGGAGCCCTTGCCTCCCCTGAATCTTTTATTATACCCCCAAATTCTAAAAACAGTGTGATTCTGATGCAATCTTACTAGATCTCTTCTTAGTGCACAGGTGAGGAAATTAATAGAATCTGGATATAACTATCTAAACTCTACCATTATTAATATTTTTATTTTCATTAGAGTATGGTGGAGATTTAAGCTAATAGTAAGTAATTAGTTGGCTCACCAACAGAGTAAGACCTAGTGAAGTTTACTTGCTGGTACCAATTTTATTCCTTTTAGAGTGTTTGAGTATAAGAGAGGCTAGGACACACACAAAGTTCACTGGATATTTCTTAGCAGCTTTGTACTTGTGGCTCTTGCTCAATCCAGTTTAATCCTCTTTGCCCTTTGGGTCATAACTGGAATCCACATTCCTCAGTTGCTGGAGAGTCCAAGAAGTTATGTGATCTCTTAATATTTGTACAGATTAAAATAAATGAAGTTTCTTACTTGCATAACTCTCAAATCTAGAAACTATTGTGGGAATTTCATATGAGATGCTGATGCTACCTAGATATACTAAATAGGTTAAATTGTTTTAGTTAACACAGTGACAAAATATAAAACAGAAGAGCCATGGAACATTAATATGGAACTATAAAACCACCATGATGAGTCATCAACAGAAAAGGTTGGCAAACTTTCAGACAGATTTTGTTATAGATATTTTGATTCTAAGACCTTGGGCAATACTCCAAGATGCATTCCTTGATTTTGGTGGTGAACTGGGTTTAGAAATAAAGGTTGATGGATTTTGGAGGAAATGGAGGAATGGGAGTAAGAGAATGAAGTTTCTCGACTCATTTGAAGAAAATCTTCCAGACACTGAAAGCAGAAGAAGCAATAGCACTCAAGGAAAGGAACAATGTAAAGAATCTTATAGCTGAAAAGACCATGGAGCAAAAGGATGCCTATAGGGAAAGCCAGCTTACATAAAAAGATAATACGAAGCAATTAAATGTGGGTAGCTAATGAAGGAAGTCATAAAAATTATCATAAAACATACCAGTAGGAAAACCTGTAAGAGAGGAGATGAGAAGACAAGGAGTATTGGTAGACAGGCTGAAAAGGATTCAGTCATATACTGGATAAAATCAGAACTTCCAGATGGTGTATTTGTTATATTCAAGATCTGAGCAACTGGATTTAATTTTAACTGTATAGGATTACTATAATGAGATAGATGAAAGAAGCTATGTTTAGGTAAGTGGAGTAAGACAAAACTTTAAATGTCACATGACTAGTATTTCTCTGGGGAAAAAAAATAAGAGATTTTTTAAAGAGTGCATAGAAGTTTAGTCACTATGTCACCAACAAGGAGCCAATATAACTGTTCTTCAATCAGTTTTATGTCTCTGCCTAGAGAGGCGGCCCTCACTTCAACTTCCTAGGATGGAAAGGAATGTCATGCAAATGGAATGCACTTTTTAATTCCTGACAAGTTTGTTTAGCTATCTTGTGATAACAGGGTCTTAGTTCTTCTTTGCTATTCCTGATATCAAAGTTGGTCATTCCAGCAGTTATTTGTACTTTGGTCACTCATTTAACAAATATTTTTGGAGGACATTGACCAATTTGGGCTAGTATTATGTTAGTAAATTATTTGCTTGATGTGTGACTGGTCACCACAGATATATGTAAGGTATTTAAAGACATACTTGAGCTTATATATTTTTCTGCTCTCTCACTATTCCACATCTGTTTTTGGAATACAGTAAGTGATTAAGGCCTACCTCATTAGTTAGCTTGACTGAGGTAGCATTTGGAAAATGTGTGGTATTCCATTGGATAAATGCAGATATTAGAGTATCTCATTGTTATAGTAACTAGTCAATGGCTAAGACAACAAATGGGGCCAAGGATATGAAAGTTATAATTCTAATAGCAATAACAGTTATTTTCAGTGGCCACAACAATATCATGCCTTAAAGAAAAGGTTATTTTGAGAAGCAATGTTCTTGGTATCAAAGAAAACCTAGAAGCTTTTCTTGGGTGTTCTTGAAGCTATAATACATGGAAGAAGGCAAAACCAGTAAAGAACCCAGCCAGGTGTAAGGTTTCAGTAACGTGAGTTCATTCTCAGGTCAACCATAAAACTGTTAACCTCTCTGGTTGGCTCTTTGCCCTTTGAATAGATCAACTGTGTTTGACTGTGAGTGGCAAACTGTACTCAAATAAAAGGACCTGTTTCAAGGGAAGAACTTCTAATGGCCTGAAGCATCAGGATCTCACAAGGAGGTCAGAGAAGGTGGATGTGTCATGCCAAAGGGTGTGGTGAGAGATGGAAGAAGTATGAGAGAAGCCTATTGAGCTGACCCTGCTGTGACCAGCAGCCTTCATGGGTAGGAGTTTGTTAATTAGAATGCACAAGCTATTCATCTGATGAAGTCTTCTTCTTTTTTTTTTTTTTGAGAAATCTCTTAATTACTTGAGTTTAATGTGTAAGACTTAAGTTTCTGCCACAGAGGATATGAGGTCCTTCCTATTGTTACAATTAACTGTAGCCTTGGGATAGAACTGGAGACTTGGGAAAAGGGCTCCCTATGTCCATGTATCACATTCTGTAACATCTATTTATTGACTTTTTGTGTAGATTTAATTTTAGTCATAGAAAGAAAGAGCAGCTCTTCCTGGTGCTCCTAGAGAAATAGACACAGATGAGGAAGCTTTTCTAGTAGGTACATTTATTTATTTAAAAAATTTATTTCTTATTTTTAAAAATGATTTTTAAGTAGTTGTGCAGAGGGCTTTCGATTCAGCATTTCATGTTATGAGTACAACGCATCTTGATCAATACCATTCCTTACACCATTCTCTCCATGTTTCCCAGTTCCCCCCATTGCCTCAAGTTATATGCTTCTATTTTTACATATATATTGAATAATAAGTGTTACTAATACCTTTAGTGTGCAATCTTCTTATTTACCAGTACCCACTTTTTCACTTGCCATCTTGTATGTGAATCATTTGACTCTCCATAAAACTCTCAAAGAGCTTTTATATTATTTTATTATATGTCTGTTAGTGGTTCTTCTCCAAGGGACTATTCCTTTTATGAAGGATCTGATTCTCATTATGCAATAACAATTGATGTAAAACATTTTTACATTTTTGTTACATGGATATGACTTTTGGATTTGTGATAAAATATGTTCCCTCTGCAATGCCTTTTTATGTAATATAAGTTGTAAGGGGCATTTTAGTAGATTAAAGGGAAAAAAGCGATCATGCTTACAAATATTCCACAATGTCCTAGGAGACATGCCCTTTGGAGACTTATTAAAATTTTCTCTACTAATTCTTTATCATCTTTGTGTATTCAAACCTCTCACAGAAATCATTTTCTCCTAGCTGGAATACTTTTCTTGGAAGTACATGCTTGTCTGTCTTCCTACCTTTAGGTAGGAGGTGTCATTGTAAGGAGAGATGATTTTGGAGCCATCTTACTTAGCTGCCCAGATGACTCTGAGACTATCATACCTAGCTCAAGCTGTAGCCCAACTCACTCCATCATTTCTTCTTTAGTATTATTCCTTATTGTGTCATACATATTTCCTGTCTTTTCTAATTTTATTTTTTATTGTAATGTATAGAGGTATTACAGTTATATTCACCAGGTAGAGGGTGCATTACTTCTCACACATTAATACTCTTTCTCATGTTTTCATCCCCATTTCCCTCCATCCACCCCCTCCCAATCATCTTGCTTTCCCCCTTCTCTTTCCTATTTTAAATAATCAAATAAATGTATGTATAATATGCAACATAACAAAGTCAGATACTGTAATATGAGATTAACCAAAGGGCAACAAAAAAGAAGAGAAACAACATAGTACATTGTTCCATGTACTCTTGTTCCCATATCCTGGAGATGCTTTCATTTAGCCTCATCCTATAAGGCCTTATGTATCTAGGTTTTGAGCTATTGTAATCCTCTGCTGCTTCCTATCTTTTCTATTAAAATATAAACTCCTTGTAGAGAGAAGCTATGTTTGTTTAGTTAGAACATCCCTAGTGATTTGAACAGTGTAAGTCATACGATGTGTTTAATAAATATGTACTAAGTAAGTAAATTTGTAGATGAAGTCAATGATCCATGTAGTAAGGTCATTTGCTCTTACATGCCTTGACTATTTCTTAGGTAGGTGATATCAGGTCTATTTTTTAAGTTCATTTAGCCTTAAGTTTCTCATTGGTAAATTGGCAATTTTAGTACTCTCTGCCGCACTTTTTGTTGTGAACGTGAAATCTGTACTCCCACACATTGCTTTATAGATGCCCAGAGTTTAGCAGGCTCTTCAAACTCTTTGATAGTATTGGTTCTGCCACCTATGGATGAAATGCAGAGTGTAAAACACAACTGTGTGATTCTCTGTGGATCTGGGCCCATCCATTCAGAACGTGCAGTCAATGGAATGAATGATTCAACTCTTAATTCAAGCTGTACACAATCCTGGATCTCAGCTTTGGTAGATTGCACAATTGTCTTTCAATGAAAAATGTGACAAAAACATGCCCCATTTTCATAAGATGCCTTTGTTTTTACTGTTGTTGCCAACATGGCTTTCCTTTCAGAGATATGACTAGAGGCTGATGAGCTTTTTGTTTCAGTTAACACATGGAACCAGGAAAGCCTTTGGTTAGTAAGTTGGATTACATACTTTTGCTTGAGTGATGGGCTTAATCTGGGTGATATTGCAGGCCTATTGGGAACAATGGCCCAATTTGCTTTCACTAATCCCCTGACTTTCTGGACTTCTTTAGAACATCATACGACCACTCTCTCCTTCTTTAGTCCAGGCTCAATCTGACCAGTAGGCAGCTAAACCTGGTGATTCTGCAGACTCATTTTGAGGCTCGGACTAGAATTTCTAATCTTTCTTTGCTTCAGTTTTTCTTTCTGGCAAAAGTGATCCCACCACAAATATTTCAGTTATTTTGGTGCTGTGGCTGATTTCAGGGCAATGTTGCAAGTATAACCTTTAGACAAAGGAAATGGTCAGCAGAAAATTTGCTCTGAAACCTCATTAAAATGACCCTTAAGAAAGATATGAGAGATCACAGAAGAGATAGAGTATTGCCTTTTAAAAGATAATCTACAGATTAGGGTAAAACATAATGAGAATATGATAAAGCACGTTATAAACAAAAGCCATATAATGAGTTATTGTTGTCCTTAATGTACTATGTTATCTCTCATCTCTTTTGCCATCCCTTGGTTGTCTCATATTGTTATAATCTTTCACCTTGTTATCTGATATATTTTATATGTGCTTAATTGGTTATTTGAAATTGGATAGGGAAGGGAGGAAATCAAGATGAGCGGGGGGAGGGTGGGAAGGGAATGGGGACCATATCATGAGAAAGGGTATCAATGTTTGTGAAGTTATGATCCTTTTATCTGGTGAATATAATGTAATCTTTCTATTAATCACAATAAAAATATAAAAGAAGTATTTGAAGAGGCTGAAGGTAGAGGATTTTAGAAGGAATGGCTCAGGGAGAAGATGCCATTTCACTTGTTTTTACATGAAGTCAGCATTTCTGTAAGCAGAATGATTATAGTTAGGGAAATTCCTTTCAAGAACCAATTCTGTGAAGGAATTCCTTCAGAGAATCATCATGTACCTATTCCTGGTTCCCTACTTAAATAATGTATTTAATGTATCTGCAGACATCTGTCATCTTCCTTCTCCTCTCTCTTTTCTTTCTTCTTCCCTTTCTTTATGTATTTTATCTTCAGATCCCATGCATGACATGTATTTGTCTGGGGATTTAGTCACTGAAGTAATCAGTTGTATATCTATATAACCACTTTCCAAAATATGATTGAGATTAGTTTTCAGGACCAAAGGGAGTTGTCTTATGCTTCTTTTTAAAAAGAATGGAGTTTTATATTACCTGAAGCCTTGTGTCAGATTCCATGTGCTTTTTAAGGAGAGGGGGGAATTCATCCTTATTATAGTATGGATGAGTAATTTGTTCTTCTGGTTTTTAAAAATTATCGAATCTGCCAATTGTTCAGCTAAACTTAACATTGTTTATTACGCTTGCTTTGATGGGCATTTAGATTGTTTTCAGTTTTTTTTTTTTACTATTTTGATCTAATCTAGTTAGATATTTAGAGGTCCTAGCAGCATTTGATAGAAAATCTTGAGTTAACCTAACCTGGTTTTCTTCATTTTTAATAAACACTCTGTATCATTTTTATGTAGAACATTAATAGCTTATTATTTCATACTGTTGTAGAGGAAAGGTGAATATATATTTATTTTCCTTTTCCATAGAGGGAATTACTAGCAGTGGAATAATTACATGATCAATAATCACTAGGGTAAGGTACCAATTGATATATGGCTAGTTTACCTAAATTATAAAAAAATTCTTTATGTTTGACTTAAACATAAAATACAAATCCTATGGACTAGATCTTACAGTGGTTTTCTGAATCCAGAGCCACTTTCTGCCCCTATGTTCTGTATGCTCTGTGTTCTTCTGTATGATATCATTTTTACTTCATGTACCTGAATATGTGATTTGTATTTAGGTGTCACTTTGAATTTGCATTCAAGGTCCAACACTTGCTGAGCAAGTAAGTACTCACCTTTTGAGCCTCATGTATAGAACTAAATTTCATGATTCTTTTTTTTTTTTTTTGCCAGTCAAGGGGATTGAACTCAGGGCCTGAGCACTGACCTTGGACTTTTCTCAAGTCTAGTTGGTGCTCTACCACTTGAGCCTCAGAACCACTTCCATCCTTTTTCCACGTATGTGGTACAGAGGAATCGAACCTGGGTCTTCATGCATGCTAGGCAAGCACTCAACCACTAGGCCAAACTCCGGGCCCCTAAATTTCATGATTCTTAATAGAATCATTCTCAGACCCTTTCTTCTAAAGGCACTATTTATACTTTTAAACATTACTGACATTTTCAAAGAGATTTTGTTATATGGGCAACAGCTATTTGCACTTTATAACATTAGAAATGAAAACAAAACCTTTCAAAATATTTATCAATATATTAAAAAATAATAGCAACAAGTCCATCATATTAACATACATGACATTTTAATGAAAAATAACTTCATTTTCCAATAAAATAATTACTGTGAAAACTGACATTATTTTACATTCTTGTAAATCTTCTCTTAAAAATCTGGCCTGATAAAACATGCCTGTTTTTTCTTCTCTTTTTGTTTTGTTTCTAACTCAGGTCCTGAGCATTGTCCCTGAACTTTTTTGCTTAAGGCTAGCACTCTAATGCTTTGAGCCACAGTACTACTTCCAGTTTCTGGTGGTTAATTGGAGACAAGAATCTCAGACTTTTTTGCCTGGGCTGGTCAGATTGTGTTTGGCTAGGATTTATAAGCATGAGCCAAGGCGTGTGTGTGTGTGTGTGTGTGTGTGTGTGTGTGTGTGTGTGTGTGTGTGTGCGTGTTTTAATGATTACTTCCTATTCAATGTGCTGAAACATGTTCTTTTTGTGAAGTATAGCATATAAAGAAAATAGGGCTTCATACAAAGATGAGTAGTAGTATTTTAGTAGTCTTTTCAGATCATCAAGTTTAGTGTTTGATACTACATTAAAACCCAACAAGTGGCGGTTTCTTAACTTTTAAGTGCTACTTTAAAGGTAAGTTGTCATATAAAATCTGAAACTATTGTTCACATCATTGGATATTGTTTTGTTTTAGTAAGTATGTTATCCAGATATGCTTAATTGACAGTATATGTTAGTCCTTTGGATGATACAATGCATTGCATTGTATAGGTTTTTGTCAGACATGTAAATACATGATCTAGTCTCCTTCTTTGGGGAGTATAATTGACTTGTAGCACCTGCTACTGCCCTCCTGGATGCATGGTATTTCTGCAAAAACCATGCTTTCAACATTGGCTACCCCGCAGGGGTTGAACATAGCAAAAGTACTCATGCATTTCTATCTGCCCCTGCAACACACAAACATAAACTGCAACTTCAGCTACCCTCCTTGTCATGAGCTTTACAGACCCATTCCTTACACCAAAAAACAGTCTGAAACCCTGTCTGCTTCTGGTCTGCCTCCTTCATTGCTGCTAAACTGGTCCAGAGGCGCTGTCTTCTCTTTTATTCTCCCTTGTGATTCCCAAGTACTTCTATGAATAACTTGCTTATTGTGGTACTTGTGTTAATGCATTTCAGTAAAAATAGCTTTCTTTTATTAATATCTCCAATTTTCCCATCTGAAAACTTTTCATTGTCAAGCATACAGTTGAAGACAGAAGATTTCCAAATTCTAGTTTTCCAATTCAGTTTTTTACTCAAGAATGAATTTTTTTCATCTGCGTTGTAATTATCACTTGTGTTTTCTTAAGGTGGCTGGTATCGCAGATTTCATCCAATAATAAAAATTTGGGGCTAAAATTTTGTTTTGGTCAATATTTTAATAAAAATGGTATGCCAGGCAAATACTGATAGTTCAGTTTACAATTCACATAATCAAAGATATTATCTTGGTGAAAATTATTGCATTATACAATGTAATAGAGGTGCCTATAATTGATCTAATCTATTTTACCACAAGAAATGTTAAGAAGACATATATACTCATGGGGTCAGAACTTAACAAAATTGATGTGTTTTTAATGCTTCATCCAGAAATTTCCTGTTTGGGATGGCCACTATTTTCATGCAAGTACCTGATAGTGAAGAAAGAGAATGATGTATTAATATAAAACTTATATTGGCTTCACTGACCCTGTGAAAGGTTTTAAGAACGCTCAGTAGTTTAAAGGTCTCACTTTGAGAACCATCTCATGGATGCAGCAATTATGTATGAAGCACCCAGTAAGCCCGATGCATCTTTATTGGCCTTGAACATGGGTAGCACGGATCACTCTGTGAGTCTTAGAGGAGTCCACACCAGGCAGCAGAGTTTTGAGATAAGTCTCAAAATCTAAGAAAAGACTCGCTCCAAAAATAATGGAGGAGGAGGGCATTCTATGAAGAGGAAGACATCTTATGCAAATATCCAAATACATGCCAGAAAATGGTACAGATGTAAAGATCTAAAAGTAATAAAGATACTATTTAAATCCATTCACCTTGTTATCTGATACATTTTATATGTGCTTAATTGGTTATTTGAAATTGGATAAGGAAGGAGGGAAATCAAGATGAGCTGGGGGGGAGGGGGGGAGAAATGGGGACCATGTCATGAGAAAGGTTATCAATGTTTGTGAAGTTATGCACCTTCTAGTTGGTGAGTATATTGTAATCCTAGTAATCACAATAAAATTTTTTAAAAGAAAAAAAGAACATCACATTTTAGGCACATAATTTTGTAGAACTTTAATGGTTCTCTTTTTTACTGGTAAGCCTGAGGGCAATAGGCCTCATTTGTGCCAGTTACATGGAAGATACAGTCTTTCATTGAGACATGTGTTTTGTTTTGTTTTGTTTTGTTTTCTGGCACATATGATAGAGGCCTCATTTATTATATTATCAATTTTATTTATTTATTTGTTTATATTTAGTAGGGCAAAATAATGTTATGTAATACTCTGAACTGTTGTCTGTCATCATTGATTAGTGATTTCATTGTTCTTACATTTATGAAATTCAAATGCCTGTTTTCTGCAGCAATTCAGAGCTGGTTTATTTAACCAACTGGTTTGTTTAACATACATGTAAAACCATGAATCTTGTGGCCTATGCCATCATTTTTCCTAACAAGCTTATGATTTGCTAACACTGTTAACAAAATAGATACTTTGGATCTGAAACTTGCAGTGTAAATAAATGTATTAGTGTTATGTATATTGAGTATTTATTTATGTAAACCCAAGATTGCTAGGGAGAGGTATCTCTCTACATTCACCCAACAAATCACTATGATTCACATGTTTCCTAACAACCACCTGGGGGAGGAGAGCAATCTTTTCGTTTAACCTTAATCACTGCAATCAGAGACATTTCACAAGTGGGAAATACCACACAAATTATCAGAAGAGCGATCATAAAATATAATAAAGAATAGAAACATATATAGTCTTGCTGGTGCTAGGAATTTAACACAATTATTTAAAATGCTTAATGGTCTTTTCACATTACTCTCAAGACTATCTCTGGTTTATATGTCAGTTTTGTTTTCAACTAAATGCCCATCTTTTGGAAACACAGCCTTTATAATACAGGTAAGCACAGTAAATACATTCTAAAACTTTTGAACTATATCACTCCTATATATTTAGTATCTAGATTGTAGGTTTGAATTGTATTTTAATAAGCCTCTCCATATTTTTAGACCAACAAATGTTCAATGTTGTGTCACTCTAGGTATATATATGTATATATATAGTGTGTGTGTGGTGTGTGTGTGTGTGTGAGAGAGAGAAAGAGAGAGAGAGAGACAGAGACAGAGACAGAGACAGAGAGACAGAGAGAGAGACAGAGAGAGATTGAAAATCGTCCTTACAGGGAATTGAGTCACGGTTATATATCTGAAGGCTTAAGGTTCTCTTGTTGACTTCAATACAAAAAAATTGTTATCAAATGAAATTTTATTAAATACTACAAACACAAATTCTATAGGAAAACAGAAACATGAAGACAATGGCAGAATATATGAATGAATATGTGGAAAGGAGAAAAGGGTAAAGAATAAAATATAAAGTTGATATAAGAATAGTGACAAAGTTTCAGCAATTCCGTGCTAGGTCTGAATGTCCTTTGTACACTCTGTTCATGCTGAAGTTAAATCAACAAAAGGATAGGATTAGAAAGGGAGTACAATGTGAGATAATTACTCTTTCTTCATGAATGACATAAAGTACTCTTATAAAAGAGACTCCAGTCTGGTGCTAGTGGCTCATTCCTGTATACCAGGCTATTGAAGAGGCCGAGATATTAACCCAGGCAGCAAAGTCCATGAGAATCTAATCTCCAATTAACTACCTGAAAACCAGAAGTAGAGTTGTGGTTCAAAGTGGTAGAGTGCTTTGAGTGCAAAAACTCAGGAACAACACCTAGGCCCTGAGTACAAGCTCCATGACTGATAAAAGGGTTTTAAAAAAGACAAAAGTGACTCGAGAGAGCTGCCCAGACCCTTTCCCATGTCAACACATGGCTGGAAGACTCCATCTGTGAACCAGAAACTAGCCTTTACCAGACACTAAATCTGTCAGCACCTTCCTTTGGGCCTTTTCTGTCTCTAGAACTGTGAAAAATAATCTTTAATGTATTAGCTAGTAATTTTTCAATATTTATGATACTAGTCTAAATATGTGAGCACTTTTAATTAAAAGCTGAAGGTTTCCCATACATGCCTGAGTTGTGTATGTTGGTGGTGGTGATCATAGCAGTGGATATAGTGCTGGCATTTTATTTCATATGTCAAGAGATTCATGGTACTGTCCGGAAGCTTCACCACATTCTAGGGCTCAGGATCCCACTACTGGATTTTGTGTGTCAAGCTGGCATAGATAGGGAGACAACTGGAGAATTGCCTGTAAGGTTTGGGAGGACAAACCTGGATAAAGCATAAGTCACTTTTGCTTATAAATCAGTGAGATCTAAATTTTGTGACTCTACCTCACTGCAGAAGAGTTTCATTGCATGTTGTGAAGAAAACAACCAGAATTTGGTAAACACGTTGTATTTTCTTGGCTACATTCATCATTTTTTTCTTCAATGATAGTTATCAGTATTAGGGGTAATTTACACAGAATTCATGTGTTAGGATTCGAATCTGTCCCAACAGACATTTATTTGTAATTTGTTTATTAATTCAAAATTTAAAAAATCCATTTTGAAGGAAAGATTAACCTAACATTCAGTACATGAGTGCAAACTGCTAGAGCACTCACACACCTCCCCCCCCACACACACACACAATCATACTTCCTACCTTCAGGAGCTTATCATCTCTACTGGCTGGAGTAACTATCCTCTTTTTGATCAGCTTCTGTAATTCATTTCTGTGTTACTGACAGTATGGGAATAGGAAGAAAGAAAGAGCAATCTTCTTCTTCTTCTTCTTCTTCTTCTTCTTCTTCTTCTTCTTCTTCTTCTTCTTCTTCTTCTTCTTCTTCTTCTTCTCCTTCTCCTCCTCCTCCTCCTCCTCCTCCTCCTCCTCCCCCTCCTCCTCCTCCTTCTTTTTCTTCTTCTTCTTCTTTCTCTTCCTCCTCCTCCTGCTCACATACATATCCTTTGTAGCTTTCTTGGGTAATATAAATTTAAAATTCTCACATATGCTGGTAGAAAGGAATTAGATTTAGTTGTGCATCCTTCAGCAAATGACTTACATACTCACAGTTCATTTCTGATCCATAAAATAAAAATACTAAAATTTAACTCTTAGGGAGAAATTGATAAGTAAGTGAAATAAAATTTGTAATTGGCAGAAGGCTTATAGTGCACTGAAGTTATAATTGCTGCTTCTAATATTATTTTTAAAATGAAGAATAAGATCAAGTGCTGGTGACCCCCACCTGTAAACCTATCTGCTGAGGAGGCTAAGATCTGAGGATGACAGTCTGAATCCAGTCTGAACAGCAAAATCTGTGATTCTTACTTCCAATTAACAACTAACAACCAGAAGTAGAGATGTGGCTAGTAGAGGTGTTAGAGCACCATCCTTGAGTAAAAAAGCTAAGAGAAAGCACTTTGGCCTATAGTTCATTTTCAATCCCTGATACTCACACAAAAATAAAATTAATAAAAATTAAATAAAGGATGGTAGAATATGTTTTGACATTATTTTGAAATGAAGCAGATATTTGCCTTAAACCACTCACACATTTCCAAAGGTGCTTCTTCCTGTTTTTCAGCTTTATCATTGCTGATGATGCAGAGGTCAGTCTGCAGCTGTCATCAGAAGAATCCATAGCAGTCATTGTATTTGCTTGCTTCAAATCGTGGAGACTAAATGTCCTTTGGTGTCATCCTGTTGCTTCTTCAAAAATGTATTTTTCTTTGACGATTCTATTTAAGGTGTTGGGAATTAACTTCCTTGGCACTTTCTCCCTGGTATTTACCTGTTAATAAGCTCCCACCTGTTTTTCTCTTGTCAGTGTATCTTTGGCTATAGGGGTCCCAGCTGAGTGTTTTCGCAGTTTAGAGTGGAATTTTGTTTTAACTTTTCTGTGAAAATGAGAAAATTGCCACCCAGAGAAGTTACTCATTTAAGAAGAGCTCACACATTGAAGAAATGGCTGGGTCAAAGATTGACTTTGTGTAGTAGCCTTTCATTGGTTTTATGATTCTTTGAAAGGTCTTCCAGTTATAGAGCACTTTGTGAGAACCATATACCTTCTTTACACTAAAAGTGAACTGGACTATCTTCTTCAACAAACTCGACAGACAAGTCCTATTTCTGGGTATTCAGTCATGAAAGGTTTTTTTTTTTTTTTTTTGCCAGTCCTGGGCTTGAGCTCAGGGCCTGAGCACTGTCCTTGGACTTTCTCAAGGCTAGAGCTCTACCACTTGAGCCTCAGCACCACTTCCAGCTTTTTTCTATATATGTGGTACCGAAGAATCGAACCCGGGTCTTCATGCATGCTAGTCAAGCACTCTACCACTAGGCCAAACTCCTGGCCCCTCATGAAAGTTTTTATATGTATTGCATCTTCAGAATAAAGACAAGGTTCCACCAAAGCATCTATACCACACTGATTTTATATAAAAACTGCTGTAGTTTGCAGATGGTGGGCTTATTGGTTGGAATGCTTGCTGTATGTCTAACATTTGTTCTATAGGTGGATGAAAATGTGATGCAAAATCAATCACTTCATTTTTATATGTTTTTGTTTTCACGTATAAATTTTTATGTAGTTGCTAAGCCTTCTATCGATGTATGAGCATTGTGATTTGTTAACTACAAATCATCCTCAGATTCCACTGTCCTCATAGACGTTGGCTCTGACCCTAAGCTGCTGTTCTCTGTGAGATTAAATCCTGCAGTATCCCAGAAATAAGTAGAGTCTGAATAGTCTCTGTTGCCATGGTAGAGAATATTCTGAAGATATGAATTATGTCTATATTGAGGGTCTAATTATGATCAGTCTAAGATTCATATTCTGCAACTATCTTTGTGTTGCCACAGAAACAGTGTTGGTTGTCTTTCAACAAACTTTTAACACCAATTAATTTGTTATTATTTAACAATGTCTTTGTGGTCATCAGAAAGATTTTTTAAAAGTCTGATTTAGGAGCTATACAGTAGGCTTCATTTGATGTCTCCAATCACCATTAATATATTGTTTGAAAGGGGAAAAAGACTATGATGGATTCTAAGTGTAGGGTGGGAATTTTATGTCATCTGACTAAAGTAATATAATGATATTTTAATTAGAACATTTCAATTCAATTATAGTTCATGGTATTTTTTATTCTGTAAGATTAAATTGGCTAAAAACTGTCAGCTTTTCTGAATGCTTCAGGAAGGAAGACAATGATTCAAACTGTTAGTGCTAGATTTATTTCGAAAATAAAAGAGTCAGATGCTTATTTCATATTGATTAATAGTTAGTGAATGTAATTGTACCTATGAAGAAACAGGCACAATCAAATCCATTGCTATCTAAACATAGAGAAGACAGGAATAAAAATGATCAGATTCCTGATCATGAATTTCCATCAATTGTATTTGTTGCTTTCACCTTGAAAAACTTCTACAAAATTGTCTATTATGTATCTATTATTAGAAATAAGTAATGTTAGGGATACATAGATTAATAATAATCACCTACCAAAAAAATTTAAGCTTAAGGTTCTAATTTGATACCCATCTATTGAAGAGAATATTTACCTCTCAGTGTAGTGATGGACCGTAAGTGGAGCTGAGAGCTAGGAAGTACCTGAGATTTAGGTGACTCAACAAACAACCAAAGGACTCAATGTCTTTTCTTTTTAAAGATATTAACTGGCATTAGCTGCACGCATTCTATGTCATGATTGGTGCTTACATGGTTTCAATGAGTCATTTCATTAATTTATCAATACACTAAGAAATTGAAGCTTCTGGAAATTAATTAAGTTCCAGGTCAGCAGGTTATTAGAGGCTATTAGAGAGACAACTGTCAAATTTAAATATCTTTTCAACTGAACACCATGTTCACCATTAGTATGCACATTTACTTTCCCTTGCTCCTGCAATAAATCACCATAGAGTTAGTGGTTTCAACAGGTCAAATTTATTCTCTCTCAGTGGTAATGATCTGAAACCCTCAAATCAGTTTTGATGGTTAAAATCAACACATGAGCAGATAGATTCCTTCTGGAGGCTTCTATAGAGGTTGCATTTGCTATAAGTTCCTTCATCTAGCCTCACTAGGTAGTGCATCTTGCTTTCATAATCACATGGTCTCTCACTTCTGTGATCAGATCTTCCTAGCCCAAGACCCTTAATTCAATCACATATTCAAAGTTTCTTCCTTCATCAAGCCTCACTAGGTAGTGAATCTTTTCACATAGTCTCTCACTTCTATGATCAAACCTTGCCAGCCCAAGATTCTTAATTCATTCACATAGCCAAAGTTCCTTTCTGCCCTATCAAGACACAGTCCACAAGTTCCAAGATTAGATTGTTTTGTTATTATTTATTTAGATCTCTACAGTACAGTGCTCCTATTTTACCTTAATTAAAAAAAAAGAGTAATGATCAAGCTTTAGCTCTATCCTTTAATGGCCATTTCTGATTGGGTGAAAGTTGATTATTTAAAATATTTGTTTAAAGCAAAACCAAAACATTCAGCTTGGAGGAAGAGCATAAATTTCACTTGCTTAGGGAATTCAAATAAGACAGTTGGATTTTGGAGCTAAGATTCCTTTGGCAGAAGTCACTGCTACTTATATGTCAACAAGCTGGCAGCAATGCCTGTGGCCTCTCTTGACCCAGCAGATCTGAGCATTTGAGGACATGGCCAAGATAAGCTCCACAGTTTCCTTCTCCATTTCCTGAAATGTTTAATTTTCATCTCTAATTGAAAAGCCTTGGTTGTATTTCTGGAATGCTTTTGGTATAGATATGATTAATGGCTGTGGGGAGATCTCAAATTCTGTTACTGATTACTTTAAGGTATACCATTTTATTTTATTAAATATATATTTTTCATCTCTATTTATTCATTTATAATTAAAGTAGTTTCATCACATTCATAATTTCTGATGCATCAAGACAGCCAGGTAAATTCTCTATACTGTTTCTTCATACACTCCTCATGATATGATACGTCAGTTAAGGTTTCTTTTAATTTTCTTTATTTAATTAATTTTAATATAACTAAAATATCAATAATTTCAAAAGTCATCTATAAGTAAAAATTTGAATATTTTTAGAAATTGTAAGCCAGTCATCCCTAAAAGAAATGAAGACATTTAGTTTATTTTTTCTTGGCAAGTTTCTGACTCATTTTCATTTAATGAAAAGACATATATTGTTTTTGTTTCCCTCTAAGTAATGTACAGTTACACTCATCAGGTAGTGAGTACATTACTTCTAGAAAATTATTAATACCCCTTCTCATGTTTTGTCCCCCTTTCCCTCCCTCCACCCCTCTATTGTTTTTTTTATTGTCCGGATAATGTATAGAGGGATAACAGTTACATTCGTTAGGTAGTGGGTGCATCACTTCTCCCACATCGATTCTCTTGCTCATCTTGTTGTCCCTGTTTCACTCCACTCCCCCCCTCCCCTCTCCCAATTATCTTGTTTCCCCCCTTCCCTTCCCTATTTCAAAAAAAAAACCCTAAGTAAACATATATACAATATTTTAGATATATATCAGAGACAGTAACAACATGAGATTAACCAAAAGGGCAAAAAAGAAGAGAAGAGAAATAATATAGTACATTAAGAATGAGAACAACATTCAAACAAGATAAACCTCTTGTTTCCATATTCTAGAGTTCATTTCATTTAGTCTCATCCTATATGACATATGTACATAGGTTTTGAGCTATTGTAATCCTCTGCTAGGAGAGTCCTTTATATGTACTAATTATTACAAATGAGGGAAACCATTGAGCCTATGCTCCTTTGGGTCTGGCTTACTTCATCTAAGTAACTTCTTAAGGGTCAAACCTTGAGTTTAGTGTCCAACTCTTCACAAAACTCTAGCTGAAAAAAAATAACGTTAATGGAGAAATTCAAGGAATATGTTCAATTCATATATCCTTCCAATTATGTTAACCTAATTCTTCAGATTAAGCAAATTAGTAGTAGCGAATTAGGAAGTAGTATAAATGGACTTGACTCTTTGCCCCTTTGCAGAATTACTTGATCTATAGGGTGCTTGGTAGTATACCATTGGCCTTCCTCAAAGAAACTTTTCAAGAAAAGCAGCCAATAGGCCAAATGTTGGTTACATACACTGTTTTTCCTTTATTCACAGTGCACAATATTCATGCTTCCACTCTAGTTTAAAAAACCTAAGTCTCTACTTTAAAGGTATTTTAAGAATCTCTACTTGCCATAGAATGGAAAAAAAAAAAAACCAATCCTGCTTTGCCTACCCAGAACAGAGCGGCATGTGTTCTTACAGGTGGTCTCAGCATATTCATCACATTTGCAGTCTTTACATAGGCTCTCTGTTTTGTTGCCAGGACCCCTTCTTGAAATCATTTTTCTGATTTCTTCAAGGTTTTTTGGCACTGTCTTGGTCCATTTGGCTTAGTGGGTTTGCCTCTACCACATCTGTTGATATGATCACATTCAGTTGCTTAAAGTCAAATGAGCTCTGAACCTGCAGTTCATACTTGGTTTCATTTGTTTATAATTTCATGGTAGTTGATTAAAAAGTTGTTGGCTTTTTCTGCACCTTAAGATTTACTCATTACTGTTTTCCTCCTGAAAATTAGTCTTTCTTTAACAAAAATTAAAAAAAAAAACAACAAAGCCCCAAACAAAATAAGAACAAGAAACGGAATTCCTGCATGTTACTCAGAATATAGATTCAGTCTTTAATTCACTGACTTTTAAGAGTGATTCTGGGCTGCTCCCCCTTTTCAATGTTTATACAAATATTTGTATTACCATACAAAGCTGATCCAAGCATCCCTATTAATCCTGAGATACTTTTTACCTTAAAAAATAAATAAGAGACCGGGAGTTTGGCCTAGTGGTTAAAGTGCTTGCCTAGCATGCATGAATACCCGGGTTCGATTCCTCGGTACCACATACATAGAAAAAAGCCGGAAGTGGTGCTGAGGCTCAAGTGGTAGAGCTCTAGCCTTGAGAAAGTCCAAGGACAGTGCTCAGGCCCTGAGCTCAAGCCCAGGACTGGCAATAAATAAATAAATAAATAAATAAATAAATAAATAAATAAATAAATAAATAAGAAACATGTGAAGGTCAAGCTTCCTTAAAAAAAAGAAATACAAAATGAACCCACTAGAGAGACAAATTATATCCAAGGAGAGTTTTCGAATCCTGAGTTATGTTCCTAAAGTCAAGTGAAACCTTTCTCTTCATAATATGATTCCTATTAATTTAGGGAAAATGGATATTTCTGAAGAGAAGGCAAAGAAGTGCTCTGTGTTGACTCACTAATCTATCAAACCCTGTTGGCTAATTATATGTCTGGTAGAAATGTCTTTCAGTCTGATGTTTTCAAAGCTGGAAATACTCTAAATCCCCCAAGATAAGTTTGTTTGAACAAAGTTTATTCACATTCAGTGTCACCACAATGAAATTAAAGACAGAACAAAGAATATTTAACTACTTGATATTTATCTCATTTTCCTAGGAATTTGGGGGAGGCTAAATTTCTGGAATGCATTTCCTGTCATTTGTTAAAATTCTTAATGAGATGTGATATATATACATATATATATTTATATATATATATAAGTTTTGCTTCTTAGAGGAAAACAATCAATGAAAACATGAGCTAGAAAAGAAAAAAAAATACCTGAGTCAAATAGATGTATATTTTATTGTCTTCAGTCTTCTAAGTCTATTAGATTCTTCCTATTTTAAAACACAACCTCTATCTTTTCATGTTCAATAAAACATGGACTAATACTTTCTAGCAATAGCAGACAATTTTGATTTCTAATTTAACACAATATAATTAAAGGGAAGCCAGCTTGAGGAAAATACTAGATAAAAGAATGTAGAGGGATTGGGCAGGTTAGTTTGGTAGTTTGTTAAACAACAATTTGTGAGCTCATTTGAAGAAGACTCTGGAGGCATTAGAAGGTGGGACTTCTATAGGTGAGGTGAGGCTCATGCATCATGGATTATAATGAGCTTTATGTTTTATGTTCAAGAATAGCTAAAACACTGGGTACTAAGAAGAAAGAGGTACTTTAAATGTCAAGATGAAAATACTGTAGTAACTGCTGACTTTGTCCTTTATAGAAGATATCCATTTGTCTGCATATAAACTGTGACACAGCTACAGGACACTGTATAGACAAGATAGTTCTTTCCATCTTGAGATGGAAAGTGTATGTAAGTATTGTTTTCAAAGGAAAAGAGCCTGTCCTCTCTCACTTACCAAGCACTATTTATTAAAACTCTCTAAAAGAGTTTCTTATTTATACGTGAAGTCTGTTTTAGCAACACTTTCCTTTTAATATATCTTAAAGGCCCCAAGATTAAGTTACACAAATTGTGTAAATTGGTGCCTGACATGGAAGTACTATACTCAACATAGTGTAGCTACTTCTGTGTTTGATATTGTTTCTAAGAATTTATATAAAATTATTGTTGTGCAATAAATCTGGTCTATGTGGTGTGATACAAAATATTAAAGATGTTAAACTAATGCCAAGTAATGATTCAAACGACAGTGCCCATATAAACAATAGGGCCAATGAAAAATTCTAATTGAAAGCAAGTTTTTCTAGAGCACTGATTAGGCAGAAACAGTTTTTGTTGAAGCAAGCAAGAATGTGCAGTGACTGGAGTCCTACACTGGGCTCACAGAGCCAAAGGTCTTTGCAACAACCACCTTCATCCCAGATCAGCTTCTTAGCAGAAGACATGAGATGCCAACAGAAATCGCAGGTGCTCTCCGTGTCAGGAAATGTGAACTGGAAAGAGGATGTGATTCTGACATGACACACCCCACTATAGAGATAATTTATAGTGTTTGTTTTGGCCCAAAGGAAACATAGCATATGCTTGCAGGTAATAATAACTAATTTGAAAATCTGATTAAAAAATAGTTCTATGTGGGCACATAGGAGCTCTCAGTCTAGCTTGATTTTTGCCACTGATTTTATGGACTCAAAGGGGAAAACAAAACTTCAGTTTATGAAGACTCATTTCCTCCTACAAAATGAAATGAATAAGATGAGCTATTTTTTTTTGGAGCTGCGCTAACTTAAACAATTTGGGTTACGTAATCCTGAGGCCTTTAAGATATATTATAAGGAAAATATTGCTAAAACTGATTTTACATATAAAGACACTCTTTTAGAGAGCTTAAATAAATTGTGCATGGTGAGAAGGAGATGCGGGGCTCTCTGGTTTTAAAAATTCTACTTATCCCTGCTCTGGTCTCAAGATGAAAAGAACCATTTTGTCCATGTTGTGTTCTATAGCTGTGTCACAGTTTATTTGCAGACAAATGGAATATCTTCAATAATTTCATCTCTACATTCCAAACACTTCTTCCTTCTTAGTGCCTGGTGTTTTAGCTGTTTTCATTAGAAATTAATTATTCACTAATCATATGGAAAACACATTTCTGAGCATAATTTGTCTGGCTGTTTTCCCTGGTTAGCTCTGATGCATGTCAAAATTTTTAAAAAAGCACAATATAAGTTTCAAATTATTTCAATAATATTGGCTAGTGATTTAAGAAAGTAAGAAAGTTGTCATTCACATTTATTTCTTGTAAGAAATCACCCATTTCTATGAGCTTGGGGAAGTTATATTTCAGAGCTTCTTCAGAATAGGGCACATCCTTTGATATTTTCTTATGATAAAATGAGAGAAAGCAACTAGTCTATATATGTACTACTTTGTTCACACTGGAAATCTGTATAGCATAATGCAACCACATCTCTCCCTAGAGTGGGGGAAACATCACTGGTAGTTTTCTTTTTTTTTTAACTTATAAAAATTTTGCTCTGTCTTAAGAAATAGAGTACAAGGATGGGGATAATCTCTTGTTCAGATTTTCTTTTGGTCATGTAGTATCTACAGAATTAAGAATTTAGTGTCTGTGTTTACCACCCCCTCATCTCCCCAGCATCCCTGGTCTGTGGAATGTTGGGATTCATACTGTGAATGCTCTGAAAATCAATTATTGTCAGATTCTGTTTTCAGGGCTGCCAGACAATATTTTGGCTTAACTTCAGTCCATTTGGAACACAGCTGTTAAGTTGTTGACAAAAACTAAGGAAATATGAACATGTTCCACCCTTTCAGAAAAAAATTGCAATCACTGGCAAGCAACACCATGGGTTGGAAATTTTCTTATTGGACAGTGAGATAGAGCCACTCTCTGGCATCCATTTGGGTTGAACTGGTCGTTTCTGTGTTCCAACACACATGGCACCCTTCTTTCACCACTTGAGATGCTCAGAATTTACTTTTGATCATGAAGTTGAGCTTTAAGTTACTTTTAATAACTACCCTATAACTTCAATTTTCTCCAGGAATTAATATCTCATTGGTTTCTCTTTTTTGTCAGGTGCATTTGTTTTAAAAATTACCATGGCAAATCAAGGATGATTTATTTCTAAAGAATTAGTGGTTATATCTTTTCATATACTTTCTTTATGCATACTAGTAAAATTTTATTCAATAGAGCAATACATCCACTGCCATTTATCTAAGTAAACTAAGCTAATTAAATATGTACTTATTTTGTTTAAATTGAACATAAAATGTATGGAAATATGAACTATATCACTAATTACAAGTTTATCTAAGTGTAAGAACAAAATAAAGGTAACATAGAAACTAGATTTCCAGGAATTATGAACGTATTTGTTTAAACAAAATGAAATACATAAAAATATATTTCTGACAATAAATATGCAAAAAATAAATGAATTTAATTATGTCCCTAACAATCTGCCTGAGTTCCATGTGATGATGAAAATGCTCTCTGCTGGGTGTCATTGGCTCATGCTTGTAATAATAGCTACTGAGGAAGCGAAGAGATGATGACCATGGTTCAAAGCCAGTCCAGGCAAAAGAATCTATGAGACTCTTAACTAATACACTACTCAGAAAAAGGCAAAAGTGGAGCTGTGGCTCAAGTGGGAGAATACTAGCCTTGAGCAAAAGCAGCTTAGGAATGGCACCCAGGCCCAGAATTTGAGCCCCAGGTCTGGCAAGAAATTTCAAAAAAAGGAAAATTAAAAAAAAATAGTTCTGTTTCCACAGTTCACAATTTTTATTGTGATTAATAGAAGGGTTACATTATATTCACCAGATAGAAGGTGCATAACTTCACAAACATTGATACCCTTTCTCATTTCCCTCCCACCGTCCTCCCACTCATCTTGATTTCCCCCTTCCCTATCCAATTTCAAATAACCAACTAAGCACATATAAAATATATCAGATAACAAATAAAATATATCAGATAACAAGGTGAAATATTGTAACAATATAAGATAACCAAGGTATGGCAAAAGAGATGAGCGATAACATAGTACATTAAGTACAACAGTCACTCATTATATGGCTTTTGTTTCCTTCTCCTGGAGGTCCTTACATTTAGTGTCATACTATTTGGCCTAATGTCTCTAAGTTTTGTTCTATTGTGAATCTCTGCTAGGAGAGCCCAAGGTTCTTACTGATTATGACAAATGTGGGAAGGCATTGAGCCTATGTTCCATTGAGTTTGGCTTACTTTACTTAATATGATTTTTTCTAAATCTTTCCATTTCCTTACAAATGGGGCGATGTTGTTCTTTCTGACAGCAGTATAGAATTCCATTGTGTATAAATACCACATCTTGTTGATCCACTCATCAACTGAGGGACATCTACGTTGGTTCCATATCTTTGCTATGGTAAATAGTGCTACAATGAATATCATTGTGCTAATGGATTTAGTATGTCCTTGTTTCTGGATGGTTGGGCAAATGCCAAGTAGTGGAATTGCTGTGTCATAGGGGAGCTCTATGTTTAGTCTTTTGTGGAACTGCCATGCTGCTTTCCATAGTGGTTGAATGAGTTTGCACTCCCACCAACAGTGTAGTAGTGATCCCTCCTGGCCACATCCCCTCCAGCATCTGTTGTTACTAGTTTTTTTGATCCTAGCCATTCTAACTGGAGTGAGGTGGAATCTTAGAGTTGTTTTGATTTGCATTTCTTTTATGACCAGAGATGTTGAGCATTTCTTCATGTGTCTATAGGCCATTTTTGTTTCTTCTTCAGAGAAGACTCTAAGTCTTTGGCCCATCTTTTAATGGGATGGTTGTTACTTTGGAGATTAGTTTTGGAGTGATTCAATTTTTTGAGCTGTTGATATATTTTAGATATGAGGCCTTTGTCCGTTGTATGGTTAGTGAAGATTTTCTCCCATTCTGTAGGCTTCCTAATTAATTTACTAGCTATGTCCTTTGCCTTACAGAAGCTCTGCAGTCCCACTTATCCAACCTTTCTCTGATTTGTTGTGTTTCTTGGTCCTTGTTGAGAAAGTTGCAACCTGTGCCAAGGAGGCCTAGTGTGTCTCCTATTCCTTCTTGTAAAGTTTTCAGTGTGTCAGCTTTTACCTCTAGGTCTTTGATCCATTTGGAGTTAATTCTAGTGCAGGGTGACAAAGAGGGATCCAACTTTAGTTTTCCGCAGTGAAAAAGCCAATTTTTAGATGATGTCTTTTTACACTCAAAGGAGCTAAGATTCATTGGAAAAATGGAAAATTCAGACTGCAAGGCAAGGAATTATATGATGAATCTGAGACATCGTGTCATGAGCTACAGCTTTCAAAAACGGATAGGATTTTATATAAAACAAACAAACACTCCTTAGCACTAGTCTGAAAATATTCCAGTGACCAGAGATGGAAAAATAGTACACCCCAGTATGAGTGACAAGTATGGATTTTAAAATTTCAAAAACGTTTCTATAGGGACTAGGATGTAGCTCAATGGCAAAGCACTTGTCTAGAAGGTGCAACCTCATGAGTTCGATCCCCAGTACCAAAAAGATAAAAAAGACAAACATGTTAGTATAACAGGTTTACATTAAGCTTTCTAGGCAAGCAATCTACCACTAGGCCAAATCCCCAGCCCCTTTATTAAGCTTTCAAGGTTTTGAAGGATGACAGCAAAAATATGTTTTGAAGAGCTAAAAACAAGGGAACCTCTGCCTGTCATATATGGAATATACTTCATGCTGACCTAAGTCTTGATATGAAAAAAATTCCTTTGGAATAGTTTTTATACCTAATAAATAAAGAATTATTCAATTAGAATATCACTATCTTTGAGTCTCTCATGTATCTATTTGTCTTGGAGGTAATATTGGTGGAATATTTATTTTATTTTTGCATATTTTGTTTGCTATCATGCACACTGATAGAAATACTAGCAATACCATTCTCTATCTCTCTTGTTTCTCTCTCTCTCAAAGTAATGAATGGAACTCTGTTTTAATAGAAGAGATGGGAATAAGTCATTAAGTATCTAAAGGTATGTAGTGAATTAGGTGATAGAATTTAGTGCTAAAGAGTACAAACTTGGTGGGAAGATAAAGATGACAGGAAGGTACTGAAATTTTGAGAGGCTAACAGGTGCCCAATTTTCTGAAAGCCAATTTGCAGGTCTAGAAATGGAGTGAATTTCCTTGGGAGTATACTGGAAAATAAGCAGCTTAAGATAGTGCTTAAAAGCATATGCTTTGGTATGTGCATGGGTTCGCATTTGAATTCTGCCACTTAACTGTATGAACTGACTCAAATTATTTAGCCTTTCTATGTTTCAGCTTCCTTGTGGTATATATTAATGTTATAAATATTTTAAAAAATGTCACTGATATAGGAACTGATGCCGCAAGTCTTAAAAAATTAACAACCTTCTAATAAATACAGTGAGTTTTCAATATTCTGAAATAGGGGTTCTCAAATTTTAATGCACATTCGATTAATCTAGAGGGCTCATTAAAATACATGCTACTGGAATCTCCTTCCCTCATACCCTAGAATCTTAAATTCAGGAGGTCTGATGTGGAGCCAGATTACATCTTTAATCCTGATGTGAGGACTTCACCTTAGAAACATCAGGTAAATAAGCTCCTGTGGTACTGCTGTCCATTTCGAAGGAAGAAAGGAGAAAACAAACTTGCCAGAATCATTTTTTTTGCCAGTCCTGAGTCTTGAACTCAGTGCCTGGGCATTGTCCTTGGACACTTTTTGCTCAAAGCTTGAGCCACTTCCAGCGTTTTCTGAGTATGTGGTACTGAGGAATCAAATCCAGGGCTTTGTGCATGCTGGCGAACCCTCTACCACTAAGCTATGCTCCTGGATGCCCGAATCATTTTTTTAATTTTCTTTTTTTTTTGGTTGGTCATGGGGTTTGGAGTCTGGACCTGGGCTCTGTCCCTGAGCTCTTCAGCTCAAGGCCATTGCTCTACCACTTGAGCCACAGCTCCACTTCTGGTTTTCTGGTGATGAATTGAAGATAAGAGTCTCAGATTTTTGTGTCTGGGCTGGCTTTGAACCACAAACCTCAGGTCTCAGCCTCCTGAATAGCTAGGGTTAGAGGTGTGAGCCACCAGCCACTATTTAAAGAAATAGTTACCTGTTCCATTTTCACATATGTATATTGAATGTTATAACTGTATTCACCTATTTCTCTATTTGTCTAGTAAGTAATTTGAGAAGATGGGCAGGGATGGGAAAGAAGGTGGACAACAATTGAACGGGTAACATTGATTTAGATGCCTTGTATTCATAAATTGATATGTTAAATTGAAACCACTTTGTACAAGTTTTTAAATATAAGAAGAAAAAGAAAAGGAAATATATCAGACTGGAAAAAGAAATCATTTTATTAACACAACATTCATAAAGGAGACAAAATACCATTCTTCGGTTTGCCTCAATTTCAGAGTTCCAGTTTTCTCTTCTTGTTTTATAACTGAATAGAAACAAATGTTGTACTTATGAGGTGAAAATGACATACCAGCTGCAGATTATTTTTCCCATTCTTTTCTTTAATTAAAACAATTCTATGTAGCCAGACAATTCTCACCTACTCATCTCCATCTAAAACAAGACACCATCTGCTATTGAATCCACTCAATCAGTACCATGACAAATTGGAACACACTCAGATCTGTGATACTGTATTCCACTCACCAGGAGTTTCTGACTGGACCTTTGGAAGATGCCGATCAGAGGCTGAAAGGACAGCTGGCCATTAGTGTACAGCTGGATTCAATCAAAGAAGACGCACCCTCAAGGACTCCCACCAAATAAGTAGGGTCAATCGGCACAGCCAGGATAAAGCTGGAAAATGAGTTACCTGGTGTCTGGTAGGATTCTGAATTGGATTTACTTTTTAAAGAAGGTTAAGGTTATCTTTCAGAAATGACTCTCTTTTCTCTTGGTGACCATCAAAACATGAGGTGAGGATGTTGAAAGTTTTCCAAATGTTCCCAGTCTGTGGTTGGGCTGTCACTGAGGTGCTGACTTGCAGAGAAAAATGCCTCCATACATAGAACAGAGAGTCTGATTTATTTCCCTGCTAGTCTGAGGTGACCTGGAGACTGAAGCCAGACAATCTGTACCACTGCAGAAATCCTCTCCAGCAGCTAATGAGATCTTTTAGCTCTTTGCTCTCTAACAACCCATTTGAGCTCAAGAGAAAGGAAAGCAGGTGGGCATTTCAAATGAAAAGAAAAATACCAGGCAGAGAAAAGGAAAGATATAAAAAAGTTATGTTATAAGAAAGGAACAAGTAGTGTTGGAATTCACAGGCTTGCTCTCAGGGGTTATGAAGTTACTAACCGAAGGTGCAAGAAATATTATGTGATTTTATTTTATTTTTTATAAAGGGAGGAGAATGAAAAATGAAGAGAAAGACACAGAAAAGGAAAAAAGCCATTTAGATGATAATGAATTTCAAAGAAATTTTAGGATGCATTTTCTATTTTGTGTCACAGTGTATTTATCCATTAAAAAATTAAATAAAAAATGCCGACCAGTAAACCCAGCAATCAGGATGCTGAGACAGGAGTGTGAATTTGAGGGCAGCCTATGTGATTTGCCAAGCCTCCTTCTTAAAAATCCAAAAAAAAAATTCAGTTAGTCAACACATCTTTAGGTCCTCTATAATTGCTGCCTTAGTGGTCCCTATTAGCCATCATCCTGCTTTATCATCATCAACTCTCCATTCTGTGCTTCCTTCTACCTTTTTCATGCTATTTCCAGAATAGCCTATATAAAATGCAACAGTAACCATGCAATTCTCAGTACCCACTACTGGCCAAGAAAAAAGAAGTATAATAGGCCCTCTGAGTTACTTAAGGAATGTGGGATGAATCCATCACTGATTTTGTCTATAAAGTGATGGTAAGATAGACTAATGTCTTTGTTTAATTAGTCATCTGTTTATTGGTTCATTTATTTTGCCAGCAGAAACTTGAATTCAGTGCCCTGGGAATTGTTCTTTAGTTTGTTTTTGTTTATTTACTCAAGGCTAGCGCCCTACCACTTGAGCAAGAGTACCACTTGCAGCTTTTTGCTGGTCAATTAGATGTAAGACTCTCATAAACTTTCCTACTTGTCATGATTTTGAACTAATGTCTTTTGATCTGACATTCTTAAGTAGCTAGAATGAAAGGCATGTTTCACTAGTGCTGTCTTCTTTTTTGGGGAGTCATGGGGCTTGCACTCTGGGCCTGAGTGCTGTCCCAAAGCTCTTCAGCTCAAGGCTACCCCTTGAGCCACAGCACCACTTCCTGTTTTCTAGTGATTAACTGGATATAAAAGTCTCATGGTCTTTTGTGCCCAGGCTGGCTTTGAACCACTATTTTCAGATCTCAGCCTCTTGAATAGCTGGGATTACAGGTGTGAGCCAATGCCGCCTGGCTCATGGTTTAAAAAGTGTCATTGGTTGGTCAGTACACTGATACAGTGCAAATTGTTCTTCTACTATTTAGTAATACATTCCTGTTTTCCTTTCTTTCAACCATGTCAACATGTTACAATGCCCTTGGCCATGTATAATCATATTTATTTGAAACCTGACAATTTTAGAAGTATAGAATGAAAGTTATTGTCCCGTATATGCTAGCTGACACTTCTGTGTGGCCTAGTAAAAATCGCTTTCTAACGAATTTGGCTAAGTGACACTCACTTCAGTACAATAAGTAAATTTAATACAAGATGCAGGAAAATGGCTGAAAGAGGAAAAAAATAGTGTTTTCCTTTACTCGTTTCATAGATTCTACTCTGTCATACCTGAACAATAATGAGAAAAACAAAGCTTTACTTACAGGTAAAAGTGTCTTTGAATTAATCTTGTACAGACTCCAGATGCTTAAATGCACATCTAAAAAATAGTGGTTAAAATGTTTTCAAATAGAACTTTTTGCCCTTGATTTACTCCTCATAATAATTCTCACTCAGAAAAGAATACATTCTTACACTTACCTGAATAATAGGAGGAATCTGCCTGTGGCTAATTGTCTATTTAAAGAAATAGAATGGTGTGAATAACTCTTTTAAAAAGATCTGTCTTTTCTGTATTTTAATGTTAAAATTTATGTCTCCTAACTTTTGAAGCAGCAATCTTTGAGTTGTTTAAATTCAAGAGCCTCAACCATGTAGAACTGAGAATTGCCAAGATATTCATATCTGCATTTTATGACACATTCTAAAGTCAATAGGAAAGAGGGCTCTGAATAAGGCCTTAAAATTACCTTATGAATTATTAATTCCAGAGCATATTACCTTTGAATTATAAAAGCACAGAAAAATGAAGAGGAGAATTGAAAAACATCAATCTCAGGTTCTTTAAAAATGTAATACCAATCATTTGAGCAGTGTACAAATCTTTTATTAAAGATAAAAAGGAGGTGATACTTTTTTTATTAACTGGAGGATATGTTCAATCCACATGATTAAAAATCTCATTACTAACTCAAGTCAGGAAAGTGATTTATTGCTGAAGCAGAATGGGAGGCTTTGCTTGTCCACAGCAGCGTTTATCAGAAGTAGAATTATCAGTTTGTATCTATTTTAGCATACTTAATATTACTTAAAGGTGGCCATACCATCTGTTTGAGGAATTAAAGATATTTTTTCTAAAGTTGGCAAACTACCTTAAAGGAAAAACATGAGCTGTTTTTCATTTAGCTTGAAGTTTTAAATTTTAGAAGTAAAAGTTCTCTCTGTACTCTAATGAAGGTAAAGGTTTTCAGCAAAAAAGAAAAAAATATGGCAGAACTAATTCTTAATAATTCTCATTTATTTATTATCAAGTTTATAGGTCATGAATATTTATTGTAGGATGAGAGGAATTGTTTTAGAAGAGATAATGTCTTGTATTCGCGATGGCAGATTATTATATTTTAGATATTTCAGCTTCCATGATTATTATGCTTTTGCTTTTAAAAGTAATTTTAGTACATACCATTTGAATGATTTAAGACTTCCTCGGGTATTAATTGAGTAACTAAGTTTTTATACTTAGCAAACGCTCCTTATATTTATATTAATTGTTTAGAACTGATGCTCCTTCAGATTTATCTTAAGCACAATGAAATAACTATCCCTTTGACAATGATGGAACTGTCAGGGTTGATGACCTCAGAATGCCCTTCAAATATCTTGATGGGAACTGGGAGACTACACATACTTTGGCTTTAATGGAGATGGAATTGCATTTTATAAAGAGAAAATGACACTATGTTCTTAGCATCCTCGTTGCTCTGAGGGTGAGGTTGGAAAAATAATGAATTTCCTCAGAAGAAATGACAAGGACATACTCATGATTGTTCATCAATAGCTTAAAGGGATGAACTTGGATTATCTAGCAATGAATGATGATACGAGGTATAATAACTGAAGTTATTGGAAGTCAAGAAAAGCTTGTGGGGCAAGGTGCTCTGTGTAGCGAAAGGAAACATTAAGCCCGGGGGATAGTCTTAATGGCACCATGATTCCGTGGGCAGTAGATGAAGGAACGAAGTTAGGAGAAAATGTTGAAAGGGGTGGTTGGATCAAGATACATTGTATTCATAAACAGGTTTTTAAATGACAATTCCTTTTGTACCACTACATAAAGTTAACAAATAGACACACTATACTATATAGACATACTATACCATATGAAATAGACACACTATACACTGTATTAAATGATGAAATGGACACTATGACAACTGATCTTGGAATCATAAAAGGTTCAATTTCTCCAATGCAAACCACGGTGGAATTCTGAGATAACAATAAGTGAAACAGAAAATAGAATTTCAGAAGTTGAGGATATGAACAGGAACTAGAACAAAAAGTCAAAAGTATGGAAAAAAACCCACTTAGAATCTACCAAAGAGAAATCCAGAAATTGGCAGACTTATCTAGGAAATCAAATCTATGCATAGTTAGGATTGAGGAAGAAAAAGCTTAATACTAAAGGTAACAAAAACTTATTCAGTAAATGATAGCTGAGACCCTCCCCACACTTTTTTTTTTTTTTACCAGTCCGGGGGCTTGAACTCAGGGCCTGAGCATTGTCCTTGGACTCTCTTAAGGCTAGAGCTCTGCACTTGAGCTACAGCACCACTTTCAGCTTTTCTATATATGTGGTACCGAGGAATCAAACCCACATCTTAGAGCATGCTAGGTAAGTATTCTACCACTAGGCAAAAATCCCTGCTCCAGAACCTCCCCACTCTTAAGAGAGAAGTCTAACTTGCTTAACAGGAGCATATAGAACTACCAGTATACTAGGCCAAAGAAGAAACACTTCTATACACATCACAGTAAAAATATTAGAAGTGAACAGAAAGGAACTGAAGGAGCTATATTACAACAGAAAGAAAATCATAACCACTGTAATCTCTCCAATAAACCCTCAATGAAAGGAATGAAGATCACTAAAGATCTTCAAGCACTGAAGGTCAACAACTGCCAGCCCAGACTTATCCACCCAGTAAAGCTATCATTTACTTTAGATGCTGAAACCAAAACGTCCATGACAACAAAAATTAAAGGAATTCATGATCACTAAATGAGCATTACCACGAATTCTAAAGGGAGGAATTCAATCTGAAGAAAACAATCAGAATCAAAGATACACATCATACAAAACTCACTAGATGATCAATTTAGTCAACACAGAAAGAAGAAAAAACACAGGGAATCAACAAACATGACACATCTCTCTACAATGACCCTAAACATTGATGGATTCAATTTCCAATTAAAAGAATAGAAGATTGGAACAAAGAACAAGATCCAAACACTATTTGTGTTCTATTTTGAGTAATTTTTTAATTGATTAAAGGTTCTACTATATTACTTATATGTCACATTTATTGAATACATAAAGGCTATGAATCCTTATTTTAGATAAAAAAATTCAGATATAGTCATTCACACAAAATAAAATTCTTTTATTTGTAAAGATCCTCCAATAACATCACAAAGGCCATCAAGCTAATTTATAATAGAAAATAGTCCTACAGCAAAATAAGGAAAACAAAACAAAGCAACCACAAAAATGAAGCAGTCTCAAACATGGTATTTCTTTCCTTCACTACCCCACCAAAAATAAAAGAGTTAACCTTTGCATCAGAAGGCAGAGCTCCCTTTTTTATACAAGCCAAGCATGTTGTATAAAGAGACTCAGTGTATCTGGGGTGAAAGAAAATCCATCCATTAAGCAAATGTGGTATTGAATGGTGATTCATAATAAAAAAGAGAAAATAATAAAAAGAAAGCAATAAGAAAAATAAAATAAGAACTATAAATGATAAGTAATGCTGATAGAAAAAATACTGGAAGAAGCATTTACTTGACAATTTTTCCAAACTGTACTTAGGGATTAGGCTCTTACAATGTTTAAAGAAGTTATATATTTTTAAGACTGTAGATATTGATGTTCTTCCCTTCTATGCCTGCACTCTGTAGTGCTAGAAGCACAGTCTTGAGTTCTGGGTGGTCATGACAGGAATATGGATCTCACAAAGCACTTAGAAGCCTTGTGCAACTTTCATGCAGTACCAGACATCATATTCAAAGAGCTTCTGCTCTCCCAACATGGATATGTTGCTTTTTCCTTTTCAAGCTGGGCAATGGAGACTGTGAGCATTTTAGTTTAGGAATGATAAGCAATCCTTCAGGAGTCCGTCATGTTAACAAGTTTTATGGTGGCTTTAATAATGGGGTCCTAACGCAGTATTAAACAGTACTTACTCTGCTATAGGTTACCAGTATCATAAAGAAAGGCAGAAGTAATATATACTTTCCTCTCTCATTTAAGAAAAAAACAACTAAAATTTAATTTAAGGATGGTTGCCATAGATATGACAAAACCCCTTTTCTAGGATTTTGGCATTGAAATATATGTATATCTTTCCTTACTTACACAATGCTCTTTAAGAAAGAAAGGTCTATAAAGTCTCACATTCATGTATTTGTATTTAGACATGGAAATACTTACCACATGTAAGTATATGTGGTACACACACACATACACCCAGAGAGAGAGAGAGAGAGAGAGAGAGAGGGGGGGGGGAGAGGCTGTACTTCAAATGCAAAATGCCTGTAACAAAGCATTCCATTTCTTCAAGCTGTTTTCACCCCTTTGAGTATTTGAGTTTAGACAAATGCCTTTTGCCTGTCCCCCTCCTCCCTTCCCCCCTCTTTTTTTTAAAGCTGGCACATTCTTGTTCAATGAAAACAAGGGAGCAGGGGATTATTTTAACCATTGAAATAGAAATGGTGTGTGAATCTGACAGCTGGAGCTGGGTGTGAGATATTGCAATTTTTGCTGTTAGGGAAAGGAGATAAAATGTGGGTTTGAATTTCATAGCATAAGGGGCTACCTATATAGCAGCTGTTCAGTCTGAAATCCTTGCTGAAGATTAGAACATGATGGGGGTTAGGCCTTCTTAAGACCAAAGAGTTGGATCTGGAAATAGGAGAATCATGTTACTATACTTGAAGTGGATTTTTTTTTTAAATATTCTATCTCATGGCAATTGCTTTCTGGGTGTAGAAAAGTGCATTCATAAATTTTCTTCATTTGCTTGGTCTAAAAATACTTGAAACCTTAAAATTTTCATTTTTAAGGAACTGAATAATATCTATGAACTACATGAGAGGGAACATATTTTGAAATTGCTGAAATTGTTAATAACATTCCTGTGGGTTTGCTTCCATATTTCAAGAAGGTATACTGTCATGAGATTGACTTCCAAATGAAAATGAAGTGATTCCTCTCTGAATCACACTCAATTAATAATTTCTTGTTTTTTTTTTTTTTTTTTTTTTTTTTTTTTTTGCCAGTCCTGGGCTTGAGCTCAGGGCCTGAACACTGGCCTTGGACTTTCTCAAGGCTAGAGCTCTACCACTTGAGCCTCAGCATCACTTCCGGCTTTTTTCTATGTATGTGGTACCAAGGAATCGAACCCGGGTCTTCATGCATGCTAGGCAAACACTTTAACCACTAGGCCAAACTCCCGGCCCCTCAATTAATAATTTCTTATGTATTTGTTACTGCCTCATATTACAGATTTTGCAACAAATCCTCTCTCTACTACACAGTAGGCACTGTCAACATGTTTCTTGTTCTCCATCTCCCTTTACCATGCCCCCCACAGTGGGCTACATCACAATGTATTCTTTTCTATTCCTCAAGCCTTAGTTATCATGTTTCCTCTGGGACTTTACAGCAATAAAGAATTTAGAAAATGATTAAGCTCCTTCTCTCAGACCTCAATGCAATTATGACAAACATGCTATCGTTTGAATGTTATTGTGATGAAGTCCCAAGCATATCACTCAAATTATAAGTCTAATCAAAGTGTCTCTTCAACTTTTTGGTAACTCTGTCAATAAGGTTTCTGTTCATGTGACAAAATACATGAGAAACTTAGCTTAAAGGAGGAAATGTATGTTTGGCACTTGGTTTAAGAAGTTTGTTTCTTGTAGGGCTTTGGGTGCTAGAGCTAAGAAGATGCTTTAATGACATTTCGGAGGGAGAAGAAGAAAGAGAGAGAAGGGGAGAGGAAGAGGAAGAGGGAGAAGAAGAGGAAGAGGGAGAGAAAGAAAACAAGATATGCCTTTGAAGGTACATTCTTAATGCCATTTCTAATGCTCTACTTCCTCTACCAGCCCACCTTGCTCTAAAGAGTTTCCATGACCTCTCAACTGTTCCTTGAATGGAAAGTTCATCAATGGATTCATCACTTGGTGAGATTAGAGGCCATTGTCCTGTTATCATTCAAAGCCCTGACCTCTGAACACTATATTGAAGACCAGTCTTTCAGTACACAAGATTTTTGAGCAATGTGAAAGAGCTAAGCCTTTAAACAACATTTTTTGAGGAAAGCCAGTCTCCAGTAATTCCTGTAACCCTGGCTATTCCACAGGCTGAAAGATGAAGATTGTGATTCAAAGCCAGCCCAGGTAGAAGAGTCCATAAGACTCATCTTCAGATAGCCAGCAAGAAGCCAGAAGTGGTGCTCTGTTTCAAGTGGTAGAGTGCCTTGAGCAGAAAAGCTAAGAGCTGTGTCAGGTGTTCAGCCTCAGCAATGGCACAGAAAACAGACAAAAAACTATGGAGGACTTTTTTTATTTTACCAATCTTTTTTTGTCATGATAATAATACAAATAGACTACTTTAGGATATTTAATTCATTTAAAACTGACCTTCATAAATCCAGTGTATGCTAAATAGTATACCAGGGCAAATGTTACCATTTTCCCAAATGGTAATTCTATAAAATTCATTCAGATATTTTAAATTGTGTGATTCTACTCCTTCTAAATTGTTTGATTATTATTTTATGGTCTAGTGTATATTTTGTCCTGCAACATGTTCTAAGTAAAGCTATGTTATTATTCGTGAGTTGAATGTTTATATCATACTCTAGGCTGCTTATGTCATTTGGTTTATAGCACTTGGTTCAAGACTTGTTCCCTAGATATTTTCCAAAATCTTTCTATGCATAATGATAATAGGAAAATGAATTTCCTGCTGTCTTTTTCCATTTCTCTTTCAGTGTAGTTAATCTTGCTACATTTATTTTGCTGATCTGCTCATAATTATATATTTTAACAATCATATTTTCTGATGGATTGACCCTTTTATCATTATATAATGTCTTTATTTAGCTGTCATTTATTCTTAGTATTTATTAAATGGTAACATTTTCTTTAAATTCTATTTTTATCTACTATTATAATTACTCCAGGTATTTTGATTTTTATTTATATACTATACCATTTCCATCCTTTTCTGCACAGTATTTATGCAACTGAACCAATGTGTGTGTATTGTAGGTACATAGACTTTACATGAGGAATCCCACACCTCATTTTCTCCTGTGTCACTTGCTCACATCTGTTCCAGCCCCAGCGCCCAAAACTGTGGCTGATATACCAGTGATGCAATCAACACACATTTGTGAAAAGTCAAAGTTAGCCTAAGGTATCTAGCAACAGTTAAATTCAATGGCTTATTGTTACACAAAATACAAAGTCTCTACTTCTATACTCTCAAAAATCACAGGCAACTCATATGGACAAGTATTAATAAGTTTAAAAAAACATACAGAAATTGTTTTGCAGAATCCAAAGTAAAGACTTCTAATAAACTGTTTCACTAAAAGCACTGAGAGCATTGTCAAAATAAACTTTTATTTCAGAATTCAACAAATGAACTAGTTTTGTGGCAACCTAAGGATAGTTCACTTGAGAAAATGGGCTAAATCTTGGCAGAAAGTAGATTAACAGTATTCTTTTACTTCACCTATTTAAATCTCTCATGCCCAGGTTCCATGGTAGTATTTAAAACCAGAGCAAAGTCCCAGAGGTAGATTTCTCCCACAATAAGACTTCTTATGTTGAGTAAATGTTGATGGAATGACATTAATGAGAGAATGATTACAATGGGCCCAGAGATAAAGCTGGATGCCAGTGGGTTTTTTTTTTTTGTCAATTTAGACTTTCTTCTGGGAGTGATGGAAAGTTTTAAGAACATTTCTCATTTTTAAACTTTTAAAAATTATTAAATGGTTAGTGCTAGCACTTAACTCATGACCCATACTTGAAGGGAAATAGTTCATCACCTATGTTTGTGAATTCATTTATTTTTTGGATAGGCTCCCATGGTTTTTTGCTTTAGACTGTAGTTTTATTACCTATACCTTCTGAGTAGCTGAGATGGCAGGCATGTGCCTTCATGATAGACTTATTCGTTTCATTGACTTGCTGCCCAGGCCATCTTCAGACTACATTTCTCCTGATTTCCAGTTACTAATTACATATGACAACAGACATGTGCTGCCACACTTGTTGTTTTAGAAGCTATGAGGGGGCAAATGGCATGTTTGGATTTATGTGCTAGTAGGATTGCTTTATGTTTATGTTTTAGTGGTTCACAATTTTCAGCTTCATCACTTTCTTACTTTAGCATACTTTTCCAAAGAAAATTTATTTTACATGTTCAAAGAGTTAGCTCAATGGCTTATGATTGTAATCCCAAGAGAGGGAGGCAGAGATCAGGATAATTGTGGTTCCAGGCCAGCCTGGACAAAAAAGTTAGGCCCTATTTCAACCAATAAAAATCTAGGAGTGGTGACATCCATCTGTCATCCTAGCTAAAGGGGTTAAGAATAAACAGGATTGTGATCCAGTCAAGCTTTGTGAAAAACTAGAAAACTCTACCTCTCCCCCAATAAAAAAGAGCCTAAGTTCAACTCAAATATGGCCCAAGATGGAAAAAGAAAGCAGAGAAACACGATACTGGTTAGAAACACCACATTGTGTAAAAGGATTTTAATTAAGACGTCATTATGTTTTTCATATTAATTTATGGAAATTGTCTTTTAGAAAACACTCATAGAATAAACCAGAGTACTTAGAATATCTTACAACAGAGTAATACTTATTTGTAAGTAGCAGTTTATTTATAAAGGCCAATTATCTCCCCTTTGGTGTTTGAATTTGGAGGAGAAATGATGAATCCTGAAATACATTAGTAATCAGATAGTATCTTTAATATCATTGCTACTTAGCTATAATAATGGTAACATTGTGTTTTTCTATATCTTTTGCTTCAATTACATGTTGAAAAAACTCGTCTTTCACAACAAACTCGAACAAGTTAGCAGAAACTGAGCTCTGAGGAATTTGACAAATAGTCTTCCTAATTTAATCCTTAATCAATTTTCTCTAATACTCCTACCACTTATTCCAACTTTTTAATAGCTAATTAATTTCTGAAAATATACATCTAAAGCAATGACAATGATCCACTTTCAATGAAGAGGTCTGTAGGGGTGTCATTGCTATCTTTCCTAAGCCTACCTCATGTGGTAGCTGTGAATCACATATTTGAATATAATTATATTAGAGAACACAGATTAATTTGTTGCACATATTCAGAGCTAGAATTTTGGGGTAAATGTGATGCAAATTTATGTAAATTGGAATACATGTTTATGTAAAACAACATGTGATTATGCATCCCTAAATTTACAAGAAAGATTCTGCTAGTCTTCTCTTAAAAGGTAGGGGAAATACAAATACATTCACAATCCCAGTTTGGATGGGGATTCTTGCTAGGATGGTTTGTCTGGCAGACAGAAAGGCTCTCCTGTGCCATGGCATTGGTGGAGGATTCTGTTTCCTTTGATGAAACATGGTTTTCAGCTTTAGTTTCAGAGGATGCTGCCAATTTTATTTCCCCTTCTCTACTTTCCTTTATTTCTGTGATGAAAGATCCTGATTTCTACTAAGAAATTTAAGATGGTTTTGTGAGTTGTGATTCTGTTTTATAAATAAATATACATTGGTGGAGGACACTGCATTTGCCTTTTGGTAATGAGCTGCCACAAAGAGAATGGCATAGGCCCAACTATCTGACAAACATCTTCTCATTCTTTTATGAAATGCACAGGGCTGAGGTTTGTTTTCTACCACTACAATGAGCACAGTTTAATATTTTGCTCAAACAAGTACTCCTCTAAGAATGACTAGGGTACAATTGCTAATAGTGCCAGTCTGAAGCCCTATTTCAGGAAATCTGTGAACCATGGCTAATTCTATGGGTGCTTTCCCCTCCCTTTATCATATTCATGGTTCCATTTCTTTATTATTATTCTTTAAATTTTAGTCTCACAATATTTATTAAGATATTTTCTGAAATTCTTAGATGAGAATACATAGCATTTATTTTAATAATGAGTTATATAATTTCCTTGCCTAATATATAGTTTTGCACAATTGTTGAATTGGTTAAATGGAAGGTTTTGATTGAGTTTTATGTTTGTTTCCTCATGGAGCAGGATGGAAAGGGCAAGGGAAAGTTAGGAGAAGAATTTGGAGAGAGTAAGATTGTCCCATTGTGCCTAGCAATTGCTAAACATTATGTTCTTCCTTGGAATCTAACAATCCAATACTTGTTTTGGTTAGCATTCTGCATTGTTATTTAAGAATAATCATTACATTTTCTCACTTCTGAAGCCACCAAAATTTTAACTTTCATGATGAAATAGAAATAGTCTGGGGCTGGGAGTTTGGCCTAGTAATAGAGTGCTTGGCTAGCATGCATGAAGACCTAGGTACGATTCCTCAGTACTACATACATAAAAAAATGCTGGAAGTGGTGCTGAAGCTCAAGTGGTAGAGCTCTAGCCTTGAGAAAGTCCAAGGATAGGGCTTAGGCCCTAAACTCAAGCCCAGGACTGGCCAAAAAAAAAAATAGTCTGAATGTTGCTCAGATTAGCATCTGAGAGGGAGGAGAAAGGTCACTCATGAATGGAATCAAATTCTGATTACTTTGCAAAATAGGAAACAATTCAAGTTTTAAGCCACACATTGCTGATTTTATGTGTGGGAACAAGAGAGACAGGAAGATGCTTAGAATGCTGGAGAAAGCTATGTGCCTGACAGTGTCATAAAATTCTCTTTGTATTCTAAGAAAAAAAAAAAAGAAAGTTTGACATTGGAAATAACCCAAAATTTTGTGCAACAACTTGTTATTATTTATGCACCTTAAGGGGTTATCTTTGACTTTTTTGATATGAATGATTTTTAGCAACAATTTTCCTTAAGAAATCATAAATGAATTGCCCTGAAGTCAGCAATTAGATTAACTCTTTAGTATTCAGTGTTAATCTCTGTGTGGAAGGTCCCAGGAGCACAAGGGTGATCTCTGTTACAGGGAAGGGAAGGTGTTGCAAAGATGTTGACAAGTGCTCTTGGGAAGGTTCCAACTTAGCTCCCCCTTTCCTTTGACAACAACAGCAATGCCCAGCTAGTTCACACTGGCAACTTCCCGGTCATGGGTCATCTTCCTTTGCTTTAGTGTTGCTGTCCACTGCTGAAATTCTTTTTAAACACATTTCACAAATGCATAATCTGAAGAGAGTCAAAATCCTCACATCAAGCATAATGTTTTTAGTGTCTGATGAGATGGTCTAGGGTCAGAAAATGATTCATATTAAGTAAGACTGAAGTGGATAAATTCACTATCATGGCATTATAATTTGGGGCCCTGAAGGTGAATGACTGAAAATCTGTCTAGTCATGATGGCTGAGTGTCAGTCTAATTATCATACCTCATCTCTTCCTATGTACTTACCCTACTAGCTCAGTCATTCAGACTAGTCCAAGACATTAAGTCTTTGCCTGACTCAAATTCTGCCTTACTGTGGTGCTGACTCCTAGTCTGCTTCATTCTAGAGGCTAATCTGTGCTCTTCCTTCATTTCTACTCCATTCCAAGTTTGCATGTCTTACTTATCTTTCAGTGCAGAAAGCTTCTACCCGGGCTTTGCTCATCACAGACAAATAATAGAGCATGTTTTCAAATGTGTAATTCCAAGAGAAAAAGTCTTAACTTAAATCATTTGGAGGAGTGGAGAGTTGAATTCAGGGTTTCATTCTTGCTAAGCAGACTCTCTACTACTTGAATTACACTTTCAGAATCTTTCACTTTTTCTTTTCAGATAAAGTTTTGTAGGTTTTCCTGGGAGACTAGTGCTACTACCTCTATTTCCTGTACAACTGGTATTTATAGGAGTGTATCATCATTCTGTCTTTAAAAACTCCTTACATAGTTAAATAGGATGAAACATAACTTTTGCTATTTTTCATATATTTTTATTGTAATTAATAAAGGGTTACATTATATTCACCAGATAGAAGGTACATTACTTCACATACATTGATACCCTTTTTCATGTCTTGGTCCCTATTTCCCTCCCCACATCCCCGCCCCTCATCTTTTTAAAGGAGGTTTTATTCAGACAGTTTTGTTTCATTTTACTCCCTGGGGCAAGCAAGTAGGGAGAAATGGGCTTTGATCATCTGTTAGTTCATATCTACATACCTATGTCTAATCTGTCCTATCTATCTATCTATCTATCTATCTATCTATCTATCTATCTATTCATCCATCTCTATCTGTCCATCTTTCTACTGTCTTCTATCTATATGTAGGTTTTATTTCAAGCACAGTGCATAAAAGTGTGGCATTTTACAAGAAGGCAGTGTGAATATGATGAAATGTTCAAATTTGAAAAGAGAAGAAATAAAATCTATGCTATGTGTATTTTGAAGAGAAGATTATAAACTAGTAACTATTTAGGAGAGGGGTTAATTATATTCTAGAAAAGCTTTATAGTGGAATACAATGTCTTAATATATGAAAAGATCTTAATTCCATAGGCACTTAGAAAAAGGAACTTTGTCCTCTTCCTTTGGGTAAGCTAATTTTCCCTTACATTGGATGACACCAAAGGGCGGTCATGATTTTTTTCTGGTCACATTCCGATTAAAAAAATGTTCTTTAGGAAATTTTGGTTGGGATTTAATTTTAATAATTGAAAACATTTTCAGTGTCAAAATTCTGCTATGTAGGGAATTAAAAATACTTCTCTTCCATTACACAGTCTGAGTACGTGTAGTGGGAGAAATGTGGTCAACTGTCTCCTTTGCAATAGTCTAATAATCTCCCAAATGTTTATTTACAGCTCTCAAATCATTCTCTCTGTCTCTGTCTCTGTTCTTTCTCTCTCCCTCTGTCTCTGTCTCTCTGTCTGTCTCTCTGTCTCTGTCTGTCCCCATCTCTCTCTCTCTTTCCCTCTTTCTCTCCATCTCCTCCATACATGAAATATTTTTCTGTAGTAATAGATGCTGGAATTTACTTCAACTTTAAATCTCTTTGGGACAGTAAGTATTTGAGGGAAAGTATTGGTGTTCTGAGCAAATGAGGATTACATGCAAATACTAAAAGGCAGTCATCGGGCCATTAGCTTATTCCTAACAAATGAAAGAAGAATAGGAAAAATCTAACAGTTTCATAATCCATGAATCTTATACTATAATTTCTCAGCATCATTTCTTTTGTGTGTGTGTGGGGGGGGGGTCATAGAACTTGAACTAGGCCTGGGCACTGTCCTAGAGCTCCTCAGATCAAGGCTACCACCCTACCCCTGGACCTGGGCACTGTGGCTGAGCTCTTCAGCACAAGGCTACCACCCTACCCTTGAGCCAAGCCCCACTTCCTGTTTTCTAGAGGTTAATTGGAGATAAGAGTCTCAGATCCTTTTGTGCCCAGGCTGTTTTTGAACCTTGATTCTCAGATCTCAGCCTCCTGAGTAGATAGGATTACAGGCATGAGCCATTGTGCCCGGCTTAACATTAAATTTAAAAAATATGAGATATCAAGAGACAAGGGAGTAAGAAACACATGATTTTAGATAAAAAATGTAAAAGAACACAAAATGAATTGCATAAGTTGTACAAAATTCTGGTTGTTCCAAACAGCATAAAGTCATAAAATTATTCATATATAATAGAAACCAAAAGTAAACCAAGATGGCAAATTCCTGGTGAAATTCCATCAGGACCCATGAAGTTCCTTTACCATCTTTCTGTTTTTCCCCACTTTACCCAGTGACTTCCTGTGTTTAAAATTCCTGACTGTGCAAAATGCTCTGAATGGAGGGAGATTAGCATGTTACTTTGTGTGATTATAAGGCATGGTAAAAGAGTATAAATAATTAGATAACTGCAAATCACAGTTTTCTAAAATCTTTTTTCATTCCTGAATGTTGCTTAAACAAAAGGAAATAGGGCATAATGAAGATTTTGTGGGATTTTCAATAATCTGTGAGGTGACTACAAAAGTTGTCATATTTTTGCAATTTTTACCCTTTGTTCTGTGTTTATAATTTATAATGTTAAAGGACCTTACAAATGCTAATCAAGTATTCTACCACCAAACTATACCCCCAGCCCAACAGTCATTATTTTTATCCACAGGGTTGCTTCACCATATATTAGACCTTTTCCAGTGTACTTAATTTGAATGTTCTTGTCCTGCAGGAAGATATATTATTAGCACTGAGCAGGAGGGAGTTTGGCAACATAGAAGCTTGATAGATTTTAGCATGGAGGACAGTATAAAGTCTGATAGCAAGTAAGTTCAGAGTGCATGTAAGAAGCAGCACTGGAAGCTTTAATGAGACGGAAACAGAACAGCTCATAAAAATTGTCAAGCACTGGCTGGATAAAAAAATATTTTTAATCCAGAGTGAGTCAGTTTCAGGACTTTGAAATTATAATTTGGCCTGGAGCAAATGAAATACGGATTCAGTTCCCCGCAATCATGATGAATTTTGCCACCTGTACAAGTGATGGGTTTTCTTCAGTGTTTCCTGAAATTATTATTTGGCACAGTTATCCTGTGAAATGAAGAGGAGAAAAAAGAAAACAAACAAACAAAAATTTCTTCTTTCTTGTATATTATGTTTTCACTTCTCTACATAGAATTAATTTGAGGATTTCATTTACTGCTGAATACAATCCCACTATTTCAGCCAGAAACTTCCCATCTGACCAAAAACAATTGCAAATATGCTAAACTCACATTAATGAAAAGTCATTCTTTACATAGCTTACATCTACATAAGATGACAAGTCATTCACCAGATAAAGCGTTCTTTGTCTGTTCCAAACAATATGCCAGCTCTTCCACACACACACACACAAATGCCATTCTAATCTGAACTGAATGCATTTTCAACAAATGCTGTATTCAGGACCAAAACCAAAAGAGGCCATCTGTTAGGAAGGCCAAAAGCCCATTGTGTGGCTTGTCAGTCCAGTCTGTTATGGAAATGGTCACTCTCAATCTGTTTACAATTTCCAAGTGCATACTGAGAATTAATCTAACCTCTACTGAATGACTTCTGTTAAATGTGCTATTAACAATCCAATTTACCCTGGCATCCTCTAAAATGTGTTCGGGGTAGTTAGGTACACCAGTGTGGTGATAAGCTAAAAGTTCAAAACTTTACAGTTTAAGCACTGTGAGCATTTGTCCCAATTTTAACCAGGGCTGACATGCCCTGGGATTAGAAGAACCTTAACGACTGACCCCTTATGTGAGCAAGGCAAAGGGAACAAATAGTGACCATGACATCACCGTGCACATCTGGTTGTACATCTTCTTATTAGAGAGAAATTTATAGAGGTTAGATGTGAGAGTGAAATCAAAGTAAGATGAGAAATTAGCTCAATTACTGCATGTAGACATACAAGCAACTTTAAAGCTTAGGAAGTATGGTACAATTTTCATTATGATTACGACGACACGTTTATTTCTTGTCATTTACATCACCATAGGACTGTTAGCAAAATTTCCACTCACTATTTAACCTTATTTTTCTGTTTTTTTTTTACAGCTAATTCATGAAATACTTTGAAATAACTTAAACCACTTTGGTATTTTATTTCTATGTCTGTTTCCTAACCTTGTCATTTTCAATGACAATGAGATGAAACTGTACTTATTCATGCTGTTCATTAGACTGTTTGAAAAATGGTACATTTCAAGAAAATTATTTTACCATTAAGCAAAATGGTTTGTAGTAGTATAATCATTAGATTAGTAAGTCAGAAAAAGATACACTTGATCCCAAAATTAATTTGGTGTTAATATGCTGATATATAGACAACCTCAGTCCTTGCATCTGGAGAAAGAAATATCTATGAAAAATGTGAACATAAGTAAAGGTGATAGGAAAGTTTATTTAAAAATATGACAAGTTAGCTGCTGGTGGCTCTTGCCTGTAATCATAGCTACTCAGGAGGTTGAGGTCTGCGGATTACAGTTCAAGGGCAACAAAGTATGCATGTCAGACTTGGAATAATAACTCAAGTGCTAGGGTTGAACAATAAATCTCAGTTCCTAGGCCAAGAGAGGGAGAGAAAGGGAAGAAGGGGGGAAGGGAATAAAAGGACAGGGGAGGGGAGAGGGAGGGCAAGAAACAGGCAGAAAGACAGACTACAGAGAGACAGAAATAGAGACCCATAGACAGAGAGAGATACAGAGACAGAGAAAGATAGAGACTGAGAGAGAAAGATGGAGAGAAAGCACATCACATAGACATGCCACAAGGAAGATGGCAGCACATTCACCCATATTGGCTATTTAGCTGCATCTTCCCCTTTACAGAAGTAAGTTAGCCTTGAGTTACATTCTGTGAATTGAATTTCTTTGAAGATGGTTTTCTGATTGGTAGGTCTTCCTTTTGTTTCCTATAAGATAGTGATGCCAAAACTTTACTGTCACATCCTTATTTCCTCATTCTTTATATTTTTACTTTCTTATGCTTGTGTAGTTCCCTTCTCCCATTTTTCTGTCTAGCAAATTTTGATTTATCAGTTTATCCTGCCATCAGCTAGGCAATTACTCCTCATTTTCTGATTTTCTACTAACTCCTTAACAATATTATCACTTTGTGTGAGCTGAAATTTCAGTTGGGCTACTAACCTGAAATAAAATGTAAAATATATTTATGAGGTCCATCTGTTGTTCAAACTTTATGGGTTTTTTTTGTTTTTTGTTTTTTTTTTGCTAGTTCTGGGCCTTGAACTCAAGGCCTGAGCACTGTCCCTGGGCTTTCTCAAAGCTAGAGCTCTACCACTTGAGCCACAACCCCACTTTCAGGTTTTCCTATGTATGTGGTATGGAGGAATCAAACCCGGGTCTTCCTGTATGCTAGGCAAGCGCTCTACCACTAGGCTGAATTCCTGGCCCATTTTATGCTTTTCATCCAAAAAAAATCGTGAATGTTTTGATAAGAGCCTAGACTAACATTCCAACTATTCAATTGTTTCTCCTCCTTGAGCAATTTAAATTTCTCTTGCAAAACTCAATATTTACATAGTTACAGTTATTTGGCCTTGTTTACATTTTTTATTTCTTTGCTTGATCATAGCACTTATTTGACAGAGATCTTAATATGAATATTATTTTTTAAGAATTTCTCAGTTGGCTTAAATTCTAATTCTGACCCCCTTTTAAAGCTTTATTACTTCCACAAATATGTAAACTCATGGTGTCATTAGCTGATTTATTGAGTATTATAACAACTACTACTAAATGATAATAATAATCTAATCTGAAATTATTTCACAACCAGCAAAGAAGATTTCCACTAATGTCCCTTGCCCACACAATATTTAGGAAATATAATGGGCATACTTCTGGCAATAAAAATGTAGGGGTTTGGGCCAGGAGTTTGACCTAGTGGTAGAGTGCTTGCCTAGCATGCATGAAGACCCAGGTTCGATTCCTCGGTACTCCATATACATAGCAAAAAAAAAATGTAGGGGTGGCCATGGGGGAACCTATTCTCTGGAAGGTAGTTGTATTGTGTGTCACACCATTATGGTTTAGCTTTCAGCAAGAACACCCATCAATCAAGTACTCATCAGTTTAGAAAGAGAAGAAAATGCTTCCAGCAAGATGCATCTTTGCTTTGAACCTAGGTTTCTGAAAGATGTGATTTTGACACTAGCCCATCCCCATAGCAATCCTTCTCCAGTTTTCCCTTTCTACAATATGAGGGAACAGTGGGACCTGGTGGTGAGTTGCTTCCCAGGTTTTCCCTCCAGGGCTCCTGGGCCCTTCTTATGAAGCTTTCCATCAAAGTCTGGTTTTCAATGAACCTCTGAGAAGTTAGATTTAGAATAAGTCCAAGCAGCAGACTTCCTCAATAACTTACCTACTACCAGAGTCCTGGTTGTGCTCATTCTAATGAACTTGCCATCAGTCTGACTGGGCAGGTGTGGTGTTTTGTTTTTCTTCCTGAAGCAAGTTTAACCTCAGCCTTAAGGGTAATGGCCACATGGCCATTCCTTATATATGCAACAGATTATCTCTTAAGTTCTCCCTAGATAATTCTCTATGCTCTCAATTTTAATAATACTTCACAATACACTTTTCCTGTTCAAATTGCATGGGTGTTTTTTTATTTTTTTATTTTCTTATTAGATATAGAACATCTAGTTTTCCCTAGCTTTTATTAAAATCACTAATGAGAATCAGAAGGTCTTCTGAAATCTTAGGAGGACAGTAAAAGATGAGTAAGAATCCCATCAAATTTCAAGTATTTGTTTATTGGCTAGTGAATTACAATAATAGGGAACTAATTTAGGTACCAATTCAGAAAAGATACTCAAATTTTAAAATTAGAATAACCATTAACATTACTATGTTCTAGAGTTTTTATATTGCTATAAAGAACCTTTGTAAACATGGCAAGACTGTTACAAATGAATCTATTGGTATTTTATGGAGCTTACCTATACCCGTAAATCACCATTAAAATTTAGAAAGAAGTTACATGGGTTTTAAAATTTATAAAATGCTATTTGTGAACCCCTGGATATAATTTTTAGTAAATAAAATGAGTCATAAAATACCTCAGATTAAAAATATATTTCTCTAATTTTTTTGAACAGCGACTTATGTGCAGGGGGACTTCCAGGACTTTATATATGCTAATCAAATGCTCTAGCATTGAGCTGCATTCTTAACACTTTCCTTTTCTGAAAAAAGCAAATCAGTGCTTGACTGGTGTGTGTGTGTGTGTGTGTGTGTGTGTGTGTGTGTGTGTGTGTGTGTGTGTGTGCCTGCCAGTCAATCCTGGGGCTTGAACTCAGAACCTAGGTGTTGTACCTGAGATTTGTGCTCAAAATTAGCACTCTGCCAATTGAGCCATGCTTTGCTTTCAGGTTTTTTTGGTGATTAATTGGAGATAGGAGGCCCATGCCTTTATTTGTTTATCTGAAATAGGACAGTGAAGGGGGACAAACAAACAGAATGATTGGAAGGGGGTAGGAGGAGGGAAATGGGGACAAAACATAAGAAGGGGTATGAATGTGTGAGAAGTAATGCGCCTACTTCCTGCAGAATGTAACTGTAACCCCTCTATACATTATCCTGACAATAAAAAAGAAAACAAAAATATTTTGGTGAAAATAAATAAAATATACAATACCAACGAGAGAGAGAGAGAGAGAGAGAGAGAGAGAGAGAGAGAGAGAGAGAGAGAGAGAGAGAGAGAGAGAGAGAGAGAGAGAGGGACCCATGGATTATACTGCTTGGTCTAGCTTTGGACCACAATCCTTAAATCTTACCCTTGTGAGTAGGTAGGGTTAAAGGTGCGAACTACTGGCATCCAGCCCTGACTCACATTTTCCATGAAGACAATTGTCCCTGTCTCAGTGAATATTTCTAATATCACTCACTGTGTTATAAGACTTGTATCCCCCTTTTCTAATAAAGATATTAACTAATGTATCATATGGAATGATATGATCACAGTCCAGACTGGTGCTTTTCAGCAGCTGATAGGTAAAGTTAGCATTTGTTTCTTTGTGAGAACCTTGAGGTGATGGGGGTTCCATTTATGGGCCATTTCTGTCTGCTGCACCAAAGCAATATTTTTTTGATATTTCTTTATTGTAATTAATAAAATGGTTACATGATATTTGCCAGATAGAAGGTGCATTAATTCACATACATTGATACCCTTTCACATGTCTTGGTCCCAATTACCCTCCCCCCACCCCTCTCATCTCGTTTTCCCCCCTTCCCTATCCAATTTCAAATAACCAAATACAAATAAATCCAATATATCAGATAACAAAGTGAGATTCTGTAACAATATGAGATAACCAAGGGACAGCAAAAGAACTGAGAGATAACATAGTACATTAAGGACACCAATCACTTATTATATGGCTTTTGTTTCTATATCCTAGAGGTCCTTTCAATTAGCGTCATACTATATGGCCTTATGTATCAAGGTTTTGCTCTATTGCAAATCTCTGCTAGGAGAGCCCAAGGTTTCTACTGATTATGACAAATGAGGGAAACCATTGAGCCTATGTTCCTTTGAGTCTGGCTTACTTCACTTAATATGACTTTTTCTAAGTCTTTCCATTTCTTAACAAATGGGGCGATGTCATTCTTTCTGACAGCAGCATAGAATTCCATTGTGTACAAATACCACATCTTGTTGATCCACTCATCAACTGAGGGACATATAGGTTGGTTCCATATCTTTGCTATGGTAAACAGTGCTGCAATGAACATTGTTGTGCTAGTGGATTTAGTATGTCCTTGTTTCTGGATGATTGGGTAAATGCCAAGTAGTGGAATTGCTGCGTCATAGGGGAGCTCTATGTTTAGCCTTTTGAGGCACTGCCATACTGCTTTCCATAGTGGTTGAACGAGTTTGCACTCCCACCAACAGTGTAGTAGTGATCCCTCTTGGCCACATCCTCTCCAGCATCTGTTCTTATTAGTTTTCCTGATCCTAGCCATTCTAACTGGAATGAGGTGGAATCTTAGAGTTGTTTTGATTTGCATTCTTTGACACCCTGCACTAGAATTAACTCAAAATGCATCAAAGACCTTGAGGTAAAAGCTGACACACTGAAAATTTTACAAGAAGGCATAGGAGATACACTAGGCCTCCTTGGCACAGGTGGAAACTTTCTTAATAAGGACCTAGAATCACAACAAATCAGAGAAAGGCTGGATAAGTGGGACTGCATTAAACTGCAGAGGTTTTGTATGGCAAAGGACATAGCTAGTAAATTAATTAGGAAGCCTACAGAGTGTAAGAAGATCTTCACCAACCATAAAACGGACAAAGGCCCCATATCTAAAATATATCAACAGCTCAAAAAATTGAATCACTCCAAAACTAATCTCCAAAGAAACCACCATTCCATTAAAACATGGGCCAAAGACTTAAAGAGAGTCTTCTCTGAAGAAGAAACAAAAATGGCCTATAGACACATGAAGAAATGCTCAACATCTTTGGTCATAAAGCAATATTTTTCATATTTGAGAGGTGAACAGAGTGGTGTTATAAGTGAGTGCTTCTCACTTATAGGATCCCTTCTGTTATTTCTTTTTTCATTTTTCATTTTTTATTTTGTATTATGGTGTTTACATAATTTTGCCTTCAACTACTGTTATGTACATTATTTAAGAAAAAAGTAATGTTTAATTCACTGTAATATGACTTCTTACTCCTACTATGCCATGAACGTATCTTTCAGGGATGCTTCTTTTGAATTTTGTATTGCCAGTTACAAAGGAAATTTGTTTAGCCCTAAATTCAAATACATGTTACCTTTCTGGGGGAGTTTCAATTTAATTTTATTGTTGTTTCTCTGTTTAGAATATGTAATTTTTATTTGGCTGTATACACAAACTGTTATCTTTGCCTCTCAGAAAATGAACAATTATATGCCTAGGAAGAAGGTTCTATAAATTTATCACTTTTGAACATCGAACCTATATGCTTTTTAAAATTTTCTGATAAGTCTGGCATGATTTTGGTCTTCATTTCATCAATATTTTTCTTCTTCATTTAAAAATTATCCTTAAGATATTGTGCAGAGGACATGCCATTCACCATGTAAGTTTATGACTCCAACACATGTTGATCATTGTCACTGTTTTCATAATACTGTCCCATCTTTGCCAATCCCATGCATCTTCCTAGCTTTCCTAGTTTCATACATACCTTGAATATTATAACTGCTCCATCCCATACTTCCTCTCCTCATTCATTTAACTTTCTTCTTGACCTTATCATCCTAATGACATCACAATCTCAAGTCTCTTGGCATTTGTTTTGTTAAACAGTAAGATAATGGTGAAAGAAATGTCACCATTAGAATCTTCCCCGTCATATACTACCCTTGAGTTAATATATTTGTGTATATATGCACATGATGCCACAAGTGTTTACATACATATTTCAAATTGAGATGTAACTTTCACACATGAGGAAAATGTATGTACTTTTTCTCCCTGAGAATGACTTTTTTATTTCACTTATCATAGTTTTCTTTCCAGCTATATCCATTTCCCTTAAAATGACATATAATATTCCTCATGACTAAGTAAAATTCTGTCTCACATTTCTTTGATTTATTTGTCCATTGAAGGGTACCTAGAGTGTTCCCATCGTTCGGCTAGGGTAAATCGTGTACCACTGAACATTTGTGCAAGTGGCCTCACTATTTCCTGGCTTGTAATCTTCTAGATAAATGACGAAGAGTGGCATTGTGGATCATACGTGTTTAGTTTTATGAAACATTCCCAAATTGCATTCCCTAGTAGCTGTACCAATTTACATACCTACTCAACATGTACTATAATTCCTTTACTCCAATATCCATGGTTTGTATTCTTGATGATGACCATTCTTACTAGGATGAAGTCTGTTTTCTACAGATTTCAGTTATCTGGTTGCCAAGTGTTTCATTCATCTCTAAAAATTATCATTTGTTCATATCTAAAACATCCTTTGATTGTGTTCTTTGGGACATGTGTTTTCAGATTCTCTTCTGTATTCCATGTTTTTATTATCAAGTTTGTTTTGTGGTTCTAAAAGAGAATATATTACATAAAGTAACATAAGGAAGAGATATTCCTTCCTTCCTTCCTTCCTTCCTTCCTTCCTTCCTTCCTTCCTCCTCTTCCTTCCTCTTTTCCTCCCCCCCCTCTCTCTCTCCCCCTTCCCTCCCTCCCTCCTTCCCCCCTCTCTCTTTCTCTCTTTCTCTTTCTCCCTCTCTGTCTCTTTCTCCCTCTCTCTCTCTTTCTCTCTCTGTCTTTCCCTCTTTCTTTCTTTCTTTCTTTCTTTCTTTCTTTCTTTCTTTCTTTCTTTCTTTCTTTCTTTCTTTCTTTCTTTCTTTCTTTCTTTCTTTCCATCCCAGGGCTTGGACTAAGGACTGTCCTTGAGCTTTCTCAAGGCTCGAGCTCTACCACTTGAGCAATAGCACCACTTCTGGTACAGAAGTACATAATAGGCTGGCACTCTTACCACTAGGCAAAACTCTCCACCAAGATATTTCTTTCTTGTAATTCTGTAGGCAGGACGTTTGCATTACCTTATCCAATGAGGACAGACACAAAATAAGAAAACACGCATGCCTGACAGAAGAAAGGGTGTAAATTATACTCAAGTTCTAGTGTAATTAGTGTTAATACATCCATGATGGCTGAGCCTCCATGATCTATCACATCTCAAACATTCCATTTTCTAATTAAGCCTCATTTAGTGTAAACTTTCCAATGCTTTCAATATGGGTATGCTTATATTCTGCTTTCCTAAGAACACATACTTGTTACTTTTTAGTTGCTATTTTAAATTAAATAATATGTTAATGTGCTTAATTTTTAATTGGTTTGCAATAATTTTAAAAGGCTAGGAGTATGTCTTTTAATCTGTACTTGTTCTTATTTCCAGTATAGTAACTGGTAGTGTGTATTCAATAGACACATGCATAATTTCCATGAATTCAAGGTGACAGTGTGATTCTCCTTTCTTTTTTTAAATTTAATTTTATTGTCAGAGTGATGTACAGAGGGGTTACAGTTACATATGTAAGGTAACAAGTTTCTAATTGACATACTCCCTCCATCCCTCCCTTCCTCTTCTCTTTCCTTCCTGCTTGCTTGCCTTCCTTCCTTCCTTTCTTCCTTCCTTCCTTCCTTCCTTCCTTCCTTCCTTCCTTCCTTCCTTCCTTCCTTCCTTCTTTCTTCCTTCCTTCCTTTCTTCCTTTCTTTTTTTCTTCTTTTTATTTGTGCCAGTCTTGTGGCTTTAATTCATGATGTAGAAATTGTTTCTTTTTCTTTACCACTTGAATCACAGCTCCATTTCTTTACTGCCTGGGCTTGTTTTGAACCTAGGTTCTGAGATCTGACTTGTGAGTAGTGAGGATTACAGGTGTGTGCCACTAATGCCTGACTTTATTTACTTTTTTAAATTTGTTTTTTTGTAAGTACATTGTTTTTCTTAGGTGGTTGCACTGTGATTAGAATTTGACAAGTTTTTGAGTTGAGGATGTACCTCAGTGGTAAAGCATTTGCCTAGCATGTGTGAGGTCCTGAGTTTAATCCCTAGTACTGGAGTTGGGGGAGGAAAGAAAGAAAAAGAAAACAAAGAATGTGGTGAGTTGTGGATACTTGACATCATTATTTAAAAATAAGGAGGTGATACAAATGTATTGGATTGACATGGCAATTTTACTATTATTAGCTGTGTATTACTGTATATATACGGCCATTTGTGTTCCTGAATTTATGCATCAGTGTATGTTTTGTCTCTGCCTCAATCAGCCTTTCACACTTTCATTGAGTAATGAGAATGGACTGTTGTTCATCCTCTAAACATTCATAAACTGGTTTTTCAAAATTTTGTGATTTCTTTCCACTAATGAAAATTTTGATACTATTTAATCAAAGTTAATTTAAAAATGTGTCATTATGTAATTGTGTCTTGGGCCACTGTAAGTTTGATTCTGGCCATGGGTGAAATTAAAAGCAAGATTTTTCATTAGTTTTAGTGATACCAGATTATTGTGAGGCCTATCTGTTACAAAATGAGCTTAGTCATTTAGATTAGCTTTAAAGTTGTAAAAAAGCTTCATGTGAATGATTGAAGGAATTTCAGAAGGCCCCAGCAACAACTTGCACCTTTCTTATTTTTTGTCAGTCATAGGTATTTAATTCAGGACATGGGCACTATCCCTGAGATTTTGCTTTTTATTTTTTATTTTTTTGAGATGTAAGACTCATTTTAGTTATTTTTTATTAAAGAATTTATTAACATTGATTTTTACATCATATTTCAAATGACATGTTTAACAAATGAGTGTTCAAGAATGGAATCTCTATATACAATCACTGGCACTTAGTTTTTAGAACATAATCAAAATTAGGCTAAGGGTTTGTATATCATAGATACATATTAATTTATGAAATAAAACATTGTGTCTATAGAGTTGCCGGGGCCTACCGGCAGCAAATTGGGATTCCTGAAATAGGGGGCAGGGACTGGAAAAAATAGAATAGAGACAAACACATCGGGTCCGGGAGGTCTGCAGCCCAGGTAAAAACTGCAGCCTCGTTTATTGTCAACTCCAGGCTTATATCCCTTCTTGAAACCAGGGAACTTCCAGGTGTTACATTCATATGGTAAATCTCAGGTCATTTAAACAGAATAAGGCCAGAAAACAATAAGACAATAAAGCCATTGTCTGATGCAAATCAAGGTACAGTTTGATTCCACTCTGGCTCCCAACATAGAGTCATAGGTTTTTATGTCTATGTAGTTATGTTTATATTTCCAATACCATGTCCATAGACTTGGGTATGCAAATATTGACTCCTCTCTCTTTTACTGTTTCATTTTATTTTTTAAATTTTGTTTTGTTGTTGGGAGATTTATAGAGAGGGGTTACAATTGCATTCATCAAATAGTGGGTACATTAATTTTCTAAGATTGATTTTTCTCCCACTTTCCCTTAGCCATCCCTTCCCACTGATCTTATTTATCCCTTACCTCCCCCTTTTCAAATAAACAAATAAATATATAAAAACTATATCAGGTACCAAAGTCAGATATAGTAACAACATGAGGTAACATTGCCCCATTTGTAAGGAAATGGAAAGACTTGACAAAAAATCATATTAAGTAAACCAGACTCAAAGACACATAGCCTCCATGGTTTCCCTCATTTGTAACAATTAGTATTCACTTAAGATTTTCCCAATGGAGGATCATAATAACCCAAAAATTAAGTACATATGTCCATTCAGGATGAGGCTAAGAGAAATGAACTGCAGAATATGGAAACAAGTGGTTTTCTTTGTGATTGTTGTTCTTAGGTACTATGTGAAGCTACTTCTTTTCTCTTCTTTTCCTTATCTCATGTTGTCCTGAGATTTTGTATCAAGGCTAGCACTCTATCACTTTATGTCACAGTTTTCAGATAGTGAATAAGAGATAAGAGTTTCATGATATCTTCCATTCTATTTTTTTGGCTCCCTTGTCAAAGATTAGGTGGCCATAGGTCTGTGGTTTAGTATCTGGGTCTTCAGTTCTATTCCATTGGTCTTCAGGCCTGTTCTTGTGCCAGTACCAAGCTGTTTTGAGAATTATAGCTCTGTAATAGAGTCTAAAGTTTGGAATTGAAATTCCTCCAGTGCTGTTCTTTCTGCTAAGAAGTGCTTTTGCTATACAGGGTCTTTTATTATTCCATATGAAATTTTGAATTGCCTCTTCTATTTCTTTAAAGAATGCCATTGGGATATTGATGGGTATTGTGTTGAATTTGTAGATAGCCCTTGGCAAGATTGTCATTTTCACAATGTTGATTCTTCCAATCCAGGAGCATGGGAGGTTTTTCCATTTCCTTAGTTCTGCTTTAATTTCCTTTAAAAAAAATTTTTTTTTAAAAAGCGTCATTTCTCTGAAGTCTTCTCTGTCCTAGTGTGTGTGTGTGTGTGTGTGTGTGTGTGTGTGTGTGTGTGTGTGTACTATGGTTTACACTCAGGGTGGCTGACACTCTTCCACTTAAGACTAATCTCCAGTTCCAGTGTTTTTTGCTATTAATTGGAAATAAGATTCTTAACGATTTGTCTACTTTGGCTGATGGGGATCCTCAATTCTCTACCTTCTATGTAGATAGAATTATAGGCAGAATTCAGGTAACCCAGACTTTGTTTACCTTGTCTCTTTCATAGATGGGCATTTTGTGGTAAGGTTTCTGAACCACTATGTTACTTCAGACCCTAACTTATATAGTAGTTTTCTATTTTTGGCTACTCCTGGGGCTTGAACACAGGGCCTGGGTACTGTCATTGAGCTTTGTCAAGGCTAGTACTCTACCAGTTTAGACACAGCACCACTTCCTGCTTTTTCTGTGTATGTGGTACAGAGGAATCAAATCTAGGGCTGTGTGCATGCTGGGGAAGCACTCTAGACCTCAATCCTGAACCCATATAGTACTTTTTGTTTCCATTTTTTATAAATCTATCCAATTTCCTTCTATATGATAGAAGGACTTGATTAAAGTTTTAAGTGTATGATGTGTCTCATTTCTGAAATAATTTTGTTTTCTCAATATGGGCCTATATTTAATCTATTTTTGCTTATAAATCTTTTCCCCTATGCATATACTGTAAGCTCAAGAACCCTGTAGTGTTCAGGAATATAGTATAAACAATATATATTTTCTAAAATTCATTGTTTAATATTTTGATAATATCTTTTTTTGTCAGTCCAGGGCTTGAGCTCAGGGCCTGAGCACTGTCCTTGGACTTTCTGAAGCTCTACTACTTGAGCCACAGCACCACTTCCATCTTTTTTTTTCTGTGTTTGTGGTACTGAGGAATCGAACCCGAATCTTCGTGCATGCTAGGCAAGCACTCTACCACTAGGCTAAACTCCCGGCCTCAATATTTTAATAATATCTTTAAATCAAAGTAAATTTTCCGAGTACAGTTTTAATAGTTAATGTCATATTAATTAATCTTTAGATCTGTTTTTATGATTTCATCTCAATATTTCATTTTAAGATATAGGTGTACATATATATATATATATATTTAAGATGAAAGCAGAACACCCAGAAAGAAAACAAGTATGCAGCATTTATAAAGAGTAGACATACCATTCTACATAAAGCAAAGTTATAGAGTAGGAGCTTATTGAGAAGAAAGGAATATGACTTAGAAATTTCTACTGGAGGAAAAGAGGAAATCATAGCAGGAGAGAGAAGCAGAAAGGAAAGTTGCGAGTTGGAACTCCTTTCTGGATTTCTAAGTTTGTAATAGGTGTGGATGGATTTATACTAATTATGACAAGTTAGTATAAACCTTAGTCTCTCCTAGCAGAGGTACACAATAGGACAAAACCTAGATACATAAGGCCATGTAGGATGAAGCTAAATGAAAGGACCTACAAGATATAGAAATAAGAGCCATATAAGGTGTGACTGTTGTTCTTAATATACTATGTTATTTCTCATTTCTTTTCTTGTCTCTGGGTTATCTCATATTGTTACAGTATCTTACATGGTTTTCTGATATATTGTATATATGCTTATTTGAAATAGGATAGGGAAGGGGGGAAAACAAGATGAGGAAGGGGTCGGGGAGGGAAAATGGGGACAAAAACATGAGAAGGGGTAGCACTGATTGTTAAGTAATGCACCAAGTGACGAATATAATTTAACCCTTCTATTAATTACAATAAAAAAGAGTGAATAGAGTAGACTCTCAGAGACAAAGTGTTTTCATAAGGTTTTCAATACACTCATGTGTGGAGATTTCTGACCATTGGGCTCCCCAATATAGATTACAACTTGGAGGGTTATTATGGGGTGATAACATTTTCATGGAAAGCTTTGGTGCTGCAATGATTGGAGTAAGGATCATGCTGAACCCCTCAATAGTATGAACTAAACACACAGGTAAAGTTTTCTTCCTATAGCCAAAGCTACATTCTAGTTAGTCAGCTAGTAGTTGTGAGCCAGAGTACTGAAGGATAACAAAACTATGTAGAATATATCTTTCAACCTTTGTATAAGAACTGAAATGTTAAAATATACTTGTGTCAGATGGAGTAATTGAAATACACATGTAATTTATAATTTGTATAAATATAATCGTGGCTTGATGCACAGTCTCCATGGAAGATATGTTCAAGCACGCATTCAAGCATCATGTGTGAGTCTCATACTGGGGTTTTTGCTGGTGAAATAAACATACTGTAGCTTTTATTCATGGAATTTGATGCTATGCACATGTTTTTTTATTAACATGGAAATACTTGTACTTTCTAGATCATATGGAAATCCCATTCTGAAGCTTTTTGAAGCATTGTCAGATTGTTTTTCAATATGATTGTACTATTAAATACAACCTCAATTATGAAGGCTTATTTTTTCTTCAAAATTCTTATTATTGCTACAGTTTGACTCTAGTTCTCTTACAGAGTATAGAGTAGTTTTTATGGAGCAATGTCTACTCAGCTAGTTTCTCCAGGTTAAAATGAGATTTTTTTTATTGTTAAGCTTAAAAGTTGTTTGTATATTCTTATACAATGATTCAGAGAAGTTTGCAGATATTCTGGAAGGTTATCATATCAATTTCTAGATTATTACTGTGAAATCACAATAGTTATTAAATTCAATGAAGTCAAATTCACAGAGATGGATTTCTTTCATTATCTCATACCTTATTGTTGGACCAAGGAGACATGGAGTCATGAAGTTATTTGACTTGTGAATTTGGTTATGCTACAATTAATATACATTATCAATATACATTAACCTGTTAGTGTAACAGAAGGTTCCTGATACCATTAGAGCTTCTAATTATTTAAATAAAAATAACAAACTATATATACATGGAAGGCTTTAAAGGAAGTATTATAGCTTCTTTCCAGGAAAAAGAGATGGCAAATTTAGTCTGTACTGTAGGCTTCCATCTTGCTCTTGATCTTTCCTTCTTAAGTGCGTTCTGTGTGAATTTGGAATTTCTTAGCAGGCTGTCATGCAGTTGCAAGAAATATGAATGGATAATATAAAACTCTACTAGCAGAGGATTACAATAGCACAAAGCCTAGCTACATAAGGTTATATAGGATGAGACTAAATGAAAGGATCTTTAGGATGTGAAAACAAGAGCTTTATCTTGAGTGATTGTTCTTCTTAATATACTATGTTATTTCTCTTCTCTTTGTTGCCCTTTGGTTAATCTCATTACTGTATCTGACTTGGTTACCTGGTATATTGTATATATGTTTATTTGAAATATGAAAGGGAAGGGCGGAAACAAGATGCTTGTGAGGGGGTGGGGGAGGAGGGAAATAGGGAAAAGAACATAAGAAGGGGTATCAATGTGTGAGAAGTAATGCACCTACTATTTGGTGAATGTAACTGTAATCCCTGTGTACATTACCTAGACAATAAAAATAAAATGAAAAAAGAAATGTAAGGGGATATGTATACATATACATATAAGCAAACATCTACATATGGGTGTATAAATATGCACATATGAATTTATATATATATGTATACGTATACTTATATCTTTTCTTATCTACTCAGGTTCCTTAGCTGAAGTATGACTGATGCAGTATTAAACCTAATTATTGCCATAGGAACCTTCTTTTTTCTCTTTCCTCTTCCTCTTCCTTCTTTTCTTTTTTCTTCTCCTCCTCCTCCTTCTTTTCTTTTCTTCTTCTCCTCCTCCTTTTGCTCTTCCTCCTTCTCCTCTCCCTGCTCTTCATTATCCTCCTCTTTTCGCTTTTTAAATACTGAGGATTAAAGCTAAGACTATGCATATTCTATGCTAGTTCTTTAGCAATGATCTGTATTCCCACCTTTCAATATTTTCTTATCAAATTTCTTATAATAAATAATTTTAAAAAATGATATCTTTCAACGTTCTTTTCATATATTTTTATTGTAATTAATAGAAGGATTACGTTATATTCGCCAGATAGAAGGTGCATTAATTCACATACATTGATACCCTTTCTCATGTCTTGGTCCCCATTTTCCTCCCCCTCACGCCCATCCCTCATCTTGTTTTTCCCCCTTCCCTATCCAATTCCAAATAGCCAAATACCAATATATCCAATATATCCGATAACAACATGAGATACTGTAACAATATGAGATAACCAAGGGACAGCAAAAGAGATAAGAGATAACATAGTACATTAAGGACAACAATCACTCAATATATGGCTTTTGTTTCTATATCCTAGAGGTCCTTTCATTTAGCGTTATACTATATGGCCTTAAGTATCTGGGTTTTGCTCTATTGCAAATCTTTGGTAGGAGAGCCCAAGGTTTCTACTGATTATGACAAATGAGGGAAACCATTGAGCCTATGTTCCTTTGAGTCTGGCTTACTTTACTTAATATGATTTTTTCTAAGTCTTTCCATTTCCTAACAAATGGGCGAAGTCATTCTTTCTGACAGCAGCATAGAATTCCATTGTGTAAAAATACCACATCTTGTTGATGCACTCATCAACTGAGGGACATCTGGGATGGTTCCATATCTTTGCTATGGTGAATAGTGCTGCAATGAACATTGTTGTGCTGGTGGATTTAGTATGTCCTTGTTTCTGGACAATTGGGTAAATGCCTAGTAGTGGAATTGCTGGCTCACAGGGGAGTTCTATGTTTAGTCTTTTGAGGAAATGCCATACTGCTTTCCATAGTGGTTGAACGAGTTTGCACTCCCACCAACAGTGTAGTAGTGATCCCTCCTAGTCACATTCCCTCCAGCATCTGTTGTTATTAGTTTTCTTGATCTTGGCCATTCTAACTGGAGTGAGGTGGAATCTTAGAGTTGTTTTGATTTGTATTTCTTTTATGACCAGAAATGTTGAGCACTTCTTCATGTGTCATAGTCCATTTTTGTTTTTTCTTCATAGAAGACTCTCTTTAAGTCTTTGGCCCATCTTTTAATGGGATGGTTGTTTCTTTGGAGATTAGTTTTGGAGTGATTCAATTTTTTGAGCTGTTGCTATATCTTAGATATGATGCCTTTGTGCGTTCTTTGGTTGGTTAAGATCTTCTCCCATTCTGTAGGCTTCCTAATTTACTAGCTATGTCCTTTGCCATACAAAAGCTCTGCAGTTTAATGCAGTCCCTCTTATCCAGCCTTTCTCTGATTTGTTGTGGTTCTTGGTCCTTATTAAGATAGTTTCGACCTGTGCCAAGGAGGCCTAGTGTATCTCCTGTTCCTTCTTGTAAAGTTTTCAGTGTGTCAGCTTTTACCTCCAGGTCTTTGATCCATTTGGAGTTAATTCTGGTGCAGTGTGACAAAGAAGGATCCAACTTTAGTTTTCTGCAGGTGCTTAACCAGCATCACTTGTTGAAGAGGCTGTCATTCTTCCATTCTATTTTTTGGCTCCCTTGTCAAAGATTAGGTGGCCATAGGTCTGTGGTTTAATATGTGTCCTCAGTTCTATTCCATTGGTCTTCAGGCGTGTTCTTGTGCCAGTACCAAGCCGTTTTGATAATTATAGCTCTGTAATAGAGTCTCAAGTTTAGTATTGAAATTCTTCCAGCACTGTTCTTTCTGCTAAGAAGTGTTCTTGCTATACGGGGTCTTTTATTATTCCATATGAAATTTTGGATTGCCTCTTCTATTTCTTTAAAGAATGACATTGGGATATTGATGGGTATTGCATTGAATTTGTAGATAGCCCTTGACAAGATTGCCATTTTCACGATATTGATTCTTCCAATCCAGGAGCATGGGAGGTTTTTCCATTTCCTCAGTTCTGCTTTAATTTCCTTTTTCAGGGTATTAAAGTTTTCATCAAAAAGGTCCTTTACATTCTTAGTTAAGGTAATTCCTGGGTACTTTATTTTCTTTGAGGCTATTGCAAAAGGATTGCTTTCCTGATTGTTGCCTCATTCCTCTCACTGTTGGCATAGAGGAAGGCAGTTGATTTTTGATGGTTAATTTTATACACTGCTACACTTCCAAAGTTTGAATCAGCTCAAGGAGGTTGGGAGTGGAGTCTATAGGATTCTTTAAATATAGAATCATGTGATCTGCAAAAAGGGAAAGTTTTACTTCCTCTTTCCCTATTGGATCAATTTCATGATTGCTCCTTGCCTTATTGCTCTGGCTAGGAATTCTAATACTATGTTAAAGAGGAGTGGAGAGAGTGGGCATCCTTGTCTCATTCCTGATTTTAGAGGGAATGGCTTTAGATTTTCACCATTAAGTGCAATACTAGCAGTGGTTTCTCATACACAGCCTTTATTATATTGAGGAATGTTCCATGGGTTACTAGTTTCTCCAGAGCTTTTAACATAAAGGGGTGTTGGATCTTTTCAAATGCCTTTTCTGCATCTATTGAGACAATCATGTGATTTTTGTCTTTGTCCTCTTGATGTGTTGAATTATATTAATTGATTTGAGTATTTTGAACCAGCTTTGCCTCCCTGTGATGAATCCTGTTTCATCATAGTGTATAATTTTTTGATGAGTTGTTGTAGACGGTTTGCCAGTATTTTGTCGAGAAGTTTTACATCGATGTTCATCAAAGAAATGAGTCTATAGTTCTCATTCTTTGATGTATCTCTGTCTGTTTTGGGGATGAGGGTTATACTGGCTTCATAGAATGAGTTTGGTAAAGAGATTCCAATTTCAATTTCGTTGAGCTTGAGGAGAATTGGTGTGAGCTCTGCTCTGAAGACCCTATAGAATTCAGCTGTGAATCCATCTGGCCCTGGGCTTTTCTTAGGTGGAAGGTCTCTAATTGCCATTTCTATTTCAGAGCTTGAAATAGGCCTGTTGAGTTGGGTTAGCCCTTCTTGGTTCAGTGTGGGTATGTTAATACTGGCTAGAAATTCATCCATTTCTTCTAGATTCTCAGATTTGTTGGCATAAAGGTTTGAGAAGTATTCCCTCATGATGCTCTGGATCTTGGTAATTTCTGTTGTGATATTACCATTTTTGTCTGTGATTTTATTTCGGTATGCTCCCTTCTTTTTTTTTGATAAGATTTGCGAAAGGTCTGTCAATTTTGTTAATTTTTTCAAAGAACCAACTCCTTATTTTGTTGATTCTTTCTGTAGTTATTTTGGATTCCAATTCATTCAATTCTGCTTTGATTTTAATAATTTGCTTCCTTCTACTGGGATTAAGGTTGGTTTGTTGCTCTTTTTCCAGGAGCTTAAGATGACACATTAAATTGTTGGTTTGCAATTTTTCCAACTTATAATTGTAGGCACTCAGAGCTATAAATTTTCCTCTGAGTACTGCCTTTGCTGTGTCCCAAAGGAGGTGGTATTTTGTGTGCTCCTTTTGGTTAAATTTCATAAACTGTTGGATTTCTGTTCTGATGTACTTGATGACCCGTTGGTGATTCAACAATGTGTTCTTCAATCTCCATAAGTTACAGAGTTTTCGTTGGTGGAGATGGGTGTTCAGTTCCAATTTGATGCCCTTGTAGTCTTAGTGCAGGGAAAGATTTCAGTGTTTCTGAATCTTCCCAGGTTTGTTTTATGGCCTAAAATGTGGTCTATTTTGGAAAATGTTCCATGTGCTGCTGAAAAAAAGATGTCTTTCCACATTTTTGTTCTGTGTTCTTCCTCTTATATATAACAATCCAGAGAGCTCCTTCCTACCACTCAGTTTTCCTCTTCAGTAACAACCTTTACCAGAATTATCAGATTTAATCTGAACAAGATTTTGAGTTTGTCTGGACTGTGCTTATGGTGGTCCTTAGTCTTGGGTTTCACACATGTACATATTCTCTCCTTCAGCTGCAGTACACAAGTATCTTTTCCAATGGTGCCAAAAATGTTTCTTCATTTTTATATTTTTTTTGTTGTTGTTGTTTGGTTGGTGACCATTCAGCCTTGGTGACCTGACATTACTAGAATTTAATTTCCCATCGTCAGGGTGCCAGGTCCAAAAAATTCTGTCTTAAATTCTATTTCGAAGTTTGGATGATCCAGAAGAGATTCTGAAGCAGATATTTGTGTAAGAGAAGTGATTGAAAGACTTCTAAAAACAACCTCTGTAAGGGAATGGGAAACAAGATGGCACAAAGAGAAAGGCTAAATTGCATTCCACAGCAACATTTTCAAATGTTCTCTGGGGGACCCTGTAGCTAGGAATGACCTTGTACCTATAAGGGGCTCTGTAGGTATGGGGGACTCTCTAAATAGGGAATTACTTTAGAATTGTGATGGGTAGCAGGGTATAAAATTAATCATCAAAAATCAACTGCCTTCCTCTGCCGGGGCCAACCGGCAGCAAACCAGGGTTCGCAGATTGGGGTTCCTGAAATCGGGGGCAAGGACTAGGAAGAAATAGAAGAGAGACAGACACACCGGGTCCGGGATGTCCGCAGTCCAGGTAAAGACTGCCGCGCTTATTTTTCACTCCCGCTTCTTCCCTCCTCCAGACCCAGGGAACCTCCAGGTGTTACATTCATATGGTAATTCTCAGGTCATTTACATAGAATAGGGCCAGAAAACAATAAGACAATAAAGCCATTGTCTGATGCAAGTCAAGGTACAGTTTGATTCCACTCTGGCTCCCAACATTCCTCTACGCCAACAGTGAGAGGAATGAGGCAACAATCAGGAAAGCAACTCCTTTTGCAATAGCCTCAAAGAAAATAAAGTACCCAGGAATTACCTTAACTAAGAATGTAAAGGATCTTTTTGATGAAAACTTTAATACCCTGAAAAAGGAAATTAAAGCAGAACTGAGGAAATGGAAAAACCTCCCATGCTCCTGGATTGGAAGAATCAATATCGTGAAAATGGCAATCTTGTCAAGGGCTATCTACAAATTCAATGCAATACCCATCAATATCCCAATGTCATTCTTTAAAGAAATAGAAGAGGCAATCCAAAATTTCATATGGAATAATAAAAGACCCCGTATAGCAAGAACACTTCTTAGCAGAAAGAACAGTGCTGGAAGAATTTCAATACTAAACTTGAGACTCTATTACAGAGCTATAATTATCAAAACGGCTTGGTACTGGCACAAGAACACGCCTGAAGACCAATGGAATAGAACTGAGGACACATATTAAACCACAGACCTATGGCCACCTAATCTTTGACAAGGGAGCCAAAAAATAGAATGGAAGAATGACAGCCTCTTCAACAAGTGATGCTGGTTAAGCACCTGCAGAAAACTAAAGTTGGATCCTTCTTTGTCACACTGCACCAGAATTAACTCCAAATGGATCAAAGACCTGGAGGTAAAAGCTGACACACTGAAAATTTTACAAGAAGGAACAGGAGATATACTAGGCCTCCTTGGCACAGGTCGAAACTATCTTAATAAAGACCAAGAATCACAACAAGATAAGAGGACTGGATAAGAGGACTGGATGAGAGGACTGGATAAGAGGGACTGCATTAAACTGCAGAGCTTTTGTATGGCAAAGAACATAGCTAGTAAACTAATTAGGAAGCCTACCATACATACAACCATACAACGGAAAAAGGCCTCATATTTTTCTCAGATTTTAATATGTCAATATTTCTGTCAATCAATACTCTTGATGTAGATATTGTCCCTGAAAGGGATGTTAAACATTGAGTAAGATGACAACTTCCAGTCAAAATCCCTTGCTAGGCAGAGGCTTGCCCGTGAGTAATGAACAGCAAGCATTCCCCCTGGCTAAGGGAATGAGTGTCTGTCCTGAAGTTTGGAAGACTTGAGAGATCACCCCACCATCTGCTTGGTCACATCAATATCCCCACAAGGACTCCAGCTCAAAACATGGATCCTTCTTTTTCTCACAACTCCTATCATATCCATCAGCTTGCTTGATGACACATCCAAAATACAGCCAGAAACTCTTCATCTATCACCAGTTCCATGGCAAATAATCCATACTGTAATCCATTTTCCTTCATGGGGATGGATGACAGTATCCAGTATTTCTCCATAGATTTGTCTCGTATGTTCTATAATTCATTTTCTTCACAACAGAATGCTTTTTGTTTTGAAAAATAAAGCATGAATTCTATTTTAGAACATTCCAGTTATGTCCCAATGCAAACAGTATAAAATTGAGACTGTTTATCACAGCCAATTCTAATAATAACCACTTCCAGTTTGAGCCCCTTGCCTGCTGAGTACATTGTACCACAAGTTATCTTCTTGAGATTTCCTAAATTGCTGCTATTGTCACTACCTTATGGTTAAAGAGGCCAGGTTTTAGGGCAGTTAAGCAACTAGCAGAAAGTCATACATTTGAGAAGTAAAACTTGGGATGAGCCCACTATTGTCAGGTTCCAAAGCAATAGGTAAGGCTACCTCATGTTAATATGTGAAGTTTCATAAAACCTCCAAATTAAAAAAAATACCTCACAACCTGTCACTTAAAATAAGGAAAGTAAAAAACACAGTGGAGGAATGCACTGTCAAAGCAAACAAGTTAGACAATTATACACAAATGGAAGTGTGACACTAATATCTGATGAAGGGTGCTTCCCACCATGGCATCCTGTGTCACTCTCCTTGGGATTTTCTCCATGAGAATACTGCATCCATCTTTTTTAATGACATCCCAATAATGCTGTAGAATAGTGTTTCCACAAGTGTGAAGGGAAGTGAAGTGCACTTAAGAATAGTATTTTACTGTTATTATTGGGTACTTTAGAGTATGGACTACACAACAGAAGACAAGTGAGTGATTTCTTAATCCTGGTGATGTTTGAAGGTTATCCTCTCTTTGTGCACTTGACATTGAAACCAGATGCCTCCATGTGAATGAAGGCTTGATTGGAGAATGGGAGCATCCAGTCTATAGTGGGTCACTATAGCTGCTCCATGAATTGAGAGGAAAGACTTTATTTTGTGGTTTTCATGTATGCAGCAAAACTATCCCAAAGTTTCACATAAATAATTTTAAATAAAACAGAAAGTCTGAAGAGCTGCTAGTTAATATTTAATGACCAGTTGCCTGGCAACACTGCCTGTTCTAAAGATTTTCCAATCAGTTGGGTTAATATTGTTTTAACTGTTGGCAAGCCTAGCTTTTCTGCCAGTTTAGATTTTACTATACAGTTGATAGTTCTTTAACCTGAGAATTATTTAAATGGCCTAAAAAGATTATGACTATTGATATTGATATTATTATTATTATTATGGGTTGTGGTGCTTGAACTCCGGCCTTGAGCGTTGTCCCTGAGTTCTTCAGCTCAAGGCTTCCACCCTAACCCTGGAGCCACAGCTCCAATTCCTTGACATTGTTATTTTGTTGTTAGCCTACAGAAGTTCTCCACTAGTTTTAGCTTTATACAAGAAAGTATTATATATGAAAATACTATGCTATTTCAAAACAGCTATTTTTTCTGGAAAATTAACAAAGAACAAAGAAATACAAAAGGAAAGATTTGTTAAGTTGCAGCATTCCTACTTAATATTTCTGCCAACCATGCAGGCCTGAGATCTAGTAAAGAAAGCAAAGCATTTTTGTGGGTCTAAGTGAAAAGAATACTTTGCACATGTGATTGCATTTGGCCATTTTAAGATTTTGAGGATTTGTGAAATGCTATAGTAACAAGATATAATGTTCTGAGTATGTCAAGAAGTGTGAAGTGTTGCTGTTAGTATCAAGCAATAAAACACCAAATCTTTTCCCAGGGAATTTCATGATTTGCATTCTTAAACAACTGAATTGGCTGAAGTATTTTCCTTTTACTTTTATTGGATAGTCTTGGTCAAGATTATCTATTGCTCAGTGAATATGCTATATGAACATAAAAATATGCACTATAGAGAGCCAAATCGTAGGTACTAATTAGTATATAAAATGTATAAGAAAGTGGCATGGTTAAAGTGAAAAACCATAGGGTCCCAAATCAAGAGATAAGAGTGCTGTTATGAATGCTAATAATAGCAGTGAGTATTTTAGGTTTGTTTCTTTTGTACTAGAGATTGTGCTCAGGGTCTATCACTTGCTAAGCAAATGCCTTCCCAGTTGAAGCATGTCCTCAGGCTCCTTTTGCAGATTATTAGCTAGGTAATATCTCTCACTGTCTACTTGAACTGCCCTGGAATATGATCCTTCTACTTCGTGCTTAATTCAGTTTCTGGAAATAATAGGTATACTGCACCTAGCCATTGGGCTTTTCTTGCTCCTGGGATGACTGGAGCTTGCTACCCTTTTCAGTCTGTGTTGAGATAATTTCTCAAACTTCTCTTTTTTTCTCCCTAGGCTGGCCTAGAACTGCAATCCTTTGATGTCTTCTTCCTAAGTAGCTAGAGCTAGAGGCTTAAGCTGCTGTTCTTGGCTCTATTTAGTTTTTTATTTCATGCCAAGAATTGCTGTATGATTGCTGTATGTAGTATAGTAGTGTATGAAGGAGATACTGAATAGAGGAGTTAGACAACTTAATAAAGGCACTGAATGTCAACATGAAAGTTCTGGGATCCAAACATTATACATATAATTGGTGAATTCCTACTCTTAATGGGTCTGTTGACTTGGACCTTGATCAGTGTCTCTCTTTTTTCTGAATGTTCATGGTCAATATCCTTTATGTTTTCTCCAATCTATTCCAATTCTCTGATACCTGACATTGCTATTCCTGTGAAGTTGTTTCCAGGATTATCTAAAATAGTATATTTAAAAGCACTTTAAAAGATAATGGACTCTTCAAATAGGAAGGGATATTACATTGTATAGGATAGTTAGTTACTCAAAGCAATGGTCCATTAAATGGTCAGCAATGAGTGTTATTTGGTATTCTAATAAACTGAGCCACAGTAATAGGCTTCTTCTAGATGTATATGCATTACTTCTTCCTAGATTTCACAAGCAAGTCAAGGCTCAAACTGTCTCTGAATGCAGCTATTTGGAGACACATGGGCATATTTCTGGAAACAGGGAGGAGCTGCTATAATTGTTTGCACATGCAGGCATTGTCTCAAATATGATTTTGCTATTTAAGAGATTCTCTTATGATAACTATCAAAATGACACAAGCAGTACTTTTTCATAATCTCCATATTTGATGCATGAAAGAAGACTTAATTCCTGTTTGAATAAACAACATAATAAGGTTATTGAGATTAGAGACCATTACTATATAAAATTATGTCTAAGTGGCAGATATAATTAACATTGGATTGTAATTACACTAATTACAAGTCACATTAAGACACTCCAGTAATGACAAAGTGAGAACCCTATAATTGAATGGAATAAGTAGAGAAACATGCTGCTCACACTAATTACCTAAATGAGCTAATATGTCTTCAGAGTGACAGTCATGTTCAGTGTTATTACGCAGACAAGGCAGTTGAGTGAGGTATTCTTTAAATTTTTTTGTATTTTTTTTCTTTCAACGTTCTATTTCAAATCAGGAGCAGCTTTCTATTTTCTCTTTTAAATTGAAGAAAGTAAAAAAACTAGTTATGATGTTCTTGATCCTTGATAATGGAGTACAAGTATGTCAATGTTCTACAACCCAGGGAAGTCTTCAGTCTGGGTGTGGGAAATGCACTTCATACCAACTTGTTCTTTGGTCTGACTTCCATACTTAAATTTCTCCTGTAATTGACAGCAGCTTACAAATCAAGCAACTCCAGCTTTCCACGTTGTTTCAGCATGAAGGACGATCATGTTGTGGGTTCTGAAATACCAAACTTGCCTCTCAGCTGCCTGGCTCCAGAGAAGCCCAAGAGGGTAATAAAACCTGAATTATTCAATACAATTAGTATGAGCATTGCGCTGGAACTCACATTTCAGCTCAAGCTGTTAAGTGAGAATATAAACTAATAGTGGAATATGAATTCATAGCCCTGTGAAAATTGTTTATTTTTTGTTGGTTCTTCCTCCCCCACCTTCCTGCTCCATATTCCCTTTCCTTTCTATGCCTCCAACTGTGTAGGGGCACTGTGGAGAAGAGGGGAAATAGAAGGGAGAGACTGTAGCTATTTAAAACTTTTCTTCTAAAAGAGAGATTTTTTTTTTCCTTTGAGAGCAGGGAAATCACAATACATAAAAACAGGATTAATATCCTTAAACTAATATACAATGCTGGTTAAAAATTTTGTTTCTTTTGTGTTGATGAAGAAATTGAAAATTGTATCCAGCATGCCTTTGTCACCACAGCAGCTTTGGGACAGTTTGTTTGCAATTTATTTTTCCTTTTTAATTATATATATGTATATATATATATATATAAATGGGGTTTCCTTATCTGTATCTAGAAACTATAATTGCACTTCTAAGAAATCTGGCTCATGAGTTTCTGGTAGAAAACAGTTAATCCAATATGCAAGGTTTGTTAGTAAGTGGATACTCTATCAACCTAAAATTGTCAATTGGGTCTCCTGCTCTGTTCATTTTTAACACATAACTCAGAAATAATGACCCTGTTTTCTTGAAGACACCAATCCAGGGTTATGTAATTCTTCTGATCATGTGTATTTTGTTTGGCTCAACATAGCCTCAATGTTGCATTTGAAATTTTGTTACATTCAATTCTCTAGCCGTTTGAGCTATTATAATTAAACATTAGGAGTTTACAGAAGATGTTGTTGAAATAAGTACTGTTAGAGGAGGATAGGCTTCTGTTAATGACATGCAAAGTGGATACAAATGGAGCTTGAGTTGAATATTCTCAGGTAAGGAGTAGGTTGATCTAAATTTTTATCTTAGCATTATGCAGCTTTCATTAATGACGTTTAAAAGTTATCTGCTATCTCTGTGTTGATACAAGAGCAATCTCATTGGTTACCTGCCACTTATTTGGAGCCTTTGAAATGTAAAGCATGTCAGAAAGTTATTTCATTTTATGTAAGTAACTCTCAGAATGTAAGTTAGCCAAATTGGCAAAGCAGCAGGTACCTCAGACCAGGGCTGGCAAACTCTTTCTGCAAAGAGCCAGATAGTAAATACTAAAGTTTTTCCCAATCACATATGGTCTCTGTCACATATTTTTTTCACAAGACTTTAAAAAAATATAGAAACCCTTCTTAGCTTGCTATCTAGTAAATATATATATATATACATATACACATACATATGTATCAATGAACATATACACATAATTTAATATACACAGTTATACACAACTGTATGTTATGAGATCATAGGGAGAGTTTGGAACACATGGAGTCATTTTCCAGACTGTAAACCAGGCAAAAGTAATTGAACCCATATAACAGTGAAGATTCTTCTTTATTACAAATTGAATGACAACTACTTTGACTCCTTAAAATAATGAAAGACAAAATATAGTTCATAGATATTCAAAGTTATAAGCACATTTCTTCTATTTATGTGCAAGTAAATTGCTATATTGTGGGTATTCAAATTTGGGAAGAAGGGAACCCCTTCACTTGAGGTTACATGGTTGTTACATGACAGAGCTATCATCTGGTGAGGTAATCTTCCTGCCTGTGGAAGGCTGGCAATGGGGCTGCCTACATAAAGGGCATTGATCAGATAAGTAATGGTGCTTAGAATCCAAGTATGGGATCAGAATTACAAATATAGAAATAAATAAAACTAGAATGATCCTTGAGGTTTTCAATACATACACATCATAAATATGGATGTGTATATGCACACATTCATTATGCATGTGTATATGCATATATATGCAAATTGTGGTACACCTACTCACAGTAATAAATACCTTTCCAAGCTTTGTCTACTGTGAGGGGCTGGGGGCAGCAATGCATCAGCAATGAGCCAACATAGTCGCTAGACCATACCTTCTCAACACCATTCTTCGCCAAAAAATCTCCACGAATTCCTGAAAAAATTGATTTTAAAACTGTATTGACTAGACTATTATTGTTTGTTTCAGAGGGAAAAATGATCCAAGAATGATTGTGCCATGTATGGCACATAGAAAAGACCGAGAAACTGGCTTTAAAAGTCTCTCACTGGAAATCCAAGATAATTTCAGAAGGGCTGACCTGGGAGATTTTCTAAATCCACAGGCTTTATATGACAGTGTGAGAATAATGCTGTGGATGGAAAGTATCTTCATTTTCAAAGGTATTTGGATAACCTGGGAAGACATGTTTGGTAGTTCTAGCTAGTGCTTCTACTGATGCTGAACATTGTAGAAACAAACCTTGAGTCCACTCCTGCTCTCTCCCCCACACTGTGGCACACATAGATGTATAATATGTGCAACCCTGCCAAGCGCATCTTCCTCTCCATCCTGTATAGCTGGCTCTGTCTCTAGAGAGATGTACACGTGATAAGATATATTAAAGTCAGTTGAATACCAAGGTGTCCATGAAATAGGCTATTATAGGATTCTCTCTATTTCAACTACTAGGTATTTTGATATTCTAATATCCAAATTCTCATCACTCATGCAGAATTCTGTACTTGAAAATGAGTTATCCAGCCTCAACTAAACTCTAACAGACACTTAGCTTCAAAATATTGTTCTGTAGGGAGCAGGTCTTTAGCCAATGCTACCTGTATGTGATATTATATTCAAGATATCCCTATGCATCATTACTTTATTTTTGTTACTGTAGCATCCAGGTTCCTATTTGGCATTCCTTTGTAAATACATGCCTGATGAGTAAGTGGAGGTTCAATTTAGGCCTCAGTTTCTCCACTCTTCTTTTCTCACAGAAGGTCTCGATGTGATCAGTGAAGTCTTCTGCTATAAACTCAAGTTTTTGTTTATTCTTGGAGCACCCTTGCCTGAAACAGGACATAGCCCAATATCAACATCTTTATGAAACTCTGCATCTTGGAGTGAAGACCCCATGGTAGATGATAGATCTAATCCCCATTGTTTGGCTTTTTTTGCTGGTCCTCTAGTTCCTGCTGCTACCTCTTTGTGACTAAGTCCCAGAAGCACTCCATTTATGTGTAAATCCTCACTATTTCTTGCTTTTCTTTTTCATCCCTATGTTGGTTTTGTACAAAATCTTGGGTTTTTTACTGCCATGGCTCCTGTTCTTTACTTCTCTCTGGACATCAGGCTCATGATTTGAGCAAGGTAATGTTTTCTCTACCATTAGTTCCCATCTCCTCTCCATGTCCACCAGAAGATTCCTGAATTTTTGGTAATCTAGGTTAGTATTTAGGTTATTGTCATTTCTAGCAATATATTATTTTGTTTTAAATAACACATAAAGCCATGTGTTATTACATTTTTAATTGTAATTAATAGAAGGGTTATATTATATTTGCCAGATACAAGGTGCATTACTTCACAAACATTGATACCCTTTCTCATGTTTTTGTCTTCATTTCCTCCCACTCCCTCCCCTCATCTTATTTTCTCTCCTTCCCTATCCTATTTCAAATAAACAAATAATCATATATACAATATATCAGATAACAAGATAAGATACTGTAACAATATGAGATAAACAAGGGATAACATAAGATCTGGCAGTATATTTTATTTTATTTGTTTGCTGACCCTGGGGCTTGAACTCAGGGCTTGGATACTGTACATGAGTTCAAGGCTGCTCTACCACTTGAAATACAGAGCCAGTTCTGGTTTTCTCTGAATAGTTTTTTTTTTTTTTCCTTTTTTTTTTTTTTTTTTTTTTTTGTGCCAGTCCTGGGGTTGGGCTCAGGGCCTGAGCACTGCCCCTGGATTTTCTCAGGGCTAGGGCTCTACCACTTGAGCCACAGCACCACTTCTGGCTTTTTTCTATATATGTGGTACCAAGGAATTGAACCCGGTTGTTCGTGCATGCTAGGCAAGCATTCTACCACTAGGCCAAACTCCTGGCCCCGGCTCTTGAGTAGTTTTTTAGACATAAGAATCTCATGGAGGCCGGGAGTTTGGCCTAGTGGTAGAGTGCTTGCCTAGCATGCACGAAGACCCAGGTTTGGTTCCTTGGTACTACATTCTTAGAAAAAGCCGGAAGTGGTGCTGAGACTCAAGTGGTAGAGCTCTAGCCTTGAGAAAAATCCAAGGACAGTGCTCAGGCCCTGAGCTCAAGCCCAGGACTAGCAAAAAAAAAAAAAAAGAATCTCATGGACCTTCCTACCTGGGATGGCTTCTAAGTGTGATCCTAAGATGTCAGCCTCCTATGTAGCTAGGATTATAGGCATGAACCACCAGGACCCAGCACTGACACTGTATTTTAAAACATGACATTTTATCACATAAAGCATAAACAATTTAGAAGCACACTCTGATAAGGCCTTTTCATTGGTGATGGTGTCTATATCCTATGGGAATCCATATAGTACTGATCCCTAATCCACTGAGTTTGCCTTTGTTACCTTTCTTACTTGCCTGTCAACCCTTGAACTCCATCTTGTGTGAGTTTTCACAGTTGTTGGCAAATCAGTTCTCATAGTCCCTAGTCATATTCCTTGATTTTAATGTATTTTGTGACACGTATAATCTGTCAGCCAAGGATATGTACCCTAAATAATCATATACTTAGCAAGACACTAGTGGCTCATGCCTGAGATTATAGCTGCTCAGGAGGCTGAGATTTGAGAATCATGGTTCAAAGCCAGCTTGTGTAAGGAAATACATGAGACTTTCTAAGCAGAAAAAAGCTAGAAGTGGATCTACGAGTCAAGTGGCACAATGCCAGCTAACACAGAACCTACAAATTCAAGCTGCAGTACCAGCACACACATACAAAAGATTGCTCTTGTAATTGAGATGCAGATTATGGAAATTTCTAAAATGCTATTGTATATATAATCCTCTTGTAGCACTCTAAAATATAATAGCAGACTTCTGTAGTGAAAGACATATTTAATGCTGGACAAGTTATTTAGCCTCTCTAAGCATGGTTAGCATGCTATGAGGAAAATGTATAAATAAAATAGGGATGAACGAGGTTGCTAAGAATGGATGACAACAGCTATTTATCAAATGACACTGACATGAGACATGAGCCCTGTGATAAAGGCTTTACATGTATCATTTTGAATTTTTAGGACTAGATTACAACGTTTTATATCTTAATTTTATATAGAAAGAAATAGAAGCCCAATGTGGGTGGGGGCAACTCATCTTAGGTCATCACAATAAGTAGGATGGAAAGCTATAATTCAGCTACAAGGTCTGGCTGAGGCATAAGCTGTAGCACATTTCACTGTGTTCTGCTGGGCACTTCTGATGCGAGGGTTTTTCTCCAAAGAAACAAAGAGACACATTTCTCTGTGGCATTTCCTGTTTTTCTATTTCAAACATCTTTTAAGTTGCCAAAGTTGCCAGGATCAAAGATATAATTTATGTATTGAACTGCTGCAGGCTGGAAAGCAAAATGCATTTTATCATGTTCTATCCGTTAACTCATTCAGTCTGGTATTTAAGCAATTGGAGCGAAGTGGCAGTAGGCATATTATAATGAGAAGGAATGTTAAATATATTGGTGGGACAGAAGGATGTGTAACATAGCAATGATTAAAGTCCTACGTATCTTATCTTATGATATGGTAGACAGTTAATTCCTCAGTATCCTGGAGAAAGGAAGTGTCTGCTGCAGGTCTCTCTAAAGTAGTGATTTCTTACTATCAATAATGCTGGTTTGTAACAATCATGTATGTCAACCTCTCTTTTTACTTTTTTTGGATTCCTTGATAATATCTTTTATATTCATTATATTTTGTCTTCATTTTGGGGGGGGTGTCTTTTCACTAGAATGCTGGCCAGAATCGTGTCATATGGCAATCAATGTATATTGAGTTGCCCAATAAATAATCCTTGTGTGAATATGATAAATGTCCACAGATTGTCTCCCCATGTGCAGAGAAGGATGTCATTGGGCAGGATGATAACATGGATTTGTTTTCATTAACACATTTTTCAGCATAGACATGGGCTCAGGAATTTGATATGCTGGCACCTAACCCATACGGATAAGCAAAGAGAAAAGGAGGATTAGATGGGGCTGAGGAAATGGAGATGGAGAGGTTGCTGGCAGCTAGAGAGTCGAAGGTGTAGATACAAGGTTTGGGACAGTGCAGGTGGTTTCCTTTTTCAGTAAATGCATTCTCATAGGCATGAGGTCAATTTAGTCTGTTTCTGTAATATTCAATATTCAAAGTCACATGGGTGGTAGCTCCTAGATATTGATCAGCCCACCAAAGACTCAGTGTGTACCAATGTTCAGAGCAGACTGATAAGAAGTAGACAACATGCAGCTGGGCTCAATGGCTCATGGCTGTAATCTTTAGATACTCAGGAGACTGAGATCTGAGGATCGCAGTTCAAAGCCAGCCTAGGCCCTTAAACTCCAATTAATCAGTAGAAAACCGGAAGTGGAGCTGTGGCTTTAGGGATAGGGTGGTAGCATTGAGGTGAAAAGCCCAGGGACAATGCCCAGGTCCAGTAGTAGGTCAATAACCTTGAGCTGAAGAGCTCAGGGACAGCCCCCAGGTTGGTACATGGTGCCCATAGTAGCATAGCTTAGATTATATTTGACCCAGTGGCCTTTAAATCTTTTTTTTTTTATAGAATTTGGGTAACTAGGAAAATGCTCTTCATAATTCACTGAGGGGGAAAAAAGGATGATACAACCGTATGGGCCATATGAGACAAAAAGATTTTTTATTTTTATCTACAACTATATATTCACAGGAAGAGAACAGATTGGGTGGAAACATATGAAAATGTTATTAGTGATGATCTCCAGGTGGTAAAATCTCAGGTGATGTATAGTTTCATCTGCATGTTTTCCAACTCTCCTGTTAATGTGAATTACTTACAGAAAAGCAAATATTAAAAATAAGCTGAGAAAGATTCCACTTAATAAAATAAATCAGGTAAATGAGAACTGCTTGTATCTTTTCTCATATTCCAGCTTCTCGTTCATTAGAGAGTACTTTCTGAGTCTTCTTTCCTGGCTTTTGTCCTCTTGGTATCTAAAGATCTGTCTCTGCTCAGAGGTCTCACTTTTCACAACCGTTTTGTGTTGATGATGCTGCTCTTTTGTTTTTCTCTTTACTCAGCATTCACTTGAATGGATATGATCATTCTGGGCTTTCAGATGTTGGGTTCTAGGCAGGAAATTAGGGTAGAGATTGCAGTTACAAGATTTCCTCTTAATCTATGCTACGCCATGTGTCACACACCTTAAAATGGAAATCCCAAGGCAGCTCCCCAGGTTTCTACATGTATCGTGGGGGGAAGCGGCATTTGGGAAAATATAAGGAACCAAATACTGAAGCTGTTGGTGTATTTTAAGGTTGCAGTGGTTGCTTTAGAACCAAGGATATGCCTAGACTCCCTGATTTCCATGCAGCTGGGAAGACAAAAGCAGAGCAACTCGTCCCTCAAATGTTTCCTTCTGCCTTGCTCATCTTTAGCTTGGTTTCCTATCTACATCTCCCCTTTCAAGCTCCACAAGAAATTCCACTTTCCTTTCCAGTACAATAATGCAAACATGCTAGCTTTTATTCTCAGACAGGTAATTAATTAACATTTTTCTCTTTCTTTTTGTGCCAATTTACAGCTTGTACCCAAGGTCATTAGATGCTATCCCTGGGCTTTTTGCTCAATATTAGCTTTCTACCACTTGAACCACAGCTCCAGTTTCAATATCTTGTGGCTAATTGGAAGCGAGAATCTCATGGATTTTTTCTGCCTGGACTGGCTTTGAATTGTGATCCTCAGATCTCAGCCTTCTGAGTTGCTAGGGTTACAGATTTATAGGCATTGTCCAGCTCAAATCAGCCTTTAAAAAAATCTGAATGCTGATGTTAATGGCTGGTAATGCTAGATGCCTGAGATGTGTTTATGTGTATGTAGATAACCTTGGCACTTTATACAGTGGTATTCAGAGCATTAGTTCTAGTGGAGATTTAAAACACCAAGTGGTGCCATGAGAGAAAAAGAAATTTGAAAGCAAAAGGGATTTTATAGCCCCAAAGAAATTAAACTAGTGTTTAATTAACCTCAACATTTGACCCATTTTCTTTGGAGCCATCTTATTTTCAGAGAAAACCCCCTGGAACCACTAATATTTGCTTCTGAATTTTGTGTAATACTTTGCAGTTAAAGCTTAAATAAAAATGTTGTCAGTGTTAGGAAATGGAAAGACTTAGAAAAAAATCATATTAAGTGAAGTAAGGCAGACTCAAAGGAACTTAGCCTCAATGGTTTCCTTCATTTGTCATAATCAGTAGAAACATTGGGCTCTACTAGCAGAGATCTGCAATAGAGCAAAACCTTGATACATAAGGCCATATATATGAAGCTAATTGAAAGGACCTCCAGGATATTGAAACAAAAGCCATATAACGAATGATTGCTGTCCTTAATGTACTATGTTATCTCTCATCTCCTTTGCTGTCCCTTGGGTATCTCATATTGTTACAGTACCTCACTTTGTTATCTGATATATTGAATTTATTTGTATTTGATTATTTGAAATTTGATAGGGAAGGGGGGAAAACCAAGATGGGGTGGGAGGGGCGGTGGGGGGGAGGGTAAAGGGTACCAAGACATGTGAAAGGGTATCAATGTATGTGAATTAATGCACCTTCTATATGGCAAATATCATGTAACCCTTTTATTAATTACAATAAAAATATATAAAAAACAAAATAAACTAAAAGAGAAGGGAAAAAATGTTGTTAGTTCTTTCAGATCAGTTTTTAGTGTTGAATTTTGTGCAAATATTGTCTGATCTTTCTGATATGGTTTCGCTAGGGTGAGTGTTGTATACTTTATCCATCAAAAGCTACAGACACACAAATGGCAGTTGTAATATGGAATATGTAGTGATGTATCTTGGCAAGTTAATTTAGAATAGATATCAAATTGTCTGGATAGAAATAACTAAGAAACTCAGTAACAAACCATGATTATTTCTAAAATGTCAATTGAGATGGGCTGATTATAGTTTGTATTTAAGTGGTGCTTAACCTATACTATCTTTCGCTCTGTTTCCTCAGTGTGGACTTGCTCTGCTGAAATTAACATTTAGAGTCCTGATTAAATTTAGGGGGCTGAATGTTATTAAAAAGAGAAAATAGCATTCATTTTGTAAATTCCAATTATTCATACACTGTTTTTCCTTCTTTGTTCTTTGCCTTTACTTCAACTGAGTGCCTATACCATTTTCTTTGAATGAGTCTATAAAATTGTTTTTTAAGGTAATCTGAAGATACATGATAGGCAGAAGTCTAGTTTTGGCTATTTGTACTTAGTAGATATTCATGACTATGGTCTGAGGTGCTGGAAAGTTCCAAAACTACCAGTTTTTTTAAATAATTTTTTTCTTGTAATTAATAAAAGGGTTACATGATATTTTCCATATAGAAGGTGCATTAACTCACATACATTGATACCCTTTCACATGTCTTGGTACCTATCACCCTCCCCCCCCCACCACCCACCCCTCATCTTGGTTTTCCCCCCTTCCCTATCAAATTTCAAATAACCAAATACAAATAAATTCAATATATCAGATAACAAAGTGAGATACTGTAACAATATGAGTTTTAAGCTAAGAAAATCTTTCCATTTCTGTCTAGTCATATGAAAATTAAGTGCAATGAAATATCTTATGCATATTAATAGCTGTAATGTTCACAATGACATGCAAAGAGAAAAAGTGTTTTGACAAGTGTAAATTCGACTTATTTACATATTTATTTATCTATTTAGTTATTTTCATTTGAGACACAGGCTTGCAAGGTAGCCTACACTGACCTGGACCTCACTATATACCTCAGTTAGCTTTTGAGTCAGGATCTTCCTTCCTCAGCTTTACTGATTTCTAGGTTTACATGTCTGGGCCAACATGTTTTGCTCTAATACCCTGTTAGTAAAAGAAAGGTATTTCTTATGTTGTTTTATTGTTCGTATTTCTATTTTTAAAGTTTAGCATTTTAACTGATGGTGTTGGGTGGAATAGGGAAGAATGGTGAAAAGAGTAGTATTGATTAATTTGCATTGTATTTGTAAAGTGACACAGTGAATGGTAACCTCTTTGTACAACCATTAAAGATAATTATATTTGCACATTTTATAAGATAGGTATGTTGCAAAAGGTGCATATTTTCCTTCATTTTCATTGAGAACCTATTTAAATTATCTATATAACATACTAGGAAATATACAAATTGCAAGAAATATTCCCATTTATTATGCCTTCATTCATTGTAATGTTTTCATTTTAAATCTCAGGGCAATAATTACTTTTAGCAATCTGATTAAAATACATGCACTCTTATTTATAAAATGGTGAAGAGCTTAAATTATGGCTCATTAAAACTAAATAATACATTCTATGATTAGATAGCAGCTACTCTGTTTTGCCATATGGCTAGAAGACAACGGAACTTATACTTTGGGGAGCTAAATAAGTAAAACAAATTGTTCTGCTACTAGAAAAATGTCTATAAAAATATGGCCATTCTGCTACTATGAAAATCTTCAGCATGCATTCATAGCCAACAATTTAGACTTATTTTTTCTTTTATGGTATATTCAGTTGATACTGATCAGGTTAGGATATGATCTTCCTAAAGAAGACCTCATGTGCTACATAATCCCTGTTAAGTTTGTGAGGCCATATAAAACGAATGAATAAATAGACACATTATCATTTATAGAACAAGTTTGAGCCATTTAATACCACTAATATTAGAAGAATATATATTGGTATATATGATACTAATATCAAAAGGTATTGACAAGTTTAATTTTAGGGATCTCTTTGGCTAATACTTGCCCCTGCAACAAATCTGTCATTTTCTTCTGAGACCATACAATTATATGTAATTTTGAGGTCTCTGAATATGTGAGCTCATTTGTACAGACTGAAATGTTTGCTAAAAAATAAACAGCAAGCAAATCTGAAAGTAATTTGCAAAGTCAAAAAGTTACTCTCCTTCCAAGAATTCTTTCTGTCTCTAGTAAATACTCAACAAAATGTTTGTTGAAAGACCAGGTTAAGCTACAAAGTGAATTTCAGCACCTTATGGTCATCTCAAAATTACCCATATTCTGTCCTTCCTATCATCCTGTAGCTCCTCTTGTTAAATGAAGAGTTATATATGTTGCAAGAGACTACTTGATCATTGCAGAGACAAAATGTTCTGCTTTTCAGCACATTTTAATCCACAGCTGGTGCACAGATTGGCAGAGAGTATATGTTAGTTTTAGCTGTGAATTTTTTCAAGTTGAGGTTTCCTATATTTAGATCTCTGGAGTTTTAGGATTGCTGAAAGTAAATGTTTGAATGAGAAAAATATTGACTAGAGGAAAATACTGTTAATAGAGGTGTTGATTTTGACCAGCCTAAAATATGCTCATGTTGGATGAACATTTGTAATAGGAGAGATAAAAATTAAGGGCATTATCGGGAAAGCGCATTTATTCAATCATCATGCATTCAAAATAAACCATGGTGTTTCATTTCAGGTCTGACAAATACTGGATTCCTTTGAAGAATAAAAGAGCTTATACAGGTTTATTTTGGAAAATGAGATATTGCTTTTCAAATCAGAAAAACCAACATACACTATAATTCATATCATGAATATTTGTTTTCAAATTCCTAAAATTCTGAAAAAAATTACTACTGACTATTACTGTACTTTGCAAAACAGTTTTACATCCACAGAATAGAAAATAATGTTAGTATAATTTATTTCCTCTGGAACTGACTTGTAATTTTTATATTTAATTGTCCAGCCACTAAGCAGCAGGCAATGCACCAAGTTCTTTAGACATTTGAATTTATCTTTGGCTATTACTACTTGATAGGTTAGAAAGAAACATTATGCATTCTTATCATGATCATAATTTTTTTTCTGTTTTCTTAACTTTAGTTGTGAGTTTAACTACTGACAAACCATAATCTGAAAGGTCTTCCCCAGAGCTAACTTTTATTCAGTAATATATGTATTAAATATGGACTCAAAGTAACAGAAATCTTTTCTACACATAAACTACATGGTTCAAAAGTTACCATGTTTCAATGTAGTATGGAATATATGTTTCAAATAGGAATTATTATGTCATTACAGAGAATTCAATTAGCTTATTTGGGTGAACAAGCTAATTGAACATTAATAATAAATTATTTTGTGGCATTTATATCTTATCAGCAGATCAACAATGGTAATATATTCTAAGTTAACCTGCAGCAAGAGATCGCAACTGGAAAACTGTGTTCAAAGACAATGCTTATTATCTTCAAATTAAAAATATCTGAATCATGGTATTGGAAATATAAACACAACTACATAGACATAAAAACCTAGGACTCTATAGATATAATGTTTTATTACATAGATTCATATGTATCTATGACATACAAACCCTCAGCCTAATTTTAATTATGTTCTAAAATCTAAGTGCCAGTGCCAGTGATTGTATATAGAGATTCCCTTCTTGAACACTTGTTTGTTAAACATGTCATTTGAAATATGATGTAAAAATCAATGTTAATAATTTCTTTAATTAAAAAAGAAACAACAACAAAAATATCTGAACAATATGCATTCATATTAGGGAAATGATTATGTTATAGTGACAAGAGTTTTTTACAGTGAAAGAAAGAACAATGCAAAAATATAACAAACTATTCCTAAGCATGCATGACATAATGTTAACATTCACTAACAATTGTGTCAAAAGGGTTTTTGCACTGAAAATTATGCCTAATCACTGTTTTCTTTTTGTTTGTTTTATTCTAGTTCTGGGGTGGAACTCAAGTCTGGATATTTTTCCTGAACTGTTTTGGTCAAAATTACCAATATACTTCTTAAGGTATAACTCTGCTTTGTCTTTTGGTGGTTAATGGGAGATAAGAACCTCATTGCTTTTCCTGCAAAGGCTGACTTTAATTTCAATCCTCAGATCTCAGCCTCCTAAGTATCCAGAAATACAGGAATGAGCCACTGGCACCCAGCTGATGACCACTATGCCAACATTACTTAAGCTTCTAAGTTTTATGTAGTAGTCTATTCATTTTGTAGTTCATATTAAAGTGCATCTCTCAAATATAATGTAACCCTTCTATTAATTACAATAAAAAATAAAGTGCATCTCTTTATTTAGCACAGTGTTATATCAGTGTATGAGTGTGAGAAAACTCTATAATGCCAGGGAAAGAGTCACTAAAATGAATGAGAAGAGGTTGGGAATATGGCCTAATGGTAGAATGTTTGCCTTGTATGCACGAAGCCATTAGTTTGATTCCTTGGTACCACATCCACAGAAAAAGCCAGAGGTGGGGCTGTGGCTCAAATGGTAGAGGGATAACCTTGAGAAAGCCCAAGGGCAGTGCTCCGGCCCCAAGTTCAAGCCTCAGGACTGGCAAAAAGAACTAAAAAACAACTAGAATAAATGAGAGACAACAATGTACAGTGTCTACACTAGACAATAAGGATGGCTGCTTATACCAGCAGAATTGGAAAACTTCATAATTTATAGTCATTGGCTAAGCATACCTGGAAGAAAAGTCTTCACTCTTAAGTTCTATTGAAAGTAATTAATCCTATGACAAACATTGACTTGACATTGCCTAGACAAATTTAAAAAATAAGATCCAAGTGAAACAAGATAATTTTAAATAACTTTACTATGTCTCAAAACACGGTTCTTTTAGGGCCAAGAATGGTACCTGTCACTCTCACTTATTTGCTATCACTCTACCAGCTTAGCCATACTCCTAGCCACTCAATGATTTTAGGAATATCAAATACTAGTTCCTACTTATAAGTATACAAGGCACACAAACCTATGAAAGTATAAACCCCCAAATAAGCATATCATAATAAAACCAGAATTAATACAAATATTAGAGGAAGCAGATAATTTCATTAAACTGTTATTATAATTGCATTGTGTATGTTAGAAATGTGAACTACAGACAAAGAAGCAGGAAAGTGATCAAAGCAAACAGCTGTGAGTGGAAAATTACAACATTAGGGAAAACACACTGGATGAGGTTAGCAGGTGAATAGACATCATGGAGCAAAAGATTAGTGAACCTGAAATCACACTAATGAAAATGTTTTATCTTCAATGAAACACACAGGAGAAAGGGATTTGTAAAACAAGAACAAATATGTAAATGGAACATCAGTAAACAATTAGTAACATTATTGACCTATATGAATGCTTTTGAAGGAGCCATTGGAAACATCCAACTGGTTCATGATCATTTCTCTTTTAATCATAATGATACCTTTGCTTTCTTAAAGTTCCTTTCCTGTTCATAAATTCAACAGGTAACTACTTAGTGTGTTTTCCTCAACAAGGAATCATGAGGACATTTATACCTACTCACGTTCCAGTTTCTTATAATATAAATGTATTCAAGCCACTTAAGTGATTTCATTAGTATATTTTACTAAAACAGTATCTCTGCACCTACTGTATGATATGTTGTCAGTAAGGGCTGGTTCAAAACTCACCCATCTGCAAACACCGTATTAAGTTTAAAAAGTGCTTTATTTACATTTTTCTATAATTATATTCAGTGCTACCCGCTTCATGCTAACAGAGCATTCAAAGTGAATAGTGGAAAATGTCATTAAATATTTCTGAAGCTGATAAACCTATTCTAAACTTATTTCTAGAAAGAGGAACCCAAAATGATCCCTTTGTTTTTATTGTTTTTTTTTTATTTTTTCTAATTGGAATTTCATGTGTCTAACTAGACAAATGATTAAAATTTAAAAGCAAGATAATTATTTTGAGGATAATTTAGTCATCACAACTAGTATTTCGTCAACTAGTTGTGATGACTACACTATGGATTACTGGGATATCTTTCTGTGGTTCTTACATTTTGATCATTTTAAGTACAATGCAAAGCACTTCTACCCACACTCAAATACACAATACATATATGTGCGAGAGAGATTCATGCTAAAAAAATCTGAATGAGTTTTGCTTTAGAACTTTTGAGACACAAAAATAGTAACATTTTCACTGTATGTACAGTAAAAAAGCTGATACATTATGTGATTGAAAATGTGACTTTTATTTGCAACTTCATCTAAATTCTATCATTTGGGCTTTCACTGGTGGTTTTTGAGTGTTTCTTCCATATTCAAAGCTATTCCTCAGTGAACATGGTTATGTTCACTCCATCAGATTTGGCAGGCATTCTTGAGTCTACCCTTTGTGTTCTGAAACTTCCATTGTTGGTAGTTTCCTCTCTTACAAAACTCAACAATATTTTACCTAAGATACTTTTTTTTTTTGCCAGTCCTGGGCTTGGGCTCAGGGCCTGAGCACTGTCCTTGGACTTTCTCAAGGCTAGAACTCTACCACTTGAGCCTCAGCACCACTTCAGGCCTTTTTTTTTTTTTTTCTATGTATGTGGTGCTGAGGAATTGAACCCGGGTCTTTGTGCATGCTAGGCAAGCACTCTACCACTAGGCCAAACTCACGGCCCTCTTAGCATACTTTTAAGAAATTAGTTCTGTAAGGTAAATACTCTAAACACGATATCATCATTAGCTCCTATGTGCCAATTTTTTTTAGACTAGAAACTGCCAAAGACAGAGAGAAAGGAATGAAGGCAACAGGGAAGAGAATGAATGAGTGAGAAAAGAAATGTCCATAGAATCCTGAACATCAGATAGTTAATAGAAATAAAATAAGCATTAACAAAATATGATTCTTTGAATAAAAACAGTGGAGATGGAGACAATGATTTAACAATAAGAGACTTTATTAAAGGTTATGAAGGGTCAGGATTGGACCATCAAAGGACTTCAAGTAGGAAAAACTTCCCTTCTTCTTCTCAGTTCAAGTATGCATGGAGAACTAATAAGGGGGAAAAAACATAAAAAAGGGATAGTTATGTACTAATCTTGGATTTAGTCTGCATTTGAAAACTGTACCATGTATAATCTAGTTAAAATACTGTTATTTTGCATCTATCTCATTCTGTGTGAGTTACCAAGTATACTCTATCAAGTGTTAAATTAAAATTACAGCAGGTTTGATCCTGTCCATTTATTCTTGCATGTGATTTGTTTCCATCCTCTGTGAGTCTGAAAACATTGAGGGTATGGAATATTAACAACCTCGTTACTAGACAAGCTCTTTATTTGAATTTGTTAAAACTTCAGTATGTGAATCCTGTCTTGTTTATTTACTCTTTAATGCAGTCCATTCAGTTTTACCACTAACTTTAGAAAAGTTATGAGTGTATTATCTTACCTATTATAGTTTTTGGCTACCAAAATTTAATCAGAAACTTGTGAATCCCATGATATTTCTATCCATAATGATAGTGTTTTCTATACAGAACTCTGAACATGAACCTTACATAGGTACAGTGTAAAGCCTCTATGTTATAATGTCACAACGTTATTAGGATGATGTAGAGACATGTGGTATGTGAAAATGCTTTGTAATTTTTAAGAAATGATTGAATTTCCAGATACTAATTTTACTTATTAGGGTATCTGGTATGTAGGGCACCGATAAACTTTATAACCAGTGTGATTTAAACTGACACTATACAATTCCAAATGATATTATAGGTTTATTATTTTTAACCATTCAGCCATGGTTGCACACTTTAGAATTGCAAAATCTTTTATTCACTCGTGAAGATTCATTAATTTAGTGAAGAGAAAACAATTTAAATCCAACATATTTTATCATTTGCTATTCTCCCATGGAGTCATTCGTCTCTCTTTGGTTTTTTCCACAGTGTATTTTCAATGTTATTATTTGATCTAGCTTGTGTGATTGTGAGAATAAGCAATAATAATAAAGTTTTGTATTGCTAAGTGGACTATAACTCATTTTAATACCAATGGTGAGTGCTTGGAGTTTATTTTATGATCTGATTCCATGCTATTGTATATATATTGAGAAAAGAGCATTTCTTTATTAATGACCTTTCTTTCTTTTATTTTGTTTGTTTTCTTTACTATTTGCTAGACCTTTCTTTGTCAAGCACATATGACTATCATCCTGGACAATTAAGTAATGTCAATATATTATTTGCTGGGGAGGCTTGATCTTGCACAGGTAATCAAAAGATAGCATAGCTGCCTCAATTCTACTTGCTATATTTTTCATTTCCCAACCATGGGCATGTTTTTTTGTCTACAAACAGCACAATAGAAAAGCAGTAAGAAACTGCAAACAATGCTTCTCTTTCATTCGTGCCATCGGCTTGTTTCTTTTAATAATTTCCAAATACAAAATACCAGTCCATTAGGAATCATTCAGTCTTTTCACATAACTCCAAGTATTCTCACTTCACTCCAGTGCACTATCTGTCTATTAGAGAGTAACCGTGGAGACCAATAAAAGGGAAATTATTTGAGTCAGTGCTTTTGCTCTAGGAATCTCTGAAATTAAAAAGAAATTTTCTTCCCCATTGGCTTTTGTAGCCATAATTTGGGGGAGAGAGGAGATCCAAAATGAAGCAAGTCACACTGATGGCTTCAGTTTTACAATCAGGTACTGTCCTTTGGGCTCAATGATCCCAGGATGATGGCCTGGCAGAGTGGAATCTTCTTGTCACAGTGATGTTGACTCCCCTGTAATGGCCTTGTGCCTCCCTCTTCTGGCTCTGGTTTGGATGGTCATTCCACATTCTGCTCCCAGTCACATTCATGACTGTGTAAGTACTTTTAGGTTGAGATTCTCCAACAGGTATTTGAGCTCTTCTGTACCACAGAGCAACTGAAGGCAGCTGGCAAGAGCTAAATCCAGAAGCTTCCAGAGCTGCCTCACACATAATGATATCTCTGGGCTCAAGGTAGTAGAACAGTCTGCATGAGGTCTACCCAGGGTGAAAAAGGAACGAAAGAGAGAGGATCTCATACTTTCCTACCTGACCTCTACTCCATACCAAAGGTGCAAAGGCAGTATTAGCATGCATCATTTTGACTTCATTGCTCATTCATTTCCTTTTTTATTGAAGGTTTTGCAAAGCTTGAAGGATGATTTTTTTTGTTGTTCAGGAGGGCAAAAAGGGCAAGAGTCTTATATTCAGTAAAGCGAAAGATAAAATTAAAATAACTTAAAAATATGTACTTGATTGTGTAGCACCTTTATCCTCTACTAGAATGTGAGGGGCATCATAGAAGCTGCTCAGAAAAGTTATTCAGATAATTTTTATTTATGTCATGTTTTTATTACATCATTTTTCTGTGGAGAGACATTTTCTCTGAATATTGAATTAACCAGGCAGGTTTTTGTCTCATGGTTAATTAACAGAATTGGAAGTTATTTTCATGTTTCTTATTAGTGAGATTTTTATCTTCATAGATTTGTTCATTTATAATTTTAAAATTTAGAAATCAAAGGGGAATTATTTCTCAAATGTATTTTTTTCTGTCTACCTTATCTTTGATCTTCTTTGAAGACTTACTCTTTTTTTTGCCAGTCCTAGGGCTTGAACTCAGGGTCTTGGCACTGTCCTTGAGCTTTCTCTAGGTTAGCACTCTACCACTTGAGCCACAGCACAACTTTCAGCCTTTGTATATATGCGGTACTGAGGACTCAGGGCTTTGTGCATGCTAGGCAAGCACTCTACCTCTAGGCCACACTCTCAGCCCTGAAGATTTACTCCTGATAGATGATAGATATGATGATTTGTGTATACATATAAAGCCACTTAAAATCAGCTCAGTGATGTACTCGTAACCTGATTTATGAAATGGTAACTCCTCACCGTAAGATTAACAAAATTATTTTAAAATTAATACTTCTGTTTCACTTTATGTAGTTTCAATTTCTCTTTATATTAATTGTTCTTTTGTCTTCTAATATCTAGTCTTCTGTTAATCTTATTCAACTACATTCTTAAATATTATAGTTTTCATTTCTAAAAGTTCCTTTTATATATAATCTTTATAAAACCAACAGAATGTAGCTATTACAACTTTTAAAATATGCCTGTCTGCTAATTCTGACATCTGTGTCAGTTCTGGTTTGTTCTCAACTGATTGATCTCTCTTTTCATTATGGGCAGAATTTTTCTGTTTGCTTTTGTGCCAAAACTTCTTGTTTGGGTGGTGGATTTCATCATGTTGAATGCCTTATGCTTTGTATTCCTGAAAATATTCCTGAGCTCCAGTCTTAGGTACAGTTAAATTACTTGATGAATTTCCAAGTTGTTCAGATCTCACTTTTTCTGTTCTTGAAGTGGGACTAGGACAACTTTATCTAAGGGTTAATCTCCAGTACTGTGCTAAAACCTTTCTGTATACATCATCAGAGATATCCTGCTTAACTTAGTGCTGATTCATTCTATTTGAGGCCAGGGCTGCTGTCGCCAATGATTTCACAATGCTTTCAGGTAGTTTTCTCCTCATTCATTGGGCAGATTTTATTCCATATGCTCGTGGTGATCACTTGCAGTTCAGTACCTGAGGCAGTTTCTCCATCTCTGTGGGAACCTTTCTTTTCTTCAGAGCTCTGAATTTTAGATTCCACCTGTTTTAATTCATGTGGTCTCTCACATATACCACATTCCTTTTAAAAATCTGCCAGATTCCAGTTTCATAACTTAAAGTGTTCCTAGTACCCAGAAGACATAGGTTCTAGGACATGCTTCCCTTATGAACATAAAAACATGATGACACTCAAATGACTTACATAAAATAGAGTGGTGTTTGCATATACTATGTGCTTATTTTCCAGCATGCATCAAATCATTTCAAGAAAGCTTTCTATAGCTAATAAAATATAATTTTTACATCATATTTTAGAGAATAATGTACATACTCTTGTTCATATTATAAATAAACATCTGTATATCTTCACTGCACATGAAACTTTTTTGTTTGTGGTTGCTTCCTTTTATTAATTTTTTTATCATTGAATTAGGGCTCAAAGTAAGGATCTGGTCACTTGTCCTTAACCTCTTTTCAAGGTTGGTACTCATTTAAGGCTTGAGTCAGAGCACTATACATGGCTGCTTTGGGGGTTAATTGGTGATATGAGTTTCAAGAGCCTTGTTTCTCAATTTCTGAATCTTTTCCATCTGCAGTTGTTGGAATCACAGAAGGGGGAAATCAAGGTGATAGAAGGGATGGCACTCATCTTTCTGTAGGAATATTTCAACTTTCAGAGTTTTCTCCTTTTTCAGTTGTGGCATAGGGACATCAATCATTGCATCAACTTCCTCCAGCTTTCTGATGGAGTTTGTTCTTAGGAAAGGAAATGCCTGATCTCTTTTGCTCCATCTTGGCCTGGATCCTTTCAGCCTTTCATCTTTACTGATATTTTAAATTTTAACTTAAAAATTGTGTGAATCTTCAAACTGCTCCTATTATTTTTGGTAAAACTACTTATCTAAACTTGAGTTCGTGTCTGCAATGCAAGTTGTGAGAGATTGTAGTTGGAATCCAGCATACATGCAAAAAAATGTTAACAAGACCCAATCTCATCTAACCATGTATGGTGGGTCTTATCAGTAACCTAAGTTATGAGTGAGCTGTAGATAATGGATAGACTGGTACTGGCCTCAAGGTAGACTGGGATTTTCCTACCTGAAATAAAATGAAAGTAGGTTGCAGAATAGAGCACCGGTCTAGCAAATATGAAGCTCTGACTTCAATCCCATCTGTAACCATCCGTCTCAAAAAGTTTATGAAAGCTTAGGATTAATTTAGATGCCATGAACTCCATTTTAAATACTAATTCTTCTTTTCATTTATATAGGTCTTTTGATTGTTTGAAACATGATCTTGCTATACAGTTCAGTATAGCTTCAAACACACTACCTTTCTGCAGCTGTCTCCTATTGCTGGGATTATAGGGGTATACCACCACACTAGGGCTGCTTATTTAAATTTTTGAGTATTTTTACATTTTGCTTTTTATATCTTCTGATATTCAGTCTCTTCTTTGTTTATAATTAGGCAAGTTTATGTTGTCTTTAATTTTAATTTTTATTTATTTATTGTATTTTATTTTCATGCTGATGTATAGAGAATGAAGTTACAGTAACATTTGTCAGGTAATGGTACATTAATTCTTGAACATTCTATATTTTCTCAGTATATTTTGAGGCAACACATCTTTGAAAATGTCTTTTCAAGACATTTAGAGACTGTCCTTAAGCTTTCTCAAAGGCTGGAGCTCTACCACTTGAGCCACAATACCATTTCCAGCTTTTCTATGTATATGGTACCAAGGAATCAAACCCAGATCTTCATGAATACTAGGCAAGCAGCCTACCACTGGGCCAAACTCCTAGCTTCCACTTGCTGCTCATAAAGACAGGTGCTATCAAAAATGTCATATATATACGTATATGTATATATACGTATATATACGTATATATATGACATTTTTGATAGCACCTATATATACATACATATATATATATATATGTACACACAGTGGAATTCTACATAACCAACAGACAAGATAAAATAATGGCATTCACTGGGAAGTGAGAGTTATCTGATTTATTATATATATATGTTTGTTTATTTGAAATAGGACAGGGAAGGGGGGAAAACAAGATGAGGGGAGGGGGTGGAGGGAGGGAAATAGGGACAAAACCATGAGAAGGGGTATTAATGTGTGTGAAATAATGTACCTTGTATCTGGTAAATATAATATAGCCCTTCTATTAACTACGATAAACAAAAGAATATAAAAAAGGGTAAAAAAGACAAGGTGCTACGCCAGAGGTCAGATTTCCAAGCTGTGGTCCTCCTTCTTCTGCTTTAGGACCGCCATGGCTCATGGAGCACATAGATTGTGACATGCTTCCATGAGTGCCTTTCCTTCTCGTTGAATCAATTTCTGGAAGCATTTTTATTTGCCAAGAATTACAAAGTGTTTGCTTTACAAATGCATATGGCCTTTTCTCCAGGCATCATGATGGGGTCAACCTATGTCATTTCTACATGCATACATTCATTTCTTTTTCTTTTCTTTCTTTCTTTCTTTCTTTCCTTCCTTCCTTCCTTCCTTCCTTCCTTCCTTCCTTCCTTCCTTCCTTCCTTCTTTCTTTCTTTCCTTCTTTCTTTCTTTCCTTCTTCCTTTCTTTTGTTCTTTCTCACTCTCCTCTCTCTTTCCTTCTCTTTTCCTCTCTCTCTCTTTTTCTTTCGTTCTTTTTTTCTTTTGATTTTTAGACCTGAGACCAGGATTTAAACTCAGTACCTAATGCTTTTGCTCATTGGCTAATGCTATACCAACTGAGCCAGGCTTCTAATCCTCACTTGTATTTTTAGTAAACGTGATTTTTGTTTTGTTTTATTTTCAGTTTGTCTCTCTGTTAACTAGCAAGGGTAAATTGCATGTGTGTGTTCCTGTCCTAGGGAAGATATGTGTAACATATGCAGATATTCAGCCATTTTTTTTCTCAGGGATTTTTAATTATTTCCTGAAAATGTCTACACTAAGGTTATCCACCTTTATATCTGTATCAGCTTTTCTTCCTTTGAGCATTAGGTTTATATTGTTCATGTGCATGCACTGCATATGTGAGTATGTATACACATTTATACATACGTTTTATCTCTACAGACATATACATATCAATATACTTGTTTTAATTTAGCTGAAATTATCTAAATTTTATCTATAAATTCTCTCCTTCAATCTGCTTAGAAAACATTTCTTGAGAGGAATGATGTAAGTAAAGAGCTTAAAGCTTTTTTTTTTTTTTTGGCCAGCCCTGGGCTTGAGTTCAAGGCCTGGGCCCTGTCCTTGGACTTTCTCAAGGCTAGAGCTCTACCACTTGAGCCTCACCACCACTTCTGGCTGTTTTCTATGAATGTGGTACCGAGGAATTGAACCAGAGTCTTCATGCACACTAGGGAAACATTCTACCACTAGGCCAAACTCCTGACCTAGTGATACATGCATGTAAATAAAGTATTAGATTTTTCCTGGCCACTCTGCAATACTTATATTGTTTCTAAGGTCCCATTTTTGTGTCACAAGTCACTGCTAGCTCTTTTTAACACTCAACATTTTGCAAATATACAATAGGCCATTCCTGAAGATGGAGAGAAGCTAGTCAGTATCATTAATCAGCAGAAGAGAATGAAGAGTAATGGCGCCCATACTCTAAGGTTCTATGGTTGGACAAAATATTTTCCCAAAACTTAGTGTATAACCATCTATTTTGCCTATGGATTCTATGAGTCAGAAACATGAACATGACACAGAAGGGAGCCATCCATTATTCTGCCATGTCTTGACCCCAAACTGGACTCGAATCTGCTGGCTGGTCATTAGAAGACTTCTATGAGCCCAGAGTTGGTGTTTGATGCTTAATCATGGCACTAAGAGGCACATGCTAAACTGGAGCTGTTAGCTAGAGATATCTACTTCTTCTACAATGGCTTCTATTTAGCCCGGTGGCAGAATCCACCATGATGAAGACTTAACAATCACCAGCCATTTCTGACTCATTTTACTTGCTAGAAAATAGTCATTACATTTGGCCTTCTTTAGGAAAACAAAGACCTGCACTCATTGAGTGGTGGACAGTCCTTGCCGCACTCTGTTAGAGAATGCAAATGGTGGGTGTTAATGCAGCTATCCTTGAAAAACAGATTCTCAACTTTATTTGAGAATTAGGTCAAGTACCAATCTCTCAGTTGCATGTAAGTCTTCTAGTCAAATCTATTTCCAGTTTCATTTCTTGGTAAAATTTCAGCCTCACTTGCTTCCTACTTTCACTGGTTGCTCTTTTTTCGATGTCATTTTCCATTAAGGCATGAAATAGTCAATTTTTTCTTTGATTTTACTGAACAAACACTCATCCAAGATGTTTATAGATCTTTAGAATGTTATTGGGGGTTGTGTGTATATGTGTGTGTGTTCACAGAGGATAGTGAGATATGGTAGAGTTAATAATTACATAACTATTAGAAAATAATTTAACATAGAAATATGAAAATTTTAAATATTTAAAACCATTATGGATGTTTTGCTCAACAGCGACTTCTGATTTTCAATGAACATTTATTTCCTCATTATTAAAATGTTTAACTTTGTAATAATGTGAATTGTGATAATTTCAGGCATGTATACAGTGCTCTTTACTCATATTCATCCATCCCCGTCTCATGGCTTCTTCACTATTGTCATCCTTATGAACAACCTCCTTATACTTTCTTGTCTTCACTTAAAAACAACCTAGATTCCCCATATAAGAGGAAATATGGTGGCTTGTCTTTCTTAGTCTGTATTATTTTGTTTAATACGATGGTCTCTAGGTCCATCCATTCTACTGAAAATGATAGCTTTATTCTTTGTAATAATTTTGCAGCTGCTCATTATTTATATCTGTGCCATCCCTTTCACCATCCTGTTCCCTACCCTCTATAGTCCACAGTGAGCACTACCATGCATTTAGATACACATAAATGTATCATATATAGATGTTGGAAAACATGCATTTGTCTATGTCTGACTTACTTCGTTTAACATAACATAATGTCCTCCAGTTCCTTTTATTTTGCTGAAAACAATAGCGTATCATTTGTTTTCATGGATGAATAACATTCTATCATATAAATACATTACATTTACTTTATCAGTTCATCTGTTGGTAGTCATCTAAGTTTATTCCTATATTTTCTTTGGGCTATCCACCAAAATAAAAAAGGTAGAGATGTCTCTTAGACTTATGGACATCCTTCCTTTACATAACAACCCAAAAGTGGCATAGTTTGCTAAAGAATCTCAAAACTCCTTATGCAATTTCAATGGCTCACACTTCTAAGACCAACTACTTGGAAGTCATTGATCACGAGGCTCTCAATTCAGGGCCAGCCCAGGCAAATAGTTACTGAGAGTTATATAAACACATAATCTGGTTATGGCAGCATGTACTTATAAACCTAGCTATTTGAAAAGCATACTTTTGATGGTCATGATCCAAATCTGACCCTGGGGAATAGCACATGAATCTTATCTGGAAACTGTAGTTAGGCTGGAGGCATGGCTTTACTGGTAGAGTACCTGACTAGTAAATATGATCCCTTGAGTTCAAACCTAGTCATATATAAAAGAAAAAGTCTTAGTCTGAAATTATCCCATTCGTTTATTTTTCCTTTGAAAATTCACTCACATATTGTCTATACTGATGCATTAAAGTGTTTTTCACATATATTCTTTTAGTAGTTTCATAGCCTTAGATCATAAAGTTGTGTATTTATGATTTACTTTGACTTTAATATATTATAAGAGGTAGAGAACAAATTTCACTTTTCTAAATATGAAGTTTTCCTAAAAGTATTTATTGAAGATAATTTCCTTTCTTTGATGTATGTTTTTGTAACTTTTGTCAAAAATCAATTGTTTGTGGGCACTCAATCATGTTCCCTTTCTTTATCTTTCTGTTTTTACTCCAATGGCATGGTGCTTTGATTAATAATTCTTTGTAGTATATTTGAGGTCAGATGCTATGTCATCAAGAACTTTTCACCATTCTATATGTACATCCACCACTGTCATGTGATTTTCTTCTATACTATCTTTTCTGCTCTTTGTCTCTTCTGTTCTTTCATATGTCATTTTTATATATCTTATGCCTAGAAATATTTAGAATATCACTGGGTTACAGGAAGCTTCTCATTTACCCTTGTATATACCAAAGCAAGAACCATATAATGATACCTGAGCTGAAGGACAGTTATTCCAGTACCATAATAAATCCTGTAAGTTTTCAAACACATCTGCTTTATCCAATCTAAAATGAGCAAGCAAATTTGGAATAGATTATTTTATGTTAAAATGCCATTTAACAAAGAGATACTAAATGTGGGATGGTTTAAGGAATAATTTTGATCTTTTTCTTTTTCTTTCTTCTCCTAGGTCTTGAGAACTTTTCTCCTAAAATGTGTTAATTCAGGATGATAATTTAGATGTGGAAAATTTATTCCTGTGCATATGAAGTGTAACCTAACTGTTTTAAGTGTAAATAGGATATACCAGGTCTAGATAGAGTGTTTTCAAAAGGATGTACTCATGCTGGGAGCTGGTGACACACCTGTAAACCTAGCAATTCAGAAAATTGAGGTCTTCCAGCCCAGGAAGGAAGATGAGACACGTATTTCCAATTAGTCACTAAACTACCTGGAGGCAGAGCTGTGACTCAAGTGTTAGAGTGCTGGTCTTGAACAAAAAAGTCTCAGGGGCCCTTCCCAGGCTCTGAGTTCAAGCCCTAGGAGTGGAACACACACACACACACACACACACGCACACGCACGATGGAGATATACTCTGAAGTACTGTATACCATTCAAAATGCTCTCATTTCATTATAGTAGAATAAGAAGAAATTAACAATTTTTAATTTTTAATTACTTGATTGGGTGTTGGATTTACAGTTTAGGCTTTAATAAAACTGTGAAGTTGAATTGCACCCGAAAGCTTGTACAGATGATATCCAAAACAAAATATCTGACATGTCAATATACTAGAAAAATGATCGACTTGTTTTAAGGCAATCTATTTGATAGTAAAGGCTCCTATGCTGGAATAATATTGAACAAGAAAATACACACCTTGCCTTTCTTCTCACTGGGGAGAAAATGCTTAGTGTAATAAAAAACAGTCTGAAGAAATTTTGAATATTTGTAGATGACAAAATTGTGTTCAAGTAGACTGTACTAATCATGGGTGGATTTTGAGAAGAATCCAATGAAAAAATGTCAGTGAAGTGATGTTTTGTGTAGCAACTAGGAGAACATAAATTAGGGTTCCTGGTCCTTTTGAGGCCATGGAAGGTTTACTGTGATGTTAAGGAAGTTGATGATTCCCTGATCTCATTTGCCTTAGCTTCTAAGAGAAAGATTTATTAATTTCTGAGGGTATTTCAAGGGTGGAGAAGTGAGGGTATATACTGGAACCACATTTTCACATGGGCTGTTGTTACTAATTTGCCTAAAAAGTATCAAGTTTCCACCTACCTACTGTGCTTTTTATTTTCATTTAAAGTAACAACCCACTTTTACAGATGTTTGCATCTAGAATTTTATACTGTTTCTTCAAAATGTCCACGGGTATATAAAATCAAGCCACACAATGTCAGGGAGGAGGCATATTTGGAAGGTAGTCAATGAATTTGCAGAGAGAGGCTAATTCAGTGCAGGTCCACGTGATCCCAGAGGCACTTGATTGCAGCTGTTAGCAGCAGAACTCAGAACAAAACTTAAATCTCTTCATTTCCAGTGGTGCAATCTTTATAATGCACATCAAAGTTTGTATAGGAATCACCTTCAAGGGCTCTTAATTCCATTTAACCAAGACATCTTGACCTGATATGATCAAATGTGCCTGGGAAGTATGTCACTGATAAGGGAAATTCTTCCAATCTGCTGTGCAAATGGCTCTGGCATTGCCCACCTTTCATCTGCAGATATTATAGTTTCTTAATTACTACCTAGCAGAAATGCCTAGTGTTTAGAAATTGGAATGAGTTCATATAAGCACTTACATTATCAGAAAACACAAATAGCTGGTTTATTCACGGTAGCATTACTGCATTCCTAATATAGTTTTTATTGATGGGCACTTGAGCTGTATCAATCCACTTAAAATTCAGAGTGGTTCTTTTGTGCATGGCTTTATGGTGAGAGCAGTATAATTTAATTTAATATAATCTTTTTAGAAACAATGATGTTTGTTTCATAAATGAATATTTTATATGTTGTGTTTAATTAAAATAAAACTATGCTGCTGATCTAGAAAACACAAAACAGACTTGAGTTGATATTTATGAAGTGCAGCAATATTGGCAAGGCACGACTTATCTTGTTTATGAGACATGCCTGCTATTACTTGTACAGATTGCAGTCATTTTATTGCTGAGCTTAACATGCTTTACAACTCAGCAAATGCAATGAAACTGTCAGGAGGAAAATAAGCCTATAAAATTTTTTTTAATAAAAAGAAGGTGGCACTCACAGATCAAAATGTACTGTTTGCTGGAGCATTGGAAGTTTTTGAACTGTTATATCTATCTAGGCAGTAGATTTTCTGGATAGATCTCTAAATGAGAGGGAGGAAGCTGAGATAAGATAGCAGGCTATTTTTAGTGCCTCTGTATTGAGTATCACTCCTGGGAGATATTCTTGCTTTACCTTTTACTTTGTTGCTAGGTTGGATCATCCCAGGTAGACACGGGAATGTTTCTGACAGAGAAACTATTGGGAAATGAAAAAGTGGAATTTATATGCCAAAGCAAAAGGAGTGTGTAGGAAACTTCCCATTTTCTTATTGCATTGTGTGTAAATTAAGTTTTTATTTGACTCCCAGTTTTGCATATTTTTACTGGAAGCAAGGAAGTGTCATAAGGGTGTCTGGAGGTTGATAGTCAAGAAGAGACTGGCACTTCATCTACTCTCATCTACAGATGCATTTCATGGGATTCTGATTCCTTCACATGCCATCTCAGTAAATACAAAGAAGCCTCATACTGAACTGAGGCATAGTGCAGAATTTCTAATCTGTCCAACTGTTCAGTGTTCAACAAATCCCTTGCTTGCTGTGGGCTTCCTTTGTGACACAGTCACAGCAATGGCAGCAGGGGCCCAGTGATGCCTTCTCTATACTATCAGAGGATATGATTTGTGTGGGACACCTGAGTGCCTGCATGGCAGGGCCTGCCTACTGTGACAGGCCTCATTGTTCCACCTCCCATCGTTTGGTTAACACAGCTGGAATTCATTGTCCTAGATTCTGGAGCTGTGTTGAACTGCTTGATCAGGTCAGAATCTTCAATATGGGAGGGGGATTGCCTCTCTTAATTCTAGCTGCCCTTACCTTCCTATATTGTCTTCCAAACTTATTCAGTGTTAAGTACAAGCCTATATCCTAACCCAGCTGGATGGCTTTGTGGGACTGTGTTGTAATAATAGTTATTTCCTAGACCTTGATATCAATTTCACTGTCATGTTTCTTAGGCATTTTTCTTCATTTATTTCTATCTCCCTGTTGACTGTCATACAGTATTTATTATATATATATGTGTGTGTGTATATATGTGTATATATGTATATATATATACATTCACACATTTATTTATTTATTTATTTACTTACTTACTTAATTTATTGCCAGTCTTGCGGCTTTAAGTCAATGCCTAGGCATTCTCCCCAAGCTTCTTTGTGCTCAACCCTAGCACTCTACCACTTGAACCACAGCACCACTTATGGTTTCTTCTGAGTAGTTTATTGGAGATAAGAGTCTCACAGAATTTTCTGGCCAGGCTGGCTTGGAACTACAATCCATAGATCTCAGCTTCCTGAGTAGCTAGGACCATAGATGTGAGACACGGGCACCCAATTTATTAGTGATATTCTAAGCAATGCTAAACTTGGAATTGTATAATCCCCATATTAACCATGACATGATAAAACACCATCTTTAAGGGCCAGTTTTATGAAGAGTCTTTTCCATAGATTTATAACCAATATTTAGCTTACCTCTTAACTAAAAGTTTGATATTTGAGAGCCCAGTGTTTTCATTAAATGGCCCAAGTTGAAATATGTTCTCTTAAAAAGGGAAAGAAGTCCCTGAGATACAATTTTAGTTATTTTGTTAAGAGAAAACACATGTACTTAGTACAAGGTTCAAAATTTCCAAATTAGGGGTTAGTAGTTTTCCTGTTGGTTTTTCTGAGTGAGACATGCTCACCCCTTCTTAGTTAATCCTGTAGATACAGCCACCTTTCTGAGCTAGTGTATTCCTTTGCATAAGCATAGTACATAGGATGACTTCATGCCTATTTATGTGTGTGTTATGCCTATAGATCACATACATACACACATATTTTACCCAAACACAGGCATAGGACTAAACTGTTTTATAATTTTCTTTATTTAATATTACACTTTAAATACTTTGTTTCATACATAAATTCTATCTCATTCATAATGCTCATGTGATTTGCCATTGAGGGATTCATCTATTGATACGATATTCAGTGTTTGCAGAATTGTAAAGGGCAAACAACATTACAACAAATATTTCCCCTTTGAATATGCTGGTAGAGATGTATTAATAGGATAACTATGTGAAATACTGGCTCAATGGCTCTATGTCCTAGTAATTTTGATGGGTTATCGCTAATTTCCATCAAGTAAGCTACACTATACTATTTCAACCATAAAATTATGTGGATATCATTATAGCCTGAGGAGCACAGCAGAAAACAAACAGACAAATAGGTAATGAATAAATGAACCACTGATAAATTTGGACAGCACAGAAAAGTCCCAAAGCATCCTGTGGTATTCCCAGACCAGTGATGGGGTGACCACTACTGTACCTATTTAGTTCTTTCTGGGACCAGAAACAGAGACTGAGATATGTGATCAGGAGGAGCTTAAAGGAATTGTAGTTACTGATTAAAGACACAGCCAGCCCCAAGGAAATCATCAGAAAGGAAGTCTGGACAGGGAACTCTTAGACGACTTTCCTGCTTCTCATGATTTACTGTTTCTTTCTGTTGTTCAAACTTGTCAGATAGACAGAGATAAATCAAACACTTGATAGAATCTATACATGGTGTAGAGACGGGTGGACAAGCATTGGTAGATATGTAAAGAGATGATTTCCAGCTTAGGTACCCCTTCCTTATATACTTACCAACACACTGATCCCACCATTTTTATCCCATGTATCTGAAAGGTGAGATATAGGGAATGGAATTATCTTAGTGTGATTAGGCAAGGAATACTATTATATAATAGCTGATCATACTTTTTTTGTTTTCTGTGTAGAATTTATTTCAATTCTTTATTTTATTTGCCAGTCCAGGCTTGGGCTCAGGTCCTGGGCACTGTCCTTGGGTTTTCTCAAGGATAGAGCTCTACCACTTGAATCACAGCACCGCTTCCAGCTTTTTTCTATTTATATGATACCAAGGAATTGAACCCAAGCCTCTTTCATACTAGGCAAGCACTTTACTTCTAGTCCAAATTCCAGGGTGATATTTCTAACCTTTTGTGTTATATTATATATATGTCATATTTTTGCTTTTTCTACTCGAGTTATTTTAGCTTTCAGAAACAATGCAAAACCAGAATTCCTATATAGATTCTATCATATTTGCAAAAGGTTAGAACTTTAATTATCTGGATCTCTGTCTCTCTGTCTCTCTGTCTCTCTCTCTCCCACCTCATTCGCCTCTTTTTCTCTCTCTGTCTCCATATGATTTATATGGTCATCAATAGACTACTCAAATATATATACAAATACACTCAAACATAACCATGTCTGTATATATTTAATCATTTGGTAATGAGATGCAAATATAATACAATATTTTCTAAAAATAAAGTCATTTTCTACTTAATCACAATGCAAAATTTCAGTATTTACATTATTCTGTCATTATCTAATCTCAGACTCCACAACTTTCCTATTATCTTCTTTCCTTCCTCCCTACCTTTCTTTTATTTTTTCTTTCTTGGTTTTTATTTTCTTGTAGGGAAGAGTAAGGTGTGTGTGTGTGTGTGTCTGTGTGTCTGTGTGTGTGTGTGTGTGTGTCACAGTGTCTTACTATTAGCACAGACTGGCTAATGTTGCCATTCTACGTGTAAACTTACCTGCCTAGTTAATTGTAATTTATATTTAGTTTTCCTTCTCTATGATTGTGTTCTCCAGATAAAGAGAATCAATAGAATATATGTATAAAAATACATATTGAAAGTGTTGGCTTATGTGATTAAGAGGGCTAAGTGTTCTTATGATCTGCTGTTTATAGTTGGGGATCAGTGGAAGACAGATCAGAGGTCTGAAAGTCAGACCACACTAGTTAGATTCTCGACAAGATTGGAAGGCCTGACAACCAGGAACACTAGAGGAAGAAGTTTAATGATTAAGTTGAAGCAGGCTAAAATAGCAACTGAAAATATAGCCTTCCTTTTTATTATTCTATTTCAGACTTCGTTAATGATGTCAAACATCTCCCTCCAACCTTAGGAGTGCTATCTGTACCACAAATTTTACCTACCCAAATGCTACCTTTCCTGGAAGCACCATCACAAATCTTCACACAAACAATATTTAATCAAATATCTAGATATTTAGTGCTCCGGTCAAGTTGACAGTTAAAATTAGCCATCACAATGAAATCAGCAGTAAAATCTTCCTTAATCTGGGCTTATTTGATATTTTCTCATGATATATATTTATTTTTGTCAAACTTACCTGAGATATGATTCTGTATTTGGATTGTACAATGACAAATATTTCATTATTGAAAGTGTTGTCCCATTGCTAGTTTTATCATTTGCAGAACTCAGTTTCTACTAGGTTTCACTATACATATAATTAATAAGGATTTATAGCCATTAATTAAAAGATAAGTATCTTGCAAGAGGTCATCCTTCCTCTTTCCCTTTCTCTCTTCCTTCCCCCTCCCTCTTTTCTACTTTCTTCCTTTCTTTTATTTATTTTTATTTTTTGCCAGTCCTAGCTCTTGAACTCATGGCCTAAGCACTGGCTTTCTCAAGGCTAGAGCTCTACCACTTCAGCAACAACACCAGTTCCAGCTTTTTCTGTGTATGTGGTACCAAATAATTGAACCCAGTTGCATGCTAGGCAAGCACCTTAACACTAGGCCAAACCCCTGGCCCTTCCTTTCTTTCTTTACATAGATGTATCAACTACAATTTGGATAGAAAAGCAAGTTCACTGTTCTGACCTACATATAATGAGATTTCACCTAATGTGATAGAAGCTGGCTATATGTTCTGTTTCAGAATCTGGACTCTGAATCCTTGATACAGACCATTAGGTAAGACCAATGAGCACACAGAGAAGGAAGCAAAGATATGCTAGAGTCTGTGAGGACAAACTAGGATTCAATTGCTCCTTCATCCCCCAGTCTCCAATGTACAGTTTAGAGTATATGGCAGGTTAAGCCACTGTAGATTATTACAGGGCAAAACCTGCCCCCTCAAGCACCACAGAGGATAAGTCAAAAGACATAGTAAGAGTAGATGTTCACCTAAAAGTGTGAGTGGCTTGGATACCATTGTGGCCATTCACTGTTTTTCTGAGCAGAAAGGGATATTGATGCCTTCCAAATATCGTGCAATGCATAATTTCTGGCTCATATTAACTGAGAAATATAGAAAATTAAAGAATGGAGGTATACTTATTGCAGATGATATGATCCTATATTTAAAGAACCCTAGAGAATGTACTCCCAACCTGCGGGAGCTGATTAAAAACGAACAAATTTGCAAGATGCATGAAGCAATCCACAAAATATCAGTAGCTTTTCTATATGCCAACAATGTGACAATTAAAAATAAAATCAGGAAAAGACTTCCATTTACAATAGTCTGAAAAATACTTAGGAATCAACCTAATCAAAGATGAGAAGGACCTCAATAACAAAAATTATTATTGATATTTGTTTTTTTGTCAGTGGTGGGGCTTGAACTCACAGTCTGGCCATTGTCCTGAGCTCTTTTGTTCAAGGCTATCCTTGTGTTTCATTGAGCCATAGCTCCATTTCCAGTTTTTGAGTGTTTAATTGGAGTAAGAATCTTATGGGGATTATTATTATTATTATTATTATTATTATTATTATTATTATTGTAGTAGTAGTAGTGGTGGTAGTAGTAGTTTGGACTGGCTTCAAACTGCAATTCTCAGATCTTAGCCTCCTGAGTGGATAGGATTACAGGTATAAGGCACCCAGCTAAAACATTAAATGATTTTGAAAAAGGAAATAAAAGATGACAAAAGGAATTATAATGATGTCTTCACGTATTTGCAGAAAATACTTTTGGTCTGGGAGTGTGCCTCATACTAGAATACTTACCAAGAATGAACTAAGTCCTGAGTTGGACTTGGTACCACACACACAGAAAAATCCTGAAGTGGTGCTGCGGCTCAAATGGGTAGAGTGCTAGCCTTGAAAAAGCTCAAGGACAGTACCCAGGCCCTGAGTTCAAGCCCCAGGACTGGCAATAAACAAACAAACAAACAAACAAATAAATATTTGTTGGTCATTTGGGCTTGAACTCTGGCCCTACGTGCTGTTCCTGAGCTTTCAGCTCAAGGCTAGCACTCAACCACTTGAGCAATAGTGCCACTTGCTGTTTTCTGGTGGTTAATTGAGGATAAGTGTCTCGTGGAATTTAACACCTAGGCTGGCTTTGATCTGTGATCCTCAGATCTCAGCCTCCTGAGTAGCTAGGATTACAGGTATAAGCCACTGGCATCCAGCTAAGAAAATATTTCTACTGCAGTACTAATGATAAATGAGAAACAAATAATTATCAGTACTTTTTTCTTTTGGCCAATCATGAAGCTTGAACTCTGAGCCAGGGCACTGTTCCTGAGCTCCTTTTGCGCAAGGCTAGTTAGTGCTCTACCACTTGAGTCACAGTGACACTTAATGTTTTTTTTCTGTGATATAATTGGAGATAAGAGTCTCACAGACTTTCCTCCCTGGGATGGCTTTGAAATGCAGGCCTCAGATCTCAGCCTCTTGAGTAGCTAGGATCACAGGGGTGAAACACCTGTGCCTGCCTATTATCTTTAAGTGGTTGTTCAAAGCTGATTATTAATACATTGCATCTAAATCAATGTCATTTCTTTAATATTCTCAGCCACAGTCCCCTACCCAATATTTCCCCCACTCTTCTTTAATTTTTGTAGGATATACATTGAATTCCTGACTACATCTTTCCCCATTCTTGCTTCCACTTTCTCTTCATTTGTCTTCCCCTTCCCTCTTGATCCCACACCAACACTTTCAAGTATCTATTTCCTGATGCTTTTATTGTTGAACTTGGGCTTTGCTTTTTTAAGAAATTCCACTACTTGAGATCATCCTTGAATCTATAAAATTTTGTCTCTAGGCCTGACTTACATCACTCATCATATTTGTTTTTCAGGTCTTTCAATTCCTTCACAAATGGTACATTATCAATCTTTCTAACGTATTAGTAAGATTCCATTGGATGTATGTGTCACATTTTCTTGATCCATTCATCCATTGAGGGACATCTGGGATGACTCCATACCTTGGCTATGATGAATAGTGCCGCAATAAACATGGTTGTTCAGGTGGCTTTCCTGTATTCTGGTTTGTAATCTTTTGGATAAATGCCCATGAGTGGAATTGTTGCATCATAGGACAGTTCTATATTTATTGTTGAGGAACCTTTATACTGTTTCCAGAGTACTTGAACAAGTTTAGAATCCCATCAACAGTGTAGTAGACTTCCCTTTTGGCCACATCCCTACCAATATCTGTTATTGTTTGCTTTCTTGATTCTCAGTATAGTTTTACTTTTTTCAAAGTAGAGAATGCTTTTAATTTTAGATTTACTTTTCTCACTATTTATATATTTTAAATAGTTTAAATTTTATTGTAAAGATGATGCACAGAGGAGTAAATAAGTACATTTACTTTTATATGTTATTGTAGAGTTCATATACAGAGCGGTTATAGTACCAGTAGCTATGTTCAGAAGAGCACATAAAATACATAAAATAATCTATTAAAAAATAATCTATTAAATGAATTCCAAGAAAAGGAAACAAGAGATTTTTTTTTAGGTAACATTGATATCTGTTTTTTTTTCTTTTTCTATTTTTTTGTTTGTTCATTTGTATTTGGGAAGGGAAGACATGGCTCAAAAATTGTACGCATTATTTATTACCTGATTTTTGTAACAATAATCCTTCAGAATTTTAATTCAGTGTTGTTTTTATTTACATTTTCTTTATGGTTAGCAATATTGAACATTTCTTTATGTTTGTGTCTGTTGGATGTTTTTAATTCTTCAAAGATTTTTTTCATACATTAGTCCATTTATTAATTGGGTTGTTGAATTTTAAATGTTTAATTTTTAAGATCTTTGTGTATGCCAGATATTAGGCAATTTTCTGATGTGTATCAGGCAAAAGACTTCTATTATGTAGGTTGTCTTTTCGGTTTGCTAGCTATATCTTTTTCCTTGCAGAAACTTGCTAGTTGGATACAGTCCAATTTATCAAGTTTTTCTTTGATTTACTGTGCATCTGGGTTTTTATTCAAAAAAATATTTCCTGTGCCAAGCAATTTTGTTTATAAATTAGAATGTATTAAAGATAAAGAAAGGGAAATATTTGTTTGATTTTATTTTTAAATATTTTGCAACTATTCAGAATGGTTCTGACTTGTGACTCATACTTATGATTTAGACCTTACTTTTTCTGTAAGTTTCTTGGTTCACTATTAGTTTTTGATACTTATTCCATTTTGAATTCATTGATTCTTTTGCTAAGTAGCTCCTTTCAATGAAGATAGAATTCCACCTGTTTTGGGATTTTTTGGGAAATGATTGAAACTATTGAATCTGTTGATGCATTTGGAGAAACAGAAATACAAAAATACAAAATATTGGATATTTTATGTCCAAGTAGGTATGAAATACAATTATTTATTTTAACAATCTTATAAGGCACACATACACACTCAAAAAGGTTGTGTTTTGTATTGCAAAATTGGGGTCACAAGAAATAGAATGATATAATGTTTAAAAATAACTTGAGAACTAAAAATATAAATCACAAAAAGACAGATGTATAATGCCTGGTTTCTTTGAAGTTAGTCATTTTGTCTGTTTTATACCTTCCCTTGTATCCCACAGAGTGATTAACACTCTGGTCAAAATTGAAAGGCTCACTTCCTGCAGAGAACCAATACAAATGTCAGCATTAGCCAATTATTAACAAATCATTCAATTATATCCAGATATACGTGAGTGGTAGTGGTCTTCATCTCATTGATGTTATAAATGTAGTTGGTTTCTGGCATGGAAAGGAAGGAGAAATGAATTTCTGATGCTGTTTTTATCCTGTCCATCAGACATCTCCTGTCCCGTGCCTTGTACAGACACATTCTGTTCACCAGCTGCTGGTTTCGGCTTGTTCCTACCAGCATGCTTCCTTGGCCAATGAAACTGCTGTTTCTTCTGGACTCTGTTCTACTCCAAAGTACTCTCATTACACACAGATTAAAAATGTGTCTATACTTTCTTTTCCTGTTCCTGATTTTCCCCATAGAAAATGATCAGCAAAGAATACACCATTAATTTTAAACATTCCCAGTGCTTGTGATTTACACCCTGGATCTTCTTTGAGGGGAATTAATTGATATTTGGAAAGAGCACCATAGTTCGGAATTATAGTTGCTCCTTGGAAGACATCATACAAGCATCTAGAGATTTCAGCTTGTATAAATTTGAATATTGAGTTAAAGAGGTTTATTTTCAAACCTCTAAACAGTACATTGCAATTAATTATTGCAGCTATTATAATCACAGTCTCATTTACTGATAAGGAAAGGGAACAGGATAGCATGGAATGTCAAAATAAAATTTATGTTAACCATTACTTATTTATTTTTACCAGTCCTGGTGCTTGAACTCAGGGCCTGAGCACTGTCCTGGGGCTTTTACAAGGGTAGAACTCTATCTCTTGAGCCACAACACCACTTCTAGATTTTTATGTCTATTGTACTGAGGACTCAAACACACATCTTCGTATATGCTAGGCAAGCACTCTACCACTGTGCCACACTCCTGGCCCCAACCATAATTTTTTTTTTAAATGAAAGTAGCCATACAAATTTTTCCATTATTTTCTTGACTTGAGTTATTAAAACTCTATCCAATAAAAATCCACCTGTAATTTCTACCACCTTGATATGTTTTTGGTAGGCAAAGCATTTGCCAAATCTTGAGTGGATTTTAATTTACTTCCAGAAAGTGAGTTAAAGATACTCTTAGGGCTTTTTCTTTTATGTACTGTAATAGTTGGGTAGGTAAAAAGATGTCCCATCTAATCTTGCCTCTATTTGAAGGTTAAATCTCTATCTGCTTCTACCTTCTCACCTTAAATTCAATCAGTCTTTATTACTATTTTTTTCCCCACGAAGCTTGAACTCTGGGATTGGGCGCTGTCCCTGAGCTCTTCAGCACAAGGCTACCACCCTACCCTTGAGCCAAGCCCCACTTCCAGTTTTCTAGAGGTTAATTGGAGATAAGAATCTCATGGTCTTTTGTGCCCAAGCTGGCTTTAAACTGTGATCCTCAGATCTCAGCCTCCTGAATAGCAAGGATTACAGACGTGAGCCACCCCACCCAGCTTCTTTATTGCTTTTATGCTAGTTAACTTAGAAATTCAGTTCTGGTAGTGTCATTGAGTTGTTGAACAGATCCACTTGAGACATGACAGACGCATTTACACAGCTCATTAGTAGCAGATGAGCCACACCAAGAAGTCAGCTGCTTCCATAATCATCTTGTTGCTACTTCCTATTTAGGTCTTTGGTATCAGCTGGTTTCTCTAATTCCATCCCAAATCATCTCTTCCAGATTTTAATTGATTTCCTTCCAACTGGCTGCACAGCTCTTGGTTCTGGATCTCCAGTTGAACTTCCTGTTAATTTAGTATTGCCAAACCAGCTGTTGTCATTTTGATAATTTAATAGTCACCTCACTTAAGTGACTTAACATTTGAGATCTAGATTGGGTATTATTTTCATTTAAAATGTGTATTGATGATAGATTTGAAAAGTGTGCTTGCATAGTTCTTCTAATCTTATAAAGCATATATAGTATGTTTTATCGTATGAATTGCACTTACAACCTGTGCAGTACAAGGCAAATTCTGTCAGCTCATTTGTTTTCAGGGAGAATGATAGGAGATTATCATCTTGAACATGGGCAGTTAAAGAAGAAATCATAAAGCATAGTTTGTCAAACACGAGGTTAAAAAATTAAAATGAATAGGGACAGGTAATATATGGGTGGGTCAGGCGTGATGCAGAGAAAGAGCCTTGAAAAAAAACCATGTCAACTATGGCTATTCAAGTTCACAGTGAGTCTAACTGAAGAACTAGGAAGAAATTTGGAGACCAAAATACCCATGTAAAAGAAGAGCTATGGAATCTGTAGAATTTTGACCCACAAATGTCTACCTTACTTTGTTTTTTCTTTTGCATTTTATATTGCCTCAAAGGTAGGAGTTGTTCAAGGTCCACTGCTGTGTTCAGTGGTCAAGAGAAAACAGTCTTTTTGTAATTTGATATTTATCCAAAGACATTTAGAGCTCTTGGGTGATTGGTCAGGAGGGCAAGATGAATAGACATATTAAAAAGGCATAATTGAGTATCCTAATCAAATGTATGATAGGTGACAAAGACCTTCCTATATAGCATTGCAGTCTATAAAAATCTGTAGACATTATCTCATGTCATTAAAAAAAAATCTGTCATGGGGTTTGAACTCAAGGCCTGGATGCTGCACTTCAGCAATAACTATTAATTTCTTTGGTTAATGCAGTTATACTAATACAAAGTTGGACTCAGATGTGCCAACTCAAAATCACAACACCCACACTGTTAGGGGTACTGAAGAAATATTGATCGATCTTCATAGGCCAGGGAAACTAGTATTCAGGGTCATTGTGTCTGACTTCTTTGATCATGATGCATTTTTATCTGTACCATCTCTCATTCCAGATTGGTGATACTTACTCACATACTACTTGCTTTTATACTCTAACCAATCACTACTCAGAAGTGATGACTCTCCTTTTTTGGCTCCTATAACATACCTTCATTCTGTCTTCCACAGCAATCACCTTATCTTGTTGTGTGTAATTGTGTTTGTATAATATTGCCATCCACATATTCTTGACCTTATCTTGTTGTGTGTAATTGTGTTTGTATAATATTGCCATCCACATAAAATCTAGACTTAGTGACACTCCTATCTTCATGAATGTACACCAGATATGCTCAATAAATATTTATGTCAGAAATTTTCAGCTGTTTTTGAGTCTACTGGAATTGAATTTGTGATTTAAAATACCAAATGGCACCTAAGCCTGTGATCCTAGTTATACAGAATGCTGAGATTTGAGATCATGTTTCAAAGCAAATGTGGCCCTGAAAGTATGGGGTTAGCTAATTAACTAACAGAATATTTGAAGTGGCACTGTGGCTCAAAGTGGTAAAACACTAACACTGAACTAGAAGAGCTCCCAGACCCAGAGTTGAAGCCCCATAACCAACCCCCTCCAATGAAAACCTCACAAAAAAACAAAAACTAAAAGGCATTAAATGAAACATTAAAAATTCATTCACCACCGGGCCGGGAGTTTGGCCTAGTGGTAGAATGCTTGCCTAGCATGCATGAAGACCCGGTTCAACTCCTCGGTACCACATATGTAGAAAAAAGCCGGGAATGATACTAAGGCTCAAGTGGTAGAGCTCTAGCCTTGAGAAAGTCCAAGGACAGTGCTCAGGCCCTGAGCTCAAGCCCAGGACTGGCACAAAAAAAAATTCATTCACCAAAACAAAGTTATAGATATACACATTAAAAGTCAACCCTTTTATTTCTATACTTCAGAGATGTGTTTTATTGTTGTTCATACTTTAATAAACTTATATTAGCTCATGCAGACTTCACAAACACACCTGTGAATATTTATTTGAATTAAAATTTCATTTTATTTAGTATTATTCTAACTTCCTTTAGCTTGGCAAGGGAGACGAGTTCAATAAAAATTTGTATTAAAATTCAGAGAGAAGCATACAAGTGATGGAAGAGAGATTCTGAGATATATTCATTATCTAAGGAAATCATAGGGAAAGGCAGCATTAACAATGCAGGAGAATCATCTTTCTTCAGAAGCATGGACCTAGTCCTTTTGTCTATCCAAGCTGTGCCAGAAGGACAAATGGTTATGATCAAGTTGGCCAACACACACACAGCAGATATCACCAACCAGATCATCAGCTCCACGTTAAGTCTTAGGAATCATCTGAATTCCTTACATACGAATGCAGCAGAAGTTTCTGCATATTTTCTGGTGGTGTAAAGAATTTAGTAGTTCTTAAACCATGATGGATGGCCAGTTTCATGAAGAGACTGCTAGAAATGTAAATTCTATCTATGTATCTATGTATCTATCTAAGTATCTATCTAAGTATGTATGTATGTATGTATGTATGTATGTATGTATGTATGTACGTACGTATGTATGTATACATGTATGAATGAATGAATGTATGTATGTATGTATCTACCTATCTATCTATGTACGTATGTATGTATACATGTATGTATCTACCTATGTATGTATGTATGTATGTATATATGTATGTATGTATGTATGTATCTGTCTCTCTATCTATCTATCTATCTATCTATTTATCTATCTATCTATCTATCTATCTGATTGAGATCTCTGTGGTGCTAAAGCTTACTTAGAATCGATCTTTAGGTATAAAGTTTCTGCTACAGTGCTAAAACTGGTATCTCAGTGAGAGCTCAGAAAGACTCACCTTGAACCGCTGCCATCTTCTGTCAATCTCCTCTATTTACCTACCTGTCTGTCTGTCTATCTATCTATCTATCTATCTATCTATCTATCTACCTATCTATCTATCATCTATCTAATCTATCTTTAGGTAGTAGTACAAAAGAGTTGACATTCGACAAAGTAGTACAGGAGTACAACAGACCTTGATCAGTATTATCTCCTTCAAAATTCTCAAACACCCCTCTCAACTTCACCCCTTCCCTTACTTTTCTTAATTTTGCAGAACATAATTAAATTGTTGAATGTATTTTTTTCTCACCTTTCTTCTATTCACTCATCTACCACCCCAGTCCTTTTTCCCTCACCCTTACCCTTTGAAGTACCTACTTCCTGGTGTTGATTTTGTTGAACTCTGGTTTTGCCATTCTAAGGAATTATACATTGAGAGTCTCTCCTGAATCAACAATCTTTTCATTTAATACATTTATGTACACTTGTATACCACCCCTTATTTTTACTTCCAAAATTTTTTTCATATATTTTTTATTGTAATTAATAGAAGGGTTACATGATATTTGCCAGATAGAAGGTGCATTAATTCCCATACATTGATGCCCTTTCACATGTCTTGGTCCCCATTTCCCTATAAATCTACCTTTCACATAAAAATGTAAACATGGATCTCTTTTCCCAAATCTTTTTCTGCAAAATCATTCTTTCTAACAAATGAGTAAAATTCTATTGTGTGCATATAACACATTTTCTTGATCCATTTGTCCATTGAGAGGTATCAGGGTTGATTCTATACCTTGGCAATGGTGAATAGTGCATTAATTAACATGGTTCTTCTTGTGGCATTCCTGTATTCTTGTTTCTAATCTTTTGGATAATGCCCAGGAGTAAAATTGCTGGATCATAGGATAGCCCTATGTTTTATTTGTTGAAGAATCTCCATTCTGTCTTGTAGAGTTGTTGAACAAGTTTACATTTCCAGCAACAGTGTAATAGAGCTCCCTTTTGGCTGTATCCTTACCAGCATCTATTGTTTGCTTTTTTCATAATGAAATAACTGAAGTAAGATGAAATCTCAATGTTGTTTTGATTTTCATTTCCTTTATAGCCAGAGAGATTGAAGAAATGTAAATCCTTAAGTGTGACTAGTAACAAATATATTGAATCACTGAGTAAGGGACCTTGTAATTAGTGATCAAATAAGTATGTCTTCAATGGTGAATCCATTCTCTATACCTAAAAATTACTTAATTTAAAAACATTAGAATGGAAGTTTGATGAAAGGAGACAAGAGTTTTGTTGGAAATTAATAGAAAAAGCTTTAAAGAAATGAGCTATATTGGTTTATTCCAAGATGTAAACCATATCACTTAACACTTTCAGATACTTTAATGATGCAAATACCAAAAGTATTCTGAATATTTGCTGGATCAGGGCTGTGATCCTAGCTTCTCAGGCAGCTGAGATCTGAGGATCACAGTTTGAAGCCAAATCAGGCAGGAAAGCCCACTGGACTTTTATGTCCAAATAACTACCAGAAAACTGGAAAAGGCTTGACCCCTATATAATTAAAGTGGAATTTGGACCAGAACTTCCATGGAAGTATCACACGAGTATGTATAAAATGCATTTTTTCCTGTTGAATTCTTAAGATTAGATCTGTCCACTCATTGCACATGACATATCTCAGGTATCAGAGAAACAACTGATATGGGGCAAACACTTGTCTCTGTCGTTGTTGGAGAAAATAACAACAACAAAAATTATTGGAAATGTTTTTAAATTTTAGCTTGATGGGTTGTCAGACATGCATAAGTTCAATTTTTTGCGTGTGAGCATCAGAAAATAATTTAAATTGAAATACCCTACCCTCTCGTACCTTTCTGACAGCTCCTCAGTCATTCTCAGTGGCCTAAAGTTTCTGTACATACAATCATCTTGCTAATGACTGTAATTCATCACAGGAGGTGTTTAGTTTCAAAAATGAAATATGACTACATATTTTGGAGATTGATAGTAAGAGCTTGTTTATTGATTGTCCTCCTATGTTAAAAATAAAACAGAAGTACTGCAGACAAAAATGAATTTTTCAAAGTCTGTCATAATACCTAAAGTTCTTGATATAGAAAATCTCTTAAAATTAAATCCTACCTAGAACTTTATTAAAAAGTATGGAAACCAACTTTTGGCTTTAAGTATACATCTTTTCCCCTCCAGCTTTAGAAGACTTAAATATACATATGTCAACTATAAATAAACTACAGGAATTATATACATATATATGTAACTATAACTATACACACACATATATATTATATACATATATATGTAACTATAACTATACACACACACATATATATATATATATGTGGATAGTTCACTTACAAGATTTTTTAGGAGAATATCATTAGTATTTTGTACAGCACTTTAAAAACCATATTAACCATGTAATATGTCAGGGAAAGCAATGACCAAAATAATTTTCCAAGCCATGTTTCCTACCTTCTCAACAGAAAAAACAAAATTTGTTTGTATGTCAATATTAACAACACTTAAGCAATTTTTTGGCTTCCATTTGTCAAAAGTTAGATTTCTTTTTTTAAGTTATTTTTTTATTTTAATGTATAGAGGAGTTAGAATTATATTCGCCAGATAGAAGGTGCATTACTTCACATACATCTATACCCCTTCTTATATTTTTGTCTCCATTTCCCTCTCACACCCCTCCCTTCATTTTCCCCCTCCTATTTCAAATAAACAAATAAACATATATGTAATATATCAGGTAGCAAAGTCAGATACTGTAACAGTATGAGATTAACCAAAGGGCAACACAAGAGAAGAGAAAAAAAAAACAGTACATTAACAATAGTCACTCATAATTAAGCTCTTGTTTCCCTGTCTTAGAGGTCCATTAATTTAGTGTCATCCTATATGACCATATGTATCTGGGGTTTTGAGCTATTGTAATCTTCTGGTAGGAGAGTCCTATTGTAATCTTCTGTTGTACCAATTATGACAAATGAGGGAACTCATTGAGCCTATGTTTCTTTGAGTCTGGCTTACTTCACTTAATATGACTTTTTCCAAATCTTTCCATTTCCTTACAAAGGGGGTGATGTCGTTCTTTCTGATGGCAGCCTAGAATTCCATTGTGTGTAAATACCACATCTTTTTGATCCAATTATTTACTGAGGGGATCTGGGTTGGTTACATATAAAAGTTAACTTTCTTTACTTGGTACAGTAAGATCATTTTAACAATCTTGGGTTAGTGAGAAATGCAAACAAGAGAGGTTGAGTATAAGGATATGCAGAGAAATCGAAATCTCAAGTTAATCTAAACAAATTTAAATTTTGTTTTTCTTCTAAATCTCTTGAGAATTTTATATTTACCAAATAAGAGCAGCTTCCTCATCAGTGACTTTTCTTTCCCATAAGCACTGAAAATCATCTAGTCTTAGAGAATTTTCCAGGAAATTTAAGGAATTGTCAGTCAGATTGTTAGCTTACTGATTAATTGTATCTGGTTCATTAAAAAAATGTTTGTTCACCTTTAATTTGCCAAACAAAATTCAAAAAATATATTGTGAGAAAATGCTGCAGGCTTTTCAGTGTGGTTTTCCACTGGCTGGATATTAGAGCAGGACCAAATGTTTATTAATTCTCCCTGCCACACAGCTAATAGAACTGTTCTTTTAATTCAACAAACAGAAGCCTGTGTTCTTTGGATGATTATTTTATTTCCCATGGTGTCTGCATGCTGTTGGCTGACAATCACAATAGTTATGTATCTATTTGGCTCTAAATGCCTCTACTGAAAAGAAAAGAGAGAACACCATCCTTTCAATTGTTTTTCCATAGTTCTGTAGATAAATACTCAAAATTTATGAGAAAGTTTTTAGACATCTTTTTTCCCATCCCTGAACTCTTTATTTTTGGTTTGCATAAGATTGGTAAAAACAGAAGGTAAAGACAAATTAATTGATGTATACATGCTAACAGTCTAAGAGATCTCATTGCATTTGAAGTCTCTCCTTTATCACTTCTCATTGTTTATTCAGTGTATTCCTTTACACAGACAAGCCTTTGATTCATTTTCTCCCTGAAATTTAATTTTAATTTTTCCTTGATGTACGTATTTATTGTGTGTGTGTGTGTGTGTGTGTGTGTGTGTGTGTGTGTGTGTGTATGTGCATGAACGTATGTGTGTTTGTGTGTAATATGTATGTGGTATGTATACATCAGTAGTAAGGATTGACTCATGGCCTTGTGCTCTCTCTTGGCTTTTTTACTCATGGCTAGTGCTCTACTACTTGACCCATGGCCTCAGTATGTGCTTTTGACTAGTTAGCTACAAGTAAGATTCTAACAGATTTATCTGCTTGGTCTAGCTTCCAACCTATGCCCTCAGAATCTCTTGATTGGATAAGAAGATAGGTGTGAGCTGCTAGTGTCAGCAATGAGCCTGCTCTTACCAAACCATTGTTATTTTAGAAATACTTCAATATACCTACACTCAAGCTTCTTGACTTTAAAATTTCCTGACTGCCTTTTGATCTATTTTTGTCTCTATTTTGTCTCTATTTCAAACTCTTAGTTTTCATTTAATGTTTCCTATAAAAATTGATCTCTGGTTTAGATGAATGCCCCCCAAAGGCCCATATGTTAAAGTCTTAGTGTTCTATAGGGGTGATACCATAAGATACAATAGACCTATAAAGAATGAATGACATGGAAAAGGGCTTTATTTTGGGCATAGGACCAAATTATTTCAGTCTCTCTATGGCGTATGAGGTGAGCAGTCATTCTGACTTACAATGGGATTCCCATTCTTCAAGTTGAGATTCTAATCACTAAGGGAAACACATCTTTTGTGTTTATGAGCACATTGTGCCAGGTAGCTCAATGTAGTAAGTGAAGCTGAGAAATAGAACACTTCTGCTACAAACCAAGACATTCAGTTATTAAGCCAGTTAGATGAACTAAAACAGGAATCAGAATACAAACTTGGAATACTCTCTCTTACAGAGCTTGAGTTTGGTATTCTTTTTCTTGTTTTCTCAGAAGCCTGTGTTCTCAGAAATGAAAGTGTTCAGTAAGTCAACTTTGGAAAAGAGAAAGTGTTCCATCAAATGCAATTGTGTTTGAATGTCAGGATTTGTTATGTTTGTAGAAAACTTGACTAAAGAGTATGATAGAGATAAAAAGAGGTAGTAAGGCTCTTGTAAAAGTATTTGTTACAGGAACAAATGAGGGACCTAAGGAATGAATGAACTTATATCTTTTGGCAATGAGCTACTACCTGGACATTTCTTGAAACAATTACAATTCATATAAGAGTTACAACAAGAGTTTTCAGATTGTGTCTCCATGTTAAATTGAAACCCTTTTGTAAAACTATTTAAAGATAAAAAATAGCACAAGCAACCCCCCCCACTGACACACAGAAACCAAACAAAGAAACAAACAAAACATTGGTCCCTGAAAAGGTAGGAATTAAAAATAGGATTCAAGAGAGGTAAGTCTGGATGGTAGAGGAAGGAAAGATAAAATGGTAGATGTGCTCCAAAAATAACTCTGTGATCAAGAAATAGAAGTGCACTTATAACAAGAAGGGAACTAAATTCATATGACTGTAGTTATAGTTTAACCACTATGTCAAATATGGTTTCCGTATCTTTGTCCATTAATTTTCAAAAGGTAGAATACAGAAATTATAATAAACTGGTAATAAAGTACACTGAAAATGGAGACATACGGAACACATCATTGTAAGTTATCCTATATCTATTGAGGCTAAAAGCTCCTAAAAAAGCAATTTCAATACATTGCTCCAATGATTTCCTCTTCCCATCTCCTCCTCTCCCTCTGTTTTCCTTCCTTCCCTTTTCTTCCACTCATCATTTCATTTACTTGATGCCTTACAATAGACTCATGGACATACACCATTTTGATTGTTAAGTATGTAGATTTATATTGTAAATATTTTTTCTTTTCTTTGAATTTTATTTTATTGTCAAGGTGATCTATAGAGGGGTTAAAGTTACATTCTTCAGGTATACTGATCATCTTCAGGTACATTGAACACTGATATCCCTTCCCATGCTTGTGCCCACTTTCCCTTCCCTCATCCCCCCAAATCATATTGTTTTCCCCCTTCTCTATTTCAAGTAAAAATGTATACAATATACCAAAGTCAGACACAGTAACAACAGGAAATAAAACATAAGGGGAAAAACAGACAAGAAATAACTTCACATAGTACAATAAAAAACAACAACCACAAAGGTAAACCTCTTGGTTCTATATCCTGGAGTCCATTTTTCTTAGCCTCATCCTATATGGTCATGTGCACATACTTTTTGAGATTTTGTGATCCTCTGTTAGAAAATATCCTAGACATATACTAATAATTTGAAATGGGTGAAACCATAGAGCCCATGTTTCTTTGGATCTGGCTTACTTTACTTAATTTTGTTTCCAAGTCTTTCCATTTCCTTACTAATGGGGCAATGTTAGTTTTTTCTAATGGCAGGATAGAATTCCACTGTGTATAAATACCACATTTTCTTGATCCGTTCATCTATTGAGGGTCATCTGAGTTGGTTCCATATCTTAGCTATAGTAAATCATACTGTGAGGAACATGCTGGTAGATTTAGTATGTCCTTGTTTATGGACAATTGGGTAAATGCCCAGGAATGGGTTATAGGGGAGCTCTATCAACAGAGCTTTTGAGGAACAGCCATACTGTTTTCCAGAGTGGTTGAACTAGTTTGCGCTCCCACTAACATTGTAGTAGAGATCCCTACTGGGCACATCCCAGCCAGCATCTTTTATTAGATTTCTTGATAATGGCCATTCTAAGTGGAGGTGGAATCTCAAAGTTGTTTTGAGTTGCAGTTCTTTTATGGCCAGAGATGTCGAGTATTTCTTCATATGTGTGTTGGTCATTCTTCCTCTTCAGAGAACTATCTAAGTCTTTAGCCTACTTTTTAATGAGATGATTGCTTCTTTGGGGATTTGTTTTTGAGAGATTCAATTTTCTGAGCTGTAGGTATATTTTAGCTATGAGTCCCTTGTCTGTTGTAAGATTAGTGAAGATTTCCCATTTTGTGCGCTTTCCATTCAACTTGCTAGCCATGCCCTTTGTCATACAGAATCTCTGCAATTTAATGTATTCTGATATATCCAACCTTTCTTTGATTTATTATATTTCTAGGCCTTTATTAAGAAAGTTTCAGCCTATGTCAAGAACCCCTAGTATATCTCCTATTCCTTCCTGTAAAAATTTCACTGTATCTACTTTTACCTCAAGGGTATTTTTTCTTTATGTGAACAGTTCATGTACACATTTTTTCTATATACAGAGAGGTTGCTTGAGGTTTACGACAATTAGGTTTTGCTTCAAATGATAATTGTTCAATTTACTGTTACCCAAGGTATATTTGAAATCAAAAGTATTAGCAAATTTTCAATAATATAAGGAGATTTAGGTATCCTTCCTATGGAATTTCTCAAATAATAATAATTTGGTACAATTCCTCTGAACGTTATGAATAGCAAGGGACATCCTAAGAAATAGCTAATATATTTGTCTTTAAATAAATTATGAGAGATTTTATAAAATGTATTTGCTGAAAAGAGTAAAAGTAAGGAATCCAATTCTTGTAGAATACAGTATTTTTCTTTTTCTTTTTTTTTTTTTGCCAGTCCTGGGCTTGAGCTCAGGGCCTGAGCACTGTCCTTGGACTTTCTCAAGGCTAGAGCTCTACCACTTGAGCCTCAGCACCACTTCCAGCTTTTTTTCTACGTATGTGGTACCGAGGAATCGAACCCGGGTCTTCATGCATGCTAGGCAAGCACTTTAACCACTAGGCCAAACTCCCGGCCCCAGAATACAGTATTTTTCTATGTTAACAAGAAGTTAATAAAGTGCATTTAATATGGAAGAATGTATCTAGATCTAGAAATCTAATGGTGCCCATTGATCTTTGGAAGGTAACAGCTGATGATATTTAGGCAAGAATAGGAGGAAAGAATTGATATTTGAAAAGTATATTTACTTACGTGTAAAATCATAATTCTTACCTACATATGCTTCATATAGCATATTGACATGCCTACAGTATGGCTCATTTTTTTCTCCAGGAGGTGTTCTGGGAGATTTTCCTCTGAAAGCATTTTCTTTTGCCAATGTTAGGATTTGAACGTAGAGCCTTCTGTTTGCCATGTTTGCTTGCTTATTTGGACTTTTACCTCTTGAACTATGCCTCCAGCCTTAAATTTTGCTAGTTATTTTGGAGATAGAGTCTACTGGATGTTTATATACAGGCTGACCTCAAAATACCCTTTCATAGACCTCAGCCTCCTGAGTATCTAGGATTATAGCGATAAGCCACCAGTCCTGGTATTTATTCTTTTGGTACATTCTATTAAAAGCAAAAAAAAATTCCTGTAATGGACATGCCATTTCATACATTTGTTGCAAAGGGCCAGTATGATTGAGTCACTTCCTGAAGTATATATGAATTGAGTTCATCAGAACCAGCTCATATGTTTGGCATTGGGAACTTTTAAAAAAATTCAGATGAAAAATAAGTCATTACATTCACCTAGAAATTCATCCTTGTCCTCATACTCAGTTACTGTATTCAGCGTAGAGACAGCATGAAAAAGTTGCCAAGTTTCAGAGTCCCTAAGGAAATATCTCCAGTAGAACACCAGAATATTTCCTAATTTCAACACTGTAAAGCAGTTAGTATTCAACCCAAGATGATAGGCGACTCCTGTGTTCACGCCATACTAGGTGTTATGCTATAGAAGGCATAAAAATGCTTCAAGCAGTATGTTCTCCTTCCTGGCATTTAGGAAGAAGGAAATGTGGGGAGGTGTGAATGTCACTCTGGATTTGCTTGTTTGCTGCAGCAGAGGGTTATTTGTTAGGATCACAGAAATACTTTTGTGAATGGTACCTTATAAAAGAAAAGAAGATTACTACTTCTTTTTCTGCTACTGTTCTTCCTTTTCAGCAATAATATACTTCTGATCTTGGTGTAAATGTCATATTGTGTGAATATGCAAACATCACGCCCGCCTACATATGTTCTGTTGCTTAGTAATTCTTGGCATGAGAGCACAGTAAATTCTGTCCCTAATAAATGAGATATCCATCAGAATGAAAAATGAACTGTGCTAGTCTTTTGAGTATGATGTCGTTATTTTAGATTTGAGTTTGGAAGTAGGTTGCATAATTGTGCATGGCATTAAAAAAATGGGAAAAGAATTGAATTCAGGGTTGACTTTTTCTCACTCATTCACCATAAAAAGTCCATCATTTTTCCAAGCCGCACATAGGCCAGTGATTGCAGTGTTCATTTAAAGATACACACAATACAGATATAAAATTTTATTTCAAAGGGATATATTTTAAGAATCTTTAAAAAATTGCTGTCTTAAGAAAGCTATATTTCAAAAATGAGTTTTGAAATGGTTTCTCAACTTTAACCCCTCTATACATTACCCTGACAACAAAATACAATTTAAAAAAAAAGGATAGTATAAAAAAGCAGCAAGCTGCCTTCATTTTGAAATATACCTTCCCTTTTCAACTCTGAGCTCACGTTTCCTTTTATCTTTCCCTTTTCTACCTGTGCTAAGTATCTGCAATGAGTTTCATGCAACTGGTAGCTTGCTTCTCCTTTACAATAATAGCTTGTTCAAGGTTTTAAAAGGCTCCAGTTGGTGTGACATTTGGGAAAATTACAGATGTCTGGAGTCAGCTCTGGGTGGCTATGCATGTGTGGCAGGCCTTCCTTAAAGAGGCTGGACACCATGGACTAACTGCCCAGCCCCACCATGCACATACCAATGATGTAGTGCCTCTCACCCTCAGCATAACAGATGTAACCATATTTGTATATAGGGTCCTTTTGTAAATATTGTACATGGTAACAAATCAGATTGTACAGATTAATGGGCTTCAGGCTGACATTTTTAGGTATGAATATATTATGTTTTCATCCTTTCCACTTTTGTTCCCTCTTCCACATCTCCATAGACAACTTCTCTCGTTCTATTTTCAGGTCACCATTATTCTTTTTTGTTCCTACATATTAAAGAAAATATACTTGTGGATATTTTTCCGAGCCTATTTTATTTAATTTCATCTGTTTTATTCTGTGTGTGGGGAAATAGTGGATAATTGTGCACCCAGAAATTTCCATTCTATGTTTTCATTCCTTTGGGTGTTTACTGAGGAGTGGCATAGCTGGACACATGGTAGCTATCAGTTTATGTAGAACCTCAATGTTTTCCATTATAACTTTGCTAATCTACATCACTAGCAACACTGTGTATTTTCTTTCTCTTCATGACATTACCAGTATTTCCTTTTTTGTTTATGGTAGCCACTCTGACTGGGATACCGTGGAATCTAAATATAGTTTTGATTCACATATCTTGATTGTTTTTTTAATATTTATTGGCTATATTCTGCTCAACTGAGTGCTGGTGTCTCACACCTATAATCCTGCTATTTAGTAGGCTGAGATCTAAGGGTTGTGGTTTGAAGCCAGCCCAGAAAGAAAATTCTGTGAGATACTTACCTTCAGTTAACTAGCAGAATGCCACAATTAGAGTTGTGTGGATTAACTGACAGAGGGCCAGCCTTCATCAAAGAAGCTAATTGAGATTCTTTTATTAGCATATTTTGTTAAGTAAGTAATCAAGATTCTTAGCATTATATAGACTGATATTTTGCTTTGATGTGTCCTTTGGTGTATGGATATTGCCTAATTTGATGGGAAAGGTCTGTTAATTTTTTTCCCCTGAGCTATTAAAGTGCTATTTGGGAAATCCTTGTGTATGCCTATATCTCAAAGTGTTTCCTCCATGTTTTTCCAAAATAAATTCAAAGTTTCAAGTCTTCAAGAAGAGGTTTTAGATCTTTTTTGTGTGTGTGTGGGCAGGGGGGTCATGGGGCTTGAACTCCTGACCTGGATGCTGTCCCTGAGGTCTTCAGCTCAAAGCTACCACCCTACCCCTGGGCCTGAGCATTGGCCCTGAGCTCAGAAGTTCAAGGCTATCACCCTACCCTTGAGCCACAGCCCCACTTCCCATTTTCTAGTGATTAATTGGAGATAAGAGTCTCAGGTTCTTTAGTGCTCGATCTGGCTTTGAATTGCGATCCTTATAGCTCAGTCTCCTAAGTAGGTAGGTAGGAATACAGGTGTGAGCCATGATGCCCAGGTTTTTTGATCTGTTTTGTATTGATTGGTTGATTGATGTGTGTGTGTGTGTGTGTGTGTGTGTGTGTGTGTGTGTGTGTGTGTGCCAGCCCTGGGGTGTGCTGTCCCTGAGCTATATGTGCTCAAGGATAGCACTCTACCACTTGAGCCAGAGCTACACTTCCAGTTTTCTGATTGCTAATTGCAGATGAGAGTCTCATGGACTTTCCTGCTCTGGCTGGTTTCAGTAGTCAGATCTCAAACTCTTAAGTAGTTCAGATTGTAAGTATGAGCCACTGATACTCAAAGGGATTGATTTTTTTTAATAATGATAAGAGAGAGAGAGAGAGAGAGAGAGAGAGAGAGAGAGAGAGAGAGAGAGAGAGAGAGAGAGAGAGAGAGAGAGAGATATCTAGGTTTAATATAATCATCTATATATGTACACAGTTTTTTCCAGAACCATTTGTAGAGGAATACTTTTCCTATTTATTACTATTGGTACCTTGGGGACATCAAATTGCTGTCATTGTGTGGTCTTCTTTCTGTATCTTTGAATCTATTCTGTTAGTCAATGTATTGGATTTTTTTTAGAGAGTCTGTTTAATTTTGTAAGCACCATGTTGCTTGTATTGCTATGGCTGTGTCTTTAGTATAATCGGAAATCAAATATTTAGTTCCAGCATCATTACTTGTTTTAGTCAGAATATCCTTGTCTGTCTATTTCAGAGTCTTTTGTACTTCTATATACATTTTAGGGGTTTCTTTTTTTTAATTTCTGTAAAGAATTTCATTGGGGTTTTGATAGGGATCTCAGTGAATCTTAGGCCTCTGCTGGAGATGTGATCATTATTATGTCATTGTTAATTCTTCCAATGCATGAGCCTGAGAGGTCTTTCTATCATCTATGCGTTCTTTGGGTTCTTTCTCCAAATGTTTTGTGATTTTTTTGTAGCCTTTAATTTATTGTTTAATTAGATTTTTTCCCAAGAGTTCTTATTTTATTTTAAAGGCTATTACTAATAGGACTGTTTTCATGATTCATTTTTCTGAAAGTCAGTTATTATTCACAAAACTAACATTTATTTTGTATCATACTGCTTTGTTGAATTTGTTTTACCAAGTCTAAAGGACTTTTAATGGAGACTTTAAAGATAAAATATAGAATTGTATCCTCTGCAAACAGGGACCATATGGCTTTTTCCTTTCCTATTTGTATTCCATTTATTTCTTTTTTCTTTGTTCATTACTCTGGCTAAGATTTCAAGTGCTACATTGAATTAGAGTTGAAAAAGTCAACATCCTTATCTAGCTCATCCCTTAGTTTAGAAGAAATACTTCCAACTTTTCCACTTACATAACAATGCTCATTATATGTCAATGCCGTAGCCTTTTTAAATTAAAGAATATATTAACATTGCTTTTTACATCATATTTCAAATGACATGTTTAACAAACAAGTATTCAAGAAGGGACTCTCTATATACAATCACTGGTACTTAGATTTTAGAACATAATTAAAATTAGGCTGAAGGTTTGTTTGTCATAGATACATATTAATCTATGTAATAAAACATTATGTCTATAGAATTGTAAATTTTTATGTCTATGTAGTTGTGTTTATATTACCAATACCATGTCCATAGCATTGGGTTCTATACCTAATTTAATCAAGACTTGTATCAGATGGACTGGTGAATATTATTGAAGAAGTTTTCTGTTAGATGATCATGTGATTCGTTTTTTTTTTAGTGTTTGCTTTGTTGATATACTATTTTATGTTTTCTGACTTAAATATTTTGTGTTGGTGCAAACAAATCAGTGGAACAAAAATAACTAAATCATGGTGTATGATCTATTTGCTAGGATTTTTTTCTTCCATGTATTTTTATTGTAATTAATAGAAGGATTACATTATATTCACCAGATAGAAGGTGCATTATTTCACATACATTGATACACTTTCTCATGTCATGGACCCATTTCCCTCCCTTTCTCCCCGCTCCCACTGCTCATGTTGTTTTCCCCCTTTCCCTACTTGATTGTTTTTTTGCTAGGATTTTGAATACTTTTGAATCAAAATATTTTGATTATGATTGACTTCTTACATTGTAATACTTCAACACATACTTTTCAATTCCTGGGATTCAAAATGTATACCACTATTCTCAGCACTTGTTAACTGAAATGAAGTCTTGCTAACTCTTTGCATGGATTTAGGCTGAATTATAACTGCAGTTGTTGTATTCCTACTTTCTGGAAAAATGGGATTACATATTTGCTCTACAATACCCAGAAGGGATATGGTTACTACTGGATACTTTCATTATGTGCTATTTTTCTGGAAATCTACCTTTTACTATATTTTCCAGATAACATGAATACCACCTTTGGAAACAAAAGAAATCATTTTCTTATTTTGTTAGAATCTACTGTAATACCACTAATTTCACATCTGATTTTATTTGGCCAAGAATTTCTAAAACCTGGCTTTTATTGTTTTTGTTTTTAGAACAACCTGCTTCGCTGATCCTTTAGATTATACTTTTAGCTGGGCATGGTGTCTCATGCCTGTAATTCTAACTAATCAGGAGGCTGAGACCGCAGTTCAAAGCCAGCTTGGGCACTAAGGACCCGGAGACTCATATCTCCAATTCACCGCTAGAAAACCTAAAGTGGTGCTGTGGCTCCAGGGGTAGGGTGGGAGTCTAGAGCTGAAAAGCCCAGGGACAAGACTCAGGCCCTGGGGTAGGGTAGTAGCCTTGTGCTGAAGAGCTCAGGGACAATGTCCAGGCCCAGAGTCCAAGCCTCACAACCAACAAACAATCAATCAATAAACAAATAAATAATTTTTTGTCTATTTCTGTTATTTCATATTTGATCTTCATTATTTCCTCCTTTGGACTGATTTTGATACTGGGATTGCTTTGTTCTTGCTATTGTCAGTGTTTAAGTTACATCATTAACTTATTTAATTATGATCTCTGGTATTTTAATTGTGATCTCTGATATTTCAATCGTGAGCTCTGATATTTTGGTGTGTGTGTGTGTGTGTGTGTGTGTGTGTGTGTGTGTGTGTGTGTGTGTGAGTGTGTGCACGCAGGGGCTCCCATTCTCACTTAGCTTTTTTCTAAAGGCATGCAACTTGACACTTACTTCTACTTCCAGCTTTTTGTTGTTCTGTTGAAAATAAGAATCTTGCAGTTTTTACAAATAAGGGAAACTATCGAGTTCCTTTGGGTCTGGCTTACTTCACTTAATCTGATTTTTTCCAAGTCTTTCCATTTCCTTACAAATGGGGCCATGTCGTTCTTTCTGATAGAAGCATATAATTCCATTTTGTATAAATACCACATCTTGTTGATCCAATCATCTACTTAGGGGCATCTGGATTGGTTCCATATCTTCGCTATGGTTAATAGTGCTGCAATGAACATCATTGTGCTAGTGGGTATGTCCTTGTTTCTGGATGATTGGGTAAATGCCAAGTAGTGGAAGTGCTGGGTACTAAGGATGTTCTATGTTTAGTCTTTAATAGCTCAAAACCTGGATACATAAGGCCATATAGGATGAGGCTAAATGAAAGGACCTTCAGGATATGGAATCAAGAGCTATATAACGAGTGAATGTTGTTCTTAATGTACTATGTTATGTCTCATTTCTTTTGTTGTCCCTTGGTAATTCTCATATTGTTATAGTATCTTACCTTGTAATCTGGTATATTGTATATATGTTTATTTGAAATAGGAAAGGGAAGGGGAGAAACTAGATGAGGGGGGGTGAGGGGAAGAAAATGGAGATGAAAACCTGAGAAGGGGTATCAATGTGTGTGAAGTAATGCTCCTTCTATCTGTAGAATATAACTGTAACCCCTCTAATAACTTCAATTTAAAAAATGATTTGTTTCATTATGCAAAAAACCTCTTAGAGACTTTTCTACATGAGGTAGCTTTGAACCACAATCCTCAGATAACAGCTTATCAAGTATCTAGGAATACAGGCTGATTGGCCTTTTTTTTTTTGCCAGTCCTAGGCCTTGAACTCAGGGCCTGAGAAGTGCCTTGGACTTTTCCTCAAGGCTAGCATTCTACCACTTGAGCCATAGCACCAATTCCTGCTTTTTTCTTATATGTGGTACTCCCAGCCCTAGGCTGATTGGTTTTAATATAGGCACTCACAGTTATTTCCATTTTTAATTGAGTATGGGAAAAAAGGAAGCATGATGATTGTTACATTTATCATGGGGTCATATACAGGCTATTCCATATGTGCTTCAGATTCCTAGATAAAATACACTGAGCTAATAATGTCTTTTTACTTTAGTTTTATTGCAAAGGTGATGTACAGAGGAGTTACAATTACATACGTAAGGAAGTAAATACATTTCTTGTCAAACATTGTGGCTTCCTCCCTTGTTTTTTCCTACTTCTTCTCCCCAAATTCCCTCTCCTTTCTCCATGCTGTAAAGTTAATTTCCAACATAGTGTCTGTTGCATTGATTCACCTTTTGTCTTATCTTTTTGTTATTCCCTTTCCCTTCCCCCAAACAGATAAATATATATCCAAGACAGAGGACACCAAAATCAGAAATAGGAACAGGGGGTAAATGAAAGATAAAAGAAATAACTTCATATTGTACATAAAAAACCTGTTAAGGAATTCATTTTGATCATCATCATTTTATTTGATTGTATGTACATAGCTATTGAGATACTGCTAGGGCTATTCTAGACATATGCTAGTTATTCCAAATATGGGAAACCTTTGTCTCCCTATGTTTCTTTGGATCTGGCTTGCTTCATTTGTTATGATTTTTTCCCCCAAATCTTTCCATTTCTTTATGTTTAAGGCAAAGCTATTCTTTCTATTGGAAGCATAGAAATCCATTTTGTATATGTGCCACATCTTCTTGATCCATTTATCAACTAAGGGTCATCTGGCCTGGTTTCATATATTACCCATGGTAAATAATGCTACAATGGACACAGTTGTTCTGGTATCTTTAGTGTGGCTTTACTTGTGATCATTTGGGTAAATGGTCAGGAGTGCAATTGCTGGATCTTGGGGAGATTTATGCCTATATGTGTATATATGTTTGAAGAGGAGCCATCCTGCTCTCTAGAGTGATTGACCCAGTTTATGTTCCCAATAGTGTAATAGTCATCTCTTTTGGACACATCCCTGCTAGAAAATATTATTATTAGTTTTCTTGATAATGGCCATTCTAACTGGGCTGAGGTGGAATCTCAGAGTGGTTTTGATTTGCATTTATTTTATGGCAAGATATCTCGAGCATTTATTCATGTCTATGGCTATTCTTATTTTCTCCTCAGAGAAGTCTCTTTTAAACGTTTAGTGCTCTTTCTTTTCTTTCTCTCTCTTTCTTTCTTTCTTTCTTTCTTTCTTTCTTTCTTTCTTTCTTTCTTTCTTTCTTTCTTTCTTTCTTTCTTTCTTTCTTTCTTTCTTTCTTTCTTTCTTTCTTTTCTTTCTTGTCTGGTGTACTACTTGAACTCTACCCCAGGACGTTGTCCCTGAGCTCTTCAGCTCAATGCTACCACTCTACCTCTTAAGCTACAGTGCCATTTCCGGTTTTCTGGTGATTGATTGGGGGTAAGAATCTCTTGGACTTTTTAGTGCCCGAGCTGGCTTTGTACCACAATGCTCAAAGCTCAGCCTCCTGAGTAGCTAGAATTGCATGTGTGGAGCAATTAGTCCACTAATTAATGGGGTGGTGTTTCATTGAGGATTTGTTTTTGAGAGATTTAATTTTATGAGCTTTAGTTATATCTTTGATATGGGGCTTTTATCTATTGTTTTCCTAGTGGAAATCTTCTCCCATTTTGTGGGTTTTCTATTTATTTAGTTAGTGATGTTGTTTGCCTTGCAGACGCTCTGTACTTTAATCTGGACCCATTTATTCAGCTTTCTTTGAATTGTTGTGTTTCTGTGTTTCTAGATTTTTTTTTAGAAGTTTTAACCTGTGTCATGGAGCCTTAGTGTAGCTGCTGTTCCTTCCTGTAATATTTTCAGGTTATTTGTTCTTACTTTGAGGTCTTTGATCCATTTTGAGGTGATTCTGGTGCAGGAAGATATAAAAGGGTCTAACTCCAGTTTTCTACATGTATATAGCTAATTCTGCCAGTACTGCTTCTTGAATAGCCTTGCTTTCTTTTCTTTTCTTTTTTGTTCTTTCTTTTCTTTTTAAGGTTAGGAAGAGGCTTCCTTCCACCTGATAATTTTAGGCAGCCTTAAGTTTGGGACCATTTCTGGGTCTTCAATTGTATTCCACTGTTCCTCAGTCCTGTTTATATGCCAGTACGAAGCTGCTTTTCTAATTACAACTTTATAATAGAGTTTGAAATATTGATATTCCTCCAGCACTGTTTCACAGGCTAAGTTTGTTTTTGCCATTTGTGGTCGTCTATTATTCTATACAAACTTTTGGATTGATTCTTCTATTTCATTAAAGAATGTTGTTGGGGTACTAATGCTTATTGCACTGAATTTGTGATAGCTTTTGGCAGTATTTCTATTTTCCTGATGTTAATCCTCCCAATCCTTAAATCTGCTTTAATATCCCTTTTCAGGTTTTTAAAGTTTTCATCATAGAGGTTCTTTACTTCTTTGGTTTAGTCAGTTTCTAGGTTTCTTATTTTTATTGAGGCTATTACAAAAGGAAAGCTTTTCTGATTTCAACCTTGCTCTTACTGTTTTCTTGCAGAAAAGCTACTCGTTTTCTGTAAACCACCGTATTTGCTTTTCTTTGACATTCTTTTCCAACAGAAAATGTAATTACTCAGTTACTCCTTTACCTATTGTTCTACAAATTACTGTATATTCTTAAAAGTTGAGTGTTTCCATGTGCCAGAGACTCCAGTCTGTAATTCTAAGTACTCAGGAGGTTGATGTCTAAGGAGTGAGGTTTGAACCTAAGTAAGGCAGGAAAGTCGAGACTTTTCTCTCTAATTAAGCACTGAAAAGCCTGAAGAGGAGCTTTGTGTCAAGTGGTGGAGGGCTAGTCTTTGGAGAATTAAACCTCAGGTTACAGTGCCTAGGCTCCGAGTTTAAGCCCCATTAATGGTTCAAGAATAAGAATGTTGGCTGGCATCCTCCTGCCTTCATTGTACTATTCTATTTGGACATTTTAAATATTTCTGCTAGACTCTCAACTACCTGTTTTCATTCCTATTGCACAAAAATTTATATTCAATTATACCTGCAATCAGTCAGTTTAAAACAAAAAAATATGAATTTGTGATTCATTCATTAAAGAAGACTCAGGAACCTGTTAAACCCAGAATTATAAAATGTGATAAACAACTGCTTCTTTGAACTTACATCTGCTTATTTTGTCTAAAACTCTATCTTTTGCCTGTTATTTTGTTTGTGCATAAAATAAAAGCAGTTTATGACACTAAACTAGATATTTTGATATCATAGGCATTTATGATACCACATTATATTGATAATATGTCTGTCAATGCTGTGTATATTGCAGAATGTCAGTAAATAGTGCTAACATTGACTCTGAACTAATTGACTCAACTAATTGCCTTCTTGTAAATTTATATCTACTTCTTGTGTAATCTATCAGACTGTGTTGCTTTCAAATTCTCATTAGAGCATCAAGTCCTTGGTATATTTGAACTATTTGATGAATGAACAAGTAAATAAATGACTACTAGTCCTGCTTTTCATGAGAGGGTCAGCTCCATAATATATGAGCCAATAGACAACAAAGATATTCTCCACTATTGGTCAGATTGGATACGTATGCTGAGCCATGAGGAGAGTGAGATATGAATTTACTCATGATATGGTGAAAAGAAAGGCATGTGAGTCAAGAATGACAGTCAGGAGATCTTAGAAGCTGATCAAGGTAAGTATATCTAAAGTTAGAGTGGGAAAAGAAATGGACAGCATTGAAAGCCAACCAGAGAAATCAAATATATAAGTTGTGAGTGTTAATGAGAAAATATTCCTAAGTGTGGAAAAGACAACTATAAAACTTGTGAGGGCTTAATAGTTGAGTGATGTCTAATTTTCCCTGAATTGAGAAGATCCAACAAAACAAAAAATTATTACACCTTGAAATTTACAATTCTACTCTTGCTGATTTTAAGATCATGCATAAGGTCAATTTTTATTTTTGTTCAAATGGAATTTATTTCTAGATAAAAACACATTCACATGTGTATTGTTTAATTCTCAGCTTTTAATTTCTACTTTCTGTAATAACAGGTATTTTTTTTCACCTCTTCATTATAATGACTTTTGACCATTTGTGGCCACTGGATGCTTGATGTATAACTAGTAAAAATGAGAAGCTGAATTTTTAGTTTCCTGTTTTAAATTTAGCTTGCTTAAATATAAATAGCCACATATGGCTAAGTGTCTCTTCTATTTACCATTTTAGCTTGTGCTGTCCACAGTCTAATGTCCATACTTACATAGCAGAAAGTACATTGTTGAACGGAAATAAAAAGGGAAACTAAAGTAAATAAATAAATAAAAATAAAACGCTGGGCGTGGTGGCTTGGGCCTGTAATCCTAGCTACTCATGAGGCTGAGATCTGAGGATCGAGGTTCAAGGCCAGCCTGGGCACAAAAGAACCTGAGAGTCTTATCTCCAATTAACTCCTTGAAAATGGGAAGTGGGGGTTGGCTCAAGAGTAGGGTGGTAGCATTGAGTTGAAGAGATCAGAGACAACATTGAGTTCAAGCCCCATGACCCACAAAAATATTAAATAAGTAAATAAATAAAATAAAATAAAAACTAATTTTGAAATGTCTAGAACACTTCATCTCTTACAGTCCAAATTGGGTCATAACTATCACAGTGAAATTAAGAGATCTCTATTCTCCTGCCTGTGCATTTGATAACCTTGTGAGCATTAATGTAACAAGAATATAATATCTATTTTGTTAGCATTCCCTGATAACATTATTTGTAAAACCTAACACACTATGCTAAACAGAGACACAAATTAAATCTGCTATCAACCCAAGAATGACTGCTGACAAGTAAATTAAAACGTTCATTTTATTTGTATGCTCATTTCTGCTACTTCTCAAATTTGACACTTACACAATGGATGGATTTTATTTCTGTCTCAGGATAGGAAAATTTCATAATAACATTTGTGCAAAAGAAGAGAGAAAAGGAGAGTAGGGAACAGCTAAACAGGAGCAAAGAACAAATGTTTACTCTAATAAATAAGTTTGTATTAGGATACTATAATATTTCTACTCTACATAAAAAGTAAAATCCAATTACTGAGGAAAACATGATTATAGTACTCATCCTTTATAATTATCATCAAAGTTTTTCACAATTAAAAAAATATTTCCATGACCTTTTTTTTTCTTTTTTTTAATCTCCTTGTCATTGTTTTTCATTTTGTTACCCCATTTTTTATATATACATTTATCTAATTTATGGAAGGGAAGGAGAATAACGAAATGCTGAGAAAAGGGACAAAGGGTGAACCAAAGAAACAGCAATCCTCATAAGACACTATGTAAGAAACGAACTTTACAACTTGGTGGGGGGAGGGAAGGCAGTTGGGGGGAAGAAAAGTGGGAGGAGACAAGTGAAGGAACCACAATGCATGAAGAGAAATATATTCATTACCTTACTGTAACCCCTCTTACCTCATGCTTACAATAAATTAAATTAAATTACAAAACATTTAAATGTAAAAAGAATATATGCATTGATACAGACTTCCCTCTGATTGCTAAGGATATGTTATCTTGCACTGAATGAAACATTATTGTAATTTTTTCTGATGGAAATCTATGAAGTTACCATCTTCTTGAAATGGATCTCTAAAAGCTAAAGGTTAGAGGACAGAAGACCTTTCAGATTTTTTTAAAATAAAATAAAATTTTCAGTGGCCCTCTAAATAATACTTTCCAAAATTAAAAACCCTTGTCTTCGGGCAAGACATCAAAATTATACCACAGATTTAGTTACAGAAAAGAATAAAATAAATCTGCAAGAATACTTTTGAGCAAAGGAATCTTTCAGGATAAAAAGTCTTTGGGATATTGGCACATTGGTTGAATACTAACATTATAGTTCCTTTGTGAAAAATCATCATCAGAGGGGTTAATTTTAGAAGTATGGAATGACAGAAACATCACCATTGATGTAGGCTACTTTGTTGAACTCCAAAAATGTATCAAAAGTAACAAATCAATCTTACATGTCCAGTCAAGGACCAGTTTTAAGAATAAACCATGGTTTACAGGAGACTGTTATATTTTAATTTTGTTTTCCAACCACAAAAAGGAATCTTTGTTTGTTGTCAGGAGGAACACCTGTGTAATCCTTAGACATTTACAGACATGCCTTTAAAAGCTCTCTGGTACAGTTAAGATTTAATCTATCAAAGTGTAATAAATAATGTAGACATAGCCTTAGGTGGCATTTTTCCCCACAGCAAATAGAAAAACAACAGTAAAAACATCTTTGCTGATTTTCACATAGCTCAAATAACACTGCCAAGAGGGGCAAAGAGGGGAAGTGACAATTCTAGTGATAAAGCTTTGGTATTATTAATAGTGTACTGAAGATGAGAAATAGGAAATAAGGTTTTGGCTATGCTAAAATTATGCAGAAAAAATAAATTTCAGATGATTTAATGCTCAAAACTTGGATCTGATTTTGAAATTCTTATAATTGGAAAGATGGTTGTAAGAATGACCCATCTTGTGCCTGAACACAGACCTTCTTTACTCTTTTAATGTAGTTTCAATAATTATCCAAGACATCAAAACAACTGTTTAATGAACATGAGATTCAGCCTAAATTTTCAAGCACCATATTGACTTCCATAGTGGATAGTGGGAAAGGTAAGATATGGTTCTAATTCTTGATATTAAGATCTAGTAGGGAATATAAGAAAAAAATGGTAGAACCATGTCAACCCTTTCCAGATCTCTGCCTAATTTCAGTAGACCTGTTCTTTGCTATATCGGTCATCTGCTCTTCAGAAATTTCTCTCTTCCCATCTGTTTCCATATATATAAAAGCACATGATTAATCTTTGAACAGATTGTCCATCTTCTACAAAAACTCACTGTCATTATGGTTCTAGGTCTTCTGAGTATGGAAGGAGTCAGGAAAATTGACAAATAAAAATAATGTGTTTTAGCTTTCCATCAGGAGTTTCAGATTCATAGTTAAGTGTAGAGGTTAGAGAGGACATAGGGGAACATAGATATATTAGAAAGGTATCTGTGAACATACATTCACATGGAAAAGGGTGACCTTACAATAAAACTATTTGGAGTAGGAATAAAGGAGAGGGTTTTACTGATTTCAAGGTATGCTAAAGCCGAGAAGACTAAAAATTTCAACATTAGAGTCATAAAACCTTAATAATTCCAGGAAGCTGTTTCCTATATCTTGCAGTGACTACCTAAATTTCTAACTACAGTCTTAAAACATCTCTGAATTAAATGAATTAAATAAAGGGAGCTGAAGTTAGAAAAAAAATCAGACCCAATTTAAGGAAAACTTAATATATTAAAAAAAAATCTTTTAACCCAGCAAAGCTGACTTTTTCCTGAATAAATTCTAAGTCAGTTGGATATTTGTGAACCTTAGCCCTTTGTATATCTGGCCCCCAGTAGCTTCTTCTGTACTGTGATGTACTCTGCACATATAATTTAAAAAAAATAGCTGTTTCAAGAATTAAGTATTGTTGGTATCCACGAGAACACACAGAGCTCTGCAATACAGCTTACCAAGATACTGCAATAGTCTCTGCTCTCAAATCAGGATTCCAGGTGATGATAGTGAAGGAGGAAGTCGGGGGAGAGAACGAAGCCAGGTGAAGTGATACTTTAAGGATTTCTAAAGACAGAGCTGATTTCAAAGCTAATATAGCTTTCCTAACAAATCTCTTTGTGAAATCTTATTTTCTCACTAACAAAACTTCCTTATCTGTCAAATGACTAAAGCTTTGATCCCAAATTGACTCCAAATTGGTCCAAAGGTCACTTTTCCTGGTACACAATATTGAGGAGGTGAGAGCCTTTCTTATCTCTGTCAACACTCTACAATTTACAGATGATATGCAACATAATTTGTAACATTATGCACTGAAATATTTAGGTGTTATTACTAAAAATAGCATCCCTAACAAATCCATTTCCTCCTGATTTCCAAACTGATAAAAAAAATTGAATGGACTTCAACTTTGAAATAGGAAACTAGAAAAGTATTCATTGTCCTAGCTTGAGATTTTCTCTTGTGAGTTCTGAATTCTACTGACTACAAGTCCAAGATCAAGGTGTCATAGATTTGTCTCAGTGGAAATACCTTCTTCTGCCACATAGACAGATGTATAGATACAGCCATACTACCACCACCAGTGAGAGAGAGTGAGAGAAATAGAGAGAGGAAGGGGAAGAGAGAAGAGAGAAGAGAGAGGAGAGTTACAATGGAATTCATTCTATCAATAAAGTTATTCTCTTATAGCTTCATCTAAACCAATTAACTTTCCCAAAATATCAGCAGCAAATAATCACAAATGAGTTAGGAATAGAATTTTATGAAATTTCAGGGACACAGATATTCAGTCTATCACATACATATATTACAAACAATTCAAGCAGAGGGAATAATGGTTTTTCTCACTGAGTAGCTAAAGATATGGTAGGTAGCATTTATTAAAAACAGACCTAGAAAAATGAGAGAGATGAATGTGTGAATTATTTTTAGAAGCTATTGTTGACCACAAGTATAAAAGAGAGAAAACTATGTGATGCCACCTAGATTATTATTCATTCCTAGTATACTAGCTGGACACCTCGTGAAGCTTTTTTAAATTTCACCAAGGCTCAGATTTCTAATCTGTAAGAAGGAGTTTATTAACATATTTTTCTTATTATTGTTAGAATGATTAAATAAATACATATAAAATGCCTAGTGCAATGCTTAGATATTAGTACAAATTAAAAAATGGTGTGACTGTTTTCTTTCCACCTATTTTTCCTTTCCATCTCAATTCATGTCTCATTACAGTCATGCTTGCTTTAGCGGTGTAAAAATAATTATTTTTTATTCATATGAATGGTTTAACATTTATGCCTAATGATGTGTAGCACAATAGCTGTTTTACATATCATTAAATACGTGTCTGATGAACTTTTTTATAATTTTAATTGCAACATGAAATTTCTCTTGTGCATACTCAGTTATCAAACACTTGGATCAGAAGCATGGTTGACTGCTTTCCACCTGTAAGGATTACAGGGAACATCGATTATACAATGTGCAAGTCGTAGGCAATAGATCAGCAGGCACAAAGAAAGAGACAAGGTTAAGTCACACAGATTGAGGAATGCAAACCTTAGTCTATCACTATACTTCATTAAACCTTTTAGGATTTTATCCATAGAACATAGCTAGTGATGCTTGCATGTTGGATTTGGGCTTTATTTTTTTCATTTTCATTATTTTTTTGGTAAAAAGATTTATAAGCCTTTTACGATACCATAGACTGCTGGTTAACTTCATTATTACTATTACGATAAGTTTGAACTATAGTCTGGGAGGAATTTCCAAAATGCCCATTGTATTTCTCACCTACTTTCCAAGCAAGACATTATCACATCTTTCTCATTTTCTACAAAGTCAAAGCATAAGACACCATTCCAACATACCTGTGGTTATACAGTTTGTCAGAGAAGAAAAGCTGTGGAGGAGCTGGCACTCCAACTCTTCCTTTTTTTTTTCACTTAGCCCATGCTCATTGTTGGCAAAACAACTCAAAGCACACATTCTTACAGGGTTGAATCAGCTGCATCCTGTACCTTCCCAATAAAGGAAGCACATGAGTCAAGAGGAAGTGAAATGGTCAAATTACTAAAGAAATCAAAGCACAAAGAACAGCCAACCTGTTCTGTGCAGGAAATGTGACAAAAATAAAAAAATAAAAGCCATATCAGAATGGTTCTATTATTTTTTCATATATTTTTTTATTGTAATTAATAGAAGGGTTACATGATATTTGCCAGATAGATGGTGCATTAATTCCCATACATTAATACCCTTTCACATGTCTTGGTCCCCATTTCCCTCCCCCATACCCCCACCCGTCATCTTGTTTTCCCACGTTCCCTATCCAATTTCAGATAACCAAATACAAATATATCCTATATATCAGGTAACAAAGTGAGATAGTGTAAAAATATGAGATAACCAAGGGGCAGCAAAAGTGATGAGAGATAACATAGTACCTTAAGAACAACAATCATTCATTATATGGCTTATGTTTACATCATATTTTAAATGACAAGTTTAACAAACAAGTGTTCAAGGAGGGAATCTCTAATTACAATCACTGGGACTTAGTATTTAGAACTTAATCAAAATTAGGCTAAGGGTTTGTATGTCACAGAAACATGTTAATTTATGAAATAAAACATTATGTCTATAGAGTCATAGATTTTTATGTCTATATACTTATGCTTGTATTTCCATTACCATGTCCATAGCTTTGGGTATGCAGTTATTAAGTCCTCGCTCTTGTACTTTTTGGATTTAATAGCCGCATATTAAGGATACCATGCGCCTTTTGTTCCTAACGTCTTGACTTGTCTCACTCAACATGATTCGCTCTAGATTCATCCACTTCCCTGTGAATGCCATTATTTTATCTTGTCTGTTGGCTATGTAGAATTCCATTGTGTATAGATATCACATTTTCTGTATCCATTCATCTGCAGTAGGGAATCTGGGTTGTTTCCATTGCCTGGCTATTGTGAATAGTGCAGAGATGAACATAGCTGAGCAGGTGTCTTTATAATATCCTGGGTCATGCTGTTCAGGATAGATGCCCAGAAGTGGTATGGCGGGATCATAGGGAAGGTCTATTTTCAGTTCTTTAAGGAACCTCCACACTGCTTTCCAGAGTGGCTGAACTAGTGTACATTCCCACCTGCAGTGTAGTAGGGTTCCTTTTTCTCCACAACCCTGCCAGCAACTGTGATTTTCTGAGTTCAAAATCTTGGCCATTCTTGTTGGGGTAAGGTGGTATCTTAGGGTTGTTTTTATTTGCATTTCCTTTATGACCATAGATGATGAACATTTTCTCATATGTTTTTCTGCCATTTTAATCTCTCCTTCTGATAGGTCTCTCTTTAGTTCCCTTGCTCATTTAGTGAATGGTTTATTGGGTTTTCGGGGGATTCGTTTCTTGAGTTCCCTGTGGATACTAGATATTAAGCATTTGTCAGATGTATTGTTGGTGAATATCTTTTTCCAGTTGGTTGGCTGTCTCTGTACTTTTGCAACTATGTTTTTATCTCTACAGAAACTTTTTATTTTTAGGTAGTCCCATATATTGAGTCTCTCTCCAATCTGTTGTGACCCTGGGATTCTGTTCAGGAATCTTTTGCCTGTGCCTATGAGTTCCAGTGTCTCTCCTACTTTATCATGTAGCAGTTTCATGGTTTCCGGTCTGACATTGAGGTCTTTCATCCACTTTGAGTTAATGCTTGTGCATGGTGAAAGCTAGGGTCAATTTTTAGTTTTCTGCATGTGGCTGCCCAGTTTTGCCAGCACCAATAATTGAATAGGCTGTGTTTGTTCCACTGTAAATCTTTGGCTCCTTTGTCAAATACAAGTTGTCTATAGGTATTTGGTTCTATTTCTGGGTCTTCTAATCTGTTCCACTGAGCTTCTGGTCTGTTTTTGTGCCAATACCAAGCAGTTTTTGTTATTATGGCTCTATAGTAGCATTTGAAGTCTGATATTGTAATACGACCAACATTGCTCTTTTTGCCTAGAATTGTTTTGACTATTCTAGGTTTTTTCTTATTCCATATGAATGTTTGGATTATATTTTCTATTTCTGTAAAGAATGTCTTTGGGATTTTGATGGTGATTGCATTGAATTTATATATCAATTTTGGTAGTATAGCCATTTTCAATATGGTGGTTCTCCCTAGCCATGAGCATGGGATGTCTTTCCATTTCCTAATGTCCTCTTTAATTTCTTTCATTAGGCTTTTACAGTTTTCATTGAATAATTCCTTTACATCTTTGGTTAAGTATATTCCTAAGTATTTTATTCTTTTGTGGGCTATTGCAAATGGGATCATTTTCTTGATTTGGCCTTCTGTTTGTGTATTGTTGCTGTACAAGAAGGCTACTGACTTCTGAAGATTGATTTTGTTCCTGCCACTTTGCTAAAGTGGTTTATTAAGTCTAGAAATTTGGGAGTGGAGTTTGTTGGGTCATTCAAATAGAGGATCATGTCGTCTGCGAATAAGGATAGTTTAATTTTTTTCTTTCCCTATGTGGATCCCTTTGATGTCCTTTTCTTGCCTTATTGCTCTGGCTAAGGGTTCCAGCACTATATTGAAGAGAAGTGGAGAGAGTGGGCATCCCTGTCTAGTTCCTGATTTTAATGTGAATGGTTCCAGTCTTTCACCATTTAGTATAATACTGGCTGTAGGTTTTTCATATATGGCTTTCACTATTTTGAGGAATGTACCTCTTATTCTTATTTTTTCTAGTGCTTTCAACATGAATGGATGTTGTATTTTGTCAAATGCTTTCTCCGCGTCCCGAGAAATTATCATATGATTCTTATCCTTAACTCTATTGATATGATGTATTACATTGATTGATTTGTGAATGTTAAACCAGCCTTGCATTTGTGGGATGAAGCCCACTTGATCATATTGTATGATTTTTTAAATTTGTTTCTGGATTCTGTTGGCTAAAATTTTATTGAGGAGTTTTGCATCTGTCTTCATTAGAGAGATAGGTCTGCAGTTTTCTTTTTTTATTGGGTCTTTCCCTGGTTTGGGGATGAGAGTAATATTAGCTTCATAAATGAGTTTGGTATTGCTCCTTCTGTTTCTATTTCTCGGAAGAGTTTCAAGAGTATACGTGTTATTTCATCTTTAAACGTCTTGTAGAATTCCGCAGTGAATCCATCTGGACCTGGGCTCTTTTTGGTTGGCATTTCCCTGCTTGCTTCCACAATTTCATTGTAAGAAATTGGTCTGTTCAATTTGTTTACCTCATCATTGTTCAGTGTGGGTAGCCTATATTTATTTAAGAAACCATCCATTTCTACTAGATTTTCTTGTTTCTTTGAATATAGACCCTTGTAGTACCTATTCATTAGGGACTGGATTTCTTGGGAATCAGTTGTGATTGTTCCCGTGGGGTCTCTAATCTTGTTTATTTGAGTCTCCCCTTTCCTTTTTTTGATTAATCTTGCCAAAGGTCTGCCTATTTTGTTTACTGTTTCAAAGAACCAACTTTTTGATTTATCATTTTTGTGTACAATAGATCTTATTTCAATCTCTGAAATTTCTGATTTTATTTTTGTTATTTCTGTCCTTCTAGTTGTTTTAGAGTTAACTTTTTCTTGCTCCTGTAGGTGTTTCAGGGTTTTTTTTAAGATTATTTATGTGCTCTTCTTCTGTCTTTTTAATATGCGCTCCTAGTGCGATAAATTTGCCTCTTAGAACTGCCTTTGCTGTGTCCCATAAGTTCCTTTGTGATGTTTCTTGATTGTCATTACATTCAAGGAAGTTTTTAATTTCATTTCTGATCTGATCTGTTACCCAGGAGTTATTCAGAAGTGTGTTGTTCAGTTTCCATGTGATTGAATGTTTTTTTACTTTGACTGCATTGTTCAGAATTAGTCTTACTCCACTGTGGTCTGATAGAATGCGTGGGATTGTATCAGTCCTTTTGTATCTGCTTAAGTTTTCTGTATGAACTGTTACATGATCTATTTTGGAGTGTGTTCCATGTGCTGCTGAGAAAAATGTAAAAAGTTTCGCTGTTGGGTGGAAGACTCTGTGTATATCTGTTAAACCCAGCTGGGCTATGGTGTCATTTAAGTCGATGGTGTCTTTGCTTAACTTTTGTTGAGTTGACCTGTCATTTGTTGAGAGTGGTGTATTGAGGTCTCCCACAATGATTGTGTTTGAGTCTATCCCGTTCCGAAATTCTAAAAAAGTTTGTTTGACGAATTTGGGTGCTCCCGTGTTGGGGGAGTAGATGTTTATAACTGTAATATTATGGGCATGGATTGTACCCTTTACTAATATATAATGGCCATCTCTATCTTTATGTACTGAATTGACTGAGAAGTTAATTTTGTCAGAGATTAAGATTGCTACTCCTGCTTTTTTGCTTGGTGCATTGGAGTGGAAAATTCGTTTCCATCCTTTCACGTAGAATTTGTTTTTTTCTTTGGCAGTGAGGTGGGTCTCTTGGAGGCAACACATGGATGGGTGGTGTTTCTTAATCCAGTCTGCTGCTCTGTGTTTTTTGATTGGATTGTTCAGCCCGTTCACATTTAGGGAGATTATGGAGAAGTGGTCAGTGTCCATTGTCATTATTTATTTTTACTTCTTAGTTTCTTTCTCTCTCTTTTTGCCCCTTTTGTGTTTGGTGAATTATAGATGTTTGCTTCTTGATGGGGGTTCTTGATGTTCTACAATTTGTTCTTGGTTAATTAGTATTCTTTGTAAGGCTGGTTTAGTGTGCACGTATTCATAAAGCTTCTCTTTGGAGTGAAATATTCTTGTTTCTCCCTCAAATGTAAATGCTAGTTTTGCTGGATATATCAGTCTGGGTTGGCAGTTGTTGGTCTTCAGGACATCAATGATGTTTTTCCAAGCTTTTCTTGCATTTAGGGTTTGCATGGAGAGATCTGCTGTAATTCGAATTTTCTTCCCAGTATAATATATCTCCTTCTTTGTTTTTGCAGCATTTAAGATCAATTCTTTGGTATTCAGGTCTAGTGTCTTTACTATGATATGTCTAGATGAGTTCCTTCTAGGCTCTTGCCTGTTTGGGGTCCTGAAACCTTCAATAATATGAGTATTTTCCCTTTTGAAGTTGGGGAAGTTCTCTGCTATGATTTTGGTGAATAAAGGTTGCATACCTTTGTCCTGAAATTCGGCCCCCTCCTCAACGAAGATTAGACTTCTTTGCTGCATCTGCCAGTTCCTGGAGCTCTCTCTGGTAGAATTCTGACTGATTTTTCCAAGGTGGCGATTCCCTGTTCCAGCTCTTGTGTTTTATCTTGTGTTTCTGATGTTCTATTCTCCATCTCCGTCAATCTGCTGCTTAATGCCTCCATTTTTGCTTGAAGTGTGGACACTGAGCTGATCATGTCTGCTCTGAGGGTATTAATCTTTTCTTCCATTTCTCTTTTGAATTGGTGATTTCCTGCTTATGTTCCTGAAATTGTTTCTGGAATTCTGTTTTAATCTCTTTAGTCATGTCCACAATCATGTCCTTGAATAGGGTCATGTTTCATGTCTCTTCAGGTGTCATTTCTTGGGATGGTGACATCTCTCTCGTCCCTTCGCTCTTGTTTCCTTTTGGGCTCTGTGTGGGACTTTGATTATTTATGTATGTCATAATTCGTCTTTGCACTCTCCTCGGCATCGAGTACTGTTGTAGTTCCCTCTGTGGTCAGTAGGCAGCGGTGTTTACTTGGATTGGGAACGGTGGTTCTGGGACTATGTGAATACTTGTGGTTCTCGGCCAAATTGATTCCTCTGCTGACTAGGTCAGAGTTTCCAGTTTTTGCAAGTGTTCGACCCTTTCCCAGAGGCTGTGTGCTGCTGCAAGTCTAGCTCTCAGCCCAACCAGTGGCCTCACAATGGGCCGTGGGATGGATCTGGGAGCTTCAGTCTCAGCGTGCTGGGTAGACAGTTGGTTTTCCTGTGCTGCTTCTAGGGGCAAGCCCCTGCCGAGGGTCTGGAGTTTGGGAGTTTTCAGGGGCTCTCAGCAGGACCAGCAGGTGTCCGCTCTATTCCCAGGGGCGGGGCCCATCAGAGGATGTGGGCTCCAAGGGCGGAGCCACACCTTTCTGCTTCTCAGAAGGGGAGCCTTGCTGCTGGTTGGCCCTTCAGTTCCCTGCTGTTTTGTCAGAGAGTCTGTGACTGTGGGGGCCCCTTGGTGCTAGCTTGCTCAGGATTCCCAGCTGGAGGATGCCCGGCTCAAGATTTGAGGGGGGCAGATGCTGGCTCCTATTTTCCCACACACCCCACCCACTGTTGTAAGGCAGGGTCTCAGCGCCCCCCACTCTCCAGACCCAGTGGCCTGGGACAGGAACCTGGTGGGCAGGTGGGAGCTGGGACACCTCTGCCTCCCTTGGTGGGGTGCTGGGTCTTAGTGACAGCCTGCCTGTCAAACTCCAGTCAGAGGCCTGGGAGAGGAACCTGGTGGGAGCGTGGAAGCTGGGACACCTCTGCCTCCCTTGGTGAGGTGCTGGGTCTTAATGAAGCCTGCCTGTCAGTCTCCAGTCAGAGGCCTGGGAGCTGGGACACCTCTGCCTCCCTTGGTGAGGTGCTGGGTCTTAATGAAGCCTGCCTGTCAGTCTCCAGTCAGAGGCCTGGGAGCTGGGACACCTCTGCCTCCCTTGGTGGGGTGCTGGGTCCTAGCGCTGCCCGCCTGTCAGTCACCAGTCAGTGGCCTGTGGGAGGGGGCTGTTGAGGGAAGGGACAGGATTCTAAATTCTTTGCCCCCCTGCTCCTGCTGGTCTTTCTCAGGTAGGATGGAGGGGTCTGAGTTAAGTTCTATTGCTTGGCACCAGCTCTGCTTTCCCGATGGGTTTGGGGACCTGCTGCGCTACTGATGCCTCTGCGTTCATCTGTGGGTGCTACATGGTGTTGGAGAATCCTTCACTCCCCTCGGATCTCCGCCACCGCCTGTGGTCCGCATCTGAGTTCCGCTGCTTGCTGTTCTGGTTCCGTGTCTGGGTTCTGCTGCTTCTGGCATTCACTGGCCCGGTCCAATGCTCGTTTCTGCGGGTCAGGGCTGCCCGGCCCAGCACCCTCCGCCACGGCTTTTCGTGGCTTGGAGCAGGCGGCGAAGGGTTGGGGAGGGGTCCTCGCGTTCTGAATTCTTTGAGAAAGTTGGATGTGAGCTTTATCTGGATTTCTTTTACGGTTTGAGTCCTTCTCTGTCGCTTCTTGAGTTTGTTGTTGTGGATTTCTTAAGGTAGTTGGCTCGTGGGACTTCCTGGTTCTCTCTTTTTGTCAGAGAGAGCTAAGCAGTGTCCCTATTGTCTCGCACCATCCTCCGCTCCTGGTTCTATTAATTTGAGAACCTTGAGAATATTCAGATCTCTGCCCGAGCCTATCCTTCACTTCCAACAGGAAAAGTGGGACTCCTTCTTCAGAATAATTCTTTTTTTTTTTTTTTTTTTTTTGTGGTTTGTGGGGCTTGAACTCAGCCTGTCCCGGAGCTCTTGGGCTCCTGGATTGTCCCTGAGCTTTTCTACCCTTCAACCATGCCCCACTTCCTGTTTTCTAGAGGTTAATTGAAGGTAAGAGTTTCAGTTCCTTTCGTGCTTGGGCTGGCTTTGAACCTTGATCCTTAGATCTCAGCCTCCTGAATAGTTAGGATTACAGGCATGAGCCATCTTGCTGGGCTAAAAACTGTCTTACTGAGGCCTAAACCCTATTTCTCAGGACACCTGGCTCTTGTTATTTACCATCCATGAATATATTCCTTATATTGATTCTACCAAGTAGACAGACAGACATGTGGTCCAAGATTCCATGGATTCTAGGGCACAGTATCACTATTACTGTGGATGTTGCTGCCCACCAGGGGGTCCTAACTCACATAAAAGGCCCTGTTTCAGAGTAGACAAAGGCTTGCTTGCTTTCTCCTTTCCTTCCTTCCTTGCTTCCTCCCTCCCTCCCACTTCCTCCCACTCCCTCCCAGCTTCTCTTTTTTTCTTCTTTTTTTGCAGGATTCCAATAGACATTTATTCCTAGTAAGGAAAAGTCTGCTGTTATATAGGCTGTCACAAAAACACATCACCATCATGTAGTGAGTGCTCTCATTGCCTACACTGAGCCAGCTTCTTTCTTCGAAGATTTGGTTCCAACATACACATTGTATCATGAAATCTTAAATGTCTTATGGCTAGACAAAGGAGAAGTGCATATAGTGTACTTTCCTGATTGTTTTTGTCTTGATATAGTTTTCTCTCTGATGTCTTGAGGAAAGTATAATATTTTTATTTAGAGCTCGCCTTAGCATCTTACTAGGTAGATGAGTAAATTTACTTCTAAGGTGCTTCTCTGAAAAGATTATTGCATGGATATAATAGAAACACATTCAGTATGAAAAGTATAATAGCTTTTCTATTTCCCATAAACTAAAAACTGCATCTAATAAGGCATTTATGATTGTTGTGAATACTTGTGATTGTTTCAGTCAGGCAATTCAGGAAGAATTAAAGATGGTGGAGGAGGCAATGTCTCCCAATTATATTGAATATTTCACAGTCTAACTACAATGTAAAACAGAACAGAAAAATTTGAAACCAAATTATTTTGCAAAAGCAGTGTTTCTCACACAAGTAGATAGTTTAAGTAACAGATACATTTGAATTTGAATTGTGTGTGTGTATGTGTGTGTGTGTGTGTGTGTGTGTGTGTACTGATACCACTACTGGAATTCAACACCTTTCATTCTTCTAGATTTTTTTTGTTTTTGCCTACTTTACACTTGAGTTAGTCCTCCAGTCTGGTTATTTGGAGATACAGTCTCTCAGACTCCGTCATGTCTAACTCAGTACCATCATCCTCCATGTCTTAGTGTCCTGAGTAACTGAGATTATAAGTGTGAACCACCAGCACCTGGCTTGATGTTTGAACTTTAGCATGACCCTTTACTAGTAAATCTGGAGTAATTAAGTAATTTGGCTATAAATATTTTGGTTATAGTAAGCAATAGTTATTATTTATTGTTACTAGTATTGTTTCTCATCAGTTAAGGTTAATTTTATGTTGTTCATGAGTTAAGTTCTGGCAAAAGACAATCCAGTAAATATATCTGAGCATACTAGATTAATTTCATAATAATTAAGCATATCATTTCTCAGTGTTCTTTCTAACAATATCTGAGTGATGAAAGACCAAGTTATTTTATTTTTACAGTAAGTAACTTGAGAAAGGGAAACTGATACTTATTTCTATAAACTAAAAGTATTAAAAGCAACTTCTTTAGAATCTTATCATCTTTACAATTTAATGCAATGTGTTAAAAGCTGTAATATCACAGACATTACACATAGTTTGAAGAGGTGACATTGTACAAATATTGGTATGAGTCAAAACTGAAGCTATGGGAAGATTCTGGTCTTGCTTATTCTTACCCCCTTCTTCTTTTCCTTTGATTCTGTTGACTTTTTCCATTTCTAAAGAATTCCCTCAGAAAGAATAATATTGTGCCATTTGTAAGGAAATAAAAAAACTTGGAAAATACTATACTATGAGAAGTAAGCCAGAGCCATGGTTTCCTTATTTTTGGTAACTATAATGTGTCTATAAATGTACAAATAAACACTGAATGACTGAAATAAATAAATAATAATAATTAGTTATATAGGATCCTAAGCCATTAACAGAGGCCTAGGAGGGTAACTATAGGAGTGGTGGACAACGGTTCAATAGCTGTGGGAGATGATCACAGAAAATAATATATGTAATGAGCTCCAAGAAAAAAGGAAAGAAGACACATTCTTTAGTTGCTTTTGTTGCTGTTTTAATTTTCTTTTCATTTTGTCCTGTTTGATTTTTTTGTATTTAGGAGGGTAAAAGAGGGCATATTAGAGAAAAAACAACTACAACAGTGATATTTACTAGATACTACGTGGAAAACAAACTGGATATGGGGGAGATGGGAGGGAAAAAATGGAAAAGAGTGATAGACAGAGGAACAGGGTTCAAAAAGAATTGCACTGATTGTACCTGATTCATGCAACTGTAACTCCACTGTATACCAACTATAAAAATACAATTCTTTAAAAAAAAAAGAATTCTATGGTTTTTTTGAAGACTTCTTAGTTTGGGAAATTCCAGCCTTCAGTGTGGTTATAAACTAAGTTTGATTGCTTATAAGCTGTTCAATCTCCAGCAATTAATCATACCAGCCTAAGGTACTACTACTCGCTTCCCCTTTCCCAGGACAATATGTAACTCAGCTCTTAACCACTTGAAATGTTTAAGTACTGACAAAAGGTATTTTAGGTTGAAGATTAAGAAAATTCTCTTCAAACTATCAGTTTATAATATAAGCTCTTTTTCAGTCTAAGTATTGAAAATAATGGCCACTGGTATTTAAACATACAACCCTTGCCTTTCATTCTATAGAATAAACTTGACCACAAGTATTTGACTTTCAAAGACCTCGAAAGGGAAATTTCAGCTAACTGTACTAGAACTGTACACTTTCTTAAGAAGAAAGCAAACAGAACATTGTGTGGTATCATAGTAATAGAGCAGTAATGCTTGAATTAATGCTTACTATATATTATATTAGTATACTGTTAATATATTGCAGACTGTACCTGTTGTATGAGTAAATCAGAAACAATATACTCCAATATTATTACCGGTAATATGACCAATGAAATTTTATATGGGTTGTCCAAAATTATTGTAGAATTTGAGCATTAGATTTATAGTGTAAACTACAATGCAGTGTTTGTACTAAGATTTTACAGAAAAATTAAATCAATAGAGGTCAGAGGAAAAGGAAGAGAAAATAAGAGGAGAGAAGAAAATGAGAGAGGGAAAGAGATTTTTAAAGAATTAGCTCATTGTATTATGTAATTGTTGAGCATGGTGGGTCTAAATTTCATAGTGCGTGAGCAGAAAACTGAGCTTCAGATAAGAGATGAAGTTGTGCTTTTAAAGTAGAAAAATTTATGGGGTGGTAGGGAACCTCAATGTTTTCTCTTATGGCTTTCAACTAAAATTAATTACAAATGTTAATGTACATAACTAAAATTGTATATAGACTGGTGTTTGGCCAAATAACTGGTAAGACAGATTCTAGCTGAGTTGGTAAACAAATTAGAATAAAATGCCCAACTCTGAGAGCAATATTGTTTTTTGCTTGGGGGATACATATATATAGATGTATATATAGATACACACATATATGTATATGCATGTATGTGAATATATACACACAGAACTTATACATGTATGCATATTATGATGCTTGTATATATTTACACACATATATACATGTGTATTTATGTATATGTGAATATATACCTATATTAGCAGAACATCATTGTCAGTAATAGAATTGTCAGTAATTTTCACTAGTACAGATTATATTAGAACAGACTGCACTCAAATAGAATAAAAAAAATCAATGGCTTTTTGAAAATAAATGGATAAATTCTGAAATTTTGATACTTATCATTGTACATAACTACTTTCATTGCACACATATCAAACCACATAGAGGAAAAGGGGCATAAATTCTTGTGTTGATTAATTATTTTGTGTGCCTGGAATCACCTTGAATTAATCAGATGTATTACTTTAAACTATGATACCCAACATTAATTTTATTCTATTATGACAACTGTGAAGAAACCGGCTGATTTGCAAATAGATCATCTTGCATACTGACAAATAGCAACTGCTCTAAGGCTCAGGAAATATTGACTTAAAGCAGTTTTCAGATACTGATATTAATAAAATAGTTTCATAATAAATTCAACTAGGAGTGTAGAACTTAAAATGATTAAGTGGAGCTTAGAGTTTAGTAGAGGGTAAATTTTTACTTTCTCTTTTGATCTAAATTTTAATTGAAAAAAATTATAATTCTTTCACAGATGTCAAACGATGCTGGTTTTTGTACCTGTGTGGGTATTATCTAATGCCATCACTCAGTGATGCTGTTCCTCAAAGCCAAGGTTTCTATTCAGAGCCACACTGTATGCATATATTCATCCTATGGAAGAAGGCATGTGTAATAAAGCAGACCAAACATTTGTTTCAAAAGTGTCAAAGTGACTTAGAATTCAATTTAGGTCCCTTAGGGAAAACAAATGCATCAGGGTGTGTGTGTGTGTGTGTGTGTGTGTGTGTGTGTGTGTAAGAGAAAGAGAAAGAGAGAGAATGGGACTTAATACACTGACTCACAAAACTCTGGAGACATGATAAATTCAAAAATTTAAGGCAAGTCAAAATCAAGGCCAGTCAATACTCTGGAGATTCAACGAGGAGTTGCTAAACAAGTCCAAAAGCAGTTTTCTGGAAGAATTCCTTCTTTCTTGGGGGTATATCAGTGTTGGTTAAACGATGGCCTTCAGCTAGTTGCTCAGAGACTGCCACATTATGGTGAACGTTGTGTTTTACTTAAAGCCTCATATGTTAATGTTAATTCTATATGTAAAAAAAAAAAGACAAAAAAAACCAAAAATCAAAACAAAACAAAAAAACACCCTCACTGAAAAATGCAGTAAAAGACTGAGCAACTATCTGGACTGAGCAAAGTAGCCACATATATTCAACCAGCACAGTCTTACCTGATTTAATCTATGCGCTGGAGTAACTAGCACAATAGGAATGCTAAAAACAAGAAATCAGGAGATAAACATGAAGTTCCCTTGAAGTTCTCTTGAGTTGGAAAGTTACAATTTATTTTTCAAGAGCTCTTCAGACCGCTTAAGTACAAATATAATTGTGATAGTAACAACAAAAAGGAATATATACAAAGAAAATAACAGGTGCCCCAGGAAAAAGGTGTCAGCTTAGGAGAAAACAAAAGGTTCCTGTAGCAGGAAAATTATCGTATTCAATTTTTCCCCCTAAATGGGTGCTCTCTAACATTTGTGCATCACTCTGAATTCTGCAACTGCTGAAGTGCAAGTGGTGTTCACCTTGGGACTTCTCTGCACCTTTTTTTCTTGTGGCTGGGTGAAGTGGGAGTTTAGTGGAGAGGTATAGCAAATAGATACTTCATTTCAGCAGAAACAGCAAGAACTCACCCTCTGTAGCATTATCCCAGCTCTTCTGTGCATTCTACTTCTCTACTACTGGACCATCAGTTGGAAGAGGAAACAGATGGACATGTTAGCAATTTTGCTTCCACTGATCTAAAGTCAAATACCATCAGAGTAAAGTATAACGTTTATAATTAGCAGAGACAAGAGTTGCTGACTCCTTCACCTTCAGCTTTCCCAAGGTTTGGCATCTTATCTCTCCTACATAGAGACCTGGAAATGGATTCCATCTAGAGTGGTTCCAGATTTGTGTGGATTCTGGGAAATTGTTTCTTTAGAAAGACTGAAAAAAAAAAAACAATAGTGTGCTCACATCTCATTCAACAAGCACACCTGTAATATCCTGCAACTGTAAGCAGAAACAGAAAACTTTTCATGTTAATTTTATGTACCATTAAATTCAAGGAAACATTCTATTGTGAGGAATTAAACCACTGGTTCTATCAATTTATATACAGCATATCTTGGAAAAATAATTATGGAATTAGATATCACATGGAGACAAGTGACATTACAGTCCTTTACTGTTTTGTTATCACTTGAAAAGACAATTTACATATAATTAATAAAAGGACTAGATGATTCTTCATAACCATTTCTGGTTGAATTTTTCTAATACTTAATTTAGGACCAGGAACTTAGGGATAAACAATGTGCAAGTACAAAACCATGCATTCTACACAATATGAAAAAAAATAAACAATGAGATTTTTGTAATAAAGTAGTTAATTTATCTAATGGTTTCTTAACTAATGTAGCAAAGCAGTCTTGTTTATTGTGCTTACATTTGTCCTATTCCCTAAACTGCTGGCATTTTTAATCTCCCTTTTATCTTGTCATTCTGTTAATGAATATATTTAAATATATGAACATTAGTTTTGAAAAAATATATACATATTCTTCAGTTAGCTGTAATTATATGCCAATAGCGTAATGGTTTTCTCTCGATGTGTACTCAGAAGGAGCCCTTGTATTGATTCTTTTCAAAATATTTTGGGCACTGTGGTATGTAACTAGTAAAATTATTTCCCTAATACTGTTTTGGGTACTAAAAACTTGTCATTCAAAAATTTAAAACCTTGAAAAAGGAAATTAAAGCAGAACTGAGGAAATGGAAAAATCTCCCATGCTCCTGGATTGGAAGAATTAATATCATGAAAATGGAAATCATGCCAAGGGCTATCTACAAATTCAGTGCAATACCCATCAATATTCCAATGTCATTCTTTAAAGAAATAGAAGAGGTAATCCAAAATTTTGTATGGAATAATAAAAGACCAGAGCAATAGTAACCAAAACAGCTTGGTACTGTCACAAGAACAGGCCTGAGGAACAATGGAACAGAACTGAGGACCCAGATACTAAATCACAGACCTATGGCCACTAATCTTTGATAAGGGAGCCAAAAACATAGAATGGAAGAAAGACAGCCTCTTCAACAAGTGGTGCTGGCAGAACGAGTTAAGTACCTACAGACAACTAAAGTTGGATCATTCTTTGTCACCCTGAACCAGAATTAACTCCAAATGGATCAAAGACCTCAAGGTCAAAGCAGATACACTGAAAACTTTACAAGAAGGAATAAAAGATACACTAGGTCTCCTTGGCACAGGTCGAAACTTTGTTAATAAGGACCAAGAAACACAACAAATCAGAGAAAGTCTGGATAAGTAGGACTGCATTAAACTGCAGAGCTTCTGTATGGCAAAGATCATAGCTAGCAAACTAACTAGAAAGCCTACAAAGTGGGAGAAGATCTTCACTAACCATACAACAGACAAAGGCCTCATATCTAAAATATACCAACAGCTCAAAAAATTGAATCAGGGCCAGGAGTTTGGCCTAGTGGTAGAGTGCTTGCCTAGCATGCACAAATACCCGGGTTCGATTCCTTGGTACCACATACATAGAAAAAAAAAAGCCAGAAGTGGTACTGAGCCTCAAGCCTTGAGAAAGTCCAAGGACAGTGCTCAGGCCCTGAGCCCAAGCCCAAGACTGGCCTCCCCCCCAAAAAAATTGAATCACTCCAAAACTAATCTCCAAAGAAACAACCATCCCATTAAAAGATGGGCCAAAGACTTAAGGAGAGTCTTCTCTGAAGAAGAAATAAGAATGGTCTATAGATATATGAAGAAATGCTCGACATCTCTGGCCATAAAAGAAACACAAATCAAAACAACTCTAAGATTCCACCTCACTCCAGTTAGAATGGCCATGATCAAGAAATCTAATAACAACAGATGCTGGAGGGGATTTGGCCAGGAGGGATCACTACTACACTGTTGGTTGGAGTTCAAACTTGTTCAACCACTATTGAAAGCAGTATAGAAGTTCCTCAAAAGACTAAACATCGAGGTCCTCCATGACCCAGCATTTAAACTACTTGGCATTTACCCAATGGTCTAGAAACAAGGACATACTAAATCCACTAGCACAACGATGTTCATTGCAGCACTATTTATCATAGCAAGGATATGGAACCAACCCAGATGTCCCTCAGTTGATGAGTGGAGCAACAAGATGTGGTATGTATACACAATGCAATTCTATATGCTGCTGTTAGAAAGAACGACATGCCCCATTTGAGAGGAAATGGAAAAACTTAGAAAAAAATCATATTAAGTGAAGTAAGCCAGACTCAAAGGAACATAGGCTCAATGGTTTTCTTCATTTGTCACAATCAGTAGAAGCCTTGGGCTCTCCTAGAAGAGATTTACTATAGAACAAAACCTAGATACATAAGACCATATAGAATGATGCTAAATGAAAGGGCCTCTAGAATATAGAAACAAAAGCCATATAATGATTGTTTTCCTTAATGTGCTATATTATCTCTCAATTCTTTTGCTGTCCCTTGGTTATCTCATATGGTTACAATATTTTACCTTCTGATCTGATATATTGTATATATGCTTATTTGGTTATTTGAAATAGGATAGGTAAGGGGGGAAAAAGGAGGTGAGGGGGTTAGGGGGAGGGAAATGGGGACCAAGACATGAGAAAGGGTATCAATGTTGGTGAAGTAATGCGCCTTCTATCTGGTGAATATAATGTAACCCTTCAATCAATTACAATCAAAATATATGAAAAAAACTTGTCATTCACAAATTATCTTAATGTTCTATATCCATGTGCATTTTCATGTGCATTTGTGTATGAGTGTTGATAATTTCAAAGGGGTCTGTATAGGTTGTGTTCTATGGGAAATAGCCTTTGAAATACAGATTGATGTACAAATAGATTGTTAGGGCCAGTTGACATTTAATGACTTGTCCAGGAGAGTTCAAAGACCCAGTCCCTTAGATCTGATGAAGGACAACTCTGAAGAGACATCCCAGTTTACATGGCATCTTTTTGTCTGACTACTTTTTGCCATTCTTCTTCCCTTGCCTCTCATCTACAGATCACCTCCTCCTACCACCTTCCAATGAGGCCCTGTGTGGAGTGCAATGAAAGCTTCTGTAAGCAAGGATAATTTTCAGTGAGTTTCAAAGCCAGCAATTAATAGATCTTAATATATCAAAATCTTTTTATCAATACCTTTTTCATATTTATTATGCATGTAAAATTCAGTTAACATTATTTGTTATACTCCTCAATGTTTCCTTGAGGGTATTTAGATATGTCTTCATCTCTTTATTTTCAGCTACTTTATTTTGATAACAGTGAGGTTATCTTAACATATTGGAAACCAAATATAATTTATTTCAGTGGCCAGAAAAAATGATACAGTGGCATTTGAATGTACATATGTGAGCATGGATCCAGGAAACTAGAGGGGATGCATAGTGTTGGGAGTGATGGTAGGGTATGAGAGAGGGTTGACACTAATCTGGATACATTGTACTCAAAAACTCACAAACTGAAACCCCTTTGTGAAACCTCCTAAAGATAATAAAGAGAAAACTTCTATTAGAATTTAAATAATTTCTGATTGTTTGCCTCATATTCCTCCATTTTATACATATTTAACCTCTATTTGTTCAAAACAAAAAGCCAAAATAGTTGAATTAATATAAAACTCTAACATATCTTAATATCGTTTAATGCTTTAAATCAAACTATTTTAATATCAATAGTATCTTAAGTCTAAGATGTGGTAATTTATTCACAACATAGTAGAACACCAGTGTCTGAAATTCCTATGAATCAAATGAAAAATGAGAATTTTAACATCAATTCTGAACATGTTTAAGTTAAATTTTAATTGAGTTTGATGAGCTGACAAATTAGACTAATGACCTTGAATTAAGTTGGCTAGAGTTGCCACTTGTTATAGGCTATGCACATGTGTGTTGGTTATTCCCAGGAAGTAGAGAAACTGGCTAGGGAGGTAACCCTGATCCTGTTTCAGTTCTTGACCCTGTTAATGCACAGGCACTTCCTTGTGAAATGCCACACATGTACATCCTGTGGTTAGATTACACCTTTCTCCTTTCTTTCCTGGTTGGCAGTAAGAGCTTCCAGGCTTTCAGATGTACCATGTGAACAGTTTACAGTCCGAGCCATTGAAAGCAGGTTTGAGTTTTTTAACTGTTGTCATTTATTCTGCCTAGTGATCTCAAAACCTCAGAACCTCAGAATTAAGGTGACATCATTCCATGATAAAAAGGAGTGTAGGTCCTTAGGTCACTGAAAAGCTGGTAGAAACTGTACACTCTCTATTGATGGGAAAGTTTGATGAATTATGACATGAGATGTCAGAATATTCTGGTTACAAAGAGTACATATATTTGATTAAAATGTGTATGGTTTTCTATATTATGTTATATAATATCTGAGTGTGTATGTAAAGTGTTTAAAGACTGAATGAATGGAATATTAAATGGGGGAGGAAAATGTATAGAATATTGCCAGTAACTGTAAACTTTTTGATGAGTAAAAGGGAACTACTCTCTTTCTGTACCAGACAGTTTGACTTTTACTAGCCCATAAGTCAGCTGTTTTTTTTTTTTAAGTCAAAGGTTAGTATACTTAAGCATATGATTATTTGGTGTTCACCCAAAAAACAAAGACTGTTTCCTTAGGGAAGGGTAGCAATTAGAGATGTGGGACTTTTTTTGTTTGTTTGTTTTTGTGTTGGTCATGGGGCTTGAATTCTGGGCCTGGACACTGTCCCTGAGCTCTTCAGCTCAAAGCTAGCATGCTATTATTTTGAGCCACAGCACCACTTTCAGTTTTCAGGTGATTAACTGAAGATCAGAGTCTCACAGATTTCTGTGCCCAGGCTGGCTTTGAGTTGTGATGCTTTGATCTGAGGATTGGAAGCAAATTTATTAGAGATATTTATTATTTTCATGGTACTAAGGCTATTCATTCATGAGTGATCTAGTTTTCTTCATTTATCTAGATCTGAGTTTCTTGTCTTTTTCTCCACAAATTACCCTTTTCTGTCAAATTTTGTATTTACAATTGCATTTTTAATTACCTTTAAGTAGTTATACAAAGGAATTGTCATTTAATAAAGCAGTTTATGAATGCAATACATCCATCTTGATCAATATCACTCCTTTTAACATTTTCACCCATCCCTCCATCCCTCCCTCACCCACCCTTTCTCTCACACTTCTTAATTTTGTAGGATATACAGTGAATTATTGACTGCATTGTATTTGTCTTCTCATTTTTCTACCCATATACCCTTGACCTCACCCCACTTTTTTTTTTCTAGTCCTGGGCTTGAGCTCCTGGCCTGAGCACTGTCCTTGGCCTTTCTCAAGGCTAGAGCTCTACCATTTCAGCCTCAGGACCACTTGTCTTTTTTTTTTCTATGTATGTGGTACCAAGGAATTGAACCCTGGTCTTCGTGCATGCTAGGCAAGCACTCTACCACTAGGCTAAACTCCTGGTCCCTCACCCCACTTCTTTATGTACCCATTTCCTGGTATTTACTTTGTTTAACATTAACTTTGTCTTTTAATGAATTACGCTATTTGAATTCTCCCTTGAATCTACTATATTTCAGTTAATACATTTGTATTAACTTGCATATCAACCCATATGTTTACTTATAAGTTTATAAGCTAAATATAGTTTCCACATGGAAGGGAAAACATTTTTCATCTGTCTCTCTGGGCCTGACTTGCTTCACTTAATGTAGTTTTTTTTTTTCAGGTATTCCCATTTCTTTCCAAATGTTACAGTATAATCTTTTTTAAAGGATGAGTAAAATTTCATTGTGTATATATACAATATTTTCTTGATCCATTCATTTATTGACAGATATCTGGGTTGACTCCATACCTTGGCTATGGCAAACGAGTACTGCAGTGAACATGATTGTGCTTGTGTCTTTTCTCTTTCTTATTATATTTTAAATAAATGCCAAGGAGTACAAAATGCTGGACTGTAGTGTGGTTCTATGTTTTATATGTTGAAGAACCTCTATACTGCTGTCAAAAGTAATTGAAAGAGCTTACATTTTCACCAACAGTGTGCATTTAGGATTCTCTCTGGCATCTTCAATGGGACCAGTTTTTGTTTGTATTCTTAATAATAGCCATTCTAACTGTGATAAGGTGGCATTTCAGTATTGATTAGCTTACCATTTCCTTTATGTCCAAAAATGGTGAGCATTTCTTTATGTGTGTATTGATCATTTTTATCTCTTATGAGAAAACTCTCTTTAGCCCATTTTCTTCATAGTGTTTCTATATGCATGTGAGTCATGGAAATTTATATCTTTCCAAATTTCCATGTAATTCCACTGTGTTTTCATAAAGTTCTTTGTGGCATTTCACTGTCTTTATATTTACTATTTTTTTCACTCCTGTCTTTGGTCATTTCTTAATGATCAATATTTTATTTATGTTTTTAGTAGACTTCTTATTTCTTCTCTGACAGGCTATGCTGCATCTTGACTTTCATTCCTGGGATATTTGGTATCATCATACTGTCCTTAAGCTAGGGTGAAACTTTCTTTCTCATATATATGTCAATTTCTGAAATCTTATTTTATCATTGTGATTTAAATTTTATATTACTTCATCTTCCTTTAAAGTCCACAGTTAGTTTATCTAAATTTTCTCTAAATATTTTAAAAGATCTTAAGATTCTTATTATATATTTTTCACTCGGAACATTTTGCTCTAATTTCATTAAATGCACAATTAATTTGTGATCATAACTTTTATCACTAAGAAAATGTATTTTAAAAGTTAAAATTCTTAAAAATATATAATTTATATAATTTGTTTATTTAGCATTAAACAATTTTATTATTTGAATCTGCTTTAGTATACTAGGTTTAGTTTATTTCATCAAAAGCACTATGAATTGACTTTTCGAACAGAATATAATAGCAGTAAATTATGTTCTCTCTTAAATGTCTTTCTTTTTCTTTAATTACATTGAAAAGTTTCCATGGAACATCATAATTTTAGGTGAATATTATTTTTCTCTGATTTTTTGAGAATATTATTCCATTGTATTCTAATATTTTGACTAACTTAGCTGTTAGGAAGTTTTAGTTAATTTTTAAGTACTGAATCTTTTCCCTCTATAATATTATGTCTTCTTTACATCTTTTTTGCCCAAAAATTCTATTGTCAAGATGATATATAGTGGGGTTACAGTTACATTTGTAAGGTAGTGAGTACATCACTTCTTGAACATTTCAACCCCTTCCCATGCTTTTCTTCCAACTACTTTCACTGCACACATATCAAACCACATAGAGGAAAAGGGGCATAAATTCTTGTGTTGATTATTTTGTGCGCCTTGAATCACCTTGAATTAATCAGATGTATTACCTTAAACTATGATACCCAACATTAATTTTATTATATTATGACAACTGTGAAGAAACCAGATGATTTGCTAAATGAAATCATCAGCACTACACATTTGGCACTGAAATGAAATGAAAGATAGTTCCATACCAGATGTATACAGTGGGAGAATCTACTATTGTTGGATGATCAGTAATCCTTATTACCTTATTTCATTGGCATATATGAAATTGTTCAGAGTAAATAGTTTCTTTGGGATGTTTCCAAACATACAGATGATGTAAAATGATCACCCAATTTTTGCTGATCTCTACTTGTACACTGATTATTTTTTCCTATGAATTTTTCTGATAATTAATATCAATTTATGAAACAACTGTTAGACTCAAGGAGAATCATGTGTATATTTAGTTCTAGAATTGTCTAGTCACCCAAAAATATTTTATCCAAGTTATTAAAAGGAAATAATTATAAATGTTTCCAATTTTAAATAGTTACTTGATTGAGATATTACTGTTAAAATATACATATTTTCTGCCAGTCCTGAGCTTGAACTCAGAGCCTGAGCACTGTCCTTGGGCTTTCTCAAGGCTAGAGCCCGACCACATGAACCATACCACCACTTCCAGCTTTTTTTCTATGTATGTCCCCTACTGAGGAATTGAACCAAGAACTCTGTGCATGCTAGATAAGCACTCCACCACTAGGCCAAACTACTGGCCCATAAAATGCACATTTTTAAGCAAGGATCTTTGTATTTTAACTACAAGGGAGATATTTATTCATTGCTCATTCATGTAGCAATTTCTGCTAGGCACTGAGGTTATTAAATTGGTTTCTAGCTAGCCTTTCATGATTTTACTTGATTAGGAGAAACATACAAATAATATACTATTCAGACTCAACTTGATGCATGGAAAAAAAACAGATGATGGAGCAGATGTCTAGAAAATGCTGACTGCAATATAATTAACTACTTCTTTGCAAAAAAATGATAGTACCAAAAATTTTCTACTTTTTCATATATTTTTATTATAATTAATAGAGGGGTTAATTATATTCACCAGATAGAGAGTGCATTACTTCACATACATTGATACCCTTTCTCATGTTTTGGTCCCCATTTCCCTCCCACCACCCCCACTACTCATCTTGTTTCCCCCTTCCCTGTCTGATTTCAAATAACCAAAAACGCATATATCCAATATATGAGATAACAAGGTGAAATACTGTAACATTCTGGGATAGCTAAGGAACAGCAAAAGAGATGAGAGATTTAAGAACAATAATCACTTATTATATGGCTTTTGTTTCTTTCCTGGAGTTCCTTTCATTTAGCCTTATACTATATGGCCTTACATATCTAGGTTTTGTTTTATTGTAAATCTCTGCTAGGAGAGCCCAAGGTTTCTACTGATTATGGCAAATGAGGGAAACCATTGAGCCTATGTTCCTTTGAGTCTGGCTTACTTTACTTATGGAAAGACTTGGAAATTTCTTTTCATATTCCTGTGGATTTAATTATTCACAATACAAAATTTAGGATTTTTTAATGTGTATAATGCACTCAGTACAAGGTACTCTGTCCTGTTTGAATATCAGCTAAAAATGACAGAAGTTGGTTAAACTACAGAATCTTGAAGGTATTAATTCACAGTGGGTTTCACAGCCTCTAGAGGTCAGAGCTTGAAATCTTCTTTATGCAAATACCAGTAGTTTGTCACAGAGTTCTTTAAGAAATCAGATGCCTGGGTTTTATAATTATTTAAGTAACTTTAATTAATTGATTTGTTAAGCAGGAATAATTTAGGATAATGCATGGTATATTTACACCATGGAATTCTATGCTGCTATCAGAAAGAATGACATTACCCAATTTGTAAGGAAATGGAAAGACTTGAAAAAAAGTATATTAATGAAGTAAGCATGCCCAAAGAAATATAGGCTCCATGGTTCTCCTTATTTGTAATAATTACTACACATCTAGGATTTTCCTAGCAGAGGATCACCCTAGATCAAAAGCTGTCTATCTGTGGCCATAGGATGAGACTAAGTGAAATGACCTCCAGAATAGTGAAAAAGAGGTTTATCTTTGTGGGTATTTTTTTTTAATATACTATGTGAAGTTATTTCTTTTTCTCTTTTATTCTCCTTATGGTTTATCCCCTGTTGTTATTCTATCTGACTTTGGAACTAGATATATTGTATATAAATCTATTTGTTTATTCAAATTAGGAAAGGGAAGGGGAAGAACAAAATGATGAGACAAAGGACAAATGGTGAACCAGTGTAACAGCGACATTCACAAGACAATATGTTGGAGATGAACTTTACAACTTGGAAGAGGGTGGGGAAGAGAAAGTGGGAGAAAAACATGGGAAGGGGTAACAATGTTCAAGAAACAATGTACTTCCTACCTGATGAATGTAACTGTAACCCCTCTATATATCACCTCAGCAACAAAATAAAAAATTAAAAACACAAACAAAGCACAGAAACTGTAAAATGAAGTTAAAGCACATCTATTCATAGCTTCCATAGAGAAAGTGCTTGACGGGCTCGGGAGTTTGGCCTACGAATAGAGTGCTTGCCTAGCAGGCAAGAAAACCTTGGTTCGATTCTTCGGTGCCACATACATAGAAAAAGGCTGGAAGTGGTGCTGTGGAGCAAGTGGTAGAGCCTTGAGAAAAGTCCAAGGTCCGTGCTCAGGACCTGACTTCAAGCCCCATGACTGGCAAAAATGGCCCAGCAATTCCACTACTTGGCATTTACCAAACAGTCCAGAAACAAGGGCATACTAAATCCACTAGCACAATGATGTTCTTTGCAGCACTATTTACCATAGCAAAGATATGGAACCAACCCAGATGTCCCTAAGTTGATGAGTGGATCAACAAGATGTGGTATTTATACACAATGGAATTCTACATTGCTGTCAGAAAGAACAACATCGTCCCATTTGTAAGGAAATGGAAAGACATAAAAAAAATCATATTAAGTGAAGTAAGCCAGACTCAAAGGAACATAGGCTCAATGGTTTCCCTCATTTGTCATAATCAGTAGAAACCTTGGGCTCTCCTAGCAGAGATTTACAATAGAACAAAACCTAGATACATACATAAGACCATATAGAATGAAAGGGCCTCTAGAATATAATGAGTGATTATTGTCCTTAATGTACTATGTTATCGCTCATCTCTTTTGCTATCCCTTGGTTATCTCATATTGTTACAATATTTCACTTGGTTATCTGATATATTGGATAAATGCGTATTTGGTTATTTGAAATTGGATAGGGAAGGGGGAAACAAGATGAGGTGTGGGGGTGGGGGGGGAGGGAAATGGGGACCAAGACATGAGAAGGGGTATCAATGTATGTGAAGTAATGTACCTTTTATCTGGTGAATATAATGTAACCCTTCTATTATTTACAATAAAAATATATGAAAAAAAGAAAAAGATAAAAGAATGTGGTTGTTGTCCATAGTCTGGTCACCAGATTCAACAAATACTTTGAAAACTTGACATATGCAGTCTTGCACTGAGCACTTGTGTGTAATGAAATATTCTTAACTTTTTCATCTATCATACACGTCCTACTTTGTCTGTGCATTGAATACAGTTGTTAGCTTGAATGCTAATTAAAATATATGAGTAATTGATATGGGCACAATTTACTTTCACTGTAAATCCCCTTAAACATTATACTAGGATATTGTGGAGGAAATGAAGTGGGTGTGAACCCCAATTGAAAAGTCCAGGTTTATTATTCATTATTTCAAATAATTCTTCTTCATGTATCTTTCCCCCAAAGTTTACTACAACTATTGAAATAAGATTTAGAAAGCAAAAAAGAATGAACCCAAAGTATTATTATATTGTAAGTTACTTTTCATCTTCTGATTTTCCATTTTGAAGTAAAAATTCATGGTCAAATTCATGTTATTTTCAGTGATACTGAGGTTTGAACCTAGGATGTTATAAATCATAGGCAAGTTATGTACCACTTGAAGTATGCCTCCAATAGTTTTGCTTTTAGGCTGTTTTTCAGATAAGGTCTCAAAGTTTTCTCTGCACTAGTCTCAGACTGTGATTATTCTGTCCTTGCCTTTCCAACATTTGGGGTTCCTGATGTGAGCCACCACACCCACACTAACAGTATTTTCTACTTATATTCAGTAGTACCATCAATCAAGGAAATAGTCTCACTTCAATAAAAAGGCAAAAGATTCTTTAAGATTTCTTATTTGACCAAGACATGTGAAAGGGTATCAAATGTATGGGAATTAATGCACCATCTGTCTGGCAAATATCATGTAACCCTTCTATTAATTACAATAATAAATATATGAAAAAATAAAAAAATTAAAAAAAGATTCATGCATTTTCCACAAGAAGTTGAGCAGAATATGGTAGAATGTGTGACATTAGCCCCCAAGTCTTTCCAAACTCTAAATTATTTGTTGCTTTCCTATTTAGCATAATTAATTAAAAAAAATCTCAGCCTGTTAAACAAGCTGAATTTTGTATGCTCTGTAGATAAATGGAATATACACTAAACTTCTTAAGCAATTTTCCACTTTTTTCACAGAAGTTAAAGAAAAATCTTAATCATTTAGACACACATGCAGTTTTAGAACTAGATAACTTTACATAGGCCTACAGAATTTTAGCACTCAGGTCTAGGAAACCTATCAGCTCACATCTAATCTCTATTTATTTGTACTTTTTAGCTCTGTGGAAAGATAATCAAGAGCTGTAATGAATCAAGAATATTTTGTGTTAATTGCTTGTATTGTCTATGTAAATACCACCTTAATTTATCTACTGTTTCCTTTCTACTGTAAGATTTTTATCTTTAAAGTCTAATAATCTGTTTTATAAATAAAATGTAAATTATACAACAAAGTTCAGAAATACTTTGCAAAAAATACAAATTTCCAATCTGAAGAAGAGAAAAGATACCTATATAATAAATATATCTGATGTGCATATAACAGTGGCAAATTCCCACAGTGATGTTCACTTTTTCTAAGTCTTAGAAGGCCCTGAACAAGGTCCTGTTTAATAAAATTAAAGATTTTTGAAATTCATTAAAGGCATTCCTTTGTATTTGGGGCAGTTTTATAGGCCAAACAATATAGTTTACATAAGGAAAATAACATGGAAAAAAGGATTTAATAGCATGACAGGATACAAGAAGTGAACTTCAAAAGCATTTAGCAGCTGTGAAGGGTGAGCTCATATTTTGTGGAATGTAAGCGAGAAGGCAGGTGAGCATAGACTTTAAATTCCCACATGTGAGGTACCTGGGAGGTCCAGAGACTAGACTGCTGTGGGAAGCCTGCTTTAAGGAAGGGAAACTAAGTAGACACACACAAATGAGGAGTCCAATATCGATAAAAAGGAATCTAAAAGAATGTGGACATCACTTCCAAGAAGTTCTTCATGTTCTTTTAATTGATTTTCCCTTTGTTACCTAGGGGATTTTTTTTTTTGGCATTCACTTGCCCAGGGCCATACCACCCTGAATTATGAGGTTAATCTTTGGAAATAGAGCAAAGCAGAGTCCAAACTTAGGTTGTGAGGAACAGAAAGACCACCCAGGAGAGTTGTGCTTGGGATCACTTAATACCCAAAGACCCAAGAAAAGAAAGAGAGTACATAAACATATGGATTCTAAAACTGAAATAGAAAGGAAAGGCTGGTATTGAGATAGGGAATATTATCAAAAAGCTTCATGATCTCCGATGATTCTTCCTTGAACTATTCATTACTTGATTTATGTTCTCTGATCTGCATTTGGTGCTTGTGATGCAAGAATGCCATTTGTCTGCGCAAACTAACAGGTAGCATCAACAGCCTCTTGAGACTGAACTAAGCAGTTCATATGACTATCCCACTTAATATCAAAGGATATGAAATATGTATTGCAATAACCATTTCTTACATATGAGTAAATAAAGACATAAGCGTGGTGAACCTATTCGTATAGCTTAAAGAGCTTAAAGAGCTTAAAAATCAAAGGGGGTGATTTGTGAATAAGACTCATCCTAGATTATAGAGCCAGCATTTAATCATTCCTAGGAGTTGATTAACTATAAAACATTTCAAATATGAACTTTTAGGAAGCAGGAAACCAATGTGTTACTACATAGAAGCAGTCACTTGAGCAAAATGTGCTTCCAGATAGGCCTCATCAACTTCCTGAAAAAATGAGGAAGCTGTCTAATCACAAAGAAATAAAGACCCAAGGATTTATACCAGGCTCTAGTTTATCTAAAATTTCTCCAACGATTTCAACACACTACCAGCATGACCTGTGAATGAATGGGCTATGGAAATACATAAAGTATGGCTGGGCCATTAATCAGGTACAATCTTATAAAAGATCATAAATTTCAGTGCTCAATGTCAAGTCTCTGTTTGATGACTGGGGGACTAAACCCATGGATCAGACTGACAGTGACAAACAAGAAGCTAAATAAGGATGTGATAGTCTGTTAGGGGAGGGTGCAACTTGTTAGATTTCAGACATGTCATTTATAAAAGATGCTGGGTAATTTGAAATTCTGCTTGTGCATCATCTAAAAATCCTATTGCTTCAAAGGGAAATTTTGTGTCATTTATTGTAGATGTTATTTACTTTGGTTTGAAGCCCAAAATATTATTATTCAAATAGTTATTATTCAAAACATGTTATTTCTTCTTGAGCTTCAATTGAGACAGAATTAAAAGAACTGCAACATCTATACCACCCAGATTTCATATTTTTATTATTCAATAAAAATATAGGACCATTAAAATATTTTTCTGACAATACTATGCTACTGATAACTGAAATGTAAAAATTTAATAGCAGTATGAAGAAAAATAAATACTTGTGTTTTTATTATCATTGTAATCCCTGCAAGTCTTTTTACGGAGATTTAAATATTTATTTAAGACTATTTCATGAAAATCAACAGAATAAAGACTTTGGTGTATGTCAGGTAATTATCCCATGACAACATTACTATAGAACATTACAGTGAAACACCTTTGAACAATGAACAACAAGAATGTGCATGGAATATAAGCATTAGTGGGAGAGGGGAGGGTGAGCAGAGAGGGGAAAAGCAAGTGAGTATAGTCAATACACTTATATACTTAAATGAAAATGATCAAGCAACACCAAATGCATATATGACTATGTCAAAAATGAAACCTCTTTGAATAATTAATTGATGTTATTTTCTAACAAGTGAGAAAAATATTACTCTAAGTGTCAGTTCTTGGTTGCTTAGGGAAATAAAAGCTTCTCTATGTGTTGATGATAACTAGAATTAGACATGTTTTTCAGGATAAAAGGAAGTAGAAAGATGTCACTCCTTTCTTAACTGTCAGAAGAGAAGTGATGGAGTTGCATTTCTTCCATGTCAGGTGACTTATTTTAAAAATGAAATATGAGCCAAGGTGTATTGCATGTTTCTGTATGAAAGTGAAAACCCGAAATCATGGCAAGCTGTTTCTAATCCCACCCACAACCTTGCTTCTCTCTGTCTCTCTAACATCTCTCTTCTCCTGAAATGGATAACAGCAATGATACAAACACCAGCTGCTCCCTGAACCTGGGTCTTAGAATAAAGAAAATGAGATGAGTAACAGAAGCCTTATTTGAGATCTAATGATCATAAAATTTAGGGTTAAAAAAAAAACTAAACCACTGTATTCTACTATGTTAGCAAACTGAAATTGGGATTTGGATTTTTTATAGAGTTTAATATGTCCCACATGAACGATATGTCTAACACTGTGTGCAAAAATAAATGTTTTTCAAAGCCTAAAGTCTAAATGTTGTAAATGCTTGAATAGCCAAATATAGATAAAGCTCTTTATATTGAATGTAGAAAAAGATGAAAGAATTGAGTAGTATTTCTAATGATGTTTAGGGATTAAAATATGTCACAAAAGTTTTTCTCCTAAAGTTTTATCACATTGTATATAATAAATAGTGAATGTCTAGTGAATAACCACAGGGACAATTTGCCTACATCATATCTGCAAGTGTTTGACCAGTTTATTTTCTATCTGGAGGCTCACTACACTAACCAGAGCATGCCATTCATAGCCACATGTCTGACAATGATATGTTACTTATGGGCAGAGACTTGTCATTTCTTCCTCTTCTAAAACATATCCTTTTGAAAAAGGAAATGAGTATCATTAATTTCTCAAAATCATATATCTCAAAATGGTGATGTCATGCAGAAAAGTCAGTAATTTTGATTGAAAAAATAGGGCATACAGCTAAATTTTATGCACTGAGTTCCCTGGGGCAGGTAAATCTCAATAAAATAAACAGAAAAATCAAAAGGGTCAATCTCTATTCTTCTTGGCCTACACAAGTACCCAAAGTGAACAAAGAGCATCAGTCAGGAGGCTATTGTCTTCCTAATTATGTTCCAAATTGGAAATGGCAACCTGTTTTCTTCCTCACATAATAGTTCTCTAAATGAATTGTCTTCTCCCTGCTGTCTGTTGCTCTCTAGAGAATTTGTTTATTTAGGGAGAAGGAATTCGTGATTGTGAAAACCATGGCTCTTGTGCCAACTCCATATCCAAGAGAAGAACCTTAGCTTATACTTAAGTGTTAAATTACAATTCCATTTTATAAAGACTGTAACTATTTCACATAGAGGTTTAATCAATGCATCAAGCACAGCAGCTAGTATTTGTTCAATATATAGTTAGGCTTTATGTAATCATCTTTACTAATTTCCCCCTGAATATACACACATTGTGCCTTGGATCAGGGATGGATCTCATAGTAATGATTTAATAGTAAATAATAAGTGCCCCACCTCTCTGTGCTTTGCTTTGCTGCTTTTCCCCAGGGCAATATGAAAAGAGCCAAGGCAGATGCTTCCCACAGAAGCGGCAGGAAAGTACATAGGAAAGCAGCATGAATAAAAAATTTGTTTATTAAGAGAAAGGAGGTAGCTTTTTTTTTCATTCCCAAAAGGGTTTCCTTGAAAAATTAATCTTCTTTTGCTACTTAAATCGACAAAATATTTAAAGTCCATTTCAGTTGAATTTTGGAATACATATGTCAAAATATTCTGAACAAAATTAGACAGCTTGCCAAACTTTTCCAATGAGAAAAAGTCTTCAGTCACCTGAATCCCATGTCATAAATCTTTTTCTTCTTACAAGCTGTAAACTGGCAAGATGACAAATAATTTCAGCCATGGACAAGGTACAGGAATCATTGATATGTGGCCAATGCACAGGGCAATGGTCACAAGATACTTGCCATGAGCCTAACCAGAATGTCCTGGAACATAAAAAAAAAAATCCTTTTCTAGACAATGTAAAATTGAACCAGAAGTACACTCCAATTACTGGCCTACACAAGTACCCAAAGTGAACAAAGAGCATCAGCCAGGAGACTATTGTCTTCCTAATTATGTTCCAAATTGGAAATGGCAACTTGTTTTCTTCCTCACATAATAGTTCTCTAAATGAATTGTCTTCTCCATGCTGTCTGTTGATCTCTAGAGAATTTGTTTATTTAGGGAGAAGGAACTTGTGATTGTGAAAACTATGGTTCTTGAGCCAACTCCATGTCCAAAAAGAAAAGGGAAGTAAGGGCTGATATTAAGACAAGATGAAAATCTCAGATGTTTTAGCAGCTTTATTATGGGGAGGATAAAAGTGTTTATGTGTTTCATACCTTACCTCAGTATTACTACATTGACTAATCAGGATTATTTTACTTCTAAAAAATCATATGCAGACTATTTAATGAAAATATTGGCTTATATTCTGTAGGTAGCTTTTCAAAATAAGGATGTAGATCATATGGATTCATGAGGAAAAGAAAATACTCCATTCTACAATTCAGTATTTCTTTATCATTTTTATGAAATCATAGTTATTAGCTTCAGAAATAATTTTATTACCAATCAGGATTCATCACAGGAATGCAAAGCTGGTTCAACATACCAATTAATATAATTCAACACATTAACAGGAGTAAGGATAAAAATCACATGATTGTCTCAAAAGATGTAAAAAAGGCATTTGACAGGATCCAACACCCCTTTATGTTAAAAGCTCTGGAGAAACTAGGAATCCATGGAACATTCCTCAGTATAATAAAGGCTGTGTATGACAAACCCACGGCTAGCATTATACTTAATGGTGAAAAGCTAAAGCCATTCCCTCTAAAATCAGGAATGAGACAAGGATGCCCACTCTCTCCACTCCTCTTTAACATAGTATTAGAATTCCTAGCCAGAGCAATAAGGCAAGAAGCAAACATAAAGGGATCCAAATAGGGAAAGAGGAAGTAAAACTTTCCCTCTTTGCAGATGACATGGTTCTGTATTTAAAGAACCCTATAGACTCCACTCAAGCTACATGAGCTGATTCAAAACTTTGGAAGGGTAGCAGGCTATAAAATTAACCCTCACTAAATACTAAGTCCCAGTGACTGTAAATAGAGATTCCCTCCTTGAACACTTGTACATTAAACTTCTCATTTAAAATATGATGTAAAAATCAAGGTTAATGAATTCTATTAAAAAAATTAACCCTCAAAAATCAACTGCCTTCCTCTATGCCAACAATGAGGCAAACAATGAGGAAAGCAACTCCTTTTGCAACAACTTCAAAGAAAATAAAGTACCTAGGAATTAACTAAGAAGGTAAAGAATCTTTTTGATGAAAATTTTAAAACCCTGAAAAAGAAAATTAAAGCAGAACTGAGGAAATGGAAAAACCTCCCGTGCTTCTGGATTGGAAGAATTAACATTGTGAAATTGGAAATTTTGCCAAGGTCTATCTACAAATTCAACACAATACCTATCAATAGCCCAATTTCATTCTTTAAGGAAATAGAAGAGGCAGTCCAAAATTTCATATGGACTAATAAAAGAATATGTACAACAAAAACAATTCTTAGCAGAAAGAACAGCACAGGAGGAATTTCAATACCAAACAAGACGCTATTGCAGAGTTATAGTCACCAAAACCACTTGGTACTGGTACAAGAACAGATCTGAAGACCAATGGAATAGAACTGAGGACCCAGATACTAATTCACAGACCTATGGCGACCCTAATATTTGATAAGGGAGTCAAAAAAATAGAATGGAAGAAAGACAGCCTCTTCAACATGTGGTGCTGGCAGAACTGGTTAAGAACCTGCAGACAACTAAAGTTGGATTTTTCTTTGTCATGCTGCACCAGAATTAACTCCAAATTGATCAAAGACCTCGAGGTCAAAGCAGATACACTGAAAACTTTACAAGAAGGAACTGGAGATACTCTAGGTCTCCTTGGCACAGGTCGAAACTTTCTTAATAAGGACCAAGAAACACAACAAATCAGAAAAAGGCTGGATAAGTGGGACTGCATGAAACTGCAGAGCTTCTGTATGTAAAAGGACATAGCTAGCAAACTAACTAGAAAGCCTACAAAATGGGAGAAGATCTTCACTAATCATACAACAGACAAAGGCCTCATATCTAAAATATATCGACAGCTCAAAAAATTGAATCACTCCAAAACTAATCTCCAAAGAAACAACCATCCCATTAAAAGATGGGCCAACGACTTTGAAGGAGAAATAAGAATGGCCTATAGACACATGAAGAAATGCTCGACATCTCTGGCCATAAAAGAAATACAAATCAAAACAACTCTAAGATTCCACCTCACTCCAGTTAGAATGGCCATGATCAAGAAATCTAATAACAACAGATGCTGCAGGGGATTTGGCCAGGGGGATCACTATTACAGTGTTGGTTGGAGTTCAAACTCGTTCAACCACTATTGAAAGCAGTATAGAAGTTCCTCAAAAAGACTAAACATAGAGCTCCCTCATGACCCAGCATTTAAACTACTTGGCATTTACCCAATGGTCCAGAAACAAGGACATACTAAATCCACTAGCACAACAATGTTCATTGCAGCACTATTTACCATAGGAAAGATATGGAACAAACCCAGATGTCCCTCAGTTAATGAGTGGATCACCAACATGTGGTATTTGTACACAGTGGAATTCTATGCTGCTGTCAGAAAGAACAACATCGCCCCATTTGTAAGGAAATGGAAAGACTTAGAAAAAATCATATTAAGTAAAGTAAGACAGACTCAAAGGAACATAGGCTCAGTAGTTTCCTCATTTGTCATAATCAGTAGAAACCTTGGGCTCTCCTAGAAGTGATTTACAATAGAACAAAACCTAGATACTTAAGGCCACATAGAATGATGTTAAATGAAAGGACCTCCAGGACCTAGAACCAAAAGCCATATAATGAGTGATTGTTGTTTGTAATGTACTGTGTTATCTCTCATCTCTTTTGCTGTCCCTTGGTTATCTCTTATTGTTACAATATTTCACATGGTTATCTGATATATTTTATGTATAGGTGTTTGGTTATTTGAAGTTGGATAGGGAAGGGAGGAAAACAAGATGAGAGGCTGGGGTGGGGGGAGGGAAATGGGGACCAAGACATGAGAAAGGGTATCAATGTATGAATTAATGCGCCTTCTGTCTGTTGAATATAATGTAACCCTTCTATTAATTACAATAAAAATACATGAAAAAAGAAGTTTAGTAGTTATTATTGATAAAATTTAATATTAAAGTATATTTTCCGTTTGCTTAATTATTTTCTGTTCCAATTATGACTTATTCTTATGTATGCATGTATTTTCTCTGTTGCTTATTTGTATATGGGCTTGAGAGCAGGGATTTTCATTTGCAAGGCAAGGCTCTACCGCTTGGGTCATGTCTCAGCCCTTTTTACTCTTGTGTGCTTTTAAATAGTATCTCATGGTTTTATGTAGCCCAACTTTAAACTAAGACCCTTCTTTGTGTTCTTTCCCCAAAATTATGACCATAAGCATGCAAATCAATTTAATGCTCTGTTTCCAAGTTTTGTCTGTGAATTATTACATGAATAGTCAAAAGAGAAAAATTACGGAGTTTTGATAACTATATGGTTATTCTACTCCACGTTTGGCTATGTACATTAGTATTCTAGTTTTATCTTCACAGAATTTATAATCATTCTTAGAAACAATTGTCCAGTAGTAACTTCTATAACTATGATCATGATATAAAATAATTTTCATGGTCCTCAGCTAAATTGTTTTGAATCAGATTCAGTGTTTTATTATTGTTTACAGCTTTGACTAATGTAAATGTTTCATTTTTTTGAAATATAGTTATATCTTTCAGGAGACCTGTTTGGTGGTTGAATTACTATTATAAATTCTTATTTTAAAAGCTACTAGTAGAAAGTCCTTGGCTAGTTTTTTTTTCGCAAGACTCTCTCTTTTCCTATAAATACTAGCATATGTAATGTATTGACAATAAAACTACAAAGACTAGTGTTGTATCATAAACTCCTAAGGAATAATGCTTGAGACACCTTTATATGGTATCCAGGGTCACATTTATGTTCAGCAACATAAGGAAAAGAATGTCTTGCCCCTCTCCACCAATTCTGAATATTGACTTGAAGGCCTGTGTTTGTTGCTCACATACTTTGTCCTTTTCAGGCAAGCATGAGGTGAGTCTAATCTTCTCCTCCACCGAAAAAAAACCCAAAAGAATTTCTTTTTTGCTGTCCATAGTGGGGCTTGAACTCATGGCCTGGGTGTGGTCTCTGAGTTCTTTTGATCAAGGCTACTGCTTTGAGTCACAGCTCGGTTAATTGGAGATGAATCTTGGGACACTACGGAATTCTATGCTGCCATCAGAAAGAATTACATTGCCCCATTTGTAAGGAAATGGAAAGACTTGGAAAAAAATCACGTTAAGTGAAATAAGCCACTTCCAAAGAAACATAGGTTCCATGATTCCCTCAATTTTAACAATTAGTATATGCCTAGGATTCTCCTAGCAGAGGATAACAATAACTCTAAAGCTATGTGTATATGGCCATATAGGATGAGTCTAAGTAAAATGAACTAGGGATAGAGGAACAAGAGTTTTATCTTTGTTGTTCATAATGTACTATGTGAAGTTATTTCTTCTCTGTCTCTCTCTCTCTCTCTCTCTCTCTCTCTCTCTCTCTCTCTCTCTCTCTCTCTCTCTCTCTCTGTCTCTGTCTGTCTGTCTGTCTCTCTCTGTCTCTCTCTCTGTGTCTCTCTCTCTGTCTCTCTCTCTGTCTGTCTCTGTCTGTCTGTCTCTGTCTGTCTGTCTCTGTCTGTCTGTCTCTCTCTCTCTGTCTCTCTGTCTCTCTCTCTCTCTCTGTCTCTCTCTCTCTCTCTCTCTCTCTCTCTCTCTCTCTCTCTCTCTCTCTCTCTCTCTTCCTCCCCCCACACACACTTATGGTTTATTTCATGTTGTTAATGTACCTGACTTTGGTACCTGGTATAATGTATATTTGTTAATTTGTTTATTTGAAATAGGGAAGGCAAGGGAAGGGGAAAAACAAGATGATTGGGAGGGGGTGGGAGGAAGGAAAGTGGAGAGAAACATAAGAAGGGGTACCAATATTCAAGAAGTACCACTATGTGATGAATGCGACTGTAACCCCTCTGTCACTTATACCAGCAATAAAATATAATAATAATTTTTTCAAAATGTCTCAAAGCTGGCTTCAAAACCACATCCTAAGATTTCAGCTTCTTGTGTAGTTAGGGTTATACATGTGAGTCACTAGTGCTAGAAAAAAAGAATTTCTGAAAAAAAATAAAGGAAGGAGGAAGGAAGGAAGGAAGGAAGGAAGGAAGGAAGGAAGGAAGGAAGGAAGGAAGGAAGGAAGGAAGGAAGGAAGGGAGAAAGACTGCTAGGAGCTGTTTCATCTGGTTCATGACTGATCCTAGCTACTCAGGTGGCTAAGATCTGAGGATGGTGGATCAAAACCAAGGAAGGAAACTCCCTCAGACTCTTATCATCAATAAACCACCTGGGCACTGGAAGTAGATCAGTCACTCAAAGTGAGAGAGTGCTAGCCTTGAGCAAAAGAGCTGAGCAACAATGCCCAGGCTTTGGCTTCAAGCCCCATGACTGAAGAGAAAAGAAAAATAAATAATTTTTCCTTTACTTACATAATTGGAAAAGAGAGCAGGTACACTCTTGATTTAGTGTGCTTTTGTTCAATGGAACAGAAACTTGGCCAATTAGGTCTGAGGAGAAGGATTAGTTTAGGCTTAACAGTGCAAGTCTCCAACAAACCTTACTCTCTTTAAATTGTAGCTAGGTTAGGGGAAACAATTCCTAGAGAGGGAGCATGTCAACTATTGTTTCTTCACAAAGAATCTGTATTACATAGAGAGGATAATAGAACTCATCAAATGTTAAATGAGAATTAGGTTCAGAATCTTGACCAGTTTATGTCTAAACAACCTCTGTCTTCTTGAGAACTAGCAAAATCATTGTAAAACTTCTCATTCTCTTCCCTTTATATTCATTTTTTAAAAAATTTTGGATTTAGACTTATTTTGCATGTTGAGGCTCTTCTTTGCTTTATAGGCCATGTTTTATAAAGTACCCATATCTCATCAAGTCCAGCGTGAATTTTTAGATTACTTCTGGGAAATCTATGATAATTTATTAAGTAACATATCATGAAGTGGAACGCATTATACAATATGGATGGCAGAATGTGTTGAACTCATTATGATAAAACTATGATGACAATAAGGGAACAGGTTTAGGAATACTACGAATGTCACAGAATCTTGAACAAATCACAGCACACAAAAACATGGCATGACACAGGAGAATTCCTGAATGGTTGCTGAAAGCAACAGGGAGGTTCTCATCATATTATCCCTAACGCAAGTAAACAAAAAAGCCCACACTATGTAGAGGTAGTTAATGACTGCTCATGAGGTTTTCATCTAAGCCTTTCTGAGTGCACATTTTCTGATACATGAAAACAACACAAGCCAAACATTGGATGCATTCATTTTCTTGTTGGATTGAATATAATGAAATTTTCTCAAATGTTTTTAGTGAAGCTGAGTTAGTAACTGAAATACTACCTAAACTTTAATAACTCTGAATAAAATATAATCATTCAACACCTCTGTTAGTGGATAGAAGCTAATGAATGACTCTTGAATTTCCATATAACCTGTTCTAATTCAGACATACGAGTGAATGTTCTTTTCCTCTTTGTCCATATTATTACATTTGGCTCAATTATATGAAGACAATTAGAAAATGAAATATGGTGCTTAAATAATGCTTATATAAACCAGAATGTTTCATAAATAGAATGTACCTTGAGATGTCTCAAACAATGCATTATACAAAATTGAAATAAACTTTCCATTTTCATACAAAATACATCCACTAAATAAATACTAACCTTAGCCTTTGGTGTGACTGTAAAAATTTAAATAAACAAGTAAGGCAGCATTGAACTCTGTTAATATAACTTGTATATATCATTTAAAATCATCAAGGAAAACTAACGTGCAGTTGCTTTCTGATTTTCTTCACAATGAATTAAGTGTGTCACACCTTTGATACTGATTTTAAAAATGGCAGATATCTGAAGCCCTTTTCTCACGGACTCTATTTGGGGTACTGACATTCAAGAGTCACAAATGTTTACTATGGTGGAAATTTTTTTTTGAAAAATCTGTACACATATGCTTGAGACTAACAATTTTTCCTTTTGGTTGATGAATTTACTATGTGCATTCTGAAGATTTTTTTTTCTGTAAAAGGCTGTGCAACAGCTGTTGGTGTTAATATTTACCATTGTATCAAAGAGACATGTTTTGATATACCCTTAATAAAATGTCTAAGTGTATATATAGCTCTCTGTGTGTAGATGAGGAGAGAGAGAGAGAGAGAGAGAGAGAGAGAGAGAGAGAGAGAGAGAGAGAGAGAAGAAGAGGAGGAGAAGAGAGAGAGAGGAGAAGAGAGAGAGAGAGAGAGACAGGCAGACAGACAGACAGACAGGACAGACACAGAGAGAGACACAGACACAGACACAGACACAGACAGAGACGGGAGAGAGAGAGAAAGACGAGAGAGAGAGAGAGAGAAGAGAGAGAGAGAGAGAGAGAGAGAGAGAGAGAGAGAGAGAGAGAGAGAGAGAGAGAGAGAGAGAGAGGAGAGAGAGACAGGCAGGCAGGCAGGCAGGCAGGCAGACAGAAGACAGACAGACAGAGACAGAGACAGAGAGAGACACAGACACAGACACAGACAGAGAGGGGACAGAGAGAGAGAGAGAGAGAGAGAGAGAGAGAGAGAGAGAGAAGAGAGAGAGAGAGAGAGAGAGAGAGAGAGAGAGAGGGGGGGGGGGAGGGAGAGAGCAAAGGAAAAAAGCAGTGCATAAAATTCTCTCTAATCTGAAGAAGGGGTAATGTAGAATGAACGTACATTTTTCTTCATGAACAAGACATGAAATTAGAGTGTGGAACCAGATCACCTATTAGACAATTGTACATTCTGTGAAACAGTCATTAAAACACACAAAAAAAGAAACCATAAGTGTTGTACTGGATGTTTCTTGGTTAGAGAGGTCTTTGAAGTTTCGTTTTTTTTTAATAGAGGAATTGAGAAGCTCAGATTTACCTTGTGTTTCAGAAGAGAGATTTTATTTTCATTAAATCAGCTAGATTTGAAAAGTCTTTGTAAGAATCACTGTGGCTGAATTGAAAATGTATTCTAGTTTTCAAATAACTAACAAATTAATCAAGACATGAAGAACAGCTATTAGTTTTCATTTTTATAAACTACTCTGGGAAAATGATAGTGTTTGAAGCATGTTCTGCATCACTTGTGATATAAAACTAATAGGATGGAAATTACTTTGAGAAGAAACTGAGTTCCATATTAGATAATTGGCCCTTTTTAGGTAAAATTTTCAATAACTGGCTGACAATTGGGAAACATAGCATTTATGATGCTGAAATATCTCTACGTAAAATTTTTTATATTTGAAGACACATATTTTTTAAACTATGTAAGTGGAATATAAGTCAGCAAGAAGCATAAGCTCATATTATTTAAAAGGAGCTATTTTAGGAATTCCATAGACTCTGAGTTCACAAAACGTATTTTTAACTTTTATAGGCCTTATATTTCTTTCTAGGCTTATAAAAATAAGTGATTTTACCTTTTATTTTCTCCAACATTAATTTTATTCTAAAATATGAAGTATAAGGAAGATAGAAAATTTGAAATGTTTAGACAAAAATGAAATTGTTTTAGAAAAATGAGCATTTCTTGGTAAATGCATGAATGTCATGTCTCCCTAAAAGTTTTAAGATATAGATGAAATTAAGAATTCGACATATGTTGGATGTGGATCCATACTTACCTAGATATGGATCCAAATTTGGACAGTACGTTATCAATAAATTTACTTGAGGAATGGGTTGCTTAATAGAATCTCATATCTCAGTAATTTGGCTATAACAATGAGACATCTTTTCATATTTTAACCTCTTTTATGTTGACCAGAGAAGCACTGAGTGATTCACTTTACAAATAAACAAACGATATTAAAGTAGCAATTCTGTCTCCAATAGAGGCAGTGCAATTGCTATACTATTTCCTGAGATCAACTTTCTTTTTTCACCCCATCTTCATAGTTGACAATATTTTTCGGCTGCTGCCAATTCCTTCTTTCTTGTGGAGTTTGACTTCTTTTCGTAGTCAATCTATATGTTCTTTACCTTATGCTGCTTGAAAGCCATTTGATTTCTGCTATTTGAAATCTCTGATATCCGAACTTCCCCTCCTTTAGAGTTGACCTTAGTTTAGTTGAACCTGACTTCTGCTCAAGCCTGAAAGATAAATCCAACAATGAGCATTATCTTCTTATTTTCAACTGAAATGCATTTCAACTGAAATGCACTTATCAGACAATATGTTTTCCAATTATGAAGCCCTGGGTATGAAGAACTGCTACTGTCTTACCCAAATGCTGATTATAGAAATTTATAAATAACCTAGCAATACTATGACAATAAATCAAATAGTTAAACTATAATGAGTAAACATGCTAGATCTGAACAATGTGACCGAAGTGAATTTGCTGATATGATTCTTCCAACTCAATCACGAAATAACTATAAGGATGTATACACACACACACACACACACACACACACACACACACACACACACATCCAGTTGATGTAGCAGAGAGGCATTGTTGAGTCAGTGAGGATTCTAGCAGTTACCTTATAGAAGGAACTTATGCTTTACAAAGAAATAGGGTACTTAGTAAGTATATAATTTGAACAAAGCTTATGAGAATTTAAAAGTTTCTTATGCTTCAGCCATTATTGTAATTAGTGAGATCACTATTACTAATGGTAAGCAACATCAAGAAGTCACAAAAATCAAGTTGCTTGTAGTTTAGACGGGGATATTATATAATTATATAATAAATGATAGACATATGATCTACATTGAAATATATATGTTTTACATATATATCTATTCACCCAATCATGTACATTTTTTCATGTACATTTTATACTTAATATATTATATATATTACATCAACATTTGTATACAATACATAATAAATATTTATACATATACTATGCAAACATTTATATATGTGTATATAGCACCAGGTGGAAACAAATTCTATTAATAAAAATGAAGCTGGAAGCCAGGAGTTTGACCTAGTGGTAGAGTGCTTGCCTGGGTTCAGTTCCTCGGTACTGCATACATAGAAAAAGCCAGAAGTGGTGGTGTGGCTCAAGTGGTAGAACTCTAGCCTGGAGAAAACCCAAGGACAGTGCTCAGGCCCTGAGCTCAAGCCTAAGACTGGCAAAAAATAATAAATAATAAAGCTGGAGAAAAAATATATCAACCTCTGTATGGTATCAAAATTCACAATGTTCACTTTTTTGATAAGGTGAGATGAAAATAAAGGGAAGCCATCATAGTACTAAGAGAGAACATCTCTGAGAGGAGGAATAGGAAGAGCAAGATTGATACTGAAGCATTGCTATGCTTGGGACTTGTCAAAGATAAACAGAAGATCTTTTAGATACTATATGAGGAAAGAAGTACTTGGCTATGGAGACAGTTTTGTCTATGGTAAAGGATTCCTGATGGGTGCAACCATACCACTTCACCACTATTTTATGGTGCCTATTCATTGGCACATTCAATTTGTAGCTAATAGAACTGGATGTAATTATTCAATGTCTTCTTCATGGTTTCCTCAACACTACAAAGGAAATAAAATAGTTTTGTATTTAGAATTAAAAATAATACATGTAAAATACCTAGCACAGTGACCTAGATGAACGACACATGTTAAAATTTCTTGTATTGGAACAGACTGGGGATATTTCTTAGACTTTCACACAGCAAAATAATAGCTCATATTTCTTGAGTGTCGGTTCTCTACCTGGCATTATCCTCAGTGCTTAACATAACTAGTGGATACTTGGCTATACACCATATTCTGTATGAGCAAGGGAAGTGGAGGAATGCTAAGGAACATGTCCAACCTTAACTTTCATTGTGTCTCACACTGTCTCAAAACTAAGTGGCTTAAAATAATAATTGTTTATTTAGACAATGGTTTTATGTGTCAGAAACTAAGGCCAGGATCCACTAGGCATGTTTTCTGGACTTGTCTAAATACAGCCAAGTATCTTCAGTCAGCTACCAGATTATCTAAAACTAACTGGTCAATGATGGCTTTGGCAGCTATGGCCTATCTGTGCCCCACATAATGTCTTTTCCTGCAGCAAGACCTGGGCTTATTTACCATGTGCTGAGGTAGTGTTCTAAGAGAAAAAAATGACAAAACTAAGTCTGTTGGAGGCCTAGGTTTCTAGCTTGTACCTTTTCATTTTTTTAGTCCATTCAACAAGTTACACAAGTTACAAGGTTGCCCACAAACCCTATAGCAATGCAGACACAAGGCTGTATGTAAGACTGGGACCAGTCTAGTAATTTACCATAGTCTGCCTTTGGCTACAATTTCCCATTTGTGTGCATGTGAAACACTTTCTTGCCTTGGGATCCTAAAACTATGGCATGAGGCTTGAACTCTAGAATTCTATTATTGGTGGAAAGTCCAAATGAATTCGATCAGATATGGATATCTTTTGATCCAGAGACTAAGGAAATAAAAACAAACCTTACCATTTCCACAAATATTCAATATCCAATGTTATGATAGGGATGGCTTAACTTCAATACACATGACAACTCACTACAGTTAGAGAAAGCAAGAGACAGAGACAAAGGGACAGAAATAGAGACAGATTCAGATTCAAAGCAGGTACTAATGCATAGAAAATTTAAAACTTAGAAGAGAAAATGCAAAACTCCTTTCCCTGTGGGAGTAGACAATGCTCTTTGCAAGGCAAAGTCATGCTCCTAGGAAATAGCTCCCTAATTGTTTTCTGTCCATGAACATTGGCTCCAATCACTTTGCACATGACTCACTAGCATGTGATTCCTGTTCAATTTCCTTCCTTAGCATTTTGATAAACTTTCTCAAACAGTTTCTTACTCCTAGGAAAGGAAGAACTCAGATAATAGTTTGTCCAAAATAATTTGATCAGAATCATTTTTTAATATCTACGTTATTGACACTAAAATGTATATCATTTCCACCAAGTCATTGTGGACGTAGACAGTTTTATTTTCAAGTCATTGGTTAGTTAAATCCATGAATAGGTTAAAGACATGCATTTTTTAACTTAATTTTATTGTTAGGGTGGTATACAGAGGGGTTAGAGCTACATATGTGAGGTAGTGGACAAATTTCTTGTTGGACATTGTTACCCCTTCACATGTTTTTCTCCCATTTTCACTCTCCTTCCCTTCCCCCAAGTTGTGTTGTTCACTTTCAACACATTGTCTTGTTTTCATAGCTGTTACATTTGTCCACCTTTTTAAAAAAATTGTAATTTATTGTTGGAATGATGTATAGAGGGATTATAGTTACTTTCATCAGGCAGTGGGTACATTACTTCTTGAACATTGATACAACTTCTCATGTTTTTCTCCCACTTTCTCTCCCCAAACCCCCTCCAAATAATCTTGTATTTCCCCTTCCTTTCCCTAACTCAAATAAAGTATATATAATACACCAGGTTCCGAAATCAGATGCAGTGACAACAGGGAATAAACCATACGGAGACAACAAGAGAAAAAAGAGATAACTTCATATAGTACATTAAAAACAATAAGAAAACCCTCTTATTTCCATATCCTTGAGTTCATTTTGTTTAGTATTGTTTCATATGGTCACATATACAAAGCTATACTTCTTACTTCAGGATTGCACTATGTGAAAAAACACTATTAAAAAATAAGGAAACAGGTGCCAGTGGCTCAAGCCTGTATTCCAAGATGTGTAGGAGGCTGAGATAAGGACCATGGTTTGAAGACAGTCCAGGCAAGTAAGTTTATGAGACAGGCACAGTGTTCAGCCCAAGAAAGAAAAGGCATGAAGAAAGGAAGAAAGGAAAGGAGGGAGAGAGGGAGGGAAGGAATGAGGGTAGAAAATAAGGAACAAAAAAATAACCCCAGCATGTTATCTAATGGATTGTTTTAAATTTCTTAGCAAAACATAATGAAATGACACCCTGAGGCAATCATTTTTCTCAGGAGGCTTCATTTTCTTTAAAGAGTTTTGTTGCTGGAAAGACACATGATAAGAAATAATTTTATATTCCCCCCCCAGAAAATTGTTTCCCCACTATATTTTTTTCAAAATTCTCAGTGCAATCTGGCCTATCCTTTATTTAAGCCCTTTCTTTCACATTGTAGCTATATGCGGCTAGGCCCAACCACTGGACACTAAATTATTTTGTAGAGGTGTCTTTAGTCAAAATCAGAAGTTCATTATATTTACTATCTTTCAAGTTTCTGCAGGCAACATTTTTTTTTACCAATTAGTTTATGCTAAAAAGAAAACCCCAGATCTCACCATTGTCTTATAATCTCCAATAACACTTTGCGTTATTTTCTCCCCCAGCATTTGCTGAGCGTTTGTTTGCCATTTTTTCCATCCTCTGCTCAGTGCTAACTGCCAATGGTACTTATTTTAGATTTTTTTGTTATGGCAGCACCTCATTTCTAGGAACCAATTATTTCTGCATCAGTTAGATTTTTCCATGTTAAAAAAGAAAGAAAGAGAAAATCATGAAATTTAGCAGCTTAAAACACATTTATTTCTGTTAACTTTTTAGCTCACAATCATTAACACAGGCCAGGCTCAACTTTACTGAGCCTGCAGTGTGCTGTCCAGTCAGCTGAACTGGCTGACATAGAATCCAGCTGGGGCTTCCTATCTTGGTTCCCTGTGCTTGCTCACCATCCTGCAGGGCTTTTTCTCATGATGACTGGCCAGGGTTCCAAGACAACGAATAGAAGCAAGCTAAGCCTTTGAGAACTACATTTGGAACTGGCACCCCATCACTTCAGTTGCATTTTATGGGCCAAAACAAGTGGCAGAGTTAGACAAAATGTTGGGGAAGGAAAATGGACTCCAGTTCTGGATGTGAGGCACTTCATTTGAAGTCTGCATAAATACCCAATGCACAAAAGAAGTGAGGCTGATTTTTAATGTACCTTATTTTATCCCCTCACTACCAGCAATTCTTGTTAAAGCTACCATTTTTGGAAGGAATGCTGTAAGTTCATCATTATGCCTTTGGAAAAGTATGGATGTGATGTCACCAAAATTGTTGTCTTTTCTTGAGGATAGATGCTGATTGTCTAGCCATATGACTCTGCCTTGTGTATGTCTTCTATTGATTCTCCTCACTGGTTGTCAGCTCTTAGTGTGCAGAGCCTTCTCTGATTTCCTTACCTTTCTACCTCTCTCTGCACAGCTTTATTCATGGAGATTCAGCCCTGTGACTTTTGTTTTTGTTTTGTTTTTGTTTGGTTTGGTTTTAGAATGGTTTCTCATACTTTACCCAGCTCAAACCTTTCATCAGCATCAGTCACCCAATTATTGGCCTGAAAACCCATCTACCTAACGTCTATGAAACTGATCACATGAACAAGACATAGAGTCTCTCTGCTGCTCAAGTTATTTTGTTTGCTTTTCTCATCAGTTATGATTATCTACTCAAACATATACTGAATATGTAATTTTATTTTCTGTGCATTAATAGAATTCAAACAAAAAGCCTCATTCATGCCAGGTGAGTGTTTTACCACAAAACACATCTGTAAATCAACATAAATTAGTTTTTATAAGCCCTGGGGAAAACAAATCTAACCTTCATATTAAAATTCTGGCATTTTGTTTCATAATCTACAATAAAATACACCCATATTGTAAATCTAGATGTTATAATATTCAATTGTTAGGCTGAAGTCTTCTGAAAAAGTCATGTATAAGCATATGTTGAACACAGGCCACTTTTGATATAGTATTGATTGACTCCTCTGAGTTGACCCTCTCAATTTGTGGCCCCAAATCCACTATGATTTGTGCTTAAGTACAGAATACAACACTCATCTCAGACTATTTCCCCAAATGACTGTCAGCTCTCCCAGTATGGGCTCCATTCCATACCTATGTTCTGATTCGAGGTTTCTCATTCTTAAAAAATACATCTGCCACTGTAGAAATCAACGAGACTTATTACCTATTTTGTTATGCAAGAGTACATAATTAAGGAAATTCCTATATTATGAAGACTTGTCTCTCATTAATCAGCACCTGAACTTTCTACTGGATTTGATTCCCATTAGTGCATGGAAATAAAAAATACATATTTAGTACAAGCATTGGAGTAGATAATTGTAACTTATGAGAAAATTTGTTAGTGATATGTCATGTGGAATTTCACAATGCAGAGAAGAGGAACCGAGCAGTGGCCTGCTCAATAGTCAACTCCATTGATTTCTTCATATTAGACAGGAATGCATAAGTTCTGCTATGAATGCTTAGAACCCCACTATTTCTTGGTCAAAATAGTTCTTGATTGAAAAGTTTCCCATGAATATAATCAGGCACCCATTTTTTGTTGTATTATTGATTAATAACTTTTTCATTTGAGCTTCTGCTGAAGTTTTATTTTCTTGATAGTAGGAACTAAAGTTCAACTATTTCTATGGGAGTGGTAATGTTGATCAGGAGAAAATAAGATTTTATTTGTTTGTCAAGTTCCAATTGGAAAGAGCCATGCTGTTTCCACAGCCTGCCTCGCCACTTAAGCCAATTTATTTTGCAACATTCAAGCAGAAATGGACTGATGTCTCATATCCTGTATTGTGCAAATGCCAAAATTTTCCTAATGACTTCCATAAGCCTGGAGGTATTTTCTTAATAAAGGAGAGGAAAGTGTTTCAAGGACTTTGAAAAATAGAGAGTTGACATAATCTGGCATATTAAAATATTCAGAAAAATGTAGAATTAAGGTGAATGAATTTGTGAATTAGTAATAGTTTCAGTTAGTTGCCTGGTAGCAGACATAAAACGAGCAGGTAACTGGGTATCTCAAGTGTATATAAATGTCATTTACAAACTAGCAAAATGGGGACTTATTTTTAAAATAGTGATTGTAAATTTTGGGCACCATTATATGCTTTCATCTTTTGGATTTTAATAAGTTCCATGTAAACAAATCTCTAGTGGTACTGAGCCAATGCCATTGTAGACAAAGGCCACAGATAACTGGAAGGAAACTACTTTGCACAATAAAGAAAGGTGACATTTTTAGAGCTTTATTCAAGCCCAGTAGTTTTTATAAACCATATGTGAGATTTCAGATGCCCTTGTTGTTAACCTTCAATTCTTTTGTCTTTATTAAATTTGCTTTCTGTTCTTTATATTTCATAAAGCACGTATTTAATGTTCATAAGAATGTACAACTCAAATGTATGAAATTATACCAATATGCCACATGTTTGCTGGGCTGTAGAATAAAACCAGAGTCTGCCTCTGAGGAAGTATTTTAAACTCCATTGTGTACTTATATATAAATAATTGCTCTCTTGACATTTTTCTTAAAACATAAAATAATTTGAGATGGTTGTGAATTATTCAAATTAAAAACTTTACAAATGTTACCATAACAAATACTGTATTATTTATACACATGCATATTTGTACACAGATTGCCTGTTGCTAATTCATGTTTCTTTACATATACCATAGATGATACAAATATATACTCTTTTATTATATTAATTAGTTTCACTAGTATTTTACTCCATAAGATATTTGCACACACCATACTCATACATAGACACACATATACATGCACACATTGCATATAAATATGCATATATATATAAAAATACATACATAGACACAAATATATATACACAGACATGAATATTTAGTTCTCTACCTCTTATATACACATGCACCCAAATGCTCTGGTCACATGTACACAAAAGCATATAAAGACAGAGATAAACACTTGGTCAAATTGAAACATTATATTTATTTTTTATTGTATTTTATTGTCAGAATAATGTATAGAGTGGTTACAGTTACATTTGTTAGGTAATGGGTACATTGCTTCTTGAAACTTGATATCTCTTTTTATGTTTTTGAAATTGAAAGACTTTTTAAAAATTAAATAGAATTTTGCTCTTATATTGATTGAATTAAATCATATTATTAACTAAGAAATAATACTATTTTTGAGAGTTCCATATGAAAATTAATGCTATTTTTTAATGTTTGGATGAATTTGCTAGCAAGCTTATATTTATTTCTGAACAAATTCATTTGGTCATTGGAATAGACACATTTAGGTTTAAAAGGTATGGAAACTGCTTAGGATGCTAATATACTAACTTCAATTTGAACTCTAACGAAAACTGCCAATGCTTAGAAAATGCAAAAGAGCAGTGCTTTTTCTTCAACAATTTTAAAACGTTTGTTACACGATTATGCTTTTGTGAGTAAAATTATATGGGGATAGCCTTATTCTAGCACAAGCTAGATATAGCCCTAAAATAAAGTTATATATGAGTAAAAATGCACACTCATTTATTTATGTTCTCTGGCCCTTAGTTATGGAAAATTACATAAGAAAACTAAAAATGGAAGAACAATCCAGCCCTAAAATGAAATATTACCTTTAGTTCATGTATCTTAGTGTTTTTCTTCTTGAGTCCTCAAAATCAAGTTAAAGAAAATCTGAAAGCTCTTTCTTAGCATGAAAGCTTAGAAGATGGGTTAAGTGGTAACAGGCGTAAACATTGAAAAGTAAGTTCCTCTTTACACCTCAAACAAACACAGATTGAAATCTGTATCAAATTCTAAGTGTTACCAACAATGCATGAAGGTCAACATGGCTCTTGTCCTAGAGGTCAGTTATGAGGCAGAGGGGAAAGAAAACATGGAATCATAAACAAGATCAAGTCACCATCTCTGGAAGTATCAAAGTGGCTAACCAGCTCAGGAAATAAAAATCAGGAAGTTTTTGAATTACCAAATAAATAAACATATTGCTATCAAAAAGATTCATCTGCTGTTGGAATTTGGTCTGGATTTAAAACAATTTTATTCAATCCATTTAGATTAGGAGAAGTATTTTCCCCAGAACAACTCAATTGGAACTTGGGGAAGCCATTAAAGCGTTCTTCCACTTTGGGCTACTATATATTTAAAGGGTAATAGGTTCTTTTAGAAATGATAGAACATAATATGCAATAGAGTGAGTATAGTAATTGGTATATTATGTTGTCTAATTTATTCAGAGAATGTAATAGTCTCTAATTTTATTGATAATCAGGACATCTGAATACAATTTTATTGTTGATTTTTATGTATCTACATATATAGAAATGACAAATATTTCTCTCCATTTTGTGATGTATAATAGACATCATGTGAAAAAGAAACATTGACCTTAAACTGTTCATGTTGGCTGATGGAGGCAGCTATCTGTTTGAAAAGTACATGGTTACAAAGAAGAATGCTATTACAGCATGATGGATGGCAACAATAATTTGTTCTTTTAGGAAAATGTTTTAGTTTTCATACATTTTTATAAAATGTAGGCATCTATCCTCCCTATTCCCAGTAACAGGGTAAAAGTTATATTTAATTATTTTTTAAAGAACCAACGTATATGAAGATTTGTATTTGTAAGCTGCTTTGTTAAATGGCAACTAATTTGTACAACTACCTGAAGATAATAAAGTGTAAAAATGAAATATCAACCATTTATTTTAATAAGGAGGTTTAATACTCAATATCATCCTGTACAAGAAGAATATGAACTTCATTTAGTCATATTTCTTCAGCAGTTTTCTGAATATCAAGCCAGAAAGTTCATGAATGCTGCAGTTCCTCCTGCTGCCTTAGGGATATTTTGTTGTGGGGTTTCACTCTGACTGAAAAGACCCTAAGAGATCTACAGTGAGTGACATGGAGCCATCAAATGAGTTACTTTTACTGTCTGGGTGTTTAAATAACCTCACTGTGTCCTGGCTACCTGAGGCTCCATGACTGGGGAAGGAGTCGGTGAAAAAGTCCCACAGGGGGGCACTGTCTTCCTTGGTTGTCAGGAAAAGGTTCACTTTGGGTTTTATGTAGGACAGATAGAATTTCTCTGCTAATAAAATTTTGTGAAAACTTCGAGGGTGGCACAGAACCTATTTGTGACCTCAAATTCTTCCAATCTTAAATCCTCATATTGTTTAAGACCTATTTGGATGACAAGGAAAGATCAGCCACCAAGCTCTTAAGATCATTGTCAAAAGCTGAGTTCATTGTGATTCTAGGTCTGATTCAGTCACTCTCTTTCAACTATCACTCTCAGGTTTTATCAGCTACTATCAGGTCCTTATGGTCCTCTAACTTGGCAGTGCTCAACCCTGTTTTTGGAATCATTTTGATTCAAATCTGTGGCTTCCTTTTCTGCTACCAACTGTGTGAGTATGTGTGGCGAGAGGAACTTTTTACATTTGATTGACTTTAGTGATTAATCTCTACACATAATTCAGATTCACCTGATTTTTAGTCTTTTCAACTATAAAGCTTCCATTTACATGAAACATAATACAACATAGGTTTAATATCTGAAAAGCCATAGTCCTAGAGAATCAGGACATGAGTATTACTTCAGAATGTTGTATAGTATTCCATGTGAGAATAAGCTAGCCATGAATGAACTACCCCAGCATAGAAAGTCAATAATTTTAATACTGAGTATTCTAGATAATAAATTAATTATTTTCTCACTAAAATAATACCATTCATAGGAAGACAAAAATCTGAGCTGGTCACCCAGAGTGCCAGATTACTTCTATAGGTGTGATATTCTGTGTAGGTTCTCATATCATTCATTATTTTTGCCTTTTTGATGATTTCAACATCATTAGCCTACTGACATCAAGTGTGGGCTTTGGATGCTGTTTGTACTGTTCTTAAACAGTAGTATAAAGACACCACGGTAGTTTGTTCCTCTTTTCCCTTGGTAAGAAAAGAACAATCTCTAGGCAAGAAGTGATCCTTTAGAGAGCAACCACAAGATAGAAAACATGAACTATAAACATCTCAGGATGCTATATTTATAAGAAATGCAAAGCACATGTAGTGGCTACAGAGAATTACAATGGGCTATGGCTAAAGTGTTGAGCACGTGCCTACTGAGTGAAGGGTTTGGGCTTCAAATCCTAGTACAAGTAAAAAAAAATAAACAACATACTACTAATAAAAAGATGATAAATTAAGCCATATCCATTCAGCAGAATAATATATTTCAAGTATTTTAATGGATTGATCATATTAATCTAGAAGAATATATAACTCAATTTCATTTTTTTGGAGGTACTGGAATTTTGAACTCAGAGCCTCATTCACTCATTTTGCTTATTTGGCTGCTGCTCAACTACTTTAACCATACATGCCTCCAGCCTGGGTTTTTGTCAGTTGTTTTGGAGATGGAGTCTCTCAGATTATTTTGCCTGGGCTGGATCAAAGCATTATTCTCCAGATCTCAGCCTCTTGAGTAATGCTAGGATTATAGGTGTGAGCCTTCATTGACTAGATACTGCCTTACTTTTGCAAAGTGAAAAGGGTATAGGAATGGGTCTTTGTGTGTGTACATAAAACATGAAAATGTAACCATAATGTTCATGATGTTTTTGTAATGGATAAACAAAATTGAAGGAGGAAGTGGGGAAATTACTATTTTTCCTGTCTTCCATTTTTTGTGTGTCATAACTTTTATTGGTTTGAAAGTAGAAAATAAGAGAAATTTTATTTAATCCAGAATAAATGTCTGTTGCTCTCCAGCAACACTGGTAAGAGAGGGACACCCAGGGCCAGACTGTAGTCCCAAGGAGCCATGTGAGAGGGCAAGTATTGATAACCCAGCCCTCCCCAAGAACCAGGGAAAAATTAACACTGAGCCAGGATCTGTGTCCACGGTGAAAGCTCAGCAGATCTCAAGTTTATTATGTAAGGCACTTAGTTATATACTGTGGGGGAAAGAGGAAGTAGGAAAGGGAAAAGGAACCAATAGAAAAAGGCCACGGTGATAACCAAGGGTCAAGGCAAACTTTCAGGTTTTGAAATACTGGGCAGACTGGTGCAGGAAAGTGCAAGGGCTGAGGACATTCGCTAGGGGAGTTCAGCTGAGTCACCTACATGGAAATACCTCAAGAGAGGTGTGCGAGGTAGGCAAGGTATGCAAGGTATGCCTAGCCAAAGTCCTTTAATGGCCACTGAACCAGAGTAGTGAACAGGCCCCAGAGAGGGCGAACAGGCCCCAACAAATGTCACCTGTGGGTTTATCAAAAATAAATTACTTAAAAGCAAAAAAAAAAAAAACCCAAAACAAAAACAAAAAAACATGATGTGCTGATACAATCACATGGTGCAAGAATAAATAGACTTTTCTTATAGCAACCCACTGAGACTGAGACATGTGCTACCATGGCATAAACCAATGAAAGCAAGTAAAAAAACTTTAGAGAAATAACAACAAAACAGAATTGGTAAAATAGGTACCTCCTAGTTGTCGCTGGGGATTGACACACTTAGACATTCATATTTTGTGACTTTTATTTTCTTTATTTTACAGAAATTTCCACTTGACCACCTGAGGGTTCCTAATTGGACCATGCATAATGTGCCGGAAAAATGAAAACGGTGTGTCCACTGCTTCCCCACTGGCAGGGATTTAGTCAAAGACTCGCTACTCAATTTCATTGCTATTTCTATCTTTGGAAGACTGATGTGCTACATATATCTCATCATTGAAAAAGAATGGCAATATTTCAATCTTATAAATAGTTCTATTTTCATTCCAACAACTCATTTCTTTATAGTTTCTTGCTTAATTGCACAATGTTAGAATCATTTTGGTTTTTCTCTTTTAATTGCTTAAATTAAAACCTGAGATACAGTTTTAAAGATTTTCATCAAGATATATATTTTGTGTTATACGAAATATTTAATATAAATCAGAGTTCCCAATTCTGTAGTTTTGTCTTGATCCTGATCCTCTACTAAGTGAATTATAGCATACTATTGTAAAAGTTATGCTCTGAATTAATTTATTAAGCATAATTTTAAACTAATGTATAATTTTTTGAAGTCTTTAAGACTTTTACCTGTTTATAAAAAGCTTTTTCATTTCTAGTGAATGAATTAAGTAAAGATAGATACTAAGCTACTTAATATATTGTCCCCATGTCATAACTTTATTTGTATTTTTTTAAAATAGTGGGCCAGGAGTTTGGCCTAGTGGTAGAGTGCTTGCCTAGGATGCACGAAGACCTGGGTTTGATTCCTAGTACCATATACAAAGAAAAAAGCAGGAAGTCGTGCTGAGGTTCAAGTGGTAGAGCTTTAGCCTTGAGAAAATTCAAGGATAGTACTCAGGCCCTGAGCAAAAGTGCAGGACTGGCAAAAAAATAGTAATGTGTCAAGAACCAGTGGCACATGCCAGTAATCCTAGCTACCTAGAAAGCTGAGATCTGAGGATCATGGTTCAAAGCCAGCCCAGGCATGAAAGTCCATGAGACTTTTATCCCTAACTAAGCACCAGAAAACCAGAAATGGCGCTGTTGCTGAAGTGGTAGAGCTCTAGTCTTGAACTGAAGAGCTCAGGAACAGAACTCAGACCTAGAGTTCCAGCCCCCACAACCAACTAAAACACCCCCCCCCAAAAGGAAAATCCCTGGTATTTACTTGCTTGTTTTTCTGGTAGTCAGACTGTTGACTGGAGTACTAGGAACAAAATGTCTAGAATGAGTGGTATTTGGGGGATTGTGGAGTTTCCCAGGCATTCTGCATGCAAAGAAAGATTTTAATAACTAATATTGACCAAGAGCAAAATAAAGGTATCTCTGCTTCAGTATGAAGCACTGCCAAAAACATCTAAATATCTCTTTATAACCTTTATCTCTGTATCACCGGGAAGGACTTGCCAAGTATATTCTTCCTTATGTACCTCAGAGTCTAAGCCCTTCTGGGGACTCAGGTTAAACAGTTCTTTCAAGCTGATTTCTAAATATGGCTTCCATGGTTAAGCTGACTGAGAGCATTGTGTGTCTAATATTGGGCTGAACAAGTTCTAGAAGATGATTTAATCTTGATTTTGATTATTTTGTGATGAATTTCTTCAGTATTATGTGGTTTGAAAATATATATGGTATACTATATATTTTAAGTAAAGGTGACTTGAGATAGAACAATAGTTGTCAATATTCAGTGTGCATCATCTAAAATACTTTAAAGAGTTTTCTACCCATTGCTAGCAGTTCACATCTGTAATCCTAGATTGAAGCTGGGCAAGTTTGTGAAACTGTTATCCACAGTTAATAGCAACAGCAACAAAAAGCCAAAGGGAGAGCTGTGCCTGAAATGCCAGAGTGGTAGCTTTCACAAGAAAAAAAAAAAAAAAGCTAGAACTCAGAGACAATGCCAAAGCCCTGAGTTCAAGCCCCCAAACTGCCCACACTGCCATGCACAGATGTACATCTACACACACACACACACACACACACACACACACACACACACACACACGCACACAGAGTTTCCTACCCTAGCTTTCTAAGCTTTGTGTTCATCAAGTCTTGGTTGCTTCCTAGAAATTTACATATCCTCCCTTCCTTCCTTCCTTCCTCCCTCCCTCCCTCCCTCCCTCCCTCCCTCCCTCCCTCCCTCCCTCCCTCCCTTCCTTCCTTCCTTCCTTCCTTCCTTCCTTCCTTCCTTCCTTCCTTCCTTCCTTCCTCCCCCCCCAATCCCTCCCTCCTTCCTTCCTTCCTTTTTTGTTGGTGGCTTTGGTATTTGAACTCAGAACCTAAGGCTCTGTGCCTGAGTTTTTTCTCTCAAGGTTAGCCCTCTACCACTTTGAACCACAGCTCCACTTCTAGTTTTCTGGTAGTTAATTGGAAATAAGAGACTCACAGACTTTCACGCCTGGGATGGCTTTGAACCTTGCTCCCCAAATCTCAGCCTCCTAAGTAGCTAAGATTACAGGCATGAGTTACTTGCACACAGCTAGAAATTCACATTTCTAAAAAGTTCCCAAGTGTTTGTATTGCTCTTATAAGAGATTAAGAAAATGGAGTGCTTTAACAGAATTGCCAGATGTATGATTCAAGTAAGAATGCATACCTAGCATTCCAGCCACATTATCATCAAAATCCTTGTGTCCATTTATTGCTTTATAATTTTAGAAGTTTCCTTGATATGTGCCTCCTTCCATTCCCAGAGTCAGAATTATAATGTCTTCAAATAACTTTTCTGTCTTTCCCTTTTACTTTTAGAAGCCCATGTAATTCCATTTGACCTGCTGAACCATCAGGTATTTGTTTTTATTCCTTAATTTAATCATAGCTGCAAAGGGCCTCTTGCCATGTGAGGTAACATTAATTCCCAAATGCAAAATAAAATTTTAACTTTCTTTTAACTGGGGATAATACAATGAATAAGAATGCTTAGACTATATTAAATGTTTTTGCTTAATTTGGTAGTATTGTTCTTTAATTTATTACATTGATTTTCTTTTTTTAAAAAAATCATTACAGAGTCAGATACTGACTTTGTTACTTGGTGTATTGTATATATGTTTAGTTTTTTATTTGAAATAGGTAAGGGAAGGGGGGAACAAGATGATCAGGGGGGAGGGGGAGGTAAAAGGGGACAAAATCATGAAAAGGGGTATAACTGTTGGAGAAGTCATGCACCACCACCTGATGAAAGTAATCCCTCTATACATTTCCCTGAAAACAAAATAAAAGAAAAAGATTCTTATATATGATTTAAGATTTTTTTTTGTATTTTAGGATAATTTCCTAGCTTGTGATTTGAAGGACATATTGTGAAACAGTTGACAATCGCTATGCTAAAGCTAACTTTATCATTAAGTTTGCTTTAAAAATCAATACTTTTGTAAAACATAAAAATTTAGCTGTGTTTATATGTTGAAAACTATTAAACGATACCAGCTAATGTATGCTTATTGCCTCCACTCTATTGTACTCAGGCAGATACTCTCAGAAAAAAATAATCGAGATTTAAGGCACTTTCTCCTTCTGAATTATTTTAGTTCATCTCCAGGGAGTTCTATTGCCGACTTACCGGATGTGAGACAATTCACATGCTACAAAAATAAGTGAATGTAATGTGATGTGTCAGTTTTCTAGTGGAGTGTGAATCACCATCCTTTTGGCACAGCAATGGCTTTCATAGAAAAGTACTTTCAGGATCATTGTTGAAGTAATTGTAATTAAAACTTTATTTATAAAGAAATTAATATGCCTCGGTACCACATACATAGAAAAAGCCAGAAACGGTGCTGTGGCTCAAGTGGTAGGGATGTAGCTTTGAGAAAGTTCAAGGACAGTGCTCAGGCTCTTGAGTTGAAGCCCCAGCACTGACAAAATTTTTTTAAAAAAAGAAAAAATAGAAAAGAATATGGTAGACTTCCTTCCTAAATAAAAATGAAGTTCCTTCTGTATCTTCATAATTTCTGCGAAAGTTGTGCCTCTTTTTCTATGCCTCATTAGTTAATACTAATTAAGCATTGACCATCAGTAAGGTTGGTTATTAGGCAATTAAAATACAAGAGTGAAAAAATGCCTAGGAATACCCTTATTGAAAGTAAACTTTTTCTTTTCAATCCTGGGGCTTGAATTCTAGGACTGGACACTGTACTTGGACATTTTTTCTCAAGGCTACTGCCTTTCCACTTTTTCTGTGTATGTGTTCTGGGGAATTGAACCCAGGGCTTCGTGCATGCTAGGCAAGCACACTACCACTAGGCTACGCTCCTGGCCCTGAAAGTAAATTTTGACTGAAAAACAATGTACACATAAAAAGCATCAAGGATACTGGAGACAATTTTTCACTACAATTTATGTGAAACCCATTCTATTAAAGCAATCTCAGATGGGTACGACTGACAGTTGTGTCATCATTTTCTAGACAATGAGAATATTTGGCCTTCGAATCCTAATATGCTCATACCTTCAAGATACATACAGATCACTTCTATTTCACATATTATTTATTACTTAGTCTTAGAGCTATATTCACAAATCTAATGATTAATTGTACAACATATTAGAGATAAGGAGTTGAAGCATTGTTACTACATTTCATGAGAAGTGACAAACACAGAAAGAGAAATTCACAGAGAATTCTATGGTAGGTTATTGCCTACAAAAGTCCTTGCCTTCCCTTATACAAATATGTGAATATAATATAGTCACTGAGGGAAAGGATCTTCATGTGGTATGTCTAGTGGAAAATACTCTCCTATCATTTTATTTATTTTGTTTAACAAATGTCACAATGTGAGCAGAATGGCAAAAATACCCCTGACAATTATGTGTAAGGATGGATGTTAGTTTCAAATAATGATGATGTTTAAGAGGACTGGTGAATGGTTTCCAGGAGACTTGCAGGTGGAAGGTACATCAAGGTAATAGCTCACTCAGCGTCATCTGGGAATGTGTCCTCAGGAACTATGAAACAAAACCTCAAGAAGCAGAGAGTTCAACAAACTCTCAGGTGACTCTCTAAAATTTGAGAAATACTTTTAGGGTAAAAATAGAGGTTTAGATTACTGTTTTAGAATGGGCATAAAACTTTTCAATATTCTTCAAGAAACTCTGTCGAAGGGTTTTATTGAGCTATCCTAACCCACTGATGAATTTTTAAAAAGGAAGAAATGACCGAGTAATACAACATTCCATAGCAGTGAAAAGTGACATTGTTGTTTCTCTTATTAATAGGGAATAAGTCCAAATAAATGAGCTATAAACATTATGAACAAAATATATAAATCATAAAAAAGCAGTTTGCTTTGATATATATGTACTGATTACTGTAGTTATTATTACCCAAGATGGATTCAAAATGAGTGGCCAATGTTGGCTTAACAGTTAGGAAACCATGGAAAATTTGTATGCACCCAAATACAATAGAAGAATGATATTCAATCTTTTAAATAAAAGAAATCCACTGTCATATGACAATCCTTTTTCCTCCTTGGGGATCATTGGGGGATTCAAAACATCTAGGCCTGGCCTCAACCCCAGAGAATCTCAACCTCTTAAGCCACAATAAACACATAGTGTATTCTCTATTTTATTCTCCTAAGTAATTTTGTTTTGTGTGGGTCATGGAACTTGAACTCAGCCTGGGCACTGTCCCTGAGCTCTTCAACTCAAGGCTACTGCTCTACCCTTAGGCCTGAGCATTGTTCTTAAGCTCTTCAGCTCAAGCGTAAGGCTGTCCTACCCTTGAGCCAAGGTCCACTTCCCTTTTTCTAGAGGTTAATTGGAGAAAAGGGTCTCAGGTCCTTTTGTGCCCCAGATGACTTTGAACCTTGATCCTCAGATCAAACATCCTGAGTAGCTAGGATTACAGGCATGAGTAACTATGTCCACCTCCTAAGTAATTTTTTACATCCCCTTAAGAAGCTTTCTTTGATCTTTTTCTGAGGCCTTAGATAATTAATACAACTTTTTCTGCCATCTTCTGTGTGCGTGTGTGTTTGTGTGTGTGTGATCATCAGTCTCAATGTTGGAACAAAATTTGGGAGGATTATGCATCTGTCTCAGAAGTTAATAATAACATTTGTAAATAAGATATAATTTTACATAGAGAAATAGAGGGAGGGGGAAAGTGAATAAGTGTCTGTGTGTATGTATATGTGTATGTGTAAGTGTGTGTGTGAGACAGAGAGACAGAGAGAGACAGGGACAGGGAAAGAGAAAAATTTAACAGTTTAAGAACAATATAACAATATTTTCTTATTAGCTAAACAAAGCAGTTTTGAATCTCAAGCAAATTTCATATGCATGACATCATGCTATTTGATTGTACAATCAAGTACCTAAAAATTTAAAAGTAGAATTTATATCACCTTGATCTCTAGGCTATATAAAGTCTCTAGATAATCTAAATCAATCAAAATTTCATTCAGTATCCTGAATGGAGAGTTTTCTAAAAAAATATTTACTACGTTTGTGTTTTGTCCCAGTAGGTCCAATCTCAGGAAAGTGAAAAATATGGTTTTGGATCACTTTTTCGGTGTACAACACACATCACTATGCTTACTAGAAACCCTGTGTAATGTGGCACTAGAAAAACATGTGTCCGAACATAACATGCTTCTCCAGCATGGGAAAACTAGTCATCAGATGAGGGAGGCCAAGAGGAGAGATGAAAGTGGAAGAGTTGAATGAACAATAAAGGCCAATAAAGATGACAAGAGAATAAACACAAATTGGAGGCTTCCCTTGAAACCTTGAATACTGAACTGATAGTGTGAGTGTTTCAAAGAGCAGGTTGGACTCATATCCAATCGCACATTGAATGCCTCTGCTTCTGTCATAGACAGCCCCAGTATAACCTAGGCAACCTCCTGATCTTTCCATGTCCTAGCATGTGGTGCAGAAATACTCAGTACTAATGGCTTCTATTGACTTACAGGAATAAGGATATGTTTTTCACTCATGGATCTTCAGGTCATCTGTGTTGCTTCTGATTCGTCAATTTTATGATGAGTTTGAGCACATTTCAAAGCAAGTACTTGATTCAAGGGACAACTTCTCACTTTCTTATAACTGTTCTTATGACAAAGAGCAAGTGGGCACAGGACAGAGAAGAAACTTATAATTGACACATGGTCATTTCTGTTAATGTTCCACTGCAGAGGAAGAACAGCCATAGCTTTATGAAAAATTTAACCATGTAAAAATTACATTAATAATAGAGGATTTTGTACATTTCTCTAGCAGTGAAGATATACATAGTTTCACTTCTTTTCCTTTTACAATTTTATTATAAAATGTTACAAATTTTTATGTAAAAATTATTCTAAGAGATAAACATTACTGCATAATATATGTGAACTAGACCTTCTTAAATATTTGCCATTAATACACTTTAAAATTGCTTCAAATGTCTGAACAGTATTTTGCTTCAATAAGCATCTCTATATGTGGCTCCATAAATTACAAATATGAGCTGAAATTAAATTTAAAGAGACATGTTAAAGATGTGAAGGTGATGAGGCCAGGTGGGATCACTACTACACTGTTGGTGGGAGTGCAAACTCTTTCAACCACTATGGAAAGTAGTATGGTAGTTCCTCAAAAGACTAAACATAGAGCTCCCCCATGACCCAGTATTTAAATTACGCGGCATTTACCCAATCATCCAGAAACAAGGGCATACTATGCCAATAGCCCAATTTACCATAGTGAAGATATGGAACCAACCCAGATGCCCCTCAACAAGATGTGGTATTTATATGCAATGGAATTCTGTGCTGCCATCAGAAAGGACGACATTGCCCTATTTGTAAGGAAATGAAAAGACTTAGAAAAAAATCGTATTAAGTGAAGTAAGCCAGACTCAAAAGAACACAGGCTCAATGGTTTCCCTCATTTGTCATAATTAGTAGAAACCTTGGGCTCTCCTAGCAAAGATACAGTATCCCACTTTGTTACCTGATATATTGGATATGTTTGTATTTGGTTATTTGAAATTGGATAGGGAAGGGGGGAAAACAAGATGAGGGGTGGGGATGGGGGAAGGGAAATGGGGATCAAGACATGAGAAAGGGTATCAATGTATGTGAATTAATGCACCTCCTATCTGGCAAATATCATGTAACCCTTCTATTAATTACAATAAAAAATATGAAAAAAAGCCAAAAAAACAAAACCTTGATACATAAGGCTATATAGTATGATGCTGAACAAAAGGACCTCCCAGATCTAAAAACAAAAGCCATATAATGAGTGATTGTTGTTTTTAATGTACTGTGTTATCTCTCATCTCTTTTGCTGTCCTTTGGTTATCTCATAATGTTACAGTATCTCACTTTATTATCTGATATATTGTATATATACTTATTTGGTTATTTGAAATCGGATAAGGAAGTGGGGAAAACAAGAGTGGTGGGTGTGTGGGGAGGGAAATGAGGACCAAGACATGAGAAAGGGTATCAATATTTGTGAAGTAATGCGCCTTCTATCTGGTTAATATAATGTAACCCTTCTATTAATTACAATAAAAATATATGGAAAAAAATAAATAAAAGTAACTCCAAAGGAAACCAGAAGTTACATTAAATAGATGTACAAATCATGACAATCCAAGCTATATGGAAATTAGGGCAACATAACTCCTCCAAAGCCACTTAACTCAATAGCTATCCAAATATTAAATGGTGCAAAATCCATGCAAATAATGCAGATATTTAGTTTTTTAGGTAACAAGAAGTTACAAAGAGGATCAATATACATGTATGAGTGAAATAAAGAAATGAGTTCAAGATTTTTATTAGAAGATTGATGTTGAATTCTACCAATACCAATGTACTTATGTTATTCCATAAAATACGAAGGCAAGGAATGCCTCCAGATGTGGTCTGTAAAGATAGTAGCATCCTACTACACTGTTGGGAGTGTAAACCTGTTCAACCACTATGGAAAGCAGTGTGGCAATTCCTCAAAAGACTAAACATACAGCTCTCCTATGACTCAGCAATTCCACTCCTTGGCATTTACCCAATTGTCCAGAAACAAGGCCACTAGCACAGCAATGTTCATTGCAGAATTATTTACTATAGCAAAGATATGGAACCAACGCAGATGCCCCTCAGTAGATGATTGGATCAACAAGATGTGGTATTTGTACACAATGGAATTCTATGCTGCCGTTAGAAAGAAGGACATCACCCATTTGTAAGGAAATGGAAAGACTTGCCAGACCCAAAGGAACATAGTCCCCATGGTTTCCGTCATTTGTAATAATTGGTATACATCTAGGATTCTCCTAGCAGAGGATCACAATGGATCAAAAGCTATGTACATATGGTCATACAGAATATGATTAACTAAATGAACTCTAGGTTATGGAGACAAGAGGTTTACATTTGTGATTGTTGTTCTTAATATACTATGGTAAATTATTTCTTTTCTCTTTTTTCCACTTATGATTAATCTCATGTGGTTACTGTATCTGATTTTGTTACTTGGTATACTGTATATAGAGTGATTTGTTTATTTGAAATAGGGAAGTTAAGGAGGAAAACAAAATATTTGGGAGGGGAAGGGAGAAGGGAAAGGGGGACAAAAACATGAGGAGGGGTATTAAGCTTTGAGAATTAGTGTACCCACTACCTGACAATTATAACTGTAACCTCTCTATACACTATCCTGACAATAAAATTCAATTTAAAAAAAGGAAATTAAAAAGCCATGTTGAACTTCTAAGGCATTTAGAGCTTACTCTGTTACAGTTGGACCTTATGCCTTAATTTTATATCATTGTGCTCTCTGTCTCTGTCTCTCTGTTTCTGTCTTTCTCTGTTTGTTAGATGGAGAGAAATATTTTTTTAATTGATCCCTGAAATGCTGTCAAATCTCTCACACTCAAAGATAGAATCAGAATTTTAGAGTGAGAAGAGACTTCAGCTATCCTTTAGTTCAATTACCTAAAAATTTCACACTCGAGGAAGGAAGCTTGAGAGCATCCACACTACTTTTCCTTTTCATTATGGGTAGATTAACATTGCTGACAAATTCCATATTTCCATATATCTCAGTAGTAGAACAATCCACTGGAAAAGATAATGAAGTAATAGGATTGCAAGATAAAATAGAGGACATCAGTTAACTTTGAATTACTGATGAAAATGTTTTAGTATACATTTTTCCATCTAGCACTAAGACTAAAAAGTAGTGTCCTTATTTGTATTTCAAAACTGACTGGGTGCTTTGCATCTTAATTTGCTGAATCAGGGAATCTTAAGAATTAGTCTGACGAAATGTTGAAAATTATTTAAATTATCCACATAACAAAATAGGAAGAATTAATGTTTCTGCTCCAATAGTTTGGTCAAAAGTCTATTTTTAATACACTAGAAATGAACTGGAGTTTTAAAATCCATGTGCAGAAAAAAATGCCTATTCATTATGAACTAGCATGATTACATGCAAAATAATACAACTCTACTAGATGTATTTCTTCTTAAAAACAAAATGGCTTTTCAGAGATGTCATGTGAAAGAAAACATAGCACTGTTAATCTTGCGTTCTTGAAGGTCTTATATAGTTGGATGAGAAAATAGTATTCATTCAGTCCTTACAATATTCCAATCATAAAATCTTTGAGGAATACATTGCTATTTTAATTTCAGAAATGAGAAATCAAAGCTGCCTAGAAGTATAATGACATATATAACACCAAGGAATAGCACTATGGTTTACAAACACATTCAGTGTGCATCCAAACACTTATGATCATACTACTACAGTATAATATTCAATAAGAAAGGAATCTAAAAGCTCCATTTCTTACCTTCTCAGTGTTAATTCACTCGCTCCTCTTATACATCTGTTCTTTGATATCTTCTTTGCCAATACAACACTGGCTTTATTCAATTATATATTTCTCAGAAAACTCCTGTACTCTCCATGCTATGTATCCTGATAATTTATGCAATCATAGTCACCTTTTCTTTACCTGAAAGGAGTAGCCTGCAGTGCTTTTCAAACTTAAAGTCTTATTAGCACACAGATTGCTGCACACCACTTTCAGACTTTCAGATGCAGTAAGTCTGGGATGCTGGAGTTCTTGCATTACAAACAAGGTCTTCCTGTGGATCTTTATCCTCATAGGTAGTGCATATTTATAAGCATTCTTTCAGAGTTGGCACTGTGACCAGTATTTTCTCTAAGATGTAACAATGCCTATCAGAAGTATTTTTATATTCTTGAAAGACAATGCATTTCCTTATTTGAAATCATCCATGCCATATTCTTCTACTGCATGTAGTCAAAGTTATTCTAATTGACACAGAAGAATTCGGATTACCTGTGTCAGCTTTCAATCATAAATTTTAAACATTTATTATTTGCCATTACAGATCATCAAATCCTATCTGTAGTATATGTTCACAAGACTACATAATTGCCATGTACATCATTACCTATACATTGCATCAAAATTTTGCTATAAAATGCATACTAAAGATATTACAAGAAACAACTAAAATAAATGTTGGCACTGCTTGGTCACAAGAAAATGTCTACTATTTTCTTTTTCCTTCCCTAATTTAGATAAGTGCATATGAAACACACTGGGTACCAAAATCAAATACAGTGACAACAGGGGATAAATCATAGGGGGAAAATGAAAGAAAAAAAGAAATAACTTCACATTTGAGACACAGGACAAAGGAAAAAAATTAACTTCCCAACTTGGAAGAAGGAAGAAAAAGGGAAGGAAGGTGGGAGAAAAATGTGGAAAGAGTAACATTTTGAACAAGAAATGTACTCACTACCTTACATATGTAATTGTATCTCCTCTGAACATCAACTTGATAATAAAATTAAGTTTAAAAAAAGAAAACTTCAATTAGTGGGCTGCAAAGTATATGGGACAAGTTTATTCAAATGTGTGAGTCTACATTTCTATTTCTGTTTGGAGTATTCAAGGATTTTTAATATTTTCAAGAAGCATATCTAGGCAATATCTGACAATAGAAAACATGGACATTCAATATAATATTTTATTGGGAATAAATGTATATTAATATATAAGTAAATACATAATAATAGATATATAATCAATATTTAATGGAAATATTTGTAGGTGTATATGTGTTTATTTATTTATATTTTGTCAGTCATAGGGTTTGAAATTAGAGCCTGAATGCTGTCCCTGAACTTTTGCACTCTAGGCTAGTGCATTACCACCTGGAGCAAGAGTGCCTTTTTAATATCGGTGTAATTATGTAGCTTATAAAACAAATACTAAAACACATTAAAGACAGTGGTGGTATTTGAAAGAAGAATCCATCAAACCTAAAATTACACAGAAATATTGAACACTTTAGGTAAATAAATGCTTAGCTTTGGATGTGAACACATTGTTACCTGTCAAAGTAAGGGGTACCAGCAACATTACTCTTTATAATTCTATTAAGAGTAATGTCAAGGTTTGCTTTGGTTTCCTAGAATGCGATAATATTTCTTTTCATTTGCTAGCTCTTCCATTTAAAATAGTTTGTTTTTGATTCTACACTAATTTTTACTTAATGGAACATTTTATTTTCTTTTATCATTTGACCTCCAAATAAACTCAAACTAAACTTATAAAAATGTTTGTGGCATACTTTTAGATTACTTGTCTATGAATAGAATTTACTCCTGTTAGCTTGGTAATTAACTATTAGCTCTCTACCAAGACATTTTAAATCCCTCCTATTTTCTTTTCAGCATTTTTATTTTATGTCTTCTCTATTAGGCTCTTGGTCCAAGTTCTTTTCTTATACCCAGGTATTTGATATTTGAGCTTATAGAATGCATCTTCAATTTTTCTTTTCAATATTTTTGAAGTTCTTAAATAATATCTATCATATTATTAAAATGGCCTGGTGAAAATTGCAGGTTTCAGACACCAAATACATTTCAGAACTACATAAATCTGACACAAAACATCCAGTTTGTGACTGTAGGGAGGCATAAGCGATTTGGAAAGGAGGATTTGAAAAGCAATTTGGAAGGCAAGAATAAGCAAGAAGGCTGAGATCAGGTGAATCTTGATATGTGGAACATTAGATTTAATAAGACATGGGGAAGTATTGTTAAAATTTCACATAACTTCATACTATTATTCTAAACAATCTTGAATTTATTTATATGTTCCTCATCAATCCAACTCTATTTTAATTAATTTTATATTGGTCATTTTCTTCAGATCTAATGAGTGTCAGAACTTGTAATTTATAATAGAATCTGGGATAGATTGGATAATCAGTGATTGCCTTCTTAGCTGAGAAAGAAATATTCGTTTCTTTGTCCCTTTTCCTATCACAAATAGTCCCCATTTTCCTTTCATATAAGCATTTTCTTTGCCTGTTCTTTACCGGAAATTGCTTATGTAAGAGAAATATTTGAGCATATCTTTTTGCTTAAAAAGATGATCTCAAATTTCCTCTATTTTCTTGCAAATAGCATAATTTCATTCTGTATGGTAAGCTGATACTCAATTACATGGATATACCATAATTTTCTCTCTCTTTAGCATAAATCAATTGTACAAACTCATTGTGATTATTTCCATACATATAAATATTCTTAAATGTATTACTCTTTGTAACTCCCATCCTTCCTTTTTTTTAGAAATTTTATTGAATTGTATGTTCGTTTCTTGTATACATATAACAAATGCACTTTTAGAATATTCACCCAGTATCACAATACCCTTTTCATCCTCATATTTTCTTCATCTGCTCTTCCATTGATTAATTCATAACTGATTCCATACCTTGGGTATGGAGAATACTGCCAAATAAAGATCAAGTTATAAAGAATTTGTAGGGAACAGCATCTCAATCTAGGCCACAATTTAACTAAGAAGTATAATGGTAAATTCAGTCTCTCCTAGAAGGTAAAATAAACAATATGTTAATCAAAGACCAAAGTTTTAAATATTAATAAAGAAGTATAAATTATTTCCAGGTCTTTCCATTTCCTTCTGAATGGTACAATATCTTTTTTTTCTCATTCATTAGTAGCATTCCATTGTGTTTATAAATGATATTTTCTTGATTCATTCATACATTGTGGAACACTTAGGTTTATTCCATATCTTGGCTGTGGTAAATACTGCAATGAACATGATTGTGCTAGTGGCTTTAGTGTGGCCTGGTTTGTAGCCCATTGTATAAATGCCCAAGAGTGGTGGAACTGATGGGTCATAGGGAAGCTCAATGTTTAGTCCTTCAAGGAACCTTCATAGTGCTTTCCAGAGTGTTTGAAAAAGTTTTCATTCCCACCAACAGTGTAATAGTGGGCCATTTGACCACATCCCTGGCAGCATTTGTTTTTGCTACTTTTCCAGATAATGGTCATTCTAAGTGGAATGAGGTAGAATCTCAATATTGCTTTTATTGCATTTTTAATTTTTAATTTATTGTCAAGTCAATGTACAGAGGAATTATAATTACATACATAAGGTATGAGTAAATTTCTGGTTGAACATTTTTACCTGCTCCCTAGTTTTTCTCTCAAGTTGTAAAGTTCATTACTAACATATTGTCTTGTGAGTATCTCTATTACATTAGTTCACACTTTGTCTCACCATTTTGTTGTTTCACTTCCCTTTCCCAATTCAGATAAACATATATACATGATTCAGGGTACCAAAACAAAATACAGTGACAAAAAGGGATAAACCAAAGAGGAGAAAATGAAAGAAAAAAGAAATAACTTCATACAGTGCATAACAAAAATAACAAAGAAAACTCTCTTGTTTCCATATCTTGGAGCTCAGTTTGCTATACGGTCATATGTACATTGCCATTGAGCTATTGGGATCCTTATATAGGACTATTCTAGACATATACTAATTGGTACAATTGCATTTCTTTCATTGCCATAGATGTTGAACACTTTATCACTTCTGTTACCACATTATCACATTCTTTTCACATCCCTTTTTCTTCCACTGACAAGTCTTCAAGTTTTAGTCCACTTATTGAATGGATTTTTGAGCTTTTGAGGGTCTATTTTTTGCTGGGTTAATTTGGGGGTTTAGGAATGTTTTAGATATGAGACCTTCGTCTGATGCATATTCAGTAAATATTTTCACCCATTTCTGTAGGATTTCTATTTATCTTGACTTGGAAAGATTACAATAAGGAAAGTAAATCAGAGCCAAAGAAACATAGAGTGCATAGCTTCCCTCCTTTGTGGGAACTACAATGTGCCTATAAATCTGTAAGTAATCATACTGAATGACATATATTATGCTCACACATTGGGACATGATGAATTATATAGTACTCTAAATATTAACATAAAGAGGCCAAAGAAGGATATGCATAGGAGTGGTAGCTGAAATCTCAATAGCTATGTACATAAAATAATATTATGAGGCCGGGAGTTTGGCCTACTGATAGAGTGCTTGCCTAGCGTTCACAAAGGCCTGGGTTTGATTCCTCGGTACCACATACATAGAAAAAAAGCCAGAAATGGTGCTAATGCTCAAGTAGTAGAGCTCTAGCCTTGAGAAAGTCCAACGACAGTGATCAGGCCCTGAGCTCAAGGCCAGGATTGGCATCATCATCATCATCATCATCATCATCATAATAATAATAATAATGTATGAAATGCAGTCCAAGAAGTGAAACAAGAGATATTTTAGTTGTTATTGTTGCTGGTTTTGTCCTCTTTTCCTTTTGTCTTTTTCTATGACTGTATTTTAGGAGGAAGCATATAAAAAGTGGAATGAGGATGAGAAGATACAACTGTGATACTCACTAGGCACGATGTGGAAAGTGAGATGTATTATCTTGTGGATGGAAATGGGAGGGAAAGATTGGGAGAGTGTGATGGAAGGAGGGAAATGATTCATAAGGAATTGTAGTCATATTCATTTCCTTACTCATGTAACTGTAACCACTTTGTATATCAACTCTACAATAAGAAAAAAGTAATGAACTTTGTGTTAGAAGCTGATAGTCAATAAGTAGAGAATTTAAGGTTGAACAGCTTTTTATTTTTTCAAAGAAATTAAATGAAAGGCTTTAACATGTCAGTTCCCATCCTCATGAGTTGAGAAGTATATAAAAGTGACCCACCAGACAGCTGCTGGTGGATTGCACCTCTACTTCTAACTACTAAGGATGCTGAGATTTAATCACCTTTTTAAGCTACTAGGGCAGACAAATCCACAAGACTCAAGTTTAAATAATCAGAAACCAGGCAATTCCAAGAACAAAATGTCTAAGCAAGTGCTTGAAGCCCTGAGTTCAAGTACCAGAATCAGCCAAGCAATCTAAGAACAAAGAAAAAAGGTAGTTTTCCTTCAAAATTAATTTGGGAGGATATTGGCAAAATAGATGGTAACTTCCTAAACGTTCATAAAAAGAATATTCAACATTTATTAAAGTATGTTACAAAACACTTAAGGGGAGATTTAATCCCTTTGATGTATATGATTTGTTCCCTAATATTTAAGAAGTGGGGAAGAGAATACTATAAATCAGGAAGAATAGGGGCAGGGAGTTTGGCCTAGTAGTAGAGTGCTTGCCTAGCATGCACAAAGACCTGGGTTCAACTCCTCGGTACCACATATATATATATATAGAAAAAAGCCGGGAGTGGTGCTAAGGATCAAGTGGTAGAGATTTAGCCTTGAGAAAGCCCAAGGACAGCGCTCTGGCCCTGAGCTCAAGCCCAGGACTGGCAAAAATATCAGCTAGAATAAAATTTGTCTACTTGATTCATTAATTTTATCTAGTCAAGTTAATTTTATAACCTTGTATTTCTAGCCCACTATAATTATCAGTTATTGTTCAGTTCTAGACTCATAATTATAAAGTAAATATAAATTAATAATACATTCATATGTTATAAAGTAAAATTTTACTTTTTGAAATTATTTTTTTTGCCAGTCCCGGGCTTGAGTTCAGGGCCTGAGCACTGTCCTTTGACTTCCTCAAGGTTAGAGCTCTACCACTTGAGCCTCAGCACCACTTCTGGTTTTTTTCTATATATGTGGTACTGAGGAATCGAACCCCGGTCTTTGTGCATGCTAGGAAAGCACTCTACCACTAGGCCAAACTTCCGGCCCCTGAAGTAAAATTTTTTGAAGAAAATTTTTCAGTAAGGAAGTAGAATTATTTTACTAAAATTCCAAGAACTCTGAAACCTCAGGTGCTTTAAAAAGAAGTATTCTAAACAAGATATTTTCCAATAAGACCTCTGAAATAGCCTCAATATCACAGACAGCATGTACAGAAATGGAAGTGAACCAAGACTGTGAATTGGACGGATGTAGAAGAGCCATGACAGTTTTCTGTCTCAGTGACAGCTGTGGTGATCACCACAGTTCCAGCTCACTTAATAAAGGGAATGGACTTCTGTGGAAATTGCAATTGAAGCACTGGAGCTGGGGAAAAGAATGAGATTCTGCTGTAAGCAATTTCTGTTGCCCATAGAACCAGGAGCTCTTTATCCGCCCATTAAAGCTCTTACAACTAAATTGGTTAAAGTCTGGGCAGCAAGGATTTTGATCTGGATTAAAGAAAGACAGCTGTCAATACTAGTCAACCTGGACCAGTGGTTCTTTCAGCACTTTGTACATATATGAATCACTTGGAAAGTATTTCAAAATATGAATGCCTGAACTTCACTTGTGGATATCCTGATTTAATTGGACTGGAGGGATGCCCAAGCATTGGTATTTTTTTAAGCTTTCCAAATAGCAGGAAGGACTGGTTGTTGTCGTGGCAGAGTAACAGAGTATTCCTCCTGCCAATAACAATGATTAAAGTTGGACAAAGTAAAAATGACATGGAGTTTTAGTCAACATATTAGGAAGGCACTGACTAAAAAGGATATGCCAGATTCTCAACAAAGAGAAACACAACAGGTGAAGTGTGTGTGTGTGTGTGTGTGTGTGTGTGTGTGTGTGTGTGTGTGTGTGTGTACCAAAGCCTTCAGAGTCTCAGGATACAGATGAATCCAGAATAAACAGCAAGCTTTCTGGATGGAGGAAACATAGATCACAAGGAAGAGTTTGTTACCGAAGCTGAAAATGGAGGAGAATTATTTCAGAGGAAGCTACAGAGCATGTAGTCCCCAAATCTGTGTGCAGCTACTTTTCAAGAATTAGCTAATTCATAAACTGCACATATTATATGCCACAGGGCTCAGAAGACAGAAATTGTTTGAAGAATGAAGAAATGACTAGCAAGGGACAGGTGACAGGGCATTTAGAGATCATTCCTTAGCAAATTAAACAAGTTTAAAATAAAACAAAAAACAACCCAGACTACCAAAGGGCTATCAAAGTTCAAGATGTAAATACAGAAGTAATGTACCTACTACCTGATGAATGTAACTGTAACCCATCTATAACATTATCCCAACAATAAAAAAGTTCAAGAAGTAATGTACCTACTACCTGATGAATGTAACAATAAAATATAATTTAAGACTTCCTTTGCAATTTCAGAAGCACCATGTTTTAGGGCAATGGAAAAAAATAAACTAGCGCAAACTTAATGGAGCTGAAACTTCAAATTCTACAGGGTCAAATTAATATATTACTATCCTTTCTTCCTGATGAAGGAAAGTTTATAATTATAGAAATGTAAGTTCTCATTCAGTGTTTAACATGCAATAAATCTAAGGAGAAATCTTGATTCTGGTCAAGCTGGAATGAAAGGTAATGAGATTTGTTTTATGACCAAAAACAAACCAAGCAAACAAAAAAAATCAGTAGAAAGCATAAGAATCAGCAACATTCAAATTATAAAATAAGAGTGAACGATAGATACATTACATGAGAGAGAGGAATCAAGTGAATGTGTGTGTGTGTGTGTGTGTGTGTCTGTGTGTCTGTGTGTGTGTGAGAGAGAGAGAGAGGGAGAGAGAGAGAGAGAGAGAGAGAGAGAGAGAGAGAGAGAGAGAGAGAGAGAGAGAGAGAAGAGAAGAGAAGAGAAGAGAAGAGAAGAGAAGAGAAGAGAAGAGAAGAGAAGAGAAGAGAAGAGAAGAGAAGAGAAGAGAGAGAAAAGAGATGAGCCAACTTACTACTGAAAGAAAGCTTTGAAGCCAAGAAATAAGATAGGAATCTAAACAAAGGGAAATAGATTTCTTGAATCAGTATTTTACTTTGATCTTAGGAAGAAAGAGCAGCAAGATTTCACAGGGAAGATAGAAGAGAGTCCTCTAGAAGACTCAGCAGAATTCTGATCAGTACTAGGCCAGTTCTATTAAGGCCAAGAAAAAAGAAACAAAACAAAACTAAGCTAAAACAAAAAAGAGTAGCTAAGGATCTCAGAGAGTCAGGAAGACTGATTGTTCCCAAAAGATGCAGTGGATTGCTCCATAATGCACAGATAATTGGTTGCAGAACTAAGAATAGTATTGCCTCAGTCCTGGGAAAAATTAACCCAAAAGGAAATGCTATCCTAGTCCTGCCCAAGTAAGCTTAAAAACAAGACACAAACATCAAACTGTTTCTAAGTAACTTCATTTCCTTCCAGAACAAACTCCAAGAATATTTATAGGGATTTAGAAAAAATGTCTCTAAAATATGTTATAAAATCCACAATTTCTGGCATCTAACCAAAATGGACAGTATGAAAAGCAATAGAAAAATATTGTATATAAAATGGATTAGAGAAAAATCCATTGAAGCCACCCAGAAAGTTCACAGGTTATTAAACTAGCATTCAGGAGCATTTAAAAGATTAGTATGATGGTGTTCTACATATTCAAGAAGTTACAAGAATGGTTGAAATATAGGTATTTGTATGATTTTGATGCCCCAGCCTACTCTTTCTTGCTTGCTCCATCCCTCCTTCTTTTTCTCCCTTTTTCCTTACCCATCTCTCTGTAATATGGTCACCCTAAAGTAAGCAGGTTTGGTCTTTCACATGTTTCAGCCATGGTATACTGCAATGGCTCAGGCACAAAATAGTGAAACCCAGTGACCATGGACTGGAACTCTGAAACTATGAGCAAAATAATCTTTGTTCCTTATAAAGTTGTTTGTCTCCGATACTTTGTTATTAGAGATTTATAGCTAACACAGTGAGAAAAGACTGAAATAAATGAACTAAAGCATTAAAGAACTTTGTGAAAACTTTTGGTGGCTAACTACATGTAATCAACACCCCTTAAACAAGAAGAATGAGAGAGTAAATATCATGTGAAGAAACAATAACTACATTTTTCCTCAAACTTAATCAAAAACATGCACTCATATTATTAGATTTCTTGGTCTGCCATAACAAATTACCACAAATATGATGGCCTAATACAATAACAATTCTTCTTGCACATTTCTTGCAAGCCAGAAGTTCTAAATCAAGTGTCAGCAACTGGTTCCCTGTAAAAAGTAAAAAAATGCTTCTCCCTGCTGTTTAGTTCACAGAACTCCAGACATCTTTTGGCTTATATCTTCATAACTTGAATATCTCCCTCAATTTTTAAATTCTTTATCATCTGAACATCACCAGTTTCTTCCTGCTATTCTCTTATAAGAATATTTATCATTGGATTTTGGATCCCCACAAATAAATTGAAACAATCTCTTTGAATTACTTCATTATAATTTCATCTGTAAAAATGTTTTATCTAAATAAGTTAATAGTTATAGTTACAGGTCATGATGGCTGAAGTGCTATCATTCAATTCACTGCACTCACAGAGTCAACCTTAGTTGAATATCTAGCACAAAACTGCACCAAGGTATACTGGGGCCTGAGTGTTTTAAAGCAGTAATAAATACAAAATGCAGAATTTATAAGTTACAAATTTAAAAGTGCAGTGTTCACAAAAAAAAATGGAGGCAAGGTTCTTGTTAAAACAATTTACACCACAGAGCAGTAAAATATTTTTAACTGGTGGAGGGGAGACTGATTTACCTAGAAAAATGACTTTTCAAAACTGAAAACAAAAATAAGGTCATTATTTAGAAACAAAATACATAAGTACTAAAAAAAAGTATTAGAAATCCTGGAATACAAAAATAGAAAAACAATCTTCAAGAGAAGAAAAATTAACATATGCAAACTTACATAAAAAAATTCTAAGTGCCAAGTTTGTAGGAAGTAAGTCAAACTCATCTGCAGGCTGCCTGTGTGCTGCTAGAGAAGACTTAAATTCTGCAGAGAGAAGAGACTCTTTAGACATTTCTTACTGTTAGTCTAGGTTCCTAACTCTCAGTTCCTTTTTTTTCTGATGAAGTGAAAATTTTTATTCTTTTTTTTTATACTTTTTATTATTGTAATTAGTAAAAGAGTTACATGATATTTGCCAGATAGAAGGTGCATTAATTCACATACATTGATACCCTTTCACATGTCTTGGTACCCATTACCCTCCCCCCCCACATCCCCCACCATCTTGGTTTTCCCCCTTCCCTAATCAAACTTTAAATAACCAAATACAAATAAATTCAATATATCAGATAACAAAGTGAGATATTATAACAATATGAGATAACCAAGGGACAGCAAAGGAGATGAGAGACAACATAGTATATTAAGGACAACAATCATTCGTTATATGGCTTTTGTTTCAATATCCTGGAGGTCCTTTCAATTAGCTTCATACTATATGGCCTTATGTATCAAGATTTTGCTCTATTGCAGATCTCTGCTATTAGAGCCAAAAGTTTCTACTGATTATGACGAATGAGGGAAACCATTGAGCCTAAGTTCCTTTGAGTCTGGTTTACTTCACTTAATATGATTTTTTCTAAGTCTTTCCATTTCCTAACAAATGGAGCGATGTCGTTTTTTCTGACAGCAGCATAGAATTCCATTGTGTACAAATACCACAACTTGTTGATCCACTCATCAACTGAGGGACATCTAGGTTGGTTCCATATCTTTGCTATGGTGAATAGTGCTGCAATGAACATTGTTGTGCTAGTGGATTTAGTATGCCCTTGTTTCTCGATGGTTGGGTAAATACCAAGTAGTGGAATTGCTGGGTCATAGGGGAGTTCTATGTTTAGCCTTTTGAGGCACTGCCACACTGCTTTCCATAGTGGTTGAACGAGTTTGCACTCCCACCAGCAGTGTAGTAGTGATCCCTCCTGGCCACAACCCCTCTAGCATCTGTTATTATTCGTTTTCCTGATCCTGGCTATTCTAACTGGAGTGAGGTGGAATCTTAGAGTTGTTTTGATTTGCATTTCTTTTATGACCAGAGATGTTGAGCATTTCTTCATGTGTCTATAGGCCATTTTTGTTTCTTCTTCAGAGAAGACTCTCTTTAAGTCTTTGGCCCATTTTTTAATGGGATGGTTGTTACTTTGGAGATTAGTTTTGGAGTGATTCAATTTTTTGACTTGTTGATATATTTTAGATATGAGGCCTTTGTCCGTTGTTTGGTTGGTGAAGATCTTCTCCCACTCTGTAGGCTTCCTAATTAATTTACTAGCTATGTCCTTTGCCATACAAAAGCTTCACAGTTTACTGCAGTCCCACTTATCCAGCCTTTCTCTGATTTGTTGTGATTCTTGGAACTTATTAAGAAAGTTTCTACCTGTGCCAAGGAGGCCTAGTGTATCTCCTATTCCTTCCTGTAAAGTTTTCAGTGTGTCAACTTTTACCTCTAGGTCTTTGATCCATTTGGAGTTAATTCTACTGCAAGGTGACAACTTTAGTTTTCTGCAGGTGCTTAACCAGTTCTGCCAGCACCACTTGTTGAAGAGGCTGTCTTTCTTCCATTCTATTTTTTTGGCTCCCTTGTCAAAGATTAGGTGGCCATAGGTCTGTGTTTTAGTATCTGGGTCCTCAGTTCTATTCCATTGGTCTTCAGGCCCGTTCTTGTGCCAGTACCAAGCTGTTTTGATAATTATAGCTCTGTAAAAGAGTCTAAAGTTTGGAATTGAAATTCCTCCAGTGCTGTTCTTTCTGCTAAGAAGTGTTTTTGCTATACGGGATCTTTTATTATTCCATATGAAATTTTGAATTGCCTCTTCTATTTCTTTAAAGAATGCCATTGGGATATTGATGGGTATTGCGTTGAATTTGTAGATAGCCCTTGGCAAGATTGTCATTTTCACAATGTTGATTCTTCCAATCCAGGAGCATGGGAGGTTTTTCCATTTCCTTAGTTCTGCTTTAATTTCTTCTTTTAGGGTTTTAAAGTTTTCATCAAAAAGGTCCTTTACATTATTAGTTAAGCTAATTCCTAGGTACTTTATTTTCTTTGAGGCTATTGTGAAAGGAGTTTCTTTCCTGATTATTGCCTCGTTCCTCTCACTGTTGGCGTAAAGGAAGGCAGTTGATTTTTGAGGGTTGATTTTATAGCCTGCTACTCTTCCAAAGTTTTGAATCAGCTCAAGGAGCTTGGGAGTAGAGTCTATAGGATTCTTTAAATAGAGAATCATGTCATCTGCAAAGAGGGATAGTTTTATTTCCTCTTTCCCTACTTGGATCCCCTTTATGCTTGCTTCTTGCCTTATTGCTACTGGCTAGGAATTCTAGTCCTATGATAAAGAGTAGTGGAGAGAGTGGGCATCCTTGTCTCGTTCCTGATTTTAGAGGGAATGGCTTTAGATTTTCACCATTAAGTATAATACTAGCTGTGGGTTTCTCATACACAGCCTTTATTACATTGAGGAATGTTCCATGGATTCCTAGTTTCTCCAGAGCTTTTAACATAAAGGGGTGTTGGATCTTGTCAAATGCCTTTTCCGCGTCTTTTGAGACAATCATGTGATTTTTGTCCTTGCTCCTGTTGATGTGTTGAATTATATTAATTGATTTGCGTATGTTGAACCAGCTTTGCCTCCTTGTGATGAATCCAGTTTGATCATAGTGTATAACTTTTTTGATGAGTTGTTGTAGACGGTTGGCCAGTATTTTGTTGAGAAGTTTTGCATCGATGTTCATCAAAAAAATAGGTGTATAATTCTCTTTCTTTGATGAATTTCTGTCTGGTTTAGGGAAGAGGGTTATACTGGCTTCATAGGATGAGTTTGGTAAAGAATCTTCATTTTCAATTTCGTTGAAGAGCTTGAGGAATATTGGTGTGAGCTCTGCTTTGAAGACCTTATAGAATTCAGCTGTGAATCCATATGGCCCTGGGCTTTTCTTAGGTGGAAGTTCTCTAATTGCCATTTCTATTTCAGAGCTTGAAATAGGTCTGTTGAGTTGGTTTAATTCTTCTTGGTTCAGTGTGGGTATGTTAATATTGGCTAGGAATTCATCCATTTCATCTAGATTCTCAAATTTGTTGGTGTAAAGGTTTGAGAAGTATTCCCTCATGATATTCTGGATCTTGGTAATTTCTGTTGTGATATTACCATTTTCATCTGCGATTTTGTTTATTTCGATATGCTCTCTTCTTTTTTTGGTAAGATGTGCTAAGGGCTTGTCAATTTTGTTAATCCTTTCAAAAAACCAACTCGTTGTTTTGTTGATTCTTTCCATAGTTTTTTTGGATTCCAAATAATTTAATTCTGCTTTGATTTTAATAATTTGCTTCCTTCTACTGGGATTAGGGTTGGTTTGTTGCTCTTTTTCCAGGAGCTTAAGGTGAGACATTAACTTGTTGGTTTGCAATTTTTCCAACTTGTTGTTGTAGGCACTCAGCGCTATAAATTTTGCTCTGAGTACTGCCTTTGCTGTGTCCCAAAGGAGTTGGTAGTTTGTGTGCTCCTTACTGTTAAATTTCATAAACTGTTGGATTTCTGTTCTGATCTCTTCAATGACCCATTGGTGATTCAACAATGTGTTGTTTAATCTGCATGAGTTACAGGGTTTTTGTTGGTGGAGATGTATGTTCAGTTCCAATTTGATGCCTTTGTGGTCTGAGAGTGTGCATGGAATAATTTCAGTGTTTCTGAATCTGACCAGGTTTGTTTTATGGCCTAAGATGTGGAAAATGTTCCATGTGCTGCTGAGAATAACGTATATTGTGTTGTTGCTGGGTGGAATATTCTGCAGATGTCTGTTAGATCTAGTTGGTCTATATAGTTGTTCAGTTCTAAGGTTTCTCTGTTGAGTTTTTGCCTTGTTGATCTGTCCATAGGTGAGAGTGGTGTGTTAAAGTCACCGACAATCACTGTGTTTCGATCTAAGTATGGTTTCAGTGTAAGTAAAGTTTGCTTGATGAAGTTCGGAGCTCCGGGATTGGGTGTATAAATATTTAGGATCATTATGTCTTCTTGGAGGAAAGATCCCTTTAGTAGTATGTAGTAACCTTCTTTGTCTTTTCTTACTAATTTTAGTTTGAAGTCTATTTTTATCTGATATGAGGATGGCAACTCCAGCCTGTTTATGGGGGCCATTAGCTTGATAGAGTTTATTCCAACCTCTCACTTTCAAAAGATGATTGTTTTTTGGGGTAAGATGTGTCTCTTGAAGACAGCAGAACGATGGCTCTTGCTTTTTGATCCAACTAGACAGCCTATGCCATTTAATTGGAGAGTTAAGTCCATTGATATTGAGAGTTAGGATTGAGAGATATTTATTAGTTCCTACCATTTTTAAAAGCTTTTATTAGGGCCTGTGTCTTGACAGTTCTGGTGGTCCTTAGATGGTATGCCGTTTAGGTGCCATTTCTTTCCCTATATTGCATTTATTTTGCTTTTCTATGTATAGAACATCTTTGAGAATTCTCTGTAGTGTTGATTTTGTTGGGACATATTGTTGCAGCTTTTCCCTGGAATGGAATGTTTTTATTGTTCCCTCGGTTATGAATGAGAGCTTAGCTGGGTACAGTATTCTTGATTGGTAGTTATTTGACTTAAGGGCATGACATATATGCTTCCAGTGACTTCTTGCTTGCATGGTCTCTGCTGAGTAATCTGGGGTTATTCTGATTGGTTTTCCTTTATAGGTTACTGAACCCTTTTCCCTGGCTGCCTTTAGGATCCTTTTTTTGGTTTCTACTGATCCAGTTCGGATTACGATGTGGCGGTGAGATGTTCTTTTCTGGTCAGGTCTGTTTGGGGCTCTAAAAGCTTCTTGTATCTGGATGGGTCTGCCCTTCTGGATATTTGGGAAATTCTCTGAGATGATTCCTTGAAGTATATTTCCAATACCATTGACCTCTTTCTCCAGACCCTCCTCAATAGCAATTAGCCTTAAATTAGGCTTCCTAATTGTATCTTGGACCTCCTGAAGCGCTCTCTCATTTTTCCTAGATTTGGATTGACTCATTTTCTGTTCTTTCTCTATAATAACTAAATTATCTTCAGCCCCGGAGATTCCTCTGCATTGTCTAACCTGCTATCAAAGCTATCTACTTTATTTTTCATCTCCCTTGCTTCTAATTGCTCATTTTTGATGCCTTGCATCTCTTCTTTTAGATCATGTATGGATTTCTTTAGCTCCTTGATTTCCATTTGAGTGGTTAGCTCAGTAGCTTTATTTTCTTTGAACATATGCTGGAGTTCGGTCACCTTTTTATTTGTGGATTCTATGAATTCATCCATCTTTCTTTGAACAGCCTTTATTATGGCCTCCTTTATGGCTTCTTCTTTTTTACTTATCACCTTGTTTATGGTTTCCTCTTGTTCAGCTATGGCTTCCTCCCTTATCTCTTTCTTTATATTTTCACATTTTTCATTAATGATGTTTATCAGTTGCATTTGTATAGTACTTGGAAGACTCTCCTCTAGGTTTTCCAGTGACTGTTCCATTGTCTGTTTACATTGGGTGGGAGATGTTGTTTCTTGATTTGACCTTTTTCTTGAGTTTCTTGTTCTGCCCATTTGAAAATGGGAGCAAGATTAATACTAAACACGATTATAGTTTTTCAGATATAACCAACCTAGACCTCTGTAGCTGGCAGACACTAGATGTTCACAAGTTTTGATTGGTGTTATCACTCTTTCTTTTTGTGCACTTACAGACCAGTCTAATACATCCACTGATAAGTGATTTATACCCAAAACAATAAGCCTCTCAATCCAATCTCTATTGTCTTTAAGTCCCTCTGAGCCTAGAGAATAATTAAACACCTAGATATACAGTATTGCTCAACAGCCATCAAGTGTAGATCCATGCAGTATTAGGGTTGAAAGACGAACAGAGGTCCAGAGATAGAAAAATAGAATGAGAGAGGTCAGGGGAGGTACAAGAGGATTAACGTAGGAATGTAAGAATATTGTAGTAATGAAGAAATGGTATAGTGTAAGAATAACTGACCTAAGTTGGTAAGTAGGTAGCGTATTTGAGTATAAAGTTTGGAAAGTATTAGAATAAAACTTATGTGTTGCTGCACGACTAGCTCTTAGCCCAACCAGTGGCCTCACAGTGGACCATGGGATGGATCTGCGAGCTTCCGTCTGAGCACAGTTGGCAGACGTTTTCCTGTGCTGCCTCCAGGGGTGGCCCCAAGCCAAGGGTCTGGGGATTGAGAGTTTCCAGGGGCTCTCAGCAGGACCAGCAGGAGACCCCTCTGTTCCCAGGGGCGGGGCCCAGCTGAGGATGTGGGCTCCAAGGGTGGAGCCATGCCTTTTTGATTCTCAGAAGGGGAGCTTGGTTGCTGGTCATCCGTTCAGACTCCTGATGTGTTTCCACTGCTTTGTCAGAGTCTATGACTGTGGGGGGCCCCTCGGTGCTGTCTTGCTCAGGATTCCCTGCTGGAGGATGCCCCGCTCAAGAATTGAGGGGGGCTGATGCTGGCTCCTATTTTCCCGCACCCCCTACCCGCTGTTGTAAGGCAGGGTCCTAGCGCCCTCCAGTCTCCAGATACAGTGGCCTGGGAGAGGAGCCTGGTGGGCGGGTGGGAGCTGGGACAGCTCCGCCTCCTCTGGTGGGGTGCTGAGTCTTAGCGTCTGCCCGCTTGTCAGTCTCCAGTTAGAGGGCTGGGGGTTGAGCCCGTTGGGCGGGTGGGAGTTGTGACAGCCCTGCCTCCCTTGGTGGGGTGCTGGGTCTTAGGTGGCCCGCCTGTCAGTCTCCAGTCAATGGCCTGAGGGAGGGGGCTGTTGAGGGAAGGAACAGATTCTAAATTCCTTGCCCCCCTGCTTCCGCCAGTTTTACTCGGGCAGGGTGGAGGGGTCTGAGTTAAGTTCTATTGCTTGGCATGAGCTGTGCTTTCCCGATGTGTTTGGGGACGCGCTGTATTATTCATACCTCTGCGTCCGTCTGCGGGTGTTCCACGGTGGTGGGTAGTCTTTCACTCCCCTCGGTCTCTGCTGCCACCTGTGTTCTGTGTCTGGGTTCCACTGCTTGCTGTTCTGGTTCCGTGTCTGGGTTCCGCTGCTTCCGCCGTTCGCTGGCCCGGTTCTGTGCTGGTTTCTGCAGTAGTTGGGCTCCCAGCCTGGCGCCCTCCACTGCTGCCGCTTTTCGTGGCTTGGAGCCGGTGCCCGCCGCTGCTTTTCGTGGCTTAGAGCCGGCGCCAGAGGCTTTCAGGGGTTGGAGCCAGCGGAGAGAGGTGGGGGAGGAGTCCTCTCGTTCCGAATTCTTTAAGAAAGTTGGATGTGAGCTTTATCTGGATTTCTTTTCCGGTTTGAGTACTTCTCCGTTGCTTTTTGAGGTTGTTGTTGTGGATTTCTTAAGGTAGTTGGCTCGTGGGACTCCCTGGTTCTCTCTTTTTGTGAGAGAGAGCTAGGCAGCGTCCCTATTGTCTCGGCGCCATCTTCCTTCAACATCTAACTCTCAGTTTCTAATGCAGAAAAGGTACACAGGATATATTTGTTAAAAAGCATCCCAATCAATCCAGATATCCCTCAGTAGAGGGTGACTCAAGATGTGGGATTTATACACAATGGAATTCTATGCTGCCATTAGAAAAAAATGACATTGCCCTCTTTGTAAGGAAATGAAAAGACTTGGAAAAAAATCATATTAAGTGAAGTAAGCCAGACGCGAAGGAACATAGGCTCCATGGGTTCCCTCCTTTGTAATAATTAATACACATCTAGGATTCTCCTAGCAGAGGAGCACAATAGCTCAAAGGCTATATATAGATGTTCATTCAGGAAGACAATAAATAAAATGAATTCTAGTATATGGAAACAAGAGGTTTATCTTTCTGATTGTTGTTCCTAATGTTCTTTTCTCTTTTATCCCCTTATGGTTAATCTCATGCAGTTACTGTATCTAACTTTGTTTCCTGGTATATTGTATACATGTTTATTTGTTTATTTGAAATAGGGAAGGGAAGAGGGAAACAAGATGCAATGGGGTGAGGAGAGGGAGGTAAGGAGGGTTAGGGAGACAGAAACATAAGAAGGGGTAACAAGGTTCAAGAAGAAATTCATCCATTACCTGACAAATGTAACTGTAACCTCTCTATACATTATCCCAACAATAAAATACAGTTTTTAAAATTGCACTTAAAAATTAAATAAGGAACAAAGAGTGTCCCTAATTCACAATTGTTTCACCTACAAGTTATAACTCTTTACAATGATGCAAAAGTGACAGACATTCAGTAGAAACATTACTTTGAATTTTAAACTATTATCTTCCTTGAGCTTGTGGTATGCAGAACGTAAGGTGAATAACATGACACTGCATTTTGTCTAGATTAGCCACATGACACAGAAATGTATTATTAGAAATCAGGCAGTAGATTTGGGGTTGAATGTTATTTCCTAACATATATAAATATTTGTAAGAGGTTATAGTAGGCTAGGCTAAACATGTTTATGAAAAACAAGAATAAAGTGCAAAAGTTAACCAGTATTTTCCAAAAGTTTCTTACCCTTCATATTTTGAAAAAAGTTATTGCCTAAAATTTTCTAATTAAATTATTAAGATGTTTCAGCTAATAAGCTTAAAAACAGATCAAATATTCAAAATTCCTTGAGAAAATGCACATGTTTTTTCATGCCCTGAAAATACCAAACTTTTTCAGAAAATTTTACGCTTTTACTTTTTTTCTTAGAAAAATTATTCTCTTTTAAAGCCTTTCTCTTCTAATGAAAATCCAGTAGATTTTTCTATTGAAATTCTGGACTTTATTGACACTAGTTCATTTTTATTATCTAGGAAAATAAATAGCTAATTGTGTTTAAGTTAGAGAATAGAAGTTTCTTAAACAGTACTAAAATAATTTTACTAAAACATTTTCAACTCACTAACTGTATGAACTCATTACCTACAATAAATCATTACTGCCCAGGAAAAATGTGTGGAAGAAGTTTTAGGACCCAAGCTAATGAAGGAATAAGAGTAGAAGTTGGCAGATGAAAATGAAGGTTTGAAACTATACAGCTGCATCATCTTTTGAGAAAAGCTGACATTTGAACTTTTATGTCTGTGGTATGCCTGAATTCTGAGATATTTGGAGAGAATGTGTAGATGGCAAAGCAGTGACCAAAGATAACTAATGGAAGCACTGATGCACCTGCTCTGTCTTATGCTATAGTTTGGATTTTGACAAATGTTCAAAGCTCATATGTTGAAGGCTTGGATCCTAGCCTATGGAATTATTTGGGAGGTAGCAGAATCATTAGGCGTTGAATCTTGTAAAAGGGTATTAGGTCACTGTGGGCCTGCTCTGGAAGGGAATATTGGAACCTCATCATCATTTCCTTTTCTTCTTTGCTTCTTCTCTTTTTTGAGGCTAATAGGCTTCCTTTGTCATGCACTCCCACTCTGAAGTACAGCTCACTACACACCCAAAGAAACTACACACCCAAAACAACCCAGCTAGCAACTATGGTCTGGAAAATACATAAAAACCTTTCACCATTGTACATTCATTATTTCTAGTATTTTGCTATAGTAATGTAAAACTAACACATGCAAGTACACCAACTGTGCCATGGATAAGCCACCCAGAAAACTTTGAGTCACTGTGATAGGACAATATATTGCTCATGGATTATGCAGGCATTATACTTCTACAATTTCCCCATGTACTGAGTTTGCAGGTTGAATATTCCCACTAATGCTTAATACTAGATTGTGATGCAACTAGCCTTTAAAATACATGGGCTGGGAATTTGGCCTAGTGGTAGAGTGCTTGCTTAGCATGCACAAAGAGCCAGGATCAATTCCTCGGTACCCCATACATAGAAGAAAAGCTGGAAATGGTGCTGTGACTTAAGTGGTAGAGCTCAAGCCCCGAGAAACCTCAATGACAGCACTCAGGCTCTGAGTTCAAGCCCTAGGTTTGGCAAAATATAAATAAATAAAAATAAAATACCTAGTTTACAAAAGAACTAAAGCAAAAAACTGAAGCTATCACTATGTGAATTCACACTAAATATATTGATAGTTAACAAAAGGAGGTTTTGAAGTATTGTTTTCTGTTGTAAAATAAGTACCCTTACAGATATAATAAGGAGTATTATAGATGTAATAAGTCTTAAGGAAAGCTACCACAAGTATGGCTTTTGCAATTTAGTTATATGAGTCCGGTCACCTTGGAACTTTCAGAAAAGGGCCCAAAGTAAAATCTCTGTGCTGCTTTGCCAATAAAAGTTTAGCTCATCTTATCACTACCACATCTTATTTATGTTTTTACCATTTCATGGAAAAATATTTTTATTATCCTAAGTAGTTGTACAAGGGAGTTAACATTCACTGAAGCAGTTTATGACTACAGTGCATCTTGATCGATAACACCACTTTCAACATGCTCATTTCCCTCTCCCAACCCACCCCTTCCATTACTCATCTTCATTTGAGGATGTGTATTGACTGTTTTGCCATTGGATATCTTGATCTGTGTCATCTCTTCAAAAGCTTCCCTCCCCTTTAGCCTATCCATTTCTCATTTCTGTGGTACATACAGTGAAAGGAGTTGCCATAAAGAGATAGGAGGACAGCGAAAGATGGCGCCGAGACAATAGGGACACTGCCTAGCTCTCTCTCACAAAAAGAGAGAACCAGGGAGTACCACGAGTCAATTACCTTAAGAAATCCACAACAACAAACTCAAAAAGCAATGGAGAAAAATTCAAACCGGAAAAGAAATCCAGATAAAGCTTATATCCAACTTTCTCAAAGAAAACTAACCGCAAGGACCCCTCGCCCACCCTTCGCCGCTGGCTCCAAGCCAGGAAAAGCCGTGGTGGAGGGCGCCAGGCCGGGCAGAAACCAGCATTGGACCGGGCCAGCGAGCACCAGAAGCAGCAGAAACCAGACACGGAACCAGAACAGCAAGCAGCAGAACGCAGACACGGACCACAGGCGGCGGCGGCAAGAGCCTAGAAGGAACTCATCTAGACATATCATAGTAAAGACACTAGACCCGAATACCAAAGAATTGATCTTAAATGCTGCAAAAACAAAGAAGGAGATATATTATACTGGGAAGAAAATTCGAATTACAGCAGATCTCTCCATGCAAACCCTAAATGCAAGAAAAGCTTGGAAAAACATCATTGATGTCCTGAAGACCAACAACTGCCAACCCAGACTGATATATCCAGCAAAACTAGCATTTACATTTGAGGGAGAAACAAGAATATTTCACTCCAAAGAGAAGCTTTATGAATACGTGCACACTAAACCAGCCTTACAAAGAATACTAATTAACCAAGAACAAATTGTAGAACATCAAGAACCCCCATCAAGAAGCAAACATCTATAATTCACTAAACACAAAAGGGGAAAAAACAGAGAGAAAGAAACTAAGAAGCAAAAATAAATAACGACAATAGACACTGACCACTTCTCCATAATCTCCCTAAATGTGAACGGGCTGAACAATCCAATCAAAAAACACAGAGCAGCAGACTGGATTAAGAAACACCACCCATCCATGTGTTGCCTCCAAGAGACCCACCTCACTGCCAAAGAAAAAAACAAATTCTACGTGAAAGGATGGAAACGAATTTTCCACTCCAATGCACCAAGCAAAGAAGCAGGAGTAGCAATCTTAATCTCTGACAAAATTAACTTCTCAGTCAATTCAGTACATAAAGATAGAGATGGCCATTATATATTAGTAAAGGGTACAATCCATGCCCATAATATTATAGTTATAAACATCTACTCCCCCAACACGGGAGCACCCAAATTCATCAAACAAACTCTTTTAGAATTACAGAAAAAGATAGACACAAACACAATCATTGTGGGAGACCTCAATACACCACTCTCAACAAATGACAGGTCAACTCAACAAAAGTTATGCAAAAACACCATTGACTTAAATGACACCATAGCCCAGCTGGGCTTAACAGATATACACAGAGTCTTCCACCCAATGGCGAAACTTTTCACATTTTTCTCAGCAGCACATGGAACACACTCCAAAATAGATCATATGATAGTTCATACAGAAAACTTAAGCAGATACAAGAGGTCTGATATAATCCCATGCATCCTATCAGACCACAGTGGAGTCAGACTAATTCTGAACAATGCAGTCAAAGTCAAAAAACATTCAATCACAAGAATTGACTTTTATCTCCAATTAATCAGCAAAAAGCCAAAAGTGGAGACATGCCTCAAGTAGTAGAGTGCCAGTCTTTAGTGAAAAAAATTCGAAGGGACAGTGCCTAGGCCCTTAGTTCAAGCCCCAGTACAGAGAGAGAAAGAGAGGAAAGGAGAGAGGAAGAAAGAAAGAGGAGGGAGGAGAGAGAGGAGTGGGGGGGGGAGAGACTGACTCACTGGTGCACATATTCTGTTCTTGGCCTTCCCCATCTTTTCACCTCCAGATAGATTAACTACTTTGTGACCATGGATGAAAGTCACATGGCAGCCCAGGCAAACAGGACATTAGACTGTACATGAATAGATTTTGTGTTTGCCAGTCCTGGGCATGATGTCAGGGCCTGAGCACTGTCCCTGGATTTTCTCAAGACTAGGGTTCTACCACTTGAGCCACAGCACCACTTCTGGCTTTTTTCTATGTATGTCATACCAAGGAACTGAACCTGGGTCTTTCTGTGTGCTAGGCAAGCACTCTATCACTAGGCCAAATTTCTGGTCCCCAAATCCCTCATTTATTTGTATCATTTTCATAGCCTTTCTTATGCAGCTAACACAAATGAATACTGTATTTAAATGTAAGATAAAAAGTAATTTCAAGTGAGCATTATTGGATAATATCCTTAACAAGTTTCTGCACATCACTTTTTTTTTTTTTTGTCAGTCCTGGGCTTGAGCTCAAGGCTTGAGCACTGTCCTTGGACTTTTTCAAGGCTAGAACTCTACTACTTGAGCCTCAGCTCCACTTCCGGCTTTTTGCTATGTATGTGGAGTACTGAGGAATAGAACCCAGGCAGGTCTTCGTGCATGCTAGGCAAGCACTCTACCACTAGGCCAAACTCCCGGCCCCCTGCACATCACTTTTGATGAGGGTTCTATCCATGTTAAAGGCATTACTGGGGTCCAGGACAACAACTTTCACCTGGGAGGAAGAGTATCCACATTACTAAGAAATTCACTCAAAACATCTCCATATTCTTTTACATTTCCATTTTCTACAGCCATTATCTCATGATTTCCTAGGGCTTGATTTTTTAAGCCTTATAACTCAACTTGTCAAACCTTACATTTGTAGGTGAAGAAAAGCAGCAGTAAGAGCCAGGAGTTTGGCCTAGTAGTAGAGCAGTCGCCTAGCATGCCTGAAGACCCAGGTTTGATTCCTCGGTACCACATACATAGAAAAAGGTGGAAGTCGTGCTGTGGCTCAAGTGGTAGAGCTGTGGTCTTGAGAAAGCCCAAGGACAATGCTCAGGCCCTGAGTTTAAGCTCCAGGACTGGCAAAAAAAGAAAAAATCTCTGAGAAGTTAAGATTTGACAATGATAAAAAGTCACAAGAAACAGTAATATAAGCACTAATGAAATTTCTTTAATTTAAAAACACTAGGGGATTTTTTTCATAATTCCGATTTAAGTATGAACTCTGCCAAGTATAAAACAATGAGTAATAAGCTCAAATAACTAGGAAGTGTGAGAAATGTAAAGTTAAAGTCTCTCCACAATCCTAGGGAATGTCCTTAGGACCTAATAATAAACATGTCTGAAGGTAAGGCTCCACACACATCATGAGAATTGCTTAACACTTTTTGAAAATTTAATTTTCTCCTGCAAAATGGCTGTCTTTCTACAAAAACAACAGTGAAGAAACAAACATGACATGAAGTATAAAAGAATAACACTACAAATATATCCATAAAATGTAGCTGTTCATAACACTATACATAGTAAATAACTTCTAGACTACTTCATATAGAGAAGCAATCTGTCCCCTCAGTTCTAAAAGTACTTCTCCCCTTTTTTGACAGTACTGGGGCTTGAACTCAGGGCCTGAGCACTGTCATTGGATTTTTTTTTCAAGGCTAGAGCTCCACCACTTGAGCCACAGCACCACTCCCAGCTTTTTTCTATGTATGTGGTACCAAGGAATTGAACCCAGGTCCTAGTCCTTGCTAGGCAAGCACTCTACCACTAGGCCAAACTCCCATCCTTCACAACTTCCCTTTTATCTAGTTTCTTTTTGTCTGTTTAGAAACAGTTAACCAGAACTGGAAAAGTATTTGTTTTTTTTCTTTCTTTCCTATCTTTTTCCTTTAAGGATTTTCATGACAACAAAACCTTATTTCTAAGTCTTACTAAGAAGAAAATGCTGATCCTTTTTTCTTATTGTTATTTGCTGCTTCAGTAATAGAAACAGCATTTTTTTAGATAGATACTGGCACAGAAATGCAGAGGCAAATGGTTAACAAATATGGCAGTAGTACTCATGGAAGGGGTGACAGTGCCCCAAAAGAAATGTACTCTTTACCTTATTTATGTAACTGTACATCACCTTTATAATAACAATAAAAATGTTTAGAAAGGTAAAAAAAAAGAGATAGAAGGAATTTGTGTATATACGTTTTTATGCACACCAAGTAAAATGTTTACATGTATGGGGAAAGTGAACTAGAGACTTCCTTTTGCAATTCTACCTGAGAGGGAGGTCCGGGGAAAAAAGACATCTTCTTTCTCAGATACTACCAGTAGGAGCTGCCTTCATCTACCTCCAGAGGGGTAAAACTGAAAAGGCAAAAAGGTAATATTCCTTACAGTACATTTGAGCTCCAAATTCTTTTTTTTTTTGCTTTCTTTTTTTTCCATATTTTTTTAATTAGTAAAAGGGTTACATGATATTTGCCAGATAGAAGGTGCATTAATTCACATACATTGATACCCTTTCACATGTCTTGGTACCCATTTCCCTCCCCCCCCACCCCCCACCCGTCTTGGTTTTCCCCCCTTCCCTATCAAATTTCAAATATCCAAATACAAATAAATTCAATATATCAGATAACAAAGTGACATACTATACCAATATGAGATAACCAAGGGACAGCAAAAGAGATGAGAGACAACATAGTACATTAAGGACAACAATCATTCATTATATGGCTTTTGTTTCAATATCCTGGAGGTCCTTTCAATTATGAGCTCCAAATTCTTAATAGACATTGTGACACACTGATTTAAGATGAAATGTTGAGGGAATGAATAAAAGCCATTCCACTAAGATTTTGGGCTACATGTAACCCAAGACATGATTTATCATCAGGGAAAAGAGTTATATAGAAAGAAGAAGCAAGTTGGATTTTTTCCTCTTTTTCGATTTGTTTATCTGCCAGTGTCACAGTCCTCTTACTTGTTTAGATTGCTAGCTCTTCTGGTACTCTACCCCTTGCGCCATACAACTCCAGCTCTGACTTTTGTTGGTTTTTATAGAGACAGAGTCTCAATAGGCTTTTCTGCCCAGGCTCACTTCAATCCATGTTGTTAATGGATCTCAGCTTCTGAGTAACTAGGAGTACAGGCATGAGCCACTGGCTCATTTCTCTCTATATTTAATGGTTTGTCAGAATACTTGTGTTTCATGTGAAAAAAAGGGAATGAGAAAACTAACACAAAACATGTATTTATATCTGTGAAAATGAATGGATTAATTTGCAGTATATTAATTTAAATTTAGTAGTGCAATTTCACTCTTTTTTTTTAGTTGAGATTGGAGAGTTTACCTAATTTACTTAACTGAGACACTTTAACTGGTCTCCAAATGCAAATTATTGTTAAAAAAGAAAGATATCAGCTTTCCATTGTCAAATGCTTTGCCAGTGAATTCTTTTTGAAGTTTAAATCTAAATCAAGCAGTACTTTTATAGAATAGGTGTTACAATGCCATGCACTGCCTTGTACAGTATTCCCTTGCTTGACACTGAATGAATAGGGACTATTTAAAATTTACATATGATTAAGACTCGAATAAGGATGATTTTCATCAACTAGTTGAATATTCTCCACAGTTACAGAGAAAGTTACTCAGGAGGCTGAGCTCTGAGGATGGGAGTTTGAAATCAGCTTGAGCAGGTCCCCATGAGAACATTATCTCAGTTGGAATTCACCAAAGAGATTCCAGGACCTGGCAGACACAGTCAAGAAATCTAATCTTCATATAAAAGGAATCTAAGAAGGGGAGGTGTCTCAAAATAAGGGAGTGAAACCCTTATATATCAAGGTCATAGCAGAGAACTTCCCCAACCTGAAAAGGGAAAATACTCACATTATTGAAGGCTTCAGAACTCCAAGCAGGCAAGATCCTAGAAAAATCTCATCTAGACACATCATAGTAAAAACATTACGCCTGAATGCTAAGGAGCTGATTTTAAATGCCACAAAAACAACAACAACAAAAAAAGAGTTATACTACAATTTAAAAAAATGAGAATGACTGCAGACCTCTCCAAACCCTAAATGCAAGTAAAGCTTGGAAAAATATTCATGTTCTGAAGACCAACAACTGCCAACCCAGACTGATCTATCCAGTGAAACTAGCATTTACATTTGAGGGAGAAACAAGAATATTTCATTCCAAAGAGAAGCTATATGAATACATTCACACTAAACCAGCATTACAGAAAATATTTAATAATCAATAACAAATTGCAGAACATCAAGAACTCCCATCAAGAAGCTATCACCTATAAATCACTAAACACAAAGCGGGAAAAATGAGAAAGAAAGAAACTCAGAAGTGAAAGACTTAGAAAGAAATCATATTAAGTGAAGTAAGCCAGACTCACAGGAACATAGGCTCAATGGTTTCCCTCATTTGTCATAATCAGTAGAATCCTTGGGTTGTCCTATCAGAGATTTACAATAGAGCAAAACCTATACATAAGGCCATAAAGTATGAAGCTAATGAAAGGACCTCCAGGATATAGAAACAAAAGCCATATAATGAGTGATTGTTGTCTTTAATGTACTATGTTATCTCTCATGTCTTTTGATGTCCCTTTGCTATCTCATATTGTTACAGTATTTCACCTTGTTATCTGATATATGGTATATATGTGTATTTGGTTATTTGAAATCAGATAGGGAAGGGGGGAAAGCAAGATGAGGGGCTGGGGCTGGAGGAGGGAAATGAGGACCAAGACATGAGAAAGGGTATCAATGTCTGTGAAGTAATGCACCTTCTATCTGGTGAATATAATGTAACTCTTCTATTAATTACAAAAAATTATATGAAAAAAAGAAACTCAGAAGTAAAAAAAAAATAATGACAAAGGACACTAACAACTTCTCCATAATTTCCCTAAATGTGAATGGGCTGAATAATCCAATCAAAAGACACAGACCAGCAGACTGGATTAAGAAACAAGACCCATCAATATATTACCTCCAGAGAACTACCTCACTGCCAAAGGCAGAAACAAACTCCAAATGAAAGGATGGAAAAGAATTTTCCACTCCAATGCACCGAGCAAAAAAACAGGAGTAGCAATCTTAATCTTTGACAAAATTGACTTCTCAGTAAAATCAGTCCATGAAGATAAAGGGTACAATTCAAACCCAGAAAACTACAGTTATAAACATTTACTCCCCCAACACAGGAGCACCCAAATACATCAAGAAAACTCTCTTAGAATTACAGAACAAAGGATAGAAAAAAAAGGGAGGTATTCTTCAGGGGTTTTTTTTTGGAGGGGGGCACAGGATAGGAAACTTGTGTCTCCACTAAATATGGGATCCAAACACTTCAGAAAGTCTTTTTCTCTTGTGATTTGGCTTTCTCAGATCAGTTTGCTTGATTGGGAAAAAGAAACTGGAAGAGTCAAGAGTGGCTTTGTTAACAGGACTGTGGCTCAGTTCAGGGGATGTACTTCCGCCAGCGCCCTGGGCGGATGGGCGGACTTCCGGCTAAGCTACATCTGGGAAATCCTTTTCCCTTTTGAAAGATGGAGCTGCCAGCACTACCTCTCAGGTTCCAGTTGGTTTGGCCTGGTCTTTGCCAGCAGTCAAGTTGGCGCTGCTCCCAGCTGGTGGGGGAGGGGAATCCTTCCCAATGCCATTCTGCAAGCAGAAGTGGAAACTTCTCGGAGGTACTCACAAATTGCTGGATTCTCCAGTTCCTTGAAGCTGGCAGGTCCACGCCACAGTCGGGTGATGGCTCTGGGCTCGCGCAGGCTCTGTCTGGCTCTATCTGGAGCCGGCAGGTCTGTGCTGCCAAGAAGCGCTGTCTGCTCAGGTCCCCCGCTGCTGCTCCACACTGTCTTCTCGCACTGATTTTCTGCCTTTTTTCCTCTGACTGAGATCTCTGTGGTGCTAAAGCTTACTTAGGATCGATCTTTGGGTATGAACTTTCCCCTACAATGCTAGAACTGGTATCTTGGTGAGGGAACTCAAGAAACTAATCCCCCCTCAACCCAACAAACCAATCACTAAATGGACAAGGGAGCTAAAGAGACTTATCAAAAAGAAAGGTTAAAATGGCAGAGAAGCTTGAGAAAATGCTCACAATCTATGGTCATAAAGGTAATGCAAACATAAACAACCCTGAGATACCACCTTATCCCAATAAGAATGACCAAGATTTTGAACTCAGACAATGACACATGCTGGTAGGGTTGTGGAAATAAAAAACAAAAACAAAAACAAAAACAAAAACAAACCCTATTGCACTTCTGGGATTGTAAACTAGTTCAGCTACTCTAGAAAGCAGTGTGGATGTTTCTTAAAGAACTGAAAATAGACCTTCCCTATGATCACGCCATACAATTCCTGGGAATCTATCCAGAACATCATAACAGAGGATATAAGGACACCTGCTCAGCTATGTTCATCTGTGCACTATTCACAATAGCCAGGTGATGGAAACAATCCAGATGCCCTACTTCAGATGAATGGATACAAAAAATGTGATATATATATATATATATATATATATATATATATACATACATACACACACACAATAGAATTCTACATAGCCAACAGACAAGATAAAATAATTACTTTTGCAGGGATGGATGAATCTAGAGCAAATCATGTTGAGTGAGACAAGACAAGACCAAAGGAACAAAAGGCCCATGATATCTTTAATATGTGGTGATTAGATCCAAACAGTATAAGAGCTAGGACTCAATATTTGCGAACCCAATGCTATGGACATGTTATTGGAAATATAAACACAACTACATAGACAGAAAAATCTATGACACTATAGACAAAATGTTTTATTACATAGATTAATATGTATCTATGATACATATTACCCTCAGCCTAAGTTTTATATTCTAAAATCTAAATGCCAGTGTGTTGGGGCCTGACCTCCATCTCTGAGGCCTGATTCTGGCTCAGCAGCCATTGAAGGACTTTGGCCATGCATTCAGTCCTTGCGTACACCTCTCTTAAGGAATCTCTGTGTACATGACTGGACTGAGCCCCCCACAGCTGCACGGGTCTCGCAGCAGCGCAGGTCTCTCCTGCTTTCCTACACTGGTCCCGCCCAGTACCTGAAAGCCCCCCCACCCCAGACCCTTAGTAGTAGCACGGTGGCCCTCTTCCTATTGGCTAGCTTCCCAGTTCCCACCTTCTCTTACCCCAACAGTATATAACTAATTGCCTGACGCAATAAATAGAGATCAGCAGAGAACATAGGAGAGATCTGATGCATTTTCATGGTTTACACTAGTCCTGACTCTGTGTTTTTTTCTTCCCCGGTAATTGGGGGAGGGCTGGGTCACCAATACTTACCATCTCGCTCGGCTCCTCCCCATTTCCGCGATGCCCCAGAGAAGCAACACCAGTGATTGTATATAGAGATTTCCTTCTTGAATATTTGTTTGTTAAATACGTCAATTGAAATCTGATGTAAAACTGGTGTTAATAAATTCTTTAATAAAATTTTATATCTTATGTCATTTTAATTTCTGTTTAAATATTAATCAATCTTTTGTCTTTTAACATTCAGTCTTCCATTAAACTGGAAAAACAACAAGGAAGGGTTGACATTGTCCAAAAATTGAATTATGTATTTGAGAGTAGAGGTGGGAGTGGGAGATGGGGGAGAAGTATGGAATAGCTCTGATGAAGAGGATTTGTTCTCATAACCTGACAGAAGAAACTGTTACCTCTCTACACAGCTATCCAAAAACTTAAGGGGCATATCTCAATGTTTCCCAGGATAGTCTTACATTCTGAGGATAAAGGGATTCTCCTACACTGCCTTCCCCAATACCTGGATTGCATGTGTTGACCGCTGCACCTGCCTCACATATTTTTATTTTTTGCCAGTCAGGGCTTGAGCTCAGGGCCTGAGCACTGTCCTTGGACTTTCTCAAGGCTAGAGCTCTACCACTTGAGCCTCAGCACCACTTCTGGCTTTTTTTTTCCCTATGTATGTGATACTGAGGAATCGAACCCGGGTCTTTGTGTATGCTAGGCAAGCACTCTACCAGTAGGCCAAACTCCTGGCCCCCTCACATATTTTAAAGCTATAATATCCCTGGAAATAATTAGCTTGAAATGCTGAAGATCATTCCTTAACAATGGCTTTTAGTTTTTATCTTCCAGTCTGTAAAGATAACATTTTTAAGTCTCTTGCTTCCTGTCAAGTTACATGAAATGTGTTTATCAAGAGAAAATTTTACTTTTGATAGTATATTTTTGGCTCTGGATATGATTTTGTTGGGCACCTGTCTTCAGTTTATGTGCTTTTAAATGTAGCCCCATACCAGAGTTCAGGTGGCTCCCTTCGTTAACCTTAGCCACTCAGGAGGTGAGATCTGGAAATCACTGCTCAAAGCATGGCCAGACAGACTTTTACTCAGATAAGATTAAACACCAAAGATCTGGAAATGGAGCTATGGCTCAAGGGCTATAGAGCTAACTTTGAGCAAAAAAGATAAGGGACAATGTTTAAGCTCTAAATTCAAGCCCAATACCAGCATGCCCATACAGATACAAACACAAAACAAGCTCAATTGCAGCAGGTTTTGGTTAATTCATCTCTTTTTCCCACTACTAGTTCTGTGTGCAAAGTGAACACAGTTACCTCTGCCTAATTTATCAAGCACTTCTACTTTTCCTTTCTGGCCACCACAATGGAGGAGCTTGGGCAGAAGTTGCGTTTACTTTCTTCAGCGAGCTGTAAGGAAGTTTTGTATCTGTACACTCTGATTTTTATACTTTGGTGCATTATAGAGTTGAGTCTGTTATATAACCTGACTTGTCCACTAAAGAAGACTGTAAGTCAGAAAACCTGAAACTGGATAAAGACCTGGCCTTTGTGCTATGACTTTTGGTCTTATTTCTGTTAACAAAGTTTCCAGAGAATACAGAAAAATTCTTTTGTTTGTGAAGGTATTTACAAAATGGAAAATGGGTGAACTCAAAAGCAGTACATCATCAAAAGTGTATTTTTATTTTCTCTGGAAATGCTCTTCACACATATTAGTTTCAGCATACAGCGTTCCAAAGCTGATGTTTATAAACATCTGATTTGATGTTATAAAAGTTAGTTTGAATGAGAATGAATTGCAGTTTCTACATATGCCATTCACTTGTAAGAACTTCTAAGTTTAGTTTTGTAAGCATCAGATATGTTTGGGGAGGAGTCAAATATAAAAATCATGCATGTGAATTTTTCCCAGTTTTTCATCTCAAAGCCAATAATATAATATTACTGTCAGATTTTTTGCTTTCACTTTTCCCCCAGTGCTAAGGGCTGAACTTTTTTTTTTTCCAGTGCTAGATATTGAAACCAGGGACAGCCATGTGTGAAGCAAGGCATAACCTAACTGTCCGACTGCTTGAAAGCACTCTTGAAAAGTATATAGATAATATTAAAGCTCATCATTTCTGAGGTTTGAAATGCAACTTATCTTATTTTTCTTATTCTAATGGTTGCATACATTCCATGCCATACTTACAGCCATGGATTAAAATTAGAATAATAATTTTGCTGTGAATTGTAATCGACAATAATAAAGTTCTATGTTGAAATAATTTTTCAGTGACACTGGGACTTGAACTCAAAGCCTAAGCATTGTCCCTCCCTAAGTTCTTTTTACTCAAGGTGAGCTCTCTATCACTTGAGCCACAGCTCTGCTTCTTACTTATAGGCAGCAGATCCCAATCTCACAGACTATCCTGTCCAGGCTGGCTTTGAACTACCATCCTCAGATATCAGCCTCCTGGGTATCTAGAATTACAGAAGTGAGCCACTGATCTCCTGTTTACATGCCTTTATAATTCTTAACCATAAACTTCAGGTACTCATAAAATTTTCTTATGTGACCTAGAAAAAATAATTTTTCTTTTTCATCTTAAGTCACTAAAGTTTACAGATGTTTTAATTAAACAATGTATTCAAGAAGTAATGTACCCACTACTGAATGAATGTAACTGTAACCCCTCTATTCCCTGACAATAAAATACAATAAAAACTCTTCCAATAATGTTAGGTTAGAAACTGATATTTTAAGACTTTTAAAACTGCTTATTAGGGATGGGAGTTTGGCCCAGAGGTAGAGTGATTGCCTAGTATGCACAAAGACCCAGGTTTGATTCCTTGGTACCACATACATAGAAAAAAAAGCTGGAAATGGTGCTGAGGCTCAAGTGATAGAGCTCTGGTCTTGAGAAAGTCCAAGGACAGTGCTCAGGCCCTGAGGTCAAGCCCAGGACTGGCAAAAAATTAAAAAATAAAACAGCTTATTAGTTCTCACAAACTTACACTGTCCTTGGTTCATGTACTTTATCTTATAGTTATATAGAACAACAATAGTTAGGTGGTTATTTGTAATTTTTCTTAAGAGGAAAAATTTAATTTACAAGTATTTTTAATTATATTGATCCTAGATTTTGAGAACTAGATATCAACTGAGAATGAAGATGTACTTCCGGTTAGCTGGTACTTAAAAAAAAGACTGACTACATATCAATTTGTCTAGTGATATATCAGTGATTTAAATGATGAAATAACTGCAGTTTTCTAATGATAGTTACTTCCAAATAATAAAAAGGCATACATATATAAATATGTTTACATGTATGTATATGTATAGACATGTACAAAATATGCAGCATATGTGTGTATACATGTGTACAAACATTTGTGTATATACATGTAAACATATAATCTTTTTTTTTAGGCCAGACTCGATCCTAAACAGGCCAGGACTGTTTAGTGAAAAACAGCAAGGGGCACAGATCTTCCTGCAGGATTGGAGGTTGTGTTAGGGACTGGATTTGGGAGTAGGCTTACATAGGGCTTATCAAGGAAGAAAAAATAATTTTTTGTGGGTCGTGTGGCTTGAACTCAGCCTGTGAGCTGTCCCTGAGCAGTGCACCTTAAGGCTACTGTCCTATCCTTGAGCCAAGCCTAACTTCTGTTTTGTAGAAGTTAATTGGCAGTAAGTGTCTCCGGTCCTTTTGTGCTCAGGCTGGCTTTGAACCTTGATCCTCAGATCTTAGCCTCGTGAGTAGCTAGGATTAGAGGCTTGAGCCACCACGCCCTGCTACACAGATATAATCTTGTATACATTTTTGAACTTATATTTAATTCAGGGCTTAGCACTTGCCAGGTAGGTTCTGTGCCATTTTGCCAAATCTCCTACTCTTTTATTTTTCTTTCATTTATGATTTTTTTCCAGAGTAGGTATTCTCCTGCTTTTGTAGTGGTTGGCCTTTGAATGTAATTTTCCTACCTCTCTCCCAACTCTTCTACAACCTAAGTAGCTGGGATTACATAAGTGTACCACAATAACGGGAGAGAAAGGGTTATGTTCATATGTACCCCCTTTTACTCTGTAGCTTGAATGCAGAGATGATAGTATGATATGGGATTTAAATATGACTACTAAACTTAAATACACAAAAGAACAAACCTTAAGTATATAATATATTTTATGATTAGAGTTCCATCTAACAATATAGGGAAGTTATTATGGCAGTAAATCATGCAGAAATGATGTACTAATAGATGGGATGATGGTACTTCTTATGAATTCAATTTGAAGTCAAATATTTTTGCTTTAAGTTAGTCCAAAATCACAGCTTTGGAATAAAAAGAGATTATATTAAAAAAGCATACTATTAAGAACAATAAATGATATTAGAAACTTCTTGTTTGTCTCAGGATGAAGCAATGAAGTTTGAAATTTCACTAGCTTTTAAATATCAAGCATTAGGCACTGAAGAAAATGCCTACAACTGCATTAATTATAACTTCTAGTAAAGATAAAGATGCCTACAACTGCTTAAGTTACAACTGCACGAAGTTTTCAAATCTCATCAAAGGAAGATAAGGCTGCAGTGTCAAGGACTGAGAACAAAGGAGTAATTTCTACAGAAACAATTTTTAGAGAATTTTGTTTATTTTATATCAGAGAGTAAAGTCATCTCATGAAATATTTTTGTGTGTGGATTACATTATTGTCAAAAATTCTAAACAAAGAGTTTCAGTGTAAAACCTAATTATACTTCCATACACTGGTAATCACACACAAAATTGGAATTGGAAAATTATTGTCATTTATATATATATATGTACTTGGTAATTAATTCTAATGTCCATAAGATCTTTACAATAAATCCTACAATATTTGGAAAATATTTAAGGTCTAAAGAAATTATAAGAGATACCACATTCATGGCTACAACACACAACATACTTCTAATAGCAATTCTGCACTTATACATCTTGAGATTCCATGCAGTCTCAATAAAAATCTCAGCAAATATTTTGTTGCAGAATTAATGATAACTTTTAACTGCATGTGAAAATACAAAGGAATAAGCATAGATTAAACATTTTTTCAAAGTAAAAATAAAGTCAAAGGTATGTTTGACCATTTACACAGATTCCAATCAAGAAATCAAGTTTAAGTAATACATGTCTAAAAATAGATATATGCACTAATGTAGTCCAGGAATAAATCAGGGAAGTCAACATATACATAGAAAAGGGGTTGTAAGCAATTTGTAAATAGAAAAAAATGTGTTGGAACAAACATGTTACACTAATTTAATTAGGCAAAGTTATGCTACCTTTGATACCAAATACATTGCTCATGTAAGAAAAAGAATGTAAAGTTGGACATTTTCAAAAGACTTTGCTGATGGGAGTGAGAGATTATGAAAATGTACATAGAATACACAGGGATACTGCTCATGATTTCATCACATAGCAATGGGGGAGGATGATCTTTTCCACAAATTATGAAAGATAGATTGTATTGCCATATGGGGAAGAAAATCAAAATTTATGTTAAACTCATATTAACAGGAAGAAATAAATTCCAAACTAATTGCAGAGCTAATTATAAAAGGGAAAGTAATAAGTCTTATTGTATTGAATCCACTGAGAAGAGTGAAAGATTTTGCTTTTAACAAGACTCACTACTGAGGGGGGGAAAAGGGATAATGAAAGAAAGGCAGACATTGCCCAAGAAACATTAAACTCAAAGCTTGACTTATGGTATTGTAACCTCTTTGTGCATCTAATTAATAATAATAAGACCACCTACTCTTTTTTAATTCTGTGTAATATCTATTATTAATTAAATAATTGGTTTGTACGATGTCACATACTGTTCTATAATCTTCCCTCTGACTAATTTGCTTAATTAAATCTCAATAATTTCATGAAATGATTATGCAATCTCAGTAGTTGAAGGACTGGAGACAAAAAGGATAAATTAAATTTTCTTAGATTTTGCTTCATGCATGGTCAAAAATAAAATTTTAAGAAGTATTAAAATTAAAACTATTAAATCTGAAGCCCAGACTGACTCCTTCTGTACATGACTGAATTTAAGTTATATGATATTTCTAAGTCTCAATTACTTCATATTAAAAAATAATGATACATAGTGCTGGTATTAACTGTGGGAGTTGTGAAGTTCAAATAGCAATCTACATATAATAATTTATGAACATCAATTATCATAAAGAGTAGAAGAAAGACAGTAGAATATAGGAGATGCTAAGGGTTCTGAGTCAACAAATCTCAACACCTTTCCTTCCTACTCAAATATCATTAACAAGTTCCCTGGTGTTTCTCACTTATTTCTTCATGGATTGTAGAGATAATATTGAATTGGTAATGTGTGATGGCCATTTCTGAGTCATATATTATTCTGTTTAATATCTTTTAGCTCATTTAATATGATGACCCCATGAAATGTGTGTGTGTATATATATATATACATATATATTTATTTATTTATTTTAGATGGCAAAACTGAAGAACGGACTTTCTCTAAGTAATGTCTTCAAAGTTATACAGCTAGTAAGTCACAGAGTCAGGATCTGACCCAGATTCAATCTATTTTTTTCCATTGGATTATTATGAAAATAAAATACAATGATATTTTGGAAACCAAGGACAGTGGAAATACCCAATAAAAATGGTAAATATCACCTCTGTTTTAATAAACTAAGAATTTATGTGTCAAGGATGGATAGGAGTAATAATTTTATGGAATGGTAGACCAAACTGTAACTGAAAAAACAGATACAAATTTTCCTAAGTATTTGGCAAGGAAAAAGGGGATCCTTAGATAAAAGGATGAAAGCACAGAAATGTGAAAAATTTAATCAATAGCAGCCAGACAGAAGTATGTAACCAATAGAAACAATGAAAGGATATGGATGTCTAAAGAATGAATAAATACTCATCATTGAGGATGTTAGGAGTTGGTAACTTACAGCCATAGCTACTTCAAACTCTGATAAAGACATTAATTAGCTTTTTTAATTTTTGAAGTTTTGGGTGCTATATAAAAGTTATGTGACTCCACAGACTGCCAGTAAGCAAAAATTGGTATATCAGCAACCAGCCCTGTCCTCAACTCTTCATGTAAATCTTTATAGATTGATTCTTTAGAATGAAACAGAGCAATCTGTCACTTGACTTTTCTATGACATTCAAGATACTGAAGTTAAAAAGAAAAGATTGATTTAGACATGAGTTTAATGGAATTAAAAATGTGTGATTAATGACATCTGTTTTTTTAAGGCAAGATATCTGAAGTAAAATTAATTAATGCTTTATATAAATTTCACATAACACTACTTTGCCTAAAACAAGGGGAAAATTTGTTAATTTTTTCTTAATGTTAAAAAAATGAATACCTGCTAGACATTAGATTATATAATTGCATGGTCTTAACTTTTATCTCACTATTCCTTCCTGAATTTCAACATTATTTAAATACCATAAACGCATTTTTTAGTGTTATGAGTATCTGAGTAGCCAGATAATATCCAATTTCATTAGCTTATAAAAAGGAGAAGCTCACTATGAGCTTTAGATGATTTTGCCTCTAAGGCATCATACTGTATAATGAACTAGGGTAAATGTTTTTTTCTTTGTGTCTTTTTGATGTGTAAGAAAAAAATAAAAATACTAAAGAGAGAAATATATTAACAACATGATGCTGTTATGGCATGCACACAAAATCCATAAACATTTCCCATGAAGCATTTATTGTATTTTAAACAATTTTTACTTCAAACCACTGTGGAGACAAACCTAAACATACAGTAGTCCGAATGAATAGGACATTATAGCTTCATTTTATCACTTCATGAAAAGTTTATAATTGCTCTTTGTAAAAATAGTTTTGTTACATTAAGATTTAGATATATTGAGAATATCTGAAATGTTATAGAATTACATCTGCCTGGAATTTAGCCTGAGTAGTTTAAGTGTTTTATCCATGGATCTTTATACTGGACATTGCTATTAGTCTTCTGGTAACAAGTATGGAATAACTGGTGCTGTTTACTGCACCAGTAAATTTGGTAAGTACTTATCAAGCCAGAGTCGATCCCTAGGAGTTTGCCTATAATCTGGAATATCTATATTCAAGGATATCGAAATTGCATTCATGTAATTTCAGTATGGTTAAGAAAATATATCAGGTCTTTCTTATTTTAAAGGGCAACTCACTGAATCAAGATGCATTGTATTCATTAACTATTTTGCTATATAGTACCTCCTTTGAACAAGTATTTAATGAGTATAATTTTTAAATCAATAAAATGCAACAATTATGTGTATAGAAAATCAGTATATCTTAAAACAGTACTAAAGCTATAGAATTTCCCTATCACAGACAATATAACAGAACAAATTCCCTTTTTTTTTTTGTGGGTTGTAGGGCTTGTTCCTGGGCGATGTCCCTGAGCTCTTCAGCTCAAGTTTTGCACTTTACCACTGAGCCACAACTCCACTTTTGAACAAATTACTTTTGTGTTACAGTTAGAGCTTAAAAAGATTGAGCCAAATTGTTGATGTAACTTAAACTTAAAACAGGAATCTTTTTTTGTTTTTTGCCAGTCCTGGCTTGAACTCAGGGCCTGAGCACTGTCCTTGGGCTTTCTCAAAGCTAGAGCTCTACCACATGAGCCACAGCACCACTTCACGCTTTTTCTATATATGTGGTACAGAGGAATCTTCGTGTATGCTAGGCAAACACTCTACCACTAGGCCAAACTCCCGGCCCCAGGAATCCTTCATTTTTATGCTACATTCTATAACATAGTTTATTATTTATGATTTATATAGAATAAAGTTGATGTTTATTACTTTTCAAATAAATAAATCGGATAGTTTGAGTTGAGTGAATCCTAAAAATGTGGCCTAAATTGAGAAAAGTATTAAAGGAAAAATTGTTTTTATCAGTTTCCAGATAGAGGATTACAGAGAAGAAATATGACATAAAATATCTAAAGGTCTGTGAAGAGATCTTGAAAGATGTTCATGGTTGTCTAGAATCATGTAGAATTTACCATATCCCAGTGTATTTTAGATCTACTTTCCACACATTGGAGAGAAAATGCATCATTTGTCTTTCTGAGCTTTGCTAACCTCCCTTTACACTATTTGTTCTAGAACCATAGATTTCCTTGCAAATAACATTATTTTATTCTTTCTAATAGCTTTGTAAAATTCCATTGTGTATAGGTACCACATTTTTTGGATCCACTCATTTATTATGGGTCATCAGGCCTGTGTCCATAGCTTGGTAATTATGGAATAGTGAGACAATGAACACGGAGATACAGATATCTCTGTGATATACTGGCTCAGTGAGACCAAAAGAAGATACACTGAAGAGAGAAATGCAAAAGAGCAATGCCTCTGAGCTTCTTCATAGCAACATAAAATGGTAGATAGATAGTTAGACAGATAGATAGGTAGATAGAGATATGAACTGTAAGATATAGAAACAAGAGACCTCCTTTTTCCTCTTAATTTTTAATTTTTTATATTTTTATTTTTTGATGATTCTCTCTTCATTTCTTTGACTATGTTGTGTTCATGTTTATATCTTCAGCTGGATTGCAAGAAGGGTGTATAACTCAAGGGAAAAATGTTGAAAAAATACAGAAGTAGAACTCACTGGACGTTGGTGAAAGTGAACTATATAAAACTCCTGAACGGAGGCAGGAGAGAGGAATTAGGAGAGAATGAGGAAAGAGAAGACACTGTATGAAAAGAAATGTATTAATGTAGTTGTAATCTATACATCATCTCCATAATAACAGTAAATTAAATTAATTTTAAAATAAATCACATGCTCACATTGTTTTGTTTCTTCAATCACTAGTCTCAAGCTCTTATGGTTTTTGATGAATAAAGGCATCACAGCTAGGTAAAATGCTTTTAGATTAGATTTTTATTATGAATCAATGGTCAAAGAGATTTTATTGGGATGGTTACTTGTATCCATGTATATAAAGTAGTTGGCTTTTTAACCTCTTCCTCTTCCCTCCTTTTTAAAAAAAATTTCAGGGTAATGTTTAGAGGGGTTACAGATACATTCATCAGATGGTGGATATATTACTTCTTAAACATTAATAACCCTCCTCAAGTTTTTCTCCATTTCCCCCCCACCATCTCCAAATCTTTTTGTTTTTCCTTTTTCATTCTCTATTCAAATAAAGAAACCAAATATATACCAGGTAACAAAGTCAGATGCAGTAATAACACAAAATAAAGTGTAAAGGGAGAAAAAAGGAGAAAAGAAATAGCTTCACATAGTACATTAGGAACAAGAATTGCAAAGATAAACCTCTTGTTTCCACAACCTAGCTTTCATTTCACTTAGTCTCATCCTATACGGCCATATATACATAGGTTTTGAGCTATTATTCATGTTGTTCATTCTGCTGTTTTCATGTACATATATAAAATATTCTTCTATACAATGTGTGCCCTTCTCTCATTCTGTCCTCATATCCTCTGGTTGCGGCATAATTTCTTTCTCTTGGTGTCATATAATAATAATTGTCACAGATGCTAAATATAAATGAAAACATGACATTTGTATTTTTGAGCTTGGCTTATTTCACTTAACACGTCCATCTCCATGGTTACCTCTTTTCCTATAAATGACATAGTTTCATATATCTTTATAGCTGAATAATACTCCATTTTGTACATTTGCCACATTTTCATTATGTGGCTATTTGATGGTGCTGCTGTAAAAATAGTTGTGCACATAGATCAATACACATGTTGGGTTGATATGTATATATATATATGTGGGGGGTGTGTGTGTGTGTGTGTGTGTGTGTGTGTGTGTGTGTGTGTATTCCTTTGCCATATGCCCCAAAATGTTGTAGCAGTGGTCGTTCTTTTTTTTTTTCTTGAGTCTTTTTATTAGCTTAAAGTAGTTGTGAAAAGGAATTATCACTCACTAAAGCAGTTTTTGATTATAGTGCAACTTGATTAATGTCATCCATTTCAACATTCTAAATCACCATTCCCAATCCATCCCTTGTCTCAATTATCTTAATTCACATATTAAATTTTTTGCCATGTAGCAAAGTAGTTTATTTATACAATTCATCGTGATTTGTGTAGTCACTTCAACATCTTCACCTCATTCTATCCACCCCTTCTCTTATGTTCCTCAATTTGAAAACCTTCACTACGTGCTATGATTTAGGATTATTTTCTTAGAAAAATGAGATATCACTATTTCATTCCTCCTACACTTATTCTATAGAATCTTTTCTAAAAATCACACTAAATTACGTAAATCCTTTTCTCACAATACAAATATTTTTTGTGTAAATGAGATTTCCCTACTCAAAATGCCCATTGAATAACTAGTGCCATAGCCTTAGCTTGGTACAGGACAACTTTCATCATTTTATCTTTATTTAATTTTCCTATGCTTTCTCCTAGTATTCTTCTTTGTAACCTCCAAATTCCAGTTGAATTTTTTTCTATAAATATAGAATTCATCTGAAAGGGTTCTATAATAATGATTTTAATGAATCTCACCGTGTTGAATTCAAACTACTTTGAAACAATCTTGTTTTCCCATATTCTAAAGGATAGAGCCAATATTTCACCTCTGGAAACAAGAATAACCTTTGAATTGTCTTAACCAATCAGATGTGGCCCAAATGTTCTTACATGAATCTCAAAACCTATGATTGAAGAGACCTTATGTTTTACACAATTGCCTTCTAGACACCTGAAGAACAATATGCTGTGGTGTAGACAATTTATTTACTTGTATTTGCTAGCCAAGTGAGGAGAACCAAGATTGCCCAGAATACAATAAACACTGGTTTTGTGGTTGTTCTCATCAAAGCAAACTTTCATTTTTAAAAAACAGCCTCACCTGTATGCTCAGGTGAAGCCAACAGTGGCATTATGCAGTCATATCACAGAAACAGGAATATGAATAAGTCACTATTCCAGGCCATGAAGTTTTAGAAGATTTCATTGTGCTTCAAAAAAAAAAATAAGTCATGTGAAACAGTAGATGATTGTTGCCTGATCCATCGGTCAAGTCTTCCTTCTACACTATACCCACGAGTATTATTCATTCTCTTCAGAACAATTATGGTAGTTTGAAATTTTCACATTTTTAAGTAATATCTCATCTTCTTACCAGAATGTCTATTTTTTATATATTTTTGGGGAAAGACCATTTTGTTTGTTCTTTTTTGTTCTTATTTTGTAGCTCACTCACACTGGCCTTGAACTCCTGATCCCACTCTCTTTCCTGTCAAGTGCTTAGATTACAGGCAAGAAATACCATAACTGGCTTGACTGATTTATTTTAAAGATAATGGCCCCTCGTTGTTTAAATAGTAATTAGTGTCTTGGGAAGGACCTTCATCATCTGCCTAGATTAGGCAAAGATGGTTGGCTTTATATTTCTCCATATATTTTTATCATTAAAATTTCAGATGCTAAAATTAATGGAAATGAAAGCAGAATTATTTCAATTGTGAGAAAATTTTAGCTTAGGTTGTATCCAAAATGCATTGATTGATTATGTGCAATGTGAAAGACTAATGCTGCTGTTCTGAATGCTATGAACAAAAAATCTATAAGTTGACATATGAATTCAATGTGTTCATAATTTAGACAAAATTTGATAAACTATGGCCAACTGTCTGGCTGCCTGATTTTGTAAATAAAAGTAGTTTACTGACACATACTCATGGCTTTTTATTTATGTGTTGTGTGTAGCTGATTCCACACAACTACAGAGTTGAGTTGGCTGTTATTTCACTATTTACAAAGCCTAAAATATTTACTGTCTCTATCTTAATAGTAAACATGTTAACCCATGGTTTAGAGATAATAATAAATATAATTATAATCAGAGAAATATAAAATGCAAATGCTGTCAAGAGACAAAATTTAAATATTTTACAGAAACAAATGAAATTATCATTAGTTAGAGCCAAAAAGACTGCATGAGTGAGAATTAACTAGAGATAGGGAGGGAGATAAGATAGGAGTTTAAGACATCATTGAACTTGGATGAGAACTTTGAGATCAGTAAGAATAAAGAGAGAACAAGCAGCTTATCAATGACAGGTAAATAAAGAAAAAGGACTGAAGTTAGGCAGAAGATGAGGATGTTATGATGATATCGGAAAGGAAGAAAGAAGAGAGTTACAAAGCAGATGGTCTGCAGTACAGACTCTTGATAGAGGGTTTTGTTTTAGAATCTGAAAGCTATTTTAAAATTGTGAAAAATGCCAAACAACAAGTGGCTTAAAAACAGCAGAAATTCCTTGCTTACGGAATCTAGGAAGGAGAAGTCCAAAGTCAATTTTCTGCTAGGTCACATATAATATATATATATGATGAAGTAAAGTAAAACTTTCTTATCTCTTCTAACTTCTGATGGAGCACCTTAGATTATCACCTGAATTATGTGGCTTTTTACATGTTGTGGGTTCTTTTTTCTCCATGCATGTATTGTGTCTGTATCCACATTTCTTCTTTGCATAAAGATATGGCTATATTGAATTAAAACTACAAATCCTAATGGCCAGTGGATAATGACTTCTGCAAAAATTTTATTTCCAAAGAGGATATATTTCTGAAGTATTGGAGATAAAGACTTCACCATGCTATTCTTGAATGGCTTGATTAACTTGAAATAGATATAGATTCCAATTCATAAGAAGAGCAGAAGGTGTCATTGGTAAACTTTGAAGAACTTGCTTAATTACGTTGTTGAGTTAAGGAACCAGGTTGATAGAAGCTATACAATGGGAAAGGCTTATGACATTAAAAATGATGTAAGGAAGGTAAAAATTAGTCTGAAGCAATTATAAAACTAACACCATTTTGTGAAACTCAATATTCTAATGGAGAATAAACCAGAGAAATACAGAAATATGAAAAAGGAAAACAACTGATATAGCAAGTCTTAGATTAAATTAAGAATTAAAGAGATAGTCTGCCAGGTGAATAGAGAAAACTTGGTCAAAGAAAGGATATATTTTCCTTCAGAGTGGAAGTACTAAAGGAAAACTTCCAAGGACTTGTATAGTTATTTTATATCAGATTTACAATTTTTTATAAAGTAAGCTATCACATGCTCTGTCTAAAATAAACCATTAATGAATGTGTAGGGGTTCTACCAAATATGCAGAGGTAAAATGAATCCACCCTTATACATGTGCTTTGGTTACAAAAGCAGAAGTATAATATTATTATGAATAAATTATACTGTTTATACGTTATTCAACTAGAAGCACTTAAAATGAGGGTACATGGATATATTGTGAATTTCATTAGTATATAATAGTCTCAACTCATTTATAGTTTTTCTTCCATGTTCCAAAATTAGGAAATAATTGTTATAATAAAAATTTGGACTTCTTTGCTCTTTCCTACCCAGGAACTGAATCATTTGGTTCTACATATTCACAAGGTATAATCCACCCATCAGTTAGTCACTGAGTTGCCATCTTAGTTATTAAACCAACTGTGGCAGTTCCATCCTGCTTGTATTTAAGCCTTATTTTATTTATTTAGAGCTTGGAAGCACAATAGAAGTGATGTAAATAAGGCACCAGAGCATAAAGAAAGGAACAACCAAAGATATGATAATATGGAATGGCAATGCTGAAGAAACTCCAGTGACAATGTGATTTTTCTACTAATGCCGAGAAGCCCCAATAAACAAAGAAAAGAAAATTCAGACTCTGGAGCTTTAGTGAAATCTGCTTGGAAAGGAGTATTTGAGACAGTAGAAACACTTCAATAGAAATAAATACACAATATTTTTTAACATTTATAGCAGATCTTTATAAATGTTCAAGAACAGGATAAGATACAGGAAAAAATTGTGAAGAAGTAAATAATATGTAACATCTTGAAAGTATGATGAGATGCTGCAGTGACTGATTGAGGTGAGGAAAATTAGTTCCTGAGGACTCCAGAGGAGGAATCTTCATAGACTGGTGAAATCTCAAGAATTTTAGAAATCACATTATTAAGCAACTCATCTTGCGTTTTTGGAAAACACAGCTTCAGACAATTGATAAAAAAAAATACTGAGCAACTCTTTTTCTGGCCTGTTTATGTGAGAATCTGAATTAAATAAGGATACTATTTTATCAGGACAAGATTATTTTTCTTTTTTTCTTTTTTTTTTGTCCTGGGGCTTGAACTCAGGGCCTGAGCACTGTCCTTGGGCTTTTTCTTCAAGGCTAGCACTCTATCACTTGAGACACAACACTATTTCTGGCTTTTTCTGAATATGCAGTACCATTAAGTCAAACATAAAACTTTTGTAAAACCTTTGAAAAACTGGGTGGAGGCAATATTCTGGAATGTTTAATTTTTAGTGGGAAACTAAAGGGGCAGCTTATTTTATTATGAAGCAATTCTTCCTGGATAGAGGCCTCCCATCAGTCATTTCCTATAATTAAATGTATACATTTTATCCTACTTTATATTTTTACAAACTGTGAAGAATTGTCAATGGAAGTCAGTTTATATATGGCTTTGGAGACTTGGGTTAAATAACCTTTCGCACATCATATATTGGTCAGAGTGAACTCAAAGCCAAGACATTTTGACACACTTTTAATCCAAATCTTCTCAATTCCCCATTTTGTCTTTAGACAACATCTTATGTAGATCTTAAATTTTGCCTGTCTCTTTTGACTACAAAAAATAGTATCTCTCCAGTTTTAGAATGTTTAGTCTATTTTAAATTTCCAATCACACATTCACTTGAAAACCTTCCCTCGTGTTAGTTAGATATGCTTTGTGACTAACTTCAACCACCACAGGTAACGTAGATGGTGGGTACAAGTGATATATTTCATCATCAATTTTCTCCTCCTATTCCTCTTTTGTACCCCTCCATCTTCTTTCTTGTGGGGTATGTGGCTAAAGTAGGGATAACATTTGTGAAAGAGTTAAAGATGTTCTTATTTCACCACTGTTGCCTATAGTTTTATAGTAGGTGGCATTCAGTGGTTTTAGTGAGAGATCATGGCAAGATACAAATTGATCAAAACTGTTATCAATTTGTAACATTTGTGACCACCCCTGAGGTGATGTAAATATTCCTAGTGGTGTTCTTTCAAATTCTTTCAAGATCTCCCGCTAACACAATTCCTTAAGAGACATATCTGCTACTTTTGCCTCATGGGAACTCATATATTCTTATTTCACCAAACTTTGGGTACTAAGATTTCCTAATTTCTGAGTCCTTTCATTTTCTATCATGATGAAAATTTCCATTTTAAAAACCTTCAGATTGAATAGCAAATGTCATGGTTGCTTACCTAGTAAGAGTTTTCTCTGGAATTCTCACTTTACCAAGATGGCAAGAGAAAAATGGTCTAGGTCAATGACCTTACCTGTAAGGAGTGTAACATCCTTAGCAAATGGCATAAGAAGGGGATTTTAGCTCACTTTGTCACCAATGAGAATAACTAACAACATTATTAAAAATCTAAAATTTGCCTGGAAATGGTATCTCATGCCTGGTAGCTTATCTATTCAGGAAGCTGAGATCTAAGGATTGCTGTTCTAAGCAAGTTTTGGCAGGGAAGTCTGGGAGAATCTTATCTCCAATTAACCACCAAAAATCAAGGAGTGCAGTTGTGGTTCAAGTGGTAGAGTACTATCCATAAGTAGAAAACTCAGCAATCATATCTATGAGTTCAAGCTCCAGAACTGGCACACACACACACACACACTCACACACACACACACACACATCTATTAATGTTTTAGTGTATCAAGCTGATAAATTGTTACATCTATATATTTCATTAAATATTTTCTGACTACAAAGTTCACTTACTTTCCATACTATTGAGCTTTCTGAATTTCTACGTTGACACCAAGATTATGATGATAAAATATGATATGTGATCTTCAGATTATACAAAGTTTTATTTTATTATTTATAGAATATTTTATTAATAAATACTTAAATAGTGCTTACTAGGTGTTACTGATGTCCTAAATGCTTTCTAGCCATGCTATGGGATTTTTCTCCTCATTCCATGGTACTAGAGCAAACGGAAGCACAGGGATCTTAATTTCAGTCAAGGTCATGTCACATATTTTCAGATCTGGAATCCTACATAGGCTGCCTGATGTGTGTTCTTGCCACCATGTAAGGCAGTCATTTACTTTTAAAGAGATTTAAATGAGATTAAAAAGAAGACATACAAAGAGACCATTAAAATGAAAATTGGAAAATTCAAAGTCATGAAGTGAATGAAGGGAGAAATTATACTCAGGAGTTAAGTGCTAAATTTAGCTTTGAGCTTTCTAAGAGGCAAATCATAAAGAAAAAAATAAGATGAATTAGAGAGCTCTTAGGGTCTCATTCTCATTTCAAAGGGAACTTAGAATTTATTTGAGTGAGGAAACTATCTCCAGCATGCAATCAGAAGAGGTTTTAATGACAAAGACCCTTTCATAAAAGATATCTCATAAATTTTTTCCAGATTAGATAGAAATTCTATTTCTAGTATGTCACAGTAAGAACAAAGCTAAAGATGATAATGAAAACACTAAAAGTTTATTATGGAAATTGTAAAGGAATCTAGTATTTATCATACTTGGAAAACCACTTTTTGTCTTTCACTAACTGTCAATCCATACAAAATCTTGTCCATTCCTTAAAAATCATTCATCCATGTGTGTTTTAATTGACATCTCACCATTTTCTGTGTTTAAATAATTATAATTCAGGAAATTTCTGGTATATGTGATTATTAATATTTTACATGCAATATTACAGTTTTTAATATATTCAGTAAATTTAATTATTGTAACAACTTAATTGCTAAAGTCAGCTTCAAGATATATGAACAGGCTCTTTTTAGACTATATTAATTCTTGAAAAACTTGTCAATCACATTTATTAATGTTTCAATGCCAGATCCATATTTATACATCCATTTTGTTTTTAGCTTTAATTTTTTTTCTGTACTATTGGAACCTAAGTTTTAAGACATTTTAATATATATATATATATATATATATGTAATTAATAGAAGGGTTACATTATGGGGCCGGGGGTTTGGCCTAGTGGTAGAGTGCTTGCCTAGCATGCACGAACACCAGGGTTTGATTCCTTGGTACCACATACTTAGAAAAAGCCAGAAGTGGTGCTGAGGCTCAAGTGGTAGAGCTCTAGCCTTGAGAAAAATCCAAGGACAGTGCTCAGGCCCTGAGCTTAAGCCCAGGGCTGGCAAAAAAAAAAAAGAAGGATTACATTATATTTGCCAGATAGAAGGTGCATTACTTCACAAACATTGATACTCTTTCTCATGTCTTGGTCCCCATTTCCCTCCCCCATCCCCACCCTTCATCTTGTTTTCCCCCCTTCCCTATCCAATTTCAAATAACCAAATACGCATATATACAATATATCATGATAACAAGATGAGATACTGTAATAATATGTAATAACCAAGGGACAACAAAAGAGATGAGAAATAACATAGTACATTAAGAAAAACAGTCTCACATCATATAGCTCTTGTTTCCATATTGTGGAGGTCCTTTCATTTAGCCTCATGCTACATGGCCTTATGTATCTAGATTTTGACGTATTGTAAACCTCTGCTAGGAGAGTCCAAGGTTTATAATAGTTATGACAAATGAGGGAAACCATTGAGACTATGTTCATTTGAGTCTGGCTTCCTTCACCTAATATGATTTTTTTCCAAGTCTTTCCAATTCCTTACGGAACTTTCTTAATAAAGACCCAGAAACAAAACAAATCAAACAAAGTTTGGATAAGTTGGACTGCTCCTACAGCTCAGAGTGGTAAGATTTTATCTTCCTCAATACCTCAAAATTGAAATTTCAGATGACTGTGTAGTCATTGGTAAAGTTTGTGAAAACAGAAAGTGAGAATGATGAAATAAAAGAGGAAAGGCTGAATGGTATTTCTTCTTGTTGCATCCATTATTTTCTCAGCCAACTCACTTTTATGAAAGATTATACTTCTACATAAGATTTAGAAATTGACTCTTTGTAACTACGAAACACTTAAGAAAATTTCTGTGTATTCTCATGGGTTATACACAAACTCCTATTTGTTACATCAGTTGTTATACTAAACTATAAGTCAATTGTTTAATATATTAATTTGCATTTGGAGGGTTCTGGCCATTGAAGTTGAGTTTATCTGACAAGGAAATTGTAGAAATTTTGCTCATTGTTTGACGATTCTATGATACATTCTTATGTTCAACTTAACATAACATCATAGATTAGTTTTATTTATTTTTTACTTACTTACAACATAAAAAAAATTCCTTTTGGTATCTGAATTCTTTCTGTCAAATAGTTATCTGGAAATGTATTTGCAGTGTATGTGATTGTAGGTTATGTTTTTGCATTCATACTGCATTTTATTTTATAAATATATTGATTTTTTTGTCCATTTTATAGTTGATGTAAAGTCTAGAATAGTTTGTCTTTGAGACTTCTGTGATGGAGAATCCTACAAAGGTTCAACAGCAACATTTGTAGCTTGCATCTCTAGTCTGTGTGAAATAATCTATGTAACGTTGTTCTTGTTCTCATTCTTGTTACTATTAATTATGGGGTTAGGGGAATTCTTAATTGCAGATTTCTCTTAATGATTATTATACAAGTGAATACTCATGGAAACTTCCAAGAAGAATCTGTAGGATAGAAAACATGGAGCTACTGCATACAATCACTACCGAAGACAACAGATTTTGTTATAATGGAAGCATGTTGATTCATTACAGGAAAAAAAAATTCCCATTTAAAGAGTACAAACAAAACTTACTTTTTATTGACCTTGTTTTAGAATCTAGATATTTCAGTGACCAGGCCAGTCATTAAAGAAAATTCTTAGAGATAGACTTATCAGATGAAAGAACAGATGTATTTTTTTCAACTTATTCTTTTTTTGATATTTTTTATTGTAATTAATAAAAGGGTTACATGATATTTGCCAGACAGAAGGTGCATTAATTCACATACATTGATACTCTTTCACATGTCTTGGTCCCCATTACCCTCCCACCGACCTCCCCTATCTTGTTTTCCCCCCTTTCCTATCTAATTTCAAATAACCAAATACGCATTTATCCAATATATCAGATAACAAAGTGAAATACTGTAACAATATGAGATAACCAAAGGACAGCAAAAGAGACAGATGTATTTTAAGACTTCTGATAAAGGAGCAGTGTGCACCACATCATCAGCACATTGTGATGCCAATCTCCCTTTACTAATACCACAGGTAATTGCTAATGCTTTCAGCTGAAAGCTGGATCTCTGTGTGGTTTTTATTTTCATTGTTTTGATTGATAGTACTATTACTAGCAATCCATAGTGAGACAGGGATTGAAGTGAGCAAAAAGAAAGAGATGAGGAATCCTTTAATATTTATCCTAATGCTTGAATTCTGACTTTTCTAATGAAATAATGTAAAAATGGTTTGAATAATGCATTTTCTCTTATTCAACAACTTGGTTCTTCTTCAGGCCTTTACCCATTTAATTATATCTGGGTCTTTCCAGATGTTTGATTTTTAGGGTGGAACTAGAAGCAAAATCTTGTCAACAGACCTAGGAGATAGAATTAGATCAAGAGCCTTTCCCTATTTTTTCACTTTCTCAAGACTCTACACTTAGATTATAAACCACATGCACATGAACTATGCCAACTCTACTTTCCTTTGTTGAAAAAAATCACAATACTTACATTTTAAAATAAGTATTTTAGTTATGAAACACAAAAGAAACACTATTGTACAACAAAAAGTTAATGTCAAAACATTTTGTGACATGTGTTCCAGCCATTTTAACAAAAAATTTAAAAATAAAAATTTTAATGACAAAAGTAAAGAACAAATGAAAATTTTGGATAAATGTTCATGTGGTACAAATAAATGTGGAGTGTATAGTCTTAAATAGTAAAAAAAAAGCATTAATTGATTAATTTTTCTTGTATTATTTACTGGTAATGGGTAAGTTTTTGATTTGTTAGCAAATTGATGAATGAAAAAACAAATTAGAAAACCAATAATTAATTCACATTGTTTCTTTGCTAATTGTTTCATTAAGAGATTGCTGTTGCATACATCATTATTATTGTCTACTGGTATCCATGTAAGACAGGATTTTGGATTCTTTATGGAGGCCAAATTTTGTGGATGTTAAACTCTTTTCTACAAAATGATTTAGTAGTTGCATTTTACTTATGCCTTTTCTCATCTGCTTCAAATCATTTCTAGGATGATATACAATGTAATATAAATGATATATAAAATTGTTTTAGTGCATTGCCTAAGGACTAATAGGAAGGAAAATACTTAAGATGTTTACTATAGTTACAGTACTTTTAAAAAATTATTTTTTACTCATTCTGGTTGAATTTACAGATGCAAGAGATAGAGGAGAGAGAGAGAGTCTATACTGTTGCTTTAATTGGTAGTTTTATTAAATCCTATGATTAGAGAAAACTCACTCAACATCATAAAAACTCCACTTTGATCAATGTGAATAACTTCAAAGTTGACCAATATTGTTACAAGTAAACAATTAACCTTCAAATTTGTAATGCTAAATAGAAAGATGAAATAATGAAGCTTAATAATAACAGTAATAAATGAGTGTAAATTACAAAGGACCTACTTCAGAAACACATGAAGCATTCATTCCCACGAAGGAAAAAAGTGTGGAAACAGAGGCAAAGTTCAAGAAAGGCAAATAGGGGAAACAGTGGAGACCCAAGATGTATTCAGAATCTAGAAATGAAAGGAAATCTCTCAAGCAAGTCCATGAATAATAAGTAGTACATAGTTTTAAACAAATTTTATAATCCATCATTCTTAGAAATCAGGTACTCAGATGCAAAGGAGTTAAGAAGCAAACTTAATAGAAGGAATTCTTTCCATAAGGCCTCAAAATAATGTAGATAATTATTTCTGTGGTTTCAAACCTAATAACCTTAATCATTGCAAATCAAATTATTTGCTATTCTTTCTTCTGAATCATAAAAAAATGTTTTTACTAGTTCTTTTTATTTATGCTTTACATACATGCTCATTGCTTCACAGGTCTACTTGTGGGTGTCTTTTTCCTTGTGTATATATCTAAATTTTAGGAAATCAGGTGCTGCTTTCACTAGATATGGTGAATTTCTAGTGAAACTCTTATTTCTGGAAAACCAAGGAAGCCATTTCTGAAGAATCATCAGCATTACTCATTTGTCAGTAAATGTTCTGAAATGTATTGTGGGAGTAAAATTTAAGGCAACAAAAATCTGTCTTAAAGTCAAAACCCCATTGTTACACCATTTATCTTGCAAGATATCTCATATCACAGAGATGTGATACAGAACGTACATGATACAGACCCAAATCCAAAACATAGGAAGGGCTTCCTATACTGGTAGTTAAATTAAATCTTATGATTAGAGAAAATGCACTCAGTACCTTATCTCAAACACACACACACACACGCACACACACATACACGCACACACACACACACACACACACACACACACACGCAGATCCTGGGAAAGAGATTCTAGCAAAGTGTACAGTGACTTTAAAAATGAATTTGTAATACTTTCCTTGATGTATCATAAAACTTTCTTTGATAATAAAATTAGCTTTAAAAACCTTAAAGACTTATAAAAATTCTCAAACTCCAAAGGATTTATTTTAGTAGAAAATCATTTAATAAAATGTAATGTGTATATTATCATTTATTTTTCCAAAAAAGTAGGGGTATATTGAATAATAAATAAATGAAGATGATTTAAAATGCTGATATTTTAATAGTGTACATGGCTAGTCTACTCTTAGCAAAAATCATATTGAAATACATTAAAATAACAAATCAAATCTGGTGCTGATAACCTATACCTGTAATCCTAGCTACTCAGGAGGCTGAGATCTGAGGATCATGGTTCAAAGCCAGACCTGGACTCCAAAGTCTGTGAGACTCTTACCTCCAATTAACCATCAGAAAACCAAAAATGACACTGTGGCTTGAAGTGGTAGAGTGCTAGCCTTGAACTGAAGCACTCAGGGGCAGGTCTCAGCCCCAGGGTTCAAGCCTTATGACCGACAAAAAATTAAATTAAAATAAAATAAAATAACAAATCAAGTTAAAAGACTAAACTTTAGGTTATTTTAAATTTGACAGTAGTATTTAGTTTTAAGTTAACCATAATGGAGGTTATCTAAGAAGTAAAAGTTTGTTCATTATTACTATTTCATTACTGTTTCCTAACTACTCAAGAATCTCCCTTGCTCAGCAATCAAAAGAAAAGATGGTTTCAGGAAGGAGAAGTCTGAGCTTTGTTGAGAGCTTCATTGTATGTTGATTTTATGTCCCATTTTACTGAAAAGTTTTCTCATAATGTTTGGTTATTCAGTAGAGTGACAGTGGCCACAGTGTGCCTACATATCTATGTCAGGTCGGGAAGCTTTGATTTTTGCAACTTAGCCTAGCTCTAACTGGCTGGGTTTATTTACCACTCATTTTTATAGCAAACTTGTATATGCTTTAGTTCCTCACAATCTTCACTGTACTCCTTCAGTTATTCATCTGATTATTTCAGCACCTACTGATTTTGGGTTTGTAGGTCTGTTTGTGTCAAACCCATAGAGATGTCCATCCTTCAAAATGACCAGAATAATATATAGAACTACATTCTAACTAGAAAAAGATATTAGGGGCCTATGCTTCCCAATATGATTGCCCATAGACACATGACTATTCAAATTTAAATGCTTTCAATCTATATTACAAATAAAATTCAGTTCTAGAGCTTTGTTAGTTGAATTTCATATGAATTTTTGTCTTTACAGAAAGTTGAATTTGATATGATAGCATAGCTAGAAAAATCTATGAAAATGCCCATAGAAACAAAGCAATTTATTAATATAATACATTTGATCAGTGTCTCCCTTTTTCATTCTCATCCATCCACCCCAATTCTCTTCTTCCCTCATTTTGAATTATATTGTAGAATACACATTGAATTTTATAACTGTATTCTATCCTCCTTCCTCTGTTTGTTCATCTACACCCCTCCCATTGCCTCCACCCTGCTTCAATTATCCATTTCCTACTGTTTATTTTGTTGAACTGTGAGCTAGCTTCCTAAGGAATTACACCATTTGGGCTTTCCCCTGAATCTACCATAGTTTGATTAATACATTTATGTACACTTGTATCCCACTTTGAAGCATTTTCTTATACATTTATAAGTTAATACTGGGTTTCACATAAGGGAGAAAAAGATACATTTTTATCTTTCTTTTTGTCTTACTTCACTTAACACAATTTTTTCCAGGTCCTTCCATTTCTTGACAAACCATGCAACACCATTCTTTCTAATGGATGAGTACAATTTTGTTGTGACATATACTATACTTTATTGATCCCTTTGCCCACTTTGAGTGACATCTAAGCTGATTCCATACCTTGCCAATAGTGAATAATGCTGCAATAAACACAGTTATGCAGGTGTTTTTTTCCATCTTTGTAAACATTTGGATTAATCTCCAAGACTGGAATTGCTGTATTATAGGATAGTTTTATGTTTAAAATTTTGAGGAACTTCCTTACCGCTTTCCAGATAAGTTAAACAAGTTTACATCCTCACCAACAGTGTATTAGGCTTTCTCTGTGCCCACATTCATGACAGCATAATTTATTGATTGTTATTTTGGTGATGGTCTTTCTAACTGGAGTGAGATGGAATCTCAGTGTTGTTTTGTTTGTGTTTCCTTCATAGCCAGAGAGGCTATTTCTTCACATGTCTGTCAGCCAGCTTTAGTTCTTCATCTGAAAAGTCTGTACTTAGCCCATTTCCCATTTTCTAATTGAGCTGTTTATTCTTTGTGGGTTTAGTTTATTAAGCTCTCCTCATATTCTATATATCAGGCCTCCGTCTAATATATGATTGGCAAAGATCTTCTCCCATTCTGTAGGCTATCTTTATAGCTTAACTGCATCAATTTGCCATGAAGAAACTTGCTGGTTGACACAATCCCATTTATCAATTCTTTCTTTCATTTCTTGTATTTCTGGATCTTTTACTTATAAAGTCTCTGCCTCTTCTAAAAAGTCCTAACTCTACTCTTATGTAATAATTTCATAGTTCTGTGTATTATCTAGAAGTCTTTGATTCATTTTGAGCTGATGCTAATGCAAAGTGATATATAGGGATCAAGTTTCCTGCATGTGGATATCCAGTTTTCTAAACTTATTTATTGATGAAGCTGTGTTTTTCAGCCTGCATTTTTGGCTCTCATGAAATGTTCTTTGACAATAGGTTTTATTTTGGCTCTTCTGTTTCATGGGTACTCAGAACTGATGTTTTGTGCTAGTAACAAAATGTTTTCTTTAGTAATTCTGTAGTACAGTTTCATGTTTGGAATACTTATAGATCCAGTGCTACTTTTCTATCCAGGCTTGCTTTTCCTTTTCATGGATTTTACTGGTATTACTTTTGGATTGCCTTCTGATGTTGAGATATTGGTGGGTCTTTTGTTGGATTTTTAGATTGCTTTGGGGAATATTGAACTTTTCACGTTACTAATTCTATAAATACAAGAGCACTTCTTCAAAATTTTGTCCAGCTTTTATACTAATTCTCCCAATTTCTCTACTTAAAATTTAATTTTCTCTGATCCTAAACTTGTCTCCATACTTAATTTTTTCCCATGGCATATATAATCTCCTAAATTATGAACACTGTAAATTTTTTAATGTTTTTTTCAAATATTTTTATTGTAATTTATAGAAGGGTTACATGATATTTGCCAGAAGGTGCATTAATTCACATACATTGATACCCTTCTGCCTGTCTTGGTCCCCATTTCCCTCCCCCCACCACCACCCCTCATCTTGTTTTCCCCCCTTCCCTATCCAATTTCAAATAACCAAATACAAATATATCTGATATATCAGGTAACAAAGTGAGATACTGTAACAATATGAGATAACCAAGGGAGAGCAAAAGAGATGAGAGATAACATAGTACCTTAAGGACAACAATCATTCATTATATGGCTTATGTTTCTATATCCTAGAGATCCTTTCATTTAGCATCCTACTATATGGCCTTATGTATTAAGGTTTTGCTCTATTGCAGATCTCTGCTAGTAGAGCCCAAGGTTTCTACTGATTATGACAAATGAGGGAAACCATTGAGCCTAAGTTCCTTTGAGTCTGGCTTACTTCACTTAATATGATTTTTTCTAAGTCTTTCCATTTCCTTACAAATGGGGTGATGTCATTCTTTCTGACAGCAGCATAGAATTCCATTGTGTACAAGTACCACATCTTGTTGATCCATTCATCAACTGAGGGACATTTAGGTTGGTTCCATATCTTTGCTATGGTTAATAGTGCTGCAATGAACATTGGTGTGCTAGTGGATTTAGTATGTCCTTGTTTCTGGATGATTGGGTAAATGCCAAGTAGTAGAATTTCTGGGTCATAGGGGAGCTCTATGGTTAGTCTTTTGAGGAACTGCCATACTGCTTTCCATAGTGGTTGAATGAGTTTGCACTCCCACCAACAGGAACACTAAATATTTTATAATCAATTCTGCCTGCCTTGAAAAATCAACTCCACAACAGCAAGGCTGTTCAGCTTAGAATTGTGTTTGCATGCAGTAGGCATCAGTAATTATAATAAATATATCCATATGGAGACATAGTAAAAATAAATCAATAAAACTGCATAAACAAGAAAAGACAAGATGTGCTTAGTTTAAATTATTCATCACTGATGAGGTCATCTAAGTTGATGGGACCTAGGGCCAGGTTAAGAAATATAGAACCCTATTTTATATGCACACAAAAATTTTATTTTGAAGCCTGTCTTTGAAAAGGCTGTTTAAAACAGAAGATTTTCAAAAAAATATTAAAATGTTTTAAAAATAACTGAGGTCATAGTTATAACATAATAGCAATTTAAAAATGTTAAGTTAATGTACTTTACATTATTGAAGTATTAAATGAAAAAATTATGAGTAGATTCAGGGAGAAGAACCAGCAATAGTAAGACCTGTACTAATCTTGGTTTAATATTTGAAGCACTACCTCCATATTCTATACAATCACTATGTAAAATGCTATGCTTTATCATAGCCAGTGCAGAGCCTGCCGAGAAGAGCTCAAGCAGAAGCTAGATGGTTATCTGTCTAGAAAATTACAGGATTTTCTTTTTTTTTTTAATTACAGGATTTTCAAAAAAGGATTTTACCTTCCACTTGAATTCTAAAATTTTAATTGTTTCTATTAACATAATCATACATAAACAAGGATATATTAGTTGCTAATTTTGTAGACATATTAATTTTATACATATGTACATTTGAATAGGTAATATAATATGAAATCATGCATAGTATGTAGTTACATGTATTTACCTATGCACACACTTCAATTCATAATTCTAGTTTATGCTCAAAACTTTCATGTGCATGGACTCAAAGTTCAGACACTATAAACTATTTTCTTTCATTATTTTCTCCTCTAAAAAGAACACAAAGTTGCACATAGAACATCTTGGGGAGGACAGGCATTATTTTGGGTCTTAACAATTAAAAGATTGCAAGGTGCTGGTGGCTCATGCCTGTAATCCTAGGTACTCCAGAGAAGGTGAATTTGAGGAGTGTGATTCAAAGCTATCCTAGGCAGGAATGCACTGAAATTTTGCCTGTTCTGGAGGTTGAACTCAGGCCCTGGGTACTGACCTTGGATACCTTTTGCTCACAGCTAGCACTCCGCCACTTGAGCCACTCCACCACTTCTGGCCTTTTCTGTTTATGCAGTACTGAGGAATCGAACTCAGGATTTCATTCATGCTAGATGAGCACTCTACCACGAGGATATGCTCCTTGCCTCTCCGAGACTTTTATCTGCAATTAACGACCAACTAATCTATAGTGGATCTGTGGCTTAGTGTTCTGACAGAACACTAACAGTGAGCAAGTAAGCTCAGCAGCAGTGCCCAGACCCTAAGTTCAAGATTAAGAACTTTCCAAACTGATAAACAATTATACCAATAGTTACTGCTTAAGTTTTAAGTGTTACCCATTCTAATTTTATTTTCCACAGAAAATATAATTAGAAGTAAGGTCCGATTTCACAACACATATTTCCATCTTATCAATTCTTTCTTTCTTTTTAAGTGGCACCAATAGCCTTTATTGGTTTCGACATTACCACGAAGGGAGAAAACACGTCAGCTTCTCATCACGGAGCGGCGCCTAGACCAGGATGCCCTCCGAAAGCCTATCAATTATTTCTTAAATGTTTGTATATCCAGGCAATTATATGGATGTTAAGTTTATATGTGTAAACTTTACCAGGCTTATCTTTATTTTTTGTAAAGGAAAAAAGTTAATGAGACTGTAAGAGTATAGTTTGAACCCTCTATTGTCTCATAGAGTAAGTCTTGTATTTATTATCTCTATGAAGGCTGTGAAATATTGAATGAAATTTCTCAGTTATACTCCAAAAATAAAGAAACTTTGTGATTGAAGTGCTTCCAAATGAAGATGACAGATTGTCAAAGCATCACCTCAGCTACTGGGTTTAAAAATGTACATTGGGGTGTACAGGAATAATCTTTTGAAATTACTTTTCTAACCAGTGCTTCTGGAAATGGAAAGGCACCTGAGAATTATCCAAGGAGGTAGACAGATTCCTGCGCTGGATCTCCATGTATCCTAACTCCACCAGTCAGCATATGGCTAGCTAGCATAGGACACAGACAGAAGGATATTTTATGAGTCTTCCTCTTGCCTCCCACCAGAGGATATGTGGTCATGGGATGACCCTTTGCTTAACACTAGATATATTGATGCATATTAAATCAAACATATCTTTGTATATGATTGATTAATTCCTTTGGTTTCACAGGACATTTATCCATTTACGTTTATATGAAGAATTATTTTATCACCCATGCATAATTATTTATTTTGACAGATTTTTGCATGTCATCTAAAATGAGTAAGAAAGAAACAAAACAAAACAACAACAACAACAACAACAACAACAACCAAACTATTTCCTTGGCTGAAGCATGGTCTTTGCAGGCACATTTTTTGTGTGAGATCGCCCTCATGTGGTAATTGTGGTGCTAACACTATTGTGAAATTTTATGCCATACACTTTTACTTGTACATAGAACCGACATACATTGAATAACTTTCTGAAAAGTTTTTAGAGCAGCTCTGTTCTGAAGTTTACAAAAGAATGTGTGAGAGTGCAAAAACGTTTACATTCACATTGTGGAATATCATATTGCAATAGCTGTAATTTATTTTTTAAACCAGAAAAACTCAGTAATATTTAAGTTCATAATCAATCATGACACCAAGTTAATCATTTGGGATCACTTAGGCCAGTAACATACAAACATAGCTTTCTGCTATTTGTCAGGTAGTTTCACAAGACTATGGGAATAATTGAACTCTCCTCTAAAGTTGTGAGTAAAATATTAAGTCTAAGTTTTGAGAAAACTTTCAATTAAATAGTAAGTGGTTGAAAATAACAACAAAGATATATATTTTATTATTTCTTTAAATTCTAACTAGTCTCAATAATAATAAAGGCCATTAACAAAGTGTGATACTTTTTCCATGCACAGCTTATTAAAAACACTTGAGGTAATTGGTGTTTTCCTTCTATAGTCATTCGATGTTTAGAGATATTCCATTTCTGCATAGAATATACAATAGGTATTTTGAGCTGTAGTTGCCTCAGTACTCTGTGGAATTGTAGAATGTTCTATTTCCTTCAATCAACTGTGCTTTGCACCTATTCTTCAGCCTCCATTTATCTTCAATTTCTGTAACAAACTGAAAGAATTCCTGGATTGGAACAAAATATTATCTAGATGAGAAATATCTCTGAGGACAAAAGTCCCTCAATTTACTATTAATTTGGAGAACTGTTAGATATTGTAATAATTATAAACCAAAGGAACAGTCATCCTATTAACCTAAATAATTTTGGAAGCCAGTATGTTATACTGTTTAGATTAAAATGTATTACTGAATAATAATTTGAAATGCTTACAACGAAATTGACAATCATTAAGGTAAAGCGCTTCTCATTCGCTTTTCATAATTGGGCCTGTTATGTACAACTCAGGCGTCCCTCGGTCAGTTTGATTCAAGAGTTAACTTGTCAAGAATGCTATTCCTCTTTCAAAAGTATTACTTTTCACAATAAAACAAAAACATTTGAACTTTTGGTTGAATGTGTTCCTATTTCACAAATGTGAATAATAAAGTTTTACTTTTTTATTATGGTTTTTAAAAATAGAGATTTGATTATTTATCTATAGTGTTTAACATGAGCAACATGACTGTTTATCATAAATAATATAGTATAATGAAAAGAAAAATTTGATATGATATTTGGATGACATTGGACATGTATGAATTCAGTATATATTTGTATATGTAAGTATATTTAGAAATGTTTATTATTTATAAGATAATATATATGAAGATATTTACATATATATGGATATATATACAGTTTTATACCTTTGACTTCAAATCAGAAAAGTTTTGTGTAGAAATCATGAGGAGTATCAATGTGTGAGAAGTAATGCACCTACTACCTGATAAGTGTAACTGTAACTCCTCTATCCTTTACTCTGACAATTAGAAAAAGAAAAGAAAAAAAAGAGGCAAGATCTCTGGAGAAATCTGAGCAGCAACATATATAGCAGGAAGAAAACTAATTCCTTCATCCAGATGGAATGAAGGTTGCTGGAAATATAGCTGAGAGATAAATTGTGTGTGATTCCCCAAGGCCCTGGGATCAATCCTTACCACAAAATAACAGACAAGTAGGGAAATAAAGAAGAAGGGAGAGGTAAGGAGGGAGAGAGGAAGGAAAAAGAAGGGTAGAAAGAAAGAAAAAAGAAAAGAGCAAGAAGGAATGAAGCAAGAAAGGAAGGAAAAATAAGCTATTCAGGAGGTTGTGATCTTAGATATGAAAGTCAAGATTCAAAGCCAAAATGGACAGAAAAGTCTCATTCCCAAGACACATCTCCAGTTATCCAGAAAACAAGCAAGAAATGGAGCTATGATTTAATGGTTAGAGTGCCACCTTTGAGCAGAAAAGCTGGGAGTATGAGGCCCTGAGTTCAAGCCCTAGTACCAGAAGGTACCGGCACAAAGAAGGAAGGAAGGAAGGAAGGAAGGAAGGAAGGAAGGAAGGAAGGAAGGAAGGAAAGAAGGGCAATAAAAGGCACAAAAGGCAGAAAAGCATAAAAAAAAAACTGAGCTGCAAAGACTGTGTTACAGTGAGTGTTTGATGATTAACAGGAATCCAGGACCTTGGAATGGGGAAAAAGCAATGATCAGCACATGGCTTGATATATTATAAGCCTTGGGAAGCAAGATGTGTTAAAGATTTTTTTCAAACATAATCAATAAAGAATAATTTCCTGTAGTCAAAAAAGAATATTTCTGTGTAGTACAATTTACAATTTTCTGTGTAGTGTTAAATAATATGAGTATTATTTAATGTTAGCATGTACATATTGTGCTAACTTATTTATTTCTTATGAAGGGTATTTCTAAGATAATATAAGCAAAATTAAGCACATTTATCATAATAAACAGGTGAAATTGCAAGTTTACGCAAGAAAAGCAAAAACATTTCAACATGAGCTAAAATGCCAGTTTGAAGCTATTCATATATTCAAATCAAACATTATAATTAGTACAATATAAAAACAGAAATTTCATAGGGTGTTTAAAGATGTAGCCTTGACCACTACATGTCTGACCTCAGGTTCTTTCTTTTTTTTATTTTGTTGGTCATGGAGCTTGGGCTCCAGGCCTGGGCTCTGTCACTGAACTCTTCAATTCAAGGCTAGTGATCTAACATTTGAACCACAGAGCCACTTCCTGTTTTCTGATGGCTATTTGGAGCTAAGAGTCTCTGGTTCTTTTGTGCCCTGGCTCACTTTGAACAGTGATCCTCAGATCTCAGCCTCCTGAGTAGCTAGGATTACAGGCATGAGTCACCAGCACCCAGCTCACATTCTTTTTAAACTTCTAATTACTGTGTGCTAAAATATAATTTTAACACAAAATTTCCTTTCCTATTTTAAATATATATTCTGATATTTATAAACTATATGTTTTATCATTATAATTCTCTGCAAGATGTTTATGGGATATTGAGAAAATGCAGACTAAACTGTTGCTGTACTTGATTTTGTACCTATAAAGGAACCTAATGTCAGTAACCATATGTATCACTGTAGGGCATTTCAAGAAGACCAAGGAACTACTTTTTCATGTAGTCATTATCATCTAGTTAGCCTAAAACTACTCTGAGAAGAAAATAATATAATACAAATAATATATTCCATGCTACCCAAGACTAACTATTGCTGTCCAGTATTCACATGTATCTTGTTAACTTTGATTGCCATATGCATCCCAAACTTGCTCCATATCTGATACTGAACACAAAGGTTTTTAATTACTGTATGTTTGTGTGTGGGGGGGGGTGTTAAATAACCTTCTAGTAGTCAGTCAGCAAAAGAGGTGAAAGGAGGGGAAAGAGACCAAAGAACATTGCAGACACACATACTTACATGCATATACATAATTGTGTGTGTGTGTATATATATATATATATATATGGATACACATGAAAATATTAGACACTTTTGAGAGATTATGCTTCCTTTATTCTATCTTTCTAAGTTAATATTCTAAGCTCTATTAAGATCAGGAACTCTTTTTTTTTCCCCCTTCAAAGTACTATGCCCCAGTGCCCAGAACAGTGGCTGACAAATACCAGACAGAGAATAAATGTTTGCTGAATGAAGAGTATTATGACTTAAAATGATCAGATTCTACAAAATTGTAATTATTAATAGTGATGATAATCTGACACGTTGAAATACTAGAAGAGATAATACCAGAGGTGAAGTGTCTGACAGCTGTGTTCATGGGAAGGTGACAAGTTAATCTTAGTTAACATAATCAAAGGTGTGGCACTTGAGGCAAGGAGGAAAGAGCTGTGTCAGATGAGCACAGGCTTTGCACATGGCTTGATGAAGATTTCTTTAAAAATTCCCTGGTTTCGTTTATTTGTTCATATTAGAAATTAAAGAAGCTAACTATATAGAAAGAAAACCATTAAAATATGAACAAAACACACACAAATCTATGGAAGTGATTCCATACATAATAGTTATTTGTATCAAGATAATTTCCTCATGTGAATAAATATACTTTAAGATGATTCTTGCATATTTTATTATGTATTTTCTCACACATAAGGGACAGGCCTACCTGTACCCATTATCCAGCATTGATAACATTTACCTCATCTTTTCTCCCCCTCATTATCATATTTTAATATGACTACCAGAGCTCACATGTTGCCCCTATATGTTTAGTATGTTTCTAAAATTAATTCAAACATTTTATGTGGCCAAAATGGCCAAAAAAAGAGGCTAGATAAATCTTTTTTTTTTTTTTTTTTTGCCAGTCCTGGGCTTGAGCTCAGGGCCTGAGCAATGTCCTTGGACTTTCTCAAGGCTAGAGCTCTATCACTTGAGCCTCAACACCACTTCCAGCTTTTTTCTATGTATGTGGTACCAAGGAATCAAACCCGGGTCTTCATGCATGCTAGGCTAGCACTTTAACCACTAGGCCAAACTCCCGGCCCGTAGATAAATCTTTAGGAGCATTTGACCATCAGTATATGCTCGAGTATCTACAAACTGTTGTGTTAGAGTTAATTTCTTTGAGTTAAATCCTAAAACCCACACCTTTCATTTGATCTCTGGGTCTCCTAAGTACATTATAATCTATAATAATTACTCTCCTTTTTATTCTTCCTTTGACCATCCAGAAAAGAAGATGTGTTGTCACATAATGTTTACATTTTGGATTTGTGTATTTTCTTGCAATTATTTAAATGTTATGATTGCTTTCCTTCTTCACCCAAATATTTTCCAGAAATGGAAAATACTCTCAGGGACTTCAAGAGATTCACTTGATTTAAAGAGTAACGTTTTTGTAAATTTCCTTATCAATCAACCTTTCACCTTACGTTTCATGTGTCTCAAATTAACTATCTTATAGTGCTATGAAATATTGAAACAGAGTTTGATTATTTCTTCTACCATGTTAGCTGGATTGATCTGATAATAACACTTCTTTATAAAGAATACTTCCCATTTTCTTTGAAATGGAATTTGTAGAAATTATTGTGGACTATTTAACCCTTTTTAAAAAATACTTATCCTCAGAATCAGGCACTTGAGGTACAACAGTTTCTCATTCATGTTATTCTAAAAAGCATCAATTTGTCTTAAAATAATAATAACAATAAATAGTTATATTAATGTCACTTCAAAATCAAATTTGAGCAAAATTTTGCTTAGTGCCTATTATTTTTCTAAGCATGTACAGTGAAAAGGTTGTGTTATAAATTCACTGGAAACATTTTCTTTTGCTAATGTGTGATTAATTTCATTTATGTACTTTTGTAATGTCAAATATTTGTGCTGAAATATTAAATATTACAGCAAATTCTATTTGGAAGTCTCATTTGTGTTTTGCCCCTTTATATTGGGTATCTCCACCCCCATATGACCCTAATATTTAATTTTGCTTTATTATTTACTCATATATGCATTTTTATATATTAAAACAACATACAGCAGTTTATTCCCATGTCTAACCACTGGTTCTTCATTGGGAAATTTCCTATTGCTTCCAGAAGACAATGCACAAGCTCTCTAAGACATTTTAGGGAAGAATCATTTGAGCCTAGATCCATTAGCATCTGGGGTCAAAGACTAGCAGCCTGGTTCAGAACATCCCATAAAGTACTGGAAAGGCCTCTCTACAAACTGAGATTGGGCTAACATTTTGTGTGCTTAAACTCAAGGGCTCACTTTCTTGCTTGGCTTTACCATTTTAACCACAGCTCTAAGTTTAACTTTTTCTGGTTGAGATAAGAGTATTATAGACTTTTCTGCTTGTGTTGGCTTTGAACTATAATTCTTAGATCTATGTCTCTCAGTAATAAGGATTATATAAGCATGCTCTCCCATACATTGAAATTTTATAAAATATACTTTGACCTTATTTTCAACTATGTTACTTCAGGATAGATACCCTTTTCCAAGCTCTAAAACCTCCTATCAGTCAGCTCCCCTTGCCAATCTTGACACACTGCTGAGAAATGCTTAATATTACAGCTGTTGTAAATGACACAATACCTTAGTTTTTACATTTGTTTTAAAAAGTATTCATATCAGCTCAATAGTAGCCTTTCTCATATTTGGTACATTTAATTTTTCTTCCTCCTATGTGGAACAGATATATATATATATATACACATACATATATATATTGTGTGTGTGTAGTATTTGAGATACAACATTTTTATTTAACTTTCCCAACTGAAGAATATTTCACTTCATAGCAATTAGGCTGATAGAATATATTTTTTATTGATAAGTAAAAAATATTCCTATGTCTTCTATTTTTATTGTTACTGTTGGAAAACCATTGAACTTCTTATTGATGTTTATATTTAGGTGAAACTTTTGCACTATCTAGCTGCTTTCATCTTTTTCCATTATCACTATTAGCAGATTAACTCTCAAGTGCATATGTAGTTTGTTTGTACTTGACCTGCTTGAGGTTTTGTGCAATTATTATTAAATTTGCCAGGTTCATAACTCATCATATTTGGAAAGGGTTAGCCATCATTTATGTGAATAATGTTTTGTGTCTTTCTCCATATTATATTAGAAACATCACCTGCATCATGTATCTTTCCCATAGATCTGTCTTTGAGTTGCCAAAAAATAACCCCAGCTCACTCCATCTTCTTCAAACTAGTGAATTTTTTTTTAATTTTCAATGTTATTAATTTATAAATATTTTCTTATACTTTAAATCTACATTTGATATAGGTTATCAATCCAGTCATGGCCTCAGCCACAAATTGCTATCTTTTTTCTTCAAATGAAAAATAAATTTACTGTTTACCTTAGTCAAGACATCAATTTCAATGTGGATTCACATTTTCTTTTTAGCCACTGAAATAAAATACTTTTAACACTTTGAGGACAACTAACAATATTTAATTTGGTCAGTCAGATAAAGCATTAACAGCTTAAAAGAGTTAATGAAATTGACTTAATTTTACATTTCCTTATTAAATGTAGTTCAAACTTATTATGTGTGCATGTAATTCTAATTACCTTTCGGTAATTGCTATGAATCTATTGTCACTGATTGTTTCCATTTTCATTGTTACAATTTTTGACAGCCACCAGTGAAATTAGATTCTACTGAATAAATTGGGATGCAGGTCAATTTCCTTTAAACTCTTTTTACAAAGTACATAATTTACCATCAAATAGGTCTATATAGTAATATATGACCTCCAAATAACACTTAAGTCAATAGTAAATAAATATACAATTCTGCACAAGTGTGTCTTTATTATGAAATATTCATTACTAAATATTAATTCTGATATATGTATGTCAAAGAATAGCAGTTTTGCTGATGACAAGTTTTCTTTTTTTGTTGCTTAATTATATCAATCCCATTAACAAGAACATGAGTTATAACGATGCATACTTAACTGAGCTGCACAAATGACTGCGATTATTTTTAACTTCATTCAGACTCACAGAACAATAAAGTGCTGCTCATTCACCAATTATTTATTTCACAAAACAAGATTTCAACATGGTTCTGATAATAAGTGAACTAACAGGTTTTGAAAAATAGATATTTTGTAAAGAAAAAGGCTAAACCTTTCTTCCAAATTGTCTGAAATATTATGGTTTAAAATAAAGCAAGACAATGGTTTCTCTCATTTGTCATAATCAGTAGAAATCTTGGGCTCTCCTAGCAGAGATTTGCAATAGAGCAAAACCTTGATACATAAGGCCATGTAGTATGAAACTAATTGAAAGGACCTCTAGGATGTAGAAACAAAAAACATATAATGAATGATTGTTGTCCTAAAGGTACTATGTTATCTCTCATCTCTTTTGCTGTCCCTTGGTTATCTCACATTGTTACAGTATCTCACTTTGTTATCTGATATATTGGATATATTTGTATTTGGTTATTTGAAATTGGATAGGGAAGGGGGGAAAACAAGATGGGGGGTGGGGGTAGGGCAATGGGGACCAAAACATGTGAAAGGGTATCAATGTATGTGAATTAATGCACCTTCTATCTGGCAAATATATGTAAGCCTTTTATTAATTACAATAAAAATATCAAAAAAATAAATAAAATGCTGCCCCCTGGAAAAAAATAAAATAAAGCAAGGCAAAAGCAGTCTGAAGTCTCAAATATAAGATTGGCAGACATCAAGGATGAATGAGAGAAAGTGCAGGGTGAGGGGTGGAGATGGGGGGAAGGGAGGGAAGGAGACAGAAGAGAGAAAGCAACTTTATTGATTGAAAATAGCTCATAGACATTATTTTATTATTAGTAGACGCACACACACACATACATATATAAAGGATAAATTGGGGATTTTAAATTAAATAAACTTTATTGAAAAGCTAATTTCCTCAATTCTATTTTTAACAGAGAAGTTTTAATTACTTAGCTTACTAATCATTAATTTATTCAAGTGTCAAGTCTGCCATTTATCAGTCAACTTCATTTATATTTGAGATGAAATATCCATAGTCAAGACTGATTTTAATAAATTTACAACATCATTATTTTTTCAATTTGTTTTCTTGAAAAGTCATGAGGGGGGTGTGAGTACATCTAAACACTATCATTAACATAACTTTATTTCTCATTTCTTAAAAAACTTCCTAGCTTTTTCTTTTCTTCTTTTTTCTTTTTGTTGGTTGTGGGGCTAGAAATCTGGGCCTAGGCACTTTCCCTGAGCTCTTCAGCTCAAAGCTACCGCCCCACCGCTTGAGCCACAGCACTACTTCCTGTTTTCTTGTGGTTAATTGGAGATAAGAGTCTCATGGTCTTTTGTGCTCAGGCTGGCTTTGAACCGCTATTCTCAGATCTCAGCCTCCTGAGTAGCTATTATTACAGGCATGAGCCACAGTTCCTGACTAAAATCCATAGTTTTTTTTTAATATTCTTTTTTAAAATTATTTATTTATTTATTTTTATTGTGATTAATAGAAGGGTTACATTATATTCACCTTATAAAAGCTGCATAACTTCACAAACATTGATACTCTTTCTCATGACATGGTTCCCACTTCCCTCCCCCCTCCTCCCACCCCCTGCTTATCTTGATTTCCCCCTTCCCTTTCCAATTTCAAATAATCAATTAAGAACATATAAAATATATCAGATAACAAGGTGAAATATTGTAACAACGTGAGATAACCAAGGGATGGCAAAAGAGATGAGAGATTCTCCTTTGCTGTCCCTTGTTATCTCATATTGGTATAGTATCTCACTTTGTTATCTAATATAGTGAATTTATTTGTATTTGGATATTTGAAATTTGATAGGGAAGGGGGGAAAACCAAGACGGGTGGGGGGTGTGGGGGGGAGGGAAATGGGTACCAAGACATGTGAAAGGGTATCAATGTATGTGAATTAACGCACCTTCTATCTGGCAAATATCATGTAACCCTTTTACTAATTACAATAAAAAAAAGAGATGAGAGATAACATAGTATATTAAGAACATCAGTCATTCATTATATGGCTTTTGTTTCTTTATCCTGGAGGTCCTTACATTTAGTATCATACTATTTGCCCTAATGTCTCTAGATTTTGTTCTATTGTAAATCTCTGCTAGGAGAGCCCATGGTTTCTACTGATTATGACAAATGAGGGAGACTGTTGGGCCTATGTTCCTTTGAGTCTGGTGTACTTCACTTAATATGATTTTTTCTAAGTCTTTCCATTTCCTAAGAAATGGGGCGATGTCGTTCTTTCTGATAGCAGCATAGAGTTCCACTGTGTATAAATACCACATCTTGTTGATCCACTCATCAACTGAGGGACATCTGGGTTGGTTCCATATCTTTGCTATGGCAAATAGTGCTGCAATGAATATCACTATGCTAGTGGATTTAGTATGCCCTTGTTTCTGGACGTAAAATCCATAGTTTTTAAGGGATTTTTTCAAATGCTCAAAATAAGAAAGAAACAGAAATATTGACTAATGACAATTAAGAATAAATGTAATAGCTTTATAAATTTGAGCTGAACAATGTAAAGTAAAAACACTGAATATCCTGGTTATTCTGTGAAAATATTAAGGTCTATTTTTAATAATATGAAAATATTTCACCAATAATCTGAATGCTAAGAGGGTAATTTCATTTATTGGCTTCTCAGTGTGCTCCTTTACTGAAAATGTATACCATATAATGATAGTTATATGAAAAATATATTCTTGTTCATCTATTAGTGATATAACTTAAATAGAAAACAAATATGAATACATAACCATGAAAACTATGTTGTGCAGAGAAAAAAATCATCAATAAAATGATATTTACTGTCTGGCAAGTCAATCAGAAAGTTTCCTATATTCATATAATATGCAGAACATCACAAAACTGGCATGCCTAATATAACTGATCATGAGGAAATTTTATAAATTGTGACTTTTGGGGCCGGGAGTTTGGCCTAGTGGTAGAGTTCTTGCCCGGCACGCACAAAAACTCAAGTTCGATTCCTTGGAAACACATATATAGAAAAACCTGGAAGTGGTGCTGTGGCTGAAGTAGTGTAGCTCTAGCCTTGAAAAAACCCAAGTACAGTGCTCACATGCTGAGTTCAAGCCCCAGTACTGGCAAAAGAAACAATGTGGATTTTATTAGCTTACTTTTCTGGGGGGTGGGAAAATTAGTTGAGAGCCTTGAACCTGGGCCTAGGTGGTGGGCTCTTCAGCTCAAGGCCACTTTCAGTTTTCTAGCAATTAATTGGAAGTAAGTGTCTCACAGATTGAACCACCATCCTCAGCTTTTAAACTTCTAAATAGTTAGGATTACAGGCGTGAGCGACCAGCCCCTATCCTAAATTCCATCAATCATAAAAAAATATTTGTTTTAGAAATTAAAATTAGAAAAATTGGGGGGTTGAATATGATCCTGATTTGATAACTAAAATTTATAGACAGTAAAGAAGAAATTTAAAAATTCATGGTTGGTAATGCAAGCATTCAACATATTTCTAAGAGAATTTCAGAGAAAGAATAGATGTAACCTGAAAAAAAGAAAATATTCCCGCAACTATGTGTGAGAATTGTCTAGGACTACTGATTTTAAGAAATTATTTTTATCAAACATCTGTATACCAAAATAAGATAGGTCACAGCATATTGAAATAGACCTTGAACAATGAAGTTTATTATGACCATCAACCAAACAAAAGCAGGACAATTCAGAAGATAAAAAATAAGTTTGCATAAGTGAAAACTTCTCAAGAACAATAAAAGAAGAGAAGAGAAAGTGAGGAAAAATATTTTGCTTATAAAAAGCATTAATCAAAGGAGAAAAAATATTTTCAAATATATAATGACATGTGCATATATAAAATTATTCATATATGTATTTTCAAATGCAGAATGACATATGTTCATATATGTGATATATATATATACCACATGTACACATATATTTTAATCTGTGAATACCTACTTAGATACTATATATTTTAAAGTTACAATTGGAACAGTAGAGTTTTAGGTATAATTGAGAATTACAAGAAGAATGAAATTCCAAAATTTGAAAAAAAATAAACTCCTAAATTGTATTTCTAAATATTCATAAAATTAAATTCATCTTATATAAAAGAAATAATGACTAATATGGACAGAATATGGACAGTTTAAAACATTACAAAATACTGACCAAGAAAAAAAGATGATTTAATAGGGCAACAAGTGTTAAACATATTCTTCAGTAAGCCGGGTAGGGTGGCTCACATCTGTAATCCTAGCTATTCAGGAGGCTGAGATCTGAGGACCGCAGTTCAAAGCCAACCCAGGTACTAAAGTCCTTAAGACTCTTATCTCCAATTAATCACTAGAAAACTGGAAGTGGCATTGTGGCTCAGGGGGTGGGGCAGCCTCGTTGAACTGAAGAACTTAGGGACAGTGCCCAGGCCCAGAGTCCAAGCACCAGGATCGATCAAAAGTTCAAAACAACACAAAACAAAACAAAACAACAGCAACAACAAAAACTTCAGTAATAGTAAAGAGTCTTGATGAACATTAGCCTACATTAAATAATTATATTAGTATATAAGCACAGTGGGAGCACAGTTAGAGCTCATTAATTAGTATGAGAAGGAGGACAATAAATGTCTTATGGTACAGTGCTTGTCTAGCATGCTTGAAACTCTGGGTTCAATTCCTCAGAACCACATAAACAGAAAAAGGTGAAGTGGTACCTCTGCTCAAGTAGTAGAATGCTAGCATTTAGCAAAAGAAGCTCAAGGACAGTGCCCAGGCCAGGCAATGAGTTCAAGTCCCAGGACTGATAAAAACAAAAACAAAAACAAAAAATAATGTTTATGAGTAAAATAGGTTGTAATAACAAGCAGAAAAATGAACAAGGAATAAAATGCAAGTAACTATACAAAACACGAATTATAAATAAACCCATACACATGTAATCACAATAAATATTAATAAATCCTTTTTACACAGAACTTTGAGGTAAATCTATTTTAAAACCTATACTTCAAAACAATAACTGAAATTAAAAGATAAATATTAAAATAATATAAATGGAACTAGGCAAATATCAATCAGCTATCTAATTAATCAAAATATATTTTTAAAGTAAAAGTCATTACTAAGATTTAATTACACAACAATGTTAAAAGTTTTCACCAGCATAAAATACTGATTCAAAATATGTAACTATTAATTACATGATTTCTAAATAAGTGAAGTAAAAATAATTCTGCTATATAAAGAAAAAATTCAAATCCTTTGGCATAAAAGTAGACAATGAGTGTAAAAGTTTTATTGTAGTAAACATTTCCTTTTCCAATCACGATTCAATATATGTGTAATGAAACTGAAATTTCTGTTAATCTCATTGTCCATCATGTAAGAGTTTCTTGTGACTTTTGTTTTCCTATCCTGGGGCTTGAATTTAGGGACTGGACACTATCCCTTCGTGTTTTGTTTTTGTTTTTTTTTTTTCCTCAAACCTAGCACTCTGTATCTTGAGACACAGAGTAATTTCTGCCCCCTTTTTTTTCTGTGTATATGGTACTGAGGAATCCAGCCCAGGGTTCTTGAATGCTAGACAAGCACTCTACCATTAAGCCATATTCCCAGCCTCTTGGCTTTATTCTTTATCTTCATATAGGTATGGAAGAATGTGGCCTGCCTTTGCCTTGGCAGCCAACAGTAGTAGCCTTACTGATTGTTTATTTTTGTGATCTTTAATCACTTTTAATTTTGTTTCTTGTAAATCACTTGACATGGACTCTAATTGGCAACATTCATAGCAAATTTTGTAGTCAAGACTTTGAGTTAAGATAGAACAAAACAGTATGAGATTAAATCAAATAAGAGAGAAGGGTGAAGAGGTGTGGAAACCCCATATGAGCCTACTGCCAGCCACTATCACACCCAGGACCCATCATTTGGAGGAACATTATGATGCCATTCATTTCTGTCACTGACCATGAAAGTAAAATGTTCATTGGCTTACACAGATTGCTTCATCCTTTATATGAAGTATTCTGGATGTAAACTTCATGCCTTTTACCACAGGAGTAAAAAGAAAGCAAGATATATTCCTTGTAAATTTAGGCCCTCATATCAATTGGTTGCTGTTTTTTTTAAATTTTTAATAAAGAATTTTTTAACATTGATTTTTATATCATATTTCAAATGACATATTTAACAAACAAGTATTCAAGAAGGGAATCTCTATATACAATCACTGGCACTTAGATTTTAGAACATAATCAAAATTAGGCTAAGGGTTTGTATATCATAGATATATACTAATCGATATAATAAAACATTATGTCCATAGAGTCATAAGTTTTTATGTCTATGTAGTTTTGTTTATATTTCCTGTAGCATGTCATGGCATTGGATATGCAACTATTGAGTGTTTGGATTTTGTAGTGTTTGGATTTAATAACCACATATTAAGGATACCATGTGCCTTTTGTTCCTTTGGTCTTGACTTGTCTCTCTCAACATGATTCACTCTAGATTCATCCACTTCCCTGCAAATGCCATTATTTTATCTTGTCTGTTGGTCATGTAGAACTCCATTGTGTATATATACCACATTTTCTGTATCCATTCATCGGCAGTAGGGCATCTGGATAGTTTCCCATTGTCTGGCTATTGTGAATAGTGCAGTGATAAACATAGCTGAGCAGGTGTCCTTATCATATCCTGGGTTATGATGTTCAGGGTGGATGCCCAGAAGTGGTATGGTGGGATCGTATGGAAAGTCAATTTTCAGTTCTTTAAGAAATCCCACACTGCTTTCCAGAGTGGCTGAACTAGCTTACAATCCCACCAACAGTGTAGTAAGGTTTCTTTTTCTCCACAATCCGCCAGCATCTGTCATTGTCTGAGTTCAAAATCTTGGCCATTCTTGTTGGGGTAAAGTGGTATCTTAGGGTTGTTTTTATTTCCATTTCCTTTATGACCATGGATGATGAACATTTTTTCCTATGCTTTTCTGCCATTTTAATCTCTTCTTTTGATAAGTCTCTCTTTAGTTCCCTTGCTCATTTAGTGAATGGTTTGTTGGGTTGGGGGGGGATTAGTTTCTTGAGTTTCCTGTAGATACTGGATATTAAGCATTTGTCAGATGTATCATTGGTAAATATCTTTTCCCAGTTGGTTGGCTGTCTCTCTACTTTTGTGATTATGCTTTTATCTGTGCAGAAACCTTTTATTTTAGGTAGTCCCATTTATCGAATCTCTCTCCAATCTGTTGTGACCCTGGGATTTTGTTTAGGAATCTTTTGCCTGTGCTTTTGAGTTGCAGTGTCTCTCCTACTCTATCATGTAGCAGTTTCAAGGTTTCCAGTCTGACTTTGAGGTCTTTGATCCATTTTGAGTTAATTTTTGTACATGGTGAAAGGCTAGGGTCAATTTTTAGTTTTCTGCATGTGGTAACAGTGGGATGGGATCTCAGGTCCTGGCACATGTTAAGTTGTACTATTGAGGCACTTGTCTAGTCCCTTTTTACTCAAGTGCATCTCCATCCATCTCTTCATGTGTACAATGAAGTGTTTGTTCATTAGCCTGATACTTAGGCTACCATGATGAACCATCACCTGTGGGTGGCTTACACAATAGAAATGTATGCATTGTGTCACAATTCTGAACACCAAAAATTCAATAAGGATGGTTCCTTCTGAGAGTTAAAGAAGAATCAATCCTATACCTTCCTCCTAGCTCCAAATAAAATGATTTACATATAGCAAAAAATTTAAGCTATTTTTACTATCACTTAGTTCCAGAATGCAGAAATTAGCAGCATTATCATTTTTATAACAATACAGTCATGTGTGTAAATTCAAAAAGAATTAATTTTCCTGAAAAGTGTTAGTAATGGATAGCATTAGCCCTAATAGTAAGGCCTTCACCAAAATATTGTAACTAGGAATATGTATGGAATCAAATATGGCTAAATTATTTCATGTTTACTAAGCCTGAATATAGAATCATGGAAGCCCTTTGCAAAATAAATAGCCTAACACTGATTGATAAGAATTCTAGAAGTTGAAAAATCATATTCGCTAAGGCCCATGAGTCTTCAGTTTAGTTTGCAGACCTTGAGAAGAAATGTCCTCATATTCACATAACTGCAATGCTCACTACTAAGACTAAGTTATTCACTTATAAACCAGTCTCCAAAAGCCTTTTTCTATGCAGACACAACTTTTTGAAAATTTTCAGCAAATAAGACTTAAAGAGAAGTCTATATCATCCATCACTATTCTTGACTATATAATATATAAGGACACAATGAGACTAGACGTAGTTGGAAAACTGATTTTACCCTGATTACCTTTGAGTAAATAGCCAGTCTGAAGAAAAATTACATTTTAGTAGCAACTGCAGTAATCATACTCTTCAGTTCTACTCCAGTTCATATTTTGTATGTTATTTATACATGAATTGAACTGGATGCCAATTTATTCTAGATTTCTGTAATACATGGCTATGAATTTCTATGTAGATGTTTATAGTTTCCTTCTATGATTTGATTGGAATCACTACTAACAAAATTCCCTTTTCCTCTATCCGTACGATCTGAAACTAGATCATTGATATAAAGTTGTGGGCAGCCTGACTGCTCTCTCATCTATAAGACCATAGACAGCTTACTGAAAAGACTATTAGTAGAGATATTCATTCTTTTCTTTTCTTTTATTGTACAGGTGAATTACAGAGGGGTTTCATGAGTAAGGAAATGAGCACATCTTTTTCTTTTTGTTGTTGTTTGTTTTGGTAGTCCGGGGCTTGAAATCACTGACTGAGCACTGTCCTTGGGCTTTCCTCAAAGCTAAATTCTACCACTTGAGCCACAGCACCACCGCGGGTTTTTTCAATACATGTGGTACTGAGGAATTGAACTCGATCTTTGTGCAGGCTAGGCAAGCGTTGTACCACTAAGCCACACTCCCAGGCTCGAGTAAATTTTATTTTAAATAATGTTACTTCCACCCTTATTTTCTTCTGTCTTCCTCAAAGTTTGCAAAGTTCATTTCCAACATAGTGTCTAGTGAATCACTTTTGCATTGGTTCACGACTTTATCCCACCATTTTAGTGATCCCCCTCTCTTTCCTAAATCAGATAAACTTGTATGCAAGACAAAGGGTACAGAAATAATAATAATGGCCAGGCAGGGTGGCTCACACCTGTAATTCTAGCTTCTCAGGAGGCTGCGATCTGAGGATCAAGGTTAAAAGCCAGCCAAGACACAAAAGGACTGAGACTCGTGTCTCCAATTAACCTCTAGAAAACAGGAAGTGGAACTTGACTCAAGGGTAGGGCAGTTGCCCAGGCCGAGTACAAGCCCCATCCCCCCCCCCACACACACAAAAATAATAATAAAATAAACATTGGCAATAGGGAATAAACCAAAGGGGGTGGGAGAGAAAGGAAAAAAATCAGTGCCAACAGTATACTGAACAACAAGAACAACAAAATCTTCTTTGCCTTTGTTGAAGTTCATTATGATAAGCCTCATTTTATGTAGCCATATGGACATAGATATTTAGGCATGATCCTCCTCTGAGAATATCCTAGATACAGTCTAGTTAATACAAAGGAAGGAAAGGAACCAGGCAACCTATGCTTCTTTGTATCTGGGGAATCACTGTTAGATTGCTACTGTCATTCTCATGCCTACAGCTTAAGTCTAGGCATTGTCTGTGAACTCAAAAAATGAATTTCTATTTTGTTCCAGCCATTAACCCTTATTCTCTTTATTTTGTTTTCCAGAAAATACTTTCTAATTCATTTTTTAATTTATTTGATGTAAACTGACTTGACTTATATGTGGCTAATCTAAGTTGCACAGTTTTGTCTCTTAGTATTTTTCTGGAAGTTTTCATTGCAAGTTTCCAGGTGTGCTATGTTCCCTCAAGAGCTTTACATGACTATATCCATCAACAATATATCAGATGGTCTCACTCCTATTAAAAAGAGAAAGCAAGAACCCGATTTCATGACTTAGTTCCACAGTAAGGCAAACCAAACACTGGAGCAATAGAAAGTGATGATAATGTCGGTATTTTGGTCAATGACCCATTAAAGAGAACCTAATTACATTTAGCCCATTATTTGCTCCTATAACAAAATGCCCAATGTACATATATATATATATGCATAAAGAAAGATTTGTTTAGCTTACAGTTTTGGATATTTAAGAGCATCGTAGTGGCCACTGCTCAGCTCTCATAAGGTTCCCCTTTGTCCAAGAAATGGACAAAGTAGGAATGGAAATGCTTGGTAAAAAGGCCAAGCACAGCAAATGGACATGACCTACATCAATAAACTCTCAAGACAGCCATTCAGAATCTCATTAAAATACATTAACTGCTTTTGGGAGCAGATTCCCTTGACTTGATTAAGTTCCATGAGACCATTTATCTCTTAAATATCCCATCATCTGACACCTAGGAGGCCAAGATTCCGGCACATGGAACATTATGTAGGGTAACATACTCAAACTATATCTAAACTGAAAAATAACTAAAGCAAAACATGGGCTGTAGACATAGCTCAAATGGTGGAGTATTTTCCTAGAAAGTAATGAAATCTGATTTTAAAATACATAAGGTAATTAAAGTTAAAAAAGAAACACATAGAGTATTGTGCAAATAACAAATTCATTTGCAAAGGAGTTAAAGAGTTACACAGAAGTTTATCAACATTTGGATTCTCCAAAAGAGGGGAAATCACTGTTTCTTTTTAATTTTTAGCTTGATCAGGAAGACTCTGATTGATATGCCCCTCTGAGGATGCAAATTGATATGGTAAAAGAGAAAATGCCATAGCTGGGAGAATCTAAATGTTGATAATTACTCTCATGACACTATGAATATCAACAATTTTTAAATTCATATTCATTTGTAATGTCCCAAATAAAGTTTAAATGTGAATAGCATTTGTTTGACTTCATTTTAGTAAGTTACTCCCTTTTAGTCTATATAAAAGAACAAATTTCTTTGGTCTTAAAGAGTGCATTACTTAAGTTCTGGAAAATCCATTGAGGTACATAAAGATGAATATTGTCTCAACGTTTCAACAACCTTGATTTAAGGGCTCCCTTCCTTATTTTGTTCCTTGAAATCATGAGTTGATGTTGAGGCAAAAGCTACACTATGTCTCTTATGTGGGGGATTTTTGTTATCCCCAGTACTAAATTGGGAATAGCAATTCCAAAGTCTGTAGAAGGCTGTATCTATTGCTTGGTTGGTTTATACAGTCTACATTTCAAGCAAAATAAAATTATCATTTTTGTTTGTTGCTTTTTTTCTCAAAATAAGCTGTTTATATACATTGAGGTTGCATATAAATATATTCTTTACAAAATGGAATTTGAAAGGAGACAGCTGTTTTTACTAGATGCTTTACACTTTACTTTCCTGTAATATATTCAAATTGCATGATAACTTTAGGTTGGAGGAAGAAATGCAAGCTAAACTTGTTTGTTCTCAGGATCTAAATTTACTTGTCTTACTAATGTATCATATACCAATAGATTGCAATACAAGAAGATTATAAACTGACGGTTAGATGTTAATAATGGTAACACAAAACATTAAGGCAAGTGACATTTACATAAGTATCTTGATCTTAATACATGTAATTTACATATGAAAATTTAATCACCATAGAGATAAACAGCTGCAATGTTTAATTAAACTCTCCACACAAAATCAGCCTGTAAGAAGTAGTTTGTCACTGCTAATTCATCACAATTCTCTTAAGTATTCTTTAAAATAAAAATGCAAAATAAATGACTCTTATTGATAATTTAACTTCTGCTTACTTTGTATTTTAATTGTATCATCAAAGCCTGTTGAGAATACGATAAAGATTCTAGGTTCATTTTCATTCTGATTAGAAGGCAAAACATAAATATACAGAAAATAAATGCATTTGCTTATAAACTTATAAGGGTCACCAGCAAAACAGCACAAATGGTAATTTAAGGAATTCTAGTGCTGAACTATGAGTAATGAAGAGATGTGAGTATTCTTCTCTATGAGGCTCTTAAAGAATGTATTACAGACAAATTAATGTCAACATTACCAAGAAAGGGAGAAAAAACAGCTAGTTTAGAATGAATATAATTTAAAAATCCTAACTGAATTTTGTGAGCAGGAACCTTCCAACAGAGGAGAGAAGGATTGGTGCATAAACTGTATGGGAAAATATCTTTGGGTTAGAAGATATTTTAAAAGGCACATTTTAATTGTGTTCATCTTATTTGTATCAGCAAATGTCTTTATTTGTTCATTCATTAAAAGATAAGTATGTACTGTACATTAAGCATAATGGCTTACATTAGGTAGAAGGTGACCTCATCAGATATATTAACTTTCACTTTGACATTCACATTATACTCATGGTAAAAGTGAAGGATTTCCTATGCTTAGCACAATGCTTGAAAACTCCATTATTTTGCATGTCAGCTCAAATGGTTGAAAGCAACTATAATTAAATTGTACATCATTTAAACAAATGAAGAGAATAACAAATAGGACCTTGGAAAAGGGATATATAATTCTACAAATCTATGATCTAAGATTCTGATTGCTAAGCTTCTATCGCTTAACTATTCTAGAACATACAATTGTGATTTTAGTGACTTCCTCTCATTTTCGGAGATCCTCACTGGATGCCCTAAATCATCCCAGCGGTGAATCCATCATCTTACACTTTTTCATTTGTGTGTATTTATTTTTTAATTTGTTTTTCAAATATTTTATATTGCAATTAATAGAAGGGTTACATTATATTCACCAGCTAGAAGGTGCATTACTTCACATACATTGATACCCTTTCTCATGTTTTGGTCCCTATTTCCCTCCCCCCACCGCAGCCCCTCATCTTGTTTTCTTCCCTTCCCTATTCAACTTAAAATAACCAAATACGCATATGTACAATATATCAGACAACCAGGTGAAATACTGTAACAATGTGAGATAACCAAGGGACAGCAAAAGAGATGAGAGATAACATAGTATATTAAGGACAACAATCACTCATTTATGTGTGCATTTATGTATTTCATTATAACTAATCTATCTTCACGTAAGCTTGAGGCTTTCAGATACAACAAATCACTGTGGGAGCTGGAGTGGGGATAGAGCTCACCTGTGCAAGGCTAATTTTAATTCACAGCACAATTTAAACAAGCACATTTTCTGGTCAAGTTCTCCCCTCACAAATTTAATGTGTTTTTCCATCTTATCTGTGCATTAGTCACATACAGCAGCCATAACATTTTAAGGCCTGAGACGCAATCGAGAAACAGGTACACAGTTTTTTTCCTTTTTTCACACTTTCATAGCTAGAATATACTTACTTACCATACATGTTAACAATGCATCGTTTATTTCTCTTCTTATTAACACATTTCTTAGTAATTCTAAAAACAAAGTTATGGCTTCACTTTAGCATATTTAAATTCCTGCCACTTTGGAGTCATATTAAACAAAAGTCAATTTTAGCACAAATACTGCTATGTTATAATTTTTGTAACATTACATCCACTAAATGATTAATTACAGGGTAGTGTATACTGTATGGATACACTGAAGAAAATATAGATTCATATTCTGGTAGGATGTCTGAAATTATGACATGTTACTTAGAATAGTATCCTAACAAAGAGCTAATAAATTTCCATCTAATAATTTAGAGTCAGTGATTTGGGGTAAGTGTGTCTGTGTGGAAGAACATGATAGATGTGTGTGTACTATTGTAGTGTTAGAGTAAGGTGAATTGCAATGTTTTTTTTCTCTTTTTATGCTTATTTTTAAAATAACATAAAATTACATAAGTCAGAAAAGAGTTCATTTCCTTTGGGATAATGCTTTCTTACAGTTTTCCCTCCCATCCTACCCACAAGTTGGACTATCTACTTTCAACATTGTTAAAAGTTGTTTATGTCATGCAACATGCTCCTATAGTCTTTCTGTTCTTCCTTTCCTCTCTGATGTTTGAAGATAAAATGATCTGACTTTAACAAAAAGACACGTATCTAAAATCAAGTAGAGTGTTCTTTGCTGAGTTCACTGGAGATCTAAAGTAATTTTTAGAGATCAAAAGTTCTACATTGTAAACAGCAAAACTTAGAGTGTAGATTTACTTACTTATGTACCTGGTTCTATTGTATAGTCCATGAATAGACTGAACCTTACACTTTCTACAAATGTTTTTACTCACCCATACCCACTATTGGATCAGTATATGAGATAGAAATACTTTTTAAAGAAGTTTTTAATGAATTATAAGGATTTACAATCCCATTGCAAATTAATGCCTTCTTTAGGTAGCTTCCAACTCCTGTTTCTCTTGCATTTGGTAGAATTCATATAAACATTCTATATTGTATGTCTGAGATCACTACTGCAGAGGAATGGAGAACATCACTAGACATTTTCTTATATGAGGAGCTGTAGCAATTGAAACAATTATAAGTACTTTATGCTGTCTTACCGCCATTGATTAAATATAAGTCATAGGGAGAAATCTGCTGTAGGAAATAGAGCTTATCTTACCTTCACTGTTCTGCACTAGTGAGCCAAGCATTACAGCTGCCCATGTTGTCAATGTGCCATATGAGAATTTAGAAGAAGATGAGCCAATAATGTAGTCATTCTCTGACATTTAAATAAATGTTTTTGCTGTTCTGTCAAAATTAATCATTAACTTTAGCCTTAGAAGTGCATATTTCAATAGCAGAGGGAAAATTTTCCCACCATCGATGCAGAGCAAAAGCAACCCTGTGGTTTTATAACTATATATCTCAGACTTAGAGAAAAGATGAATCCCACAGGACAGCTCTCCTCTCCATCCATTGATGATGTCAGTAAGAGTCTGATTAGCTGCTGACATTAGAAATTATGGTGGGTCAATAAGATTAATAAAAGCTTTCTTTATATAGACATGTCCCTGTTGCCTCTGCCTTCCTGGGAGTTTGTTTTCTGACCTCAAAAATAATGAATAAAGAAAGAATATACAAGAGAAATTGAGATTGATAGTTCATCTACTGATGCTTTTAATATTGCTGTTTAATAAGAGAGAAAAGGTTAATAGAAAAAAACTTAACTTACTCTTGAATTGTTGTGTACCTAGAGCCTACTTAATAACCTCTGTGAACTTGATAAAGATAAATTTGGTTTAGATGAAAAACATTTTGGTAGAACTGATTGGACTGCAATTTTTCTTAAGTGGCAGAGTTTCATAAATCTCTCATTTTGTAATATTGAGTCATTCTCCGTTAAGGCAAAGGAAAGGTACAAAACTGAATTAGTTTTCCTGACTCATCCATCATGGTATTTTAGTGTAAGAGGGAGCCATTGAAACCTAGTCCAGTGTTTCAAAATTGTGTTCTGTGTCACTTCCCTGGAGTGAGCTTTCCAGTCAGTGCAGAGGGGGAAGGAGCGCTCTAGCTTCTCATCCTTGTTTCTTTTTATCATATCACTTTATTTGTATGGACTTTGCTAGAAATAATAAAGGTTTGCAAATCAATAATCTATGGCTACTGCTTCCATCTAAACAGAAGAGCAAACTAAGACTCAACAGACAAACTTCAATGAGTAAAATCCTGCAACGAATTCACAAAAGGCTATTTCTACCTCCCACTGTAGTTTTAGAGTTCTTTTACACTAAACTATGGACTTTTCTGTAAGGTTTTAATTTTATTTAATTCTTGAAGAGTAAAACAGTGCTATAACAAAAATCTTATCTTGGATGAATCTTCTTTTTCTATACCTGCATCTTCACACAGCATAGTGAGAAGCAACAGGATGAATCTTCTCCAGCCATTTGTGACTCACATTTTCTCTGAAAGTGGACCCATTTTGGGGTGAGTTTGATGGTTATCTCTTTGACATGTCCTTTGAGGGGATGGAAAAATAATCTTGAAATGAAAGAAATGTGTTGCATTTCCAGAAATGGTCATGCAGCAATAGATGTTTGTACATCAGTGGCAACAGACATACTCAACATTGCTAATTCCAGGAGCAGGAAAAATGTGGCATCATTAAACTATGGTGAATACCTGGTGCATAAGGAATGTACAGGTTGAAATGTGAATGCCAGCCCTTAAAAATAACTATATTTTAGCCTATAAACAAAGGTAGTGAGCTGGGTACTAGTGGCTCATGCTTATAATACTAGCTATTCAGCAGGCTGAGATCAGAGAACAGTTCAAAGCCAAACTATACTAGTCAATGACACTCTTGCTTCAATTAACCACCCAAAAGCTGGATGTAGCCATAGTTCAAGTGGAAGACCGCCAATTCTGAGTAAAAAAATTAAAACATAGCTCCCAGACCCTGTGCTCAAACCCCAGTAACAGTACATAAACAGAAAAGAAGACATTAACAATTCCTTACCAACCCTTACCTGGGTCAGAAATCTAGTTCTGGAGAAGAGGAAGAAAGGCAGGACAAATCTTGAAAATCAATCCTTGTTACTGCCATGTTACTGCAATCACTATTAGGGTCCATGTTCTCAGAACTATAGATTTAGGAGTTTAAAATAAAATGATGGAGGGTAAATGTGGAAACCTTTATCTCAGAGGCCATGTTCATTATTCTATGAGTGAATGTGCGAATATGTTATCAAAGTAAAGGTGAGTTTTTAACATGGAAAAATGCTCCAAATTTACTGCAGTTGTCTCAGATAGCAAAATGCAATAGATACACATCCATGCTCACTCTGTTCTATTTTCCACTTCCATGTAAGATAGATGTCTGAGTAAGAAGCAATTTTTTTTTTGCCAGTCCTGGGCTTGAGCTCAGGGCCTGAGCACTGTCCTTGGACTTTCTCAAGGCTAGAGCTCTACCACTTGAGCCTCAGCACCACTTCCAGCTTTTTTCTACATGTGGTACCGAGGAATCGAACCCGGGTCTTCATGCATGCTAGGCAAGCACTTTAACCACTAGGCCAAACTCCCGGCCCCAAGAAGCAATTTTTTGAAGCAATTGGTAACATTAAAAATTATTAGAGAGTGTGGGATATTGGTCTTTCATATCTTTCAGCCTTTACTCAGTTGTTAATACAGCAGTAGAGTCACTTAATCCAATCTCTTACAACTGGAGCCAGCAAGTCATGAAGAAGGGCTCTCATGTATGGTTGTCTACCATGGGAGCTGCTCAAAGAATTCTGCAAAATCACAGCAGCTCTCTCCATCAATGATGCAGTGCTCACTCTCATAACAAGCCCAACACTCTATTGTCTTCTGGTCAAAATGGATTATGTTTTCATCTCACTGCTATGTACTTTTAAAGTCTCCCCTTCCCTATGCCTCATCATAACATATGAATTTCAGGTTGCAGTCCTTTGTAATTCCTTAATAATAAACTCCGGGTTTAAAAGTGTTAGCCATCTCATGTATTACTTTAACTGCGTGAATCTTTGTCCATGTATAAATAGAGATAATAATCATCTTTTTTCCTGGAGTTGTCATGAAGAATATTTAAGGTTATGAAAGAAAAATGTAAGAGACTCCTTGACATATAGGAAATTTCCAATTATTATTTCTTACTATAACTGACAATTAAAAATGTGGAAATTTATAACATTTTAAAAGCTGCCAAGTGAAGAAATTTTAATGAGTATTGAATTCATTTGTTATAATATAAAAATTCTTCAATTTCCAATTAACTTGCAAAGAAAAATGAGTGACATAAGGACATATGAAAATTTACAAATAGCCTTTACATAAGTGTTGGGTATGTTTTTAAAATAGAGATAATTAAATAAGAAGTGAAAACATGGATTCATTATTCTATATGCATCTGTACCTTCGTGCAAGGTGGGTTTTAAATTCTGAAAGACAGCAAGACAAATGATAGATAAACTGAATCAAGAACTATTATAGCAATAAAATGTTGTGAAAAATAGTGTAGCAAATTCAGTCACATTACTGTCACTCAGGTATTAATACAGCCAGGCATGGTTAGATCATACCTGTAATCCTATTTAATCAGGAGGCTAAGATCTGAAGATTGTGGTTCAAAGGCAGAGCAAATAGTCCATGAAACTTATATCTCCAATAAAATATTACAAAAAAAATCAAAGTGGAGCTTTGGGCTCAAGTGATATAGTTTCTAGTTTTAAGCAAAAAAGAAACTCAGGGATAACACCCAGGCTCTTAGGTAGTGCTTCAGAACCAATACCAAAAACACATATGCATATATGTATACATAAATGTATATATATATATGCATCTCTCTCTATATATATGCAGCTCTGTCTCTCTCTATATATATGCAGCTCTATCGGATTTTTAGCACTCCGTGTCCCTTGAGCCGCAGGAGTAACAAGGAGAACTCGCCCTGACCAAGAAAGGTTAGGGCCAACTGGCCGCTTTCACCCAGCCCTCCCTCTCCAGAAGGAAGACACAGACGTGCTAGGGAGACTGTCACAGCAGAAACTCGTTTATTGGGAAAGTACAAGGAGCTAAAGTAAGATGCAAGAGTCTATTAGCATAAAGGTGGGCAGGACAGAGGAAGGTAGGTGCAGTCAGAGGGGGTGGTGGGGCCAATCTGTCTGTTTGAGGTAGCCTTATTTTACATCACAAACCACAGTTTCCTAATGTGACGTTCCCCACACTTTTAATATAAGGTCTTATTTTTTCTCAGAATAAACTTTACTACAAGTATCCTTTTTATACCCAGTGTCTCATCTGAGATAGCAGGTGTGTGCATACTAATGCACCTAATGTTTTGAACTGGATTTTTTTTTTTTCAAATCTTTCATGAGCAGGTCATCCTCTTGAAGTCTGCCTCTTGTGTAACTGAGATGACAGGTCTGTACCAACACACTCAGCCATTGATTGACATGGAGTTTTTGAACATTTTGACTGGGCTGGTCTTGAATGATGATCCTCTCAACCTCAGCCTCCTTAATAAAATTACATGCCTGGCTGTGGATCTCCATTAGAACACATGCTATTACATCATTTACAAATAAATGGAGGGAGCTGGAAAAAAATTATATTAAGTGAAGTTAGTCCCAGAGAGGAAAAAATAGTTACATATATTCTCTCATATATGGAAGCTAGGAATGATTTATAAATATCTAAGTAAACAACACTTTGGGTGATACACAATTATACACAAATGTATTATCCAAAATATGATGGATTCAGAAAGAATCCATACAATGTATTTCCTTAGAAAGGATAATTCATAGTTTAACAAAATAAACACAATGATTTGGGTACTCAAAGTGATAGGGGAAGGTCAGGGACAGTGGTGTGGGAAGGATGAATAGAGGATGAGGAAAAACACAGCCATAAAATCAATACATATCTTACAAAATTAAGAAAATTGAGGAAATGTGTTTGGCTGGGAGGGATGAGAGAGAATGACACCGATCAGAGATACTCTACACATTAAACTGCTTTATTGAATGGAAACTCCCTTGGAAACCTCTTTAAAGATTATGCAAATATATTTTAACAGGTTGGTGATGGAGAAATGTGATTAGAGAAGGAAGGGGATAGTCCAATAGTAATAAACTGTGAGGGAATTCAAGGAGGGGAAAATGTGATGACAGACTGAGGTAAGACTGAGTCTAAGAATGGAGATTGTTAAGAAATGAGGTTTTCAGTCTGGATTTCCTGATGGTAAATGAATAGAGGTTATTTTAAATGAATAGAGGTTATATTCACTTGGCTTTATTGGGATCAGAAATACAGATGTCCGGGCCGGGAGTTTGGCCTAGTGGTTAAAGTGCTTGCCTAGCATGCCTGAAGACCGAGGTTCGATTCCTCGGTACCACATACATAGAAAAAAGCCGGAGGTGGTGCTGAGGCTGAAGTGGTAGAGCTCTAGCCTTGAGAAAATCCAAGGACAGTGCTCAGGCCCTGAGTTCAAGCCCAGGACTAGCCAAAAAAAAAAAAAAAAAAAGAAATACAGATGTCCAGGGCAGATCCAAGGACAGAGTGAATAAATGATGGGTTGAGGAAATTCCTCTGATATACAATGGCCTTTGATTCACTATGAAAGATTGAACATTTTTTTTCACAGATTTTTCAAATCCCACACTCCCTGGACTGTTTATGATGATAATATACCCAATATCTCCCAAGTCTATTTTATTATAAAGATTTATTAATATTCTTAAATACAGATTTAAAGGCCAGAGTTTGGGTATAAATAGTTCTGTTAATGTTGTTGCTTTAAAATTATATGAAACCTTGAGAAGAGCTCATAATTCTTATTATGTCTTTATCTATTTGTTCTTAGAAGTGCTGTATGCCCTAAGGCATGTGGGCCTAGAAGCTCTTTAATAGGAATTAAACACATGAATTGAAAACACATAAGACTCATGCTTGCTTGTAGGTAAACAGAGATGAGAAATAATACCTGTTTATAGTTGAGATGAAGTTACACTGACCCTAAATAAGATATACAAATTAGATACAACTAATTTCAGAATGATGTGAGATAGTGGAAATTTATACTAAAGTACAAGTATGATATTAACCATTTATTTAATTGCTTCACAATTCCTTAAGCCCTGAGTTCCTGTATTTGTTTTTAAAATAAGAGATTTATAAAAGTAAAAGACTTTTTAAATGTCAGGCATGATAGTGCACACTTGTAATCTATATGCTTTGGAAACAGAACAGGGCTATCATTCAAGGCTGGCAAAAACGCTACAGAGAACCCAATATGAGCAAAAAAATCCTGGCAAGGTGGCACCTGTTCATAATCGCAGCAATACAGGAGTGTGTATAGGAGGATCATAGTTTTAGGCCTAATGCAAACCCTCGGCAAAAATAAGACCATATATGAAAAATAACAAGTAAGAAGGAATGGAGGTATGACTCAAATGGTAGGGTATCTGCCTGTCTATCCAGAAAGATCAAGGCCCTATATTCAAGGGAGAGAAGAAGGATGGTAAGAAGTGGGGAGGGATGAAGGGAGGAAGAAAAAGAATATTTTGATAAGAAATAAAGAAAATAACAAAACATTTGCTGTTGTTTGTTGGTCCTTTCCAGGGATTTTACTCAGGTTTTATTTAATATCAGGGCCTGGTGCTTTCTCATCTTGCTTACTCTGGGGTTACTCTGACACTGAGTCATACCTCCAGCCTGACTTTTGCTGTTTATTTTGTAGATGATATATTAAGGGAAATTCTGGTCCCATTGGATTCAGATTGCATTCTTCCAGGTCTTAAGCTTTCTGAATAGTTAGGGATGCAGACATGAACAAGCCATTTCTGGCTGTCTGGCTAAGATTTATAATGTAGAGCATGCACATTCAATTGTAAGAGTTATCAACCTTAAAACAGAATGCTCTCAGAAGTGTATTTTCTTTTCCATAATTACATCCTATTAACGCAGTAGTGTAGATTTGAAGAAAAACCAAGCAACATTAATATGAAGATTCTGACTATGAGATATAGAGGAATAGGTTACCCTAAAATAAAATATGTTGGAGTTATATTGGCTGTGAAGAAAGAAGTGTGAGGATGAGGCAAAAAGGATGCTATAGAATCTCCTCTTAGAAAACTATGAGACAATCCAAATGGAGGACTATCTTGAGCCTGACTTTGCAATGAATGGGATTTGATGATGTTTGTGATAGCATTAGACATATTGCACACTTGATGTCACATTGCACATTTTTCTGAGAAAGGAGAAAGTATGAATGATTATGACTCTAGTGTATTCATTTCATCGATTGCAAGCTTGTAACAGTAACAGAGTGACCAAACATATGTTTGATTTTAAGGACTAAATGAATCAATATAGGACAGTTTTATAGAAGAATTTATCTCACATCACTTTACAAGAGAATCTGCTTTTTGTATTACTGTGTACGTTGCTGACAATGTTCATAATAACAGAAAGAATCATGTTGGAAATTGATGAATTAGGGAAAAGAAAACAGCACAAACATTATGAAATGTAATAGGAAAATGTAAGAATGAACTGGTGACTTTAATGGTGTGGATTTGTTGGTAGTTCAGAGAAATCAAGTGAAAATTTTATGTGAAATACTTTAATCTACTTGTAAAGGTGTTCCTCTATGATTTCTGAGCTGTAAAAGAAGAAAGAGCTGGATGAGTGAGGCAAAAGCAAAGAAAGGCAAATTGATTGTACAAATCATTCCCACTAAGCCAGGGTAGAAAGAAAATCAGATCATCAGAAACTTTCATGCAATAACATCTGGAGATGGAGTATGAGCTGATATACCTCACATGTTTAAATTAATCAAGTCAATCCCTCACAGATTTCAACAGAAACAATGAAAAATACATCAACTTATTAGGAGTTTTAGGAGCCTGAACACTGTAAGTCTTCTGGCAACAGCACATGGGACATTTTATGTCCTCTGTTGGCCTGCCCTTCTAGTTGCTGAGATCGTGTGGATCTTGTGCTTAAACATCTTCTCACCAGATGTGGTCCTTTGTAAAAAGAGTTCCACCTACTTGGCATGTCAGTGTAGGGGAAGTGAGCATTGTCCCTGCAAGGGCCCTGCCTGTTTCATCCATAAATGGATTGCTTTACTTTCCAAGACTGTCAGTCTCCCAAAAGAACTTACATTTAAACCATAATAATGATGCTACTTAAACTCCAGTTCCCTCTGCCAGTATTTGATTAGCAAGCTGGCTGAGATCAATGCTAGAGTAGATGGCAGATCTTCATTTCATTGAGGGTGTCATTACAGCTGCAGCTCGCTTTCACATCACCATTATTAGTACTGGGAATAGTTATTTATGGGAGCTGATAGGATTTCTGCCATCATTCCCCAATGGGGAAGATGACATAGATCCTTAAGGCTTCATGATCAAAATTATATAAACCATTGTCCCACCTCAGAAAGTGACAAGAAAACTTCATCCCCTCATTTCACTCTGAGATGTTATTATTTAGATATACTTACCTATGGAAATAAGCCTAAAGACATTGACAGTATGCAATTTTATATGCATAACCTTGAATATATGTTTAATGTATTTCTGTATACTCACATTTAATTCTATCCAATTCTTCTACTGGTTAAATTTTTAATTCAGGAAATCCATATAAACAGGAATGTATGTTGACAAACATATATTCTATTGTTATAGATGTGAATTATAATCTGTTCTTTAAGAGCATATGCATGGAATTTTTGCTTTTCTTTCAACCATAGTAGATGAACAAACTTATGGGTAAATGCACTGGAGTATCATGCTTGAAGAAGACTCCTAATTAAACTCTGCATCTTTAACTCTGGACACTTACATACCCATTTCATAAGTTTTGAATCATAAAATTCTGTAAAAACAAATTTCATAGACATTTAAAATGAGCTACTATGCATTTATGTGCCTAGTTATGTTTATCTTAACGTATTTTATGCCAAGTTTTGAATTAATAATATGAAGATTAGAAAAGAATCCTGGTATATCCTCTCAACTAGTATCCCTACAAAAGCAATTTTTGATTATTAACATCTGCATTAGTGTGATACATTTGCAATAATTGATGAGCTGTCCTCAATTTTCATCAGTGTTTATTATCTGTGTTGTAAATTTTGTAAGTTTTGACAGACATGACACATATCCATCATGACAGTACTACAGGAAATAATTTCATTTCTTTAAAAATCTTCGCTCCATCCATTCATTTTTTTCTAACCACATATCATCTTTAACTCTTTTCATAGCAGAATATTATGGAATTGGTTTTATGAAAAATATCATCTTTTCAATTTAATTTCTTTTTTTAGCTTTTTTTCTCATATATTTTTTATTGTAATTAATAGAAGTGTTACATGATATTTTCCAGGTAGAAGGTGCATTAATTCACATACATTGATACCCTTTCACATGTTTTGGTCCCCATTTCCCTCCCCCCCATTGGATATATTTGTATTTGGTTATTTGAAATTGGATACGGAAGGGGGGAAAACAAAATCAATTTAATTTCTTTCACTTAGCAATAGACAGCCTCTCCCTGTCTTTTTGTGGCTGAATAGTTCATTTTCCTTTATTGTCTACTAATGTTTTGTCTTCCCTATGTACCACAGTTTATTCAGTTATTTGTAAAAATACATCTTTGCAGGAATGATTATAACTTTTTACCACCTTTCCATAAATTCTAAGGAATGCAATTGCTGGACCAGGAGCTATGAATAGATTTAAGATCTTGCTGACTTTATTTATTTACTGTAACTTCGGCTTCATTAATGAATATTTCTTATTTTGGTTACCTTCTATCAGTTTTAATTTTTCTTTTGTTTCTTTTTTTGAGATATGCAATAAGCAACAGATGGCATTGTATACAGTGTGTAACATGTTATTGGTGAGAATTTATCTATCCATTGACAAATTATTTGAGCAAATTGAAGACAAACTTGTTCAATATTACAACTGCATCTATAATACTAGAAGGAATCTGTGAAACACGATCACAGTGCCTGCATTAGATAGTCAGGAATCCCAAAGTCCCATTCTCCTGATGTGGATGTGAGTGTTTGATAGTATTGTACTGGAAAAGGATGGATTTTACATTTTGAAGATCATGGCTGAGCCATATCTGCAAACTTTTCTGTATCAAGCTTGTCAAAAGACATGACTCATTTCCTCCTCTAAATATGCCTTGCTTTTATATGCATACTCCCCTGTATATTTACTGGCTCAGTCCTTGCACCTTTCAGAAAGGCAGTACAAATCAATAAGAATCACATTTGTTCTTTTGCTCTAAGACAATTGAAGCAGAGTCAAGATAGGTTTGTGAACAAGAGTTGTTCTCATTCTGTAAAGGTCCTATGCACCATCACGCTTTAAGAAGATTCTCAATTTACATTATGAGAGGCTGGCAAACGTTCTTTTTTCATAAGGCTATTTACCGCACTTGCCCTTTTGGTAACATTATTATGTGTTTGTACAGAAGCCTATTATTAAATGAATAAATAGCAAGGAAATGCAATATTAGATTAAAGAAAATGCTGGACTTTCAAATGGCAAACAAGTGTGCTAAAATTTTCTTACAATTTAAATGTGGCACTGTAGGCCTCTGAAAGTTTATCAGTAATGACAATGGAAAAAAACTGTGAAACATCAATGGCAAATGTCGTTATGTAGCTTCATGGGCCTTCCAAACAAATAACTTATGGAAATGTGGCAAAAGTCTTCCATGCTAGGTATAAATTGTATCCCATGTCTTAGTGTATTTCTAGCTATGAGAGAAGATACTTATGGGTCTGAGCTTTGGCAACCAATACTCTCCTCAAGAATGATCTCCACTGTGCACATTGCTCTTACATCTGCAAGTCAATAGAAGGCCATCAGTCCTCACATTCTTCTGGAAGAAGCTACCATCCTTTTTGACAACTTGCATATGAAATCTTTCCTGAAAAGTAACAGTGTACTATTATGTGCTTTAGAGGAGAAAGGCTGATGAAGACTTCCCTCTGAGTCTCCTTGGCTATTCGCCATTGTGTGAATGGTGGCTGGTAAAAAAAAAAACAGGCCTCAATTTTATGCTGATTTTGTGCCCCAGTTAGCAGTGTTAATTGGGGCACACAAGTAAATTGCACTTTGCCCTGTGGAAATATTCGGTTAGTCAACTAAATCAGAAAATCATTGAGAGCATTAATCCATCCACAGTCACTACTTAATTAGGTGCAAAATCTATGGTCCCTTCAGGAAGGACAAAGTGCAGACACAAGATCTCAGTGATCATTTGTTTGGAATTAAATCTGTGCTGTTGTTCAACTTGTATTACTTATCATAAAGTGTCCTTGTAAATAAGTGCAACTTTTGAGAAATTGGACTACTCTACTGACCTAGCAAGGATTAACAGTTTATGTTTTATTAAAGTAGGGTTTACTTTCTGTGGCACTCCAATGATACACATTTTTCTGAGAGAAAAGAACATAGTTCTCATACATCAACATCATAAGTACTCTGATAAATGTAAAAGCAAATACTTTTATAAGGTAAAGTTAGCTTGGGTTCAATCTCACTCGCTTGTATTACAGCTAAGTCTAAAGAGAAGGTGGGAATTTTTATTTATTTTGATCATAAAAACATCTCAGACACACCAAAATATTTTTAAATAAGTGAGTAAATGGACAGGCACATGATGGTTAGGCAAAATTAATTGAAAATATAGTTTATGACATTTTAAGTTATGAAATAATTGTTAAGAATCTGGTGCAATCAATGTTCCAGTATTTAAGATATTTATATATTTTGCAAAATGTTTCAGTAACTTGGAAGGAGGTCATTGCGTTTAAGATATTTTTACTTTTCTAAAATATGAAATAGCAATTTGCATGATGTTTCCATAATCAGCTTCAAAAGTGCTGCTTCAATTAAAGGTCTAAGTTAAACTCAGTCCAAAGACAAATAGTTTACTTAATTTGGAATTTCAGCTTAGAATAAACATCTTTATTAACTTCTGTCTTATCCTTTGATCATTATAGTTCATAGTTTGTTTTTATTACAATAAATTTTATTTTAGTATTTGGACTACCAAAATTGAAAGGAAACAAATTTTGGAAAAGTTATTGGTAACATCATATTTTCTTTCAGTGAGTATTATTTAAAATTAACTGGACTCCTTTACTTATATTAGCTCATTATATTTTATTAACTCATATTGGATAGATGAGTAGTATCAGCATTATATCCTCCTCTGTGCTGTATTTCTATCAGTCTCACCTTCTCCATCACATTCCCTGTCTCCTTTTCCCACAAAGGATATCTCTCGTTCATTTCAATAGTGGCAACTGATATATTATGACATTACTCAATCTTGTTTACCCAGCCTGTCATGCCTAGCGCTCCCCCAGGACTACTCATCTGCAGTCTATCTACTCCTCCCTCTGTCCTGTTTCTACAGTTCATGTTGAATCTCTCCATGCTACCATCTTATATACCTGTAGTATGTATTTCATTACTCTTCCCTGCCTATGTCATTTCTTAGTTTGATTTGTGTTCTATATTTAACCATATAAATAATTATGTATATATAATACACATATACATATATGTACTATATGAATGGATATGTATGCTCTGTATACATTCATATATCAACTATGTACATTGCCCATGAATATGTATAGCTTTTAGGTCTAGTTTTCAAATATGTGTGAAAAAATATATGGTTTGCTTTTCTGAACTTGGCTTGTCTAACTCAGAATGATGCCATCTAATTGGGTCGGTTATTGTGAAAATAATGTGATTTCAGTTTTCTTTATGACTGTGTAATATTCCACAGTATGTATAGGCACACACATGCATATATATTGAGAAAGTTACTCTCTTTTGGATGTGTAATATATGTCAAATTGTAGTTTGGCACAGTCATAGGGAAGATATTTTTTAGATTTTTTTGAGGAATCTCCATTCCAATTTCCATAGAGGCTATGCAAATTCACATTCTCACCAAGAGTGTATGAGGGACCCTCTTTCCCACATCCTCTCCAGCAATTTCTGATAAATATTAATGAAGGATACAGTTGATAATTTTAGAAATAATTTTAAATTCTGAGTAGAAGGATCCATTCTTGCCTATCGGGGTCATGTTTATCTCTCTCCCTTTAAATTCCTTATCTATTCCTTCTTTGACTCTTTTTCTTACTATTGTCTTAACTTAGTTTTCTATTCTGCTTCCCATAAAAGAGTTATACACTAAATCATAATCTCACTACTGCATTTCACTGTTCAATTTGCACAATCCTTTTAGCAAATAAAAGATCACAAAACACATCTCAATATTCTGCTAATTTATTTTTGTGCTTTACGAGATTTTTTTAATTGTCAGAGTGATGTACAGAGGGATTACAGTTAGATTCATCAGGTAGTGAGAACATTTATTCTGGAACATTGCTACCCCTTCCCATGTTTGTTTCCCACTTTCCCTCTCTCCACCTCCTCCTACATTGTAAAGTTCATTTCCAACATATTGTCTTGTGCATCTAGCTGTTACATTGGTTCACCCTTTGTGCTTTGTCTCATCATCTTGTTTATACCCTTCCCTTCCCTAATTCAAATAAGCAAATAAATGTGTATACAATAATCAGACACAAAAGTCAGATGCAGTAACAATAGGGGATAATTTATATATATAGGATATATATTAGATATAAACATTATATATATATTCTAATGTTAGTATATTAGGATAGTCCTAGCAAAAAAATCACAATAATTTCATCATAAGGTGTGTGTGTGTGTGTGTGTGTGTGTGTGTGTGTGTGTGTGTGTGTGTGTGTGCGCGCTAGTTCCAGGGCTTGAACTCAGGGCCTAGGGTCCATCCCTGAGCTTCTTTTACTTAGGGCTTAGCTCTATTACTAAAGCTACAGCTGCACTTCCAGATTTTTGGTAGTGTAATGAAAATAAGAGTCTCAGAGACTTTCCTGCCTGGGTTTACTTCAGATTGTGATTCTGCTATTTCAGCCTCCCAAGTAGTTAGGATTACAGGCATGAGCCAACCGTACCAAGTTCCATTACATTATTTTTTATTGGTTCTACTTTTTCTACTGTCTTGCCAAATAGGTTATTGTCACAATTATTTTTTCCAAAGAGAATACTCTTCAAGTTTAGTTTCTGAAAGATTTTTCTCAACAATTTTAAATGAGAAAGTTGTCCAGTGATCATTTCTCAGGGTTTTCCCTTCTAGAAAGACACGCACATTAATATTTTTCCTTTAGTTAGAACATGTATTTGCACTATTTGCAGTTTCTCTGATTTGGGCTCCTGAAACCTGCTCTCCTAACATGGTCCTGGGATAGATGACTCATGCCATCTTCCTTCCCTGTATTGGGTTTCTTTGTCTAGCTAATTTTCACTTGCTGTCACAATCAAAGCCCACTAGATGGTGATAAAGCCACAAGCTATGTACTTTGATTTTTATTTAGAAGGAAAAGTAATATCTTCAAAAGAAAGTTATCACAAGATTTTAGAGGTTGTATCTTGTCCATTTTTTATTAAACTGAGAGAAAGTAAGAAAAATCAAGTAGAATGGGATTTTCCATTGCAACTTATTTGAGGATATAAAGAGAAATACCTTTTGCCCCTAAATTATTTCCCATTGAGCTGATTTAAAAATTAAGTTGTTTGTCAAGATAAATATCACTGAAAATGACGATGAATCATTGTGGTGAGTTTTAATACAAATCAGAAAGTAAATTAATCCAACCCTCTGCAACCCATCATGTCGTCATCTTCAGATACAAATGAAGAGTAAACAAGGTTTTGGCAATTTTTAGGTTAATCATGTAGAACTGATTACTTGAGAAGAATGCTATTAACATTTAGTCAATTTATACCCTACAATGTGACAAATTAAAATTAATGTTGCTGTTTTTAAGATATCAAATGGGTCATGATTTTAAGAAAAATGAGAATTTCTCTGGAAAAGAAATAAGGTTTGTGCCTGGGTCTGGTGAGAGTAGTGATGTCTAAATATCCACTTACATGTTACCAAGAAAACAGTACAAGTAATTAAGCAAGCTCTGACTAGTCTGTATTTACCTTAAGGGGGTTGTTTTTTAAAGTATAATATGAACAATAATCAATCATTAGCTATTTCTTGTGGAATGGCTTTGGCCAATAGCTTAATAACAAAGGAAAGATTTACTATGCGATTGAGTATATTCTCCTGATGATGCTCTATTTGACAATTTTTTCCAATGTCAGCATTTCCAATCATCAGTATTCACTTAATTATCTCATTTCAATATACTTCCTTCATGGAATGTGTATATAAATGCACATTTTAAATCATCCTTTGGATTTCCAAAGTAATTGATGAAATAAAAATGATACCCATTAGAACCATATGATACAGAATCTGTAAAATGCCTTGTTCCATATTGAATTAACCCATCTATGGTGATATCACTGATCCTACAAGATAGGACATATTTAGGCCACTCTAAAGCCCTTTACCTGACTGCTCTCTAGAATGTAGGATAAAGAAATTTGAAGAACCTCTTCCGGATTTAAGTGAATGTCAATGCTTTTTGCCAAAGCTCTTTTGATAAGTGCTACTAATCTTGGGCATAGCCTCTCTGAGTTTCCTCCTCAAGCCCAATTTGTTCTGAGTAGCTTACCAATATTTAGTCTGATGCTAGAAATCAAGTTATTTTGGTGTCCCTTCCAAGGGGCACACCACTTTGACACTGGAAATGCATTGTAATTAATTCTTAAAATATCATTCCATGTGTTAGTTGATACAGCTTCCTGATGATGCTATCTTAAAATCATTAATCCTATCCTTTTATTTTTTATCCTTTTAAAGTGAACAATTCAATGTGGTCTTATTGTTCAGCATGCTCACCAAGTTAAACTAATTTTATCACTCACAAGTTTAGATTTTTTTCACTTATTTCATAAAAGCATCTGATTAGTCATTGTTATTGTTCTTGCTATTGGGCATTCTAAGTGGAGTGAAGTGGAATCTCTGTTGTTTTGATTTGTATTTCTTTAATGGCCAGAGATGTTACACTCTTCTTCATTAGACATTCTTTTCTCTTACTCTGAAACGTGTCTCTTTAGGCCTTTAGCCCCCTTTATTGATTGGGTTATGTTTTTTGAGGGATTATTCTTGAAAGTTTAATTTTTTGAGCTCTATGAATATTTTGAATTCAAAGCCCTTGTCTGATGTATAGCTAGCCAAGATTTTATTCCATTTTGTGGTCCTTCTTCATATCTTGCTAACTATGTCCTTTGCTAGGCACACGCACTTCAGTGTGATATAATTTCATGCATCCAGACCCTCTTTGATTTGTTGTGATGTTGGATTTTTTTTGTCAGTTGTGGGCCTTTAACTCAGGGCATTGTCCTTGGATTTTCAAAAGGTTAGTGCTCTACCACTTGAGCCACAGCACCACTTGCAGCTTTTTTCTATCTATGTGGTACTGAGGAATCAAACCCAGGTGTTCCAGCAAGCACTCTACCACTAGGATATGCTCCTGGATATGATGCTGGATCTTTGTTTAGGAAGTTTTGCCCCATTCCTAGAAGGCTTAGGGGTTTCCCTACCTCTTCCTGTAATATTTTCACAGTATTTGGCTGTACATTTAGGACATTGATCCATTTTGAGTTGATTCTGTTATTTGTATCTTGCTTCAGTTTTCTGCATATAGATAGTCAATTTTGCCAACACCATTTGTTGAAGAGGCTGTCTTTCTTCCAACCTATGTTGTTGGCTCCCTTATGAAATATTAGGTGGCTTTATGTTTGTGGACTTTAAAAAATTACTTTAATTAATGTATTTTATTATTCAGAAAATGTATATAGAGAGGGTTTACAGGTACAATCATCAGATAGTAAGTGCATTACTTCTTGAAACTTCCCCTTCTCATGTTTTTGTCCCCCTTTCCCATCCCCTCACCCTCCCAGTCATCTTGTTTTCCCCCTTCCCTTCCTTATATCAAATAAACAAATAAACATATTCTGAGTATTCTATTCTGATCCATTGGTCCTCAGCCCTATTCTTTTGCCCATATTAAGCTTTTTAAAAATTATTATTACTATAGCTTTGTAGTAAAGCTTGAAGTTTGTTATTTGTATACTTCCTCACAGTTCTTCTTGCTAAGAGTTGTGTTTGCTATTCTTTAGGGATGTGGCCAAAAGGGAACCCTATTATACTGTTGTTGGGAATGTAAACCTATTCAAACAGTGACAGGTTCCTTAGAAGACTAAGCATAGAGCTTCCCTATGACCCAGGATTTCCATTTCTGGACATTTATCCAGTAGACCACAAACCAGGCAAAACTAAAGCCATCGGCAAAACCATGCAAAACCATTGCAGCACTGATTATCATAGCCAAAATATGGAATCAACCTAGATGTCCCTCAGTGGGCAAATCAATTAAGAAAATGTGATACACACACACACACACACACACACACACCACACACACATAATGGATCTCTACGAATATAACTGTAACCTCGCTATACATTGAAATAAAAAAATTATTAAAAAATAAAAATATCTTGCAATATAAAAAAAAACAATGGAATTCTACTCATCCATCAGAAATAGTGATATTATAACCTTCATAAATAAATGGAAAGACTTGGAAAATATTTTATTAAGCAAAGTTAGCCATAACAAAAGAAATATAGGCTCTTTTCCTTCACTTGTTGTAACTAGAATTTTCCTATAAATCTACACATAAACATACCAAATCACTAAAATAAATAAATAACACTAGGTCACAATAAAGGATACAGGATCCTAGACATTGAAATACAGAGGCCAAAGGAGGCTAATCATGGGAGTACTAGACAAAAGCTCAATTTCTATGGATAGATGATCATATAAAATAATATTATATGAAATAAGCTCGAAGAAAAGGAAACAAGAGAAGCTCTTTAGTTTCCTGTTTTTGTTCTCTTTTACTTTTCCATTGTTTGCTACTTTATTTATATTTGGGAGGGGAATGAAGAGTACACAAAAGGTAGAACAAGGGTCAACAAATACAACAATGATATTGGACATGCAGAAAATGAAATGGCCATCTAAAGGGACGATATTGGAGGGCAAGATTGGTGGAGAGTGATGCAAGGGGAAAATATTCAAAAGGAATTACACTGATGTTATGATTCTTGTAATGGTAACTCTGTATATGAACTACACAAAAACAATCAAAAGTAATCTCAACTAATAACAGTCACTTGATATTTCTTCCCAATGTCCCAGATCTAAGAATCTTCTAATCTACTTTTAGTTTCCATAGATTTGCCTGTTCTGGAAATTTCATATATTTATACGACATCAGTTTCCAAAGTAATCATTTAATCCTTTAAACCTTTTTTTCTTTTGGGAATATTCTCTTGTGTAGAATAATATTCCACATTTCTTCACTGTGTATCATCATAATAGATGTATGAGTCATTATACTTTTTGCTATTATTATTTATGTTCTGGAATATTTATGTACAGGATCTGTATGAATATCTCTATCTATCCTTTTGTTTGTTGTTGCTTTGGTGCCAATATTGGGGAATGAACACAGATCCAGACTCAACTAGAGAGAGTCCCTTAAGTTTATTCACTCAAGGTTAGTGCTCTGCGGCTTAAGCCACAGCTCCACTGACAGTTTTATCAGGGTTGTTTTGTGCCTGGCTGGGCAGGCTTTGGATCGTGATCCTTGGGTATCCGACTCTCAAAGGATTATAGGCATGAGCATTCTCAACAATTTTATGTCTACACTAAAATAAATTAATATGTATACACTAAGTTTTTATGTATATGCTATTTTTATGTATACACCAAATTGTAATTAATTAATCTTAAGGCAAAACTCTGTTTAAACTTTCAGGAACTGCAAAATTGCATAATTTTACATTACCAGCAATATCTCAGGGTCCAATTTCTCCATATTCTCACCAGTAACTCGATTACTATCTTTTGATCGCCTTATGGTTTTGAGTTGTATTTCCCTATTAGCTAATTATACTCAGAATATTTCCATTTGTTTATCATGCAATATGTACATCTTAGTCAAATGTCTATTAAAATCATTTACCATTTCCTATGAGATTGTTAATGCTTTTGAAATTTAAGAAGGCTTGATATAGTCCTTATGTGGACCTATTACAATCCACAATATGTGCTGATATTCCTTCCATTCCATGATTTTGTCTTTCACTTTTTGCATATATACCTTTAAAAACAAAATCATTTAAAATTTATTTATTTATTGCTTGCTTGCTTGCTTGCTCGATTGGTTCGTGGAAAGGCTTGAATTCTGGGCCCCAGCCCTGTCCCTGAGCTCTTCAGCAAAAGGCTAGTGCTCTACTCATTGAGCCACAGCACCACTTTTGGTTTTCTAGTGGTTGTTTGGAGACAAGAGTCTCAGGGTCTTTTTTCCCCTCCCTGGGTCTTGGGGTTTGAATTCGGCCCGGACGCTGTCCCTGAGGTCTTCAGCTCAAGGCTACTGACCCAAATTCCAATTCCCGTTTTCTAGAGGTTTATTGGAGCTAAGAGTCTCAGGTACTATTGTACCGGGGCTGTCTTTGAACTTTGATCCTCATGTCCCAGCCTCCTGAGTAGCTAGGCATGAGCCACCAGCACCTGGCCTATTACATTTATCTTTATCTATTTATCTATCTATCCTTCTATATACCTTTTACTACATACCTTTTACTGTGTTTAATCCCAGTAAATTTATTTTCTAAACTTAGAAAATAAAAGTTTAGTTTCAAATTCCCTAATAGTTAAACATTTTCTATTCTAAAATTTAACGTTTATGATATACATGAATTTTTTAAATTATTTTTATACATGAGTTTTATGTCCTGAAACTTTTGTTTTATCTATCTAAAAATTATTAACCTATATTAGTTATACAAAGGAGTTGAATTTTGATGTTTCCATACAGACATCTGTTGTACAGATATCTGTTGAATTCATCCCTTTTACTATTCTGTATTCCCATCTACCCTTCATCTTAGTTTTTAGTGGATTTTACTATGCTATTTTCATGAATTCATGTGATATACTTCAATTATATTCATCCTCCATCAACCTCTCTTTCCTCATCCTCCAATTTAGTAGCACCCTCTCTTTACATTGTGTGATCCCCAGTTTATGATGTGTGAGATTATTGTTTGTTTTTATATCTAGATTCTCAATATGAGCAAACATAAAAGATTCTTGTCTACTTCAGCTTGTCTCACTCCATACGATGATCTCTAGTTCTGCTCATTTGACTGTAAATGCTTAATTTTATTGTTTATGGCGGACTAGGTCTCCATTGTGCAGATGTAACACATTTTCTTTACCCATTCATGACTTGTTGAACACCTACCTAATTCAGTATCTTGGCTATTGTGATTAGTATTGCAATAAACACTAGCATGCATATTTTGTATGCTGACTAACATTTCTTCAGAGATATGACCAAGAATGGCAAAGCAAGGTGATGTGGCGCATCTTTTTCTTACTTTAATAAGATAGATATTATCCTCTAAAAGACTGCACATTGGTGTTAATTGTTCAGCGGGAATAATTAAAAGTAATCTGCATTTTGTATTTCTCCTTTTCGAGTGCAATTTAAACATTTTTTAATATTGTTATCTAGTAACTGTATAAGAGGGGTTACAATTCAATGGCAGGCTGTGCTTAAAATACTTCTTGGTCATGGCACTCCTTCCTTTGGTCTCCCCCATTTTCTCCTTGTTCTTGTTGTCAAATCACATAGATAATTGTTTACATAATATACATTGAATATAATGACTTCATTTCCTCATTCTTTTTCTATTACTTTCTCACACTTGCCCACCTTGTAAAATATGTTTCAGCTTTCTGGTGTACATTTTGGTAAACAGTACATTAGTTGTTCATGGGAATGACACCATTGGACTCCTTTACTAACTATACCATCATTTAGTATTGTGTGCAAATGCATAGCAGTCTGTATTTTAGATGCAACTTTCACATATGAGAGACAACAAGTGTTTGTCTATCTAAGCTTGACGTGCTTCACTTAATATGATTTTTTTCTTGGTCCATTCATTTCCCTACAAATGAGATAATATTGTGGTTTCTAATGGATGACTAAAATTCCATTGTGTATATGTACCACATGTTCTTGATCCACTCATCTGTAGGGCAGCTGGGCTGTTTCTGTATCTTGGTCATTGTAAATAGTTCAGCAATGAACGTGGGTATGCATTTGTTTTTACCTTATCCCTACTTGTAATGTGCTGGTAGATGCTTAGGAGTGGTATGGCTGGATCCCAGTGTGGTTCTGTGCTTACTTTTTTTTTCCAGGAAACAACCTTATAGAGTGGTTGTACTAGTTTCACACTATACATTTTAATGTATAGATTTAATACCATCCACTCCTATAATATTGCATATATAATTCCTATAAAGTTGGTTAGAGATTATGAGATATGAAATATTATTTTACTGCATTTCTTTTAGGGAAATAGAGTGTTTCCTGGCATGGCTAGACTGAGACAAATAATTTTCTGGTGCTGATGAGAAAGTGCTGTCTGTGAACACATTTCAGCTTTCCACAGATAGATGATAAAATCATTCAATATATGCACATGAGAATAAAGAACTTCAAATTGAAACTTCCAACTTATTCCCATCTATATCTGTGAAGTCCTACTTTTAGTGAGTTATTGTTTGCTATAGCAATTAGTGAAATGGCTGGAGCGAAAAGAACTTTAAATTGTAATGGAACACAGAAATGTTGTCCAACTTGCAAATCTGAACAGGATTTGAAATTCCGTGTGACGAGCTTTTATAATACTAGTATGCATCACTAAGACAATAGTGATGATTTTGAAAGCTAGGATGGTAACGTCTTAGTCTCTTCTGTCTAACTGAATATCACTAGTAGGTGGCTTATAGAGAGCAAAGTTAATTTTTCACAATTCTTTGATGACCATCATTAAGGCTCCAGAAAATTCTGGGTCTGGTGAGAACCCACTTTTCTGGCTCACAGAGCTCCTTGTTTCAAGTTCACAAGGTGGAAGGGGTGAAGGAGCTCTCCAGTGTTTCTTTTAGAAATGGAGTAATTTCACAATGGATCCCCTCTTCAGTTTATTTACCTGCAAACACCTTATCTCCCTCTTCTATTACATTATTGGCTATAATACATAGATTGTTGGTTAGGATATCAAGATGTCAATACATTTTGTAAATATTCAGTCTGACAAAATGTCATCATTTTTGAGATGTGCCATGCTCCCTAATAAACTCAAGCATGTAAGTAAAGTTCCTGGCCAAACAGGGTTCCCCAAGCTCATATTTGAAAACCTAGTTATTTGAGAGGCAAGATCAGGGGACTCACAGTTCAAGGCCAGGCCAAGCAGAAATGATTGGCCACACTGGTAGAGCTAGTGCTAACTAACAAATCCCTGAATTCTAACCTTAAATCCCAAATTCAAACTTCTGGCCATGGTCATATTTAACTATTCATATCACATGCCACAGCAACTAGCTATGTGGGAAAATTTACAAGGGTTCTAGTGGCTAGTACTAGAATTTTGGCCATCCTGAGAAAGTGAAAGGTGACTCTTGTTTCAGAGCAAGACAAAGGTCTTGCTTGCTCAAGTCAGAATACATGTAGTATTTGGATCTTTTATTGGATAACTCAACTTATATCTTTTTTAAATATTTAATTTTAATTAGCATACATATACTTGTGTAAGAGGATACATTCTGATAAATGCCCTCCAGTATGTTCCTCACATCCCCATACTTCCTCCTTCCTTTTTCTTTCCTCTCTTTCAGTGTGTCATAGAATTTTGTGTACTTTTTTTGCATGTATGAATGTATATAAAATAATTGTGTGTGTGTGTGTGTGTGCGTGTGTGTACACGTGTATGCGTGTAATTTTCCTTCATATCACTTTTCAAGCCAGTATTAGATCTTCAATAAAGGGCTCTGCACTCAGCTCATGACTGATCTTTTGCTCCTTGAGCTATTCCTCTAGCCCAACACTTGTTTTCATATATTTTTTATTGTAATCAATAGAAGGGTTACATTATATTTGCTGGATAGGAGGTGCATGAATTCACATACATTGATACCCTTTCTCATGTCTTGGTCCCGATTTCCCTCCCCTCCCACCCCTCATCTTGTTTTCCCCCCTTTCCCAGCCAATTTCAAATAACCAAATACAAATATATCCAATATATCAGATAACAAAGTGAGATACTGTAACAATATGAGATTACCAAAGGACAGCCAAAGAGATGAGAGATAACATAGTACATTAAAGACAACAATCACTCATTATATGGTTTTTGTTTCTATATCCTAGAGGTCGTTTCATTTAGCGTCATACTATATGGCCTTATGTATCTAGGTTTTGCTCTATTGAAAATCTCTGTGAGGAGAGCCCAAGGTTTCTACTGATTATGACATATGAGGGAAACCATTGAGTCTAAGTTCCTTTGAGTCTGGCTTACTTCTCTTAATATGATTTTTTTCTAAGTCTTTCCATTTCCTAACAAAAGGGGCAATGTCATTCTTTCTGACAGCGGCGTAGAATTCCATTGTGTACAAATACCACATCTTGTTGATCCACTCATCAACTGAGGGACATCTGGGTTGGTTCCATATCTTTGATATGGTAAATAGTGCTGCAATGAACATCGTTGTGCTAGTGGATGTAGTATGTCCTTGTTTCTGGACAATTGGGTAAATGCCAAGTAGTGGAATCGCTGGGTCATAGGGGAGCTCTATGTTTAGTCTTTTGAGGAGCTGTCATACTGCTTTCCATAGTGGTTGAATGAGTTTGCACTCCCACCAACAGTGCAGTAGTGATCCCTCGTTGCCACATCACTTCCAGCATCTGTTGTTATTAGTTTTCTTGATCCTGGCCATTCTAACTGGAGTGAGGTGGAATCTTAGAGTTGTTTTGATTTGCATTTCTTTTATGGCCAGAGATGTCAAGCATTTCTTCATGTGTCTATAGGCCATTTTTATTTCTTCTTCAGAGAAAACTCTCTTTAAGTCTTTGGCCCATCTTTTAATGGGATGGTTGTTACTTTGGGGCTTAGTTTTGGAGTGATTCAATTTCTTGAGCTGTTGATATATTTTAGATATGAGGCCTTTGTCTGTTGTATGGTTGGTGAAGATCTTCTCCCACTCTGTAGGCTTCCTGATTAGTTTACTAGCTATGTCCTTTGCCATACAAAAGCTCTGCAGTTTAATGCAGTCCCTCTTATCCAACCTTTCTCTGATTTGTTGTGATTCTTGGTCCTTATTAAGAAAGTTTCGACCTGTGCCAAGGAGGTCTAGTGTATCTCTTATTCCTTCTTGTAAAGTTTTCAGTGTGCTGGGTTTTACCTCCAGGTCTTTGATCCTTTTGGAGTTAATTCTAGTGCAGGGTGACAAAGAAGGATCCAACTTTAGATTTCTGCAGGTGCTTAACCAGTTCTGCCAGCACCACTTGTTGAAGAGGCTGTCTTTCTTCCATTCTATATTTTTGGCTCCCTTGTCAAATATTAGGTGGCCATAGGTCTGTGGTTTAATATCTGGGTCCTCAGTTCTATTCCATTGGTCTTTAGGCCTGTTCTTGTGCCAGTACCAAGCTGTTTTGATATTATAGCTTTGTAATCAAACCTAAAGTTTGGTATTGAAATTCCTCCTGTGCTGTTCTTTCTGCTAAGAAGTGTTTTTGCTATACGGGGTCTTTTATTATTCCATATGAAATTTTGGATTGTCTCTTCTGTTTCTTTAAAGAATGACATTGGGATATTGATGGGTATTGCACTGAATTTGTAGATAGCCCTTGGCAAGATTGTCACTTTCGCGATGTTGATTCTTCCAATCCAGGAGCATGGGAAGTTTTGCCATTTCCTCAGGTCTGGTTTAACTTCCTTTTTCAGTAGCCCAACATTTTTTGCTGGTTAATTAGAAATGAAATTTCATGGAATTTTCTGCCCAGCTTGGCTTGGAAACAAGATCCTCGAGATCTCAGCTTGCTAAGTGGCTAAGGATTACAAAGGTACACCACTTGCACCCAGTTTTATCATATGTTCCTTATTCATCAGCTGTGGGCCTCTGGCATGATTCCACAGTTTGACTATTCTAAATAGGGTTGTAACAGAGGTGAGTATACAGATCCACTTTTATTTATACACTTACTCTCTTTCAAATATATTTTTTACTTTTTATTGTACCACAAAACATAACTCAGTGCCTACTGAAATCTAGTTTATTAGTGAATTTTTGCCACATAAAATATCTTTGTTGCCAAGTTCTACTTCGAGGTTAAATAAATTATAAAATATATAGCACCTTCATGTATAAAATAACCAGGGAATCATTTTATTTCTATCCACTTAAATGCAAGAAAGTAGAATACTTCCTTTTATAATATTTCTTGTGCAGCAGGGAATTTTCCATATAGAACAGTATAATTACTTATTATAATATTTAGATAATATTTAGATAAGTTTTTCATAACCCATATGCTCTTAAAGACATCCTATCTCTACTTTCATTTTTGAAGCAGTCTTCAGACATTTTTAGAGTTGTGCTTCATTTCGTATACTTAAAACTGCTTTGTAAACCTGTGAATTCTTCATTTTTGTGCCTCAACAGCTTTGTACCATCAGAAGGATAGGTTTTACTCACAGGTTGTTATCAGACTCAGGATTGTAAGATTGGCAGAAAGAAGGAAGAGAGAGTAATCTCAGCTACTTCACTGACCTACACACTCTGAAAGATAATCAAATTTATAGCCTAAACTGTCTAACCAAGAGATTGTTGTTTTATGTTAAGCATTACATAGGTATGTAGCGAAATAACACAACAGACTTGTCTTATTGATTGATTGATTGATTGATTGATTGATTGCTAGTTCTGGTCTTGAGCTCAGAGCCTGAGCACTGTCCCTGGACTTTCTCAAGACAGAGCTTTACCACTTGAGCCTCAGCACCACTTTTGGCTTTTTTCTATGTATGTGGTACCAAGGAATCGAACCTGGGTCTTGGTGCATGCTAGACAAGCACTCTACCAATTAAGTCCCAGCCCCTAAACTGTCTTATTTTTATTCCTATTATAACTGACTGCTAATTTATAGACCTAATCATTCTCTTGCTTTCTTCTCCCTCAGACATCTTAAGATAAATGACTTTATTCCAAATTCACATCCATAATATTATTTTTGAATTAAATTTTAGGATCTTTGATGATTACAGGCACACTTTGACTTCTTCATGACTGTACTCAGTGGTCAACACATAGCCTTGTATATACAATAGTAAACAGTTAGTTTTGGCCAACACCTATTGGTTGACCATCTGCTAAGGGGAGAGCATTATACAGGAAACTGTATGCCTGGATTCTGGGCCAGCTTTCAAGTCCTGCCTCCACAGGCAGTTTGTGTCTTAAGTACTAGATCCACAGTACCTGCTTCAATAATTGGAATGTTGCACACTCAGAACAAATGTGTGTTGGATTGAAGGACCTTTCAGCTTCCAAGTACATATTAGTTGCTCCTGGAGTTTGAAACAGATTTCTGTGGCACTTGGTTGAGTTCAGTGACATTCATACAAAGGGCTTGACACAGAGCCTGGTGCACAGTAAGCTCTCCCTAAAGCCAGCCTATCTGGACAGAATTTCTGGCTTTGCCACCCTTCAAAAGCAGACCAAATAAACATATTGTAAGCACTCTTCCACCTATTCTGCACCCGTATACTAGATATAAAATCAGCACCTTGTTCCTAGCACACTTAGAAAGATATAATAAAAAAAACATTTAATACACTGCTGAACTCAATAAACTCAATTTTATTTTCATTAAGTTCATGAAGTCTGATTCTATTAATATGTAGATATACAAGAAGTTCCCTTCAGGCAGACAATATGTAAATTCATCTTTCATCAGCAAGGTGTTTGAGTCTCTACAGAGAAAAATGATACAGTGGAAATATAGTTGTTTAACAAAACAAACAAAAGCAATGTTAAGTGATAAAGAATAGAGCAAGGAAGATCTACTTAAAGTCTGCCAGCAGAGAGAAATGCATGGAAGGATATTACTGCTTTCGTTCCTGTGGATATTTCAGTGTGACAGTGTAATAGAAACATGTGACTACAGCCTTGGCTTGACCTAGAACAAGAGAAAAGAGAGAGCCAAGACTATCCACATATCAGTCATAGCTATTAGTCTTTATCGAACATATCACCTGGTAGTTCTTGCTTAGCTCATAATCTAAAAACCTTATTTTAAGACATAGTCATCATGTAATCATATAAAGTAAAGGCAGCTTATATCCTATTTTACAATGAGAAAATTTGTGCTCAAGGCTTCATAGTGGTAAAGTTCAGAACCCAAGCTCTGAACAAAATGAGTCCTATGGAAGAGTTTATTTTTAGATATTTTTTTCCTGAAAGGAATTACAAGGTCAAAATGAAACTGATAGGCAGTAGTAGAGATTTCTTAAGACTCTGCTCCTTCCCATTCCCTATGAGCATCTCCCTCCTGTGGTAAAATTGTTGAACCTACATTGATGCATTCTCCTAACAGCAGAATCTAGATTTTACTCTTCGGGCCCATGCTTAATATATTCTAGAGTTGCACAAATTTATCACATATATATTAAAATATATATAGTCAATTTATATTAAAACATCATGATAAACTATTCTTTGCCTTTTAAATTTTATGTGATCTGTTGATTCATCATTTTCCCTAATACATGCACTGTCAATCACTAATTTATTCCCTCCCTCCCTTTCTCCCTCCACTTTCCTCCTCCCTCCCTTCCTTTCTCCCTCCTTCCTACTTTCTTTCTTTCTTTCCTTCCTTCCTTCCTTCCTTCCTTCCTTCCTTCCTTCCTTCCTTCCTTCCTTCCTTCCTTCCTTCCTTCCTTCGCCCAATCAGTGACGGAGAGGTCCAGTTGCTCCATATTCTTTTAAAAAGTTGCACAATCATCATTTTTAATGAAACTATTCAAATAGGTACACCATGATATCATTAACTTCCCTAACAAGCATGATTTCAATTTCCTATTTTATTTATTTAATTTTTTTTGGTGGGTCATGGGGCTTGAACTCTGGGCCTGGGCACTGTCCCTGAGTTCTTCAGCTCAAGGCTATCACCCTATCCCTGGGCCTAGGCATTTTCCAGAGCTCTGCAGCTCAAAGCTACCACCTTTCCTCTGGGGCCACGGCCTAACTTCCTATTTTCTAGTGGTTAACTGGAGATAAAAGTGTCACTGTCTTTAGTGCCCCGGCTGGCTTTGAACCAAGATCTTCAGATCTCAGCCTCCTGAGTAGCTAGGATTACAGGCGTGAGCCACGCGCCAGGCTTAGTTTCCTATTTTATATGCATGCATCATTATATAAACTTTTCTTTTCAGATGATTCCCACCTTCCTTAATGGATAGTTTACTTAAAGGTATAATTCGAATCTTTATCTATTTGAAATACAAGCATTTTATTTGAAATCATAATTTACAGTTACTTTTGTCTTTAAGCGTGCCTTACCTTTTCATTCCTTTAAAGGCAATTTTTATTTATTTATTTATGTTTACGTTTTTTTTTTTTGCCAGTCCTGGGCCTTGAATTCAGGGCCTGAGCTCTGTCCTCGGACTTTCTCAAGGCCAGAGCTCTACCACTTGAGCCACAGCATCATTTCTGGCTTTTTATTTTTTTCTATGTATGCGGTACAAAGGAATAGAGCCGGGGTCTTCATGCATGCTAGGCAAGCACTCTATTACTAGGCCAAACTCCCAGCCCCTAAAGGTAATTTTTAATGAGCAGTAATTTTGATCTGCATTTCCCCTCTTTTTTACAATAGCTCCAATTCATAGTATAAAGAAGTTTTATTTTGACTGGTCCATATATGAATATAATTTACCTTTATCAGATTCTCTCCTATGTCACTCTTCCTCATCATCCCTCCTTCTTCTCAAAACAATCTCAACATAACTTTTTGCTGTATTTCTTACATATAGGAGAGATATGTTAACATTAATCCTCCCTTTTCACTCTGCCTACTCCTACTAGTGCTCACAGCCCTGACAAGACCTATATTACATGCTTGCCAATCGTGTTTTTTTTAAATGAATGGTAATTGTTCAATGAGGTTTCACTGTGCTGCTTTACATATGCTTATGCAGTATTTTAATTAGGCAGACTTTCCACATTCCCATTTATCTGCTATTCAAAAGCTCTCCAACAGTTCGATTTTGTATGTTAATTCACAAATAAATGCAGTTTGCCATTGTTTGCATTGTAACATCATCATTTTCTACCCCTTCCTCTATCTGACTTTGCTTTTATTCTTTCATTGGTCACAAATTCCACTATAATGTTGTCTTGTCAGGGAATAATGAGAAAGCATCCTGTTTGCTTTACTTAGAATGAATGTGTTTATTTCAACATTAGGTGTGATGTTAGCTATAGGAACTTCAGTAGGTAATCTTCAATAGGATTGGGGAGTTCTGGTAGTACCTTATGTATTATGCATGGATGCACTCTTATAGCAAAGGTTCTTTACTGAGATGATCATATAGGAAGTCCTATTCCTGTATAGTTTCATATGATTGTTTAGAATCAACATTTCTATTTCTTTAAAAAATACCATTGAAATGAATTTGTATGCCATATTGGGTAATAATATCTTCAGCATCAAGTTAACTAAGCATGAGATGTCATTCCACTCCTCACATGCTTTCTCTCATATGCGTCTGCTACATAGACAAAGTAAACAAATGCACAAACATATATGGGATTTTATATGTGTGTATACACATGTGTGTAAACACATATATTCACATGTACAAACACATGTAATAGTAAGACACTAGCTATGGAACAAAGGGAAAGATAATATTAGAAGGTAAATAGTGCTGAACTACAATGAAATTTTGTCTGTGAATGAAGATGGCAAGTGAAATTCAATGAAAGCTGACAAATAATGGAGGATTAGAGATGGGAAAAGTGACAATGAGCAAGGAGGTTAATTTTATTAAAAATATTTTTATGTATGCTTAAAATATATTCATAAAACACATTTGAAAAATTGGCATATGGAATAAAATGAGTGTTAATCATGTGAGACAGGCAGTTTGAGGGAGGGGAATTTGGCCTAGTGGTAGAGTGCTTGCCTAGCATGCACAAAGACCCAGGTTCAATTGGTACCACATTTATAGAAAAACCTGAAAGTGGTGCTGTAACTCAAGTCATATAGGGCTCTAGTTTTGAGAAATCCCAAGGACAGTGCTCAGGCCCTGAGTTCAAGTCCAGGACTTGGGTAAGAACAAAGGAAGTTTTATGGCAGTTAAAAGCAGGAAAATAATTTCATTTTACAGTTATATATTCCTTTTTCTTTGAATTCCACTTTTTGGTACATACTCTTAACATTTTAGAGTTTTTGTATATTATTAATTTTAAAATACGTTTTTCCTAGGCAAAGACTTTGCTTGTTTCAGTGTTTGAATGGAGGTGTCAGGCCGTCTTTGGGGTTGCAAGATTTGTTCAGTAAGCAATGTATCAGTTTACATTTAGTGACATTAGCAAATACTGATGAAAAGAAGCAAGTATACAATGTGGACTGTAAATATAATTCTAATAGATTTCAAATGTAGTTATTTATACATCTAAATTGCTGTTTAAAGTTTGGTAAATGAAAGGAATTTAATTGGTTGTATGCTTCCTGGACTACGTGTACATATGTGTGCTGTAGAATTATACATTCATGTGAGTAATAAAAAGAGAAATAAATGGATAGCATCATAGTAGCAAAACAATATATCATTGAAGTAACAATTGTTCAATTAAGGAAAAGTAATAAGGTTTATAACATTGGTAAAAATATGTTTTATAAAATATTTTGAGAGCACATTCAAAATATAATTGATTGAAAATTAAAAGCAATTGAAGGAGATGTAAATTGTTAGGAATTTTTTTCTTCTGAAAAGTTTTATGGGGAACTAAAAATATGGAAATGATAACCAGAAAAATGCAGAACAGATTATTATGTTAAATTATAAGCACATATTTTTTATTCTCAAACAGTTGATACTTTAAAACTAAGAATTTGAAGTATAATTTCTCTTATTTCAATCTGTATAACAGTCACCATACTGTGAATTAATTATTATTAATTTAGTTACTTGTTGATTCTTCTGTTTCCATAGATATTTATATTTAATCAATTTATGGGAATGCCCCAGTCAATGGATTTTCTTTTGATTTTTCTTTGCGGATTAACAGGAATGATATAAATTCCATTTTCAGAAACATTGTCTAGCTAGATGTTGGTAGCTCATACCTGTAATCCTAGCTACTCAGGAGGATGAAATTTGAGGATCTCAGTTCCTAGGCAGGAAAGCACATGAGATTCTGTTCTCCAAGTAATCACCAGAAAATCCATATGTGGAGTTGTGGCTCAAATTTGTAGCACTCTAGTCTGGAACATATAGAGCTCAGGGACAATGCCCAGACCCTGAGTTTGAGACCTACCAATTGACAAACAAAAACATAGCCAAGTATTATTTGTATAAAGTTTGTTTTATGCACTGATACCAATTTCACACATATATACATACATATATGTATAACATATATATACAATATATAGCTGGTCATCCAGTTGTAAATATGCTAAATTTTGCCATGACAATTGAAATATAAGTACTTTTTATGAAAATGTTGTACTGGACCTTCCCTTTTGATGTCCTTATCAGAGATGATGGACAAACTCTGAGCTCACCTCAACCACATAATTATATCTGGCTTCTGTGAGAAGAGTCAATTTCATACATGACTTACATTTAATTCCAGTTTATTTTCATCCATTAAAACTAAGTCATTACTATATAACTGCAGTCTACCTCTGGTCTATGCTAGCGATGAGAAGAGTAAAAGGAATAGTTCTTATAGATAGAAAGTCAAGTAAAATCCTACAAAATGTGTAAGAGCATAATGTAAAGAAGAAACTGTGAAAGGTGGTTCTGACGTCTTACAATCATGTTCTCACATGTACCTGACTAGTCCTGTTGTACATATTCAAGCAGATCTGAAACAGTAGAGTACTAATATGAAAAGGAGTTAAGCTGGTGACTGGGAAATGACAAAATTATTATGAACCAGGACAGGTAAGGTAAGCCTAAGGCATTAGCTATGTAATGTTCATATTCTTTGTGATAGGTTGCTTTATCTTAATTCTCAACGTTGCTTTTCTTAAGCAGATAAAATTTAAATTACCATGATCATTCAGGTGCTTCTGTTTATCATCTTCTGTCAATGCTATCTATCTTGTGTGTAAAATACTGTACTTTATCTGTTGGCCATTGTTCTACCCCTTAGTTTCCTTGAACATATTCTTTTCTATATTGATGAGTCATTGTCAAGACATCTTATGGTTATATCTTCATATATTTTTCACTAGAGAATTCTGTTAAAAATGAGTCAATGATGAAGTACTATCTTGTCTTAAAGAAAAAGCAGAAAAATGTAATAAATCTAGACTTTGACATGTCGTGTATCTTTTGCAGACCAACCCAAGAATTGTTGGAGAATGGTGTTGGAAATATGCCAGGAATCATTGTGGTAGGATGGTGGCCAGGTTGACAATGATGCATCATCCTTTTACTTTAGGAAAATCCTGTGAGGCTCACTACAGAGTCTGGCAATAGCAATTACAATTACTGTACTTCATTTTATTCACTTGGGCAAAATAATGTCATTCCACTTAAAACATACAAAATTACAAACTAATAATACAGCTCTCTTAATGGCCCTTAGAGTGAGGAGTTAACCTTGATGATAAAGTGATAAAAGGTTTAATAAACTGTGTTTCTGGCCACATCCCAGGGAGAATGACTTCCATGTGACTCAGCTGTATAGAATCAATAATAACTAATTGGCTTGGCTGAGTATTGGCTTATGTATGGGGTTACTCAGGCTTCCCCTGCAACCCCCACAAAATTCCCTTTTTTTGTTGTTAAATTGCTTGGCTGAGTGACCATGTTCTCATGAGGATGATATCACTTACAAATAAGAGCACAGGTAAATGTTCTAAATATTTATATGTCTAGTCGCAATAAATCTTGGGCTAACATTTGTAAATGGACAATCAAAACTCTGTAGTCTTGAATTCTGCTTTGTGGCTGTATTGGAAATATTCTGTCAAAGGAAATTATTCAGAAGTTCTGTTTTGAATTCTCATTTAAAAATTTATAAAGTTTAGACATTGATAGAAAACTATAGATTTGGAATATTCATTTTGTAAAAATCTGAAGAAAGGACAATGGTATAAATGTTTATATGAGGAAACACCTCACTAAAATTTCCACTTTTGATGTAGAGGGGAAAATTATTCCTGTGAATGACCTGAAATGAAATAAAACTGAGGATATAAAATTATGCAAATAAGACTTTTGAGTCCACCATTACGACATTCTGCTGGTATATGGACATGAAATAAAATCTATAGAGGTTCAACTGTATATTCCTCTTAAAACTAGGGTAAATAACATGTAAGAACGTGATGTAAGTAAGCCTAAATTCAACATGAGATAATTAGTTACCTAATAGAATGTGTAATGACTTTATCTTATAATATTTGAAATAGACGATAATTATGATTTAATTTGACAGGTTTATGTTCCTATGGCAATATCATATGCCAACTTTCTTTCATTGTCAACTTCGTGGATGATTGATTTATTGGTTTGGCCAAATGGGCATATTCTTTCATTATATATTTTATTACTGTTTTACATAATTATAATGTAAGTATATTTATGCCATAAATAATGACAATGGTTAGAATGCAATGGAATCTAAAGGCCGGATTGACTTGAGCATCTTTAAATATCTCTAAAGTGAGGGAGGATTATAATAAGTGAGGGAACATGGAGAAGGGCTATATGCTCAGCATTCCTGGTCGATCTTCCGGGGTATGATAAAACCTCTGGTAGTTCAATTGATTGTGAAAATGAAGAGGCATATAATCTATTCCAGTATGGAACTCTGGGAAGCAGTAGGCAAGCAAATTCTTCCACTATCCACTATCCATTAGCTGGGAAGAATAAACTAAGAAAGTATATGAATGAAACAGGCCCTCAAAAATGTCAGATTGGATGACTTGGCATATCATCAAGTGGTATAGCATTTATCAGAATGAAGCCTTGAGTTCAATTCCCAGTACCATCAAAGGAAACAAACTGAGATTCTATAATGTAATTTAAGACCAGTTATTCTCATCTGAATGTTTATGTCCACACAAAATGTATATGTTGAAATGCTAAGAGCATTCATCATTAAGAGGCTTGATATAGAACCTGTTCTTTTATTCCACATGATTATATAGTAGTCATGACCTGTCAATAGGAAATGGAACCATCTAGACATAGAAGTTTCAGTGACATGTGTTAGAAATTAGACAAAGGGATTTGGTTATGCTTGGTAAATGCGTTTTCTTAATTTTTTTATTGTAATGTACAGATGGGTTACAGCTACATTCATCAGATGATAGGCACATTATTTCTCACACATTGATACCCTTTTTCATGTTTTTGGCCCCATTTCCCCTGTACCGCCTACCAATCATCTTGTTTTCCCCCTTCCCTTTCCTATTTCATATACACAAATAAACCTATACACAATATACCAGGTAACAAAGTCAGATACAGTAAAAATATGAGATTAACCAAAGGGCAATCAAAGAGAAAAGAAAAAACATAGTACATTAAGGACAACAATCACACAAGATAAAGCTCTTGTTTCCATATCCTGGAGATCTTTTAATTTAGCCTCATCCTAGGTGACCTTATGTATCTAGGTTTTGAGCTATTGTAATCCTCAGCTAGGAGAGTCCTAGATGTGTACTAATTATCACAAATGAGGGAAACCATTGAGCCTATGTTCCTTTGGGACTGGCTTACTTCACTTACGATTTTTTCCAAGACTTTCCATTTCCTTACATATGTGGCAATGTCATTCTTTCTGATGGCAGCATAGAATTCCATTGTGTATAAATAACACATCTTGTTGATCCAATCATCTACTGTGGGGCATCTGGGTTGGTTCCATATCTTTGCGATGGTAAATAGTGATGAAATAAACATTGTTGTGCTAGTGGATTTAGTATGCCCTGTTTCTGGACAGTTGGGTAAATGCCAAGGAGTGGAATTGCTGGGTCATACAGGAGCTCTATGTTTAGCCCTTTGAGGAACCTCCATACTGCTTTCTATAGTGGTTGAATGATTTTGCACTCCCACCAACAGTGTAGTAGTGATCCTTCCTGGCCACATCCCCTCCAGCATCTGTTGTTATTAGTTTTCTTGATCCTGGCCATTCTAACTGGAGTGAGGTGAAATTTCAAAGTTGTTTTGGTTCACATTTCCTTTATGGCTAATGATGTCGAGCATTTCTTCATAGGCCATTCTTATTTCCTCTTCAGAAAAGTCTCTCTTTAAGTCATTGGCCTAACTTTTAATGGGATGGTTGTTTCTTTGAAGATTTGTTTTTTGGGAGATTTAATTTTTCAGCTGTAGAAAGCTTTTATTTGTCTATCTCCATCCCAGGAAATTTTTTTTTTATATTTTGGGATTTAGATAAGTTTTTTTTTTAACTTTTACTGAGCTGTCCTAGATCCCTATAGATTGTCTTCCCCCACCTTCAGAGTATCTTGTATTAATAGGTGTGTATCACCATACTTAGCTTCTGCCAATATTTTGATTCTGAATGACTGAATCTCTAGAAGAAATAATTGTCTCTTGCTTTTTATGAACTCAGTTCATGGTATTGATTCACAGCAAAAATGGACTGAAACTTGAATTGAGATGGTAGTCATGGAAGCAGCTGCCAAATGAAACAAAAGCAAAGATGAACTTAGAATTCCCTATTGCCATCCTGAACAGATACCAACTTCTAGTCAATTTCTTTTTCTGAGGTCATGGTTAGCTTAACCTTTAATTCCTGAGCTATCCAAACACATGAAAGAATGGAAAAAATCTTAATTGGTTTGAATTTACAACTCAACTGGCTGAGAATAAAAAATGTCAGAGTTGGGCTAGGAGTTTGGCCTAGTGGTAGAGTGCTTGCCTAGAATGCATGAGGCCCAGGTTCGATTTCTTGGTATCACATACATAGAAAAAAAACCTGGAAGTGGTTCTGAGGCTCAAGTGGTAGAGCTCTAGCCTTGAGAAAGTCCTCAGGCCCTAAGCTCAAGCCCTGGACTGGCCAAAAAATAAAATAAAAAATTCCAGAGTGATTATGTTTCTTTAGAGTGGTCCAGTTTTTCTAATGCTAAATGCCATTTCTGTCATTAGGTAGAATAGACAAAATAAAGACAAAGTTTTTACAAATTATTACATTTTATTTTGGCAGATATGAAGTTGGGGCTTAATAAATCAGCATCTGTTTTTTTGTTTGCATGTGTATATACCAAGTTATAGGGTTTATACTGTGATTAAGGCATTTAGAACATTATTAAAAAGATGGATTCTTTAGTTCTATGATTAGTTAGCATCTTGGGTAGCGATAATTCAACTATTCAAATATTTCAGTATTATTGGATTAATAAAAACAGATTCATAGTCTTGTAATCTTCCATTGAGGTTTACAATCCAGAGTTAATGTTATAGATATCACAATTAGGTAACTTTTAAAATTATATTTATTATTTATGTAATGTTTTAATACCACCACATGGTGAAGGGGAATTGAGATATTTGTGACCAAAAATTGAGCTATTGTGGCCACCAGATAGTGGAACTTTATTTCTTTTATACTCAGTTTACACTAATTACAGAAATCCTTTTTTGCTGACACATGTGGAAACAAATAAAATGGTAGAACAATATATAATAATTGCAAACTGATCAAAAAATTTAAAATAAATTTTAAATATGAGAGGTTCCATATAGCTTACCTCTTCAAAATTCCCCTCTTTCATTTAAAAGGCTTCTAATATAGGCATTTTTGCCAATATTAATTATTGGATCATACTAATGTGTAAGTAAAATAAGAAAAAAAATTTATATAAATTTCATGGAAATAACAATATTCAACTTAATGTTATCATACAAAGTGTATGGTTCATCTAATTTGAGAAATGAGATGCCACAGGCAATGTTATATTTGATTCATGGTTTTAGACTCACTGTTCATCAAGCTAGAAATTTTAGTTAATTTTCTTTTAGATCTAGAAAAAAATCAAAACATTAAAATTATTTAATTTCCTTTTTTCTTTTCTTTTAAGAATTACAGTTCATGGGAGTCTGAAAATTTCTATTTTGGCAGAGTTTAAAATCTGTGCATAATAAAATACCTAAAGTGAAAATGTAAATATATTCTTACATAGTCTTTTCCATTTGCCAGGTACAAATCTGAGACCTGAAATAAATACAGTTGTCAAGGCAATAGTTTTGCTTTTTTTAAAAGAGGAATTAGTAGTCTATTTGGAAGACAATGCAAAAAATAAAAGAACACTGAAGTTGGAGGTGGGTTAAGTTTGTAGAGTGCTAGCTAGACAATGAGAAAAAGTATCAGGTACCAAGTTGGAGTGCAAGTCCCAGTCTTGGACATAAGGAAGAAAGTATATTATTTAGTATAATGATGCTATCAAGGAAGGGAATAATAGGAGCAATGAGGTAGAAAGATCTAAGTGACCTCTATTATAGGTTTGTCAGTAACAATGGGTTCCCAGAAAAGGGACATATGTAAGTATGCCTCTTCGCCTTTGTTTTTTTCCCTTTCCTTGCCCTAACATGAGAGGCAGTGCCTGGAGACAGAAGGAACTTGCTTTCCCTAGTCATCACTAATTAGGAACTATGTTGTTGCTGACATATCATTCCACACATATTTTGTGATAATTTATTACAGCAGCAAATGTCTTTTCCTACCCATTTTATCAGGAATGAATAGCCAATGCTAAAAATCCATTCACTCACACATGACATTTTTTTTGGGAGTGGGGGGAGGAGTGGTGCCAGAGTGAAAGGGAGAGAAATTGGGTATCATGGTTTATGCAAAGCAGCTGAAGATGTTCATAAGCCATGCTTCCTATCCTTCAATATGTTTTCCATATCAAATACAGGTGGGGTAGAGGCCTGAGTGGACTGGAGAAGTAAGCATACAGCTCCATATTATAGAAATAATTTTTGCATGTCTAGCGCCATCCAGGAAGTATTATGTATACAGTGTAGTCTCCAGAGAGCCATGTTGGATTCATAAACTTGGTCCTTATGAACATCAGCTACTTGGAACTATAGTCTGGTAGATAGTCAAGAGGAGATCACTTTGTGGATTCTACTCCAATAAAATTAAGTGTCATTTAGAAAGAGGGAAATCTGTACATAGATCCAGCACTAGAGATAGAAGACAATATAAAGGGACACTGGGAGCTGATTGCTAGAAACAAGATAAGGAAAGCCTGAAACTACCAGATGAAAATGAAATCTGGAATGGAAACTGTGGCAGAGATTGTTGAAAAATAATGTCTCTAATAATGACTTTGGAATTCTACCCTGTAGCACTAAGGTGACTTGTTTTAAGAAGCCACTTTAAGGGGAAAAGGTGGGGGGAGGGAAATGGGGACAAAAACATAAGAAGGGGTATCAATGTGTGAGAAAAATGCACCTTCTATCTGGCAAATATAACTGTAACCCTTCTATTAATTGCAATAAAATAATAAAAAATAAATTAATTTAAAGAAATTATTTAGCAAGAGTTCTTCAAAAACTAATGTAGGTCATTTCACCTTCGCAAGATGCTTTCAAAAAGCTTTAACTGTATATTAGGGTTCCCTTTTGGCCACATCCTTGCTAGAATTTGTTATTTTTGTGTAATGGCTCTTAGTAATGGCTATTCTAACTTGGTTGGGGTAGAATCTCAGTGTTGTTTTGATTCTCGTTCTTTTTTGGCCAGAGATGTTGAACATTTCTTCATGTGTGTATTATAGGCCATTTTTATTTCTTCTACTAAGAAGACTCACTTGAGCTCATTAGCCATGCATGTTTCCTCTCATATGTAGAAACTAGAATTACTTTATAAACTTACAAGTGTAATGCAAATGCAAGTGTATGCGAGTGGTATGGAAGTGCATACAAATGTATTAGTTGGAATATGGTAGATTCAAGGAAGAACTCATTAGTATAATTAGTCCTCTGAAAGGCAAAGTCAATGTTAAGCAAAATAAATACTAGGAAGCAGGCACTTGAAAGGAATGGGATGGAGTCATGGGGAAAGGTAGATGAATTAAATGAAGGCAGGGAGACTATAGACAACAATTCACTATCTTATTTTATGCTAATTTCATGTCTTGTAAAATTAAGAAGAGTGAGGAAAGGTGAGGGTATGATGAGAATGTTGAAAGGTGTGCCATTGATTAGAGGCATTCTGTTTGTAAAGTGCTTTGTTAGATGACCACGCCTTTGTTCAATACTTAAAGATAATACAAAGAGAAACTGTAACAGAAGAGAAAATGAGGTTCCACGATGCTTTTTATCTGCCTTTCTGGAAAGTGAGAGAGGTTACTTTTATTCAGACATCATTAACTAGGAAAAACAGTGGCTTCAACACAAGGGGAAACTGCAAATCTGTAACATACCAATGTGTGTTAAAAAATTTGTTTTCACCTGAAATGTTTCTGAAATCTACATTAATCCTTTTCCATTTGTGCTCTTTAGGGGTACAGTATACTAAATGGAAAGAAAATTATATGATACTAAGATATAAATGAAATACTCCTACAAGTGTCCAAATTAGCTCTGGGAAAAAGTTAAGAAATATCAAATTCCTAATTTTAGGGAATTTTCAAAATGAATGAACAGTGCAAGAATTTCTTTTCTCCCTTTTTCAATTCATTTTTTAAATTATATTTTTATTATCATTAAGTAGTTGTAAAAAGGTGTTGCTATTCATCATACATTCATTCTTAATTTAGTTTCTACCTCTTAAAAGTGATTGAAAAATGTCCATATCACGAAAGTATTCATTTTGAGTAATGGGTATTAGGCAACGAGGAAATATAAGATCAATAGAAAATTCTCAATAAATTATTGTTACTTTGAGCCTTAGTAGTTTGTAGAATAAATTCCAAAGAAGGAAATTAAAACTAGGGAATGTGATATTCTGAAAACACTTCTGCTAACACTATAAAATTCTTAAAATGCTTTAAATCCTGTAAAAATAGTAAAATATGGGTGAAGTTTAGTGAAAATTCAAAATTGCCATATAGCTATTTCATACTTTGATGAAAGGTCCTTTTACTCATCATCTACATAATTTTATAGTAATCAAATTTTTATTTTTCACTGCTATAACTGAAGAAAAAAGAATGTTATGGAGAATCCATAGGCAAATATGACTTGGCCTGGATAAATTTCTTCTTACCTGTCACTTTCTTTTTTTTTAAATTTTTTATTGTAATTAATTAAAGGGTTACATGATATTTGCCACATAGAAAGCGCATTAATTCACATACATTGATACCCTTTCACATGTCTTGGTACCCATTACCCTCCTCCTACCTCCGTCTTGGTTTTGCCCCCTTCCCTATCAAATTTCAAATAACCAAACACAAATAAATTCAATATATCAGATAACAAAGTGAGATACTGTAACAATATGAGATACTCAAGGGACAGCAAAGGAGATGAGAGATAACAGTACATTAAGGACAACAATCATTCGTTATATGGCTTTTGTTTCAATATCCTGGAGGTCCTTTCAATTATCTTCATACTGTATTGCCTTATGTATCAAGGTTTTGCTCTATAGGAGCCAAAAAAATAGAATAGAAGAAAGACAGCCCCTTCAACAAGTGGTGCTGGCAGAACTGGTTAAGCACCTGCAGAAATCTAAAGTTGGATCCTTCTTTGTCACCCTGCACTAGAATTAACTTCAAATGGATCAAAGACCTGGAGGTAAAAGCTGACACACTGAACACTTTACAAGAAGGAATAGGAGATACACTAGGCCTCCTTGGCACAGGTAGAAACTTTATTAATAAGTACCAAGAATCACAACAAATCAGAGAAAGGCTGGATAAGTGGGACTGCATTAAACTGCAGAGCTTTTGTATGGCAAAGGACATAGCTAGTAAACTAATCAGGAAGCCTACAGAGTGGGAGAAGATCTTCACCAACCATACAACAGACAAAGGCCTCATACCTAAACTATATCAACAGCTCAAGAAATTGAATCACTCCAAAACTAATCTCCAAAGTAACAACCATCCCATTAAAAAATGGGCCAAAGACTTAAAGAGAGTTTTCTCTGAAGAAGAAATAAAAATGGCCTATAGACACATGAAGAAATGCTCAACATCTCTGGTCATAAAAGAAATGCCAGGCCGGGAGTTTGGCCTAGTGGTTAAAGTGCTTGCCTAGCATGCACGAAGACCCGGGTTCGATTCCTCGGTACCACATACATAGCAAAAAGCCGGAAGTGGTGCTGAGGCTCAAGTGGTAGAGCTCTAGCCTTGAGAAAATCCAAGGACAGTGCTCAGGCCCTGAGCTCAAGCCCAGGACTGGCAAAAAAAAAAATGCCAATCAAAACAACTCTAAGATTCCACCTCACTCCAGTGAGAATGGCCAGGATCAGGAAAACGAATAATAACATGCTGGAGGGGATGTGGCCAGGAGGGATCAGTACTACACTGTTGGTGGGAGTGCAAACTCATTCAACCACTATGGAAAGCAGTATGGCAGTGCCTCAAAAGGCTAAACATAGAACTCCCCTATGACCCAGCAATTCCACTACTTGGCATTTACCCAACCATCCAGAATCTAGGGCATACTAAATCCACTGGCACAACAATGTTCATTGCAGCATTATTCACCATAGCAAAATTATGGAACCAACCCAGATGTCCCTCAGTTGATGAGTGGATCAACAAGATGTGGTATTTGTACACAATGGAATTCTATGCTGCTGTCAGAAAAAACTACATCGCCCCATTTGTTAGGAAATGGAAAGACTGAGAAAAAATCATATTAAGTGAAGTAAGCCAGACTCAAAGGAACTTAGACTCAATGGTTTCCCTCATTTGTCATAATCAGTAGAAACCTTGGGCTCTACTAGCAGAGATCTGTAATAGAGCAAAACCTTGATACCCGTCACTTTCTATATTAAAGACTGCTTAGATTGACAAACACATATTCTACTGAAAAAAAAACAATTCTTTTAATTCTATTTATTAATTATAAAGAACAATTTAAAAATTGTAAAAATTTTCATTTGTCTTACCACAACCATTTAATCTTTTTAGCAATGGAAAAGAGAAAATATCTTATGGCTCCTTGTCCTTTTATTTTACAAACATATCTTGAATTTTTACATAGTTGAAGACACTTGATTTTAGAAGGAAACTTATGGACTACCTAAAGTGAACAGCATTTGTTTTTGTTTGTGAAGTAAATGTATATAGCTCAGGCTATCCTTAAGCTCTTAATCCCCTGATTCTGCTTCAGGAGTGCTAGAGTTACAATGTAAACTGTATTTGGTACTTTTGACTCATCTGCATTATTTCTTGTCATAACAAAATGTACATAAAATAAGCTAAACAGTGTGACTTACACTACTGTAGTCAAGTGTATAGGAATTTAATCAATATGGTATAAATACAAAACCTAAAGAATTCCACTTGCAAAGTACTATAATTTTCAAAATATTCTATAACTAGAGAAAAATTAACCGGGTATTATGCTGAGAAATGGCATAGAAATTAACTAAATATTTGATGGCTGGAAATAGTCAGAATAATAGAAATTAACCAAGACTGTAGATGAAACATGCTTTTCTATTGAGAAATTTAGACATTGCTTCCTCCCATATTGTATTATTCAAAAAGGACAAATGACAAATGTTTGCCACCCAACAAGGTATGGATATCACAGAAAACAGTAATGGAAATAACATGATTAAAAGAGAAAAACACAATCTATAAAGCAAATGAATATTTGACATTGACTAATGCTTCAGAAATTCTAGAGCATACTATATATTTAACATGGACTGGAGAAAGAAGAAGAAGGCAGGTATGACAAACTATGACATAAATCCACATAGATTATTACCGACTACATAGTAGCTATAGTAAGTTATCACTGTTTTAAAGAGTACCAGTTGTCTTTGCCATTGTAGGAAAGACCTAGTAATTTGACCCACAGTACATAGATACACTTGGATAGTTTTGAGCTGTAGAACTTAAGAATATTCATTTGTGCGTACATACCGTATTTTCTTGATCTATTTGTCCACTTCTGGGCATCTGGGTGGAGTCCATTTCTTGGCTACAGTAAACAATGCTGTACTCAACATGGTTGTGTTTGTGGTTTTATTATAGCCTGGTTTGTAGTCAATTGGATAGATGCCCAGAACTGAGATTGCTGGGTCTTTAGGTGTGGGGCTTCCTAGCTAGCGGCAGTAGAAGCCCAGGTTGCTATCTGTAACTCTGTGCCAAAAGGCATGTATGCTCCCGGGCACACTCAGTAACGCAAACAGTCTGGAGCCAGAGGGCTCCTGGCCCCTCCCGTCTGGTGCAGGAGCCCCCCAGTACTCCAGAGGAGCAGGGCCTGTCTCAGGACACAATTGGCTAATCGTCGCATTCAGGGAGGTCCCTATTTGCTGATGTGGCAGCCACTGCTGGATCTGTATTTGGCAGGTGAGTTTTCTAAAATAAAGTTAGATCTGCACCTAGAGTCTGGTCTCCGGAGTCTGTATTCCCAGGATTATTCGTGGGCTCAGTAGCCATTTTACCCCCCTCGTAGAAGTCCGAGAAGGACCCCAACAATTAGGCACCTCTACGTTTAGACTTTTCACTAAACAGATTCTTTCCAGAGTGGTTGAACTCGTTTAAGTCCCTACCAATAGTGTAGTGGTGTTCCCTTTGACCCAGCCTCATAAGTATCTGTAATTGTTTTCTTGATAATCGGCATTCTAGCCTGGAGAGAGGTAGAATCTCATTTTTTTTCTTGTTTTCTTGTTTTGTTTTTGTTTATTTTGTTTTTGCCTGTCCTGGGGCTTGAACTCAGAGCATTTTGTTTCCAGATCCATAGTTTTGCCTGCAAGTTAGATTAAAAACAACAAGTCATGGTAAAACTCTAATCATTCTGCCTTAACAGAACTTGAAATTTAGGCTGACAGACAAAGTGAAGCCAGGTAAGTAATGAGGAGAGCATTCTGCCTTTTCAGTCAGTGCCACAATGAACCGACTTACAGCAGTTACCAGTAGAATCCCTCAAAGACATGCCACCTTTGTTTTTCTTTGTTCTGGAAGACTAGGAATTCGATATGCTAAATTATTGAATGATAATTATTTTCTATTTCCCACATATTCTCAAACATGTAATTAAAACACAACATTGTTTTCTTTTATAATGCATTCCTTTGTGTTTAAAATTGGTAAGATGAGTCTAACTGAATATTTTGAAGTAGCTAAAGATTTGCATGAAACCATGCATGAGAGAGAGAGAGAGAGAGAGAGAGAGAGAGAGAGAGAGAGAGAGAGAGAGAGAGAGAGAGAGAGAGAGAAAGAGACAGAGAACCCATGTCCTAAGGTAATATTTTGCAAAACCATATCATAATAACATTATTTCAAATTGGGCCTTTTGGGAGATTAAAACATGATTTAACAATAATGGTAAAGATAATTTTAATAATGAAACAACTAATCACTTCCTTTTTAGCTACTGCTGTCTTCCAGGCTTTTATAAATTCATATAAAATAGTGTCTAAATATTGATGAAAGAATACAATTATTAAGCAGTTACTATTTCACTGTGTACTCACCATACACAAAACATTTATCCAAGCTTTATGTCCAAAGACTTATTAACTACTTGGCTTCTTAACAATTCTATAGCAATAGGCACTATTCTTATTTTCATTTTACAGTGTGAATATGAGGTAGTAAAAGGATAAGTGACTTTCTCTACGCCACATCTATATGGCATTATAAGCCAACCTGTAGACTCAGGCACTATGGTTTTAGAGTCATGTACTCATTGACTACCCTATCCTAGTTAGCAGTGGAAGCAGTCTTCTGCTAAATCCATCTTGTATCCTTTCACAGGAATTACTGATCCAAGGAGGAAATCTACTTCATCTAGTACTTTCAAATTTCATATAAATCAGAATCACTTGGACTTGCTCAAGCACTTGTTTGAGCCCAATCATAGATATTCAGATCCAGAGGGTTGGTGACTACAAATTTGCATCCTACAAATTTCTAGGTATTTCACTTCAACCCAGCAGTGTCACTTCTAGCATTTTTCTTAGTTTGGGGAAAAACTATCCCTATATTAGGCACTAGCAGGTGAGAAAACTTAGAGTTTAGCAGGAAATATATTTTCAAACATTTTCTCATGGTATGAGAGTGATCTATAAGAGAAATTAAAGATGATTCACTTTGAGTTTCAAGATGTGGAACTTCCACTTTGGCTGTTATATAATTTTTTGGATTGAGATGAAAGATGTTCTTAAAGCAAGTTTTGGTTGAAGTGCAAGTGCACTGTTGTTTTGTTTTAGACTTTTAAAATTCTCATACAAAAAATTACCAAGCACCTGAGCTAGTATTGGTAGTATGATTGACAAGTTGGCAAGTTGTTTGGAGAAAGTTAGTAGAGTAGTGCTTTCAGAGGAATTATTATTTCTTATTTTAACACTGTCATATTTCTACATAGCACTTTTGTCCATACCATTGGTTTTGTTAAAATATTCTCAGTGAACCAGTTAAAAGGGAAGATAAAATAATATTTTTTCAGTCTTACACTACTAAGGCCTAAATAATTTTTTTCTATTGTAAAGAGACATTTTAATATGTCACAGTTCAGTTCCAGCTCAATAAACAACCATTTATTTATAATTTTAAAGCAATCTTCAGCCTAGTCAGGTAAGAATTATTTCAAAAGAATAAAAACATTTTCATTTCCCATCACTGCCAAAAAGGAAAAGAACATGAGTTATGAGTCTTGCTATGTTGTCTTAAGTTGATTACTATGGAATGATTAAAAAACTAGCTGTGCTGTCAGTGCCAAGGAGTACATTATATGTGTAATAACAGCTTAGGGATACAATCCATCAATGCCGCACTTGCAAGAAGAAAAAAAAAGTTGATCTATTTCTTTGGTCATCATTTTCAGCATATTAGATGACAAATAATTGTACATTCATCAATAACAATAGATTAAAGTTGAAATGATTTATTGCTATTACACTGCTGTTATGATGGAGGACTGGGTCAGTCAAGCATCAGCAAGGTCTGTATTTAATTTTCACGGGTCTCTTAGCAGAAATAATAGACAGAGAGCAAACCACCTGAAACAAGGTAGATCAAAGTTGTTGACAAGTGATTTGTAGGTTGGTTCTTCATGAGTGGCAGAAGAGAGGCAATAGGACCTTTTTGGCGGGCTTGTTGAACCACTAAATCAAGCAGACCTTGCTGGAGCTCAGTCTGACATCCAGCCAGGCAGCTCATGGAAATATGAAACTATGCAAGTATGAAGTTAGTTTAATATTACCCAGAGGTAATGGAACACAGGATACATTTCTGGGACCAAACCAGGCAACTGGAATTGTCTGCAAATTTCCTGTCCACTAATGAGTATCTGCTTTCCAGTATGTAGTTTAATTGTTCTTATAGCTAATAACCATCTGTAAACTGGTAAAATCTGGGGAGAAATAAGAAATATAGTCAATGTAATATTTTTATTATACTTTCTTGAAAAATATGAGAATTATTCATAGTTATTGTGATCACACATTTCAATGACACTTCACCTAGGATTTTTGAAGTTACCAAACTGACCTGGTTCTTCAAAGTATTCTCTGTGGATTCTATCACCTGAGATTGCTGTAAAATCATATGTAACAGAGACCATAGAGATGTATTTAAGAATCCTGTCATAGAGACTAGGATCTGCGCATCTGTAACACTTCCTTGTTGATTTTGATCATTCTAAACTTTAAGAACCGGTGCATTAAGTCCAGGGGCTATAGGAAACAAACTGACTACACTTTCTCAATGGGTTGCAATAAAGTCTGCCTTGTTGGAGTCCAGGTATCCTCTAAGACCAGCATTTTTAATTTACAATTTATTGGCCATATGAGGATCTCCATTATGCTTTCCTTACTATATATTGTAAAAGTTCTATTTAAAAGATCTGTTTCTGACAAATATCAGGACATATCTGCCTAAACACTTATATAGAGGTATACATTTTGTTAAAATAGCTTTTCAAATATTCTGGTTTGTTTCTAAACTAATAACCATGTGGACCACAACATCCACAACACATTTTTTGCCAGTCCTGGGGTGGGTCTCAGGGCCTGAGCACTGTCCTTGGGCTTTCTCAAGGCTAGAGCCCTACCACTGGAGCCACAGCAACACTTCTGGCTTTTTTCTATGTATGTGGTACTGAGAAATTGAACCTAGGTCTTCATGCATTCTAGGCAAGCATTCTCCGACTAGGACAAACATCCAGTCACACAATACATTTTTTAAATTTGTTTCGTATTCCCTGATCTCATATAGTATTTGTGTTTTAGTTTTGCCTAAGTATATAATTCATTACTATTAAGATGCCTAGCATAAGGGATGTCCAGCATAATTTATTAAGGAATATCTTTGATCATGTTGGGTTTTGAAGTACTGTTTGCATGAAGATTGAATTCTTTATTTTTTTGCCAGTTGTGGGGATTGAACTCAGGGCTTGAGCACTGTCTTTGGACTTTTCTCAAGGCTAGAGCTTTACCACTTGAGCCTCAGCACCTCTTCCAGCTTTTTTCTATGTGTGTGGTACCGAGGAATCGAACCTGGGATCTTCGTGCATGCTAAGCAAGCACTCTACCACTAGGAAAAACTCTCAGCCCTGAATTTTTTTATTTTTAAAGAGATAGCATTTAGGAAATTTTAACAGTATATAATATCTTCCTACTCAAAGTCATGAGAAACTTGTCATTCTGAGAAATTTCCCCACCAGGTGTACTTCAGTAAGAATGTAATAATAAAAATGAAGACTACTTAGGCATTAGATTTAATTTAAGAATTATATGTATATGTATAAAATTATCTCTGTATATACATATATATGTATAGGTTCTACTAGTAAAAGTATAATAGGTTCTAATAGGTTCTCCAACTAATTTGGTCTTGTATTAGGAAGACTCTGACTTGGTGGAAAACATAAAATAACAAAGTAATACTTGGCTTATTGCTACTTAAGTAGAAGGCGTATTCTTTCATTGTTGATACTGTCTGATTCATTGGCAGAGAATCTCATTTCATGGGCAGCTACAGTAATTCTTTATGTCTGTACAGTGTACTGTGTTGAGAAGTTGCCCAAAATATGAATTCATAAACAAGTACCATATTTAACAGATGAATTAAGAGAGGAAAGTGAGGATAGTAAGTTCATATTATGTTACTGCATTGGACAACTGGTTTTCAGTATTGTTGGACCTTGAACAGTGTATTGAATTATGATGCAGGCATGCTGCCACAAGGGATGGGAAGTGTGGCAATATCACAAACTTTCATCACTAAATTTTTAACACCTTTATACTTAGAGACTACCCCCCAAGCACCAATCTGACTCCTAAAGAGAGACACTTGAGCACAAACTGCCAATAAATACTTTCACTTTCAGTAGAAGAGAAAGCAGACCTTTACTTGTGCCAGGGAATCAGGCAGCACACTGACAAAGACCGCTTTAAAATACTCCTAGGTGATCCAATTGATAGTGAAGACTCACACTTTTAATCCTAGCGGCTCAGGAAGCCAAAAGCCAAGTCCTGGGGATTTCTGTTCAAAGCCAGCATGATATATATATATATATATATATATATATATATATATATATATATATATATGTCTGTATGACTCCATTTCCAAATAACCAGAAAACAGCTGGTCAGGAGAAGTTGAGAAGTTGAAGAACCAGCCATGAACTAAAAAGCTGAAGAAGTGCTAGTTTTAGGTCATTGAGTTCAAGCTCTAGCGCTCTCTCGCTCTCTCTCTCGCTCTCTCTCTCTCTCTCTCTCCCTCTCTCTCTCTCTCTCTCTCTCTCTCTCTCTCTCTCTCTCTCTCTCTCTCTCTCTCTCTCTCTCTCTCTCTCTCTCTCTCTCTCTCACACACACACACACACACACACATACACACACATGCATACAATATTTCTATGTCAAATCATGACTTTATAAATTAGAATATGACACCAGAATTCCTAAATGCATTTAGTGGCTTATGTCAATGCTCAGCTTTGTATTAATTGAAAACCAACCTCACCAGATTTTGTGATATATGGTTTCACTGCAAAGCATGACTGATATAAGAAATACAGAGGATTCAAATACATGTCCATGTTTTCTTTAATTACTATCCCCGAAGATGTAGAAAAAGCTAATGATATGCCAAATATGTGATGACACTGTTGAAAAAGGTAGGAGGTGACTTTTCAGATTTAATTTGGTGAATATATTTTTCTCTCAGGTTGCTGTAATAATAGTGCAGATTAGTTGAATCATACCATTACATTCCTGAAATCAAAGTTGTAAGAGAAGTCATATTTACTAGACTTTGCTGTGAAGGTGACCAATGTTTAACAAGAAATCTGACTAGTGACATTTGTAATTTGTAAAAATATCCCTATATTGAGCATCTGCTAACAATTCCACGTAGTATTATTACTTTTAAGTTTAATGAGAATGGGAGTTACTAATCAATCCCCAGTTCATTAAGAGTTAAATTCCACTGGAGTTGAGTGGCAGTATGGCAGTGAGACTTTCTGAGGAACATGTCCAGGAGCTTGGAGCAGCACTGGAAATTCAAATCATTAGAAAATAATGAATGTAGATGGATTTAGCATACTGGATGACTAACTGGATGTAGTCAGCTTTTAAAAAGATCCCACAACTGTCAATAGTTATCACCAGCAAAGTGGTACATATAGTGAATACAAAAGTCTTTAATTTTCTGTCCGGTCAAATCTAAGTGTATCACACTCAATTCTCCTTCCTTAGTAATCTAAATAATTTCCCACCTTGCTCATGATGAATGTCTTGCCAGTTCCTACTCAGTTCCTCCATTTTACATGACCTAATTAAAGAAAACATTCCATGATTGCCTATTTTTTCTCATGCATGACAACCTATTATTTTTTGTACCACCTGATTAGGGCTTTATTATCCTTGGATTTAGATTGATTTGCTGAGCACTTTAATAAAACACTACTTAGTTTGATTTAAAGGGCTACAGGTTTCTTTCACTCATACAATTATTCTTATAACCATCTCACATTCTAAGTACTCTGCAGTACTTCCAAAAAAAGCAGTTTTAGATTGTCACAGAGAAAGGTTATAAAATTAAAATCACAGGTGACATTCCTGTTGAATATAGCAATATGGGGTCCATTGTGGGCAGCCATGAAAGAACATTTTGTAATATAATTTGTCAAGAGTGATGAATCTATTTCATTGTATTTGTCAAGAATGGCTCCTGTATATTAAAACCACTATAAAGTATATTCAAGTTAAACCAAAAGTTTCATACGATTAAATAATGATGTTTATGATGACAAATTACATGTACTGTGTTATCTACAAACCAAGTCAAAATTTGATGGGGCTCAAAAAGATGATGCTACATTTTGATTTCATTTCTAGTGAATTTTATTAAGGAAATGAGGTAGGCAATATTTATAACTTTTTTAAATTTATGGCTTTTTACTAGAAAGTTGTATGAATGCTTCTTATCAAAGATAGACACACATACACACATTGAATTATTTACCAATTGAATAAATTTCCAGTGCAAAAGTAGTGAAAATTAGTTAAATACTGATTGGAGAGAAACTTGGTTTTTTGGAAGCTGAGCATTCAAAGATGGGAATTCTACCCTAAAAATGGATATCATATTCTGTAATGGATGATAAGTGTTCACTAGAAGACTAGAAAAGACATCTCGGCGAGCTCCACTGGCGTTCAGGGATTAAAGAAATATTGACAGAAGATTCAGTTACAAAATCTCTAAGGGGAGGCCCCATACATTGTTTATTTGTTTGTGAAATGCATGCTATATACAATGCTTTGAACAAATGTGTTGTTATTTTTTTCTTTTTCAGGATTTTAATGAACCTATGGGGCTTGCAGTTTTATCAGGGTAACTGAGATCTTATGGGAGACGAATTTAAAGAGTATTTTTAAAATATACCCCATTAATGTTAAGGCACTTTAGAAGCTGAAACTTGTCTATTTTAAAATTTTTTTGTTTTCCTTTTAATTGTTTTTTGTTTAATTTTATTGTCAAGGTTATGTTTAGAAGGGATACAGTTATATATGTAAAGTAGTGAGTAAATTCCTTGTTGAACATGTTACCCCCTCCTTCATTTTCTCCCTATTTCTCTTCTCTAATTTCTCTTTTTTAATACTCTCTCCAGTTGTAAAGTTCATTTCCAGCATAGTTCCTGTGAGTGCTGTAGAATTTTTAATGAGAAAAATTGAAGACTGGGGATTTATAGCGGCAATTATTCAATAGGAATTTCAATATCTTGTGTACAAAGCACCACAAACACTTCGTACACACCACACACATACACACACTTACTATACAGACATTTGTACACTTGAGTTTATCTAACTTCCTAACATTGAATCATCCATATATATATGTATATATATATGATTAAACTGTGAAATTATTTTCATGTATGAATGTACTGCGAGATGATTATGTTGACCTAATTAATATATGCATCTCCTCACAGATATATTTTTATAGTATGGTTAACTAAAACTTTATCATTTTTCATCCATGAAACTAGTTTTGTATCCATTCCACCTCTGCCTTTGGAAATCCTATAGCATCCACATAAATGTCCTATTTGTGGGGCTTCTCAGTTGCTTAATTTTCTTGTCTGTTAAGACTTTGTGCAACCACACTAGCTCCGTTTTCCCCTTCTGTGTATGTACATTTTATAAATTGTCATTGCCAGTGATCGCTTTGTCACCAACATCTTAGCTTCAAGCATTAAAAACATATCTGATAGAATCATGCTTTCTCCTCCCTTACCCTATAATCCCCTGTGTAGCAGCTTCCTATGATGCTAAGCTAATCATTCTCATCACTTTTCAGTGCCACTCATGAGGGCTTCTAGATTTGCTGCCTGACTCATTTTAGAGGCTATAAATTATTATCACATAATATGATTTTTTCTAAGTCTTTCCATTTCCTAACAGATGGGGCGATGTCATTCTTTCTGACAGCAGCATAGAATTCCATTGTGTATAAATACCACATCTTGTTGATCCACTCATCAACTGAGGGACATCTGGGTTGGTTCCATATCTGCTATGGTAAATAGTGCTACAATGAACATTGTTGTGCTAGTGCATTTAGTATGTCCTTGTTTCAGGACCATTGGGTAAATGCCAAGTAGTTTAAAAGCTGGTTCATAGGGGAGCTCTGTGTTTAGTCTTTTGAGGACCTGCCATACTGCTTTCCATAGTGGTTGAATGAGTTTGCACTCCCAGCAACAGTGTAGTAGTGATCCCTCCTGCCACATCCCCTCCAGCATCTGTTGTTATTAATTTTCTTGATCCTGGCCATTCTAACTGGAGTGAGGTGGAATCTTAGAGTTGTTTTGATTGGCATTTCTTTTATGACCAGAGATGTCAAGCATTTCTTCATGTGTCTATAGGCCATTTTTTTCTTCTTCAGAGAAGACTCTCTTTAAGTCTTTGGCCCATCTTTTAATGGGATGGTTGTTACTTTGGGGCTTAGTTTTGGAGTGATTCAATTTCTTGAGCTGTTGATATATTTTAGATGTGAGGCCTTTGTCTGTTGTATGGTTGGTGAAGATCTTCTCCCACTCTGTAGGCTTCCTGATTAGTTTACTAGCTATGTCCTTTGCCATACAAAAGCTCTGCAGTTTAATGCAGTCCCTCTTATCCAACCTTTCTCTGATTTGTTGTGATTCTTGGTCCTTATTAAGAAAGTTTCGACCTGTGCCAAGGAGGTCTAGTGTATCTCTTATTCCTTCTTGTAAAGTTTTCAGTGTGCTGGGTTTTACCTCCAGGTCTTTGATCCATTTGGAGTTAATTCTAGTGCAGGGTGACAAAGAAGGATCCAACTTTAGTTTTCTGCAGGTGCTTAACCAGTTCTGCCAGCACCACTTGTTGAAGAGGCTGTCTTTCTTCCATTCTATATTTTTGGCTCCCTTGTCAAAGATTAGGTGGCCATAGGTCTGTGGTTTAATATCTGGGTCTTCAGTTCTATTCCATTGGTCTTCAGGCTTGTTCTTGTGCCAGTACCAAGCTGTTTTGATAATTACAGCTCTGTAATAGAGTCATATTAAGTGAAGTAAGCCAGACTCAAAGGAACTTAGACTCAATGGTTTCCCTCATTTGTCATAATCCATAGAAACCTTGGGCTCTCCTAGCAGAGATTTGCAGTAGAACAAAACCTTGATACAAAAGACCATATAGTATGACGCTAAATGAAAGGATCTCTAGGATATAGAAACATAAGCCATATAATGAATGATTGTTGTTCTTAAGGTACTATGTTATCTCTCATCTCTTTTGCTGTCCCTTGGTTATCTCATATTGTTATAGTATCTCACTTTGCTACCTGATATATCAGTTATATTTGTATTTGGTTATTTGAAATTGGATAGGGGGCAAAACAAGATGAGGGGTGGGGGTGGGGGGGAGGGAAATGGGGACCAAGACATGAGAAAGGGTATCAATGTATGGGAATTAATGCACCATCTATTTGGCAAATATCATGTAACCCTTCTATTAATTACAATAAAAATATATGAAAAAATAATTATCACAATTTCTTACTTGAAAATACTCTCTAAAACATTTTCTATACTCTTCCTACAATAAAAATCTAATTATTTACCTTCTTCAGTGTACATGAGAGTAACTGAAAGTTCCTAGAGAAAATAAATTACCCTATGCAAAGCTATTCAATCTCTGTTTCTGCCTGACTCTATCTCTCTGTCTCTCTTTCTAATACACCCTCTCCCTCCCCCAAATATACATGTGTCCTAAGAGACACCCTAACACATGTTTACCTACTCACACTAACCAGTAAAACAGATTCACTTACAAATCCTGTTACCAGTTACCGAAATAATAATTTATGCATAATCCTTAAATAGGCACTCTAACTTTATCTTATGTATCTGAGGTATTTATGAGATAACCTGACTCCTCTATGACAAAACACACACACACACACACACACACACACACACACACACACACACACCACACACACACACAAAGTGATTAAATGGTTTATCTTGTCTGACTTCTTTTTCTTTTTTTTGATATTTTTTATTGTCTTTCACATGTCTTGGTCCCCGTTACCCTCCCCTCCACCCCCATCTTGTTTTCCCCCCTTCCCTATCCAATTTAAAATAACAAAATACAAATATATCCACTATATCCGATATCAAAGTGAGATACTGTAACCATATGAGATAACGAAGGGACAGCAAAAGAGCTGAGAGTTAGCATAGTACCTTAAGGACAACAATCATTCGTTATATTGCTTTTGTTTCTATATCCTAGAGGTCTTTTCAATTAGCGTCATACTATATGGCCTTATGTATCAAGGTTTTGCTCTATTGCAAATCTCTGCTAGGAGAGCCCAAGGTTTCTTTTTCATTTTGTTTTCACCTAAGCCAATTTGACTGAGAAGATAGAAATAATTAAGAAAACATTCCTCAAAATTTTCCCTAGAAGTCTAAATTCATTTTATCATATTTGATATTTGTCCTGATTCTATATCTTCTCTTTCCCCTACTTCTTTCTTGCCTTCATATTTCTCATACTTCAGAATAATTTTTGTTTGTGCATAAGCATGCACTAGAATTGCCATTTCTAAACCAAAATGTCCTGTACATTCTATTCTCCTTAGCTACTTCATCATTTCTAAATACTTTTCACTAAAAAACAAGTTGACTAAAATTTATAGAGCTTCCATCTCTCTTTTCTTATTTATCACTTCTTCAATGGCACATCTGTGCTTATTACTATATAGAAATGATTCCTAACAAATTCATTAACAACTATTATGTGAAACCTAACATACCACTGACACTTGATCTCTTTTGAGCATTAAACACAAATAGATCCATGACTTCTTGTGACAGTTATATATTCCATTTGATTAGCCATGTTTCCATGTTCCATTACTGTCATTTTGTTCCAACTTTTGATTTTAAAATTTATCAAAGTATTGGTCCTTGTCTTCTACGCTTGTCACTTCATCAACCCGGTGATCCAGCCCATTGGTACATGCATAAATTTCAACCATCTACAATTAATACATATGATCTAGCCAACTTTTTCCTTTGATCTGAATGTTTATTTGAAACTTCCTTTTTGACATTATATTTAATTTCTACTTTACTTTAGCATAAAAATTTCAAAGTTTTGTCTTTCACCAAAATCCATTAACCTAACTAATTCACATCATCAATTAATTGATTGCTTAAACTAAATTATTTTAAAAATTATGTTTATTTTTCAGATCCCATAATATGTGACTTGAAAGTGGTACTTTTAACAACTTAAATTCCTCTTTTATGTTCTCTGACTCCTCTGGAGCCATAACTGCCCACCTCTGTGTTGCTGACATTTGCTTACATTCTCTTGTGATATGATTTAGGGCCTGCACTTTTTTTTCTAAGAATGGAAATCACGTCCATGGTTTCAAGGTAGTGAAAAGCAACAGTCGCCTAAAATGGCGATGTAATGACATATAAAGCTATATTGCTTGATGTATCTTCTCTTCCTGTGCTGAGTCTAGATTTCTTTCTTCTCAAACAACATTTTCATGGGTCTAGGTATGTCTATTGTAAGTGTCTTTTGCCCTGTGTGTACGTTTGCCTTGACTCCCTTGTGAAGAGTTATTATAGTTGCCTGTTCAAAGTAATCACTTGGGATGGGAATACAAAAAATATATTCCAGTGGAAATCATCAGTTACTGACATTTTTCGACTCAGACCTTGTATAGTAGGTAGTACATCCCCATGGTAACCAGAGTTAATTACTGTAGCCAGTTAAGTAGCTCTTTTATTTGCTTGTCAAATCAGATGAAGATTCTCACATTTAAAATAATTGCTGCTTTCAGTTCATATAAAAACACTTCATGTCCCTCAACAAAAATGTTAATTCTATCCCCGACACATTCTAGGGTATTATAACCTCTAATCCAGTGAAGATTAACAGTATAAGCCTACAAATGAATCTCTAGGAACAGTATAAGAAGAACCATTCCTATTTCCAGTGGACTTGTGTGTTCTAGTCATTGATTGCCTACTATTGATAAAGTTTATATGCTTTATCATAGTGGACAACCTCTCTGGCTTTTAAAATGTGTGTGTGTGTGTGTGTGTGTGTGTGTGTGTGTGTGTGTGTGTGTGTTAGCTATCACCTTACATGACTATATTCAAATCTGTTATCATATCTTTGGTGTTGGAAAATTTATGTGGAAAAATGAACCTTAAAGATGCTGCTTTAAGGTGGACTACTCTATTCTGACAGACAACTGTTTCTAGTAGATATGAGTATGTATACTTAGAAACCAGGAACAAAACATAATGAGCATAACAGCCTTAAAAAATGATGAAACTTTATTTATAATCAAGTATATAAACTGGAGGACATCATGTTAAGTGAAATGAACTAGACATAAGAAGACGGTTGATACCTGTATTTGCGCTTTGTAGGCTGACAAGAGAATCACAAATTTGAAGTCAGCCTAAGCTACATACATAGACCTTTCTCAAAAGTAAATAAAAAATAAATTAATGCAAAATAATAAAAATAATCAAAAGAAACAAAAATCAGAAAAGAATAAGCATACAGATATCTATCCCTATCTATCTATCTATCTATCTATCTATCTATCTATCTATCTATATTTGAAAAATTTAGTGCCGTATTGGTTTAATTCTTGGTACTTGGTAATGTTGGCATATTTCTGTCTACATACATGCAACAATATCTTTTAATTTATTATTATAAGTATATTAATTTTACTTTTGATACTCTTAATTTAAATTCTATCATAACAATGATATACAGAGAGGTTACAGTCACAAAAGTAAGGTAATGCATACATTTCTTTTTGAACAATGTCACTCTTCCTTCATTTTCTCCCACTTTCCCCCAACTCAATCCCCCTACCAGTTACAAGGTTCATTTGCAATACGGTGTTTAGTGATTATCACTGTTGAATTGGTTCACCCTTTATCTCACCATTTCTGAGCTTCTCCTTCCATTGCCCAAATCAGATAGACATATATATATATATATATATATATATATATATATATATATAGGCAAAGGAGACGGAAACTAAAAACAAAAATGAAACAAAATAGTGACAAAAGGAAATAACTCAAGGAAAACTAAAAGAAATAACTGAGAACAGTACAATGAAAAACTCTTGTTTTCATTTCTTGAAGTTTATTTTGATAAGAATCTTTTTATATGATTATATATACATTGCTATTGAGCCCTTGTGATCCTCTCCTAAAACAACTCCTTTGTTCTCACTGTTCAATATTCAGAGTGTTGTTTAATTAATCATGGCCAATGTTTCTCTTCATATTGTATACATCTTTCAATTTTTACTTTTGGTACTAGAATTCTAGTAGCACAAGATTTCCTGGATTAGCCATTTCTCCCTTCCTAGGCTATTACCTGAAGTATCTTACCAAGTTGATTTCTGGTCAGGAGGCATCATGTGAAGAGACTATCACCCAGGTGGCAGAAGTGTAGACCGCATTGCTTGTGGAGTGCCACACTGTATTCTGCTTAATTTCAGTTCGAATATTACAGTGTATAATTTTCACATTCTAGAAACTTGAACAGTGTCTGAGATTAGCAGGTGTTTAGCAGGAAATTCTAGCACCAGAAGAAGAAAGTGGCTGTAAGTGGGAATTGGGTGCAGGAGGGGCAGTGTCAAGGAGAAAGTTTCCAGCTGTGCTCCTTTAGCCCTGTGATTTGAAACTAGCTGGGTAGTAGAATACACTTACACCTGCCCTAGATACATACTAGGATATCAGTGTTCAAGGCTCTAAGCTCTACTGCATGAAGAACATTAATTTACATATATTATTCCTGAATACAGTAAGACAATAGGAATATGCAGTTAAAGCATAGATTCTGGCTTCAATAGCCTGAAAGCACCTATAGTTTCTACCAGTACTGAAGATTGACCTTTTGTATTTCTTCCAGTACTAGAATTGAAGTCAAAGATTTATGTTTTCTTGGACTGATTGCTTGCAAGACTGGTGTTCTACAACTTGAACCAAACCTCCAACCTAGTTTTTGGCTGGTCATTTGGAGATGGTCTTATGGACTTTTCTACTTGGGGTTGCCTTCAAATCACAATCTTTCAGATCTCAACCTTATAAGTGGCTAGGAGTAAGGAGGCATCAGTGCTTAGTAGTAACTCTGTCTACTAATAAGTGTTTTCTTTGTGTTTCTACTATAGTGCACATAATTCAGTCTGTAGAAAGGTAGTGGTGGTATTTATTCAAACATGTAACATAGGACATATTGCATATATCATACAAATAAGTGATTATTATTTTTTTTACATTATTGTTTTTAATTTTTTGCCAGTCCTGTGCCTTCAACTCAGGGCCTGAACACTGTCCTTGGGCTTTCTCAAGGCTAGAGTTCTACCACTTGAGCCACAGCACCATTTCTGGCTTTTTTCTATGTATGTGGTAGAGAGGAGTTGAACCCAGGTCTTCATGGATGCTAGGCAAACACTCTACCACTAGGCTAAACTGGACCACGTTATTGTTTTTAAAAAGGTAGGGTTTTTGTTTTGTTTTGTTTTGTTTTTATGGGTCAAGGGTCTTGAACTCTGGGCCTGGGTGCTGTCCCTAAGCTCTTCAGCTCAAGGCTACCACACTACCCCTGGGCCTGGGCACTGTCCCTGAGCTCTTCAGCCCAGGGCCAGCACCCTATCCCTTGAGCCACAGCCCTACTTCCCCTTTTCTAGTGGATTAATTGGAGATAAGAATCTTATGGTGTTTACTGCCCAGGATGGCTTGAACCTTGATCCTTATATCTCCTCCTGAGTAGCTAAGATTACAGATATGAGCCACCCTGCCCAGATTAAAAATGTAGTGTTTTATGTCATGAAATAAACTCATAAGCTATAAAGAATTGCTGGGCATCAGTAAATGCAAATTAGAAATAACTTCATACTATTGATTTCTCGCTTCTAACAAATAATAGCTTTTGTCTTATTTTTGGATAAACAGTAATAGAAAGGATTACTGCATAATGCATAATTTCCAGCAAATTATTTGTAACCATATAGAATTGATGGCAAAAAGAACTTTCAGGAATGAGCTTTAGAGTGAGCACAACTCAATTTCATATGATTCTGATGATTTATGCTTTAAAGGGGTGCTTAGTTACATCAAGTATAAATAAGAAATATATATGAGAGAAATTTACTGTTTCTTTTCTCAAGAGCCTAACATAGAAACTTAGAAGCTGACCTTACTCAAACGCAAACAACACTAAAGTGAGTACACTAAAGCATATTAAAATTTCTTTTTTATCTACATATACAGCAAGTCCACTAAAACCGAAACAATAGCTAATTTTTGCAGATAAACACAAAAAACATTCTGCTTTTGTTGGCATTAGAATAAGGTGCTATATCAGTGTAATAGTTGAGAATTGATATGCTCTAGTAGTATTTTGATGAATTACATGATTATAGTTAAAATGAACAATTTCATCATGCTTGAATTAATAATGGTTCTGTGATTTGGCAAGTACTCTTGCACCATTCTTTAACTCATCACTTGAGAAGACAGACTTGTACAGTTCATCCTTTGCTTGCAAAAATGCAGACTTCTTGTCTGCTTGAAAAGCTGAAGGGCCAGAAGAAACATGTCAACTAGAGAAAGTAATGCATGCATAGAATTTCAGAATATTATTGCTTGATTACATTACCTCTTACAACTCATTTTAATTTCTTGCATAACTAAAAGAGAGCCAGGGTAGAAAGAAGTATTTTTGAACATTTTGTTGTTTATCAAATTTAATTGAAACTACTATGCACCCAAAGGTACTCCTGGGACATAGAAATTATGTGTGTATGACTGTTATTTTACATTTAGATTTAAGTGGATTAGGAACTATAATATATAATCAATGTAACATTCATTTGGGTATCAATCAAGTAAAACACACACTGAGAGCTGAACATTACATAATTTCAGTTATAAAGAGTACAAATTGTGAATTGATTTAATATATTCACAACTAAGTACTCTCCTTAATGTAACTTGCAATTTGTTTCACAAAATTATTCTGTTCATTTTCTCTAAATTTTTACGTGCCTAGATACATTTTCTTAAAGATACATGTTACAACAGTCTTCTAATGTTTATACTTATACCCAATATCATAGAAAAGCAATAGAATTAATTACATAGATATTTTATTGCAGAAATATTTGGGCATATAGGTAAACCACAGTATATTATTATTTTTGAAATTATTTACAAATATTTTAATAATGATTAAAGAAGCATAAATGCACATAGAGCATTTAAAGCCAAAGTATGCTAATAGGCATGTGATTCTTGGGCTTATTTATACAACATGCAGTTTATATTTCATTTTGAATGTAAAAATGACAGAAAATTATGTATCCATTTTTTCAAGCCCTTCTCTTTTGCAATCACTGTATCCATGTTCATTTTGAAATATTGTATCTAAGGTGTTTGAATGATGGAAATAAGACAAAACCACTCATACATTGCAAAAACAATTATTTCAAAACATTTCTCTTATTAAAATTCATATTGTGCTTTATCTTCAGATAGTCTTCAATACATGTTTTATTTTGGGCTTGAATTGTACAGAAAAGCTAGCCAGTTTTATTTTTGTCTAAAATATTCAGATAGGAAAGCTACGTTTGTTTGTTGTTTCTTTCCGCATGCCCATGGGTATATTTTATTATTTTCTTATTTTATTTTATTTTTTTATTGTAGGGGTAATATATAGAGGGGTTACAGTTACATTTGCCAGGTAGTGGGCTCATTACTTCTCATATATTGATAACACTTGTCATGATTTTTCCCCATTTCCCTCCCCTAACACCTCCAAATCATCTTGTTTTCCCCTCTTCCCTTCTCTATTTGAAATAAACAAATAAATGCATATACAATATACCAGATAACTAAGTCAAATACAGTAACAATATGTGAGTAACCAAAGGGAAAAAATGAGAAGAAAAATAACAGTACAAAGAAAGCCATGTCTTTAATGACATCCTATGCAGTACTAGACAATGGTTCTGATTCTCACAGTAGTTGACTTATCCAAACATGGTTAACAGAGTGAGGATAAAATCTGGTAATGATTCAATAATTTTCTGATCAAAAGCAAAATTATTTAAATAAACGCCAAGAAATGGACGTGAGGTCCCCCCCCCCACACTTTCTTTTATGTCTTCTTTTGTTGCTGTTCTTGTTTTCTGTAACTTTCGTATGTGTATCTATTTGGAGGAGGCCAAGGGAGAGCACAGAAATGGCGGGGCAAAGGGTGAATCAATGCGGCAGTGATCCTCATTATGTGACAGACACCATGTTGAAAATGAACTATACAACTTGTGGAAGGGATTAACGAGAAAACCTGGCAGAAGGAAAGAAAAGGGGGAAACTGTTCAAAAACACATGTGCTTATTAACCCACTTACTGAATTGCAGGCCCTCTGTTCACCACTTTTCCAATAACACTTATAAAAAAGAGCAACCCAAGCTCACACCTGTAATCCTCAGGAGGCTGAGGTCAGAGAATCACTGTTCAAGGTCAATCTCAGCACTAAAGTCCATGAGACTCTTATCTCCAATTAACCACTAGAAAACAGGAAGTGGTGCTGTGGCGGTAGCCTTGAGCTGAAATGCTCAGGGACAAGGGCCAGGCCCAAATTCAAGCCTCACAACTGACAAAAATGAATAAATAAATAAATAAACAAACAAACAAATAAATGAATGAATGAAAGAAAGAGCAAACCTAATGGCGTAAACTCTCCCACTTTAGCCACAGCACCATTTTCAGCTTTTTCTGGGTATATGGAACTGAGGTATTGAACCCAGGATTTCATCCGTGCTGGGAAGCACTCAGCAATTAGGCCACACTCCTGGCCTTAAAATCATTTTAAAGTTATTATTATCTTTAAATAATTGTAGATTGGAGTAGTAATTCAGCAATGCATCATTACTTGTGTCAGCCTTCATCATTCTTTCCCACTCCAATTTTTTTTCCAGAAACAATCCTATCCCTCCTTAACCAATGGAAAACTGTTCTTAGAAATTGTCCTACTTATAAACATAAATGCCTTCAACCGAATTCTACTTTCGTTTGAAAATCAATCTTGTATATAATTATGTAGTGAGCAAGTCATATTCAAGATGAGTGAATGATAAATATACTTTGCATGAACGCGCGTGTGTGTGTGTGTGTGTGTGTGTGTGTGCGTGTACGTGCGCTTATTCTATGTCATCAGAGGCATACAGAGTTAGATTTTTGTAGGCAAACATGGCCTTTTCTCCTTTTTTATGGTTATACTTTATCTTCCATCTTTAAAAACTATATTATTTTTACCAATTAGCTCTAATTTCTGCCTACTGTTTCATTCATGCACTTTTTTTTTTCATTTGCTATTATGTAGGTTTATTTATCATTGTGGTTTTTCTTGTTCTCAACAGAATGCGAGGTGCTGACAAAACTTAACCTAACTGTAAATTTCATTGGCGATCTGAGCAGTATTAAAACCCTGAAGCACAACATCCACCTGAAGGAGCTTTTCCTCATGGGAAATCCTTGTGCAAGCTTCGATGGTTACAGGGCGTTTGTGGTGGCCATCCTACAGCAATTAAAGGTATCACTTATTTTAGCAAGGCATAAGACACAGGAAAAGCCAAATACGTGACTATGATAATTCCTGATGAATTCACAGGGTAAAAGGTTCATGGGAGTTCATTCTTTGATATCTAGATCTTAATATTTATTATTCTGTTCATGCACTTTTATTTTTTTTTTTTTGCCAGTCCTGGGCTTGAGCTCAGGGCCTGAGCAATGTCCTTGGACTTTCTCAAGGCTACAGCTCTACCACTTGAACCTCAGCACCACTTCTGGCTTTTTTCTATGTATGTGGTACCAAAGAATTGAACCCGGGTCTTCATGCATGCTAGGTAAGCACTTTAACCACTAGGCCAAACTCCCCGCCTGTTCATGCACTTTTAATGATCATTTACTGTCTATGTAAATAATTTGAAAGTATAATACTGCACTTTAGTGAGGAAGATACCTCTTAGAAATGTATTGTTCACACATAGACTATACTCCTGAGTTACTCCATTTGATCCAAAACTTTGACAAAGTAGTAAGGGATAAAATTAATACACAAAATTCAATGCCTTTTCTGTATGTTAACAATGTGAAGAACAGGCCAAATTCAGGAAAGCAACTCCCTTTGTAATGGCCTAAAAGTACCTAGAAATTAATATAACCAAAGAAGTGAAGGACCTCTATGATAAAAACTTTAAAACTCTGAAAAGGGAAATTAAGGCAGTACACAGGAAGTGTAAAAAGCACCCATGCTCTTGAATTAGGAGGATTAACATCATAGAAATGGCAATATTGCCAAAGGCTATCTACAAATTCAATGCAATACCCATCAATATCCTAATATCATTCTTTAATGAAATTGAAGTAGCAATCCAAAAATAAATAATAAAATAAAATCCTTAGCAGGAAGAACAGTGATGGAGGAATATCAACACCAAACTTTAAACTCTATTACAAAACCCTAGTAAAAAAACAATAGCTTGGTACTGGCACAAGATCAGACCGTAGGACCAATGTATTAGAACTGAAGACACAGAATGAATGTGCATATGTATGGCAACCTAATCTTTGTTAAGGGAGCCAAAAAATACGGTGAAAGAAAAACAGACTCTTCAACAAATGGTTCCACAGACTTGACTAAGCACATAAATTCTATGGGATACAGGAAGGTAGAGTTAGCCAAATGAATGACTTTAAATACCGCCCATTTGCTGCCATAGTAGGTTATAGAGTCACTATATTGGGGCCACGAGACTTAGTATATTCTCCTACTCTATTGTCTGTCATATTTATTATTGTTTGTTTAACTACCAGACACCAAAACAGCCTTGCAGATATTATCAGTGGGAGTAAGAAAAGAACAAGATGATTACAGTTTACTCTAATCCTTAGTAGTGTTATATGTCTCATGAGAATGGAGCTGATTGTGCAATCTTGAACGTATATGACACCTAAATGAACAAACTAATACCTCCTTCCAGAAGCTCCTTTGAACCCCCATTTCAATATTAAATGATGCATCTTTTAAGAACCTTGTATTTATTTTAATTGCATTTTTGATCATTTTATTAATTCATAAAAGCATCAAGATATTTGATTTTCATAAAGAAGTATCACATTGTGAGAAAGAACATGATCTTGCATAAAATTCTTGTTTATCTTGTTTTCTATATCTCTTGCTCAGTTAATATTACGTACGGCTGTTTCAACAAAACAGTGACCTTTTGTGAGTAGAATGTTGTTCTTTTTTATAGAACTCAGATATAATACATGTATTATAGTACCAGCTTTTGATCAACTGTGCCAGCCACCTGTGGTACTGTATGTCAGAGGTCCTAAATTACAACATCAAATTATGAGATCTTGATTAATTTCTTGAAAGTCCTGTCTGTAGATTTCTGGATTTAAAATAAGTAGAATCTCTCACTCTTGATAGTCATAGAAGCAGCACAAGAAAAACAAAGTCTTCACAAATTCTTTTTACAAATAATCCAATATGGAAAATGTATTAACTACTGGGTGATAAATACGCTAAGCTTCATAATATTAGTATTTCTTAAGTTTGTAAGTTAATTTGTCCACTGTCTGAGGTGCAGAGTTGTGATTAAATTGCACATTGTTTTAATTCTAAATGATTATTATTTTTTCCAAATACTGATATATGTTTACAAAGGAAAGAAACTGAAAGTATTCCATAGCAAACAGACATCAACTTAAAAACCACTGATCCTACCAATTATTTTTGTATAAATATTTGTGAATATATATTTATGAAAATGAGGTTTTGCTTTCAGTGAAAATAATGTCTCACATTGCTGACAGAAGGACTAAATGTTAATATATTTGAGACTTCCTGGTATAGTGCAAATGCTCAAATTTGTAGCTATTACAAAGTTATTTGCAAATGTAAAATCTGAATGTATCATCAGGCTGCATAAAATTAAATTTTGTTGTGAGTAGTTATTTATGTATAGCTCCCTTTTTCATACTAATGGATTACTTCCAGTTGTGTAGATAAACTTAATTTGCTTTTCCATAGTGCTGTTAAGAGTTTACTTCTATTTTACTTTATTTTACTAGGTAACAGTCAGGTAAATATTCTTTTATTTTCATCTTGGTCAGTTGTGGAGTTTGAACTCAGTCCAGAAAAATATCCATGAGCTCTTTTACAGTGCTTTACCAATTTCAGTTACAGCTCCACTTCCAATTTTCTGGTGATTTGTTGGAAATAAGAGTCTCGAGGAGCCCTATAACCCACAGAAGGAAATAAAGAAAAAAAGAAAGAGAAAGAAAGAAAGATGGAAGGAAAGGATGGAAGGAAGGGAAGGAGGAAGGGAGGGATGGAGGAAGGGAGGAAGGAAAGAAGGGAGGGAAGGAGGAAGAAGGAAGCAAGGAAGGAAGGAAGGAAGGAAGGAAGGAAGGAAGGAAGGAAGGAAGGAAGGAAGGAAGGAAGGAAGGGAAGGAGGAAAGGAGGAAGGGAAGGAGGAAGGGAGGGATGGAGGAAGGGAGGAAGGAAAGAAGGGAGGGAGGGAGGAAGGAAGGAAGCAAGGATGGAAGGAAGGAAGGATGGGAGGAAGGAAGGAAGGAAGGAAGGAACAATCTCACTAACTTTCCTGTTAGAGTTGGGTTTGAATAAACAATTCTCACATCTGAGCCTGCTGATAGCCAGAATTATAGGCATGAGTCACCAGTACTTGGTGTGGGTGTATATTCTTTCTGTTGATTATCTAAAAATCTCTTATAGTTTGTACCTTTTTAAATTAATTTATAGCCAGATAATCTGTTCATAAAATGTTAAGCAACATTAATTTTAAAACTTACTCTTTTCCAAACAAAATGATTATGTCACCTAAATTTTTACCCTATTCCAATTTATTCTAATCTTATAGTTGTAGATTTCATTATAAAATATTATATGTGGGGGGTATGGGGGAGAGGGTAATGGGTACCAAGACATGTGAAAGGGTATCAATGTATGTGAATTAATGCACCTTCTATCTGGCAAATATCATGTAACCCTTTTACTAATTACAATAAAAAAATAAAAAAATAAAATATTATATATAGTTTATGAGATGCTATCATATGTCAGTTATAAATGTATTGTTTCTCAGCAACAATTCTGCTCTATTTTACTTGGCTTGGTGATTGTAGTGTTGGAATCTGAGGATATTTCTCTTTTACCTGTGTGATCATGCTGTGCAGTTGAGACACTGAGAATTCACAAAAAGACAGAGAATGAGTTTATCCTGTGGTTTCCCTGTGCTTCATTTTCTGCTTCTTATGGTGTTGTTGGCAGCATGTTGTTAACTATTCATTGGCTCTCAAGCTGGGTCCACAAGGGAAGCAATTTTCTGCTTAGCAATCCCAGCTCATTGGTTGTTTAACGGCTTCGCTCTGTAACACCCATTAAAAAGCTCTACTTTCAGACAGGCTGCAAACTCACCATTCTAAGGAAGGCATGAGTTTTACTCAGCCTGTAGTGGAGAGAAGAGATAGGCATTTTGCCAAGAGTATTTCATCTTGGATCTCATTTGTAAAAGATTCTTGCATAATTTTAAACAGTTGAGTTACTTTCTGTTTATCTATTCAACCTGAAACTTTGGATTGTTATCTGGGATTGTGTTTCTTTAGTGTGATGAAATCTCAAAGACAAAGATATCTGTGGTTTTTCTTTATGTTTTGGCCTGAACAGTATTTTACACCCTTTCAGCACTTTATTGTCTAAACTTCAAACTTAGGAACACACACACACACACACACACACACGCACACGTACTTATGTGTCTGTATATATAACACATGTATATTCATATATACATAATATATTGTCCTTGTGTTTTTCTCTAGTAAAAATGTTGTGACCTATGACTTCTTTCTTCTGCAGTTTGTAGAATTTAGTATTTGTATTTGAATTTTTGCAAATTGAATTGACACTAGCATTTTTGTTATTAAAATATCTTAAAAGAATGGATATATATTTATCAGTGACAGTGGACAAATTACAAATATTTGAATACCAACATAATAAAGACTATTATAGACAATACATTGATTATATACCGAAAATGACAATCAGAGCCATATTTTATATGTCTGTTAGTATTTCATTACTTCTTTCCTCCAACTCCATTTGAAGTAAATCATACGACATGTGTTCTTGCAACACTTCATATAATGTGCTTTTGAGATGCAATTATGTTTTCAGGTAGTTTATTATTATTACAAGGATATATTTAAGTGTAATTAACTGTATGTGTATATCACGTTTATTGCCTATTCTCTTAGATTTCTATTTGGACATTTTTCCAGGTAGGGATTTTATAGGATTGGGACACATATACTTTCTTGTAGGAAGAAGTTGGCCTGGTGAAATTATGATTAAAACTATTGAATGCTTTGTTATGGTGATATTTTGGAGCAAAATTAACTTCTGGCACAAACAAAATCTGAATTTATTTCTTGTTCATGGTATTTATTTACAATACTTACCTAGCAAAAATTATTTACATATAATACACTATTACATGTATTTAAATTATATATATATTATAAATGGACTAGGCATTACATTTGAGGTTGAAAGCATAAAGACATACATGAGTTTTATTTTATTTTATTTTGTCAGGGTGATGAATAGAGGAGTTCCAGTTTCATTCATAAGGTAGTGAGTATATTACTTCTCATATACATGAGTTCTAATATCTTAATCACATGTGTGGTAGCAAAAGTAACTCCATTTAAACTATGTTTTGACCTGTGTCTTGTGGTTTATTCATGTATTCTCTATTAACTTGATTTCATTTTGCATTTGTTTCCTTTAGTCTCAACAACATTTTACAGCTAATATTAATGCAAACACATGTTCATTTAAACATATTTTTATAATTTTTTAAATTTTGGCTAAAGATAGTATATATACATTTAAAGCTTTTCACATTTTTTAACAATTTCTTTTGAAAAATCCATAGTAAAACTGAATTCCAAGCTGGGAGTGTGGCTCACGTCCATAATCCTAGCTACTCAGGAGGCTGAGATCTAAGGATCAAGGTTCCAAGCCAGCCAGGCACAAATGGACCTGAAACTCTTATCTCTAATTAACCACTAGAAAATGGGAAATGTGGCTTGGCTCAAGGATAGGGCAGTAGCTGAAGAGCTGAGGGATATTGCCCAGGCCAAGTTCAAGCTTCATGACTCACAACAAGAAAATTGAATTTCATTACTGTTCCTTGAAATGCAATTTAAACAACATACCATAAAATAATGAATTATCACTGATGATAATGAATTGCAACTTTTGACTGTTTCTCACATAGGAAATATTACAATAGAAAAAAGCCCTTTCAATTGTGAATGATTTCAATATTTATTAGTCAACCTCATCTATGAATTGCTCATCAGTTTTATAATAATAATAATAATAAACCTATGAGAGAAGTATGGGTGAGTTTTTGGAATTTAAAGATGTGGACTCACTCTTCCACAGCTATCTGCACTCCTTTATTAACTCCACTTCTGCCTTTCAGTTGTTATCTATTTAAATCCCAGATTGAATTTCATTCTATTAACAGTGATGTCTTCCCACTGAAAATCACTATTTCTCATAGTTGTTATTCATCATTATTGTCTGTTATTGTATCTTATGTACAAATCTTCCCTTGGGCCAGTTGAAAATATTTACCATACCCATTTATATATAATCTTTTGGTTTGCACTGTGTTGTCTTTATTATTTATTTGTTGAGGTTTGAAATTGACTTAAATATATTCTTGTCAGTTTATACTGCTTTTCGAGATTTAGTCACTTATATTGTGATGTGGACGAATATGGACCCAGATTCTATTATATCTGTACCTATATCTATATATCTATATCTAAATTTTCTCTCCTCTCCCCATCACAGTCCTTGCAAGACAAAAGGGCAAGGAAAGGTGCACCCTTCCACTGCAACATGTAATTAGTTTAGATTAATAATGAATAGACAGTACACTATGGAATTCTGCCCTTCATTTCTTCTACCTCTAATCTACATCTCTTCTCCCCTCCACTTTACTGCAGTCCTACCCATTTTTTCTATTCTGGAAAAATTCACCAGTATTTCTGTGACATTTTCTGGATTACAAATCCATCACCCTTGTTCTGATGTATTTGGAGAGCTTGGTTATTAAAAGGGATCAAGAAACCTTTTTTTCTCAGGAATACATTCTCAGGAATATATAGATAGATACATTATATCTATCTATATATACACATATATTCACATATTAGGTTATACTTATCACTATAGAATTTCAGGAGTCAGAATTGGATGAATAAGATGTTTGAAGACAGATAATGGCTCATATACTTTTATTAAAATTTTATGTAATGTATCTATAAACATTATTACCATTTATAATAAATTTCAATAGAATATCCTAATTAAAAGAACAAATGGAATTAATATATTCTCACATTGATTAGAGCAGCTAAAAGGAAGAGAAAATGATATTCTTAGTTAATATAAAATCATTCTATACATACATCTTTTATTGATACATACAACATAGAGCATCATTTTAAAATGCACCTCTCTGTACATCCAAACCAAAAGCATTTGTATTCTTAAACTCTGTTTTTGTTTTTATTTATCCTATGTTTGAATATGTTTTTGGAAGTTAATATGTAACCAATAAATAAGAAAGAAGGTGAAGATTTCTTTAAGCTTGATGCACAGTTTCAAAATGAAATACAGTCTGATAGGAATTTTATTGGATTTCCCTAATTCCAAATGGAAAGATAGTAAGAGGAGATGACATTCACCCAACCATTTAAAACCAGTGTTGTATTTCTAAGGGCTAAAACAGTTACAGTGGCACTGATTGTTGCTTTGGAAGTGTCACATATTTCTAATATGACAAGATGTATTATGGATAGGTGATTTTACAGATGTGGAAAAATCTCTCTCCCAGTTGTTTATTCAATTTTCTCCTTTTCTGCCTCTTTGTACTTTATTGTCCAACCTTGGGATAATGGGATTACTTTATGCTTTCCGCATCAGGCTCTGGATGAGCGCACCAAGGCCAATGGCAGGAAAAATAAGATGATTGTAAAAATGCAAACATTGGAAGTTAAAAAAGGTGCACCCAGTAACTTGCCCTTAAATTTAAAAGGAACTAAATGAAGAACTTCTGGACAATTTATCTTGCTGTTTACTGATAACAAGTCACTTTGTTTTTATGTGCTCAGCCTAGTATTCCATAATTTATTTGAAAGAAGATGAGAAATAATGTAGATAAATGATGAAGTGTCAGGGTCTGACGCTCTTAAATGAAGCTATTATGGTCAAAGAGAAAACGTAAAACCTGGGGCTCATTATGAAAGTGTTCTACTTGTCAGTTAAGTGAAAAGGCCTGGAATGATTTCCAGTTTATTTGTCATTGCAGTTATTAAAGCTGTCTTTTTGGTGCCATGAAAATGAATTGAAGACTTTATTTGAAGTAAATTTGTAGTAAAGCTTTCAGATGTATCTTATGTGAGCTCAGTGAGGCAAGGAAGCCACTTAAAACTGAAATATTACAAAGCACCAAATACCAAAGTCTTTCAAACATACTAAAATATTTGTCCAATGAATGAAATATTTTCTTGACTAGATACCCTACTTTTTGACTGAATAAGAAATTAAATTCATGATGGGATACAGCACTAATTTTAGTTTTTTTATTCTTAGGGAGTATTACTTTCTTATATATTTGAGTGTCAGTTCTACTTGTCTGTCTTTCCAAAGATTTATTTCCAAGCAAACTTAAAGCATGTGCCATTTTAAGTGATCAATACTAAAGAAAATTCAGTGAAAATTAGCAGACAATCCCAAGACACAGAAAAAGACTGCTAGGTTAAAACAATAGCACTCAAAATTCTTTTAAGGGGAGCAATATTTAAACAGCTTACATCTCTGCTGAAGATGAGAACAGCATACTTTTATGTTCTTTTGAAAGAAATAAAATCAAATGTACCAGTGCTAGATTGAGATTGTTGCTTATCATGCCTTGGAAATAAATGAACCCTTTGTTTTTCCTGATTTCACAATAGAGAGAAAGACTGTGGACTTGTGCTACTCCTGAAATCTAAACTATAGCATTTGGAAGCAGGCATAAATATGCATATCTGAAAGAAACTAGAGCTTTTCTACATTACTTTCTACCTGGGCACATAAAATTAGAGTCAACACGCTGAATATGCAAGTCAATACACTAGAAATCTCCCAGCCTTGCATTTGACCCTTAATTGTGGGTATTACAAATGTTTTGATGCATTTTTGGATTTGTTTGAAACAAAATGAACTCTGCCTCCTCTTCAGAAGTAATCTTTCTGGGTTTCTATCTGACCAAGTCATTTTCAGAACCTTGTCAGAGTGATGGATCCTCCATTCCCTTTATTATATCTCTTATTTTCAGGCATTTAATGTCATATTGGAATATTTGAAGTATTTTCTTAAAAATGTTATATGCTAACAGCTATAAAGACTAATAATAAATGTTGTATAATACCATAACTGGGATGGAGGGTAGACAAAGTTACATCATAGAAATTGACAGGTAATGTAGGGAGACTTTTCATAAATTTAGTCCTGGTTAAATCAGAACATTTACAATGAAATATGGAAAATTCCAGATTCTGTTGTATAAGAAATAAAATTTGAGGGCCTAGACTTTATCCTAGTGTTAGTTTAGCCTAGCATGCACGAAGACCCTGGTTTGATTCCTCGGAACCACATACACAGAAAAATGCCAGAAATGATGCTGTTGCTCAAGTAGTAAAGCTCGAGCCTTGAGAAAGCCCAAAGATAGTGCACAGGCCCTGATTTCAAGGCCCAGGACTGGCAAAAAAAAAAAATATATATATATATAGTTTGAGAATATACTCTATACCTTTTGATTATTACTGTAGTGAGAGTTATTTGTATAGGTCTATAGTTAATGAATACTTATCTTTCAATAACACCATTATAATTTTTAATATATTTAAGATTGAAGGGCTAGTTAGTGCATTTTAGCTCATTAATCAAGTATATTTTATTTTGACTTATTTAATAGGTAGGTGTGAGACACTAAATTAATTGAATTTATAAACTTAATAGTTTCTCAAATGGGACAAAAAGATGAGAGGGGGTGTCAGTGTGTGAGAAGTGATGTACTCTCTGTCTGGCAAATGTAACATTGACCCCTCTATATATTACAATACAAAAATAATAGTTTTTCTTTCATTTAACTTACAGAGAAGAAAGCAAAGTTATCCAACAATGCACATATAAAATTAAGTAAATTTAAAAAATGGCATGGAATTTGAAATATGATGTAAAAATCCATGTTAATAAATTCTTTAGGTCACAGTGTCAGCTCCCGAGTCTGCACTGTGTCCCTGGCTCGTCAGTTCACCATCTATTTCCCCTGGCCAGTCAGTTCACCATCTACTTCCCCAATAAATTCACCTTTTTATAAAAAAAATAAAAAAATTCTTTAATAAAAAATGGCATGGAGATTCAGAAGTACTCAGATTACATTCATAGGCAAGAAAAAATGCTTAATGGAGAAGATTCCTGAATTTGAAAATTGGAGGAAAAACATTAGAGGACTGTGTAAGATATATCATGCAGTTAGTGTTTAGACCTGATTTGCTTTATTATAAGCAACCATAGATTAAAATGTTACTCATATTCCTTATATATGTACATTTATGTAAATTCACAATGCCTACACTGAGTTTATCAACATGAGTTTATTAAATAGCAACAATACAAAATGGTAAAAATGAATCAGGACATATGTAACTTTGTCTTATGCAAGTTTATTGTAAATTAACAGAAACGAAAGAAAAAAATAAAATATTCTTAAGTTTCTTGATTCTCTAACATATTCTTTTCAAAAACCATGGTAGATAATTTCAAAAGTAAACTAAAAAACTTTCTGTACAATTGTTTTAATTAAGGATGTTGACTTCCAAATTAGATTACTTACTATATTAGCATAACGCACTAACTTCAATTAATATAGTAAGTTAGGTTTATTTTATTTTATTTTTATTGCCATTGTCATGGCTTGAACTCAGGACCTGGGGACTATAATTGGGCTTTCCCAAGGCTAGAATTCTGCCACTTGAGACACAGCACCATTTCTGGATTTTTCTGTATATGTGGTACTGAGGAATCAAATCCAGGTTTTTGTGCATTCTAGGCAAGCACTCTACCACTAGGCTAAACTCCTGGCACTGATTTATTATTTTGAAGGTGGCAACAACAAGAAAACTGGAATCAATGAATGGCTCTAAATTCATCTTCTCATCAGCAGTGAGTGGAAAAAGCAATGCAAGTGTAAAAAGCACTGAATTTAAGCACAATTCTTAACAAATGAATGCACTGAAAAATGAAAATAAGGTGAAGGAAAGGAAGGAAAGAAGGAAGCAAGGAATCAAACAGGCAATGAAGGAAGGAGAAAAAAGAAAATTACTAGTTTTATTAATAGTTTTAAAAGTTTAATAGTTTATTAATAGTTGAATAGTTTATTAATTATTTTATTATATTAATTTTAATATTTTAATAGTTCATTAATAGTTTTGATAAGAATCCCAACTAATTTCCTTTAGATTTACTTCCTGATGTATATGCTTACTTTCCAACATCCACATAGATTCCTTTTTGAAAAGGATGATCATTTTTTGTTTTCTTTTCTTTTCCTATTCATTGATAATTTAGGATTTTTGTTCTCTCTTGGCCATTTTATCAAATAATTGACACCTAAAGCTTAGTTGCTTAAATTCATATTTATGGCACAGAAAAAGTGATGCAGGCACCATCCTAACAAATGCTTATTTTGTAAAATAGAATAAACACATGTTTGTTAGTTGGGTGGGGGTGGTGCTTGGCTTGTTTCTTTTAGCCCTACCTGAACTTTAAAAACAGAAGCGCATCAATGTAATACGAATGATCGGTTCCAAGACACAGAAGTAGCAATTTTGTTGGTATGTTTATTTTTTCTTTTCAAGAGATAAATCAGCATTCAATCTTGGTGGAAATTCCTTCTTGAATTGAATTACTGAGTTAGTCTATACAAGTGCTTTTTCACGACCCCATATGTTGGATGTATAAACTGAGCTTAGGGGAATTTAAATGACTTCTTCAAGATCACTCAGGAGCCATGGGAGGAAATAGCCTCCCAGACCGATAATTTTCTTATTTTGCCACATGGCTTTAGGAAACCCATACCTGATATCAAGGATTTTTCTCTAAATAGAAGGTAATAAGTGGTCAGACACAGAGTGAATATATTTGACTGTAGCTGTTACCCCGATGTGCTATTATTTGGGGCTTATGAATAGGAAATGTAAAGTAATCTCAAAAGGAATTTTATTGTAATGTTCTTTCAAAGAATGAAAGCTTTTCTTCGTAAGGTATTAGGATGATAAAAAACCCAGATTATTGGAAACCTGGTAGCAGCTCTTTCCTTAGTAAGATTAGAGTGAGTTATTACCAGCAAGTGGCAAACAGAGCTCATTCATTTTCCTTTTGTGAGTTGAACTTCAGAGAAACGGTTGCCGAAGGCATTGCAGGAGAACATTCAGTCATAATGTGTTGTATCGAAGAAATATGGCAGCTTTTAAGCTTTTCTGTTTCATGTCCTACAACTAGTCCCTTTACTCAAAAAACTCCGCATTCAATGCTCTGGTTGTTAAAATTCTAACCTAGCCAGAAATTTAAGGCTCTTTTATTTTTCATCATTGTACTTGATGGTAGATTGTTTTCCAAGAAAAAGTGGTGCTAAAATATCACATCAAGACTTTTAAAATTCTTATTGTAACTTACATATCTGGGCATTGAAAATATTTGTCTCCTATGAAGTGGTATAACCTTATTGATTATGTATGCAATTTATCTTTTTATTTCTAAATATGTATTTCAGTAGCTTGCTAGAAACAAGTAAAATAATAAAGGTTCAAGGCATAGATTCACAAATAGATTCTGTGTGCTTCTCACAGAAAGGAATTATCTATTATTTCTTTAAAAAATCATTATCCTTCAAGTCCCCAAAGTATCATTTGCTTTTCTTAAGCACTTATGAATGCAATAAATAATAGGGTATTTCTTTTCCTTTCTATTTTTTTCTTTCCTTCCTTCCTTTCCATTTTCTTTTTTTCTTTCCATTTTTCTTACTTCCTTCCCTTTCCTTCCCTTCCCTTCCCTTTCCTTCCTTTTCTTTTCCTTTTTCCTCTCCCTCCTTTCCATTCCCCTTTTCTTTCTCTCTCTCTTTCTTTTCTTTCTGGTTGTAGAGTTTGATATCAGGTCCTGGGTGCTGTTTCTGAGCTTGATCACTCAAGGCTCATATTCTGTCACTTGAACCACAGCTCCATTTATGGCTTTTTGGTAGTTTACTGGAGATAGTCTCATAGACTTTCCTGGCTTGAGTGGCTTCAAACTGTGATCCCCAAATCTCAGCTTCTTGATTAGCTAGCATTGCAGCATGACTTACTAGCATCCAGCTTGGATAGATCTTCTGGACAGCTGTATTTTGAAATTGCTCTGATAATTCTAGCTAAATAAATTTACATTCCTATCCCAAAGTTGAGTACAAGTATAAATTTTATACCTTAAATATTTTCATTAAAGACACATATTAAAACGGTTTAACTGATATGTTCTTTCTTTATTAATGGTGATTTGATCTTTGTCTAGACATAATACTTAGAGAATGTAATTTTAATAGTGTACATATATAAATGAACAATACATATTATATGTTGTTTATACTATAAATAAATGTGTATTGTTCATTTATAAATAAGGGTTTGGTAGGAAAGTACTTTTTCTCTAAGGATCATTTTTCTTATTTTAAAGGCAAGATTCTTAATTTGGGGTTAGATTGTAATCTGTGATACTGAGTTTAGGGAACTTTTTATGTTATGTATTCATCAAAAATCTTAGCATGTATATGAATTGCTGTTGCAAACAAAGAAAAGAATAATACTGAAAATTTTCAAAAGAGAAATACTTTGTAATTATATTGCGTCATGTTGAAAAAAATCAAAGAATTGGGAAGAAAACAAGAATAAAGATCCTAGAATCTAGATTTGCTGACATACTTTCTGAAATACTGTCAATTATCTCATATCTAAATTTTAAGAAACTGATCTCTCAGTTATCAAAATTCAATTTCTGAAAGACTGTCTAGTTTTAGCAATTTGTTTCTTTAAATATTAAAGTAGTTTCTGCATTAAACTTATATATAGAGGTGGAGGCAAGGAAGAGCTTTTAACAAGTGAAGCATCTAGAGACCAAGGGTCAGGGTACATTCAGAAGACCTACCTAATATTGCATAAATGAAAAGCAACAAATCATTTAGATTATGGGAAATATGAGGAAAAATGAGATCATATGAGTATGGGACCCTTTCTTTGATGAGTTTACAATTTAGTTGACTTCACCATAATATTAAGGCTAATAGATGGATAAATAATAATGATTTAAGGAAAAGAAATAAGCATGTGAGACCACAATATATTTTATGTGTGCATGCATTATGTAAAAGTAACAGGTAAGCAATAGCAAGATTTCTTAAGTAGAATGACTATTGAAAGCTTGCAGTTGTCACAGAATATAATATGTAATAGTATATCATGTGTTTATATAACATATTAACATATATAAATATGTATATTTGTGTGTGTGTGTGTGTGTGTGTGTGTGTGTGTGTGTGTGTATGTGTGTGTGTTTCCTTCAAAAGGTGATTGCTTAGGAAGCACTATTGGTGAAAGAAATACTCTGGTAGATAGGAAGTTATTCCTTTTTAGCCTTTTTAACCATTGCCTTTCTGGTAGTGCTTTTATTCTCATATAATAGAAATCAAGGCAGTGAGTTTGAGATTGGTTTTAAATATTTGTGAGAATCTATACACTAATATAATCAGGCATTTCTTCAAGGGGAAAAAAAGTATGTTTAATCTTTTATCAAGTCTTTGGAGAAGATCACTATCTGGGAAAGCTAACCTATGATTATACGCTAAAAGCTATAAATTAAAATGAATAAGATAAAATTTAGGGTATAATTTAATTTTAACAAGAAGGAATTTTCATAAATCCATTGTTTTTTCTTTGCTTATATACATAAGGGTGAAGAGGTTAACACTTAAACAATAGTTAGATATTGGTTCCAAAATATTCAGTATATATTTAGATCTGTTGAAATTTTACTTTTCTCAGTTATTAAATTCAGTACCAATAAATGATTATAACACTCCAAAAGGTGCTAACTGATCCAAAGTGGATGTTGTAAAATACTTAATTTCCAGGCTTTAGATGTCATGTCCTAAGAAAAAACTAATTAAATAAAATGCACATATTGTTTAAAGTTTCATGCAAATTTCCTTTTTTTCTATCTCAATCCCAAAGGAAATATCTCCATATGCATATCTAACTGGCAAGTATTAACTGGCAATATTTGGAAACTGTATTGAAACAAATATTATATCTTGATTGTCAGCTAGTCCACATTAATAATTTTTTTGCCAGTCCTGGGCTAGAACTCAGGGCCTGGGCATAGTCCTTGAGCTTTCTCAAGGATAGTACTCTACCACTTGAGACACAACACCACTTCTGGCTTTTTTTTTTTTTCTGTGTATGTGGTACAGAGGAATCAAACACAGGGCTTCATGCCCACTAGGCAAACACTCTACCACTAGCCCATGCTCCCTGCCCTACCTTTGTATTTTTTAAACCTATGTATAATGCTGAAAGCCTAGCATTTGATTAAACAAGGATTATTGCAGACTTTCTTGTATGTGAATAATAAGATTTTAGCATATTTTTATGTACAATTAAAATATCTTTAAAAATATTTATTCAATGCCGGGCACTGGTAGCTCACATGTGTAATCGGAGCTACTCAGGAGACTGAGATCTGAGGATCACAGTTCAAGCTCAATCTGGGCACAGAAGTACGTGAGATTATGTCCAATTAACCACTCTGAAACTGGAAGTGGCACTGTGGCTGAGAGCGGTAGAGCAGTAGCCTTGAGCTGCAGAGCTCAAGGACAGTGCCCAGTCCCAGAGTTCAAGCCCCATAGCCAACAGCAATAACAACAACAACAACAATAACACAAACCCAATATTCAACAAAGAACTTACACTCCTAAAGTTACACGAAAATTAAAAATAAAATCTTAGGCATTCTGCAACTATTTGTTTTCATTTGGATATATTATAATTCAGATTGCTTGACTAATCTTGGATATTGATATTGAAGTTAGGGTATTTTGTAAAGTATTTAGCTGATAAATACAGAGTGTTTGCATTATTTCTGTTTGAAGGCAAAAATCTGAGCTATTCATTTTGCAATCTGACAGTCATCAGTACAATTCCTTGCATTCCCAGAGCTTTTCTTGTGTCTTCCTCAAGGGCGGCTCTCATGTCTTAGCTACTGCAATGACAGATGGGATATAACATGTCATGTGATGGATAACTCTGGAGCCATAGTACTTAATCCTTCTAATACTAATAGCTACATTATCATAGAGATTTATGAGAATGTCAGTTTCAAGTTCCCAGTTCCATTCATGGGTTTTTAAAACTTCAGCTGCAAAAAACATGCATCCATCCCATTAATTCTAATTATCATGGTTCATCTTCTCAGCAGTTCTGCACTCCGGAACCTTTCAGTGCAAATTAACGTACCAAAAAAGTGTATTAATTAATATTTGTAGCTTTTAATTTCTGCAAGAGTGTTGTCTGGAAGCAGCTGGCAGTACAGGGCCTCTGCTATTGAATCTTTGCCAAACAAGAGCAGATGTAATTTTGTTATCTCTTGCTTAGTCATTTACGCAAATTAATTTGAACAATTAGCCTTTTACTGGTCCTTCATGAATCATGCAAAGAGGGATCTGACAAAAATTGCTAGTTGACAGAAAAGAATTGGTTAATGCTGTGCATTTTGTGGGAAGGTAATGTAGAGGGAAATTCAACATTGTTTTAGACTACAGACAATTGTCTAACTTTTCTATTGTAAGATGTACTTAGCACTTAGCAGCAAACGTGATAATCTCCCTTAGTAAAGAATTACCCTGCATACTACTGAAGGTTGAGGTCAGAGGGCTGAAATCTTTCCTGGACTATCCAGCTTGAGTATGTCTTCATCAAGTATATATGAGCAACCAGGAAAAAAAGTCTTCATTAAGAAATTGAACTTAATGAACTGGTTTTTACTACATTCAGGTCATAATCTTTACTTTCTTTTCCTTGATATTTGTTTGTATATATGTCAGTGTCATGAATTAATTGTTGTATAAGTGAGAAGCAGTATGCACATGTAGCCTCTCTTGATAACTTTCTAAGGAATTGGACATCAAATATTCTTGAAAATTGTCAAATACACAGAGCTCATCTATTTTGAAGATTTGGGCTTAGAGTGAATAAAACACAGTATTTTAACATCAAAAAGAATGCTAAGAATTCATTTCTTGTTCACAAAATGTTACTAATATCTCAGAGGGAAAAATAAAAATAAAATAAAGTGTAATATTTTATTTTCTCTTCTTGAATCTTGTTCATACTACCTGAGATTTTGTTTTTTAATTTATTTTCAATTATTTCCTTTTGGGCATTTCACTGATGCTGTGATGTTTTGCATCTAATTTTATTATCAAGGGGTTATCTACTATTGTAATGTTAACTTAAGGCTCATGTAAAAATCTTTACCAGGGTTAATTAAAAAAAAAGTCAAAGGAATGGGCCTGCACACCATTGTTTGGTGACATTTTTACATTTATTAATTTTAAATATGTGCACGTATGTTGATGTAATTCAAAATTGGTTAAGATACTTGCATCTATGTTCTTGGCATTTCACTATAAACAAAATTGTCAATCGCAGAACAGTGCTTTAAGTAAAAAAATATTCAAAAGCAATTACATTTTCTAGGAGATAGCTGTTTCAACAAAACTGGATCTTAAACTGAGATGGCATGGGATATGTTAATGAATTATCTGCCAAAGAATGTTTTATTAAATCCAAGTTACTGACCCCTTTACAGGTAAAAAAAAAATCACTTTAATCACACAAAAAATCAAACTTCCAAGTAATTATTTCCTAATAAATACTTGGATCCATAGGTAAATAATTTATTTCCAAATATAATTTCTGTGACTCTAGGAGTAGCAAAATTTAAGTTAATTATTTAAAATATTTTAAATTGTCATTTAAAAAATATCTTACATTGTCTCTCTGCTGGTCTCAGTCTTATTAAAATAAATCATTTTACACTACAGGACAAGAAATGTATTTATTACCTTACTCATGTACCTTTAACTCCTCTATACATCACCTTTACAATTAAATTAAAGTAATTCCAGAAAATATTTGGATGACATAAAAAGTTTTAGAATAAAATATTCGTTAATATTTTCTCTTGAAAGATTTAATATGTGCTTATTGACTAATAACATTTTAAAAGGAAACAAAGACTCATTGACTTAAAAAAAATCACATCCAATGTCATTTCATTTGTTTTTGTTTTTGCAAGACAACTTAAGTTAATCTTTAGATCTATTTCTTTCTCATATTAAAAAAGCACCCAAATAAAACTAGTAACATATTACTTAACATTAAAACTTACTTTATTATATGTAACTTTATAATAGTTAAATAAAGGCATAGTTATTAATTATTTTGCCTATTTTACATCATTGTACATTGAGTATATTTTGTTTATTATAAATAATAAACTCAACATTCTTACCAACAATATTCCACATTTTAATTAATTTTTAAGTTCTTGGACTCTAGAACAATTATTTAAATTGAATTCAATGATTTGAGATCTGATACATATTGCTTCATTTATCTCCAATTTAACTATATTTTCTCTAGATAGAGAGCTGAATTAGTTATCATATTTCTAATTGCATCAAATATTTTATTAAAATGCTAATTTAAGTAATCATGTCAGTAGACTTAAAAGTAATTTTTATTTGTTAACTCACTAAAATTGAATTTTTCTCATTTTAAGACTTAGCTACAATACTTGATTTAAATGTACTTTATAAATATTCTCTGAATACATGCTATTAACAGGAACATAGTAATAATTTTGATATAAATAAGTCTGATCCAGTAGTTATATTATTGCTAGTTAACATTAGCGTAAAACAGCAATAAGCTCATATGCCACAATAATTAGGAATGTGTTTTTTTATTTGGCTAAATCTCTTTTGAGAAAAGTATTCTTTATTTAATTTATATAATAATACATTGTAAAGGTATATAATGAAAAGTTGAGTCAGAGATTGTCTATTTTTTATTTTACTGACTTACAATACCATATGATTACTTTTTTTAGAGTCTCATATTTTACATGATAAAATGGTAGTTATGCTTGGTCTTAAAAGCATTGAAAAGCTAATTTTCCCAAATTAAATACCAAGAAATTTGTTTATAAAAATAAATAAACATTTTAAACTAAACAGAAGCAATTTAGTGATTATCTTTACTTTTTATATTGTAAACCTTATTTACCATATGTCTTAATGAAGACATATAAATATATATATATATATTTATAATGTCTACAACTCATTCTTACCAAAGACTACCAAAGGAATTCAGATTCTTAATCCCTCTTACATAAGATAACTGTTTTCATATAGTTTAAAATGTTTGGGCTCGTTATCAAATGTATAAACCAGCATTCCTGGTAATGTGTATTGAAACTGCATTTAGAGTTTACTTCATTGTGGGGTAACTGACTAATCAGAAAAAAAAAATCTCCCTAGTATATACATACAAAGAGAGACAAAGCTAGTTTTTGTAATTGAATGTATCAGTGGTAAAACTTGGCTGGAGCTTGATTAATAGTATATTAAAATCAGAGTTTTCTTGGTAAGTGCTAGACAAGGAGTTTGGGGCTATTTACTTGGTTACAGAGAAGCCTTTAAATGTTAATCACAGAAGTACTTCAGTGTCATTAGAAACTGAAGGGACAATAGGGTCTGCCTGCAAGTACTCTGAATCATTGTGCTTCCCAGATGCTCCTCTATGGAGCTATTGAGAGCAAAACCTAAGCAGCAATTGAAGTATCTTTTGCTCCCCATGACTTTGATTGCTATTATTGTAATTTAATATAACACAGAGTCTTGGGATAAAGTAGTTGGTGGAAATCAAAAGAGATAATTCAAGGGGTGGGCTTGGGGTTGAGGAAAGGACAAATGCAATGCTCTACAAGTTTTTCCTGAAACTTGTTTCATAACCGTCTATCATTCCTTTACTGCAGTTGTAGAAGAACAGAATAGGAAGGTAAGGTGCTAAACTGAAAAGGAGCAACAGACAGAAATGGAAACCTGTTCCATTGTTTTCAGAGTTCCATATGATTTATTTGTATTGGTTGTAAGATGAAAAATGTAGGTGGAAGCAGAGATATAGCTATCTCCAGCATCTTTTCATATTGCACATGTAGCATTCACATAAAATATGTGAAACGTAAGCATTGCTACTTTTTTTCTTAAACATTTTATTATTAAGGGGTTGCCATTTCTTTCTTTTTTTTTTCTTTTTTCTTTTTTTTTTTGCCAGTCCTGGGCTTGAGCTCAGGGCCTGAGCACTGTCCTTGGACTTTCTCAAGGCCAGAGCTCTTCCACTTGAGCCTCAGCACCACTTCTGGCTTTTTTCTATGTATGTGGTACCGAGGAATCGAACCCCGGTCTTCATGCATGCTAGGCAAGCACTTTAACCACTAGGCCAAACTCCTGGCCCCCAAGCATTGCTACTTTTATCCAAATGAGAATCAAAACATGCAATTGGTTACTGTGAAAGTTTTGTACTAGTCATGCTATACTAGTCATGCTATTTCCCTTCAAATTGAAGTGAACATCAGCTTGTGTGTAAAGGAATCAATGTGAACACAGTTTGGAATAAATAAAAATATAGAAACAATGTTAAAGTAGGAAAAATGTTAGAACTCATTATGCCACCTATGAGCAAAAAAAGAGAACAGTAACATTACCTGTTGAATACAATTCAACTTAAACAAGATTGGCCTTAGGGAAAATCCAGCATACTCTGCAAGCCTGGGAATTCTTGTATGTTGAATTCTTTTTTAAAAAAAAATAAGCAGTTTTCAGTGATTTATGCATCTCATTTCCAGAAAATAGGATAGAAGATTTGTGAGACTTGGAAAAGAAATCAGAATAAGTCTAAGAAACTAACCAAGTACCCTATTTAGTGGTGGGATTCATTTCTTGCTACATTCTACCCTGAAACAAATGTTTCATTTTTTCTAGCTCCTTTCAAATATATAGAAGCTTTCCCACTTATGTATAAAAGGCAAACCAAGATAGTTTATTTACAAACTAGTTATCAACAAAGCATGATTCATTTAATAAGCACAGAGCATTTTTGCTCCCTTAAGCATTAAATCTACAAATATGTACATGATGCAGTAGGTTCTAGGTGAACAAATGGCATGTTATTAAGTGCAATATACAAGCACATTTGCAAAAATATATGATATTAACAAATACTGAGAAACTAATATTCAATCTAATCAATGCTTGATTACCTTTTATTAATTGTTGCAAGTATGGTAAAAAAAAAAAACAACCCTCTTTTTGTACTTCTATATCCTTGTTCTCATGTACTTTTGTCTTGAATAATATAGCATGTTTTTCTGCATGGACAAGAGGCAACCATTAAAACTTGGAAATTAATGTCAATATCTGAGTTTCATTTAATTTTCAGAGAATCCAAGTTGTCAAATAAGCAGTGTATTTAAGTTATAGTTTGGTAGTCTTCTGCATCCTAGACAAGTTCCCCAATTTCCAACTTCTTGATTCTGACACTTTTGAAGATTATAGGATTTTTCTAGATTTTTCTAGAATTTGTGTAAGTGCTTCTAATTAGTTTCAAGTTACAGTAAGTAGATTATCAAAGAACTAATGATTCACTGCCTGCCACCCATTCCTGTACCCAACTGAATAGCTCATGATTTTTGTTTCCTAATACTTGTAATTCTCATTGTGTGAATAGAATGGTATATGCCAAGATTCTTGGTCCAAACACCACACACACACACACAGACACACACACGCACAGACACACATAGACACACACGCACAGACACACATAGACACACACACACACACCTTGTTTTATATATATGTATATACATTTTATATATATATATATATACCTGGGTGAGAGAGACATCACTGAACCTGGATGCTTGCAGGCTTGTTTTCCTGGCTTAGATTACTTGTGACTTTAGCTAGGCTCCAGTACTTCACAATGGGAAGCCTGTTTCAGTTTTCTGCTTGGTACCTGACACCTCACCCTGGAAACCAATCTCCATGATACCCTACTTACCTTGCTTAGTCTTCCACATGTTGTTCTGGAGTCCTACCATTTTACCTCACACCTCATACTCTCCAAACTCATATGCATATTTGCTCTCTTTATGTAAAGATTTTATAACTGAATCATTTCAAAAGAGTAAAGGACTAAGAAAGGAAAGGGAGGAAAGATTGCAGGATGGAAAAGAGTGAGGAGGAGAGTATCAATTTATCTACTCATTTCTCCTAATTAGGGTTCTTTTCTTTTGTTCACACTAAGAGCTACTTGGAAAAGTTGCCTTCTTTCCTATGAGAGTGTGCTAATGACATGGTTTCTTTCAGAAACAAAAGACCCAGATCTTCATGAGAAAATTAAAATTGGTAAATAATGAAAAATGGTTCAGCCTAAGGAAAAGTTAAAGTTGAGAAATTATTACTTATTATTAGCTTGGGATTGGTATGTAAACATATCTAGAGCTGAGAAAAAACATTGTTATTTGAATGAGGAACAGAAATGTATCTAGAAGAGCCCTTGTATAGTAATAGAGGAAAATAATCACTTAAATAATAGTAGACAATGACTTTGGTCTCAAGACTTTTGATTAGATATGATAAGTTTGCAGATCAGTCCCCCAGCTCTCCAATCTGACAGTTTCTTCAACCATACATTCTCTAATTATCCATTAGCTGAACTAGGCAGAATTTTTTTCCCGGCAAAATTTATTGACCTAAGAGATAGGACAGCTAATTCCTGATTGCCCAGCCAAAGGACTGTCAAAATTGTCCTCGATTAAATTACAACTACATGTAAAAGACAGCTAGAAGAGAAAATTAAGTTATTATCAGAATCTAAAATATACTACTGTCTTAAAGAGAAGTTCTCCAGAGTTCTTGCTCCTCAATTCAAAATTCTAGTTACATAGATGTCTAAGTTTCAGGGTGGTCATGCTGAGTGGGCACATGAGACCACAGCAGTCCTTTTCTATCTTGATTCGAAATGCCTCATATAGGAAAGGAGATAGATTTTATAAGTCAGTATTAGAGTTCACTAGGTTCAAGGTATAAATTACATTTCAACCAAGTTTAATAATACTTAAGCTGACCCAGCTCTTTTTAGGAAAGCAAACAGGCAAATCAAATGAGCTTTGGGTGTGAAAGTTATCCCCATTGATAATGGCTCCTAGAGAAGCAATGGCCTCCTTTTGATCTTAATTACCTTTACTTCCTCACATTTGGAGTAGATACATTGGTATAAAAATGCTTCCAAAGTTATATTTGTGTGTGTTCTTTTGAGGAGTTTGGAACTTTTGTCTTGAGAATATCGAAATACCTTCCACCAACCATAAGCCTCATAATATTTTACTCATGTTAATTCTGTGCTCTGAATCCTCACACTTCACTTGTTCCTCATTGTGTGCTACTTACGACTGCACAGAACAATAGTAAAATGTGTCAGAATGTGTGGAGTTTAACATGATAGCAAGACATGTGCATGTATATATGTGTGCTGCTAAAGGCTAATTTCAATAACACAAGTTTTAACATTGAGAAACAGGAGAAAAGTGGAAGAGAAGGTAATGTGATGATAAAGTAGAGAATTCATTATATTTTGGGCTGAAGCAACGTCCAGCATATTAATATAGGAGTAAAACTTGAGATTTAGAACTCTATCATTTTAATCTTTTTCACGTTTAATGATTTATAGTACCTGTAGGTTTTGCATCTGTATGCTTTTAGGGAAATTCATAGTTAAGCTTCTTTCAAATGATAATATCTTTGTGGATTTTATGGCCTATGTAAAAATTTTATCAATTTTTTGGAGTGGGTAAAATTATACATTGAATTTCAAAGTTTTCAGATGCTTTTGCCCATATACAGTTAGAAACTTATTCCCATTTTTTTCTATTAAGGGATGAAATATACAGCACATGAAAAAAATCAAGGAAGTTTCTGATTAGGAAAAAAGATAAGAAATACTATTAAGGAATTGTGATGTGGGTACTTCACGTTAGAAGAGATCACTTAAAAATAATCATGAAGTGAACATAAGAAAGCTAGAAAAGTTTGGAGTAAGCTAGATAATTCTTTGAAGGCTTCATGCTTATCTGCCATAAGTGTAAGAATCAATTAGGCTGATAGACAATGAATGACTTGTATTTGATATCTGAATTTTTCAATCAGCATACTCTATACATGGTTTCTCATTACAATAATGACAAAAGGATTAATTATCACTATGAGATCAGTGATAGTAGCACTTTGAACTGTACTTGTCACTACACAAAGGCTATTGCTTTAAAAAATATTTTAAGAAAGATATGTGCATTTTGAAGCATTCGATTCGTTTGGTGAAAGTGATACTATTAAGTTATTGGAGTTAAATGATGGGAAGACAACATTTTAAAAACACTACTTTCATATTGGCCATCCTTTCACTGTTTTAATTGACCAGTTAAAGCAGAGAATAATTAACATTATCAGTGAAACTGCTTATGTCAAATGGATGGTTCAATTAGAATATTTGCTAGTTTCTTCTAAAAATCTCTACCCAGGCAGATAGACTGTTGTAAGGAATAATATTGCTAATTACCTATCCAAAACAATATCCTTCACTAGCTCAAGTGCGACAGATTAGATGTTAGGCATTTAATGAGAATGCTACAGCTACTGGATTTTAATTTTAGATTATTGGATACATGCATGGTAGGCGATGATATAATTGAGAAGTGACTATGTTACTAATTGATACTAATGGAGGCAAAGTATAGATTTTTTTGGGTATCAACCTTTTTTAAGGGACTAGAAACAATGTTTATTAAACTAATCAAATTAATTATGTAAATGATTTTCTTTGTTTTCTAGAGTGGTCCATATTTGCCATAATAATGAAGGCTGTATAGTTGAATGGATAGAATTCTGAAACTCTAGGCACATTCATTTTTTTGATTTGTAGAATGTACCTTATGACAGAATAATTAAATTAACCACTGAGACATAAATGAATGTTGCTCTTGAACCTGCCACTTTTTCTTTGGAGAACTTATTAATCCCTCTGTGGTTTCGTTTGTTTGTTTAGGTGAATTTATTTTTGAGTTCTCAAGTTCTCTTGACCCCATCACACTATGAGAAAAAACATTTTACTCTATACACTGCTGTTTTTATATGTATATAAAAGAGGGAAAAGTATTGCAAGGTGCACACTAATTTTATTACTTTCTTAAAATATTAGTTGTAATCACTAGGTAGCAGTTTGTGACACATAGAAGAAAATCCTTGGTTAGAGGTCCTTGAAAGTAGTCTGAAGTGTGTGAGGGTGCTAAGGAATGACAGGAGTCCAGATTTTTTATTAGACAGTCTTTCCTGCAGTATACAGCAACATTCATGGAAGAAAATGGTTTACTGAGTTTATTTTTGTTTGTTTTTTTTTTGTTTGGTTTTGGTTTGGTTTTGCCAGTCCTGGGGATTGAACTCAGGGCCCAGGCACTGTCCTTGGACACTTTTTGCTTGAGGCTAGTACCTTGCCACTTGAACCACAGTCCCACTTTCTGGCTTTTTCTGAGTATGTGGAATCAAGGAATCCAACCAGCATTTTGTGCAAGCTAGGCAAGCACTCTACCACTAGTTATGTTCCTGGACCATTTGTGGGGTTTTAAAGTTATATCCTAGTGAAACAAATGTATTTCTTTCTCAGTAAAGCATCTTTTGTGAATGTCATGCGTCAATTGAGAACTAAAGCTTTTAAAATGGGAAAGAACTTATAATAATTCTGATACCAAAAAGATAGGCTGAATTTTGACTTGGATTTGGGCTAATTTTTATGTATTCAAGTATGTAAACTCATAATAGTTGAATTGATTATCTTTCCTTAAATATTATTTGATGCTATAATTTTAGCTGCATATCATAATAAATTGTTATTGTAGGATCATTTTGAAACTCATGGTATTAAAAGATATCTCAAACATAATAAATTTGATTAATTGGTTGTCAGATTAGTTGTTGGCTTTTTTTTAGGCTACATTAAGGAACCGTGGTTTTCTTTTCAAAATCACATGAGTAGAAGCTTAAGACCAAGTACATTTTATCTGGTTAAAAAAATGCAGAGCCTTAGGAGGTGGCTCAAGTTTGTAATCCTAGCAACTCAAGAGGCCATCCCAGGCACAAAAGGAGCTGGGACTCTTATCTCCAATTAACCACTAGAAAATAGGAAGTGGGGCTTGCCTCAAGGGTAGGGCAGTAGCCTTGAGCTGAAGAGCTCAGGGACAGCACCCAGGAGAGTTCAATCCCCATGACCCCACCCCCATAACAAGAGAAGATATGAATTCATTGATATATATGCAAAGTATAAGTAATTCAACATAATAAAAAATTCTTAAAAAGCTAAAGGAAGTGGAAAGGTTCACAAATATCAAGATGATGTCTGACTTATTTGAGGAAAGAAAGATGAATGATCACTGACCATAATTACTTTCCTGAAATGAATTTCCCATAAAAAGTTTCCATAGCAAGTGGCCTTGGCCTCAGGATGCATTAATAGTGTCTGCTACAAGCCAATAGTGAATCAATTAATATGTATCCTCAATATAATTATTATGAATGATATATAATTAATGTCTGGCATGTACCTAATAGTAGTGTTCTATTAACATGTGAAGACTATTAATAAATCAGTTCAAAGTTTACCAAAGAGACTAAGTTTAGCATGTGACTAAACTTTTCATCGGTGTTCAATTTATGTCATAGTAGTTAGTAGCATATATTTTCACATTGTTGGTGCTAACAAGCAACCATTCAGATAAAGAAGAATATATTTATCTAGTTTGGAGGGATTATACATTTGTGTTAATCCCAGGAATATTTTTCCTCCTGGTGTAGTCATAGCTGGCTCTGCTGATTGTCTAGACAAGTTCCCAGTCCACCATTTCCCAGTAGTTGAGTGTTTTTTTTTTTTTTTTTTGGCAGTACTCGGGTTTGAACTCAGGACTTTAAACTTCCTAGGCAAGCCATATTCTATTTGAGCCATTTCTTCAGACTTGCCTTTTGATTTTTGAGTTATCCTTTCCTGCCTTAGACATTTGAGCATTTCTTTTTTTTCCATATATTTTTATTGTAATTAATAGAAGGGTTATATTACATTCGCCAGACGGAAGGTACGTTACTTCACATACATTGATACCCTTTCTATATTTCAGTTTCCTAGTTTTCAAATTTTGAGGAATTCATAGTCTACCTACATTGCACATTATTCTCTAATTGTTTATATGCTATGATGAAGCCCTCTTCTTGTCAGTAGCTGCAAATTTGTTTCTATGTGAAAATCTAGTCATTCAAATGGGTTTTACATATAATGATAGCTACCACTACTTTACTTGCATTTATTTGCAGGATAAACATATGTAATAGCTAAAGGTATAGTTTTGAGGAAAGGGTTCCTGAACTTAAACCAATGTTGGACCACTAAGTCCTCTTTAGGTGGTCTATCATTTTTGTGTTTGGTAACCTGATCTGCAAAAAAGTTGTAAGATGACAGACACACTATCTGGGAAGACTATAGTAGCTAATCCGCATGGCACACATTCAGAGCATGTAGAAAACATTATCTCTACACAAGTATTTTATATATATGATAGCCTATAAAAGATCATCATAACTGAGTAAATGTTATTGGAAGAATGAACGAATCTATATTGTAGCTGAAATAGTTCCAAGATTTCTTGTTTGCCCAATTAGTTTATGTAGCAGCTTGCGGGGAAAAGCAGCTTATTTTATATTATATAAAACACCTATTATTTTGTACCACAAATAATGTTTAATAGAGGTTGTAAAGAATGAAATTAGCAATAAATATTCAAAACAAAGTACACCCTGTCCTAGAAAAACATTTATAATAATTGAAATATATATATCGCATGGAAAATGTAACCTAGAACAATGGAAATCATTTTTCTTTGAGAAATTTATCTTCAATAGTTTCCTGAATTATATATGGCCACATATATAACTATAATAGACATACATATATATTTCCTTCGTTATATGAAATGTGTATTGAATTTTATATTGATTTTCTTTTGTTGAAAGTAAACTAAAAGTGTGGAACTTCTCTGAACTTCAGGGCAGTTTAAATAGTTGCAACACTCTGAGATGTTGTTCCCAGAATAAATACATTTTGGCACTGGATTGGAATCAGAATGAAGACCTTTATAGTCCAAGTAATTAGCAGTATTTAGTAGTGTTAGCAGCTTGACCCTGAATTTTGTGGTCTCTTCTCGAGACTATGTATAGATATCTGTGTCGAGCTGTGTCTAACTAGTGTACAATAGATTGTAAATTACAGGGAACACATAATAGAGGCCGCGGAGCAGCTTGGGCAATGGGGTGTGTATCTGAAAGTTGATGAGGGTGGGCGATGCTAAGAGGATTCTGAACTGGCCTTGCATACTTTGTGCAATGTGGTAAGTTGTAAATGCTTGTGAATTATTTTTTAAAAATCCCTGAAAGCAAGTTAAAATGTAGCCCATGTTGTTTTTCAAATAGCCCCAATAGATGGACAACCCCCAAGTGTAATCAAACACTTATGAGAAATTGAGGTACTAGATCATCTTATGTTTGTTTTTTTACAGATCAGGATATCAAACACAAAAATGATGGATTGCCTAGAGAAGACTTAGTGGTACAACAGTGTTTTAAGTTCAGATAGCCTTTCCCCAAAACTATGCCTTTAGCTATTACATATATTTGTCCTTCAAATAAATACAAGTAAAGGAGTGGTAACTATCATTACATATGAAACCCATCTGAATGACTGGATTTTCATATGGAAAAAAATTCACAGATACTGACAGTTGTAGTTTTAACCTGTGTTGTCAATGTCAAACTGCTGAGTTATTTAAACTCAAAATGAGAAGAATTTCATATATCCTATAGAGCTCAGAGCAATTACTTCTTTGAAAATATGGAATCTATAATTAAAATGTTTCTTAAATTAAGTAATGTAACAAAAATGTAGCTAGAAGAGACAGCCAGTTGTATGTTGTAAAATGATAGGTTCAAAGAAAGAAAGCATAAGGAAGGAAACATGTGAAAAGGCAGGAGTATAGAAATAAGACCTTATGTTCATTGTTTCATATATTCAAATTACAATACTTGGTTATAAGAAAATAATTATAAGCATATTGAAAATATACATAAATTTCAAGTAAGTCCCATTGAAGGTTATAAATATTTTGCTTGCGTGCATCCTGCTTTCAGAGGTCATGTTATGTTTCAGGCTTGTGAAACTTCACTAAAATTTCTTCCTACTTCCTTCCATTAGTTAAATTATTCTGAATTTGACTAATTTGAGACTAGAAGACAATGGAAGACTATTCATTGAAATACCCTTAATTGATCTTCTGATCCAACAGCTATATTTCATCTTCCCACACTCCCCTCTTCTCATTTTCCTATCTTCCTCATGGCTATATTTTATCATTGTCCCTCTAGCCATTATTTATTCATCTAGTTGCTCCTTCTCTCTATGCCTTCATTTTCCCCTTATTTCTTTCTTCTTTTTCTTCACTTCTTCCTTATACCAACCTGAATTTCCATGATTTTTTCTCCATATATTGCTTGCTTCGTGTACACTATAAAATACTGAACTAGACTTGCAATGTGGGAACTTGTAAATGCTTGTGAATTCTTTCTTAGAGATTCCTGAAAACAAGTTAAAATATATCTCATGTTGTCTTAGAAAAAGAGAGAGGACAAAATTGAGCTAAATGTGTTGGTCAATCCTCACACAGCCAATCAACTAACTATAACCTCCGTATTCGTCAGGGTTTCTAGACTTCAGTCCATCCAAATTGGTCTGGAGCAGCTTATGGGCCAAGAAAATTCAAAGGCAGCTGGTTGCAGAGTAGAGATTCTCTTGAAACCTTTACACCCAGAAGAAGGGTTGATTTTGCATTTTCAGAGATTTGAAATTATATTTAATATTACTGTAAGCATCTTAGAGACATTGCTTCTGGAATAACTTTATTTCCACTGTTATTAAATTTCCTTTTGAGGAGAGAACCAAGATTATTTAACTAGATTTAATGTCTATTCAAAGTGCTTTGTCCTGGAGCCAGTAACCAGTGGCTTAAGCCTCTATTCATAGCTACTCAAGAGGTTGATATAAGAGGTTCGAAGTTCAAAGACAGGATGGGGGAGAAAGTCTGAGATACACTTTTTTTTTTACTTTTTCATATATTTTTATTGTAATTAATAGAAGGGTTACATTATATTCATCAGATAGAAGTTGCATTACTTTACAAACATTGATACCCTTTCTCCCTTCTTGATCCCCATTTCCCTCCCCTCTCCCACCCCACCTTCATTTTGTTTTCCCCTCTTCCCTATCCGATTTCAAATATCCAAATAAGCATATATATGATATATCAAATAACAAGGTAAAATATTGTAAATACTCTTATCTCCAATTAATCACCAAAAAGTCAGAACTGGAACTGTGGTTCAAATGGTAGAACCATAGACTTTGGCAAAAAAGGCTCAGGGCCAGTGCCCAGTTCCTGAGATCAAACCCCAGGACTAACACATACATACATAAAGACATACACAGAAACACATACAAAAGAATATTGCACTGGGAAGAGATCATGATAATGAATCAAAGAATGCTTTTTGTTTTTGAAGGCTAGCTGCTGTATGTATTACTTTTTGTTAGTTGCTTTAAAGATGTCTAATGTTACCTGATATATTGTATATATGTTTATTTGTTTATTTGAAGTAGGGAAGGGGAAAACAAGATGATTGAGAGGGGTTGTGGGGAGGGAAAGTGGGGCAAAAACATGGGAAGGGGTATCAAGTTTCGAGGAGTAATGCACCCACATTACCTGATGAATGTAACTGTAATCCCTCTATACATTAACCAACAATAAAAGAATTAAAAAGAAATAAAACAGAACCCCCAAATAAAGTAAACCCTCCACAAACAAAAAAAAACAGATTTAAATAAATGGAAAATCAAGGAAACAATTCACAAAACTTACTTTCCACATGTAAACTGTCTATTATGAACTTTAAACCACTCATTTAGACAAGATGTTGTGTATGATGGAGTCTTTACTGGATGGCACTTTACTGCCAAATCCTTGAAATTCTTTTTCTTTATATTACATTTTACCACAACATTGATATTCATACACTTACTAAAAAGCATGTGAAGAAAATCACTTCATTTAATAAAATTTAGTTACTGTCTTACTCCCAGGTGGTTGATTCTGGTTTGGAGTTTGTGTTTTTGTTTTTGCTTTTTATTGTTGCAGTGATGTACAGAGGGGTTACAGTTACATTCATCAGGTAGTGGGTACATTACTTCTTGAACACTGATACACCCTTTCTCATATTTTTTTTTCTCTTCCCCTTGGACAATCCCTCCCACTCATCTTGTATTTCCGTTCCTTTTCCCTTTCCTTTGTCAAATAATCAAATAAATGTATACCCAATATACCAGGTTCCAAAGTCAAATACAGAAACAGCATGAAATAGACCATAATGGGAAAAAAGAGAAAAGAAATAACTTCACATAGTAGTACATTAATAACAGCAACCACAAAGATAGACCTCTTGTTTCCATATCCTTGAGTTCATTTCACTTTGTTCTATCACATATGTCCATATGTGATATTGTAATCCTCTGCTAGGAGAATCCTAGACGTATATTAATTGTTACAAATGAGGGAAATCAAGGAGTCTGTGTTTCTTTGTGTATGGCTTACTTCACTTAATATGATTTTTTTCCAACTCTTTTCATTTCCTTACAAATGAGGCAATATCATTCTTTCAGATGGCAGTATAGAATTCTATTGTGTATAAATACCACATTTTCTTGATCTATTCATCTACGGAGGGGCATCTGGGTTGGTTCCATATATTAGCTATGGTGAATAATGTTGCAGTGAATATGGTTGTACTGGTAAGTTTAGTTTGACCTCGTTTCTGGATATTTAGGTAAATGCCCATGAGTAGGATTGCTAGGTCATAGGGGAGCTCTATGTTTAGTCTCTTTAAGAATTGCCACACTGGTTTGCATTTTAATTGTCCAGTTCCTTTCTACTTATTTAAGAGTTTTTATCATTTAAAATTCATTAATCTGCTTCTTAATTTTAAACTTTTGTCCACTTTTAGCAAAAGTAATTCAAAATCATGACTAAAGGATTAATCCCATTGCTATGGTTGTTTATTAAAAAGTTATTACAGTTTTCTGAATCAAGAAGTAAATAAATATTCATTTCTAGCAACTACTTTCTTCCACTTCTGGTAAGGATGTGGAAACAAAGAGATGCACTATCTGAAAAATATGCTTTCATTTCTACTCAGAGAAAGTAAAAAATATACCTCAGATCATAGTTGTCTTATATATTTTTCTATTTGTCAATTTTTAATTAATTGAGTAGTGCTAAGAGAAGTATTGTGTTATGTTCCTTGAGTAAATCATTTTTCCTTTTTTTATGGCTTCCTTCTTCACATTATTTCCTACCTCAGTGTCTTTATGTATAGCTGTTTCTTGGTAGGTAATTGTTACTTAATTTTTTTTTTTACTATGTTAAGTACTACTCATTGTAATAGATTTTAGTGATCTGCTGAATTCCATTTTTTTTTTTTTTTGCCAGTCCTGGGCCATGAACTCAGGGCCTGAGCACTGTCCTTGGATTTTCTCAAGACTAGAGCTCTACCACTTGAGCCTCAGCACCACTTCTGGCTTGTTTCTATGTATGTGGTACCAAGGAATTAAACCCGGGTCCTCGTGCATGCTAGGCAAGCACTCTACCACTAGGCTAACTCCAGGCCCCTGAATTCAATTTTTAATGAATCTTGAGATTTGGCTTTTCAAATGAATTTTCTCTTTCAATTCTGATGACTACAGCGTTATTTTTGTAAGTTTTTTTCTTGTGTCACTTGCTTTTTACCTGATTGGTGCATCGTGGCCAGTTACTAACATGGTGATAACTCTGCAACAGGATTGCTCAGTAATTTGTTGAGAGAAAAATGGAAGAAATGATTGTTTTTGTAATTTGTTTGGTCCAATTTAAAATGATACATTAAAATTATTTTGAAGCTATATAATAACTAATCTACTTTCAAGTCAGAATTAGGAATCCTGAAAGAGATCACAGAGAACCAAGATTATGGGAAAAGAAGCATGCTCGTAGGCATGATCCTCAGGATACAAGATAGAGGAAGAAAACAATTCTCCTGGAATCCTGGTTTCAGATAAATCAGCAATGTAGAGACTCTGGACAATAGACATCTTTCCAGTCAAATTCTGTGTTTGGATAATCTCCAATTTTTGATTCATTTAATAATAAATAAGTGTTTATTAAAGGTACAGGGTTGTGGATAATCATACCAAAAGATAACACTGAAGAAAAAGTATCTCTTTGGCATGCAGTATAAAGAAGGAAACAGAATGAGGTAGGGTAAAATGGCAAACTAAATGCCAATTGGTAATAAATGCAGGAGATTCCAGAGATTCCAGGAATATGGATAAAAAGTAAAAGTCACGTTCAGAGGTGGAAATGTGACACATACAAAAGTAAAAACAAGAGGGACACTAATTGGTTATTCTGTGGGACTCTATATGCCATGCTAAGGGATTTTTTTTTTTATCCTTGCTGATGACAGAACTGAGAGCTTGAGCTCAGTAGGCAAGTACTTCATCAGTAAAGGTATTCTTCCAGATTTTTTGCTTTTATTTTTTTTAAAGCATAGTGTCTCATTTATTTTGCCAGCACAGGCTTTGAATCCATGGTTCTGTCTGCTCCTTTTGTGAAGGTTGCATAGGTTGTGGAATTCTAGACACATACCTGCCCTTCCTAAGTAGTTGTAATTCATTCATATCTATTTAGGATTTTTTTTATTGGAACTTAGAAGATGATGGGGACATTGGATTAAACAAGAAAATGGGCCAGTGATACATTACAGGACTGGGCAATTAACAGAAATGATACATTTGAAATTGGTGAGTTATTGTTCCTTAGATAATTGACATGAACATTTTTAAATAGCTGTTTGTAGAGTTTTGTTTAAAGAATTTACTACTGGTAGTGTTTAGTATCTTAATAAGATTTAAAGTTACTAAATTCCAATAAAGTAAATAGATCTTCATATTTTGTTATGTATGTAATGATAAAATGAGAATAACCTTTCATGATTTTTATTTCATCAATGAAACAAAGATAGGAAGGAAATGCTAAAGTACAATTTCTTTACTCTTGATTTTCCCTCCAGGATCTGTGCTATACCCAGATCATTCATTTCCATGATTAGATATCATTCAATTTGTGTTTAATCTGGATTTGAAGATCAATGTGCTAAGCAGCTAAAAAATTCAGTTGTAATTATTGCAAAAGTTGTCTGAATTCTCATTATTTCAGTTAAAAATATCTGTTAGCAACCAGGTAACATGAATTCTCTTCAACTTCATGATCATTTGGCTTGAATTCAAAAGTGCATGTATGTGTTCAATATACACATATTATGTTCTACTATGTACTGTGTACTAATAAACCATATGGAAGTACAAAGTATTTGATGTTATAAATCACTTTATCAGATTAGAAGGATATTTTTCAACAACACAGAAGGTAATTTATATTAATCAGCAAAAATTTGCTTCTACTCATTTTAGTAAAGAAAAACATTTTGACATTTATATTAATCATTACTTTAAAGATTAGGAGATACAAGAAACATATTCAGTTAAATATTATTTATGATATTATTCCAAATTATTAACTTAATATTTACACATTTACCTTTGCTTTCAGTCATATCTCCATGAATATTCCATAACCTTATAATCAGACTGAACATATTCTTATATTGTTTTATTATCATCTTTTGAGAATATTTTAAAATGATAAAAATCTTTTTGAATAGCTCATTTAGTTTTAAATTCAAATTTAAAAAGTACATGAATAGGACACATTTTAGGAGCTATTGGAATCAAATACTTTGCTTATATAAAAGAATTCTTTGATATTTAACCTTGCATAAATTTTCTTCTACTGCCTCTGTTTCTTGAAAACTAAAGTCTTGCTCAATTAAAATAAAAACTTTGGTTGCATATTATCCAAGAGCATTGTACAAAGTCTATACAACATATAATCTAATACAGAGACTAGTGGTATGTAGTTTTCTATTTATATTTTCTTTGCTGTCATCTCATAGATTACTTTTTCTATAATTTTCTCTATCAATTGTAAATTAATATCTTGTGTACCATCTCAGCATGCTAAAACTTTTTTCATAAAATATATTTATATTAAATAATAGCATCTTTTTAGAAGTGAAAATCTTGTTTTAACATTTTTAGGGAAATGATAATTAAAAATACATAAGTAAATGCTTCAGCAGAATGAAACACAGGTTCTATAACAGAAAGAATGTCTACTTGGTACTTACTTTAAATAAATCTACAAAAATCATGGTCATTCTTTCTTTTTCCTAGTATAAATTGTGGGTAAAATATTAAGTCTAGATTAAATTCAAACAGAACTTTTCTAAACATCTAGCATCGTTTTTGCCCTAGAAATCATGATAAGTTATTGATTACCTTAAAAGACTTTCTTAATTGATGAATAGTCTTTTAAATAAACAGAGCTCAGAATGTTCCACTTGATTTGTGCAGTCTATAATTAACAAAGCATTTTGATTTACATTACAAGTTGAATGTTAGGAGCCAGAACCCAGTGACGATATGTAAAAAAGCTTTTAATTATCTATCCTAGTTAAGGAGATGAGATTAAAAAGAAATAAGAATCTAAGAACCTGAGTTTAGAGAAGCATGCATTTCTGTGTGTGGTGATATATACTGTAATCCCATCACTGGATAAGGGGAGGCTGAAGGATATTGGATTTATGATGATTCTCAGCTGTTTGGGCCAATCCATCCTTGCATTTTTTAGACCATGCTTTAATTATATATATACGAGATATAGAGTGAAATGAATTCAAGTAATAAGATCTTGGGGAAGTGTCCATGTAATCAATTATTCACTTTGCTTTTTGTTCGATTTCTCCCATCTACCTTCTATTTTCTTTCCCCTTGCCATTCAGATACACGCTTTTCAAACTAAATAACTGAAATAACATCACAAGTATTGATTGCTGATTAGTCATTATGCCTTTGGAAATGGTGTAGCACTGTTATTTTCTACGTTGTGCCAAGTATTCCAGTCTTCCTAACCAGACTTCCCATCTTTCTCTACTTCTGCTTTGGTGGATTGTCTGGCTAGCATGTATGAATGACATGATCTTTTTTGTATTCACTTAATTACAGACAATAAGAGAAGTAAAAGAAATAGAGTGTAGGCTATTAGAAATTTTCTGTGAGGTCACTTGCCTCAATTTCAGATCCCCTTTTCTCAAATTGTTATTCTCTGTAATTCTTACTCGACTACCTTATTCAAGGTCCTATTCCAGTATATCTAGTCCTCTTTATGCTAACAGTGGTATTGTTGCTAGTCATAGAGTCATTGTGTACTCCTGAGTGAGTAATACTTCATAATTATTGTTTTCCATCTAGTTTATATATTTCTCTTTTTGGTAATCAACTTATTAAAGATTTATTGCTCTGTAACAAATAATCTTATAATTTCTGAGTTTAAAAAACTAATAAATGGTAATTATCAGAGTTCCTGTAGATGAAGAACTCAAGAGTAGCTTTGTTGGATAGGGCTGAGAAAAATGCTCCATTTGTTTGCATCCATTGAAAACAGAGACACTGAGTATTTTTATTTTAGACTAGCCTTTCAAGAACAATTGTAAAGTGACCTGTTCTTTTTGTCTCTCACTTGAACAAAGCATAGACATTATTACTGAGCAGTGTAAAAAATGGATTTCCCAAGCAGGGTTTATCTTACTGAATGAAAAACATTGACTGTAGATTTGTTATCTGACCTTTTTTGCCTTGTTCTATGAGGAGCAAATAAAGCTTGAAGTTCAAGGATCTACAAATACCTAGTGATTCTCCTTGTTGTGGATACAAACCTTGTTTTTGTCTGACCCAAAAATCTGTGTTCTCTGAAAAAATTCATAATAGTAAGGAAGGCTCATGAGCCATCGAGCCATTACTGTAAAATTTTGAACTGTCCCAGTTTTTTTAAACACGTAGTCTTGATGCAAGAACTCTCATGAGGTTGTGGTCATGATTCTGACAGGAATAGAAGTAATCGAAGGATTTGATAAAAGCTGAAGGATCTGTTTCAAAAATGGTGCTCACACGTATATGGTGATAGGATGATGCTCTCTGCTGTTACTATGTATCTGTTCTTTGCTATATCAAACTCTCCTACAGGCTGACTGAATATACACATGGAAGCTGTTTTCCCAAAGTGAAGGATCTGAGAGACTTCAAGGTAATATATGACTACTCCCAGAAGTGACATTTTCATATGCTTAGTGTCTGAGTAGCTTCTCTTGACATCTCTGCTTTGTATGGGGATTGATATACAAGGACACCTAGCAGAGGTCATTGGTCTATTGTGAAGGATAGTAGCCATATCAACCTCCCAGTGTATAACATGTTTCCTGACTGACACCTTCATTTACTATGACTTCTTGACACCTATAAAGATTTTTTTTTAATTTCTCATTCTCTCTCTTTACTTTCTTAATCTGCAAATTAAGAATTCCTATGGTCAGCATTCACACTTAAAGAAAAAATAAGAAGGTTAAAAATTTTTAATATTTTAAATAGTGAAAATATAGGCATATATATAACCATCTAAATATATTTATAGTTAAGATTAATATATAGACACCATAGGCAAATTACATGTCATAATTTAAGGATTATGTCCATTGGAATATTTTTTCTGCTTTTCTCCCAGATTGTTTTAAAATTACCTCTTGTCAAAGATAACTTTGATGAGTTGTGGAATTATTCAAAAATTTGTACATCTTGTAAACCCATGTATGACCTAGATATTTCTAATAATATTTCTTTTGAAAATCATTACTAATGTTTCAACCTAGGGCCTCACATTTGCTAAGTTCCCTAGATCTATGCTAATACTTTAAAATACATTTAATTTTAATTTATAAATTATAATTAAGTGTAATTTCTATGCACAAGTTGTTACCCAGCAGAAAGTTCTCTGTCTCTGTCTCTCTGTCTCTCTGTCTCTCAGTCTGTCTCTCTCTCTCATACACACACACACACACACACACACACACACACTTAGAAGTGCAGGAAACAATGACAAGGACCATAAGAAGTGAAGTCCCCTCTACAGATCTTCATTTGAGTTGATTCTAATATCAGAAATGCACTACTAGTTCATTTTTAATGAAGATGGACAGTTTTACCATTACTGTGTAAACAAGCTCAGAAAGGTTTGAGTTATGTCTATTCTCTTAGTGAAAGTAAAGTATTAGATGACTGTAGCAGTGTTATATTGTGGTTAGGAGTATTGTGATGTTAAAAATCTTATTAAAAATCTCCCTCCCCCTGCAATTTTTCAGTGGAAGTATAGTCTTTGTCAGTATATTGAACTGCAAAAGTTAGTTTACATTCATCTAAACTCTACTTTAACTTTTTTCATTCTTTCCTTTTAACTCATTCCTCCAACAATTCTCTGTTCTGTAGCTCCCCTGACAGAAAAAGCTATGGTGTTTTTCAAATTCAATAAGCAAGATCGGAAAGGATGCATCCCTCAACTAAACCTCTACCAAGGGACCTCAGTTTTTAGTGTATGGGAAGTGTTTAGAATCATCAATCTGCTAAAGCAGCTGACAGCTTGGAGTGCTTTTAAAATGTGTGTTGTCTTTGAATGGCGTTAGGTTTCTATTGTAAAACAAGTCTACATTCTGAAGATTCTTCAGTCCTTTACTGAGAGGGTCATAAGTATACTCTTTCAAGGTATCAAGGAGAGAGAGAGAAATGGAAACAATTGTGTATTACATACTTACATCTCTTGGGTATGATATTGCAGCATGTTCTCTTGAATGATGTTCACATGCTCTCATAAAAGGTCCCTGGCTGAGACAGAAGCCAAATATCGATGTTAATCCAGACTCTTCTGCCAGAGCTCCTATTGAATTTCAGTGTTCAACATCTCTGAACTGTTTCTTTGGCAGTTGACTATGGGGTTGAGTATGGGATTAATCTGTCAGAACTCCAGATGTGGGATTGTGGTGCAAACTTCAGCAGAGAAAAAATTGTGGATGCTCTCAGAAGTGTCCTCTTCCCTTTGGAAAGCTGATTTTCAGACTTTGCTTGATGATGGATTGATAATTGTTCTGAGATTAAGTCCTTGCGAGTACTATTTCCCTTGTTTAGAAACTACTTTCTCTCCCTCTCTCTTTATCTTACTTCTCTTTCAATCTTTATCTCCTGTTAGAATGGAACAAGAGAAGCTGAGCTTACTTTTAGAAGCCATCTTAAGTCTATTAGGGGAACAGCCAAATGGAAGGCTCCAGATAGAATTAAGCTCATTGATGACACCTTCAAGCTATTCTTCCTCTCCTACTTAAATTCTCTAACTCTAAGGGGTTGAGTGAAAAATCACTTTGCTTATCACTGATGCTTCTCTGACTAGGGCTTCTTTTATTTGCAGCTTAATGTGCTTAACTCTGACATGAAAACTGGTCAGTCCATGAAGTTGGACATTTAAAGATATTTTGTATTAAAATTATGCTTGAGACAGGGGCTGACAGCTCTTGTCTGTAATCCTAGCTACTTGGGAGGCTGAGATATGAGGATCAGATTTCTAAGGCAGCCAGATCAGGAAAGGCCAGGAAACTTTTCAGTTATTCACCAAAAATCCAGAAATGAAACTGTGACTGAAGTAGTACAGTCTTGAGCAAAAAAAGCTCAGGGAGTTTAAGCCAGCATTTATTTGGATAAATAAATTAATAAATGTGTTTTAGAAAGTTCAGTTTGGCAGTGACTGAAATAGCAAAAGATGTTGGAAAAAGGAACATAGGAAACATAATTTTACCTGCTACATATTTTTTCTGAACCTTGGCAGATTTATCTAGATCAGCCATTAGGCTCTGGATTAAGTCAAAAGCTGATTCTTTTATCTGTTTAATAAACTAAGTCCCTGAAAGAGATTTCATTTGCACTCAAACATATGCTTCAAAATTACTTTTAAGCAATAAGCATTCATTCTGCCACTATTTCAAGGTGAGCCACCAGGAGAGCCCAATAAACCACTTTTCTGATGCTATTATTACCATATATCCTACAAAGGAAGCATTACTTCTGTTTCTAAAATATTTTCTATACAAATATGAGGAAAGAGCTATTGCCATGCTTTCTTCTTCTTTCATTCTTCTCTGTAATGTTCCCAAGGACAAGATACACAGTTGATTGGCATTCCTTTTAATGCAGTTTTAACTTACCTGGACTCAGCCTGTTTTTGTTGCTGCTGCTGTTATTTTATGATTTAAATTCTAATTTTATTAAATTTTGCATTTTTGTGATTGCAACCATTTGTATCTGGATATTTTTTATTTCTTTCTTTGGGGGCGGCAAGAAGATTTTCTTTATTTATTTCTTTGCATATGTTTGTGACAGTAGGTAAATAACAAATGTTTAGTGGTTCCTATCAAAAAATACCAATTTCCCTATTTCAATCAGCACACTTTTTGATTCAACAGAACACAATAACTGTAGCAAAACGACCAGAAAAAGTGCAGCACAATATCTGCCTTTTATCCAGAAGTTTTATATATAACTCATTTGCTTTGGTATCTCTTAGGAAAGATGAGTCTAAATAACATTTGAGATGCATCTTAAACAGCTTGCCTGAAGACTGAAACAGACTCAGTTTATATACTTCATGAAATCCATCTATATTTTCTTTTGTCTTGGAAAAGATTAAAGAATAGAATTATATTAAAACTGGTGGAGGCATGATCCATGCCTCCTTGATTATATTGAAACATTAAAATGTCATCAGCATGTTAATTTTGTCATCTCAACTGCATGAGATTTATTCAGCACTTCTATCTATTACATTACTCTGGAAATACAATTTATTCTGATTGTGGAAATGTCATAGGCAGCGACTAAAACATCTGGAATTCTTAGCTTAAAAAGAATGCCTGGTTTCAATAATGCTATTTCTAAATTAATTTTATCTGTAAAGGAGGCCGGACTCAAAGATTTTTAAATTATTCAAATTGAGATATTCATTTCCCAGCAGTTTTAATGTAAAAGGTTAAAAACCAAGAAAAGAAAAACCAAATGATTCAATAAAGTATATATTTTTAATAACTGAGGAAAATAACTTTGTCCCCCATGAAGATTTAATTTCAGAAAAATATAGTGACCTATTGTGTTTTTTTCTGTTTGTTTCTCTTCTTAATTATAGCAAGAAAAGCTTGACTAAGCCTGTGACACATCTAGAAATGGATAAAACAAGGGAAGGATAAGGATAATTAATCCCAAGAAGGCTACAAGTCACAGACTTGTCAAAAAAGAGGATAAAACAATGTGATTTAGCTCTTGGATTTCACATTTTCCTTTATAAAAATTATAAATTCATTACCTTTATTTGCTATTCCTGAGGTAAAGGCAGTGTATCTACTCCATTGCTGAAAGAAAGGTGGAAGAGAAACAGAAGCAAATATAGGCTACAGATGATTAACAAATACTCTTTGTCTTTGTATCCACATCTATTAGCTGAGATGAAGTATTGATACATCTGAAGACTAAAATAAATTGTGTGGCAATAAGAGTCCTGACCTAAGGTGAAACTATTATTTATCTCATTTCTCTAAACATTCATAATTACACTACAGAATTGCACTATAGAATGACTGCAACACAATCATCCAAAAGCGTTATCTTTGACTTTGCATTCTTTCTTAAAATTTGAAAAGTCCGTGCTCCAAAAGCAACCATTCTTCAACATTTCATTTCTTTCCTAATTCTAGACAGTCCTCAAGTCAGGGTGTTTACAAGGTGTCTGGGTAAGAGCTAAAGTTTCACTATTTGTGAGACATTATTTTGAACAGTCATGATTATATTCTAGGAGAAATTAAGTTTGGGATCTCACATTCAGTGAAAAATGTAATTTTGTTAAACTATATGGAAAATCATTATACTTAAGATGCCCATGAAGTTGTGACCATTATGAATTTTTATTGTTGGGATAATGTATAGAGAGGTTACAGTTACATTCATCAGGTAATGGGTGCATTATTTCTCAAACTTTGATGCCCCTTCTCATGTTATTCTCCCCCTTCCCTCCCTCACCCCTCCCAATCATCTTGATTTCCCCCTTACCTTCCATATTTCAAATAAACATACATACAATATATATTACCAGGTAATGTAGTCAGATACAGTAACCATATGAGAGTAATCATAAGAGAAAAAATGAGAAAAGAAATAACTTCACATAATACATTAAGAACAACCACAAAGATAAATCTCTTGTTTCCATATCCTATATTTCATTTCGTAAACATACTATATGACCTTATTTATCTAAGTTTTACACTATTATAATTTTCTGCTAGGAGAGTCCTAGATAAGGGAAACCATTGAGCCTACAGTCCTTTGGGTCTGGCTTACTTCACTTAATATGATTTTTTCCAGCTCTTTCATTTCCTTACTAATGGGGCGATGCCATTCTTTCTGATGGCAGCATAGAATTCCACTGTGTATAAGTACCCCATCTTCTTGATCCATTCATCTTAAAAGTTCTTCAGTTTTGAGAAACAAATTTCTCCCCTGAATTCAGGACCTAGTCTTGATTATACTTTTTAAAGTCTAAAACTTTGAAATGTTTAATATTGATACAAAAATTACAAGGTAATATGGAGTATCCCTCAAGTTTCACATTTCCCCTACCACTTTCCTGCTAATTTATAAAATTTGGTATCACACCAGGAAGTGTGCTCAAGTGTTTATTGGTTAGCCATGATAAGAGAAAACCAAGTCCTGGGACGTCCTGAGTCTCACTACAGGGGCCTAGGATAGAGAAAATCAAACTGGGAGCCATGAACCAATTAGAAGTTAAGTTATAAGCCTACAACAACAGGGAAAGTCCATTCCAGAATGTTTGTTAAAACTTAGGTCAAATCCATTATGACCACATACTTGAAACTGCCTCTTACATCCAATCCAAAAGCCTCAATTACTTCTCCTTTCAGGCTTTAATCCTATGCGGAAGGATAGGCTTGTTTTGCTTTATCTTCTTGTCTTTTTCACCTGCAGACAATGAGTATTTAAAGTGTTAGAACTGTGCTTCCATCTCCACATTTTGATTACAAAATGTTCTAAGCTTGTAGCCCTATAATATTCTTCCAATCACTATCTAGCCTTGCTGCTAGAAACCATACAAATTTGTCCTAGAACCATGTTCCTTTCTGGGTCAGTACCTGTAAGAGTTGAATAAACCTGTTTATTACAGAGATCTCCATACATTGATAGGTTTGTTTCATAATTGATCAAGTTACTCTCATTTACTGTTTACCTTATTAGCTCTGAATATTGATTATAATAATCATTTTAAATTCTTACAAGTCTATGAATTTGATTGAGCTCCCCACCTCCATAAGTTTAGAAAGAAATGACACAGGGGTTGGGAGTTTGGCCTAGTGGTAGACTGCTTGCTTAGCATGCATGAAGACATGGGTTCGTTTCCTCGGTACCACATACATAGAAAAAAGCAGGAAGTGATGTGGTAGGGCTCAACTGATAGGGCTCTAAGCCGTGAGAAAGCCCACAGACATTGCTCAGGCCCTGAGTTCAAGCCAGGACTGGCCGAAAGAAAGAAAGGAAGAAAGAAAGAAAGGGGGAGAGAGAGAGAGAGAGAGAGAGAGAGAGAGAGAGAGAGAGAGAGAGAGAGAGAGAGAGAGAGAGAGAGAGAGAGAGGGAGGGAGGGAGGGAGGGAGGGAGGGAGGGAGGGAGGGAGGGAGGGAGGGAGGGAGGGAGGGAGGGGAAGGGAAGAAGGAAGGAAGGAGAGAAAGAAAGAAAGAGAGAGAGAGGGAGGGAGGAAGGAAGGAAGGAAGGAAGGAAGGAAGGAAGGAAGGAAGGAAGGAAGGAAGCAAGGAAGGAAGGAAAGACAGACACCAAAGGAGAACTCATCAGGGGAAAACAGTTCTAAAACAATAGAAGTAGATATGGTACCCATATCTTAACATGTCTAAAATCCTCTGAACTCTCAACAGTAGAGCATTCAGCTCTATTGGATAGCCCCAACAGCAAAATTTCTCTTCTTGCACAAGAACTCACAAAGGCCCTTTCCTTCATTGTTTTCCAAGTTATGGCCTCCTCACCTTCCCAAGTCTTGTCACTCAGAAAAGTATGGAAGAGAGACAAGCGAGGCCTATAGAATGTAGCAAATTACAAAACAGCAATAGCATAAACTTATTTTTTGCTCCTTCTGGATGGAGACAAAATCTTGCATTGCTTCTTCCTCTGTTTATGCAGAGGGTTGCTATCAGCTTTCATGTGCATTAACATTGAGGAGTCTTCTTTGTCTTCTAAGTGAAAAAATAAGAAAGGACAGAGCTTTAGAGTTTGTATTGTATGTTTCTTTTCTTTGTATCTGGAAGAACAAGCGGTAAAATATACATAGAGAACTATTTATAAGGATAAAAGGATGGTCTTGAGATTTTTGCTTATTTCCTTTTTTACCAAAAACAAAAACAAAAAGCACAGTGGTTTTGGTTGTCTTCAAAGGCATGATAAAGAACAGGCAGATGAATTGCTCTTGAGTCCATGGGGGGAAGCTGAGGTAGTAGGTAAGTGTCTCTGAAAGCCCTCTGTAACTTAGCTACCATTCTGGTGGAGGAACACCCTACATTTTTTCAGGTACTGAGTCTAAATAGGAATTTTAAATAAAATAGTTAAACTTACAACAATCATATAACTATATTTGGATAAATGTCTCACAATCATCAGAATTAATATCATTTGAACAATCTAAAGGTCTATGAAATCATCATCTATCAATGTCTACATTGTGTACAGATATGGACTTAAGAACCTCTATATTAAATGATTTTTTTTTTGCCAGTCCTGGGCTTGAGCTCAAGGCCTGAGCACTGTCCTTGGACTTTCTCAAGGCTAGAGCTCTACCGCTTGAGCCTCAGCACCACTTCCGGCTTTTTTCTATGTATGTGGTACCAAGGAATCGAACCCGGGTGTTCATGCATGCTAGGCAAGCACTTTAACCACTAGGCCAAACTCCCAGCCCTATTAAATGATTTAAAATAGATATTCTGGGGCAAATTTAACATTATTCTTATAATGTTTGCACAGAGTAATTGATTCAAAATAACAAGTGTATTGCATTTCTATCTATATTATTAAAATATTAGTCAAAACAGTTGTTTCCAAGCAATGGCTCAGAGCTTCCTTCCATGTATCTCTGCATTTTAAGAGCAGGTTTCCAAGTCCACTATGAAATGTACAATATATTTTGGGAGAGCTTCAAAGGATATTTACAAATGGGGTTTATATCAGTTCTGACCTGCTAGTCTGTACAGATGGGAGATATTGTTATTGATAACAGGTTCATCACCTGTTATCCCTGCTTTGTATGTAGCACCTGCTTTGTATGTTAAGCTGAAATAAATTGAAGCATGAAGATTTTAGTTATCTGCTCGGTCTGTATTAACACAATGACACAAAGTAGATTGTTAGGCACTGAACTATATTTTCTTATTGTTTAGAAACTAAGAGGTCTTATATGAGGATTAGTTTCATTCTGGACTCTTGTATAAATAGTCCATCTTAATGTATGCTCCTACATACTTTCCATAGGAGGAAATGGGGCAAGTTTTGTGTTTCTTCTTATTAAGACACTAATTATAAAGGACCAGAGTGATACTTTTCTGACCTTATTTAGCCTTAATTACTTCCTTTAAGTTTAATGTTCAAACATGACCCTACTGGTATTTAGGGCCTCAATTCATGAACTTTAGGGAACACAAATATTTATCCCCTCCTCCTCCTCTTCCTCTTCCTCCCCTTCTTCCTCCTCCTCCTCCCAAAGAAGTCACCTGTGAAATAACCCAAGCAGAGCCTGTTCCTGTACAAATTTGAATGGTATATCCCACTGTCATGATTATTTCAAAGCAGATTTCTTATTTGTTTCCCTGGTTATACAGGTGGCTTGTCATTTTTGTATTCCAGCTACCTCTCTATCCATCTAATATTTAGGACAGAGTTTATGATAGAGTAGGCACAAAATAGTTCTTTTTGAACAAGCTCCTATATTCTTCAAGGTTATTAATAAAAGATTAGATGTTGTAATATAAACTTTAATGGAAATTGTAATATATTTAATTTGAATTATGTTCAAATTTTTCTCTGTAGATGACACATTTATTTCTTTAAGTGAATATATATTTCAACCTACCTCTAAGATCATTTGAATCCAATACCATTTGCATCTGTCAGCTTAAATTGAAATGGAAGGATTGAAATAAGTTCAGGCAATTAAACCTACATATCTCAAAGTTTTCTAGAGTAAAACAATTGCTGTAACAGGAAGCTTGTCATGATTTGAGCACAATATCTTTCAAGATATCTAGCTCATAGCTAATTTTTGAGGACTAAAATTTCAATCCTGTTTTAATTATGATATTGGCATTGGCTTGATTCAATAATTTATATACATGTAATCAATTGAAATGTATAATAATTAGTAGCCACATAAAGGGTAAAATTATAGATAGTTTTTCAAATGCAATCTTTGAATGGTAGATTAAACCATTTTTGCTTTCTGTTTGCTATTATTTGTACTAGTTCATCAAGTCCATAGTTGTCAGAAGGACATTTTTGCATGAAATTTAATTTCTGCAGTAAACACTGAAAAATTATCTTGTCTCATCAATGAGGAAAACTCTCCTATATTTCTCCCTTAGTTTCTGTCAGAACAGAACAATCTTTTGAATTATCTATATAAAATCTTTTCCATTGTTCTGGCAATGATGTGGCTCTATCCCTCAATAGGAAACTGGGCATGTGTGGCTAGGCACCCAGAAAAATATGTTTACCAATGAATTATCTTCCAAGGTTTTGACACCACCATCAGTTATGCCAGATGCAAATCATTTACTCTCTGTCAGTTCAAATACACAGTCTTGTTTGGATGGCTTAAATCTATGCTGGCACCAAAATATAGCAAGCAATATTGCTCAACTTTTGAGTTGAAAGCAGAGACAAATGCACACAGTGCCAAAACATGGAAATAACACAATGTAGAATGAATTTTGCTAAATGTTACTTAATGTGAGCATAACAGGATGTTGTCAGTGGAGTAGTAGCATTTCCTATAGTGAGTGAGCAATCATACTCTTCCTCCATGGCTGACCTACTTTTGTGACAGGGTTTTCTCATGAGTGCCATGATCTGTAATGCCTGCACACCTGTAGAGCTCATAATGTCAAAGATGAAGCTCCTGGAAGATACCTTAGGGTGAGTCCAAATTTAACTCAGGAATTTGGATATTTGCTAGGAACTTTTATGTTGATTTTGTTCTGAAGAATCACGAACTCACTTCTTAGCTTTTTTATGTGAACACAGGTGAGTTAAAAAGAAGTGCCCCCCTTGATAGTCTTTTTTTTTAAAACTGGAATAATGGCAGAAATCAACAAAAATCTGAGGAAAGTGTGTAATGACCATAGAAATCCAACTATAATATGATCTTTACCTTTTAGTTATAATATTGAAAATTAAATGTTTTGATTGTATTGGGACTGAATTTAGGACTTCCTACTTATAATGTAGCCACTTTGTCCCTTTAGTCATGTTTCCAGGAGCTTTTTGAGTTGCTTACATACCCTGGCCGTTATTTTCCAATCTCAGCCTTTCCAGTAGCTAGGATTACAAAATTAAGCACTACACTTAGCCAAATATTAACAATTTGAAGTTGACACTTTTTTGATTGACAAAATATGAATAACTTCTCTGAGCTTAAAAAGATGATGCAGTGATTGAAAAGAAAAAGAAACATGGAACATATATATGTTTGCTTAAGATAGCTGTGAGTTCTTGTTGTTAAACTACATATCATAGCTAAGTAAACATACGAATTAAAAAACACTAGCAATGACCAGGTGCTCGTGGCTCAAGCCTGCAAACCTAACTACTCAGGGGACTGAGATCTGAGTATCTCCATACAAACCCAGCCTAGGCATGAAAGTTTGTGAGACTCTTATCTCCAGTTAACCACAAGAAAACCAAGTGGTGCTGTGGCTCAAATGGCAGAGCATTAGCCTTGAGCTAAAGGGCTCAGGGACAGTACCAAGGCCCAGAGTTCAAGCCTCATGACTGACCAACAAAATGAAACAAAACAAAAAACAAGAAAAAAATTGACAAACACAAATCCTGATTTCTCCTTGCTAGAACAAATAGTATGTTAAACCTATTTTTTGGGCCTGAGTTTTGATATTTTTCTTTCACATTGAACTTACATTGGGCATATTTTCACTGAAGATCACTGTTGGGAGAGGAATTCTTGAAGGCAGAATTTAAGAAGTATATTCAGATCCAGTAATAGAAGAAAACACACATTCATGCCACATATGTGGCATTACTTGAATCTTTTTTGCTTTATTTTTTCCAATCATTATGACTTGTTATAAATGATTAATGACACCAATAAATGCCTTTATGATTTATTTCAACTCTACATATTTAAGAGCAGTTTATTTTTCTTAAGATATTACTTTCAGTAGTTTTTGTTTTCAGTGATTACTCTTTAAAATATTAACTTTTTAATTATCACTATCTCATTTCCTCCCACTTTTTAAGACAATTCAACAGTTACATTGTTCAACTTTATTTATGCATATAAAACCATATCTACCTCATTTATCTTCTTCTTTCACCCTTTCCCCTCTCCCTGTTACCTACTTCCCAAAATAAATTGTGGCACATTCCTGTCATTCAGTTATTTTCATGTAAACTGATTTTATTAAGATTTTCACCATGGCATTTTATACATGCAAACACTATAATGTAGTCAGATTAAATACCATACCTTTATTGCTCTTGTTCTATGCTCTCCATAATCTCACTGCTTTTAGTGAGATACTTCATGTGGTTTTCCTATGTAGACAATGTATATTTCGATATTTTTTAACTTCCTCCAAGTGATTCTTAATCAGAAATGCCTTTTCCCTCTAGGGGACATGTGACAAAGTCCCACAAATTTTTCCCCCATCTGTAGTATAATTACCATCTAGTGAGTGTTATCCAAGCTAGTACACGGGCAACTTTTGCAAACAAGAATTGTCTAAAATATCAATAATTTTGCTCTTGAGAAACCAAATCTGTATTAGATTTGGTGAAATTTTTCATTTCATATCCAGTAGAAAATTATTTTTATGTTGCTATATATCCTATCCTAAGATAGACCTTGAGGACCGTAAGCTAAATACATAATAAGCAAAAATAAGTAAGTTAATACGTAAATAAGCTAACTACATAAACACAAAAAAAACTAGTCAGGAGGACTTACTTGACAACTAATGTATTAATGATGGTGTCCTGGGATGACAGAAGGTGAAAAAAAGATGCTAGGTCCAATCTGAATACATTGTCATCATCATGCCTAGGTGACATGTTTCAAAAGGAAGTTATTAGGCAGTGTGTCCACAGCATGGGAAGTTAAACATTCTAATTTAAGCCCATGAGATGATACCATTTTGTAACTTAACTCTTTCCGGTAGGAAGAAGCCTCATATACCTATTGATAGATTTTCTGCAGCTAATAGTCATGTTTGCTTAAACAAAAGCAGTTTCACTTTCCAATGCATACTTCCGTTTTGAACTCTCAGAGCATATATTTTCTAAATGGAAGCCTGAGACACCATTATGGTAAGTTAAAACTTGAGACCATCAAGAAATCCATCTATGTCTTCATTTACAATTGAGTAAATCAGAAGACAAGGAGGTTGAGGGACTTTTCCCAAACTGAACGAAATCATTTGATGTGTACATTTATATACCAGTAAACCAATTATCAACATTTTTAACTTCAATCTGTCATTTATCATAAATACATATAGGTGCTTTGAAAAAAATTTTCAGAGAACTGTCCCCACCATGATATTTTACAAATATTTGTGCTTTTCCCTATCAAATCTCCTCAAGACAGTGAGGCAAATATTATGAAACATTTAAGTTGATACTTTCCCCAAAGCCTTTCCATGAGTTTTTATTCCAAATCAGATGCCCACATCTGATTTGGTGTGGAAAGACTAGATTAGATTAAGCTATCTCAAGCTAGGTGATCATCTCTTTGGTCAGAGTTTGAAGTATCCAGGGCTACCAAGTTTCTCCATCTCCAGAGGTAAACCTCAGTTATGCTGGTTTAATTTACTAGGATTTTAGTAGTCCACAAAATAAGCGAAACTTAAGATACACATCTTAAACTCAGTTGGTAAGGGCCTGTATTTTCAATAATAAAACTCACAGTGACAGTGATGTATGGTTTTCTTTATGAGGCCTGAAAACTGATGGATATGTGATCTTATAAATGCTTAGACAAACTAATGCACATAATTATATTTTCCATTTGAAGTCTATTGCTAGGCATTCTAATACAATATCATTAGTTGAAATGGCCCCGATGATGCAGATTGGACTGTTTGTCATGGTAATTACAGGGTGATTATTTTTGACTGGAATAAAGATTTCAGTTTTAGTATGGTGGAAGGCATCCTTACAAATTACAAACAGTCTTGGAAAATGATAAAAACTTTAAGATTTTAATGCATTCTACATTATTCTAAAATAACTTCTCATTAAATAAAAGGTCTGCAAGTTGGCTAAATAAATTACCTTTAAAGTGATTAAAATATGGCTTTGCCAAAAGGATCCCACTTATCTCATTAATGCTTCTTATGTATAAAAATGTCAACATCAGATAAAATTTGCGTGTGGTAAATAAGGCTTATGTCATAATTAACAACCTTTAAAGAAAGGATTTTTTTTCATAGCAGACACAAAAGTATGGCATTTATCTTCACTATTTTCAGAGTGGTTGATTAAAGTAGACAGTGTCCTAACATCTGTATTGAAAACTATATTAATCAATTGATTAATCATGCAACATTAATCAAAAGCCTCCCTAAGTGTTTTAGTATTTGAACAGCTCTTAGTATTTTCTATCAGATCCCTTTTAAGGTGTCCATTAAAAAGATTAAATTTGGGTGGTAAATATTGAAGGGTTGTAGAACTTGTGGCTTCTCACTGGAAGGTCATAGCCACCACTCATTAGTGCTACTTTTAATGGGATAAGAAGCAAAAGTTTTGAATATGTGGCTAAATCAATTAATCAGTCCTACAGTTGAGTCATTCCAGTAAGCAGTTCAGTATTTGCCGAATAGGCAGCAGGGCCATCTGGCTGATTTCTCCTCAGTGACTTGGCTTAACCCAAAGAATTTTTTTTTCAACTTAAGAGTTTAAATTGAATGCCAGATAAGCTGATGTAGCAAGTGCTATTCAATATGTTGGTTTGTAGAAACTAGTTAAAAGTCAGCTCTTGTTATTAAGAATGTATTTAAATGATCTAAGTTGCCCTGTACAATGAGTGTAAAACTCCCTATTACTAAAGTGGATGGTCCAGAATCAAATGAATTATTTCAGTGTTTAATGGGTTTCAATTGGACTTGATAGGACACTTTCAAGTTTACTAATCAACTGTAAATTTCAAGATTGGTGACTTAAAATAGGGCAGGTCTTAGTGTTCCAAATTCATATGTAAAATCAGTCAGGCAAATACTCATAGTGAATGTGAAGAAAGCCAAAACTAGTCAGTAAAATTCAGAAAAGCACAGTATAATAAATAGTTATTGGTCTATGAACACCACGATATTTTTCCTTTGGTAGGAAGCTTAATCTATTTTTTTTGGTGCATGTCCTCTAGATTTCTGCTTCTGGAAGTAACACTGTTTTTAGCTATCCACTTATTTTCCTAATTTTGAAATATCAAGAGTGGTATATTCTAAAAAATTGTTTTGATCTTGTATTTTTTTAGATTTATTGACAGAAAGAAATTAAGACTTTGCTCCTACTCCTGTGTAAATGGTGAAAATGTCATTCACTGAATTTAAATCTAATCTATTCTTTTTTGTATTTTGGTATCATTGTTTCAGCTTATCTAACAGAATCTAAACTATAGACATTTTAAAAGATGGTATGGCCCATCTGTTTATCCTCGCTGTTGTTTAAGGAGATTCTCTAGGTATTTTCCAGAGTTGATCCAAAGGAGTTTATGATTTATACAATATCTAATTTTTGTTGTTTTGCAGGAAAATATTAGGTAGTAATTTAAAAATCTACACTTATATCCCAAAGCTTCAGCATTTGAATATATGCTGAGGTTTTTTTTTCAGTGTTAAAAGAGGATTCTATTTTTCATTACAGGTTGTCCAGGACATAAAGAAGTATTTTGGTATAGGTAATCCAGTGGTGATCATCTCGAAAAAGATAAAGCCATGCCACAGCTCTGCAGTCTGCATCTGGACAACGTTGTGTGCATGAGAAAAGAATGCTAGCTTTACATGTATACCCAATAACTTGCCTTTATCATGACTCATTCAATCACATAAATTATACAGAAGTGATTCAACTCAGCTTCTATATAGCATTTAGTACTACAGAAATACAATTTAGATCATCTATTTTCATCCCAAAGTTTATCATCCAAATACATGACTTTCTTATTCTTACTAGTTCTATTCAATCAGCAGAATAATGCTTTAGGGAAAATTTCAGATTAATCAAATTATGATAAGGTATTGCAAAAGAATTGGTTTCTATTAGAAAGCATGATCTACATTATAATTTGAAATGTGTGTTTTGGCTTGAAAAATCTCACTAATATTCTTAGTTGATTAGTACTTAAACCCATTCAGGTAGTCAACAAATGCTATCAACCTTTGTTTCAGTTTCTTTTTGTTGCCAAATAATTACATGGAAAAGAAATATATCTAAAAATAATCAGTAATATATTTGGTTATGACTCTGAGTATGTATTGTTTTGTATTTGAGTTATATTTTCATTTTGCTACTGATGTGAAGCTTGGTTGCCTTCAGCAGGGAAGGAAATATAATCTGCATAATTCCCATTAGTTCTTTGTTGGCCAAATGCGTTTTGATATTCTGTAGTAGGTTGGTTTGTGGCTAATCATTTCTTGTCTGTAGCAGCAGGTGTTACTCCTATATCAAAAGAATATTACATATTTTAGAAGTTATGAGAATAATTCAGTCATAAAACAACCAAGGTTCAATATCCATCAATTCATTAGTTCAGCTCTTTGGAAAACAAGCAATACAATTAGTTGCTAATAAGATCACATTTTATTACCTGGGTTAACTTTCAGACTATCTCGAAAGCATTTTTTGTTCTCACTTTTATGGCATAATAGAACTGTGTGACATTGTAAATTCATAAGAAACTTCAATTATTATATGTTTCCTTGGGGAAATTTTCAGGAAAGGCACATTTAAGAACAGATGAAAGAATATGTTTTAGAGATGCTTCAAATTAAGGGCTATGGATAAAAGTTAAACATTAAACACTCTTATTTGAAAGGCTACTTAAAAGGATTTCAAAGTGTTAATCCCTTGATGGAATTCAGTGTTATGCGATGGGAGCCAGTCTGGGTAAACTTCACCTGTACTTTCAGCTTCTTAGGAAGTTGACACAGGAAGGTGGCTTGAGTCTAGCAGCTTGAATCTAAACTAGGGATAAAACACAATAATATCTGAAAAACATTTAGGCTGTGACCAAAACCACCTAGTTTTTCTCCAGTTTGAAAATACTTAAGAGTACCATCCAGAAAAATAAGATAACTACTTGTTTCTTTCTTTTGTTTTATTGTTAACTAAAGCTAGAATCCAGGTTTTTGTGCTTGCTAGAAAAGCAATTTTCCATCTGAAGCAGGCTTGTAGCCCTTTATGCTTGAGTTTATCACATAGGGTCTGTGTTTTGCTAAACTAGCTTCATACTGAAATCTTCCTACTTATGCCTACTGAACTACTAAGATTACAAGTCTGGGATATGGTATACTGTTTGTTTCTTGAGGTGTTGCTTCCTCCCTCTCCTCCCCCTCCTCCCCCTCCTCCTCCTCCTCCTCTTCCTCCTCCTCCTCCTTTTCCTCTTCCTCCTCCTCCTTTTCCTCTTCCTCCTCCTCCTTCTTCTTCTACTTCTCCAGATTGGTCTTGAACCAGGATGTGATCCTCTAATTTAGTGATCCAGAATCCCAAGTAGCTGAGATTACAGCCATGAATGACCAGTCCTAGCCCTCTTATGGTTTTTAAAGAACAGAAAATAACAGATTGGATTCTGAATAAGATAAAGAAGTCAGTATCATTTTGAATAGTTGTCATCTGCCAATATATTTAAATGTTTATCATGAATTACTTATCAAGGACTTTATGATGACAGAAAGTCATTTGGAGCATGATTGTCTTGCTTTCTTGTCACAGTATATCTCTAGGTTTTGTCAAATCTTTGCTCTGCTGTTTATTGACTTGAGGTCTGAGTTTATCAAGTGATATAATGTGCATGTACCTCCTTACATAAAACACTTAGTTCATAAGGTTATTGGCAAAAAAATGAACAAAGTAGGAAGTTTGGGGAAACCTGAGGCAAAACACTGCTTATATTGGTTTTATTGTTGGTATTAATATTATTAGCTTTTGATCTAACCATTATAATGATACTGATCACATTTTCATTCACTCAAATTATTGTGTCAACTTGTGCTGGTAATTAATTAAGGGAATACTTCCACATGCTTTGAAAATATAATTTTTATTGGCTAGCACAAGTTTAACTCTATTATAAAAATTAAGGCCTCTACAGAAAAAAAATGTGAATGGGAAGTATAATCAATCTTTACCATTCCAGACATATCTCATTGCCCCTCTAAACTTCTAGTGATTTTTTTTTGTTTGCTGTGCTGCCTTGGATAAACCTAATCATGTGGCCTATCAACAGAAATGTAGTTAACCTGTTATTTTAAAGATTCTGATTATTGTGAAAGCCATTCTATATAGACAAGGCAAGTTGACTGAGAACATTGAGATTGGTTAAGGAGTAATTCTTATTAAATACAGTTATTTCACTAGCTACTCAACCTACTGTGCCCATAGAGAGAACATCATTATGTGCAATGGCTCAATAGCAAATATATATTTGAGTATATCAGTTATCTTGGGTTTGGGGAATATGCAAGGCATTTACAATACTGATATTGGGCTGATGTTCAGAAAGACTCTGTACTTGGCCAAGGATTCCATTTCAAAAATTTTGAGTGAATGTATAAGATGAAACCCATATCATATAACTTTAAGTAGAATTTTGTTGCACAAAGGGCAAGCTAAGAACATATACATTTTCATTGTGCAGATGCCACCATTTGGTTAGGAGTAACCAAAAGCTTTTCTACCTAAAGGGAAAACTCAACTGCAGACTCTAGAAACCTGAAATGAGTTAACCATATGTTTTGCTCTTGAATGCTCTTGAATCACGTAGCTCAGTCCTTCACCACTTCAATTCCTTGATTTGTTACTTTGTGTGTGTGTGTGTGTGTGTGTGTGTGTGTGTGTGTGTGTGTGTGTGTGTGTGTATTCATTTAGTTATTTATTGGAGATGCCAAGAACCTGGGATCATCACCTACTAAATACCATTAAAATCATAATCTTTTATTTTTCAAGGAGATAATATCATCTCCTTTTTGCATTAAATCTTATCATGGTCTGAAACTTTTTAGTCTAAATGTCAGAGATAATGGAATATTCTCTCATGTTGAAGATATTTTTTTCATGGTACATATCTGTAATCTGAGGTACTGGGAGAATAGAAATCTGAAGCATCAGGATTTGAGTCTAGCCTGAAAAATATGTTGGCAACAGAAGTTTAATAGAGAAGCTGAACATGAAGCTCCTACCTGAAATTCTAGCTACACATGGCATTTTAGGAGGACTATGACCTCAGGCTGGTTCCAAACCAAAAAGAAGTATAGGGGCTAGGAATGTGGCCTAGTAGTAGAGCAATTTCTTAGCATGCACGAAGACGGGTTCAATTCTTCAGTTCCACATAAATAGAAAAAAACTGGAAGTTGCACTTTGACTCAAGTGATAGAGGGCTAATCTTGACCCAAAGAAGCTGAGGGACATTGCCCAGGCTCTGATTTGAGCCCCAAAATTGGCAAAATAAAATAAAGTAAAACCAGAGAACAAAAGGAAAAGAAAACAAAAAGTACAAACATTGTGTAACAGAAATGGTAGAATAACTCAAATAGTATAGTAACTACCTAACAAGCTTACAGCCCTGTGTTCAAATGTCAATAAAACAAACAATTAAAACAAAAAGAGAGAGACCCATAGTGTGGCCTAGTGGTAGAGTGCTTGCCTAACATGCACACAGACCTGGATTTGATTCCTCAGTACCACATATACAGGAAAAGACGGAAGTAGTGCTCTGACTCATGTGGTAGAGCCCTAGACTTGAGAAGCAGAAGGATAGTGAGAAGACCCTGATTTCAAGCCCCAGGCTGACATCATCATCATCATCATCATCATCATCATCATCATCATCATCATAATAAATGTATGTTTAATTTTCATTTATATCTCCTGCATTTGATTGAACCTATATTATGCTTCTATACTTTGGAGAAATTTAACTTTCTGAAAAATATAAAAATCACATGGAAAATTTCTCCGGAAAATCAATTGAACTTAAGTTTCCATTCTAAATAAGGAAAGATGTTTCTTTGGTTCTTTGGTGCCTTTCCTCCCACATATCCACCTGTAAAAAAGAGAACAATTAGAATTATAAGAGCAATTGATACTGTTTAGAGTCACAGGTAAATAAGGCAAGAATTGACATCCTCACTAAATATTAGAGGCTAGAGCTATACACTGGTAGCTAACATATGTGATCCTAGCTACTCAGGAGGCCGAGATCTGAAATGTCTGTGAGACTCTTCCATTGTACCAAAAAAATCCAGAAGTGAACTCTGGCTTAAATGGTATAGTGCTAGCCTTGAGCGCAAAGTTAAAGGACAGTACTCTGGTCCTTGGTCCAAATTGCAGTCAAGTACAGGCACAGAAAAGGCAAGAGGTAACTCTAGTTTCCAACTAGCTAGAAGAAAATAAAAATCTTTTCCGGTCATGTACGTGTGCTTCTTTCATTGTATCGAGAGAACATGAAAGTAAAAATACTAGAATATGTATCAAGTAAGTATGTTGCAATACATAATTCCTAGGCTTTATCTCTTAAGACTAAGAAATAAAGACATTTGGAAGACTATAGCTATGATAGCGTAAGTTTTCTAAAGTACTTCTAAAATGTTGTTAGCTAACTTTATGTAAACTCATTACAAATTTCTATTATTTACATGTAACATTTAGAATCTTGTTTGTAACACCTCTGTACTGAGAATAAGAGAAAAGAGAGAGCATAAAATTTTACTTTTTAACCTGAAAATTACACCATTTTACAAAGAGCTTTTCATTTTTATGGCATGAAATGTTTATAGTGAAATATGGGAAATTTCAAGAACTACAACTTCACAGAAATGTCTCAACATTTCTGAATTTATGACATCAAGTGTATTTTATTTTATAAATCATTATTTTGTAAATACTTTTATTCACCAACACTTATTAGTTTTATGTTTGTGTGTTTTACATGTAAGACATCCTCTTAAGTTACATTACAAATCATTATCTAGAAGCAGTAGCTGTATTTCACCAACTGGTCTATTCCCTCATGAGTCTTATCATTCATATTGTATCATAAAATAAGTAGCCAAATGATTGCAGAATTGTTGTTCAATGTTTAATTTGCTTGGACACTTACTTGTTTTAATGTAGTTTTCATCCAGTGAAATTCTGTTTCTACTTTAAAGGTTCAAAATCATGTCAACTGTCAAATTTTTACATCTCTTTGTCTTTAAATGTACTCAACACAATGTATTTATACAAGTGAAGTGATATATAAATACATATACACGTATAATTACTTAGTTAGAAATGTCTTATTACATCTGTTATTTAAAAATTATTAAGAGAAAGAATGTAAATATTTTTTTATTAATTTAGCTATTTCAATTATCAAAAATAAAAACCTATCTACTCTGTTCACTCTGTTTTCATCTACAACTGGAAAATATATTACTGTGTCTACCTTTATCTGGACATTTAAGTCCATCTTCCTGGATTTTGTGCTTGTTTAAATCAGGATGGATATACATCTCTAATAAAATCAGATTACTATAACTGAGTTGAAATGTATACAGGTCTACAGCAGCAATTCTTAATTTCTCTCTCATCAACTTTCTTTTGGACTTTGATTCATTTGTCTTTAATTTAAACATATGCAATGCAATTTGTGAAGAAGTATAATTATTTTCATTGTAGCCATTGGCCTATAACTTTGAATCTTGATCAGTTCTGACGCCAAACTAATTTTATTAATGCCTTAAAGTTTACTTATTTTTACTGACTCTCTTTTTAATTTGCTCTCAAATTGCACAGTGGATATGGCTATTAAAATTAGGTTTATGTTAAAAACTGGCACTAGAGGGAGCTAAGCAATTGTATCATTTACATGTTTAGGGGAAAATTGAACATTCATTTAAAATCTTGTATTTTTCTCAGAACCTGCTGATTTTACAAATATGGCAGCTATGCCTCAGCAAATTATAAGCAATAATGAATTAGTTAATTTTCTTTAGTGAAAACTGCTCTGGTAAGATTATTAAATTACTATATTTCTACTTATTGAAAGTAGCTACCCGTCAGTAAATTAGGATTTCTAGGACTCTTTGGGGAATGGGATCATTACGATTACCTATGTTCATCATTATTTTGGATCTAACAGAATTAAAATGTTCATACGACCTGTTAAAATACAATATTTTTGTTCCCAAATTTATACTTTGATAAGGAAATGACCTTATTAAATAGGATTTCAGTGCAGATTAGAAAACAATTTTATTCTTAAGGAATATTCTAAGATTTTAGTTGGTTTGATTACTGTGAAGGATGATTTAATTCAAAAACAATATTCTTCCCTAGCAAGCAGTGCAAAAGAGGAGTTAAGAGAAACTAACATTTCCTTCTTTATACTTATACCGAAGATCAAAAAAAGTTGAATGTTCAGGAAATTATGTTTATTTAAATGCGCTGAATTAAAACATCAGTGTATAATTCTACTCATTTTGTATATTTGGTTTGTGGAAACACTAAAATCATTTTTAAAAGAGCTTGTAGAAATAGCAAGGTGTTGCCCTCATTGTAAGAAGGCAAGTCAATAAGGGACATATTTCACACAATCTTGTAAGTGGGCCATGTTCCCATCACAAATAATGTATATGGTAATTTTTGCTTAAAGAAAAAATTATGATGCATATATTAAAACAAGATGAGATTCTTTCCACATTCCATTCTACTTTGAACATACAAATCACTAAAAATTTTGAAGTAAAGAAAATCCTCCTTGATAACTTTTACCTTTTGTATTGTCCCATTGTTGAACAAAATTTCTTGCTTTTTTCCTCCTAAGTCTGCAATTTTTTCCCAAGAATATTACTACTGTTAACTTCAAGAGTTTGGTGCTGTTTTTAACCTGGTGGTGGTTTCAAGGGGAAAACATGTGTGAAAGAAGTAACATTACAATTAGTAACATGCAGTTTGATAAGCCATAACATTGATTTGTTTTCCTCTTAGGAAAAGTAACATTTCTTAAATTCTGAGAATTGTTGTAATCATAAGTTGATTTGCAATTCAAGGTAGCAAGTGATATTTCCAAGACAGGACTTGCAGGGAGCTAGAGAAGGGTCGTGTATAATTTGGCTGTCTTTCAGATCTCTAAATTAGTGTTGAACAAACTTTACATTTGAAGCACCTGAGGATTTGTGAAAAATGCAGGTTTGGATTCAGATGATGTGTGATTTTGCATTTCTAACAAGCTCCCGGGTGATGTCGGTGTTGCTTTCTGTGGGCCACACCTTAAATAGCTATCATCTTCACTTTCTTTAAAAGTTATGAGAAATCAAGATTAAAACAACCATCCCGATTATGGAAACTCAGATCCCAACTGTGCTTGTTCTTGAACTTTGTTAGATGTTCAAGACTGACTGTGTGCAGTCAAGACAGTGATGACCTATTCACAGGATGGCCTGTAGCTATTCCCATTGTCTATCGGAAAACATTTTTGCTCAAGCTGGCTTTGTACCGCAGTGCTCAGATTTGAGCCTCCTGAGTAGCCAGGATTACAGGAGTGAGCCACTGCGCTTAGGAATATAATCTTAAGAAATCTATTTAATATTTTTAGCTTCAGTTTCATTATCAGTAAAAGAAGTGTATAATACATACCAGTTTACAGGTTTTCTTAAATTTTTGAGTTCTGATTTGCTTAATTCTGATCACTAAGCATTCATAACTTTGATATAGTTTATTTAGTATATAACATGCTCTGGTATGTAAACTCTGTGAATATTCCAACTACTTTCAGGAAAGTAGCACATTGGGCCCTCAACAACTGAACGAAAAGGTGATTGTCTTTAATGTGAAAAAAATGAGAGATAAAGCTGAACTGGATATTTAAATAGATTATGAAAAGCCTTGGTGTCATGTGAGGGATTTGGAATTTAGTTTGTAAGAAATGATGAGCATTATGAGCTAAGATGTAGTATAACAAAGATAAGATACCCATCTTTTACCCATAATATTCAATAAGAATATGTTTTATAGTGGAGGTTAAGAAATTGTGAAATTAAAAGCCAAAATGATTGCTACAGAAATGACTTACTAGATAATTACTTGGAAATCAAATTTATAAGAATCAGTGACTATTTGAACATAAGCTACAAATTAGAATGGTTTGATTGAGCTCAGTATATTTTAGGAAATATATTATTTCACATAATAAGAAACATAACAAAATATTGATGTTAAACTTTTTAAAATATTTTTATCTCAGTTATCAGTTGCCTGTATACTTAGACATAACCATCCCCTAAAGATAGAACATAACATTGTCTTTCTTTTTTAATTTACATAAAACTTTGTGTTTTCTCTGTATTTTTATTGTAATTAATAGAAGGGTTACATTAAATTCATCAGATAGAAGATGCATTACTTCACATACATTGATACCCTTTCTCATGTCTTGGTCCCCATTTCCTCCCCCCACCCCCGCCCCTCATCTTGTTTTCCTCCCTTCCCTATCCGATTTCAAATAACCAAATATCTAATTTTAAATAACCAAATACACATATATAGAATATATCAGATAACCAGGTGAAATACTGTAACAATATTAGATAATCAATGGACAGCAAAAGAGATGAGAGATAACATAGTACATTAAGGGCAACAGTTACTCATTATATGGCTTTTGTTTCTATATCCTGGAGGTCCTTTCATTTAGCATCATTCTATACGGCCTTATGTTTCTAGGTTTTGCTCTATTGTAAATCTCTGCTAGGAGAGCCCAAGGTTTCTTCTGATTATGACAAATGAGAAAAACCATTGAGCCTATATTCCTCTGAGTCTGGCTAACTTTTCTTCTGAGTCTGGCTTACTTCACTTAATATGATTTTTTCTGTTTTTCCAGAAAGAACAACATTTGTAAGGAAATGGAAAATTGTCTTTCTTGTTTATTTTCTATGGTAAGAGAACTGTGCATAGAGGCTCCCCTGTGCACTTTCCTATATCTTTCCTAGAATTATATCCTAAGCTTAGTCATGAAACAGTCACCAGAAAGGGAGAGACCACTACATATGACCAAGACCTTCATTTGCTTCTTTTCCTGCTCGACTGGGCTATTGAATATATTTGGTTCTAACTGGAAATACTTGATTCTGTTAGAAAATTTGGAATTGCATCTTAAGGTGTGCTGGGAGTGGATTCCTTTGTGTGTGTGTGTGTGTGTGTGTGTGTGTGTGTGTGTTTATGTTTGTGTTTATGTATCTGTATATTGTTCAGGAAGTAATGATCAGTGCCTGGTTTTGGAGAAGGAAAATGATGATTATTCACTCACTATTCTTTGATTACTTATGCATATTTATTTGATATTTCCTTCTAGAGAATGCTGTTCACACCTCAAAAATTGAATGACATCAAACTATTTATTCCTAATTCATTAAATTATGATATTCCTATCACTAGGAACAGTTTAACCACACTGGTGTTTTTCAAGCAAAATTATTTCTATTAATTTAGTCTTGGAGGTTCTATTACTTTCTTATTATCTTGTATGTGTTCTTGAAAGTAATATTCAATATTTAGCAATAGAGATGGACATAGACATATCAGTATCTTCTTTATGAGGATGTCTTCTATAGCATGATCTATACCAGTGTACCTGGAGAGGAATTTAAAGCGAACTTTCTGTAGATAATTATTTATTACAGAGTAAACAAATGGGCTAGATATTTGTTTCTACATTGAATGACTTAAAGAATGCTACATTGGATGACTTAGAGAATACTCTTAAAAAATCTACACATTTGAAAAAACACATTTATTTATTTGTTTATATTCATTTATTTACTTTCTGTGTCAGTCTAAGGGCTTGAACTCAAGGTCTGGGCAATGTCCTTGCGCTTTTGTGCACAAGGATAATTCAGTTCACTTGAGCCACTGCTCCATGTCTAGCTTTTTAGTGGTTAATTGAAGGTAAGAATTTCAAGAACTTTTCTGACAAGGCTGCAATTCTCAGATCTCAATCTCCTGAGTACCTAAAATTATAGACAGGAGCCTCTGGTGCCGGGCAATAGGTGAAATTTTAAATGGTAAATAATGAAGCACTATAATTGAGAAACCAATCTGAAGTTGAGAAGAATGGAATTTGGCTTTCAAATTGTGTGAGAAAATGGTAACAAGACAGAGATTTGGATAATAGAAATCTATGCTTTCATGGAACTAGACTGAGTTTTGCCACAAATCATACACTTTTGTTTTGTCAGTCATGGGGCTTGAACTCTGGGCCTGGGCATTGCCCCTGACCTCTCCATCTCAAGGCTACCACCCTATCCCTGGGCCTGGGCATTGTCCCTGAGCTCTTAAGGTCAAGGCTGCCATCCTACCCTTGAGCCACAGATCCACTTCCTGTTTTCTAGATCAATTGGAGATCTTTAGTGCCCCTTCTGGTTTTAAATTGTGATCCTCAGATATCAGCCTCCAGAGTAGCTAGGATTACAGGTGTGAGCCACTGTGTCTGACAAATGATACCCTCTTTAACCTTTACATAATATGCACTAATTTCTATTTGACTCCTTGTGTTTCTCAAAGTTTTACTTTTATGAGTTTCTTGAGATGTTACCTTCATATGGATTTCAGCCTATACTGAAAATGAACAAAGCAGCACATCTCATGTTTATGATGACATTGTAACAATGATATATGCATGGTAAGAATGGTTATCAAAAGGTAAAATGCAACTCTTGTGGGAGAATGAATAAAAATTTTAAACCAGACACACAGCCATCTCAAGGTTATTCACAACCTAGCTTCCTTTATTTTCTTACTTCATCCATAATCCTTTAGGTATTTGAACTGGATTAGTCCCTTGATGAGAAATGGGTGAAACTTTAATAGCACAATGTGATATTTTATCCAATTCACATATCATGCCTAAGAAGAATAGGGGATATTTAGTAAGTAATTGACCCAGGGTTGTAATTTTGATATAATGCATATTATTTAGCTATATAGGAAGAATTTTTTTAGTATATAATATTTTATAGATGTTAAACTCAAGGTTTACGGAGATTAAATGATTTCCAGAATCTCCCTGGAACCACAAGTGAGATCAATATCTATCTATTGATATGTTAATATAATTGAGGCTGCAGGCTAATTTGTAGCTATGACTTTATTCTGAAAATAATTTTTCTCTATGGACATATTTAATTTTCTCTATGGACATTTTTTATCCCACAGCCTAATTAAATCATTTTTAAGTCATTTTTTCCTTTAGCTTATTCCTTTTATTCTATTTTCTTTCCTTCCATCCATCCTTCTTTTATCTCTGCTTCTTGCTTTCTCTCTCTGTCTCCTTCCTTTCTTCTCTCCTTCTCCCTTCCTTCCTTCTTTCCTTCTTCTGTTCTTTCTTTTTTCCCTTTTTCTTCTTTCTTTCTTTTCTTCCTTCTCTCCTTCTTCCTTCCTTCATTTCCTCTAATATCCTTCTTTCCTTTCTTTTTTCTTTCCCTTTCAAAGAAGATTTTTATTACCCTGAGCAGGCTTAAAGTTGCAATATTCCTTTAAGACATGTGTCAACATTTCTAGCTAATTAGCTTATTTTCTATCAGAATTTAGTAAAAGTAATACTATCGATTTAGATAATAGTAATTAACCCTCTATCTTCTTTAATATTTTTATCTTATATAATTTCTAGCACTGTTGTTCTATGGTGAATATTGCTATTGTTTTTGCTTTGGAAATTAAATTTCAAACAAATGATCAGAATTTCCTATTGTGTTTATATCTGTATAGTCTTTCCATTTATATGCACTTCCAACATGGCCATTGTGTTTTCTCTTTTTGATGTTTTGAGCCAAACCTCAGAAAAAAATTGGCATAAAGTAAAAATGGTCAATGAAAACATGAAGGAATATTAGAAATTATTTAAGGTGAGATGTGAAGGGTAAACGAAGAGTGAAAGGAGATGTGAAGTAGGAGTGAATATGACTGCCTATGTCTATGAATAATAAAACCCCTTACAATAAATCAAAATAAGGAGAAGAGAAAAGACTAAGTAAAAAGAAGGTAGATTTGTTGAAAGTTCATCTGGGCATGTATGGGACTTTCACTTTGTCAAATTTATACACGCTAATTTTAAAAAAAGGGGAAACATTCCGTAAAAAGAGCTTCAACATTATTTCATTTTCCAGACTCCAGAAGCACGAATCTGCCCTTGAGATGGTCCTTCAGAAGCTTTTGTGAACTTTCTGACAGCATTCTTGACCTGGTCACTGACCGGTAATCATACCTTCTCTACCTAGGCCTGTTTACTCCTCTTCATACAGGAAGCAATCTGGAATCCTCACTAGATGTTCTCATTCATCTTGTGCTATTGTTTATATTTATCCAATATTTCTGTTAGCTTTAATGTAAAAATCAACATTCCAAGATTTGCTCATTTAAAGAAAGAAAGACATCTTTTAAATTTGTGTCAAAAACATTTGAATTCTTGTGCCAGTGACTCACATCTGTAATCCTGGCTAATACTTGAGAGGCTGAGATCTGAGGATCATTATTGGTTTGAAGTCAGCATGGGGATGAAAGTCTGTGAGATTCCAAATAATCACACAAAATGGTGGAAATGGAGCTGTAGCTCAAGTGATAGAACATTAACCTTGAGGACAAAAGCTCAAGGACAGTATCCAGGCCATCAGTTCAATCCACAGGACTCATCACACACACACACACATACACACACACACATACATTTTGAGAAGTGTACCAAATGATGGTATTCAAAACTTTAATACCAAAAGACACACAGTGTCATATATACCAAAACATATAACACAAAATGTTAAAGAAAGATTTTTTTTTTGGTAGCAATGGGAATTGAACTCAAGTTCTTATCCTTGGTGGCCATTTCTCTGCCATTTGATCCATGAATCTAAAGTATATATTAATATTGGAAGATACTATAAAATATTTTCATATTCCCATGCTTGAGTTATTTTTATATTAAAAATTGATGGGGGAAATGTGCTCTGCTTATGTACTTACAGCCAGATTGTGTGTGTGTGTGTGTGTGTGTGTGTGTGTGTGTGTGTGTATTGTTATTTCTTTGGTAAGACAGACAGACACTCCAAGGGCAGAATTCTGTGTTTCTTCAGTTTAGAGAGGTGTCCCAAATGCCTAATACATGATAGGTCTTTTAAAATGCTTGCTTACCGAGAAAAACTGTAGAGAAGAAAGTAATGAGAGCTTATTGTGAAAAACTCACAGACTGGAATTAAAGTTTCTAAACAAGAAGATGGAGAAGGAAGATAAAAGGATACACTCATTACTTACATGTTCAGCTGATAATTTCTAATCTCCAATTTTTTTGTCAGTCATGGGACTTGAACTTTAAGCCTGGACACTGTCCCTGAGGTCTTCAGCTCAAGGCTACTCTCCTACTCCTTGAACCACAGCATCACTTTCAGTTTCTGGTGGTTAATTGGAGATAAGAGTTTCACAAACTTTAGTGCCTGGGCTAGCTTTGAACTGCAGTCCTCGGATCTCAGCCTCCTGAGGAGCTAGAATTACAGGTATGAGCCACCGGTGCCTGGCAATACTTAGAATTTTTATAGTGTTGATTTTTCCTATACATAACATAGTAAATACATAAGGAAAGGAAAAGAACAACTTTAATCACTCCTTTAGGGTACCCCAAATATTTTGTCAAGTTATTTCTAGAAACTCTTCTTGAGAGTTCATCATATAGGGATGTTTCTTAATTCTGTTGTTGTTGTTGTATGTGTGTTCTCATTAGGAAGATAGGCTTACCTATAGATGTGTACCATGTATTTAGAGACACCCATTATGTTCAGAAACGTTCAATGGTCTCCACAGTATATAATGCCCTCATTGGAAGGAAATAACTAGAATGTTTTGTTTTCTATAGAAAATCCAAATGTGAAAAAGTTAGAGAGAGTGCTTCTATCTTCCAACAAGTGATTCAGCTTCCCAGAGGGAACACTGGTCCACTCTAAGAACATACAGCCAGTAAGTTGGAAATTTCTGAAAAAGGAATACCTTTTCCACTTTTGGAGAAAGTCTTGTGGAACATCTGCTCTTCTAACCTTTACCTAATCACTGTGGACAGAGAAATAAGGTTAAATAAGCATTTTTATTCTGTTATTCATTGCAAATTGGCAAGAAGAACAGGGTGGACCATGGAACGATGGGGTTTGTGGCTTCTTATGTGCCCATGTGTTCACATATGATAGAAGCAAGTTCAGATAAGTCTTCAGGCTGAGGCACTCTGGATTGGCTTGCTATTATTAATATACCATTATCTACCTTGTTCATTGACAATACCACAAACTAGACTAATTTTAAAATGTATTATTGTAGAAATTTCTAAGCAAAAGAGTCTGAAAAAACTCATTAAGAAAAATTATTTTGTCTATATAGAGAACACAAAGTTAAATTAACTTGATTTTATTAAAACTTAGGTAAAATATTGTGTCTATTTATTGGAGTTCATTTAGATAATCATCATTTTATATGATCATATGCCCATACCTTTGAGCCTTTGTGATCCTCCTCTAAGAATATCCTCCTTTGATCTCACTATGTGAATGACTGGAGTCCTATATAACTTATCATGTCCCCGTGTATTTTTTGCCTTTTTTTCATCCAGTATGTTTTCTTGGAGATTTATAGGGTCATTTGAGTTATAACAAAGGAGGGAAACCATACAACCTATGTTCTTTTTGGTCTGCTTACTTTACTCAATAAAATTTTTCCAAGTCTTTGCATTTCTACACCAATGGTACTATATCACATCATAGCATATCATATTTTCTTGATCCATTCCTCCACTGAGAGGTATCTAGGTTTATTTCATATATTCACTGTGGTAAACAATGCTTCAGTGAACATACCCTTACAGCTCACTATAGGATGGCCTCATTTGTATTAGACTGGATAAATATCTAGGAGTAAAATTGCTGGACCACAGAGAAGTTCTATATATATAGTCTTTTGAGGAATTTACATACAGCTTTTACAAATGGCTCACACCTGTAATCCTAGCTACTCAGAAGGCTGAGATCTGAGGATCAATGTTCAAAGCCAGCCCAGGCACAAAAGGGCCTGAGAGTCTTATCTCCAATTAACCTCTAGAAAAGGGGAAGTAGGGCTTGTCTCAAGGGTAGGGTTGTTGCCTTGAGCGGAATAGCTCAAGGACCATGCCAAAGCCTAATTCAAGTCCCATGACCCACACACAAAAAAGGATGATATGGAAAAAATTGGTACATATAAGACAACAATTGGCTGGAGTGAAGTGGTGCCTGTTTGCTTTTACTGATGCTGAAAATGGTGAAATTTGCTCATCATTCTTACTTCTTACACACTACTTCATTTACCTAATCATTTGAACATCCATACTCCAAATATATTTTTAATATAATATATAAAGAATTATAACAAAATAGATTGATAACAGGTTTATTGGATTTCACAATTACTAGACTACAGGAGGAGATCTCAATGTTTGTATAATCTTGCTATCTAGCTGAATGCAAATTGATGCAAATCTGTAAAGAAATATACCACTTCAAAGCACTCAGGAAAGAATTCACCTTGCCAACTTTAATACAAGGCATATAATGCAATTGGTAACATAGCAAGTTCTTCATTAGATCATAGAAGCTGGTAACTATTTCAAAAATTTACACATTTACGAACTACCCTTTCCTATCTTGTTCTTATCTACGTCAATCTGTTTAGTAAAATTAGTGAACCACTCGTGGTTAGGTTAGAAAAGAAGCAATATGAAGGTCATGGCTATTGGATCTTGGCCAAACTAATAATAAAATGAGAACATGTCTACTATTTTTGAGCATCTAGATCTGGCAGGGTATCCTTTCAGTAAAACTGAGTGGTAGAATAAGATGTAAGCCATCTTGTATCACTAATCTCAAATCCATAAATCACCCTCCTCTCCTCATATATCAATTTCCAGTTGAGAAGGACCAGTTAAGAGGAGTTTCCCACTTGATTCACCCATTTGTGACACTTGACTGTAATCTAGAGTCTCCTTAGGATGAGTCTTATGACGTGACAGTGTTTCTAACATGGAATGACTTGGCTGACAAATTTTATATTGTGAAAAAATCAATCCTATTCTCTTTAATAAGATGTAGATATAAATTTTTCTTCAGTTTAAAGTGTCCACATCTTGGGAGTTTGGCCTACTGGTAGAGTGCTTGCCTATCATGCACGGAGACCAGGGTTCGATTCCTCAGTACTATATACATAGAAAAACCTGGAAGTGGTGCTGTGGCTCAAGTGGTAGAGCTCTAGCCTTGAGAAAGTGCAAGGGCAATGCTCAGGTCCTGAGTTCAAGTCCCAGGACTGGCAAAAAAAATGTCCACATCTTGATCCAGGCACCAGTGGCTCATTCCTGTAATCCTAGGTACTCAGGGGTTGAGATCTGAAGATTGCAATTCAAAGCTAGCCCAGGCAAAGAAGTCCATTAGACTCTTATTTCCAATTAACCACCAGAAAACTGGAAGTGGCACTGTGCTCAAATGGTAGAGAGCTAGCCTTGAGAGGAAGAGCTCAGGAACAGTGCCCACTTCCAGAGTTTAAGCCCCAAGACTTACAAAAAAAGAAAGAAAAAGAAGGAAAAAAAGAAAGAGAGAGAGAGAAAGAAAGAAAAGAAAAGAAAAGAAAAGAAAAGAAAATTCATATCTCATTACCAGAGGTCTGGTGATAACTCATCTAAGGTGAAGAAAAAAGAATAGCCCAAGGTACAATCCATTTTTTTAAATTTTGTTTTCTGCTATTCCTTGGCGTCTGAGCTGCAATGCCTGATCCTGCTCTGAGGATCTATTTATTCCTAATGGCATTGCATCTAACATGCTCAGAGTAAGCTGTTCAATACCAGGATTTGAGTAGACTGGTTTCTGTGCTATGTTTGCTTCCATTTTCCTACCGGCATTTTGTGAAATGTGTCTTCATCCTTTCCTAGAGGAAGAAACCTGAGGAGAGATGTTTGGAACCCTTGTCCCCTTTTCTGCCAGGATAAATTGCTGCCCTATTGTTTTTGCAATTTTTCAGTATTTTCCTGTGAGCTGTGGCAGAGGAAGGGTCATTTTAAAGCCATTCTTTAGGAAGAATGAACTGCTGTTCCACTGTCAGAACACTCCCTCTGTGAAACTATAAATCTCCTGTGCAGTCACTTAAGTTGATTCGTGGGTATTAACTTACCAATGTTGTAAGTGGCAACAGAACTCAATAATAACTTACTAAATGAATTAATTAGTGTGTGAATAGGGTTCCTAGACACAACAATTACAGTTTTGTTTGCACACCAAAACTAAGATGAGATTCAAGGAAAGAACAATATATAAAAAAAAATAAAGCCTTCCTTTCAAAAATTCTACATGTGACTTGTTCGGTAATTCTAGACTATGACTTAATGTTACTATCTATTTTATGTATTATTCCAAACTGTAATCTAGAATATTCTTTGAAAAGGTTGTTTTATTGCTCTTGTGAATGTTTATTTGACCTACACTAAATCTATGGCTGGGAACAGTAGCAGACACATTTCATTTTTTGTTTGTTTGTTTTTTGGATTAGTCATGAAGCTTAAACTCTGGGTCTGGGTTCTGTCCCTGATCTTTTCAGCTCAAGACTCTACCATGTGGAGCCACAGCACCAATTTCAATTTTCTGGTGATTAATTGGAGATAAGTCTTATGGACTTTCGTGCTCGGGCTGGTTTTGAATTGTGATCCTCAGATCTCAGCGTCTTGAGTAGCTAGGAATACAGGTGTGAGCCACCAGCACCCCTGGGTGACACATCTCAAGCCACATGTAGGTTGAAATGTGAAGGTTCATAGTTCGAAGCCAGGCCAGGCAGAAAATCCCAGAAGACTCATCTCCATAGTAGGAAGCAAAATCTGATGGCATTCAAAATGATTGCAAAAACTCTGAAATCTGAAATAGGTAGCTAGTAATGGAGATTAGAGGCTGGGCAGGAAGCAAGAACATATAAAAATTTAGCGTGCTAGGGAAAACTAGAGCTGGAGGTATAGCTAAAGCAGTAAATGTCAGTGCCTGCCTAGCATTTGTGTCTTTGAAATCACAAACACACGCACACACACACACACACACACACACACACACACAATAATATAGCTTAATTTACAAGAAATAAAACTACTTTACATAAATCACATGTATTAATTATGTTTAAATAATTCTAACATTTTTAACTTAATTGTAGAAATTAAGCCTAAATAGTAAAATTGATATTTAAAGCACAATAGGGATGAAAGAAAGCTATTGTATGGTGTCATATATTGATAATCCTAAATAAAATTTGGTATGCATATTGCATTTTTTCTAGTTTGCTGTGTTTGAATAGTTCTGCCTCCTGTTTCATGCAAAATAGATATTCTAACAATAAATTATGTGAAGTAGAATGAGAATAGAACAAAGTTCTTTCTGATCAGTTTTATCTAGCTTCAATCTCTAGTACTGTTTGGCCTTAACTCTATAATCAAGTTTAGTGTTCTATAGTTCACTAAGAACTATAAAATACAGAAATAAGAAAAGGTTTTATATCCCCTTCACCACTGCTATGTTTTACATGGATGCTACTGAGAGTTGAAGAGGTTAAATGACTTACACAATGTCATAGAACTAGTTGATTTCAGTGTTGAGAATAGAATATCATAAATGACTTCACTCTTATGATTATTTTGATACATAGCAATGGATTATAAATAATTGCTCTAAAATCACTTGTGTTTAATTTTTATTGGGTAGACATTTGTCATTTATTGTAATATCAATGGAAATTCTGTGAATATACAGAGTCAAGAGAGGAATAAATCTAACAATTTTATTCTTATAAAGTATAATTGAATGTTGTATCAAAGAAAGATTACTGTTGTTAGCTAGTATTGCAATTATATAGGCCAAAGAAATCTATAAAGACAGACTTTTGAAGCATGAATGATGTAGAAGAGTTTTGGATATTAATTCAGGCTTTCCATAAGCAGTTCAGTGAAATATTAAGCTTGGGAATCTGTGTGGGCGGTATCAAATATAGTTATTATTTTGCATTTTTATTTTGTACTTTATCAGACATATTCATTGCAGGGAAAAAGCAGCAACATACACTTCTGCCATAGAGACATGATTCTCAATAGTGTGTTCTGATATTATTTTGTGCAAACCACCAAGCTGAAGTTGATGGCAAGCAAATGTGATCACAAAAATTGTGTGAAACCTGAAATAGACAGATAGTAAGGCAGACTGGAGCCACAAACAAAACAGCAAGCATCATCATGTTCTGATTTGATCTTCATAACTTCCCTTTCCTCCTCTACAGTGATGTAGGTGGCTCTGCGAGTATATTTTTCCAGACATGCCAACTTTCGTGAAAAATATTTTTTTCATGGATCAGTTAATTTGTTTGACTGTAAAGTATGATTGATCCCTTCTCTGACAGTCTTGTCAACAAACTTGTGTTCTGCTGAGGTAACAGATCAATGGTTAAAAGTTCTAGACTAGAAATGGAAAATGTTAGAGTCAAGAATTCAAAAATGACTGAGGAGTATGCTTCTTTCTTTTTAAGATTTCAAAATACTTAATGATTTTAGGCAGACTTATTTCGTGTATAATTCTTCATTGTCTCAGAACACAGCTTCACAAATGGATTTGATTTGCCTAGTACTGAGACCAGAGTTTGTTTCAGTGGATGTTTAATCATGCCCTCCCACTGTTGTACATAATAGAATCAAATATTCTAAGCCCAGTTAAGCCCTTTGTTTTTAGGTAAATAAATGGGTCCAAAGAGATGAAATTATTTATTCAAGTAAAGAGTCAGTAGGTGAAAAATGGAAGCAAATATTTGTGGTCAACCTGAAACATAGAGAAGTAGTGAACTGGGAATTTAGGCCAATTATCATATTGAATTCTGATATTTAAAAACAAACATATCATACTCATGTTAAGTTACCTGCTTAAGAAAAAAATAATTTGAGAGCTTGATTCAAAAGACGAATGCATATCTAAGTTTCTGCATGTTCTCTCAGTGAACTTTGGTCACTAAATAATGTTACAAAATTGCTAATCAATTAAAGTAATCAATTGTGCTTTCAATTTTGAAAACATATATGTAAAGCTTTATGTTACATGTAGTAACCTGTATATATTAACTATACTTTTGCTAAAAATGGAAGTTTTCCAAAGAAATCTCCAATTAAATTTTGTTTGATTATATAGTTATTTTCAATCAGGATGTCATTTAGAGTATATGCAAAAAAAAGATAAAAAGGCAGATAATTCACTTTCAATGTCGTTTGCAATTATTTTTTGTCTAGTCCTGGGAATTGAAATCAGGGCCTGGGCACTGTTGTTTGGCTTTCTCAAGGAGAGGCTAGTGCTCTACCACTTGAGCCACAGTACCACTTATGGCTTTTTCTGGGTGTGTGGTACCAGGGAGTCAAACCCAGGGCTTTATGCACGCTAGGCAAGCACTCTACCATTAAGCTATGCTGCTGGCCCCATTTGTGATATTTTTGGATTCAATAGAAGATGTTAGAATTCTACTGTTTGAGGGCCAGGTAAAGCAAATTTGTTTTTTAGCCTTCTTGATCATTCCAGAAAATCTGCTTTCCCAGAAAAATCTGAAGCAGACCAAAGCCACACCAGTAACACTGTATTCTACACCATTGTCAGCATTTATTTAGGTCTCACAACTTTTGATGATACACAGCTGAAAACAGAAGACAAAAGAGAATGAAAATCATCTATCTCTGTATGTCTATGTGTCAAGAGATCTTTCTTCAGAATGCACAGCTAATGATTTATTAAAATGTAGGCAAAAGTGAAAGCCTTAAGAACAATTGTGCCATTCACCTTCTGAATTAGACTTGAAATTTCCTTAGAAGATATGTCTATGAGGTCCATCACAATCACTTATGAATCATATTTATTATTTAATACAATAGAGGAACTACTTATTATCCGTTGGTCTTGTAATATACACAGTTGAAAGGGATGTTAGCTGTATTCAAAATGTGAAAGGAACTATTATTGGAGATGAATTGATTAGTAGACACACAGAGCTGTATTAGGGCCTTGAAAGACAGATCAACTGGGAGCACAGTACTCAAGTTTACGAGAGGAAATATATTTTCAATAAAATGTGCTTGGAATCCTGTTGAAATGAATTAAATTAAATTAAATTGAATTAAAATTCTTACCTGTAATTACTAAATATTTGTAACTCTTTTCAAAATGAAACTTACCTCATTCTTGTCAGTTGTCCAAATCCACAGTGATAAGGAATACTTAATTTGCATATACAAATAATTATTTTGAAGAACCATTAATATTTATCTTGTCATAATTGTATTTAAGTCAAAATATGATTGTAATGCAAGGAATTCTAGAGGACTTATTTTCTGAAGTATAAATGACCATACAAGCACACATACTCATACACACTCCTCTAATGTAATTTGCCTGGCACATTAAGATGCCCTATGTTACCTAAATGATCTAGTACTGCTTTAGGACAAAGCAACTGTCTTATCCTAGGATTCATCTACTTCTCTGTTTCCTTCATTTCATAATCCTTACTTTCTGATTAATGTTGCTTTTCTTTTGGTTGTTTTTGTCTTCTTTTTTGTTCCTTTTTATTGTCAGTATCAGTCAACATGAATAGATGAGTGATATTTATCTACATTTCAATATACAAGGAGATATAACACCCTAGAGGCAGACCTGAGGAACAGTCAGAATAATTCCTGGGTAGATGACTTTTCCCTAAAATGCAATTGTTGGAAAAAGCCTATCTGGGTGGCAGAGGGCAATTTATGAAGCAATAAGTGAATGCAATAGATGTTAAAAAATGAAAATTGGGAGAGAAGGACTTTATGAATTTTAGAATTCATAACAGGATCGCTATGCATTTTTGGAGCAACATCTCCATTTTCAGGGTTTTTTTGGAGGGGGCTGAGTAAGGCCTCTGTGTTTATACACTGACATGATAATTTATTCCATGCAAGGGAGATCATTAAAAAGGTGAAAAATGCCACTAGATCAAAAATGACAAATATTTCATCTTGTCTGCCAAGTCTAGGTGATTTGTAGTTACGGTCTACAGAAATATGGACAGGAAAACCCTAAAATCTTATCTAAACCTAACAGCTAGTGATTGATAAGTGATGCCTACATGGACATGGATAGGTGAATTATTGCCAGAGCCTATGTAATGTTTCTTCTATTCCTATATTAAATATCTTTATATAATTGCATTCAAATCAATTTACAAAGGTCAAAATATGACTGAAATTATTTTGGCTCATAAGTTATAAATTACTTCGTAACCAAATGTGAGAGTCCTTATAATCCATGAGAATGGTTGTTCCAAACAGTTGAGTTCAGTGGTGTTTGGCAAAAAGTTCTTAAACAGGATTTTTTTGCTAGTCCTGGGGCTTGAACTAAGGGGCTAAGCACTGTCTTTGGGCTTTCTCAAGACTAGAGCCCTACCACTTGAGCCACAGCAACGTTTCCAGCTTTTTTTCTATGTATATAGTACTGAGAATAGTACTGAGGAATCAAACCAGGGTCTTGGTGCAAGCTAGGCATTCACTCTACCACTAGTCCAAACTCCTGTCTCTTAAACAGGAGTTTTTGAGTAGAGGTTTGTGCTATTCAAGTGTACCAAACAAGCTGATATTTAACAATTAAACACAGAAAGTGTAATGTATGACTCTGGAATTAGAGGCAGAATTTATATCTAAACAAAAAAATCTAACATAAGGCTGGGTTTTATTCTTGGTAAAAATACATTAGTTATCAAACCACGAATATAGTATGGATACCAATATTGGGTCCTTTGGCACAGATAATTATATTGAGTCCCCCAAATGCATGTATAAGCCACGACAATGAGGAAAGGTCTGGAAGGTGCTTGGTAATGTGGAGTAGCCCAAGATGGAGGACAGCAGGATAGCACGGCTACTACAGGGCAGTTTAATCATGCATCTCAAGGCTTCTCTGGTAGTGACCAAAGTTAAATCTGGCCTAATCATCATCATAGAGGTGAATATCATACTAGAAAATTCAGGGCATGTGGCTGAGAGAATATTTGTTACAGTCAGGACAAGATACAGAATTGCCAGCCTACCTGATTTTCTCATACATGAAATTGTAAGCCTCAAGTTTTCACCTTGATACATGAACTGGTTTTCCCTCTTAAAACTGTATCTGACTTTGGTACCTGGTGTACTGTAGTTACATTTACTTGTTTTTGTTTTTGTTTTTGTTTTTGTTTTTAATTAGGGAAGAGAAGGGGAACAACAAGATGATGAGTCAAAGGAAAAGGGTGAACCAATGTAAAAACAATATTCACAAGACAATATGTTGGAAATGAACATTAAAACTCTGGAAGGGGTGGGGCGAGGAAAAATGGGAGGAAAAAATGGGAAGTGGAAACAATGCTTGAGAAGTAATATAGTCACTATCTTATGAATGTAACTGTAACCCCTCTATATATCATTCTGACAAAAATGAAAATTGAAATTGTTCCTCAAAATACTTGAATGTTCTCTCTCTGTCTGTCTGTCTCTATGTGTGTGTGTGTGTGTGTGTGTGTGTGTGTGTGTGTGTGTTGTATGTGTGTGAAACAGTTTCTCACTGTGTAGCACATGTTCTCTTTGATCTTATGATTTTCTACCCTTTATTTTTACTTTTATTTTTTTGCCAGTCCTGGGGACGGAACTCAGGGACTGAGCTCTGTCCTTTGGCTTTCCTCAAGGCTAGTGTTCCACCACTTGAGCCACAGCTCCACTTCTGGCTTTTCTATGTATGTAGGACTGAGGAATTGACCCTGGGTCTTCATGCATGCTAGATAAGCACTCTACTACTAGGATATTCCTGCCCTGCCTCCACCCTACACTTGGTACTATATTGGGGCTATATTGGGTACATTTGAGGCTGATCTTGGACAATGTATGAAGTTAATAAATATAGGCATTTTCTGATTTTAGTAGTAAAGTTTCATATTTTAAGAATGCCTTCATTCCGAGAAAACTGGGATGTTTTGGCCACTATCACGAGGCTTTGAGACAAAAAGTTTTGCTGCTGTATCTGATCTTGGCTTGTAAACTAAATAATTACAGCATGTTATAGAGTTATGACTTCATCAATTTTAAAGAGTCTTGGCCACTATTTCCTAGGTATTGAGTCTGTGTGTGTGTGTGTGTGTGTGTGTGTGTGTGTGTATGTGCATGCATGAACATGCACACGAGGTTGTATTTGAACATATGTTTATGAATAAATATGTGTAAGTGTCATGGTCTCATGTGTATGCATGTGTTTGTCTCTAAAGAGAACACTTTTTTGGTCTAGGCAACCACTTTTGTGGTTAACAACAACCAACATTAAGGGTACAAAACCATTGTGCATCTTTCTCTCAACAAGTTTCATAACAAAAAGTTTAGAGTTCAGTAATTTAAAATGCACACTTGATGAATGTTACTATTCTCATAGATGTAAAAATCCTATTGGTTGAACTATAGGGGAGCAAATCATTTATCTTCATTATTCTCATTGTTTTGTAGATCTTGAAATGCATTTTTAGTTCGATTATAAATACATTCAGGCCTTTTGCATAGTTGAAATTGTTTCTTAATATAAATAATATTGGTCACATCACATTTGGTATTTTTCCTATTTAGTTGATAATACACAAGTCAAGATATATACATATATATAGAAAAATAGCATAAATTTCAGTGTATGTATACATTGTGGGATGGCTAAATTAAAATTTATAATGTATACATTACTTATATATTTCTCATTGGACTTTGGAAAAATACCCTCATTGAATTTTTATGTATATAATGTAGTTACCAACTGTAATGATCATGCTATTCAATAGATAGATGGAACTCATTAGACTATCTAAAAGTGATTGTGTTTCTTTTGATTAACTTTACAATAGCCCTTGACCCTGACCTCTGGTAACTGTCATTTACTCTCTCTTCATATATGTTTGAATTTTTGCATTCTACATATAAGTGAGATCATGTAGTATTTGTATTTTTATGTCTTTATACATATTCCTTCATTCTACATTGTTACAAACTATAGGTATCCCTATTATGAGGCTGCATAGCAATCTTTAGTATGTAAGTGCTATAGGTTCTGAATCCGCTTTGCTGATAAACACAGCACATTGCATTGTTATAATGATTCTAAATAGTGCTGATTTGCAGATAGGATTGTAGAACTTTTTCTTTTTTTATTTTTTTGCCAGTCTTGGGCTTGGGCTCAGGGCCTGAGCACTGTCCTTGGATTTTCTCAAGGCTAGAGCTCTACCACTTGAGCCACAGCACCACTTCTGGCTTTTTTCTATGTATGTGGTACCGAGGAATCAAACCTGGGTCTTTGTGCATGCTAGGCAAGCACTCCCGGCCTGTAGAACTTTTAATATATATTAACATTTTACCTTTGCCTAGATTTGAAAATTAATCAGTAAATTATGTGAACAATCCAATATCATTCAGAGAGATAAATCTCTAACAAAATATAAGATGAGGGAATTATAGAGTGTGGAATTAGAGTATACAGTAATGAACAAATTATACTGAGAGTTACTGTAAGTCTTGAAAGTACTCTATATCTATATTAGTTTTTAAATAATTTGAGAAATGTGGTTATATATTACTTGATGTTTTGAATTTAACTGGTAGCAGTGAATCCTTATATTACAAAGTTTGGATGATTAGTGGTAAAACAGTAAACATAAAATAAATCAAGTAGGTAATTAAGCATAGATGTTATCATTTGACCAAGAACTATACCAAGTAATTTTAACGATCAGTCTTAGCTTTCAGAAGTTGTTTTTGTTATGGCAGTCTGTTTAAGTGAGCAACAGTGGAACTCTATTTTAGTTTAGATGTGTATAATTTTACGTGTGTTTTCCTCTTTCTTTATTTACTTCAATAGTTTTAGACATGTGTAGAGCCAAGGAAAGAAAAGGCACAGACACATTCTTCTATTTCTACTGTAGTGAAATCATCATGTTCATTATTGGTTGCTAATATTCCATGGTTACATTCTCAACACTGCAAGAAAATGGAGATTTCTCATGTAGATCAATGTGTCTTGAGTCAGACAGAAGATGTAATTTTTGTCTGACCTCCAACAAAGAATATTTCTTTACATTTCTAACATACATCTGAATATCATATTGTTAGAAATGATATTAGAAACCCATTTTTTATTTTTTATTGTAATGGATAGAGGGGCTACAGTTACATTTGCCAGATAGTAAGTGAATTACTTCTCACACATTGATACCCTTCTCATGTTTTTGTCCCTATTTTCCTCCCCCACCCTCTCCCAATCATCTTGTTTTCCCCTTTCCCTTTCTTATTTCAAATAATCAAATAATTGTACATATAGGTAACAAAGTCAGATACAGTAACAACATGATATTAACCTTAGGGCAACAAAAAAGAAGAGAAATAACATAATACATTAAGAACAACAATCACACAAGATAAAGCTCTTCTTTCCAAATCCTGGAAATCCTTTCATTTCCATTATTATTTTTAAATCATGTCAAAACAGGTCTAACTCATCTTATAACTTATCCATACTACTTTATTTCCTTCCCTTTCATCTAGTCTCCTTTGTACACCTAGCTACAGAAAATACTATGACATTTTCAACTTGATGTGAATCACCAGTCCTATGAAATATTATTGAGGTATGGCACCTTAGAAAAGTGACGTTTTATCTTCTTTCTCTCATATATCTCTCTAAAAACCTTACAAGTCTTTTAAGAATGAGATAAGATAATATTACTTTATTGAAAGGTCTCTTATTATCTCTTAAATGTGATTGTGGTCCTTTGATTGCCTTCCAGTAATCCATTTTTTTCCCAAAGCTACAATTACATTCATGAAGTACATTACTTCTTGCACATTGCTTCTGCTTCCCACAATTTTCTCCCACTTTCCCTCCCCTCACCCCCTCTTTAGTTGTAAAGTTCATCCCAACATATTGTTCTGTAAACATGGCTATTACACTGGTTCACCCTTTGCCCTCTGTAATATCATCCTGTTTCCCCCTTCCTTCCCAGATTCTCATAAGCAAATAGTTGCATATATGGTACACTAGATACCAAAGTCAGATACAACAACAACATGCTATATGACATTGCATAGTACATTGAAAACAACACCGACAAGGATATTTTGTTTCCCTATCTTGGAGTTCATTTCCCTTAAGCTCATCCTATATGGCCCTCTATGCACATAAGTTGTTTTTGCGCTGTTATGCTCCTCTGCTAGGCAAATTTTACATTATTACAAGTGAGGGAAACCATGGGGCCTCTATGATCCTTTGGGTCTGCCTTACTTCACTTAATATGATTTTTTCCAAATCTTTCCATTTCCTTTCTGATGGCAGCCAGGAATTCCATTGTGTATAAGAAATATCCATTCAGCAATGATCTTTTAAAAGTTCATCAAGCCATACTTGTAAGCAGTGGGAAATAGTTACAAAACCTACAATAGGACTGTGGGTCTAACTGGAATAAATATAAACTAGATGAGAACTTTGGAATAGCAGTTTAGCAGTATGAATATCCTAAGATGAAAATTATTCTTTTCCAGTTTAATATTATCCTCTGATTTAGTCTTCCTTAGCCTTGGTGACAACTCACATTAATTCATATGGTTCTATATGTATTATATGAAAAGATAAGGACACCATAGTTTATCCTGTTACTCTCGTGAATGCATCATTAGAGGTAGGTTCTATAACTTAATTTGTAGGAATAATTTTAGCAAGTAATATCGTTATGTTTAAATTTTTATAATTACTTCTACAAAGATAAAATTCTGTAAATCAGGTCATGAGTACAACACTTCTTGATTAATGTTACCCATCCCCTATTTATTATTAAACATCTATGTTCACATAAATTTGACTCTGGATTATTTGATAAATACTTGATGTCAATTTACACATGGTAAAATAGCCAGAACTGAATAAATTAATCAGCAACAAAATCTAAGGTGCTTACTCTCTGCATGTTAGATGAGAGCTGAGCCTGCTACCCACCATTCAGACTGCTATTGCTTCTACTAATTATTATTTAAACTTTGAAAATTTTACACAAAATCTGTGTAAAATATTGCTAATTGTTTTGCATCTTGTCCCAAAATAAGAGGACTCTTTTCTCTTAGTTATTAGCATAATTCTTCCATATCAAAAACAAAGGCTCACAATATGTTTCATCAGCAGAAGCATTGAAAACAAGTCATTTTCCATCAAAATCTTCCCCATCATCACCAGGAGTGATACATCTGGTCTCTAATCTCACTGTTCCTGTGAACTCACTTCACTTAATCCATTCCATTAGTATGTCCTTTGTCAAAAGAAGATAATCCAAGAAAACAATTGTACGTTCATGACATTGTCCGTGCAGTTACTACATTCAGCTTTCAGAGGCTGATTTCTGCTCTTAAAAAGTTTCACAGGAAGTGAATTAATGTAATAGTTTTTACAGTCTGTATAATATAAAAGAGACTCAGATTAAGCTAGCAGACTTGCTATTTGACAGTTTATAAAATATTTTAGTATCTTTTTGGCAGTAGCAGTTTGAATGTTGGCAAATGTACACATTGCTTGCAGTTTCAAAACCTTATAATGAGTGTTTTCCACTGTAATAGCAGAGAGCTGAAATTTGGATAAACCACTTAGACTTGTGAACTCTGACATGCATGGTAACAATGTCTTTGTGAAAGAATTTTGTCAAGTATTGGAACTCCTACTAATAGCACATCCATCTTTCTGCACACCATAAATCTTAGGAAAATTTCTATTACTCTGCAATTTGTCTGGCTTATGCTATTTATTAGCCATTTTATTCTGCTGCTTTAAGAAGTAATGTGATGTTCATTTTATTGCTGGTTCAATAAATTGTTAATTATAATGCAGTGATTGCAGCTGACGTGATTTAAAAGCCACATTAGCACTATAGCATTAAGTTTTAACTATTTTACCCTTCAATTCCCTGTTTATACAACAGTAAAAGGAAAATAGCCTTAGACTAATTTAACAATGAAGATACTTATATCTATTGATCACATGATACATTAGAAACTTTTCTTACGATTAAGAAGAACTTTTGAAAATGAGAAGGTGAAGAATGCATAGTGAAACACTTAGAGAAACATAGGTCACTAAGGCAAGTAGAAATTAATGAGGTTAGTTTTCTCTATGTATATTAATATTTCAGCCTCTGTAAATAGTTTACTTCCAGCTTTAAGCAACAACAACAGAAGGAAGGTTGCTAAAAAATATAACAGAAGTGGATTTTGGAAATATATATTCATTCTTGTATCACAAATGGCCAAAACTGGAGCAAAACAAGTATCCCAGTTTTTTTTTTCAGGGTTAAGGTAAGAAAAATTTTATCCTGATTGTATAAATACTAATTTCATTTCATATATCCTTCAAGTTTTGTGACATCGTATTTTACCGAACAAATAAAGCATGGCACTTTCAGTATCATATAAATTAGCAGCTCATTGCTTAATATAATGTCAGTATGTGAATTCTTTATTTTTCATTCTAAGCTCTGGATTTTGCTCATTGACTTCAGTTCTCTGAAGTCAAGGATTGTGTAGGTAGTTTCTATGTTGATACTCCCTTCAGCCTCCTGCAAAAGCACACCCTATTGTAAATTCTTAGGTAAATACAAATGGCCCAATCTGTCCATTTTGAATATTAGGTGATCTAGGATGTGTCATTTTGTTAGTCAGTGAGTAATTGGTAAGGTTTCATTTGTGGCTGATAAACAGGTTGACTTTCTAAGAATGTTAGAGTTAGCTTTGTAAATGTGGGAAAGGAAAAATGATATTGATTACTTCAAAGCACTTTGTGCTAGTTTCCTCACCTTGAGAGGCTGTTAGAATCTGGGAAAAATCAGCCTTCATTTTTTTATTTTTTGTTGAAATATTTGTGAAATGTTTATAGAACTGGAATTTATTGCATTTAAGGCTTTATTTTTATTAAATATTCAATAGATCACATATAACTAACTTATATATAATTATTTAAATAAAAATTTAGATAGCTGACTGTCTTGACTATTTTGAATATAAAGAAATTTCCACAGAATTTGGCTGGCAACATTTTTTACTTAAGTATTTTATTATATAGATAACTATCAAAGGAATAGCTGGCTTAATATATACAATTGTGGATTGATATGTACAAAAGCGTAGGTGCTCATTCCTATCTCATGAAATAGCAAATTTTCATGACACTTATAATCGGTAAATTTAATTTTTTGATATTTCTCTCTAGAAAGATTCAATTTAGGAATGTACTCATTACCTTACTTGTATAACCAAAACCCCTCTATTCATCACCCTTGCAATATTTTTTTAATTTAAAGATTCAGTTTCTTAGCTGCATTGGCAACTCATGCCTGTAATTGTAGCTATTCATACTGCTGAGATCTGAGAATCATGTTTGAAGCCAATCCAGAAAGAAAATTCCCTGAAATTCATTTATTCAATTAACCACCCAAAGAAACCAGAGCTGTGGCACAAGTGGTAGAGCTATAGCTTTGTACAAAATTCTCAGGGACAGCACTAAGGCCCTAAGTTCATCCCCCAGGACTGCCACAAATAATTATGCAAATGACAGATTTCATCAATGTGTATACAAAAATATATGTTCAAAACTATATGCACATTATGAAGAGAAAAGCCTAAGCAATGGTAGGAATCAAAGGAAGACTTACAAAATAAAACATTTGCTTGACATTTCAACTGGATATCTCATCTACTAACCTGAAACTTAGATTTATAATAGTTCCTTTATAAAATGATTCCTTCTAACTCTGTTGCCAAGTGTAACTAACATTTTCCCAGTAAATCAAGACATACTACAGTATGTCTTGTTTTGCTTTTCGCATAACTCATATTCAGTCCATTAGATGAGCCCATTTATCTTCAAATTAAATCTAAATTTACTTTTTTATCACCTCCTCTTACCTGTTATGTAACTCCAATTAATTTCAGGCCCACTCCTCAGTTATTATTCCTTTTCAGAGTAGTCACAAGAATGATTTTTATGGGTTATAAATACAATGAAACTACTTGAATTCTATGTACAAACTAGACTAAACTTCATTCTTAGTTCTCATTGTGTTCCCCCCTCCCCTCGAATTTCTGCCTTTTATGCTCACTCCCAATCAACATAGTCCTTCCTGATGCTGTGCTATGAACTCAAATCTTCATGATATTCATGGGCTTCCCTTGGCTAGAAATATTTTTCCTTTAAGTGTATCATGGGTAGTTTTTTTTTTCTGTTTTTTAAGATGACTTGACACACACACACACAAACACACACACACATAATTATAGGGAATGAAAACTGAAGAAGGAATGATAGAGTTGGAACTGGATCAGAAGAATTGACTGATTAAGAATAAGTTTGAATCCCAGTCTATTTAAGATTATTAAGTATTGAATGTTTGAAAAAGAAAGAAAATTTAAATTATCAGTGATGATTCCTAATTTCTTAGGCTAGTAAGTGATATAACATTCATAGAACTGGATGATTTGCAAACTCAATATAAGGGACTTCAAATTTGACTTTGATAGATTTGTTTTGGGGAAGTTTGAGTGGTTGAGAAATGATGGGGAACTGCCGTCTTTGTCTCCAGGAAGATATTGTGATAGGGAGAAAATACTTAGGAAAAGTGAAGGGTTGCAAACAGATGACAAATCAGTAGGCTTTAGGAAATTGGGGCTGCCAATAGTTAGAGTTATAGATTTCAGGCCAGTGTTTAGATAGCATTGAAACCAAGGGAACATTTAATATTATCTAGGTGGATAGCAGTTTAAGTTTATGGGTACCTGTAAGGTGTGGGGTAAGGCCAAAGGGCAAGGGGTAGACAAATGAAGAGATGGGGAAGAGAATACAGTCATGAACTAATCCAATATAGGTGACATATATTAGCTATATTTCATATTACCTACAATGTTACAAAATTAAGAAAAATAAGGGAAATTGTGGGTTGGGGGTAGTGGGAATATTGAAAGGGATGATACTGATCAAGATACATTGTGCTTATAAACTGCTTTGTATATTTCCTTTTTACAACTACTTAATGATAACAGAAAATAAAACTAAACACATAAGCTAGCATTTAATACTTAAAATAATGAGTTACATTCTTGACATAAAAGAAAAAAATGAAATATAAATATTTTCCTCTTGAGGAAATTTCATTCTAAATAGTCTGAGGATTTATAATGTAAGTTTTTATACAATGGATTTGGAAGATACGATGTTTGGTTTTCGTTGAATTAAGGAATGCTTAGTACATTGGTGAGGAAAAGCTCTAGGTGTATCTGTTCTGGGGTTTTCAGGATGACAGTGTTGTGAATATCTGACCTGATGAATAAACTAATCCCCTGAAGGATTCCTGCCAGGTATAGGAAGTTAGGCAATTGGGCTATATGGGACACAGTACATCACTGCAGGTCCCTTCACTTTCGCCATTTTTTGGTTTCCAGGAAGTAAACATGTTTGCTCTGCCCACCCCGTCACCTTGCTGTGATTGCCTTACATTCTGAAATCAAGAGATGAATGCTATTCTCTCAGGTACTTTGGTAACAGTTACAAAGAGTAACTAACCCAACAGATAGCAGTAAATAAGAGATAGAGCTATTTATGACCCACAGTGTTGAACTTTGTTTGCTTTAAGGGAAAATGCCCCACAAATTCTGAATGATGCCATATGGAGCAATGTGTGATGAGCCTAGTAGCTTATAAAAATGCACATAAAAATAATTGACTGCTTACATCAAATTTCTTTAAATAGAAAGACAGACTTTGGACCAAAGCTATTTGCTAGATATTGGGTTTTTACTAATATCTCAAACTCCCCATTATAGTTGATATCAAATGCAGCAACTAATTAAATTAAGATCTAGTAATTTTGATGATAAAATTATGAAAGACTGACCATATATAGAATAGTCAGATATAGAAAATATTTAATTCTGTCTAGGACAGGGAAAAGCAAGATTGACAGTAGTGGTGTATTATTGTTTCTGACATTATTTGAACCCATATATGCATATTTGTATGAAGATATTGTTTATTCTTTGGGGAAACAGCCTTCTATACTGTCTGTTATAACTTCTACTCTTTCCTTACCAAAAGTGGACATACACACTCATTTATGTTATTTCAAATAATTAAGATATTACTAGACTTAACTGATATTGTAAAAATAAATGGAGACTCACATTGTTTTGTTCTCATTTTTCAATATTTCTAGATGTTATAGTCTAAAATAATTTATGAAATGATACATCAAGTGATGTGATTTGAAAAATTCTTGTATCCACTTCTGTAAACACTTCCCTGTTACAATTCGTACAAAACTTTTTATTGAGTTTCTGATAAGCTTTCCATGCCGTTTTCTTGTTCATTGGTGATATATTTCTCATTTATCAGAAATTCAAAATTCCAGATCTTCCTTTTATAAGTCACAATTACTCCTAACCTATAATTGGGAGATTATTAAAACATGTTTCTTCTGAGACATTTTCACTTATATTATAATTTGTCAAATTATTATTGAGAACCTGTGCCATGAAAGGTATTGTTCTGCTTTACTGACTCAGTAGAGATTCAAATATATCATCCCTGTCCCACAGTGTACATTCTGATAAAAAATAGAATAACTGAGGGAACTTTTTATATTCATGATGTGACAATTTGCTATTTTTTTATTCATTTGAATTTCCTGTACTATTTTATAACGGAAATAACTCATACCATGGATTTTTCCCATGTCCTCCCATATTTTAAATTTTCAAAATGCTTTAGAAAAATCTTTCTTAATTAATATGTTTAGTCCAATGGCTTCTCCTGTTTCTACTCTAGAACTTTTCCCTCTGCTATCTGATACTTTTAACAATAATGAGTTAAAATATAAGTCAATTTTTAAAAAAAATTCCCAAAGATTATTCTATAACACATTTTAAATATTGAAGTAAAAAAAAGGTATTTTGAGCTGGACATGGTGGAGCAACTATGTAATCCAAGCATTCAGATATTAGAAAGAGGAGGATTCACAGCGAGTTCCAGGCACACTGAAGATAAATAATGAAACCCTGATTCAACAAAACAAAGGTAATGAGTGCTACATAGAACAAAAAAAGGAATGAAAGGAAGAGCCCACATGTGCTGACATTATTCTTTCTGCATTGAGGCCACTATGAAGTTAGCAGTTCTGTTCTATCACTCCCCAGACACACTTTCTACCTCACCCAAACACTTAGTAAAAGAGCCAAATAAATATGATCATTGACTTCTGAAGCTGTGAGGCAAGGTAAAGGTTTCCTTCTTTCAAATACTTCTCTCAGGTGTTTGCCTGTAACAAAAATTCAAATTAAGCTATTTCAAAACTCTAGCATAACCCAACTAGCAATAATTCCAAGAGAGAGGATGGTATAGTATCCATTTCCATGTTATTCCTGGTATAGATGATTAAGTCAATATTGAATACTGCAATTTAATTTGCATGGATAATTTTTATTGTTGTTGTTGTTTTTATCCATGGGGCTAAAACTCTTATCCATGTTGCTGTCTCTGAGGTGGTGAATGCCACTTCTAGTTTTCTGGTGGTTAATTGGAGATAAGAGTTGGCATTGAACTGTGTGATTTTCAGATATCAGCATCTTTTTTTTAATTTTTGTGGTTCATGGGGCTTTAACGTGGCCTGGGCACTGCCCCTGGGCTCTTCAGCTCAAGGATAACGCCCTACCCTTGAGCCAAGCCCCATTTCCGTTTTCTAGAAGTTAATTGGAGATAAGAGACTTGGGTCCTTTTGTGCCAGACTGGCTTTGAATTTGGATCCTGAGATCTCTGTCTCATGAGTAGCTAGGATTATAGGCGTGAGCCACAGCATTGGGCAACCTGTAATTTTTTAAATATTATTCTTTGCTGAAGTTTCTACTTAATTAGGTACTACCTGATACATCTTTGCAAAGACACAGTTTTCTTTAGCTTCTAGTCCTGCTTATTTTCAGTACATTTAAAAAGGTTTTCCAAATATAATTCTTTCTTCTTTAACTCTTTGTTTAGGAAGACCAGAAGGGTATAATGGTTATGAATATTTTCTCACATGGCTTTAGTTCAAGCCTGAGGTAGAAAGACTTTTGGACCAGATGCAATCCAATGTCAGTTGTTCAATATTTGTAATACCTATTTGTCCCAAAATATTAATTTTATGGAAAAAGTTTGTCATGCATCTATTCCCTATGATCACTGTATGACCCTTCTCTTATTTTCTACACCATACAGAATGATTCATGGTGTGTGAAGAAAGAATCCAGCTATTTCATTAGAACACTAATGGTTTCTTGCAGAAAAAAAATATCAGTGTGATGATTCACTTTTTAATATATTTGTGAAGAAGAGAATTGCCTTATTTTGTAAATGTAGCTGTTTGAAAGAATGTCATATGTGTGTTTGACTCTCTTGTATGCACCCTTGTCAATACAAAGGACTACTGGGACTATTTTTCTATGAGAAATTCATGTGGAGAAACATCTGGAAATGTATATGGCTATTGAAATTGCCTCAGGATACAAAATAAGAACAAGACACTTATATGAACTGATTGTTAGAAGACATCTGATCCTTCCTTTCTCTATTCTGAAAAAGGAATTATGACACAAACATTTGGAAGACTAATCCATGCTTAGCTGTAAATATCTAAAGGAAGAAAATGGATTGTCATGAATACTCTGTAAAGTAGACTCTAATCAATGAACTTATTCCAGGTAATTAAATATCATTTTTCTTTCACGTGTGTTTTCCTATTCAAATGAGGAAGGTATGACCAAGTGGAATATTTAGAGGCAAAATGCATAAAAAGATGAAATACAATTGTAGATAATATGTAACTAAAAATATCCATGATTTCAGTAATTATTTATCTTATTTGATATTCTTTTCCTTGTCAAATTTATAGTATGACCCATTTTTATTGTCTTATTGTATTTATTTAATTGTGTGTGTGTGTGTGTGTCTGTGTGTGTGTGCTGAGACTGGGTCTTGAATTCAGGGCCTAGGTGCTGTCCCTGAGTTTTTTGCTCAATGCTACGGTTCTACCACTTGAGCCACAGGGCCACTCATTTCTGGCTTTTTAACATTTTTTTGGTAGTTAATTAGAAATAAGTGTTTTATAGGTTTTCTTGCCCCATTGGCTTCAAACTACAATACTCACATTTTCACCACCTGAATAACAAGGATTAGAGGAATATGCCACTGACTACTAGCTGTTTTAAATCTTAGAAGTTGCATATTGAGAAATTATTTAATGGGTAGAAAAGAGATTTAGAATAGAGATTCCATGTAGAAAACTATTAGAAACTAAAATGTGTTTGGCACTAAAATGTCTTATTTCCCTATTTCACCCTTTACATGCACTTTAGAAGATGCACTCAATTTAATATTTAATATTCAGTGTCAATCAAACTGTAAAATGAATCTTATCCAAAAATGGAAATATCACATTTTTTCATGATAAGCATGTTCTCACAGGGGACATGCAGGGAATCTGTGTACTAGTTAAGAATCTGAAGCTCAAAAGAAAAGAAAGAGGCAGGCGGAAAACAAGAATAGACCAGACTTCATAAGAAATGAAAAATAACTTATTCAGTAGAAACATATTCAATACATCTTCTGTGTAAGGCATAAAAGGCAGAAATAGGTTATTGAAATACATATGAATATAAATTGTATATTAGTTGGAAATCTACCCAAAATTGTTTGCGTGGTGAATACTTCGTTTCCCTTCGATTTTCTGTTGCTTGTTTAGTTATTTATTCCTTACAGTTCCTCACGAAGGTGCTTTCCCAGGCATCCACAAGATGACATATGCCATTATATGACTCTAAATTTTAAATTGACTTAGTCTTCTTTTTCCTCTTTATTAAATGAAACTAGAAGAGAAGTTATTTGATGTCAATAATTAATTGTTCTCTTTTCCCTGCAGTTATAGTATGAGAATGGAAACAAATGCCAGAACAAATATGCAAGTTTTTTACTGGTAAATATTATAAAATTAGTAAAAATTAATACCTTTCTTCTAATAAGTTCCCTGATAACTCTGATATGGAAAATGCTTGAGAAAGCTTCAATACAGCAAGTTTTCGAGGTTTCTGTCAGCATAAGAAGTAAACATCTTAATATTTTCTGCTTACAACAGAATAAACATAGAAACTTTGGGGATATAAACTTTTAAGAGTTTTGTGGGTTCTACAATGTTTGATTTTTTTCATTATTAAGCAATTGTGAATTCCACAGTATTTCTTGGCTTTAAAGCTAATAGTCTTTAATTGGTTTCATCTATAGATATTTAAATGTCTATTATGTGTTATATCTAGTTACATTTTTGTGACAAAAGCAATATTACATATAATCTCATAAAATTGCAGTCAAATGGAAGATACTGAAAAGAACAAAGTAGACAACAATAAATAGAATTTATGCAATGGAATAGAAAGAGCAGAAAGCATTGGTAATGAAGTTTCAGAGTACCCCCATAATGAGTGAAGTTTAACTACAAGATAAAAGTGTGAGAAAGGAAACATCTCATTCAAAGGCAGGAGAAAGAAATAATTCATGTAGAATACTAAGATTTTGTCCCCAGCAGATAACCTGAAGATGAAAGCTCATGAAAGCTAACAATTTATTTAAGAAATTATCTTAGGACATACCAAAATGGGAATGACAGACATAAGAAGAGCAAGATAAACTGCCAATCGATGCTGATATTGTATCTCCAGCTTCAGTCTGAGCTAGCTCTAGTAGTCTGGAATATAAATTATAGCTCTTGGGGACTGTGTTATGAGGTCAGGGAAGTGCTTTTCATATCATTTCTCAGGAGAACAACTTCCCAAGCATTTTCATTTCTTTGACTGTTCAGGAAAAGAAGATGCAATAGGTAATAAAAGCATAGTCCTTTAAGAAAGATTTCCTGGTACAGCAAATTAGTAGCACAAAGAAGTTGAGGAGGCCAACCTAAAATGAGGGGCCACACAGGATCTGTGTGGAACCCAACAGTCTAGTACAGCTGATGTGAGAAATATTGAGAAACACTAAAGTTACTTTTCTGTAAAGAGAGTCAGAGATCGGCATAAACTAAGAGTAAAGATTGAAGAGCAGGGCAGTTAGAGGATGACAAGTGATGAAGCCAGGATTATTTCAGATGTAATTAAAATTTCACCTAAAATTAGGTATATGAAGAAACTGAAATACTGTAGACATTCTATGAAGTTAAGTGGTTTCTAGACATGAAGGGAAATGGACTTGGGAGAATTAAGAAAGTCTAATTTTCTGAACTGAGTATTCTTATTGATCAAGACTGGACAATCTTTGAATGGGACTTCTACTATCTGGGAGGAAAATTAAAGTTGAAAGAGAATGATTGTGAAGATGAGATATACACACCATTTACTATCATTTATTTATTTATTCTGAAGACTGATTCCCAAAAAGGAGACATTAGGGAAAGCTCCAAAAGTAATCATGTAAGTAATATAAATGAAGTTATAAGAAGACAAAACAGGTCACAAAGAAAGTATGCAAAGAAAGAGAAACAGAAATGAAGGGCTCAGAAGGTAGCACAGATTATGCGAAAACATAAGAAAATGGGGCTGTTGAAGGATTAAATTCTACAGATATGAGAGATCAGTGGAGGATGGCGGCAGTTCAGTGTGAATCTTTCTGAGCTCTGGCCAAGATACCAGTTCTAGCACCATAGGGGAAAGTTCATACCCAATGATCGATCCTAAGTAAGCTTTAGTACCAGAGATCTCAGTCAGAGAGGAAAAAGGCAGAAAACTGGTGCAAGAAGACAGCGTGGAGCAGCACTAGCCACTCTGTGTGGCCAGGGACCTGGGCAGTCAGGGCTTCTCCGTGGTGCAGGCCTGCCAGCTCCAGACAGAGCAAAACAGAGCCTGCGCAAGCCCAGAGCCATCACCTTACTGTCGCGCGGACCTGCCAGCTTCATGGAACCAGCAATTTGTGAGTACCTCTGAGGAGAAGTTTCCACTTCTGATCGTGGAACAGCATTGGGAAAGAATCTCCTCCCCCACCAGCTGAGAGCAGCACCATCTTGACTGCTGGCAAAGACCCGGCCAAACCAACTGGAACCTGAGAGGTGATGCTGGCAGCACCATCATTCAAAAGGGCAAAGGATTTCCCAGAGGCAGCTTAGCCGGAAGTCCGCTCCCAGTGCTAGCTGAAGTCCGTCCCCTGCACTGGGCCACAGTCCTGGTACACAAAGCCGCTCATGACTCTTCCAGTATCTTTTTCCCAATCAAGCAAACTGATCCAAAAAACTGCAAAGCCAAATCACAAGAAAAAAAGACTTTCTGAAGTGTTTGGATCCTGTATTTAGTGGAGATACAAGTTTCCTATCCTGACCCCCCCCCAAAAAAAAAAAACCTGAAGAATACCTCCTTTTTTCTTTCTACCCTTTTTCCTTTGCATTTTTATGTGTTCTTGTTTTTTTCTTTGCTATTTTACCGACACATTTTTTTTTTTAATGTTAGGATTCTCTCCTTTTTATTTTTTTTTCTTTCTTTTCCCGCATTCCTTCTGTCATTGTGGTCATTCCTAAAAACATAAAGACAGCACTGGGTACAGACTGGATACAAATGATATTTATATTGATACAGTCACCTGCTTTTTAATCTGTTGATTCTTAACCCTAGTGTTTCTTGTCTAAGAACTTACAATAGTGTGGGATCTCCCCCCACCTTTTTTCTATTTTTTTTGTGTGTGTTTGTTTTGTTTTGTTTATTTTTTAAATTTTTATAATTGAACTCTCTTATATATGCTTCCCTCTTTTCTCTATATATTATTCTTATTACTCTTCTTATTTTCATAAGTTTTTTCTTATTTTTTCTAACCATTGTATTCAGCTACACTCCTATATTACTCTTTTCTTACCTTTCATACTATTTTTCTATCTCTGGTCCTCTGTTCATCCTTCGACTCTTATAATACATGGATTTACAGTTGATTGTTGTTGAGCAATACTGTATATCTAGGTGATTAATTATACTCTAGGTCCAGGGGAACTTAAATACAATAGAGATTGGATTGAGGGATTTATTGTTTTGGTCATAAAATGGTGATCAGTGGTGGTTTTAGATTTATCTGTAAGTGCACAAAAAGAAAGAGAGAGTGATAATACCAATCTAAAATTGTGAACATCTATTGTCTGACCAGCTAAAGAGCTCTTGCTCCCAGTTCCAAATGGGCAGAATAAGAAACTCAAGAAAAATGTCAAATCAAGGAATACCATTTCCCACCCAATATAAACAGGAAATAAAGCAGTCAATGGCAAAAACAGAGAGAGTCCTCTAAATGCTATACAAATGCAACTGGTAAACATGATTAATGAAAAGTTTGAACCATACAGAAAGATATATGGGAGGAAGCCATATCAAAACATAATGAAACCATAAAAGAGGTGATATGTGAAAAAGAGGAAGCTATAAAGGAGGTCATAATAAAGGTTTTTCAAAGAAAAATGGATAAATTCATAAAATCCACAAACAAAAAGCTGACCAAACTCGAACAATTGTCCAATGAATAAAAAGCTGCTGAGCTAACCACTCAAACGGAAATGAAGGAGTTAAAGAAATCCATACATGATCTAACACAAGAGATGCAAGGCATCAAAAATGAGCCATTAGAAGGAAAGGAGATGAAGAATAAAGTAGAAAGTTTCGATAGCAGGTTAGACATGTGGAAGAGAGAATTTCGGGGTTGAAGATAATTTAGGGAGCAAATTATTAAAATCAAAGCAGAATTAAATGAATTGGAGTCCATAAAACTATAGAACGAATAAACAAAACGGGGAGTTGGTTCTTTGAAAAAATTAACAAAATTGACAGACCCTTAGCAAATCATACCAAACAAAGAAGGGAGCACACCAAATATCACAACAGAAATTACCAAGATACAGAGCATCATGAGGGAATATTTTCAAACCCTTATGCCAACAAATTTGAGAATCTGGAAGAAATGGATGAATTTCTAGTCAATATTAACATACCCACACTGAACCAAGAAAACCTAATACAACTAAACAGACCTATTTCAAGCACTGAAATAGAAATGGCAATAAGAGACCTTCCATCTAAGAAAAGCCCAGGGCCAGATGGATTCACAGCTCAATTCTATAAGGTCTTCAAAGCACAGATCACACCAATACTCCCCAAGCTCTTCAATGAAATTGAAAATGAAGGCTCTTTGCCAAACACATTGTACAAAGCCAGTATAACCTTCGTCCTCAAACCAGACAGATATTCATCAAAGAAAAAGAACTATAGACCAATTTCTTTGATGAATAATGATGCAAAACTTCTCAACAAAATACTATCCAACCATTCACAACAACTCATCAAAAAAATTATACACTATGATCAAACAGGATTCATCCCGAGGAGGCAAAGCTGGTTCAACATATGCAAATCAATTAATATAATTCAACACATCAATAGGAGCAAGGACAAAAAATCACATGATTGTCTCAATAGATGTAGAAAAGGCATTTGACAAGATCCAACACAGCTTTATGCTAAAAGCTCTAGAGAAACTAGGAATCCATGGAACAATTCTCAGTATAATAAAGGCTGTGAATGACAAACACACAGCTAGCATTATACTTAATGGAGGAAAGCTAAAGCCATTCCCTCTAAAATCAGGAACGAGACAAGGATGCCCACTCTCTCCACTCCTCTTTAACATAGTATTAGAATTTCTAGCCAGAACAATAAGGCAAGAATCAAGCATAAAGGGGATCCAAATGGGGTAACAGGTAGTGAAATTTTCCCTCTTTGCAGAGGATATGATTCTGTATTTAAAGAACCATATAGACTATACTCCCAAACTGCTTGATGGAATTCAAAACTTTGGAAAGATAGCAGGGTATAAAATTAACCCTCAAAAATTGACTGTCTTCCTATATGCCAACAATGAGAGAATCTAGGCAACAATGAGGAAAACAACTCCTTTTGCAATAGCTTCAAAGAAAATAAAATACCTAGTAATTAACTTAACTAAGAATGTAAAGGAACTTTATGATTAAAACTTTAAAACTCTGAAAAAGGAAATTAAAGCAGAACTGAGGAAATGTAATGCTCCTTAATTGGAAGAGTCAATATAGGGAAAATGGAAAACTAGCCAAGGGCTGTCTACAAATTCAATGCAATACCCATCAATATCCCAATATCATTCTTTAAAGAAATAGAAGAGGCAATCCAAAATTTCCTATGGAATAATAAAAGACCCCATATAGCAAAAACACTTCTTGGCAGAAAAACAGCACAGGAAGAATTTCAATACCAAACTTTAGTCTCTATTACAGAGCTGTAGTGACCAAAACAGCTTGGTACTGGCATAAAAAGAGGCCTGAAGACGAATGGAATAGAACAGAGGACCCAAATATTAAACCAAGACCTATGACCACCTAATCTTTGATAAGGGAGCCAAAAAATAGAACAGAAGAAAGACAGCCTCTCCAACAAGTGGTGCTGGCAGAACTGGTTAAGCACCTGCCAACAACCAAAGTTGGAGCCTTCTTTGTCACCTTGCACTAGGATTAACTCTAAATGGATCAAAGACTTCAAGGTAAAAGCAGATACACTGAAAACTTTACCAAAAGGAATAGGAGATACACTAGGTCTCCTTGGCATAGGTCAAAACTTTCTTAATAAGGACCAAGAAACACAACAAATCAGAGAAAGGCAAATAAGTGGGACTGCATTAAACTGTAGAGCTTCTCTATGGCAAAGGACATAGTTAGCAAACTAACTAGAAAGTCTACAGAGTGGGACAAGATCTTCACTAACCATACAATGGACAAAGTCCTCATATCTAAAATATATCAACAGCTCATAAAATTGAATCACTCCAAAATGAATCTCCAAAGAAACAACCATCCCATTAAAAGATGGGCCAAAGACTTAAAGAGAGTCTTCTCTGAATTAGAAATTAGAATGGCCTATAGGCACATGAAGGAATGCTTGACATTTCTGGTCATAAAAGAACCAGCCTAGATGTCCCTCAGTTGATGAATGGATCAACAAGATGTGGTATTTGTACACAAAGGAATTCTATGCTGCTGTCAGAAAGAATGACATTGCCCCATTTGTTAGGAAATGGAAAGACTTAGAAAAAATCATACTAAGTGAAGTAAGCCAGACTCAAAGGAACTTAGGCTCAATGGTTTACCTCATTTTTCATAATCAGTAGAAACCTTGGGTTCTCCTAGCAGAGATTTGCAATAGAGCAAAACCTTGATACATAAGGCCATGTAGTACGAAGCTAATTGAAATGACCTCTAGGATATTGAAACAAAAGCCATATAATGAATGATTGTTGTCCTTAATGTACTATGTTATCTCTCATCTCTTTTGCTCTCCCTTGGTTATCTCATATTGTTACAGTATCTCACTTTGTTATCTGATATATCGTATATATATTTGTATTTGGTTATTTGAAATTGGATAGGGAAGGGGGGAAAACAAGATGTGGGGGTGGAGGCAGAGGGTAATGGGGACCAAGACATGTGAAAGGGTATAAATGTATGTGAATTAATGCACCTTCTATCTGGCAAATATCATGTAACCCTTTTATTAATTACAATAAAAATATTAGAAAAATAAATAAATAAAAGAAATGCAAATGAAAACAACTCTAAGATTCCACCTCACTCCAGTTTGAATGGACATTATTAAGAATTCTAGTAACAACAGATGCTGGAGGGGATGGGGCCAGGAGGAATCACTACTACACTGTTGATGGGAGTGCAAACTCATTCATCCTCTATGGAAAGCACTATGGCAGTTCCTCAAAAGACTAAAAATAGAGCTCCCCTATGACCCAATCTGATATATTTTATATATGCTTATTTGGTTATTTGAAATAGAATAGGGAAGGGGAAAATAAAGATGAGCAGTAGGGAGAGGGAAATGGGGATCATGACATGAGAAAAGGTATCAATATTTGTGAAGTAATGTACCTTCTATCTGGTTAATATAATGTAACCCTTCTATTAATTGCAATAAAAATATATGAAAAGAATAAATAAAACAATAAATTCTAAAGATATATTATCTAAGACTGTTAACCACATTCATGTATATGAATACACACATTGACATACACGGTATTACTCATACAACTTGGAAAACATATTGGGAAATTTTCAAATATTGATTAGAATAAATTCTATTTGTATTTGTGAGAATAAAAATCTCTTTTAATTATATTTCTATGTGTTTGTAAAACTAAACATCTCTTTAATTGGTTTCTGTACCAGAAGATAATATGTGAACAAAATGAAAAATATCACAAAATTTTTATTTGAAAATATTTTGGCTTGTTAGATATGTATATTTCTTTACATACTGAATGACAGGTTTGGATAAAGAATACACTCAAATATTAGAGGTGAGTAGTTTTAATGACTACATTGAGGTACCTGTATATATTAGGTTACAGTGCAAGAATATTACCTGTAGGATGTAAGTGGAAAGTTCATTCTGGACAAAGATGAAATACCTGTTTGCTGAAATGGAAGAAGAGGAAGGGTCTGTTTTTGTACAGGCTTACATGAGGAGAGAGCAGCTAATGAAAAGAATCTTCCCCTAATGAGCTTTTAATTTCCTGTCAAGTTGGGGAGGGAAAATACTGTAAATGTGCTAATTACCTTACTTATGTAAGTGTAACCCCTCTGTAGATCACTCTCACAATAACATAAAATAATTTTTAAATACAAAGTCAAGAGGGTTGGATAGCATTGGTCCTAGGGAAAGGAAACTTTTATTCACAGCTCAACCTGTGAGAGAACCCTGAACCCAGAAAAATCATTTGTTTGTTGTTTTAACTTTTATTTTTTATTTTTGTTGGATTTGAAAATCGTTTTGGATGTCATGTTAGCTAGAGATAAGCCATTTAAAATGTGTATTACTCTGTGGCTGAATCCTTCTTGTGACCCTATGCATGGCAGGGCCTTCCGAGTAACTCTGCTTGCTGCTTTACCTATTCTGGTACATACAGGGTCTTTTCTGTGTGACATTCATCAATATTTGTATGTGTGTGTGTGTGTGTGTGTGTGTGTGTGTGTGTGTGAGTCATAGGGCTTAACCTCAGCTTGAGCACTGTCCCTGAGTTCTTCAGCTCAAGGCTACCACCCTATCCTTGAGCCTGGGTGTTGTGCCTGAGCACTTCAGCTCAAGGCTACTATTCTACCCTGGAGCCAAGCCCCATTTCCCATTTTCTAGGGGTTAACTGGAGATGAGAATATCAAGTCCTTTGTAGCTGGGGTGGCTTTGAACCTTGATCCTCAGATCTCAGCCTCCTGAGTAGTTAGGATTGTAGGATGAGCCACCGCCCGAACATTCATCAAGTTTTGAAGCTTTCAACTCTTGCTCAATAGCAATCCTTTAGACATAGATGTGTTCTAAGCCTATGAAAGTTAAACTCTCTGAGTAACAATCTCTACTAATAAAATAATGAGTGAAGGTTGTTGTGTTGTCCAATGGCCTAAAAGTATATGAACTTTTTTTCCCCAATCTAATGCAGAGTTTTACAAGTTCAAGCTAATAGTGACAACAGGTGGGCTTTATATTTGATATAGGCAGACATGCCTCAGGCAACAGTAGTGAAAGATCATCTGTTCAGTTCTTTTCCAGTGGTCATAGAACTGAATTCCCACAGAGTCTAATATTCCTGATCTTCTTGTCCCAGCCCTTCAATCAAATTAATAAACTGATGAGAAAGTTACTTAAAATACTTTTGGGGTATCAGAACATGAAAATATGATCAATTTAGCAAGAGAAGTAAATATTTTGATAGCAATTAGCATGAATTTCAATGTACATGAAGCCTTTTTTTTCTTTTTTCCCGTGACTCAACAGTGCAGTGAAGATCAGTAGTTTTCATACTACTGATCATTACTTTTCATACTTTACTGCTGCAGTAGTATAAAACTCCTTCAAGTGGTAGTTTCGAAGGAGATAATCGGTTTTTTGTTTTCAGACAGTGCTAATACTTACTCTCCCATGAATTGGAGTTTCTGGTCTCTATGTAGCAAATCACGAAAGCAACTGGACATAGGAATGTGCACTTTAGTGCCCACTCTCCTTAACACATTTCATTGTTTCTGGTGATAACAACCACTTGGTAAATACATAAGAGAATGGAACTGTCAAAAGATTGAGTAAAACCTAGGGGGAAAGAAAAGAAAGCACTTGTTTTTCTTCACAGATCATCAGGGAAATTCACAAGGGTATAGTCAGAGTCAACAAGGAGCTCTGAGGATGTCCTGGACACCTTCACAATGCCAGACATCTGGAAACAAACTTTCATATGAAAGGAGCTGTGGCTATTTAGGACACATGAAGTCAAACATCTGTGCATTTGGAAATCCTTGGCTCACTGCTTAGATAGTTTAATGTTCTTTTTTTTTTTTTAAAAAAAAGGGCATGTTTCCCATAAAAAGGTCTATGACTCTGTATTTGCAAAATCATTGATGTATAAAATGGTTTTATGAGATTTGAAGCCTTGCTCTATAGAGGGTATTATCACCCCACTGATGCTCCAACTTTAAAAGAGCATTGGAATCAACCAGAGTGCTAATAAGTGTACTGACTCAAGACCTCAGGACTCTGCATATCTGACAAGTTCCCTAGAGATTTGTTTTGGAGGGTTCTAAGGATCATACTTAGATTTGGACTGTCCAGTGGGTGCACATGAGGTTGTTATTTTATTTACAATTGGTTAAATGAAGCAAGATTTTAAAAATCAAATTTTCAGTTCTACTTGGCACATTTGAGTATTTAGTAACTACTGTGCCAGTTCAGAGTTATTTGCATTCAGATATCATGGTGAACTATTCTTTGCTGGATGTGCTAATTTTGTGAATTCACCCAAAATGTCATGAAAAAAGAAGTATTTGGACTTCCTTAAGTTACGTCCTACTTAAAATCACAAAAGAATTCATGAAATGATGAACTTCTGCTCAAAGTTGAACACACCAAAGCAAAATAATGTCATGATCTCAAATTTTATGTTGAAAATATTTCATTACCCATGGATGATAAGGTTTGACTGAATTAACAGATATATTTAAACTGAATAATTATTGCACTAGATTCAAGGAGAGTTATTAAACATAATTTATTTATGTTTATAGCTAACAATACTACCCGTATTAAGATTAGATATTAAGGCTAGGGCTAAGCCTTGTGAGTTCAGTAAATCATATCTCTTTAAAACTCAATTTCTTCATTTTTCAAGTGCATTTGACTTAAACATCAGTTTTCTGATGAACATAAATATTATCTTAACACTAAATAACCACCACACAAATAAATTATTATTGATGAGTAATAATTTATGATAACTAATAATGGTGATATTCAAATATTTTAAATCAGTATTACTATAAAATTTAAAGGTACTTGAGCATAGTTATTACTAAAATATTTCTTGCAATATAGATCCATTCAACAATTTGCCATTGAATAGTCCATCCCAAAATGTAGGAATTGTTTTACAGATCGGAGCCTCATCTTTTTGGTGCTTTAGTTCCTATTTACAAATTCTTTTCAGTGCTTAAACCATCTTAATGTCATTATTAATACTTGCTAAATATAGGAAGAATTTTTATGTACAAAGGTATATTTATCTCATTCAGCATCTCTAAATAAATCAATGATTTCAGTTTAAAAATGTATGAGGGTTCTGATTTTTAACCAGTGCCCTTTCTTTTGCCCCTTCACAGGAACAAGAAAAATAATTAAAAATATATCAGTGGGGCCAGGAGTTTGGCCTAGTGGTTAAAGTGCTTGCCTAGAATGCACGAAGACCCGGGTTTGATTCCTTGGTACCACATACATAGAAAAAAGCCACAAGTGGTGCTGAGGCTCAAGTGGTAGAGCTCTAGCCTTGAGAAAGTCCAAGGACAGTGCTCAGGCTCTGAGCTGAAGCCCAGGACTGGCAAAAAAAAAAAAGTATATCAGTGAATTTTCATTTTTCTCATTCCCCTCAGCTACCACAGACCATACTTGTAAAAGTGCATCTTAAATTCTAGGAAGGTAAATTTGTTACTGAAATATTTAGTTGCTCTAAAATTTTTTCGAGATTGTGATTCTAGAAAAATTTTAAATCTTGAAAAAATTCACCTGTAGAAGTGTATTTCAAAGTTTGTGTAATATTAAAAGATCTCCATTTTGAAATCTAGTACAAATTAATTGGTAGCACAGGTGTACTTTTTGAAATACAGTCCCAAACTCAGTAAATTCACAGAACCTTTTCTCTGTGTGAGACATTATATCTTCCACAGACATCTTGTTCTGTTTTCCATTCCATACACTCTCTGTGCTAGAGTCACTTAAGATCCTGAAAATGAATGGTGTTGATTTTTCAGTGTTACCCTCTACTCTGAGAGGATGTCTCCTTACCAGATTCTGTTCATATTTCCAGCATACCAATTCGCATATTAGTGAATATAATGATGCTCTGAGATCTTTCTCAACAATGCACAAATTATGGTCAGATACAGACATAGCTTGAAGAATAGATATCAGGATAAGTGTAGGAGAATCAGAGTCAGCCTAAATTTGAGAAATGAGGCATAAATAAGGTTTAACTTTCCAGGGAATAAACACACTTAGGATCCTCATAAGAGAATATTAAGGACAGGTAGCAAATAAGACACATCGGAATATAGATGGACATAAAGACATTCACAAAGCTTTGCATAGGTCTAGTTAGAAACTCTGAAACTAGGGGCCAGGAGTTTGGCCTATTGATAGAGTGTTTGCCTAGCATGCACGAAGACCTGGGTTCGATTCCTCGGTACCACATACCTAGAAAAAAGCTGGAAGTAGTGTTGTGGCTCAAGGGTAGAGCTCTAACCTTGAAGTTCAACGAGAGTGTGCAAGCCCTGAGTTCAAGTCCCATAACTGGAAAAAAAAAAAGAGAAACTCTGAAACTGAGTTGAAATCTCAAGAGTCTCATAGTGATATCCTTGAATTTTTACTCCAGTAGTTTTTTTTTTTTTTAGTATTTGTATGCCTGTTTCATTCTTATTTTATTGGTGTGCAGGTTAAGCATTCTGAAAGAGATTGCCAATTTTTAGAAGTTTAGGTTAATAGAGTTCTTTGAAGCAGAGTTCCCTGCATCTGCATCTTCCTGGTGCTTATAGAATTTTACAAAAGCCATATAATGAGTGATTGTTGTTTTTAATGTACTGTGTTATCTCTCATCTCTTTTGCTGTTCCTTTGTTTATCTCATGTTATGTATTTTACCTGGTCATCTGATATATTGCATATATGTGTATTTGGTAATTTGAAAACGGATAGGGAAAGGGGGAAAACAAGATGAGGGGTGGGAGTGGGGGGAGGGAAATGAGGACCAAGACATGAGAAAGGGTATCAATGTATGTGAATTAATGCACCTCCTATCTGGTGAATATAATGTAACCCTTCTATTAATTACAATAAAAATATATGGAGAAAAAGAATTTTAATAAATTGAGAATTTTTTTGTAGTTGTGTAGGATGAGTTAAAATGTAAGCTTAACAGAATCTTAGTTTTTGTCACATAATCTAATAATATAATTCTATAAATTCTTAAGAAAAATTATGGCAACTGCCACAATTTGGGCAGCCACCTATTAGTGAAAAATGAAGAACTGAATGCAATGTAATGTGGTTAATAATTTACGCATTTCAAATTAGGGTCTGGCAGAAAAACCTAATGGAGTTATATAAATGATGGCTTCATTTATTTTAGATTAAATTATTTTTAGATTTATGTTTTGACATTTTATTGACATTACATTTCATCCCAGTTGCTGACATGAGAAAGTTTTCTTACATACACCCCTCACTCTCCAAAAAAATATGAGCGGTGATTTTTGTCAATATGAATTTTTTTGAGATCATAAACCTATTATTTACAAATACATTTCTTCTTATAATGCCTCTTGAATCATATTTATGTTCTCTGTGTATGGAGAACTTGATAAAAGCAGAAAACAATATTATTTAGATATAAATGCCTTTTTCTAAGTTGTTAATTTATTATTAGTGTGACCATGAAACTCATTGTTAAGACTTAGACACTTTTGCAAATGATGGGAGATATATTGCTATAACAAATGTCCCAGATTAGGCCACCAGAACACACAGGACCTCTTGTGAAGAATGTTTATTTTATTTTATTTTGGGGATAATGATAGAGGGTTACAGTTACATTAGTTAGGTATTAGGTGCATTACTTCTCACACCACTCACACCACTTCTCATGTTTTTGTCCCCATTTCCCTCATCCCACACCCTCCCAGTCATCTCATTTTCCCCCTTCCCTTTCCTATTTCAAATGAGCAAATAAACGTACATACAATTTACTAGGTAACAAAGTCAGATACAGTAACAACATGAGATTAACCATAAGGGCAAAAAAAAGAAATAATATAGTACTTTAAGAACAACAACCACACAAGATAAAGTTCTTGTTTCCATATCCTGGAGTTGAAGAATATTTTTGAACAAATAACAACTGACTGTAATTAAATGTGTTTCCTTTATTGCTGAATTCAAGACTACAAAAAACTAATTGTGTTAATCAATATAATGAAATTCTATACTTTTTGCAATAAAGACCTATGATATTCACCATACTGAACCAAATGATTGAGACACGGGTCTAAGAGTTTTCTTATCTGTTCTCCAAGGCTTTCATGCAAATATATATGTAGGATTAATAAGATGTCCTTTTCTAACATAAAAATATTTCTCAATTTGGAATCTAACTTCTTACATCACATAGTCAAGTTGTACATTTTAGTAACTTTGATATATATATATATTTGAAGTCAAACTAGATTTAATATGAAATTTCATATATTTCATACTATTTCTGGATGATGACATAAGTAGGTCTATAAACAAATAGAAGGGCTGAGTTGAATGGGGTCATAATAGAAGGAAGAACCATCATCCTATTACTTTTAAAGGTATTTACACATACTACCTTTACAAAGAGAGGCTCCAGTGTGACAGTTCCACACATTCGTGCAATGTAGTCCAATAGAACTCCTTTCTTCCATTACTCTCCATCTTTGCTCCTCCCACTTTAAAGCAATTTTAACAGGCCTCACTGTTCTATTTTCATGCATGCATATAAAGCACTTTGATGATTGCTACTCTTCTCTACCCTCCCCATTGCCTTTCCATCTTCCACAGCTACCAAGCCCTAACGACTGCTTTCTTATCACTCACATTTTTCTGCCCTGTTACGTACATTGATTACCAAAGAGGGGTTTTTTTTAATCATGTCATTTCACATGTCACTGAATTATAGTTTAGTTATGTTGACTTCATGGATTGAATTCTTTTTCCTGTTCCTTCTATGTGATCTTCATCATCTTTCTCTTTTCCCACCCCTTGATTCCTCTCGAACAGTCCTACAATTATAATCAAGTTTCACATATTCTTATTTATTATTATTAATGATTTTTATAATTCTAGCTCCCATAAATAAGTGGAACTATATTTAGATTTTTGCACTTGATTTATCTATTTCAACATGATGATCTCCAACTTCACTCATTTTCTTGCTCACGACATAGTTATTGTTTTATGTTCCATAGTAATAAGTACCATATTTTCTTTATCCATTCATTGATTTTTCTGGTACTTAGGATGATTCCATCTACATTAAACCCAATTACAATGAACATGAACATAAAAGTAAACTTTGTGGGCATTGACTTAGATTTCTTTGAAATTATATACCCAAGAATATCATGGAAGCATAATAAGGAAATTTGCTTCTAAGTGTTTTTTTTAAATATATATATATATAAATATTTTCCAAACTGGTTTTACTAGTTTATACTTCTACCAACATTGTATGAAGTTTCATTTTTTCCACAGAATTCTCACCAGCACTTGTTGGTATTTGTGTTCTTCATGATTGACATTTAGAGTGGGTTAGATTGAATAATCGTATAGATTTTATTTGTGTTTGTTTTGTGTCCAGGGATGTTGAACATTTTTAATGTATTTATTGGCTAGTCATATTTCTTCAGAGAACTGTTATTTGTTCATTTTTATTAGTTATTCTTTCAAACTCTTGTGTATTCTACCTGTTATTCTTATATCCATGCACAGCTCAGAAAGATCTTCCATTCCATGGGATAACTCTCCTTTTCCTTTCACCTAATTTAGGCTACCTCTCTCAGAGTCTTCTTGCTTCTTCCCTGTAGGAAAATATAGTGTCTACTTTGATTCAATGTAAATTGCCTAGGATTCTAGTTGGGTATTACTAATCTAATTTTAAGGAGATTTTTTTTTTCTGGAAACAGTGGTTATGCTCAGATCAGATTGCAGCATTCAGATAATGTCTTAGGCAGCAGAAATTCACTTGGGGATGTATTAAAGACAGCAATGTCAGAAGGGGTGAAAGGATGAGATTTCTTCTCATACAGGTCTACAATTACTAACTAAATCTCCTAGTAGTTTATCCCTCTATATCACTAGCTTCTATATAAATAGTGAGATTGATAGGGGACAACATAGCTGGGTAAGGGAGAATGATTAAAACCCTCTCCCTCATTCTATGGACACTAGGTGTGTATTATGTTTCCTTACTGCCATTGCTTTTGTCCCTTTTCACTCATGCCTGTTTGTGAAAGATGCTACATTGTGTACTGGTACAGGTACAATGGATTCCATGCTGTGACTGCTTCTGTAAAGGATTCATGATACAGTTCAGGTCTTGAATGTCCCCCAAGGTCTAAAGGCTAAATTATTTTCCTGAGTGTGTGAATATTGAGCTGTTGTGGAATCTGTCAGAAGTGGTGATGTCTTGAAACTTTGTATCTTAAAGACACTGGGGGACACTGGACTTTTCCACTTTTTTTTTCCATTTTTTTTGTTTTGTTTTGTTTTGTTTTTCTTTGACGTTTGCCAATGTTGTAAGTGGTTTATGCTCTGCTCTCCACTTCCACCACATTGGCTGTCTGGAATACAATGCAAAGAATGCGATCAATCAATCATGAAGAGAAACTTACAGAACTGTGAGGCAAAAACAAATCCTTTCTCCTTGGAAATGGAGAAACTTTGCAAGTAATATCGGGGTATTTGGTATTTATTACCGTCATGGAAAATGAACCCCACTATGTAATTTTCTTTATTTGTAAGATAAAGTATACATCAACCTATGTGGTCTTATGAATGGAAAAAAAAAGAAAAACTTTACCTAGCTCTCCGATAAAGAAAGTCAATATAAGTAGTGGTTCAAGCTTGTAATACTGGATTCTTGACTGGAATCTTGGGAAAGATTATGGGTTGGGGCCAGCCCAGTCAAAAATTCTATGAGATTGATTCTCAACTGAGGATTGGGCATTGCAGCTATGTAAGAATAATGATTAAGAGGATTACTGTTCAGTCCTGCCTGATACCGCACTGGAAACTAAAAGCTTTATAGATGACATAAAAAAAGGAGTGGAGGCTCCGCTCATTGGCTCACGCCTGCAATCCTAACTACTCAGGAGGCTGAGATCTGAAGATCAGGGTTCAGAGCCAGTCACCACACTAAAAAGTTCTTGAGACTCTTATCTCCAATTAATCCCTTTAAAACCGGAAGTGGTGCTGTGGTTCAAGCAGTAGGGCGGTAGCCTTGAGCTGAAGAGCTCAGGGACAATGCCCAGACCCAGAGTTCAAGACTCACAACTGACCAAAAAAAAAAGTGGAACAATATGTAAATAAAATAAATGAAAAATCAAATCTTCATGTCAGAGTAGTTCAGCAATTCCGTGCTATTTGGTGAGCACCCAATAGCCCCTCAGAGTTATAGGCTCTGGGATCCTATAGGCCATAGGAGCTTCATTTTAAAAAGAAAGCTAAATTAAAAAAAGATTTGGTAAGGTTAATTGTGAGCTCAAGGACATCAGTCCTTGAAATATATTTAATGTATTTCGTAAAAGAAAAGCAGATTTGTGTAGAAAATCTTAATATTAAACTAGTTTAAATAATTAAATTATAACTGAGTTTTATAGTTTAATATCTTTTAAGATTTAAACTTTAGCTTTTTATGTTTGAAAACCCATTTATTAATCATAATTTTTCTTTACTGAAGGCAGTTAAAGTTTTGATAAAGTACTATTTACTAAATACATTGAAGTAATTTCCCAAGTATGGCATTTTGGAATGAATTTTCTAAAGGTAAAATATCTAATTTGTTAGAAAAGATGTTTGGGTAAAAGGTGAAAGATTTATACAATCTGAAGAGAAACCAGAAAAAATAGGGGAAAAACAAGATGAGTAGCAGAGGCCTGGGGAGGGAAAGTCCTAGAAAAACATTGGAAGGAGTAACAATGTTCATTAAGTAATGAACTGCTACCTGATAAATGTAACTGTAACCCCTCTGTACATCACCCTACCAATAAAATTTGACAAAGGAAAACAGAAAAAAAATGTTTTGGAAATTTTACTCATATATCTTTTACTTTGTTGAAGTTAATCTGTTATTATATCCTACATAGGACATGTAGGATATACAACTTAAGCTGGAGGAATTTCAGTTTTAAAAATCAAACAGTATCAAGCAGTCAATATATATGATATGGTTCAAATATCATTTTGTATTCATTTCTAATATTATATCAAAATAAAGTACATTTACTCTAATTTGGTATTTGGAAAACTTATTTTGCCAGTGTTACTTTTCTTTGGTTTATCAAAAATATGAAACAAAAGCCATATAATGAGTGATTGTTGTCCTTAATGTACTATGTTATCTCTCATCTCTTTTGCTGTCCCTTGGCTATCTCATATTGTTACAGTATTTCACCTTGTTATCTGATACATTGTATATATGCTCATTTAGTTATTTAAAATTGGATAGGGAAGGGATGAAAGCAAGATGAAGGGAGGGGGTGGGAGGAGGAACCAAGGCATGAGAAAGGGTATAAGATATGTGAAGTAATGCACCTTCTATCTGGTGATTATAATGTAACCTTTTTATTAATTACAGTACAAAAATATATGGAAAATGTGTAGTTTCCATTTGTTATTTAAAGAATCATCTTCAAAAGCAAGTGCACTAATATTTCAAATAAAACTAAATAGAGGAATATATTTCACAGAGGTATTTAAGCAAATACTTAAACTAGTTAAGCCTGGAAACATTATCATGACTTTGTATAGTAGAAATTGCTAAGGCAAAGAGAATTTGTGATAGCTCTGAGTGAAGCCTCCAGCTCTACTTTTTTTCCATGCCCATTTCGCCATGATTGCCCTCTGGTTCTTTGCATATGTTACATAGTCTTGCCCCTGACCCTTCTCCCTGTGCGTGTGCAACAGAATCCGATGATGTTAATACTTAGGATGATTGTCGTGTGGGTGGAAAGTCTTAATTTGTTCTGACAACCCCAGATTTGAATCTAACAAAATGAAAATGCAGAGTAGAGTGGGTTAAGCTCTCTGGCACTTTTCCTTCTTATAGCAAGAGTAGCTTCCTATTGCATGATTGAAATCATGACTATATCATCCTCTTAATGCCTGCAGTACAGTGCTTAATGGCTTAATCAGGATATATCACATTCTTTAGCACAGAGCCACTAGTGGAACACAAATCATTTAGAAAGAGAAATTGTTAGGGAAAAAAGAGGGTGCAGGGGAAAAGAATTAGAAGAAAGGAACCACAGGGGGAAAAGGCTAAAGTGTGTGAATAATTAATGAGAAAGAAAAATTCAGTGGAAACATTGTTTTGATAGGAAATGCAGGGAAATACATTTTGATTAAATTGATGTCAATACACAAATAGAATTTATTACTAAGAGAAAAAACCTGAACATAATAATAATTTGTCTGTACATTTTAGTTCACCTTTAAAAATATCCTGTGTGTCTAGATATTTTTTAATGCTTAGGTATGATAATAATGCCTAAGCTAGGGAAAACACTGTTTTAAGAATCCTGAAGTCTATATCAGAAAATTAAAAATATATATCGTCATGAAAAGGGAATATTCAAGCCATACAAGTTGGAAGGGGTGACATTGTCCAAAAAGCAATAGACTAGTGCATGCTGTAAGCCAGCTACTCAGGAAGCAGACATCAGAGAATGGTGGTTTGAAGCCAGCCAGGGAAACAAAGTTCATGAGATTCTTATCTCCATAAAGCATTCAGAAAAATCCAGAAGTAGTGATAGTGCAGTAGCCTTGAGAACAAAAAAGCTCTGTGATAGCACCAAGTTCAAGCTTTCAGATCATCCAAAATATGTAAATAAATAAATAACATAACATAAGGAAAGAAAGAAACAAAGAAAGATAAAGAAATGTATAAATATATTCACTACATGACTTATCTAATTGTAACCCCTTTGTGCATCAATTTTATAATAACAATTCAAAACAAAAATATAAAAGCATTCCCACATCCCACCATTAATATAGAATAGTCTATTTCCAAGGAGAGTGGGGACAAAAAAATCTAGAGACAGACTTCTTACTTAACATCAAAGGTAATACTTAAATTATTCTACTGTATATGATATTCAGTGACAGAATTGGAAATAAGGAGATAAAGATCAAAAGATACAAAGAGAAAAGTGTTATTGGGATAGCTAGGATGAGATATAGGGATTTATTAATAGTGGAAATCATAGAAATAAATTAAAATACAACTTGGGATGAGGGTAGATTACATTGCAATTCTAGCAATATTAACCTTAAAGGAGCAAAGACAGAAAAATCATCCCCAGAAAAATATAAAATGACGAGGATGAGCATATGGAAATATTCTTTAGATTCTAATATAAATGAATATGTATTAATTCACTCAATACAACCATTAGTACTTTCTTTGATAAGTAAAATGTTTATAATCATAAGAAAACCCTGGCTCCGAGTGACCAACATTATGATCAACAGCATTCAAGAAGGAAATGTTAAAATTGGTATTTGCATATATTACTCAATGATTCCCAGGACCACACATACCTAATTAGAAATTAAAAGTCATTTTGGCTGTTCATCAATACAATGAAATTTCAAAGCACAAAGTTCCATCATTCCATATAATTGTCAAATTTACTTTACTTGTGCATCATCAAATAAAACAAGAAAATGGACTTTTTGATTCAAGTGCCAGTTCTGAAACATTAAGAAAGATTATTTGATAGTTTGTTTGTTTTTTAGTTCTCTTTCTCACTCATCTTTCTTTAACTTTGGATAGATTCAGAGATTTGTCCAAATATATCATCAGAACAAATGTGGAATTTTATTAGAAACACATTGGGAAAGAAAAATAATAGGACTAGTAAATCTTCCTAGACTTAATCATGTATTCAAAAGAAAGGGTAATAGCAACATTACCTAATGATGTTTAATACATATTTTATAATGTTCTTGCTTTTATTATAAATGATTAATAGTTCCCAATGAAATCTGTCCTACAATGCCTCCTAAAGGTATGACTTATACTCATTTCTACACTATATCTTATCTATTTTCATAACACTTTGAATGGAGTTCGGCTTCCTGACAAATTTATCATTCTTCTTATGATATCAAAGTCAGCATTTTTATTTATATGTCAATATTAGCTCAGATGTTATAAATGAAATTTTGTATCAAAGAAATGTTATGTTTTATAGTTTAGAGGTTATGGCCTAAGTATTTTATACTTTAATTCATTTCTTATTATGTAAGAAATGCTCTATTTAAAGAACGCGTGATTTTAAAACACTATTTTGTTAAACAGTCTTCAAAAACAGAAAATCAAGAAATATTTAAAGAATAACAAAATTGATGATACTCATTCATTACTTAGTACTGGGAAGACTGCTCATATTCATAAGAATTATTGAAGAAAATAATAATCCAGTATAATTCAAACTTGTGAAAAATCCTTTGTATAAGTCAACAGATATTTTACAATGGAAAACCAATAGGAATCAACTTACTGGTTAGTAAAAACAGATGACATTACTTTCCCATTTCCTCCTATGCATAATGTTATGATATTCCCAATTTCAAATGACCCTGATTTCAGATATGGAAACATGATGTTAAGAGATAAGAAGCAGTGCCCATGGAATTCTGCAGTTAAAGAGGCAACTGTGGTGCAAGCCATGCTTTCAAAGATGATAAATATTTCTGAAGTTCCCAATTGAAACTATAATATACTGTCAATAAAAAAGAAATAAAATGAACACAGATCCCATCTGCAGTCCTAGGAGAATTATTTTTTGAATAAAAAGCTTTTTGAAGTTCTTTACAATGTTGAAAGTCAGTAGCTCTTAAAATTCAACCCAATGTTATTGCACAAACTTTCTGAACATAAGACTAGATAGTTAAAGATTTTGATACTCCATCCACTCATTGATCTTGCAAAGCTCTTCACCAAGTGTGTAAGTTTTATATTAAATTGTACCTCCCAAATACTGTAGCAAGACAAATTTCTTACAAAGCAATATGTTTCTCAGCATATTGACGTAGCTGTCCTCTTAATGTTTATGCTTTGTCTATGGCAGTTTTTCCATTGATTGATTGGCATTACTATGTGATGTTTGCTGCCTAACATTAGTGAATAATAAAGCATTTACTAACAAAAATGGCTGTATTAAATTTTAGCAGAGAATTGATTACACTCTAATTAAAATTTCGCTTTAAATAGAACATTGGAATGGAACCATGAAAGTAATAAGTGGGCCAAATAATTAAAAAGAGACTTCTCCGGAGACAAATAATACAAATGAGACAAATAAGAATACATGAAGCAGTGTTCAACATCTCTAGCCATAAAAAAAATGCAAACCAAAACAACTTTGCGATTCCTTTTTACCCCAGTTAGAATGGGTATTATGAAGGAAAATAATAGTAGACGCTGGTAGGGATGTGATGAAAAGGAACACGACCACACTTTGGAAGGGAATGTAAACTGGCTTAATGAGTCTGGAACACCATATGGAGGTTCCTCAAAAGACTACACATTGAACTCCCCTATGATCCAGCAATCCCATTCCTGGTCATTTTCCTAAACAAACACATGAGCAAGGGGACACTAAATCCAAAAGCACAAATATGTTCATTGCAGCATTATTTACCAAAGTTCTGATATGGAACCAGTCCTGATGCCCCTCAGTAGAAGAATGGATTGAGATAAATGAGATACACACACGTACACACACACACACACACACACACACACACACACACACACACACACACGCAGTGGAATTTTATGCTTCAGTTAGAAAGAATGACATTGCCCTATTTGTAAGGAAATGGGAAGACTTGGAAACAACCATATTAAATAAAGTAAGTCAACCCTAAAGAAACATTGGCTCCAGGGTTTATCTCACTTGTAATAATATATATCTAGGATAGTACTAGTGGGGCATCACAACAGGTCAAGAGCTATGTACACTTGACTATATATGCTATTCAAGATGAACTCCAAGATATGGAAAAAAGAGGTTTGTTATTTTTTATTTACTGTTGAAGATATTTTTTTCTTTCATTTCCTCCCCCTTTGGTTTATCCCATCTTCACTGCTTTTGATTTTGGCACCCTGTGTCTTATATATACATTTATTGTGTTTGGGGAAGGGAAGGGAAATAACAAAACAGAGAGACAAAACACAAAGGGTGAACCAGTGTTACAGCAGTACTCACAAGACAATATGTTGGAAATGAACTTTTACAACTGGGGGTGTAGGAGTCATGGAGGCGGGAAAGTGAGAGGAAAAATGAGGGAAATGAGAGGAGCAACAATGTTCAATGAGAAATGTACTCATTACTTATGTAACTGTAACCCTTCTGTACACCACCTTAGCAATAAAATAAAAGTAAATTTTAAAATACTGCTTATGTTAAGGAGTGGTTCTTTTCCACTGAAAAAACTCCAATTGGTCTGAAGTCATTTATCAATGAGTATGTATCAAGCACTGAGAACAGTAGGTTCTCCTGAAAATACAGCGTTAGGAAGCTTTGCCTTTGCCCAAATGCCAATCTTAGATGCACAGCACTAATATTGTATAGAAGTAAGGATGGAAATCTATAGTATGAAATAAATATATAAATGGACTTGAGGTTTTTTTTTTTTTTCTTGTGGGACATGGGGCTTGAGCTCGGCCTGAGTGCTGTCCCTGAGCTCTTCAGCTCAAGGCTACTGCCCTACCCTTGAGCCAAGCCCCACTTCCCATTTTAGTTAGATGGAGGTAAGAGTCTCAGGTCCTTTTGTGTCTGCACTGGCTTTGAGCCTTTATCCTCAGATCTCAGCCTCCTGAGTAGCTAGGATTACAGACATGAGCCACTGCACCCAGCTTCCTGGAATCAAGTTTATCTTACAGTTATTTCATTAAATACCTGAGCTCAGTATGTAATGAAAATAGTCTCAGAAATTATCCAGATGTCCTTATTGTTTCCATCTCATGGAGTCAAAACTTTCATAAGGGTAATGGTCAACTCAATATACCAAGTAGAACCTCGAGACACATGCTACCACCTGATACTCAGGAAAACACAGTGAACGCTATCATAAGACTTGCTTGACTTATGCAGATAGCAAATGCTTCTTAGGAAATATGTGACTAGAATTATACATTAAGGACTATGCCAGTTTTCCAAAATGTAATTTTATTGTTAGAGAAAAATCAGTGCAGATTCAGAAACCATGTTTGTACATATTAAATAAACATACTTCAGTTTTAAAATTCAGTAATCCATTAAGACTAGAACCATAGATGGTCTTTTCTTCCTCCTAGGAGAGATAGCAGTACAATCACACTATCTTGCTTCAAGGCATTAAATACTGTCCATCTGGGACTTCACTTTTCTTCTAACTTACTTTAGTCCTTTTATTGTCAACAGCATGGTGTCAGCCACACAGTTGAGATTATAAGATGTGAAAATTAAGGAGAAGAACACTTTTACTAGGACTTCTGGCAACTAGTGATTTGGCAATATTGGAATATTTACTGCTAAAAGAAAAATGCTATGTTCTTTTCAAGAAAGAACAATGCATCATGAATTGGGGAAAATGTTTTGTAAATTTCAGGGAGACTGCTTGGAGTAATATACAAGGTTATCTAGCCTCATATGCAATGCAAGTATCTCTATTATTTAGTTTTATGGATCTATCAGAACCTATGTTTCATGGGGTATTTGAAACATTGGAAAGCTGTACTAAGCCTGAAGCAAGCCTAGAAAAAGAACAGTTTTAAGCCCCTAAAATATGAAATAAACCATAGCTGCTTTGTAAAACAGCAATTCTCATTGTCAGAAGCAGTTTCTGCTTTCTACTCAGTGGGAGTTAACATTTGACCCCGATACCATACACCTGTGACTGGAGCTATCCATCACTAATGGTTGATGTAAGATTTATCAAGCCATAGAGTTAGATCTGTCCATCAAAATCTATCATCAAGTGTAAAGGATTTCTGAACAGAGCAACAATTCATCTCAATTTTCCCAGGACAATGTCAGCTGGCACTTATTATCCATCCATTCAGTTTACTGTTTTCACATCCATTCATAGTTTGCATGAAATATTGTATACTCATCTATCCTAAAGATACATGGAAGTTACAATAGTAAATAAATTATTCCATACTGTACCTGATCTGTAATTTTCAGCTTCTTCTACTACAATCCATGTCCCTGCCTTTATGGGATAATTTAATTATGAAAGATAGATAAACATTGCCACTGTTATATACAGAGTTCTGCACCCTGTGTTCTTAAATAATCTTCTGTTACATAATTATTTTTAAAGTTTCAGTGCAGTCATTCACATATTGATGCTAATTTTGTTAGTATTGTATTGAATAATCAAGGAAATTTTTACTAATATTTAGATTAGAAGATTGGTAATTTTCCCTAGGGATATAGTTATTATAGAAATGAATAATCACACCTCAAAATAATTGATGTAAGACCAAGAGAAGAGATAATTCTTCTGAGCCAATATATTTCTGTTTGCTTTTTTTAAAAAAAAGTAGTATGCTAATTTTATGTAGAGTTACAATGAAAATTTTAGTTTTAAATATTGTTTCTGTAAATAAAGTAAAAGTCATGGGGAAGGACAGACATAAAGAAAAATAAAATATTTCTTTAGATTCTAATTTTCATGAAAATTTCACAGCACACAATTTTCAAACTCCACACAGAAAATCTAAAGCCATTCTTTACCAAATGCTTAAGTAAGTTTGAAACAAACAAAACAACCGGTCAATCTGAGATTTCTTAAGAATTTACCTTGAACGGGACACCGGTGGCTCACACCTGTCATCCTCTCTGCTCAGGAGGCTGAGATCTGAGGACCACGATTCAAAGCAAGCCCGGGCATGAAAAATCCCTGAGACTCTTATCTCCAATTAACCACCAGAAAATGGGAAGTGGCCCAAGATCTTTTTAACTTTTATATGAAATAGTTATTTTCTTTTGATGAGTGGTTTGTTACTTGTAATAAGTGGCTTGTTAAACCCCATGTTTATCATTTTATTCCTCTGGAAAATTTAGATAAGGCAATTTAGGCAATCTCTACGTTATTATAGCTTCAGTTTTCTCTCTTGGATTACATCATGAACCACGTTGTACATCTCAATGGCCCTTAAAATTTCAATTACACATTATTTCTCTATAGTAAATGTACTTCTTGAAAATTTATTTTTTTAAAATAGAGTTGAATTTATTGGTAAATAAGTAAACAACTAAAAATTAGTTGATTTTTAGATGAGAAGGGCTACCAACTCTAAGCCAACTTGAAGAAGCGAAAGTAGTGAAAAATTTTATACATGGCTTTCAAAGCCCTGAAATATATGAACTAGACAGAAAAATGCCTTAGAAAATGTATGTCTATGTGAAAGGGTATCAATATATGTGAATTAATGCACCTTCTATCTGGCAAATATCATGTAACCCTTTTATTAATTACAATAAAAAATAAATAAAATGTATGTCTATGGACATACATTGAAATACAATACCAAATTTCATTTTTAGAATAAGAAAATCCTAGATTTGATGTTTCTCGCCTACCTATAATCCTAGGTACTTATTTGGAAGAGACGAAGAGACTCATGTTTATGGGATTAGCTGGGGAAGAGGTTATTTCATTCAAAAACTTATTCTACCTTATTTCATTTAAAAACTGGGTTTGATAGTGAATGCCTGCCATCCAAGACACACAAGAAGTGTAAGGGGGTGGATTAGCTACAAGGAAATTATAAGTAGGAGGATCATTTTACAGGTCAGCAGACCAAATCTTAAAAATAACCAAAGCAAGCAGGGGTAATGGTGTGGCTTAACTGTAGAATAGCCATCTTACAAGTATTTAGGACAAAAACAAACACATTACTTAGTAGTGATGTAGGTGTAAATATTAAAATAATGAAATGATGCTTTTACATCATGCCCTATCATCTAAAGTTTCTTTACAATCCTAGATTTTGATCATTTTCTTCTGAGTATTGCATTCACCTTTCATCTTCTAATCTTATTTAATCTGTTTTGTTTATTGGGTAAGTAAAACATAAATTCTTTAAGAGTTTCATTAAATAATACAGTGACTACTATCAGACTTAGAGTATATTTCTGGAAAAACTGAGATTGCATGAAGCAGAAGGATGTCATATTTTTCAGTGTCTTTTCTGCACATATACAAACATGTTTATATAATATGCCCACTACATAATCATTTCTAGACATATACAATACATTTTATAAATATATTATATATATATATATCTGAGTCTATGTGGAAAATTCAGGATATCTAAGATATGAATTTTTTATTTTTGCATTAAAACTCTTCAGAGAATCTCAGTGACTGTAAACTAATTCTGGATTTAGTTTTATTAAATGATAATATTGGCAGGTACTGGTAGCTCCTATCTGTAATCCTAGCTGCTCAGGAGGCTAGGATTTTAGGATTATTCTTTGAAGATATCCATGACAGAAAAGACCACAAAACTTTAATTTTCAGTTACCCAGTGCTAGAGCATCAGCTTTAAGCAAAAAAGTTAGACAAGAGTTTTAGGCCATGAATTCTATGCTCAGTACCACCGCGCGTGCGCGTGCGCACACACACACACACACACACACACACACACACACACAATTCACCATTATATACACAGTGTAATACAAAATGACTTGCCACTTAATAAAGAAATAAAAATTTTATAGATTTAAATAGTCACTATTTTAAATTTGGATAAAATTTACATTGAGATGAATACAATGAGGTTAAACATGCAATAAGTACTGGAAATAGAATACACTGTATCTTTCCAGTAGGATATATATATATATACATATATATTATATATATATACATATATATATATTATGTTTTTTGCCAGTACTGGGGCTTTAACTCAGAGCCTGCGCACTATCCTTGGACACTTTTGCTCAAGGTAACTGCTCTGCCACTTGAGTCAGATTGCCACTTCCGGATTTTTCTGAGTGTGGAGTAGCCAGGAATTGAACCTAGGGCTTAATGCATGTGAGGTGAACACTCTACCACTAGACTATGCTCCCAGGCCTGGATATACATAATTTTATAAAGTGTTCACCATGCTCTCAAAATTGTCTATGAGTATTCTTATCTGCATTCTTGCTCATGCCCCCCTAATTCCTCATTTACCTAAAGACACACAACTTACCTTGCTAAAAGTGTCATTACTGCGCAGAAGCTTTTAGTTGTAAATTATGTGATTCATCAAGATGTCCTCCTTTTTTCAGAGAACATTGTATACTTGAGTATTACATGTGAAATGTCTACCTTCTGCAGACCTGTGAAAAAAATAATGTGAGAATCTACACTGTAAATTTTGAGAAATAAAAGCAAACTTCTGAGATTTACTGGCAAACACTAAGACTTTGAGAAATAGAGTTAAATCAAATGATAGCAAGACATTGCCCATTTGGTTCAACAGAATGAGGAGAGACTCATATCCAAAGCACTAGTTCCCTATAGTGTCACAAAATCCTTGCTTCCAAGTTGCTATCATCTTGTACTCCCTCCCTCCCTCTCCCTCTCCCTCTCCCTCTCCCTCTCCCTCTCCCTCTGCCTCTCTCCCTCTCCCTCTCCCTCTCCCTCTCCCTCTCCCTCTCCCTCTCCCTCTCCCTCTCCCTCTCTCCTCTCTCTCTCTCTCTCTCTCTCTCTCTCTCTCTCTCTCTCTCTCTCTCTCTCTCTCTCTCTCTCTCTCTGCCAATTTCTTAATGAGTCTCTAGGTCCACTTAAGCAGTAGCTCTCATATTGGATTCACTGAAATCTAAAATTTAAGAGGGAAGAGAATTTGTCTATCATCACAGCTGTATCTTCAGGCTCCAGAGAACTGCTGGCACATAACAGGTTTGCAATATTTATCATGTTGATTCACAAGACAGAAATGATTTTTTGTCAGATATAGCAATACTGGTATTCATCTCCCAAGTCGATTACTATACCTCTTATTATGCCAGGTAATAATAAGTATTAAATTAATAATTGATGAATAAATGGATGAAGGAAACTGTTTTTCTGTGTATAGCATCTACCATTTATATTTCCTATACTTACTTCCTCATGAATTATTCATTTACTGTTTCAGTGCATATTAATTGAATGACTTCTATTCCTAGACTTTATTCTCATTATTTGGGATAAGAGATACTTACTGTTCATTTAAGAAAAATATAATTTATAGCTGAAGGAAGCATGACCAAATTGTCAAGAAATATATATATATATACTATATATATATACATTTTTATATATAATTTTATTCAATAGTGTAGGATGTCTAAAAATTAACCTGGATAAAATAATTAGCATGTTGCAAATTACTACAAGGTATAACAGTAGCACTGGAACTCATAGAATTCACTGTTATCATTTCTTCATTTAAAAATTGCTTCTGTTTAGTCTTTTGAGAAACTGCCATTCTGCTTTCCATAGTGGTTAAATGAGTTTGCACTCCCACCAACAGCGTAGTAATGATCCTTCCTGGCCACATCCCCTCCAACATTTGTTGTGATTGGATTTCTTGATCATGGCCATTCTACCTGGAGTGAGGTGGAATCTTAGAGTTGTTTTGATTTGCATTTCTTTTATGGCCAGAAATGTTGAGCATTTCTTCATGTGTCTATAGGCCATTCTTATTTCTTCTTTAGAGAAGACTCTAAGTCTTTGGCCCATCTTTTAATGGGATGGTTGTTTCTTTGGAGATTAGTTTTGGAGTGATTCAATTTTTTGATCTATTGATATATTTTAGATATGAGGCCTTTGTCTGTTGTATGGTTAGTGAAGATCTTCTCCCACTCTGTAGGCTTTCTAGTTAGTTTGCTAGCTATGTCCTTTGCCAAACAGAAGCTCTGCAGTTTAATGCAGTTCCACTTATCCAGACTTTATTTGATTTGTTGTGTTTCTGTGTCCTTATTAAGAAAGTTTTGACCTGTAACAAAGAGACCTAGTGTATCTCCTATTCCTTCTTGTAAAGTTTTCAGTTTATCTGCTTTTACCTTGAGGTTTTTGATCCATTTGGAATTAATCCTGGTGCAGGGTGACAAAGAAGGATCCAACTTTAGTTTTCTGCAGGTGGTTTATCAGTTCTGCCAGCACCACTTGTTGAAGAGGCTGTCTTTCTTCCGATCTATTTTTTTGGCTCCCTGATCAAAGATTAATTGGCAGTTCTTCAAAAGAGTAAACATAGAGCTTCCTATGACCCAGCAATTCCACTATTTGGCATTTACCCATTCGTCCAGATACAAGGACATACTAAATCCACTAGTACAACGATGTTCATTGCAGCCCTATTTATCATAACAAAGATATGGAACCAACCCAGATGCTCCTCAGTTGATAAGTGGATCAACAAGATGTGATATTTATACACAATGGAATTCTATGCTGCTGTCAGAAAGAATGACATTACCTCTTTTGTAAGGAAATGAAAAGACTTAGAAAAAATCATATTAAGTGAAGTAAGCCAGACTCAAAGGAACATAGGGTCAATGCTTTCCCTCATTTGTCATAGTCACTAGAAACCTTGGTCTTTCCTAGCACAGATTTACAATAGAACAAAACCTAGATAGATAAGGCCATATAGTATGAAGCTAAATGAATGGACCTCCATGATATAGAAACAAAAGCCATATAATGAATGATTGTTGTTTTTAATGTACTGTGTTATCTCTCATCTCTTTTGCTGTCCCTTGGTTATCTCATGTTGTTACATATTTTACCTGGTTTTCTGATATATTCCGTATATGTGTATTTGGTAATTTGAAATCAGATAGGGAAAGGGGGAAAACAAGATGAGGGGTGGGGGTGGGGGAAGGGAAATGGGGACCAAGACATGAGAAAGGGTATCAATGTATGTGAAGTAAATGCACCCTCTAGCTGGTGAATATGATGTAACCCTTCTAGTAATTACAATAAAAAACATACAGAAAAAATGGCTTTTGTTTTTCTTTCATACTCCCTGTCCCCAACCATGGTATGGTTTATTCCCTGTTGTTACTGTGTCTGCTTTTGGTACCTACTGTACTGTATATACATTATCTGAAATCAGAAAGAGAGAGGGAACACCAAAATTGTGAGACAAGGGCAAACTATGAACCAGTGGAATAGCGATACACATGTAACAATGTGTGAAAAAATGAACTCTACATCTTGGGGGCAGGGTTAAGGGGAGCGAAATTGGGAGAAAACATGGGAGTTGGGCAACAATGTTCAACAAGATATGTACTTACTACCTTCAGTATGTAACTGTAACCCCTCTATCACCCTGACATAACTTAATTTAAAAAAAAATTAAAAATTCAAATTTTTATGAATACTACATATCAATTTATTCTTTCATTAATTGGAATGTATTGTAAGTACCCTTAGTTTGATCTATATCCTACAGATTTTTCTCTGATTTTTTTCTGTAATATTCTTTGTACATTTATATATGTAGTCTATTTTGAGGGGTATTTGCACACTCTACAAAACTTAGAATGAGGTTTATTTTTTTTCCTATTCCATTTCCTTTCTTTACATCTTTTCTACACTGCCATATAAGAAGAAATCTTTTCTGTTTTGTCACTGTATTTCTTCAGTTACTTCATGAAAATTGATTGGACGTGATTACATGTGTTAGCAAAGGAAAATGATATACAGTAACTAAGCTAAGTTTTTCATCTTTGGAAAAATGAGAGCAAAAAGTAAATTAATCTGATATCAAAAATATAAATAGAACAAACATGAGTGAATGAGAATAGAATGATAGAGAAAATTGGTAAAAATATATTATGATGTCCTTTATTCTCACTTTGCTTTATGTCCAAGTATCATTATCCCTTACCTTAAAAATTTTAAATTTTGGGAACCAGTTTTGCTTGTCTTGTAATGTTCTAGTCATAGTATTGAAAGTCTGATCTCCTGGCAAGTTGTTCAGGATCCATTAGAAGCATAAACATAGTTAAGGACACATGTACTAGGTGAATAACTTCTCAAATATGATAGAAATATACCCACAGAACTTCCTAATGGAAGTGATGTCCTAAAAGATCTTGTAATTAATCTTACATAAGTTCACTAAATTACCCTGTAAATAATGTAACATCATTAAACTGAAAGCAACTCAAATCACTTAAAAATAAATCTATCAGGGGAAAGGAGTTTGGCTTAGCAGTAGATGCCTGAAACTCAGGCCTCAATTCCTTGGTTACTACAGAAAAAGCCAAAAGTTGTGCTGTGAGTTAAGTGGTAGACTGCTAGCCTTGAGAAATCTCAAGGCCAGTGCCTAGGCCCTGAGCAAGTAAGAATACGAATGGAAAACATTTTCTATTTTAAACAGAGAAAAATATGCTTATAATATGTGAGCTCAGTAAAGTTAAGCAACAATTATATTATCTTCTTTTTGTTGTCATTTTGCCAAGCCTGGGGCTTGAAATCAGGATTTGGGTACTGTTCCTGGACATGTTTTTATTACTCAAGAGTAGTGTTCTACACTTGAACAACAGTGCCACTCCCAGGATTTTTTTCCATTTATGTGGTCCAGAGGAATCAAACCCAGGGCTTCATGCATGCTAGGCAAGCACTCTACCACTAAGCCACATTCTAACCCATCAATTATGTTCTGGATTAGATTTTGAACCTTAATTTTGATTTAGGCTAAGGCACTTTATTATGTACTTAGTGAACAAGAGCTACTACTGTTCACCAGCCACTATTCGTATTCTGTTTGCTTTCTCTTTGATATGAAATTCTCATTAATATTGTCCTCTGCACCCCCTTTGCAAGTACAGGAGTTAACCTCATACCCTTTGGCTTGCTCAGCTTCCTTGAACATAGGACTTTGGCTCTTTTGACTTTCTTTCTCATGGCTAGCTGTTTAGCAGTTGACATGCCTCCAGCTCAGATTTGTAATGATTATATTGGACATTAGGTTTGGGCTAGATTCAAACCACAATCCCATAGATAGCTTAATAACTAGTATTACAAGGATGAATCACCCACACCCAGAAAATATGTTCTTATTATGTAAAGTGCAAGTCATTTTCATATCTCCATGTACAGTCCTGGGGCTAAAACTCAGAACACGAGCACTGTCCTTGAGCTTTCTCTTTTTTTCTTTTTTTTTTTTTTGTTCTATGTTTGTTTGTTGTTGTTGTTGTTCTGTGTTTGTGATACTAAGGACTTTTTTCATGCTAGACAAACATTCTACCTCTAGGCCAAACTCCCAGCTTTTTGTATGTATGTGATACCAAGAAATCGAACCTGGGTCTTTCTGTTTACTAGGCAAGCACTTTACCACTAGGCCAAACTCCCATCCCTCCATCCACATTTTTTGAGAACTTAATCTCTTTGACCTAAAACAAGTTTGCCTAAAAGTAAATATTTAATTCTCATTATTTACTCAGGATAAAATTTGCAATGTAAGCACTTGTCCATCTTGGCTTGGACTATTCTTTGTTGTGGGAACAGTGCTAAGAATTTTATTCTTAACAGTCTCTAACTAGTGCATAAAAATCCATTTGATCTTATTAGTCTCTAATCATGACAAACAAAATTGTCCCTGAGTACTGCTTTGTGTATATAGGTAGAGAGCAGGGCCTACATTGTTTCCAGGAACCACTGGGCTAGAAACTCTTGTCTGGGCAGATGACTCACTCATGTAATTGCAGCTATTCAGTAGGCAAATATCTGAGGATGACAGTTCAAAATTAGCCCAGATAGAAAAATCTGTGAGTACGGACCGTGAGTTTGGCCTAGTGGTTAAAGTGCTTGCCTAGCATGCATGAAGACCCGGGTTCGATTCCTTGGTACCACATACATAGAAAAAAGCCAGAAGTGGTGCTGAGGCTCAAGTGGTAGAGCTCTAGCCTTGAGAAAGTCCAAGGACTGTGCTCAGGACCTGAGCTCAAGCCCAGGACTGGCAAAAAAAAAAAAAAAAAAGAAAAAAGAAAAAGAAAAATCTGTGAGTAGTAGTCTCTAATTGACAACCAAAAATCTGAAAATCAAGACATGATTCAAAAGATAGAGCTCTATTCTGAAGCAAAAAATCTAAAGGAAAGTGCAAATTTCCTCATTTCAAGCCTCAATATTGGCACAAATAGAGACAGACAGACAGATAGACAGGCAGGCACGCAGGCAGGCAGACAGACAGACAGACACAGAGAGACAGAGAGACAAAGACAGAGACAGGCAGGGACAGATAGTGAAAGAGAATGTCTGCTTGATTTAATTTCTCTATATTAATTTCTTTATATATGAAAAGTATAGCACAGTTGTTAGTGGGAAACAATAACATATATAAGATGATAACATATAATTATACTATCAGTTTAAATTGTTTAGGAATATAAATGATCTTGCTTCACTATTTATTATTTATCTAGTACCTAATTTGGGGAGATCAGCTGTTAAATGTAGTATTCATAAGTAGGGGAATGCTTTTCCTAACTGGAACAGTGTTTCCAACATAAAATAATTCATCTTATAAAAGCAAATCTAAATTTCACAAAGATCTCTAAACCTTGCACTATTCTGAAATAATCATCTATGTGTGTATCTAGGTATTTCAGATGATATATGTAAGTTATTATTTGAGTTACATTTTATGGTGTGTAATATTCTGTAATGTTTTAAGAGAAAATTATTATTTTTTTCTAGTCAGTTGCTTTTCACAGTTTCAAAGCCATGAATTTTAGCATTTACATGTTTAATGGCCTGGCTTAGTAAATCATGAACTGAGTGAGTCTTCAATATACCATGAGCAGTATGAAAATGATGCAACTGCTATAAGACCTCATACTAAGTTTAACTTTATACTTCCTTAAGTATGAAGTGCAATTTGTCTCTATGGAGGAAATAGAAATCAAATGTGCGTTGCTTAGTGCAATACTTTGCAATCCTGTAGATCATGTGATAGCTCTGAGTAGGAAAATCGCAAACTGAGTGAGTCTATGCTGGAGTTTCATTTGTTCTTTTTGAAACAGCTGTAGCATTCACGATTATGAATTAAACAAAAAAGTAGTCTTACACTGAGAGGCAAACTGAAAAAACCTTTACTTGCATTCCTTTTGTTGTTTTCTTTCTTTGTCACCTTAATTTTGTGAATCTGGATTTCCATTATGTTCATTGTCTGGAATCACAAATATAAACAATAATGTGATACCAGAGGGAACTCACCTTCAGGTACTCATATTTAAAACCATGGTTTATGTCAGATTCACATAATTATTAAAAAATAATTGACCTTCCTATAGGTTGTTAAACTAAACATGTCTAAATCAAATATTGACAATAGGTAACATAATAATAGGAACTGAAAAAGTACTAAGATTTATAATGTATTAAGTATATCACTAAGTCATATCATAGCAGAATGATTGTGAAATATTTATACATATAAGATTGGTTACTAAGGTCCAGTTCACAGTGACTACAAATTTTTATGATGAGAAAAACATATATACAAAATGGTATTATTCATATGAGCACATGATATAGTATATATACACTATACAGGTAAATGTTGTAAATGGGTGTATATGTACATACACACATCAAAAATGTGGCTATCTATCTATGGCTCAGTGTTTACTCTACATGTAAAGCCCCTTTGAACAACTAACTTGATCTAACACAATGACTTCCAGGAAGCTGATTCTCGAGGTCAGAAGGAGTGAGGTCTAGGGGAGGTGAAATGTAGAGGGATGTGAGAATGTAGTTATAACATACAACATACATATGTGAAAATAAAACTAGAAAACTTAAGCAGATGGGAGGCATTGGGAGAAATGAGAGATAATGATAGGGTGTCATTGATCAAGATAAATTGCCCCTATAAACTGACATGGTAAATTGAAACTTCTTTGTACAATTACTTAAAGATAATAAACTAGTATATTAAAAATTAAAAGAAATGTGTATACATGCACACACCTGTCCTGTATAGAAGATTCTGAAAAAAATCTAGTAATCTACAAAGACAATCTGGGGCCTAAACTCCAGGCAGGCCACTTACTTTCTTAAACTCTTTTGCTCACGGCTAGTGCTCTGCTATTTGAGCCTCATCTGCATTTTTGGCTTTTTGTAGTTAGTTGGAAACAAGAGTCTCATAGAATTTCTTGCCTAGGCTGATTCAAATCTCCATCCTCAGAGCTCAGTCTCTTACATAGTTAAGATTACAGGCATGAGCCACTAACTAACACCTGGCCTGAGACTCATTTTTAACATTAGCTCTTAGAGATTTTTAGAATAACAACTCCTGGTGAATGACATAAGTTTCATCATTCAATCATTACATTAAAGAGAGATTGCATGTTAAATCAGTCTCTTTATGAATGCATACTGTATATTCCTGCTGAAAAAAGCTGTGCATAATTTGTTTAGTAAGTTATATACTCATTTACACTGTGGCTAACATCCTTTCGTGTCACAGAGGGTAAGCACATTTGGGGGATTTTTGCATTTCTATATCTGTTACATTAGAATATCAGAACTTTGTATTTGTCTTGGTAATTTAAGAAACTGGATTTTGGACTAGAAGTTTAAGTCCTACACATTTAAGTTGAGTGACTGTGAAATTCAGAGTTTGTTGGGAAGATAGCTAGGAAGTGAGATACTGTTTCTGCAAATGTTCTGTAACTTTTAAGTTCTTTGCTGTGTTAATTCTTATTAGCTATTATAAAGCTCTACCTAAGTGGCTCTATAATGTTACATATATCACTCAGATTTCTTAAGCTATATAATGACATTCTTAATTCTTTGCTGTTAATGCTTTGGCCTCCCTCTTGCAAAATAGCAAGAAACAGTTAAATGTTCCAATTCCTAAGAGGTTGAGCACTTCTACAAACAACAGCAAGAATAAGGGAAAAAAGAAAATTAACGGTTTTCTGCTAATGACTCATATTAGGCCTCTTTGGTGGTCTAAAGCAATGGATTACATCTTTTTATCATTTCTTCCATCTGCCTGTCATAGGACCATGAGGGTGATTGCTAGTTTTGTTGTTAAAAATGTCACCCTCGGTTTTTTTTTCAGAATCTTTAAAAGTAAACACAGGAAAAGTGGTGTATACCTGTCATTTAGATCAAATAAAACAAAGGTCGATGGAAATACATTTCTTCTTTGAAGAGGCTCCCCTGCTGATTTTGTTTATCAGAAAATGGCAAGTTTTTGTTCCTAATGGACTGAAATTTAAATAAAATCTGACCCTGGAAATAAAAGCAGCCATTATGATGAAATAAAATTATATACTTTAGAGGAGAAATTGAATTAGAATGCTGGCTTTCTTTGGTTAAATTCTTTTACATAAGGAAATGAGCAAGAGAGAGAAAACTGTTGGGTAAAGTGAGCTTTTTAAAAATCAATAATTGCTTTCTAATTTACTTTTGAAAACTTTGTTCCAGATTTCATAGAATATGAAATTCTGTGTATTTTCTTTCATAAGTATCCAACCCAAAAGGACAAACTGATTTGCAATTTTGTAATTCTTTCAGCAAAGAAAATTTGCAAAACAACCTAAAATTTATGTAAAATTTGTAATGACTGGGTAGCATGGACAATAACAATTTTTAAAAACAATGAAAATATTATAGGCCTTATAAGATTTTAATTGATCCTAAGTAAAATTCATCAGGGGAAATAAAGAAATTTTGGAATTAGTATAATTTCAGTGAGAGTTTCTTTAAAGTTGGCAGATGAACTTCTCATCTATATCACCCCTTTCCTTATTCTCTATAATTTGAAAAAAAATATTTTAACCACATTCAAACACAGAATTCTAAGTTGATGAATTGTATTAGATTAAGGTAATTTTTATATTGTTCTTACATTTACGAAATTAGTCTGTATTTGAGTTTTAAGTAACTGATCTTTTTTAGAAGAGAACATACTTATGTCATCTTGGAGGAAATATGACATAATGAATTATACATTTCTACCTTCCACAGTTAAAATGGGGTTTAAAAGTTTTCTACTCTAAGCCTTCCCTTCCATGATTAGATAAATTAATATAGCAATACTAAATTGTTTGCCTGTGGTCACTATCATAAACTTGGAACAGGTAAGAATATAGTCAGTAGCAAGAAATGAAATGTTGGACCAGGCTGGGAATAAAATTTCCTTTCCACTTATTAATAATCCATATTCAACTATTTAAAATGCCAGTGGCCAAGAGCATGACCTAGTGGTAGAATGCTCACCTAGCATGCATGAAGCCCATGGTCTGATTCTTTGGTACCACAAACACAGAAAAAGCTGTAAATCGTGCTGTGGCTCAAATGGTAGAGCAGTAGCCTTGAAAGAGCTCAAGTACAGTGCCCAGGCTTGGAGTTCAAGCCCCAGGACTAGCAAGCAATAAATAAATAAATAAATGCCAACAACTTTTCCAATTAGTTTTCCTTGAGGATTAGATGATGCTGTAAGAGGATCTAACATGTAATAGTCATTGAATCACTGAATGAGTGTCCCTGGAGTAAGTTAAATATTCCTGCTTTGGTCTCAATGATGATGGTACAAGAAAAAGACCATTTTAGTTCTAGTCTAATATAATTTATCTTTTTATGGTTTGGATAAATGAAATAAGAATAAACATAATCTTAGAGTAAAAAAATGTTAGCCTAGGGTCCATGGGAAAAATAGGGCATGAACCATAAACTGCAATTTTCTTTCCCATATCTTTCCAATTTCCCATTTCTTTCCCATTTTTAAGGGTCTTTCAAAACAAGATACAATCACAAAACTACACCAGGTAAATCAATGCTGTCAGGAGTAGCTATTAGCTGCTCCTGAATTTATTGGAAAGTGAACAAACTGTAATTATTTGTACAAGAACCTTGTGTACTGCTCATATGCTAACGTAGCTATTCATTGGAATTCTGATAGTATCAGAGCAAAGCAAACTCAAAGGCTTAATGTTGTCACAACTTATTTAGTCTAATCTGCAAACTTCTCTTATGGTGAGAAGTAGAGCAAAAATACACCATTATGGAGATGACAAGTGATCATGGTCTGGCCAGCAGATTAATTTCATGTCCTCCTTGTGTGTTACCTCATTCTCCCCCCCCCTTTCTCTCTTCTCTCTCTCATTCATTTATTCTCACAAGTTTTTGATATGCATTGCATCTCACATTACATTTCTGGGTATTTTATCCAGTTCATTAAAAGCCTACCCTAGGGAATCCACCAAGCTAGACTGTGAACATTAGAGCTAGCATGTCTATGGAAGTATATAGAGGGATCCTGGCTCAAGGAACCCCACTCTCCATTGATGTCTCTGGTAGACACACACACAATGATTAAATATTGACCAAATTTGAGTTGAACATGGGTTAGAAGATGGAGGAATGTTACCCACTAAATTTCTAAGTCTTTAGAATTTAAAGACTTATAATGTTCTTTCTATGATCCAATTAGCCTTTGTAGTGCTAAGATCTTGCAATGTTTTTCGATATGTTTTGAAACAAATTAGTAATATTTAAAATTAAGTAGCACTGAAAGTAAGGAAAACAATATTTTGATGGCCAGAAAACTCATTATGCATATTAATTAAAATTATCTGAGTAAGATTTAATGAAGTAAACATTACAGGATGGAAGATTTTCCATCTGAAGCCATACCTTTCACCTCAGGAAGGATTCACCAGGAAAAACTTTTTCACAAAGTCATTGACACAAAAAGACATTGAGAATTTCAAAGACACATTTACAAAAACACATTCCAGTTTCTCCATTCCCATTTTCTATGATTTAATTGAGAAAAATGTGTTCATCATTTCTTAAGGAAAACAAAAAAAATGTCTACACCAGTTTCAGAGTAAAAACTGGAAAGTCACAAACAAACTTCACTGTGGAATTTGACGATATTTAAGCATCAGGGGATCTTGGTGCTGAGCCCATACATATAACTTTTGGAGTTCAGGTTCCCAAATCTCTATTTTGCTTTCTATCCCAGTGAAGCCACTAATTCATATTGGGTGGTACATTTCCAAATATTGAAATTAGTTTTGCAGGGATATTCAAGTCATTATTTTGAAAAGCAGAAAATGAATTCTGTAAGGTTATTCTAGGCTGAGGAAATATCTCATTGCTTCCTATTGAGAAGAAATGACCCAACTATGGGAAAGAAGGCAATCGTTACTATGTCTTCATGTAGTATTTAAAATTTATGATTATTTTCCTTAGTATTTTTATTGTTGTCTTTTTTTACAAAATTCTGAAGAAAGGAAGACATACTGAAACCATGGTTTACTGACTTTAAAGGACGTATGAATATGCTAATTGTTTCCAGGATGAAATGTTTGCTTCTATAAGAGAAGAGACTTCTCATCTCTGTGGTCAGAGTCACAATGATTTTCAATCTACAGTTTGTGAATTTCTTAGAGTGCACAAAAGACACCATAGCTAATCCAATTAGCTAATGATGAAATGCCTTCCCTGAAGATTATGCTGGTCTCCAAATTGTTTTCTCAAAATTCTGTGTTTCTTCTACTCAGGAATTCATTTTCCTTGAGTGTAACCCAACTGGATATGCTCAGATTATTTCCAAATGGAACATCTTTCATTCCCTGCTCTAATTCACATGTTCCATTTGTAATGATTAGATTCTTATGGCCAACACTTTAAAGGGCCACCCTCTGTCTATTCAGTTAACACATTACCAAATGCCAGTTGGCATATGTGTCTTCCTGTGGGTTAATTAAGCATGCAAAAGTAGTAATTGAACATGCAAATTTCTAAGACCAAAAAAGATGGGAGGCTTCAAAACTTGATCCCAGAGTCATCTCTCTAAATTTCTCTCAAAACACTCTTCATTTACTCAGGATGAGGTTCAAGCTACTGTTAATCTTTGATTTCTTGAGCAAAAATTTTATGTGTATTATACTTCAGAATTTTATTCATTTTTTGTCAGTTTTAAGGTGTGTACTTTTTCTCCTTTCTCTGTAGAAAAATCTCTCAGTATAATCCAAATGGAGCTGAGCATTGCTAAAGTTCAGTCATACTTGGTGATTATATATTCTACGTAGCGTTAGGCTCACTAGGAAGTTGTGATGGGAGTTTAGAGAAAGGAACTCTGCGATGAATGCCAAAAAATAACTGAGGTCCCATTGCAGCTCTTACTCTCCTCCTGTGATCTTAAGCAATGTTAGTTTTCTAACACTCATTATAACAAAAATTTGTTGATTGTCTTGTTTTTCTTTGTTTTATATTATTTTGGGTTTCTTTGATAGTTTAAAAGATTCTGAGACCTACAAGAACAAAGGTCATATTTTCTGATTGTTCATCAGTCAAGGAGAGATGAGAATGGTTAGTGGTACATTGAGATAACAATATAATTGGTGAGTTCTTGACTTGTGTAGATTTTTAAAAAAAAATAACTAAGAAATTCTTTAATGTAAGCGCATGTTCTGACACTGGAGTAGACTCATTTTCTTGTTTTGATGGCATGGTTTGGTTCAGAATGAGAGAACAACCTTGAGATGTTTCTGTTTATTTTTAATAAAAACATGAGAAAATGCTCATCTCTCATGGTCGCAAAGGAAATGCAAATAAAATCAACCCTAAGATATCACCTTACCCCAATTAGCATGGCCCAGATTCTGAACTCCAACAATGACAGATGCTGGTGGAGTTGTAGAGAAAGAAGAACATTACTGCACTGCTGGTGGGATTGTAAACAAGTACAGCCACTCTAGAAAGCAGTGTGGAGGTTTCTTAAAGAACCTATGATCCCACCATGCCACTCCTGGGTACCTATCCTGAGCATCATAACCCAGGATATAAGGACACCTGCTCAGCCATGTTCATCTCTGCACTATTCACAATAGCCAAGCGATGGAAACATCCCAGATGCCCTACTACAGATGGATGGATGCAAGCAATGTGGTATATATACATACAGTGGAATTCTACATATCCAACAGACAAGATAAAATAATGTCATTCACTGGGAAGTGAATCATGTTGAGTGAGATAAATCTGGGCCAAAGTAACAAAAGGCATATGGTATTCTTAATATGTGGATATTAGATTCAAATAGTACAAGAGCGATGACTCAATATTTGGGAAGCCAAGGTTATGGACATGGTCTTGGAGATATAAACATAATTACATAGACATAAAATATATGATGGGATATATACTCTATTGACATAACATTATATTATATAGATTGATATGTATCGATGACATACAAACCCCCAGCTTAATTTTAATTATGTTCTAAAATCTATGTGCCATGATTGTATATAGGTATCCCTTCTTGAATGCTTGTTTGTTAAAATGATACTTGAAATCTGATGTAAAATCAAGGTTAATAAAATATTGGATAGAGGAACTTATATGTCACTTAACTATCTGAACTGTACAGGAGATTAAAGATCCTCTGATACAATTCTTTATCTTATAGGGAAATTAACAAGCACCTAACTAAAAAATCAGTTTAATTCTTTTATTTTCATCTTTTACTTCACTTGTTATTGCAGAAGACAATTTCCTTTGAGATCATAAGTGACTATAAATTTTCCTTCTGCTTACTGCTATTGTTTCACCTTACATCTAGACTAAAAATTTTGTACTATTATGACACCGTTATCTTCAACGAACAAAAAAGTAATCTCCATGGAGCCAGAACAGTCTAAATTTATCTCAAATGACAAGGTAATATTCTAGAGCACATGTTTGTTTATAGTATTTTAAAAATCATTTAATGTATATACTTAATTATATTACTTATTTCTCATGGTAACTTTTCAAACTTTAACTTTTGAAAATTATTGAAAAAATTCTGCTCACAAGGTCTAACATAGCTTTTAGATGTCTTCAAGTCATTTTGGAGTGCTATTCTGATGCTCAAATTGTGTGTGAGTGTGTGTGTTTGTGTGTGACCCATCTCTGGGCCACAAAGTTGGCTTCTTTTGAATATCAAGTTTGTTCTTTTTAATCCTAAAGCCAAAATTATCCTTTTACTCTCCATTCCCAATTTTGACCTGTATGAAAAACACTTCATGATGATTTCACGCACAGTGTCCTACAAGATCTGATCATGTATTTTTCTCCCCGATGTATCCTTCTGCCTCCCTATTTGTGTTCTTTATACCAAACTCCATCCTGATGTTCCTACAACATGTCACTGATTGTCATTGTTGGAATTTCATTCTGCTTGGAACATTTTTTCATTACATTGGTATTTGAAAAACCTTTCCTATGTCCTCACTAAAATGTATACTCTCAATAGTAAGATTTAGCCCCAATTCTTACTCCTGCTCAAAAATCCTATCTCCTGTTTCCTAAGATTTGTCATATTCCAATAGATTGTACATGATCTATTTTTCACTTGATTTTAAGCCCCAGAAACATAGATCTTTATTCTTTTACTTGCTTTTGTATGCTAAGTACTTCAGAGAGCATCCAGGCTCTTAATAAAGGATTGTTGCACACACAAATTGTCATATCAATTTAGATTAACAACTGATTATCAATTGATTAAATATACTTCACTCTCTTTAGGGAATTTATACCTTTATTTTCTGGCCTGGAGACATAATACAAGTATGTAATCCTAGATATTGGTAGGTAGAGGTCAGCAGATAGAAGTTTGAGACCAGATCTCAACAAAGGAAAAAAACCCCAAAACTTCAGATGATTCTATCTTGGCCAATCACTCAATGAAAGCCTGGTATACAGGCAATCTCAAATAGAAGGATCATAAATCCAACTATGACAGAAATTGACACTACATTTGAAAAATTCCAAAAAGCTTTTCCTTGAGTTTCTTCAGTGGTAAAATAACTACCTAACAAGTGAAACTCTGCTAAAAAGAATAATAAAAACAATAACAAAAACACCCCCATAATTTCTTCTGAAGTGTCCACTTATGGTTAATTTTGGAGTACACACTCTCTGGAGTGAATGCACCTGACCCATCTTTATGATACCCTTTGAGAAAGCGTTTTGAGCAGGGACTTACTCCCTGAGACAGATCATAGGGGTGAACTTCTTCCTAGCCCCTACCTTTCTTCTGCCAAATCTCTCTGAACAGAAATTTAATAAAAGCCTCATTTAAATAAAGAACTGTATTTAAATGACAGGCATAGTACAATGATTTAATTGTAGCACAAACATAATGCAAAAAGACTTAGATTCAATAATGTACTTACTGCATTGTATTTCTTTCTAAAATTATTGTAAATACTGTTTAGGAATATTTATGAGGAAACTGAGAACTCTGATTTTCTTTTCCCTTCTGTTTCATCCCACTATATGTCCTGAAGAAATTCTAGAACTTTACTAGGACTTCAGTATCTTTAAATGTAAAATTAATTTTATATTAGATGATTTCTCAATATGTGTGAATTTATGATTTATATTATTCCTAAAAATGGAACATAATTAGTTCAGGCAATTTTAGAAGCTACAGAAATGAGCCAAATAATTTGTTTTTTGACCTTTGACTTGTTAGATATTTATTTCTAAAATGGAAGTGATCATCTATCATCATTTTATTATAGGCTAAAACAAATCATAGCAATGTTACTCTTTGAAGAACTGGTTAAATGTTAATTTTAATCAATGGTACCCTTGCTTTGCCAATGATTATGCAATTGACATTGATGCAGTTGACACAACACAATTAACTGAACAAAAGAGAAAAATGGAAGAAAAATAAACCTAGGAGAAAAGTACAAATGGAACTGATGATACAGTTCACTGGTAAACTCTTGTCTAGCATGTGTGAAGCTGTGGGTTTAATTCCTACAACCACACAAAAAAGAAAGATGTGGAATTCTTAACCTTAGGGAAAGTACTCTCACATAGCTTCTGAATAGAAACACCAATAAATATATACTGTTTACTCAGCTATTTTTAAAGATAACTTAGATCTCTGATTTAACCCAGAAATTCCTCCTGAAATATTTCACTTACACTATTAATAAGAATTTTATTTTAATGACAATGAAAAGACAATCTCTACTTTTCTACTTCCATATATGTGATATTCTATTTTCTGTTACTAGATCTTTCAGTAGTACCAAAAGAGTTATTCATGTATACTTTCATATTACTTTGGTCAGTTTTCCAACAAGTACATATTAAGTGAGGTCTAACTTCTAATCACTGATAAAAACTACGTGAGCTAAGGTGTGTTTTCATAGGTTAAGTTTAAATTATGATTAATATGTTAACACCAGATATACAATTTTAAATGCCTAGAAATACTATAGTGAGTTAACAATCTTTTTTAGCTATATCTGAACAGAGCTGTTGATAGTTTCTAGGAGTTAATAAAATAGAAGTAAGGGCTGGCAGATCAAGGCTGAAGGAGAAGTAAAAAAATATAAGGATGAAGTTCACTACTTAGCATTTGTGTACTTGAAGAACATTCCTATGTGTGCATAGCAAGGTAGAGGGATAGCAAACCCACTGTCAAAAGGAAGAGAAACAGTAAATAATGATGTAACAAAAAGGAAACCCTTAACAATGGACTAGCATCTATTTTACATCCTTAAAATCACACTTTGGTAGGTTGACAAGAAGGTTCAGTACAGTCAAAACCATTGCTGGCTCTAAGATTCATTCACAAAAATTCTAAGTCAAAAAGAAAAGAAAAGATCTTTCATTTCAACTCATCCCATTGAATTTCTTGAGCATTGGTAGTCTATGCTTATTTATTCTTCAGATCTCTTAAAATACTTCTATACTTTCTTCCTCTACTTTTTTCTTTCCAGTCTTGGAGCTTGAACTCAGGGCCTGGGCACTGTCCTTGTGTTTTTCTCAAGGCTAGTACTTTACCACTTGAGCTACAGAATCACTTCTAGCTTTATTCCATTGTATGTGTTACTGAGGAAGCAAACCCAGGGCTTCTTGAATGATAGGCAAGTACTCTACCACTAAGCCACACTCCTGGCACAACATTTCTATTTCTTAAGATTAATAAATAAATTGTATTATTATTATAAATAGAATTTAACAACTACTAATAATTATTTATACTAGCCAAGCTATATCAATTCCATCACAATACCTATTTTATTTTAGATTTCAAGAAGTAAAATCTTATTACTAGAACTCCTTTTCCTGACTCTCCCTGCTTCTGGGTAGCCCAAGAAGAGGGATTTCTTACTTTGCATATCTCAGGTTAAGCTGCAAGGCCCAGATGCCTGGAAGCAGCAGTCCTACTACTTTGCACAGTAAGGCTACACAGGGAAAACTGGAGAAAATGGCTCAGGGAATTTGCAGTTAGCCATGCTACTACACTACAATAAATGCAGATGCCAGCATATTTTTTCATATATTTTTTATAGTAATTAATAGAAGGGTTACATATATTTGCCAGATAGGAGGTGCATTAATTCACATACATTGATAACCTTTCTCATGTCTTGGTCCCCATTTCCCTCCCCCCACCCCCACCCCTCATCTTGTTTTCCCCCATTCTCTATCCAATTTCAAATAACCAAATACAAATATATCCAATATATCAGATAACAAAGTCATATATTGTAACAATATGATATTACCAAGGCACAGCAAAAGAGATGAGAAATAACATAGTACATTAAGGACAACAATCACTTATTATATGGCTTTTGTTTCTATATTTTTGCTACTTTCTGCTCATTTTGTCAGTGTGACAAAATACACAGGTGAGCTTTTTAATTTAGAGCTATGCTTTTTTTTGCATTTTTCTCAGGTGATTGTAATATGTTAAAATTAAGGACCCTGTACAGCTGAATGTAGGTACAATTTGTACCTTGAATAAAATTTTCAACTTCCTTAAAATCTTAATACAGAAATAAAATTCAAGCACATTCACACCCAATCATTATTGTCTGGTTTAGTCATATTCAGCAATGGCAATAATGATAATGATGATGATAGTGACGATGGAGATACTGATCTCATCAATAATACTAATTATTTTAAGGAATATTTTTTCATCATAGAGGAAAACTTGGTCTTTTTCCTTTTAGGGGGTCATTTCTTCAAAATATATTTTGATGACTTTCCATGTAATGCTTAAACCATTGCAGAGAATATTATGAAACTCTCTCCATAATTTCTAAAACACACAATAAAAAAACCATAAAAATCAAAGCAAAAATAAAAGCATCTTTCTTTTTTTTGACATAATAGTAGCTGGAATAGCACATGTTAAATATCATTATACTGTTTCCGTGTTTAAATTTATATTACGTCACCTTGAAGATGACTGATTAATGATGACTTCTTCATTTCTACCTACCATAAAGATGGAAATAAATAGTTATTGTAATATTGTCATGTTAGTATCGCCTGTTACAAGTACAGTGGTTTCCAGCATGTGCTTGTGTGTGTGTGCATGCCTGTTCATATGCATTGTGTGTCTAAGTGTGCCCTTGCTTGTTTTAGTTTACTAATTATTTTTACATCTTTATTTCTCTCCTACTGCAGAAGATACTTATTGGAATAAAGCCTTTTTAGCAGACATGAGGCCCCCCAAGGAGCCTGGAGAGGTTTGGCAAAAAACAAATCCCAAGCTTGCTGTTCAATGGGACTTTGCCAAGCCAACATGGCTCTAATTGCATCTTTCCACTGGCTTACTCTTCTATATCCCCTTCTCAGCCCGCCTTTCCCTTCTTCCCAATAGTCTTTTGTGTATACTGAAAAAAATATGTTATTATAATGAATATTGCATGTTTACAATGATTTTCAGAGGATTTGGTAGCCAAGCTGATGTATTTTATTAGTATTAGCTTTCCAATGGAGATAATATTTATAGAATGGGCCTATGTGTTTGTATTTCCAAAGATAAATAAAATGAATAATATCCAAACATGATAATCAACATGTCAGTTTCTAAGTGTATTGGTATTTAGCCTCAATACTTGCCATGCATTCTGTAAAGAATAAAGGATAGGCATTAAAACCAACTCCTGGGGGAATGGTATTTTCAGCATTATTTCAATAGAAACAATCTCCTTTTGTGTATAACAGGTATAATATAACCCAAGCAGGAAAATGAAAAATTACAAATATATGCAAAGTTTTCATCAAGCCGTTTTGACATGAAAATAGCTCTGTGCATTTACTATAGTTCTTTCATTCTCTAAGCAATAAATTACAATGGAAGGTTTTTTTTAAAAGCATTTCTCTTATCTTCTACATTCACCAGGAGCCTTTTAGCTTCCTTTCCACCTGTGTTCAATTTTTTTGAAAAAGAAAAAGAAAAGGAAAACCATGATGTCCACCACTACCTGAATTTGCAGATGCACCTATGATTTTGTTCAAATTTCTTAAAATTGAATGAGGTCTTTAGGTTAATGTGTTTTCTAAGCATGGAGTAGAATGAAAGTTCTTGTGCATTCTGTGGGAAATTGCTTAATAATTTCAATTTGTTCATAAGAAAATATGAATACTGTCTTGCCTATGGTGATATGTGGTGATGGCGTAAGTGGAGATTCTTTCACATAGCAAGCTCTTCATACACATTAGATCTCTTTATTCACTAACTCTTTTCCCTGTCTATTGAGGAGAGATTTTAGATGACCTTCTTCTAAGGATATCAAAAACAATGTTCTAGGTCTTTCTATGCTTTATTCCCAGGCAAGTTACTACTGTGGAAAAGGAAGCTTCTTTTTAGTGTATACTGATTTTATGAGGAAATATAATGATTCTAGTTAGATTCATATAATCAGTGTGATATTCATAACATTAATCATATTAATGTAGGCCTTTAATATTAATATGACTCTGTATCCCTTACCAGCTGAATGTCCAGCTTGTTAGAGGTACATAGCAGGCCATCATTATTCAATGTTTCTACTATATCAATAACTATCAAATACTTTCAGAAGTATAAGTTAAAGAGAGGTTCAATAATATAATTAGTAACTGATAAATTCTATTTACTGCTTCCATTTTGAATTTGTTTTACTTTGCATTTAGTGAATTTATAAATTAAAAAATCATGATGTTCAGTAACAGCCTCATGCAATCCCTACAAAATTAACTTTCTGCCCCATAAGCCATCCTCACCAGAAGGGTCCAAAGAACTCTGCATATTTACCCTGGTCCTATAAAGATAGCCATGTGAAATGGAATTAAATCAAGCATTTCTCCCAGGACAGCCTGCCCTGACACAAAGAATAAGTAAATCATTTGCAACATGTGCAAACAGTCAAGTAAATGTAAGTGGCATGGTGCTAAGTAGTGGGAGTTTGTGTGTAAATACAATGAGGCCCAAGGGAAATCACTATTTCTCAACTAATTAGTTGAGGACATATCCTACCGGCCAGGGCATATCTCCAGGGAACTGGCCTTTCTGCTAAAACCCTTATGGAATATGCTGGCTATCCTGCCTAGAAAAGTGTTGAGGTCAGAATACCAGCCCATGCATCTAAATTGGTGTCATCCCAAAGGGGTATATTTTTAGGGACTTGGCTCTTTAAGATGGTAATTTAATTTGCTGTTTTAATTAATTTAATATTTCTTGCTGGTTGTATCAACCAAAGTTATTTTGCTTGCTTGTTTTGTGCTTGTATGTGTATACCTTTTTATATATCCATAAGTACAATCCAAAGCAGTGAATTATTACAATTATTATTATCATTACTGAGAAAATACCTATTCAAAAGGAGATATCTTGTTTTGATAAATTTATGTTAGCATTCTTAATTCCATTTCTCACAGAATGGGATGTTGCTGTCATTCCTTACTTCTTCTATGGCATTTTTCTAGACCATGTTAGATAGACATCCAGACTACCTGTCTTACATGATGATGTTGCTTAATCCCATAGAGTGGTAATTTATCTTTCTCTGGATAGAGGTTTCACCTCCTAGGGTTTCAAACCATATTCAGGCCAAGATAATTGATGACCTTATTACTGCTCTTTGAGCTCTGCTGGTGGCATGCTGAGACCTATTTCCTTGAGGCAGAAACCTAATGACCCACCCCTTCTATCCTGAACTCCAGTGGAGATTTCAATCTCTTTTTAAATCATAATGAAAAAGAAAGTTACAAAATGATTTTGTAAAAACGAGATATGTATTTGCATAGACCCATTTGCTTGGCTGGCAAACTGTGTCAGAGATCACTTGAGGAGAGTTCTGAATATCTCTTTCATTCTCCACCCTAAATATCTTGAAAGATAACTTGTACTGTAAGAGGGAATCCATTCTCAAGCTCTAATTTCTGTTGGTTGCTAATAGTTTCTTACATTTCTAACTTTGGTTTGTTTCGAAGGCAGGTTAGGAATATTTTGCATTTATATTCCTTATCTCACTGTGAGACTGAATCAAATCTCCTTTCTATATGTGCTATAGTCTTCAGAATACACTGTTTGTCTCAACTAAATCTAAGATAGAGCAAAAAAGAGCATCAATACTAAAGTTTAGATGTTTCACAAATGTTTAGTTCCACAAAGATACATTTGATCGCCATCTCCTTAACTCAACTCCTTTTTTTAACACTGGCTGTGTTTATCTATTTCCATCCTCCACGTTCCTTCCCCTCGGTGGAATGCTTCCTTGGCCTGGAGTGCTTGCTTACTGGCTGTTTACACTTTCAAGTCCCCTCCAGAAGACCAAAACCACCCAATCAGTACACATCCCTGTGCTGGGTCTTTTACCTCCCCAATCTTCATTGTCATTTGCAATTATTTTTCTTTCATTTGCCTTTATTTTTGCACATATCTTTATTGCCTCACTATATCTGCTCTTAAGTTTCATGTCAGCTGTACCAGTGATGGGCTGGTCACATTTTTATAAATCTCACCAGTGCAATAAACAGTTGTTGTTTTGCAACGTGGTAACTATAGTTAGTAACGATGAATAATATTCTTGAAAACTTTTATGAAAAGACATTAAGTGTTCTCAGTACAAAAATTAAATATACAATAAAATGAATACATTAATAGGCTCAATTTAAGCATTATATAGCATGTTTATTTCAAAATAGTATATAAATGTAATCGTATATACATTTGTCATTTGAAATATATTTGAGGGCAATTATTAAAATGAATGAAGTAATGAACAAATAAATGAGTGAATAAACACATGAATATCATAAAGTTTTCATTAAATTAATGGATGAGATTTAATTGATCAAATTACTACGATGAATTGCGAGAAGCCTAAGCAAAACCTCATTGATTTATTAATTTTTCCGTGCTTCTATAAAGTTACTTGTGACACAAAAATATAAAGCATGTACCTTAACAACATAGCACATAGTATTTCAATACATGTGTACATTGAGTGATTTAAATGAGCTTAAATTTTCTAGCTCTTCAACCATGCAGTATTTCTTTGTGATGAATACAATCAATTTTTTTCTTCTAGGATTTTAAAATGTGCAATACATGTATAGTCTATAGTTATTCTGTTGTACTGTGACACATCAGAATTTCTTCCCTTTATCTTCGTTGACCAAGTCCTCATTTCTTGCTTCTAAGCTTCTGAAAATTTTTATTCAACTCTCATGAAACAACAACATGTTTAGGTTTCATATACCAGTGAGGACACATGACACTTGGCATTCTGTGTCTGATTTATTTAACATAACACAATGCTTTATAATTCAATATATGTTTCTATGTTGCCATAAATGGTAGGACTTCATTTTTTATAGCTAAGCCATCTTCCACTGTGTATGTACCACCTTATTTTAATATATTCATTAGTCGAGGAGCAGGTGCCATTTCTTGGCTATCGTGAATATAGATTCAATAAACATACAGAGCCTCTTTGACATATCTCAGATACAAGCCCAGGAAAGGAATTAGTAAACCATATCATAGTTTAATTTTCATTTCTTTTTTTTTGCCAGTCCTAAAGCTTGAACTCAGGGCCTGAGCACTGTCCCTGAACTTCTTTGTGTGCAAGGAAGGATAGCATTCTACTACTTGAGCCACAGTGTCACTTTCAGTTTTTGTTGAGTAGTTTATTGGAGATAAGAATTTTGCGGACATTTCATCCCTGGCTGGCTTCCTAAGATCTCAATATCTTGAGTAGCCAGGATTACAGATGTGAGCCACAGGCACTCAGTTCAATAAAAATTTATTAAGACCCTTCAAAGTAATTTCCACAAGGTATATACTAATTTTTATTCCCACCAAGAGTGTACCAAAATTTCCCTTTTTCTAGATCTTCACCCAAAATCTTATCTTATTCATTCATTCATAATAGCATAAAATAATATCAGAGAAAATGAAAATCAGTCTAGGGTCAGCATCATCTTAAATGTGTTTTTGTGTTTGTGTTATGTCTTTATGTATACATGTTGGCCATTTATGTTTATCTTCTTTTGAGAAGTATCTATTTAACACTGTTGCCCACTTTTACTAGATCGTTTGAAAAATATTTTTATTGAGTTTTGTTATTCTTTATATATTCTTAATAGCAACCCCTTGACAGAAGTAAAGTTGGAAGTATTTTCTTTTATTTCCTGTGGTTGTGTCTGCGATCTATTTACTGTTAATTTTGCTGACAAAAGCTTTTCCATTTGAAGTAGTCACATGTTCCTTGCCCCTTCCCACCTGAGTTTAAGCCCTGGATTGGCAAAAATAAAAGAAAAGGAAATAAAAGAAAAGCTAAAGGTTTACTGTCCAGGTTCTTGTGACCCCTACTCCTAAGGATTGACTTACTTTTTTCTCAGTATGGGATAGGACTTCTCTTGAAAAATGGATTTTATGACCTGATGTCACAGAAGGTAGATGAAGGAATTCATTTGTGAGCAACTTTTACTCGCAAGAGTGGAATAAGGTTAGAATAATATTTTCTAGGCTTTATGGTGAGCTTTGAGGTAAAGACGTTATAGTCTTTATTGCTTTTAATAGAAAGGAAGAATTCTAACCTCTACGGCCCAACTTGGGAAAGGAAAGCAAGCAGGAGAGAGAGATGTAACAGAATTCTTTGCTTCTATTGTCTTAAGTCCATTCATTTCAAAGCATTCATCATACCAAAATTCCAAGCCCTAAGCTATTACTTCTCTGAAACTCAACCGTCTTCTTAGAGGAAACTTGGTAAAAGTTAGCTTGGAAATCACACCTTTATATAGTTAGCCTTGTGACTCACATTATTCATCCTATTCTAAGAAGAAACAATACAATAAAACCAATATTCCTGTTGTTTGAGTTTATGTGTATACTTAGTTGAATTATCTAAATGCTGGGGAATTAGAAAATCCTAGAAAGTGATAGAAATGTTTCTGTGTCACCCTCCCTTGCCCTAAACATGAACAATTCTTAAGTGTATATTATGTATCATCCCCATGAGTTCTGAAGAACAATTACATAACTTACTTCACAATTCCCTTTTCTGTATTGCTTGGCTGTTTTCCTCCATCATCCCTGAAATGACTCATACATATATATATATATATATATGTATATATACATGTATATACATATATATATATGTTCAGAGAATGGTTTATATATTTGTACATATATAATTTATGTACCTGAACTATGTATACAATTATATATGCATAAGTTATCCTTTCTACTGAAAAAAAAAGGCCTAGCACAAAGAAACAGGAAAAGGCCTGGAACAATGAAATAGGAAAGCTTACGAATCATTACTTCTCTAAGAATTGTACATTCTTCTAAAGAAAATCTTTTTAGGTTCTTTCACTTCAAATCTTTTCAGAGCGACTTATTATTACTTTTACACATATCAGATGTGGGCCCCTCTCAGTGGATTTCTGGTAGATAATTAATTTCTCAGCAAAATGCCCCAAACAAAAGAATATTAACATCCAGAGAATTTTTAGTCCTCATGACCAGACCGTTGATGGCAAGACACAGTAAAGAACTTTAGGCTCGCTAATGGGCTCATAACAGAAACCAACCCTCTTTGCACTTGGGCATGTTTTGTAGCTTGCTGGCTTCTCCTGTGGCTTTGTTAAACACAGGAATCTTAAATGGGCTTATTGACTTTTTCCAGTTCACATCAGCATGCCTCTCTTCTAAGTAGTTGGTTGTAGAAACCACTGTATTCTATTGTTTGCAACACTCACTGAACTCAGTAACAGAACAGTGGGAATAAAATCACAGAGGGGTGTAAAAGCTAGCACACTAAAATATTAAAGTCCAACTGTGAAAAGCTTTCCATGATATTTTTCCCATATCAAAATGTGTTTTAAACACTTTTTCAGTATTATTATAATTAACTATAGTAGCTTTGCAAGCAGTTCCCTTTGAAAGAGAAAAACCTACCATCACTTAGAGGTTACTATTTTTTGACATTCAGCTCTTAAGTGGATAATTATATTTATCGAGAGGTGATGCTCACTTGACCACTTGGTGTTTTGCTTCTGGCCAAGGGGAAACAAGGCAGGTGAAGTGTTTTTATTTATAACGTAACAGATATTGCTATTGTGACGCCTTTGCTCAGCCATAGTTGGTTAACTAAACCTTTATATCCTGAAACTAAAATGTTCTTCTCTTCACTGTTCTTGAGAAATTAAAAGCTTCTACCTTAAAGGAGTGATACATTATCCACTTGCTCTAAATTGAACCCATTTGGAGCTATTTGCATCTTGTAGAAACCTACAGCTGAGTGCTCTGCTTAGAGGTGTAATGAGTGGTTGTCACAACACACTGGAGGTGGCCCCATAACAAAATGATCCCCTGTCAATCCCCTCACAGGAAATGCTTTGGCAACCTGTAATTGGGCCCCAGTATTAACATCCTGCCTGGGTTTTGTTAAATGGCACTTTCTAGGAAGTAGATCTGGGGAACTTGTGTTTAATAATGTTTTAAGAGGAATATTTGATGGAAGTTTTAGAAAGCATCACATGGGGTTAACAGTGATTTGTCATTTGTTTCTAATTAAAGAACCTAATCTCTTATCACTGAAGCAGTCTTTTTTTTTTAATACTAAGGACACAGATGTGAATGGAAACATATTAATGAGATGTCATACTACATAGTCATTTAGTGTTTTGTTTAACTTAAACATAGCAGAAAATGTGTGTCTAAGTAGACACAGGCAATGACATCCTGATAGAATTATAATTTCCCACATTTGCATAATCTTCAGTAAAATTCACACTAGGTTCACCTTGCATTGCTAATTTCATCTCCAAAATCTGCATTTTTAGAAAATTAAACAAAAGCACTAAAACACTGTGAGAACAGAAAGGGTTTATTTTTAATTCCTTCAAATTAAAACTGGAATTGCAATTTAAATATTGCAATTTAAATTTTAATATGTTTTAAAAATGTGACAAGAACCATTCAAACTGACAGGAAGTTTTTACATTTTCTGAAACTTTTAATAGTGCTCTGGATTCAATCATCCAAGGGGCATATCAGTCCTTGAGTCCAAGATAGAGCTTGACTGAGACTTCTGGAACTGAATGCTCCAGTGCCCTGGTGTGCCCCGTTTTAGAATTTGGTGAGCTGTAACCCCAAGAATCAATCAGGTAATTGGGCAATGAGAGAAGCCACAGGAGTAATCCTATTTAACCACCTCCTGATGTGTACCACATGCCTCAACATTAGCCCAGCAAGACAGCTAGGGATATGGGTTAAAATCAGGTGATCTCAAAATAGTCTGGACATGTAGAAATACATTGAAATTAGATATCTACCTAAGAGTGTTAGTTTGGTTGCCACTAGGAAGCCTTAATTATTTCAAGGTATGATAGAAAATATCTTCCAAGTTTTGTTCCTTTTTTAATATTGTGCTTCAAGGATCCGAGATTTTTCATTTCCTGAAGAAAAACTGAATATTACTATGATTTCAGCATTGTTTAGCACAAAATTGTGATCTTCTCTGTCCTCACAGTGACTGCATTTGTTTTCCTGTGCATTTATATTTTATATAACACAAATGTTCACAAATCCTGTTGTATCTTAAATTCTTCATAAGCTCACCTCTGACCACATCACAACAGCTTTAAGGGTATCATTTGACAGAAGGCACTTAATTTTCTGCCTAACTAGAAGAAAAGTAACATACCACACAAAAGGGGAAATGGTTTTTTCAAGTTAGGGTGATGTCACAACTATAATAGACAACAACAATTCAAATATTTAAGTGAATTGTCATCAGTATTCAGAATATATCATGAATATAGAGACAAGTTCATAATGTGTAAAGTTCAGTGTACTATTATAAAAGATTTCAATTTGTAACTTTTGAGTCAAAAGTTAAATTGTTGTCAAAATCCTTGCTGGAATTCTGCATTCATTGGTCAAAGGCATTGATACAAACCAGAGTTGTGACTGTTTGTGCTTGAATGTTTGTGTAAGACAGTTTAAATTATATGTACAGCTTTTCTAGTAATTATCAATGAAGAGTTATCCACACATCTAGCTTTTAAGGGAATATATTTTCTTTGTCTTTCTTGGGTGAGTTTATTAAGGTTCAAATTTATATTAACAATTCTCAGAATACACCAATATTTCTTTAGTGGTTTTCTCAAACATTGAAATTTCAAGTATTACTGGGAAAGTTTGGCACATGTACTATGTCCATAGGACAAAAGTACTGTTAAAAAGCAGGAAAAAACATATAAAAAGTCACATAAAACTATTAGTAAATGACAATTGTTTCAGACTTTACTCACATTATTTACAGACTGCTAGAAATTACTTTTATTTACATTTTTGTTTTAAAGAAACTAATTAATCTTAGCTATACTTAAGAAATTATTATGCTATACTTATACACAATGGAATTCTATGCTGCCATCAGAAAGAAAGGCATCGCCCCATCTGTACGGAAATTGAAAGACTTGGAAAAATTCATATTAAATGATGTAATGCAGATCCAAAGGAGTACCTCTCTCTCTCTCTCTCTCTCTCTATATATATATATATACATATATATGTGTGTGTATATATATATATGGAGAAAGGGAGAGAGAATATTATTTTTAACTCAATTCAGAATCTTGAACTTGGTAAGCAGGTGCTTTACCACTAATGTTCTGATCCCAGTCCATGTTTATGCTCAGCCATTTTAAACACTAGATTTCCTATTTATGCTCCCTAAGTAATTGAGACAGGGGCTTCCCGTCAAATACAGCTTTGTTTTGTTTTTCTAATAAATATGTCATCTCACTAACTTTTTGCCTGGGCTGACCTCAGCCCTCCTGATTAGCTACAAATAAAAGTGAAAGCCAAAAAAAGGGATGGGCTAAGCAAAAAACTTAGGTTTCTTTCCATAGTGCCTACATCCTTCACCATGGCCTTGAGCAATCCCAAAAGCTGGTCTATAGATATTGACATCATCAGGTCCTGGGCAGTTGGATACACATATTTACCCTGAGCCTCAGTGTCCCAGGATGGACTTGCATTCCATTCCAGAGGTTGGTACCTACAGGTCATTCAGTCAGAAGAGCTAAACATGGAATGAGTGGCTACTTAAAGCCGATTAGAATCTCTGATTGATATTACCTTTGGGCTTTCTGTGATCTTAGGACTCATGGAGATTTCTCTCAGAGATACTTTATTAACCCCTGCATTAACACAACCACATGTGTTGCCTTTCCTTCAAACCTCTCCATTTTAATAGAAATAGCAGTGAGAGATTTCCCATCCAAGAAAATACTAGAACCAAATGATTCACAGCAGAATTATATAAAGCCTTCAAAGCAGAACTCACTCCAATACTCCTCAAATTCTTCAATGAAACTGAATGCAAAAGTTCACCATCAAACTCATTCTACGTAGTCACCATAACCCTCATCCCAAATCCAGACAGGATTTCATCAAAGAAAGAGAATTATAGACCCATTTCTTTGATGAAGATTGATGAAAAATTTCTCAACAAAATCCTTGCTAATTCACTTGAACAACTGATGAATAAAAATCATACACTATAATCCGACAGGATTCCTTTCAGGAATGCAAACCTGGCTCAATATATGCAAATCAATAGTGCAATTCAACACATCAATAGGGCAAGGACAAGAGCCCATGATTATCTCCACTGATGCAGAAAAAAAGCATTTGATGATAAGATCCACATCTCTTTATGATGAAAGCTCTGGGGAATCTAGTACTCCATGGAACATTCCTTAATATAATAAAAGTTGTAGATAATAAACCTGAGAGTAGCATTACAATGGTGAAAAGTTAAAGCCATTTCCTCTAAAATCAGGAACAATATAAGGATGTCCACTTTTTCCACTCCTCTTCAATATATATTAGAATTCTTAACTAGATCAATAAGGCAAGAGGTAAACATACATGGGATCCACAAAGAGAAAGAAGTAAATTCCCACTTTCTACAGATAAAATGAGCTTGCATTTAAAGAACCCCATAGATTCTTTTTTAAGTTATTCATTCTGTTTCAAAACTTTGGCAAAATAGCAGGGGATTAAAATTAATCCCCAGAATCAATGCCTTTTTTGTATGGCAACAATGAGAAGAGTGAGGCTGGAATCAGGAAAACAACTCCACTTGTAAAAGTCTCAAAAAATAAAATACCAGACTGGGAGTGTGTTAGAGTGTTAGAGACCTTCACTTACATGCACAAAGCCCTAGATTTTATTCCTTAGTGCCACATACACACAAAAAAGCTGGAAGTGGGGCTGTTGCTCAAGGGGTAGAATGCTATCTTTGAGAAAGCTCAAAAACAGTGCCAAAACCCTGGCTCAAGCCCCCAATCTGGAAACAACCCAGCCAACAAAAAAACCTGATGACCTAGGAATTAACCACAGAAGTGAAGGACTACTATGATAAAAATTTTAAAAACCAGAAAAAGGAAATTAAAGCAAAACTAATGCAGTGGAAAACCCTCCCATGCTCCTGGATAGGGAGGATTAAATCATGAAAATGACCAAATTGGCAAAGGATATCGATAAATTCAATGTAGTACCTGTCAATATCCCGACATCATTCTTTAATGAAATAGAGGAAGTAAGGCAAATATTCACATGGAAGAATAAAAACCCCCAAATAACAAAAAACAATTCTTAGGAGAAAGAACAGTCCTTGAGCAATATGAATACCAAAATATGAACACCAAAATATGAATACAAAATCAGGCCTGAGGATCAATGGAATAGAGGTGAACATCCAGAAATGAACCCACAGACCTATTACATAATCTTTGATAAGGGATTCAGAAAACATGATGGAAGATAAACAGCCTTTTCAACAAACGGTGCTGGCATAACTGGATATAGAGTTTAGAAAACTGAAGTTAGATCCTTATAACTCACCCTGAACCAGAATCAACTCCAAATGAATTAAAGACCTTGAGGTAAAAGCAGATATCCTGAAAATTTCACAGGAAGGAATAGGAGAGACATAGGGCTTCTTGTCACAGGTCGAAATTTCTTAATAAAACTATAAATGCAACAAACCAAAAGAAAGTTTGGACAAATGGGATTCCATTAAACTGCAGAGCTTCTGTATGGCAAAGGACCTAGCCAGCAAGATAAATAGACCACAGAATGGGGGATCTTCACTGGCCCTACAATGGACAAGGGCCTCATATTTAAAATACACTTACAGCTCAAAAAAAAACCCCGAAGACAAATCATCTGAGAAACAACCACTTCATTAACAAAGTGGTCTGAAGACTTAAAGAACGACTTCTCTGAAGAAGAAATAATTATGGCCAATAGACCTATGAAGAAGTTCTGGATCTCTCTGGCCATAAAAGAAATGCAAATCAAAACAACTTTGAGATCCTATATCACCTCACTTAGAGTGGCCATTATCAAGAAATCTAATGACAGATGCTGGCTGGAATGTGGCCAAAAGGGAATGCTACTATGTTGCTGGTAGGAGTGTAAACTGGTTCAACCACTCTACAAAGTGTATAGAGTTTCCTCAAAGACTAACCATAGAGTTCCCCTGTGACCCAGCAATCCTACACATGGGCATTTAACCAAATGACTACAAACAAGCCCATATAAATACTACCAGAACAACCATGGTTATTTGCCATACCTATGATATAGAACCAACCCAGATGCCCCTCAGTGGATGATTGGGTCAAAAAGATGTGGTACTTACACACAATGGAGTTTAGGAAAGACCTAAAAAAATATTATGTTAAGTGAAGCAAGCTAGGCCCAGAAAAATGTAGCTTACATATTTCCCTCATTTGCAATAATTAGAATATGAATGTGATACTCTTAACTCGGTAATCACAGTATCCAATATTTACATAAGATCATATATAATGAATTCCAGGAATTGGAAACAAGAGGTTCTTTCGTTGTTGTTGGTCTTAGGGGTTGAACTCTGGGCTTGGGTTTTGTCCCTGATCTCTTCAGCTCAAGGCTAGGGCTCTGCCACCTTGAGTCACAGCTCAAGTTTTCTGGTGGTTAGTTTGAGATAAAAGTCTCATGGACTTTCAAGCCCAGGCTAGTTTTGAAACATGATCTTCAGATCCCAGTCTCCTGAGTATTTGGATTACAGGCATGAGCTACAGGCACCCAGCTAAGTGATTCTTTTTTTTTTTAAATATTTTTAATTGTATTTAATAAAAGGGTTACATGGTATTTGCCAGATAGAAGGTGCATTAATTCACATACATTGATACCCTTCCACATGTCTTGGTCCCCATTACCCTTCCACCCCCCCCCCCGCCCCCCCCCCCCCCCCCCCCCCCCGCCCCGTCTTGGTTTTCCCCCCTTCCCTGTCCAATTTCAAGTAACCAAATACAAATGTATCCAATATATCAGATAACAAAGTGAGATATTGTGACAATATGAGATAACAAAGGAACAGCAAAAGAGATGAGAGATAACATAGCACCTTAAGGACAGCAATCATTCATTATATGGCTTTTGTTTCAATATCCTAGAGGTCCATTCAATTAGCTTCATACTATATGGCCTTATGTATCAAGTATTTGCTCTATTGCAAATCTTTGCTATTAGAGCCCAAGGTTTCTACTGGTTATGATGAATGAAGGAAACCATTGAGCCTAAGTTCCTTTGAGTCTAGCTTACTTCACTTAATATGATCTTTTCTAAGTCTTTCCATTTCCTAACAAATGGGGCGATGTCATTCTTTCTGACAGCAGCATAGAATTCCATTGTGTACAAATACCACATCTTGTGGATCCATTCATCAACTGAGGGACATCTAGGTTGGTTCCATATCATTGTTATGGTGAATAATCCTGCGATGAACATTAATGTGATAGTGGATTTAGTATGCCCTAGTTTCTAGATGGTTAGGTAAATGCCAAATAGTGGAATTGCTGGGTCATAGGGTAGCTCTATGTTTAGTCTTTTGAGGCACTGCCATACTGCTTTCCATAGTGGTTGAACAAGTTTGCACTCCCATCAACAGTGTAGTAGTGATCCCTCCTGGCCACATCCCCTCCAGCATCTGTTGTTATTAGTTTTCCTGATCCTGGCCATTCTAACTGGCGTGAGGTGGAATCTTAGAGTTGTTTTGATTTGCATTTCTTTTATGACCAGAGATGTTGAGCATTTCTTCATGTGTCTATAGGCCATTTTTGTTTCTTCTTCAGAGAAGACTCTCTTTAAGTCTTTGGCCCATCTTTTAATGGGATGGTTGTTACTTTGGAGATTAGTTTTGGAGTGATTCAATTTTTTGAGCTGTTGATATATTTTAGATATGAGGCCTTTGTCCGTTGTATGGTTGTTGACCATCTTCTCCCACCCTGTAGGCTTCCTAACTAATTTACTAGCTATGTCCTTTGCCATACAAAAGCTCCGCAGTTTAATGCAGTCCCACTTATCCAGCCTTTCTCTGATTTGTTGTGATTCTTGGTCTTTATTAAGAAATTTTCGACCTGTGCCAAGGAGGCCTAGTGTATCTCCTACTCCTTCTTGTAAGGTTTTCATTGTGTCAGCTTTTACCTCCAGGTCTTTGATCCATTTGGAGTTAATTCTAGTGCAGGGTGACAAAGAAGGATCCAACTTTAGTTTTCTGCAGGTGCTCAACCAGTTCTGCCAGCACAACTTGTTGAAGAGGCTATCTTTCTTCCATTCTATTTTTTTGGCTCTCTTGTCAAAGATTAGGTGGCCATAGGACTGTGGTTTAATTTCTGGGTCCTCAGTTCTATTCCATTGGTCTTCAGGCCTGTTCTTGTGCCAGTACCAAGCTGTTTTGATAATTATTGCTCTGTAATAGAGTCACATCTTAGGCCATAAAACAAACCTGGACAGACTCAGAAACACTGAAATTATTCATTGCACGCTCTCAGACCACAAAGGCATCAAATTGGAACTGAACACACATCTCCACCAACGAAAACCCTGTAACTCATGGAGATTAAACAACACCAATGGGTCATTGAAGAGATCAGAACAGAAATCCAACAGTTTATGAAATTTAACAGTAAGGAGCACACAAAATACCAGCTCCTTTGGGATACGGCAAAGGCAGTACTCAGAGGAAAATTTATAGCTCTGAGTGCCTACAACAAGTTGGAAATCTTGCAAACCAACAAGTTAATGTGTCACCTTAAGCTCCTGGAAAAAGGGCAACAAACCAACCCTAATCCCACTGGAAGGAAGCAAATTATTAAAATCAAAGCAGAATTAAATGATTTGGAATCCAAAAAAACTATAGAAAGAATCAACAAAACAAGGAGTTGGTTCTTTGAATGAATTAACAGAATTGACAAACCCTTAGCAAACCTTACCAAAAAAAGAAGAAAGCATATCGAAATAAACAAAATCGCAGATGACAATGGTAATATCAGGACAGAAATTATCAAGATCCAGAGTATAATGAGGGAACACTTCTCAAACCTTTTTGCCAACAAATTTGAGAATCTAGAAAAATGGACAAATTCCTAGCCAATATTAACATACCCACACTGAACCAAGAAGTACTGACCCAACTCAACAGGCCAATTTCAAGCACTGAAATGGAAATGGCAATAAGAGACCTTCCATCTAAGAAAAGCTCAGGGCCAGATGGATTCACCACTGAATTCTATAAGTTCTTCAAAGCAGAACTCACACCAATACTCCTCAAGCTCTTCAACAAAATTGAAAATGAAAGTTCTTTACCAAACTCATTTTATGAAGGCAGTATAACCCTCATCCCAAACCAGACAGAGATTCATCAACGAAAGAGAACTATAGACCTATTTCTTTGATGAACATCGATGCAAAACTTATCAACAAAATACTGGCCAACCGTCTACAACAACTTATCAAAAATATTATACACTATGATCAAACAGGATTCATCACAGGGAGGCAAAGCTGGTTCAACATACAAAAATCAATTAATATAATTCAACACATCAACAGGAGCAAGGACAAAATTTCACATGATTGTCTCAATTGATGCGGAAAAGGCATTTGACAAGATCCAACACCCCTTTATGTTAAAAGCTCTGGAGAAACTAGGAATCCAAGGAACATTACTCAATATAATAAAGGCTGTGTATGACAAACGCACAGCTAGTATTATACCTAATGGCGAAAAGCTAAAGCCATTCCCTCTAAAATCAGGAACGAGACAAGGATGCGCACTCTCTACACTCCTCTTTAACATAGTATTAGAATTCCTAGCCAATGCAATAAGGCAAGAAGCAAGCATAAAGGGGATCCAAATAGGAAAAGAGGAAGTAATATTATCCCTCTTTGCAGATGACATGATTCTGTATTTAAAGAATCCTAAGCTCCTTGAGCTGATTCAAAACTTTGGAAGGGTAGCAGGCTAGAAAATCAACCCTCAATAATCAACTGCCTTCCTCTACACCAACAGTGAGAGGAATGAGGCAACAATCAGGAAAGCAACTCCTTTTGCAATAGCCTCAAAGAAAATAAAGTACCTAGGAATTAGCTTAACTAAGAATGTAAAGGACCTTTTTGATGAAAACTTTAAAACCCTGAAAAAGGAAATGAAAGCAGAACTGAGGAATGGAAAAACCTCCCATGCTCCTGGATTGGAAGAATCAATATCGTGAAAATGACAATCTTGCCAAGGGTTATGTACAAATTCAATGCAATACCCATCAATATCCCAATGTCATTCTTTAAAGAAATAGAAGAGGCAATCCAAAATTTCATATGGAATAATAAAAGACCCCGTATAGCAAAAACACTTCTTAGCAGAAAGGACAGTGCAGGAGGAATTTCAATAAGTGGTTCTTTTTATTTCCTGTATGTGTTTATTTGTATTTTTTCTTCCTGTTTTAGTTTTCTCTACCCTTTCTCTTGTACATAAGTATATCTCATCCATGGAAGGGAAACTGAATCAAAGAAATAGCAGGACAAAGTGTGAATTAATGCAACAATGATACTCACTAGACATCGTGTTGGAAATTTACTGTATAACATAGCAAGGAAGGGAGTGATAAGTGGTAAGCAGGAGAAAATGAGGGCGGTAACAATGTCAAAAAAGATGTATACTCATTACCTTACTTTTGTAACTGTCACCTCCCATTCACTTTTAGAATAAATAGAAAAGAAAAAATAAGTGCACAAATTTATAATTAGATAACAATAATCTACTAGAGAACCTGAGTCCATGTTACAAAAATTGCAGCTAATTTTCTTTTTTCTTCTTTTGGGCTTATCAGGAAAACCTGGATGCTGTTCTATTTAAAGGACCAAAGGATGAAGGAAAAAACTATAACCAATTTTTAACCCAGTCAATAAAAGAAGAGCCCTGTTTTCCTGCCATGGGATCCTCTTGAGATTCAATTCTTGTCTGTTTGCATTTATCATTTTCATTTTTTCACTAAAGTAGGGTCAACTCTTCACTATTTGACAAGTCCTTCCATACAACTGACTTCTAGGACTTTTTAACTGCTGGTTTTACTCAGTTGCTCAGTTGCCAAACACCTACAAGGACTTTGATAAGGTTCTTTGTTAGGTATCCTGGTGAAAATGCAAGGGCAGGGGTTGATATAGAAGAGTAAAACAAATCTTTCTAACGTGCGTTGGTTTAGGAAATTTTCCTACAAGTGGCTGTATCTTACTAGAGGTACTCTAAAATTGAGAAAGTATAAAGCACAATAAAAACAATTAAGCAAGCTAGGCATGGTGGATCACCCCTATAATTCTTGCTATGCAAGAGGCTGAAATCTGAGGATCTCAGTTCAAAGCTAGCCTGGGCACTAAAGTCTTTGGACTTATCTCCAATTACCCACTAGAAAACACCGTGACTGAAGGTATAGGGCGGTAGCCTTTAGCTGAAGAGCTCAGGGACCAGAATTCAAGCCCAACAACTGACAAAAAAAAGAAAAGATTAAGCAAATAAAAAAAAGGAATAAATACAAAGTACTAATATTTTTGATAAACAATGGTAATGACTCCTCTAGAAGTAAAACTTTATTTGGATTAAATACAGTGGATTGCAAATGGGGTGAAAAAATGTACAAAATATTTTATGCTGTTTCTTTTTTATTGTAAAGTTTATGTACACAGAGATTATCGTTACACAAGTCAGGTAATGATCCCGTTCTTAAATAGTGTGGCTTCCTCCCTCATTTTCTCCCAGGTTCCTTCTGAAAATCCCTTCCCCAGAAATTGTACAGTTCATTTTTAACTTTGTCTAATTAATACTGTTGCATTTGTTGAGTCTTTTTTTCCCTATATTTATTGTTGTAATTAATAGAAGGGTTACATGATATTTGCCAGATAGATGGTGCATTAATTCCCATACATTGATACCCTTTCACATGTCTTGATCCCCATTTCCCTCCCCCCACCCCCACCACTCATCTTGTTTTCCCCCCTTCCCTATCCAATTTCAAATAACCAAATACAAATATATCCAATATATCAGGTAACAAAGTGAGAAACTGTAACAATATGAGATAACCAAGGGACAGCAGAAGAGATGAGAGATAACATAGTACCTTAACAACAACAATCATTCAGTATATGGCTTATGTTTCTATATCCTAGAGATCCTTTCATTTAGCGTCATACTATATGGCCTTTTGCATCAGGGTTTTGCTCTTTTGCAAATCTCTGCTAGTAGAGCCCAAGGTTTCTACTGATTATGACAAATGAGGGAAACCATTGAGTCTAAGTTCCTTTGAGTCTGGCTTACTTCACTTAATATCTTTCCCACCCTTGCTGTGCTTTGTTACATACAAGACAATTTAATAGAAATTGAAAATATCAACAAAGAAGAAAATAAAATAAAAAGCAACAAAAACACTCTTGCTTTCATTTCTTAGAGTTCATTTTGATAAGCATCATTTTATATGCTCATATACACATAGCTATTGAACCTTTTTTAATATTCTCCTAAGAATATCCTACCTTGATCTCACTGTGTAAATATCCAGAGTCCTATATACTTGACCATGGTAAAGTATACTTTACCATGGTCAAGTATAATTTTTGTCTTTTACTATCTGGTGACTTTACTTGTTGCCAGGAAGAGAAGTTATCAAAAGGTAGTCTGTATCATAAATGTGGTAAACTCCTCAGTTTCTACCACTGCTGTACTGTACTGCATTGAATGTTCAGCTTTGATAATATCCAGAAGAAAAATAGAAAACTAGCAAGAATAAGGTCAATTTATAGACTCAATATCAAAGTAAAAATAGTTTTCTTAACCACTGAGAATGTTCATACATAAATTTTTAATGAATAAGCAAATCCATATGTGAAATAGCAAATTGGAAATGCCAACATATATAAAAGATATATAAAAGTTGTGCATTAAAATAACTACAAAATGTTCCTAACTACAAAATGTTTCTACAGACAGAATAAATGAGGAACACATTCTATGGTCATCTAGAAAAAAAATTCAGTATGTTAAATATGTAAATTCCTGCCAATCCAACCAACATAAAAAGAATTATACAACATCACAATTTAAATGGATATAGCCTTTGTGCATTTCATATTGGCAAATTTTAAGCAATGCATAATTGAAACAACAGAAATAACTAGCAAGTAGAAAGGATTAATTTTAGCTCATTGTTTCAGCATTAAATGGTTTGTCTTAAATGTACTATGGCAGAGAATCCTGGTGAAGGAAACATAGGTTGGAGGACCTTCTTTACCAAATGCCAAGATGGGAAGTAGAGAGAAAGGCTGTAGAGGGCTATGGGCAAGATAGTATTGAAGAAAAATTCCTAGGTGATCTATTTGTTCTGGCCAACTCCCCCATCCCCAAATTTCTAGAACCTCTCAAAATGGTGTCATTATCTAACACATAACTCATATCACAAATCAAACTGTATAAGTCAATGTTAGGCCCCCAAAGGCTCATGTTCATCTCATAGTGCAAAATCTATTCAATGTGCCTCCAAGAACACACCCCTGTGTGTAGTCTCGACAATATCAATATCATTCAAATTACAAATTTAAAGTATTTACTGAAACTCCAGGCAAATGCTTAGCTGTGATCCTCTATGAAGTAAAACAAAATTCCCATATTTCTAGAAGTGATAACAAAGAATAAACATTACAGTTCCTAAAGGGAGGAATGAAACAGAAAAAAACAGGAGGGGCCAGAATCAGCACTGAAATCCAGAATGATGTTTAAATCCTGCAGCTCTATTTCTGGTATCCAGTACAGCCTGCTCTTCTGATCATTCCATTTACAACTTGTATGTCTTCTCTCATTGGCTGGCCCATTAAATACCTGTATCTTTCATCGTACAATGTAATTGGCATCTCAGAATGGACCATTGCAGCATAGATGCTCTGCCCATAGCTTCATGCATGACTTTCTCAGAAGTTGCTGCATGGATCCTTATTAAGTTACATCTTGTATGATTTCTTTTGAAATCTTGGTGGGTGCCTCCTTTATTTTATCTTGTATAACTTGCATTTTTCATGATTGCAAAACCAGCATCACGCAGATGATGCTGGTAAAACCTGCTTCTCAGCTTATGGGTAGCTGAACCTGGGAAAACACTCTATGCAGTTACTCTTTGCAAATATAGTGCTCAAAGATTTTCTTCTCACAGGACAGTCCTTCAAATGAGCTTACAATTGTATTCACTGTAGTATTCAATGGGTCTGGCATAGTGCATTTCTGAGACACCCTCAAAATAGGCCTCCTATGTCCAGTCTTGAAAGTGTTTCTCGTCTTTTTTTATAGTGCTGATCTCTAAAAATTACATTCTCTTTTTCTACAACTTTCAATTTGCTCATTTTTCTAGCCAGATGGCATATTAATCAAATACTTCTGCCCAACGTTTTGCTCTTGAATTCTCATGGTAGATTTGGGTAAAAGTAGCCATAATAAAATTGTCATAATTAAATAATATGCTATCCTAAAAGTTGCAACACCAAAGGAATTAGTCTATTACTTTTAGTCACTCTGAGTCTCAGGATGCAGACAAAATTTAGTTAAAGATTTTGCTGGAATTGAGCAAGAATGACTTCTAGCCAGTTCTCTGCAGAGTTCTCATTTCTGTTTGAAATTTTATTGAACTAGAATTCATTGTCCACATTTCTAACTGCTATCTGGTCTTCTGAGCTCCCATCATTATCACTCTTAACCTGAGTTATGAATTAATAGCAGTCTAGGGATTTTCTAGTTTCATCTTCAAACACAGACACAAATCATTGCCAAAAACTAGCTCAAAAATTGTAAGAATTAATCCCAAATTTTCAGGACAGAGACAAGGGAATATGGTATGGTCCATATACATCCCGCTCAATTCTGTCTCAAATCTCACCCAAGGCCATTGACTCACTGAAGCTCTAATCTCTTCCTTTATGATAATCCTGTCTTTACACTTGCAAAGTTCACCCAAGTTCCTTTGAACTAAGACCATTTCACTTGCCTTTCACATATAGATCCTTGATGCCTAAAATTATGTAATTTTCAAGCTGAATATTCCACCATGTAAAAAGAAGACTAAATAAAGCTTGAAATAATTTATATCTTTTTATATCTTAATTTGTTCTTAAAATAAGTCCTTAAAAACAGTGAGAAAGAACACACATACACAATACACATACCACCACACCACCACCACCACCACCACTATTATGCTGAATGTACATGAAAAAAAAAGAGATGATTCTACATTTAGTAGGTAAATAACAGAGTTTACAAAATAAGTATAAAGGAACAACAAGATGCCCTGATGGTGATGACGCAGTGCTTATTTTGGCAGTGCCAGTGGCTCTGTACAGAATGCCATGGGGCTAGGGTCTAATATCAAGGTCTAATGCTAGGCTGTGACAGAGCTGCCCCCTCAGAAAGCCTGTATAGATAATACACTTGTAACTGCAGGGTGGACCCACAGGTAGTGTGCTGTCAGCGACATTTGAGAATTCAATTATGCCACAGCAATGTTTAAGCTAGAAAAAGACTTCTTTGACATTATTAGTAGATATACTAAGCAACTTGAAGTTGAGAACATAAGAAAAATTCTCTTTAAGATTCTGTGAGAGGAACTGAAGCAAATGATGAGAAAATAGAGTTTATGTAGCAAGATTTGTACAAACACTAGTTTAAAAATAGCATAAATAGTTAGGTCTGTAATTCTAATTACTCAGGAGGCTGAGACTGAGGATCATGGTTCAATGTCAGCCAGATAGGAAATTCTATAAGGTTTTTTTTTTTTATCACCGTTTGACTATCATGAAGGTGTCTATATTTAATGTGTCTCCATTCAGATTTGTCAGATTTTCCTCATGCTTGGAGTTCAGTTTGGCAGGACATCTCCTTACACCTTATGTCTTTCTCATTTTATCAATGCTAAGTACAATGTCAGTTTGTCTTACTATGTGGCCAAATAATCAAGTAAGCCGGTGCCTGTTATATTTCTTGATTGTTCTGATTTCTTAGGCTACTGTAAAAAATAAACAATCTCTGGCAAAGATGCTGTGTTGACTTTTTGCTTTTGTTTTTCATTTTTTTTTGCCAGTCCTGGGGCTTGAACTCAGGGCCTGAGCACTGTCCTTGGGCTTTTTCCTCAAGGCTAGCACTCTCCTACTTGAGCCACAGCATCATTTGTGGCTTTTTCTATGAATGTGGTACCAAAGAATTGAACCCTGGTCTTTGTGCATGCTAGGCAAGCACTCTAGCACTAGGGCAAACTCCCAGCCCCTCCATGTTTTATATATATATATATATATATATATATATATGGTTTATATATGGTTTATTATAGTATTTCCTGAAAAGATAATTTCAAAGGCTCTCGCACATATGTGTTAGTTCTTTGCTTCTGTAGATACGGTATTCTTAAAATACTAAAAGAATAAAATATGCCAATTTTAAATGTCTCAGTGACATCCAAATTTAATAAACAAAATTCTCCTTATCCCAGACTCTGTGGTTTAATTTCATTTTGTCTTGTTACTCTTGACTTACCTAGGAAATATTTTACAAATGCCAAAGCAGCCTCCTGCATAGATATATTAGAAACTGCAATAAATTGATTTTCTGCATACGGGATGAAGCTTTCAAGAGTTCCCTTTCTAAAATAAATTGATTAATGAAGTCTTGAATATGTATGCAAGTATGTGTGCATGTATGTATTGTCAATAATGAATCACATTGTTGGTGGGAGAGCTTAGCCAGGATGGCAGTTGCAGTCTTATTACAAGTACCTCTATAATGGTTAAAGATGTGCTCATGAGTCACAACCCTTCTCATATCCTGGCACTTTCCTAGCTCTCCCACCTTCAGTTCTCTCTTACCAAAGCCTATTTTGTATCTCAGTGACTGATTAGACATCTCACTAGTGTCTTTCCTTCTCTCTCCCTCTTTTTCTCTCTTCTTCCTTTCTCTTTTCTTCTTTCTCACACTCTTGTTCTTTTTACTCCTCCTCTATCTCTGTATCTGTCTATCTCCATTGTCTGTCTGTCTGTCTGTCTGTCTGTCTGTCTGTCTGTCTGTCTCTCTCTCTCTCTCTCTCTCTCTCTCTCTCTCTCTCTCTCTCTCTCTCTCTCTCTCTCTCTCTCTCTCCCCTCCGCATTTCTGGTCACATCCCTATCAGTATCTATTGCTACTAGATTTCTTGATATTGTCCATTCTAAGTGGGGTGATGTGGAATCTCAAAGTTGTTTTGATTTGCATCCCTTTAGTGAACAGAGATGTCAAGTATTTCTTCATGTTTCTATTGGCGATTTTTAACTCCTTTTCAGAGAAGTCTCTAAGCCTTGGCTCACCTTTTTCCCATATATATTTTATTGCAATTAATAGAAGGGTTACATTAAATTCACCAGATAGAGGGTGCATTACTTCACATACGTTGATACCCTTTCTCATGACTTGGTCCCCATTTTTCTGCCCTACCCCCATCCCTCATCTTGTTTTCCCCCCCTCCCTATCCAATTTCAAATAACCAAATAGGCATATGTACAATATATCAGATAACAAGGTGAAATACTGTAAAATTATGAGATAACCAAAGGACAAAAAAAGCCCACCTTTTAATGGGATGGTTGTTTCTTTGACAATTTGTTTCTGAGAGATTAAATTCTTGTAAGCTATAGGTATGTTTTAGATATGAGACCCTTATCTAATGTATGGCTAGTAAAGATCTTCTCATACTCAGTTGATTTTCTATTTAACTTTTAGCTATGTCCTTTGACATACAGAAGCTTTGCCTTTTTATGCTGACTCATTTATCCAAACTTTTTTCAATATATTGTGTTTCTGGGCCTTTATTAAGAAAGTTTCGACCTGTTCCCAGGAGCCCTAGTGTATCTCCCATTTTTTCCTGTAAAGTTTTCAGAGTATGTGCTTTTTATCTTAAAATAAAGATCCATTTAAATTAATTCTGGTTCAGGAGAGATATAAGGATCCAACGTTAGTTTTTTTCATATGTTTTATTGTAATTAATAAAATGATTACATTATAGTCACCAGATAGAAGGTGCATTACTTAATAAACATTGATAGCTTTTCCCATGTCTTGGTTCCCATTTTCCTCCCCCCAACTCCACACCATCTAGTTTCCCCCTTCCCTATCCTATTTCAAATAACCAAATAAACATATATAAAATATATCAGATACCAACGTAAAATACTATAACCATATGATATAACCAAGGGACAGCAAAATAAATGAGAGAGAACATAATATATTAAGGAAAACAATCACTCATTATAAGGCTTTTGTTTCTATATCCTAGAGGTCCTTCCATTTAGCCTCCTACTATATGGCCTTATCTATCTAGGTTTTGATCTGTTGTAAATCTCTGCTAGGAGAGCGCAAGGTTTCTACTGATTATAACAAACAAGGGAAAGCATTGATTCTATGTTCCTTTGAGTCTGGGGTGATGTCATTCTTTCTGACAGCAGCATAGAATTCCATCGTGTATGAATACCACAGCTTGTTGATCCACTCATCAACTGAGGAGCATCTGGATTGGTTCCATATCTTTGCTATGGTAAATAGTCCTGCAATGAACATCGTTGTACTAGTGGATTTAGTATGTCGTTGTTTCTGGACGAGTGGGTAAATGCCAAGTAGTGGAATTGCTGGATCATAGGGGAGCTCTATGTTTAGTCTTTTGAAGAACTGCCAACTAATCTTTGAATAGGGAGCCAAAAAATAGATTGGAAGAAAGACAGCCTCTTCAACAAGTGGTGCTGGCAGAACTGGTTAAGCACCCGCAGAAAACTAAAGTTGGATCCTTCTTTGTCACCCTGCACCAGGATTAACTCCAAATGGATCAAAAACCTCAAGGTAAAAGCAGATAAACTGAAAACTTTACAAGAAGGAATAGGAGATACACTAGGTCTCTTTGTTACAGGTCAAAACTTTCTTAATAAGGACACAGAAACACAACAAATCAAAGAAAGTCTGGATAAGTGGAACTGCATTAAACTGCAGAGCTTCTGTTTGGCAAAGGACATAGCTAGCAAAGTAACTAGAAAGCCTGCAGAGTGGGAGAAGTTCTTCACTAACCATACAACAGACAAAGGCCTCATATCTAAAATATATCAACAGCTCAAAGAATTGAATCACTCCAAAACTAATCTCCAAAGAAATAACCATCCCATTAAAAGATGGGCCAAAGACTTAGAGTCTTCTCTAAAGAAGAAATAAGAATGGCCTATAGACACATGATGAAATGCTCGACATCTCTAGCCATAAATGAAATGCAAATCTAAACAACTCTAAGATTCCACTCAACTGCAGATAGAATGGCCATGATCAAGAAATGTAATAATAACAGATGTTGGTGGGGCTGTGTCCAGGAGGGATCACTACTACACTGTTGGAGGGAGTGCAAACTCGTTCAACCACTATGGAAAGCAGTATGGCAGTTCCTCAACTTTAATTGTTTTACAGGTGCTTTACCAATTATACCAGTACCATTTGTTGCAGAGCCTGTCTTTCTTCTATCCCATTAAACTAATTTATTTTTAAATGTTGATATTTTAGCTGAATTTTCTGTTGCTATCACAACCACCTTTCGCTATTTTGAAGGAAATCTTGACAGAAAACAATAAAAACATTACTTTCACATTGTTTCCAATAGCTCTATTTTCATTTACGTTATACAATTTCTAATCAATGGAATTTTTAATACAAGGGTCAAAAAGCTCTATTAATATAATAAACTTGTATAGGTATTTTTGATTTTGAAGTTTTGAAAGAAATCTTGAGAATATTGTAGAGTTCAAGTACAAATAAATAGACCATGTTTCTCATAGATACATATGCAATCACCTTACATGTGATGGACAGATAGAAGGAAAGATATCCAGCATGCAACATGAGTACACATCAGTATCATTCGTATGAATGGAAAGTACATTGCTGCAATCCAGTTTAACAGAGGGAAATCCTGTTCTGAGATTCTTGCTCTTTGATGACTTTCTGATTCTTGGAACAGAGCCAGGTGTAGTAGTTTAATTGCCATAACCAAAGAACCCACACAAAAAAATTATGGACCAATAATGAAGATTTTGTTGTAGAAAGTCAAAGCAAAACATTCATCACTAAAAATTTCAGCCAAAATTATCATTTATTAGAAGTAAGAAACAATATGTGTTTATATGAAAATGAAATAGTAAAAATAATATTTCAAATATTTACTTTTTCCTGTCTATTCAACTATTAATGAAAGGTGGGTGATTTAAAGGTGGATTACCAAAATAAAACAATTTTAAATAAACATATTTTTATGAATCTTTAATTTTCCTTTTTATCAGTATCCACATTTATCTATTTGATCTAGTTCACTTTAATTCTTATTCTTTTTTATTGCCAGAAGTAGAAATAGATTAAGAAGTAGCTCAGATAGAAGTATAATGGGGATATTATAATTAGATGTGTGTGTGTGTATGTTATTTTGATTCTAGTAAATGTAACTCTAGACAGCTTCTCTTTCTATTTTGATCTTCTCCTTTTTTATTTGACTCAAAGCAAGAACAGTCTTCTGTATTTTGGCTTAACATGTTTCTTCAAATATACACTTAAATAATTGATTTTAGACTATTCTGTGTTTGAAAAGTAAGTTATTCCTTGGCTTTCATGAGAGACTGATTTCAAGATACCCAAATGGACAGATTCTCAACTTCCATGCACAATACAATTACGTCTTTGTTTGTAATTTCCATACCTTTTCCCATATATATTTAAAATCATCTGTAGATCACTTATGATGTATAATTCAAAGTAAATGTTATGTAAGTAGTTGTTTTATGGCAGAATTCAGAGAATATTGACAATAATGTCATTACATGTTCAGTACAGATACAGTTTTCAAATCAAGTATTTATTTTTGTCTATACTTGATTGTACTGAACGATAAGAAAGAGTTCATGTACCTTAATTTGTATATCAAAATTGTTTATGAAACTTAAATGTATGCAGCATTCTTACAAAAGTCAGATTTTGATAGATAGTTACATTTATATACTTATAAATTGCAAAATTATGTTCATCAAAATTCATTTATCTTAAAATTTTCTATATTTCTACAGTATAATGTCAATCAAAACTGAAGTTTTTTCTTTTTTTCTTTTTTATTGTAATTAATAAAAGGGTTACATGATACTTGCCAGATAGAAGGTGCATTAATTCACATACATTGATACCCTTTCACATGTCTTGGTCCCCATTTCCCTCACCCACACCCCCCATCTTGTTTTCCCCCCTTCCCTATCCAATTTCAAATAAGCAAATACAAATATATCCCATATATCTGATAACAAAGTGAGATACTGTAACAATATGAGATAACCAAGGGACAACAAAAGAGCTGAGAGATAACTTAGTACCTTAAGGACAACAATCATACATTATATGGCTTTTGTTTCTATATCCTAGAGGTCCTTTCAATTACCATCATACTATATGGCCTTATGTATCAAGGTTTTGCTCTATTGCAAATCTCTGCTAGGAGAGCCCAAGTTTTTTCTGTGTGTATATGTGTGTCTGCGTTTGTGCCTGTGTAAGTATGTGTGTATCTACATGTTTGATATCATATGAAGCATTAGTCAAAGGTTAGTAATTTTCAATTGTGACCCTTTTTTCTAAGTACTGCATACCTGTTTCCTTTGGGTAGATATTTAATGAAGAGATTTTTCTTTATGGGTATTAAAACAAAAATTGTTTTGGGGAACTGATAGGAATTTAGGAGGGGTAAAAGCATTGTTGCATTTGAAAAAAATTGATTTAATGATGGCTTAAAGTGTGCTCTAAAAAGTTTAAATGTGGGGAAGACTACTAGGCCAGAAAAGGACATGAGTATCATTCTTCTTTATTAGATATAATTTTGAAAATGTTACCGAAGTTGTTAAATATATATAAAATGCTAGCCAAATAGAAGTTGGTTATTGAAATGTATTTTAAAAAAATGTATTTTTGTATTGCTTTTTCCTTTTCCTTCTTTCCTTTCTTCCTTCCTTTTTCACCATTTCCTGTTGGTCATGGGGCTTGAATGTGAGGCCTGGGTGCTGTTCCTGACCATTTTTGCTCAAGGCTAGAGCTCTACCACTTTGAGCCACATTTCTGCTTCCAGTTTTCTGGTGGTTAATTGGAGGTAAGAGTCTCAGGGACTTCCCTGTTTGGACAGGCTTCAAACCACAATTCTCAGATCTCAGCCTCGGAGTACTTAATATTACATTGTTCTTGTACTTTTATTGTTACCACTTTCATACTAAGTTATGACCTTCTAACATTGCCTGCTTATCACCTATTATAAGGTACTATGAAATTTTATAATTTTACTGTTATGGAAAATTTAAAGTCAAGATACGTTTTACCATTTTTTTCTAAATACCCATAGACTTTCAGGCACTACCAAATCCTCACCCTAAACTTTCCCCTCCATAGGCAGTATCTGAATGAGATCATCTTATTTAGGTAACTATTCAAAATCATAAAATTTTAACACAAAATGTAGTTTGGGAACACTTCTTATCCCTTCTGTTTGTTAAAAACGTTGTTTACGTGATTATGGAAAAAGATCTACACTAAAATAATTTATTCTCCCTCAAAAATAATTAAGTATTACATTGGGATGCACAGTTAGAAACTCTTCCAAATAAGTGAATTGAATATGAGACTGAGAAGAGCTTAATATAAATATATATTTCCATTAGTTACTAAGCTTAGTAAAGTACACCACTGGGAAAGAAATCGCTCTTTGATTAAATTTAATGTGTTAGTTCTTAAATTCACAATTCACAGTGCATATTTCAAGATGGAAAACTGGAGCAAGGCACCTTACCTTTTTTTTTTTTTTGCTTTATTAGTGCTTAGTAACAACTATATTGATGACAGGGCAGTACCTATGAATTGATAAACATACAATATAAATTGTATGTGAATCATTATTATTGGATAATATATGCTGTCTGAAATAAATAGCATATTTGAATCTGTCTGATATGCCGGAAATTATATTATACTATGTTTCCTTGTGTGAAGCCATATTGTATTTTAAAGGCTTTGGTTTTATTCTCTGCTAAAGACACGGAACCTTTAACAGAATGAAGAAAGGTACTTGCTATATCATGATGAGAATTGTCTTCTTTCATATGAAATACATTAATTTATGGAAGGATCTCAGGATTATTTTTCTTAGTAAGAGTGGTCTATATCTAAAACATCTCTTTCAATTTTTACATCAATAAACATTTATGTATGCAATATTTTTCAAATTTTTCATCCCTTCTATCTAAATTAAAAAAATTACTAGTAACTGGAAATAGAGCCCTGATATCCAGGAAATGTAATCTGGCAATAAATGGTGTTTTGAAGTACACTGTACGGTTTATGGATAAATATTTCTTTAATGTGTGTAATTACTGGATCAGCAGAATAAATGTGGTCATGTCCTTGTAATTAATACATTGTCAAAAGTTCATTTAAGTATAATAATTTTACTGGGAAAATGCTGTCTATGTGCTTCCTGTGATAATTTGTTAAATTAAGTGCAATAAATATAAAATTACCCTTAAGAATATATTTATTATTTTTTCAAGATTTTTCACTGCATCTTAAATAGAGCTTTTAAGACACCCCTGCAACATATCCCCATTACCCCAGTTTTTGCATTTCCAAGTAAAACTCCTAAAAAAAAGTGTAAGTATACACATGAAATAGCATAGAACATATTTCTTTACATTTAATGTCAGCTTTATAATATCATAATGCAGCAAACATTACAGCTTAGGTTGACAAATATTTTGGCAGGGATTCATGCAAGCAGCTTAGTAGCCTTGCTTTTAATACAGGATAGAGTGAAGCAGGTCTTCAGAGAGTAGAGCACTTATCCGTGGGAATAAAGCCACTGAAACAGAGGATTTCAATGCTGGAAGGGATCACCCCATGTAACCCTTCCATTTTACAGTTATGTCACATAGCTCTAAGCTCTCCACCAAGAATGCTTGTCTCTGCTAAGTGAAACAGCCCAGTGCATTCTGAGAGGACATGATAAATTAAAGGTGCTTTCTTCATAATCTTCTGGCCAAAAGGCTACACTAAACTACAATTGATATTTCTTGACATTTTACCTGTGTTGACCATGTAACTAAGTGTTCTATAAATAAAGGGCACTGAGGAAATAAGAGATATTCAACAGGGCTGGGAATACAGTAAAATGTAGTCAAGAGACAGACATTGCTAGAAGTGGTATGAGTTAGCAAAGACCCTTTCCTTCTTACTCAAGTAAGAATGGATGAGAGATAAAGGACAAAAATAAATAAGTGTGGCATAAGGTAAAGCAGGTAAGAGGGAAATAGACAGTTACTAAGTTAAACAGCATAGACTTGTGGGTTGTCAAGTATGATATTATCTTCATTACTGCTTAAAGTCCAACTTTCAGTTTATAAAACATAATATTCTCAAACTGTACATCTAGGAAATATTTCACATTCCCACACACATACATATGTGCCTGTATACACACACACACACACACACACACACATACACACACACACACACACACACACACACACACACACACACACACACACACACACACACACTTCTTGTCCACTCCATTTTCCCCAGGTGTGGTTGTGTTGGAATGACGTTAGGCCATGTAAGAGCCTCTCTGTAAAGACCCATAGTAAGTATTACATTTTATAGCACCTTTTACAAGTTTCTAAAATGATAATCAGGACATTAGTTAAGTTTGTATTTCAGATCAACAGTATATAATTTTAGTGATGGTATGATAAAATATTATTTAAAACATAAACTTGGCCAGACGCAGTGGCTCACACCTGTAATCCGAGCTACTTAGGAGACTGAGATCTGAGAATCACAATTTGAAGCCAGCCTGGGCACAAAAGAACCTGAGACTCTTATCTCCAATTAACCCCTAGAAAACAGGAAGTGAAGCTTTGCACAAGGCGGTAGCCTTGAGCTGAAGAGCTCAGGGACAAGCCCAGGCTGAGTTCAAGCTCCATGACCCCCACCTCTTAAAATGTAAATTTACAAGGGCATCCAATTACTTTTGTTTAAGTCTGCACAGTTCTTCACTTGCTTTCTGTTAATCACTCCTTCTCCTTTACATTTTCCCTTTTGCTTCACGTAAGCATGCACTCTACTTGGACTCAGGAAGCAGAAATTCTTCAAAGAAAATTTTCTTTACAATCCAAAGGAAAATAAAATTATAGAATGTGATTCTGTCCTGAAAGGTATCAGAAGGAATCAAAATAACTTGTAAAATTTAATTTTATTGCTAAAGTGTTGTGCACAGGAGTTACAATAAGGTATTCACTCCATTTCTTGTCCAACATTGTTACCGTGTCTAAAAGATTTGGTTTGGTTTTTGTCCATAGTGGGGCTTGAACTTGCTTTTTGTTTTGTTTTGTTTTGTCATTAGTGAGGCTTGAACTCAGGACTTGGGCTCTGTCTCTGAGCTCTTCTGCTCAAGGTTAGCACTCTACCACTTGAGCCACAGCACTACTTCTAAAATAAAACTTTTAAAAGCCACATTTACTCAGGGTCTGTTCACCATAAGGGTACTCTTACTCTTCAGCAGAAGAAAATTAAATTGAATATTAGAGGGTGGTTTGGGAATGTCATTGTCTGACTTGAAGGGAAATCAAAATCTAGATAACTCTGGGAACTGTTCATGGATTTCCTTTACATCCATTAATTCAGTGTACACATTTGATGACACTCCTTCAACACATGTCTAATTATACATATGGAATAAAGAAAAGTTATTCTATTAGATGTAATGACATGATACCTGCCTGAGATTAGGTATGATATGGATTGAAAGTTTGTGTCCCCTTAAAACTGACATTAAAATCCTAATCCTCAGAAATGTAGTATTTGAAGTTTAAGATTGGGGGAAATCTTTATGTTTAAATAGATTTATCAGGGTCAGAAACAAGAAGCATGGAAAGTGATCATGAGCACATATTTTCTTGTGGACATTATAGTTTGCTCTTCTAAGTGTTTGATGATTTGGATCACTGCAACTCTCAGACACATATTAAAGCACAGAGTTCTTTACTTGAAAATACTGTCAGCACAGGGACAAGTGCTTAGCTAAGGCTCACATCTATCATTCGAGTTGGTACATATGGTAATTTCCTCTAAATTGGCTGGTTTTCTCAGCTACTGTATCATCCTGAGATATTAAGTTTTTAAATTAGCTCTTCCCACCTCTTTTAAAGTTAGATGGCTGATTGCTGTCACATAATTTAATGATCTAGTCCAATCTATACAATGACTGTGTAACATGGGCATGATAATTGTAGATGAATTGCAGGTCATTAATCAGTTGGCTTTTTGTTCTTACATGTCCCATTGCTTATCATTCAAGGAAGAAAATTGTCTTTTGACAGGAGGACCATGGTAGCCCTTTTACTGTCCAATAACATCAAGGCTGCTGAGATTTCCAAAGATAAATGAGGATGATATAAGTAAGGCAGAACTCAGTTAAAAGGTCTGTTTTCTATGACTTGTTTTTGTATAAATTAGACATTTGTTGGAATTATTAGGGAGTGTTAGAGAAGATTTACATCTTTTAAAAGGTATATTATTTCTGAACATTGATGGTCTCATTAGAGACGCTGATTTATACAGAGATTTCTATTTATTATAAAAGGGATAAAGCATCAAAATTGTATACTTAGTGATCCTCCCCCATTCTTGCCACCCCCAGTAAATAATGATTTCACTGACGGAGGAATTTGTCTTCAGGTTATAGCCCAGAACACTATTCATTGTCAGTATAATGAATTGCACTCATGCACGAATGGAGGAATGCTTGCTTTCTAATCCTTTGGTCTTCCTATTCTAATTCAATATTTAGCATTCATTAGAAGTGTAGTTAATACTTGTAGCACTAAGCCAACTCACATTTAATTTGGCAAATTTAATTTGGCAAATAAAGTTACTAGAAGGGAAATCAATGACTAAAAAACTTCTGGCTTGGTAAGAGAGCACTAAAAAGAAGAGTAAATTTCCAGTTATACAGGAGGAACAATTAGCAGTATGATTGGAAGTTAGAGGTTCTAATTTTTATTCCAGGTATGTGGTATAGTTTTAGGTCCTCTTTACTGATTTTTGATTTTCAAGGGTAACAACCAACCCAAATGAAGTTTGAAAATGGCCTTTCTGAAATATTATATGCACATTCATAAAATCTGCATATATATGTACATTTGAACTTCATGGTTTAGATTTCCAAATTGACTGCTTGTGGTAAACCATTCCTATCATGCGTATCAATGCAGAGATAAAGGAAGGAGATGGACTTTGCTTCTCTACAGACAAATTTTCTTGACATTACACCAGCTGTTCTTGAATGTACTCAGTTCTTCATATTTTATTAAAATAGTTTTAAGAATGTTTTCATTTGTGTCCTCTGGGGTGAAAATATTTCTATGACAATGAGTGTAAATCAGGAGAATGTGTTCTTTGATAATAACTTGGAGGCAAACACCAATCAGTAGGACTATACAGATATCTGAGTGACTTCTCAAAATTATGGGAACAAAAATGTAGAAGGAAATATGATGATGGAGTTATCTCAGTATTAAATTGAAATATTATTTATCTTAGCAAATAATATTTGAATAAGCAACAATGCACACATTTGACATTTTTTTCTGTTTGGAAAAAATAGTATTTTAGTCAGAACTACAATAAAACCTCAACAAACCTTTTTTTCTCAGTTTTCTCTAGTTGTATCTTTGCCTTTGCAAATCTCTGCTTATTCACAACTCTCCCTGCCTTCTCTCAAAACCTTGTGAAAGCTATAAGATGGTGCCCCTTGATGAAAAGCAGATGTTTTGTTGTTTCTTTTTCTTTTTAACAGTGTTTGGAATTTTTCAGTTTAGAGCATAATGTTAAGTCTCTTTAATAAGCAAGAACATAGCCATGGCATTTAAGTTCAAACAGGGCAGAGACACTGGCATGGGCATACAAGAAGAGCTTCATCAAACACCAGGACATACAAATGGGTAAGAATGAAAGATCAAAAATGGGCTTTAAATCAATTTTATCTTTACTGCTTTAACATCAAGAAGAGTTGTTGGTTGTAAACCAATTGTTATGCAACTTAATGAACTAATTAGGAAAATCGGTTGCAATAATAGTATTGGTACATACTGATCTGAATATAAAAAGTAGAATTAGAATTCTAATAACAAAGTTTTTTTCAACTAGAAACACTTCATAACAATGCTGTGATGATAAGAAATGGTTTATTTTTTTAAAGAATTAATCGTAAGTGGGTTTTCATTTACAGCAGTAGATTTCTTACGTGGTGTGTGTCTGTGATCATGGCAAACATTATTTTCCTTGTTTTTTTTCTACTGTGTGAATGGATGTTTGGAGGTCCACCAGAATGATCTAGTTCCTTAAATGACGTTCCATAAACTAGTTCCAAGATCATTATTCATATTCCTTTGATTCATTCAGTGAATGAATGGCTGTGATCCTGAGATATGAAATACCAGTATCACTGTTCAGAGACCTCACTTGAACTGGCAAGAGTACCCCACTATCTGCTTGAATAGTAGACAGAGCACTGATATTTACTGGAACAAGTTCACATACAATAGAGATAACTGATCTGAATATTGCCAGGATCTTTTTATTTTTTCGCAGGATTTCCCAAAGATAAAATCAAACTCCAGAAGATAAATATTAGATGTCCTTTCTGTCTTTTGTTCCCTAAGTTGTGCATTTTTAATGTGAATAAAATATTTTTCTCAGAGGTGCCTAGGTAATTGTTTTGATGCTTACATAATTTTAGATCTTAGTGATGAAATATTTATGCATGCAATTCAAATTATCTGTTATGAAGGCAAAATAAGCATTATTGTACTAATGGTATGTAGCGAAAATAGGCATCAAAAGGGAATTCATCATATCTTCCAAGTACTGCTTTGTACGATAATATACAATTTGTATGATTGTGAAGTAGCATTGTTTATTTTTCCAGTCAAAAAGTCACTATCAAAAGTATGTTTAGGGAGGGAAAAAATAGCCTTAAAACAAATGTATCACAGAGAATATCTAGATTGTTTAAAAAAATCCTTGGGCAGCATGTTAAAAATGAACACTTCCAATACAATTTGTCACCCATGCATAAATCTTGCTGACATTTTCAGTCACTTTAATAGCCTGCCCATTTTATAAATCAGTATGAACTTGCACAGTTGCAAAAAGTGTGTATTTTGAACATCTCATTTACATACTTTACCAAAAGCCAATGAGGCAGGGGGAACAGCACTGGTGATCATAATACGTGTTTGGGGAAAGGCAGAGAGATCACTAATGGTTTTGCCTTTAGGGATTTCTGTACTCCATAGGGGACGAAAATGAGAAATATTTTTCAAACAGCAGGGGTAAAGGTTTTAAAACTAGAAACACATGGAGTGATAAAGATGTTAGTGCCACAGGGCGCATAGCAGGAAAAATTTACAATGTAAAAACTGTAATTTCAGCATTAGGAAGTAATAATCGTGTTTCATCATTGTTATTAAAGCATGACCCTTAAAGTCACATAAATTAGATATAAGTTTCAAGAGAAGTTTATTAATCTTTAGCAAGGAAATATTAGGAAAGTTTATTATCAGGTAAGATTTTCAAAGAGAGGCATTTTTTGGATTTTGCCTGTGTGTGTGCATGTGTGTGTGTGTGTGTGTGTGTGTGTGTGTGTGTGTGTGTGTGTGTTCCCAAGGAAGTCTATCACTTGAAAGAGTAAATAAAACTTTGCTCATGAGTAGCCAATGGGTATAAATACTGTGTACAAAGCTTATTCTTGAATTAGCAATTTGAAAAGAGAACATGATACATTAAGAATGATGACTGATCTATGCAGAAATCTATACTTACTTTAAATAAAAATTACATGTAAATTAAAGCTTACTTTTAAACCACAAAAGTTCATCTGATGACAGTAATGGCAAAACAGTGGGTTTTTTTCCTCAAATAGTTTTTTTTTAATCAGAAGTCAGTTGTTTGAAATTTATAATGTAAAAGGTAGAAAGATAACATTTCTATCAAGGTTCTTGTAGTTAACAACATGCATAATACCAATATTCCATTGAAGTAGAGTTGTTTTAAGTGTATTTATGACAAAAAGAATAGCCAGTTCACAAAACAATCATAAAATTTTGAAGTTCACAGAATTTTCTGTAATCACTAATTTCATAATAAGAATACATATGTGTGTGTGTGTGTGTGTGTGTGTGTGTGTGTGTGTGTTCCAAAGGAAGGCATATACTTTAGGGTACTCATTATGTATCACAAAATTTAATCAATATCCTTTATTTCTGTTAGAATTATAAGAACAGCAGTCATTTTAGATGTTATTTTAAGTTAGGTGAAAAGACATATAAACTTACACTTTGGAGGCAGAATGAAGAGCTTACAATGCCGGACTGACTAATGATTTTATCCAGCCACTTGAAAATACTAAAATATCAAACACATCAAACAGTGTTTCTTTTATAACCATTTAATTAGTGACAGGCTTGGGCTTACTTTATTTTAGAATATCTATAACTATACATGAATTTTTACTAGAAGCTATCTGAAAATTTGAGAAATATAATAGGTTAGAGAAAAAGCTAATAATTTATAATGGACCTTAAAGATAAAAATGTATTTCCATAATGTAGGTAATTTTTGGTAGGAATTAGTTGATTTGGAATAGAACATCTACTATATAGGAAAATACTATTTATTTCCAACTAAGATGTTTCTCAAAAGTACATCTTTAAAATCTATAGAATTGGATTGGAGATTTAGCTCAGTAGACTAGCATTTGCCTGGCAAGTCCAAGAGCCTAAGTCTGGTCCTCAGCTCTGGGACATAAAAAGCCTTAAAAGACAAAAAAAGGCAACTAAAAGCTATAGACTGTATCTTTGCATGATTAGGCACCACGAAACCTCAAATTAATTAGAAAAATACTATTTATGAATTTATAGATTAATTGCTCAAGTATGTTAATTGCTCAAATGTATTTTAACGGTTATGGACTACAAAGATTTATATAATAAAATTTATTTTAAAATTTGTAAGTCAACAAACACCATACAGGTACCTTAAAAACAGAGACAGAATTTGCACCAGTGAAAATTAAGGAGTACTTTTGTGTGAAAAAATTTATTGTCATAGAAAACACATGAAAAATAAAAGCAGAAAGAAAAGAGCCTATTTTCTATAGCACACAAATATTTAAAAAGTCCTACAAGTATTAATCCTAAGAATATATGTATATATATACCCACATATGCAAAATACCTTTTTGATTTTATTCTACAAATATTTATTACAAAAATATGCTGTTTAAAATGTGTGATGTTATTACATTTTGGCACATACAACAAATGAACTCTAGATCAGCAAAGGGTAGCCAAGTAGAAAGCATATAGAATTTGATAGAATGAAAATTGAAGATCCTTTAAAATTAGATTAATTAAATGCAAAAGACTTCCAATAAGATATTATTAAGCTTGTGTAATAGACCTCATCTTAGTAATATCTACTACTGATTTAGCAAATCCTCATTCATAGACATTGCTTATATTGTTCTGTTTTGACTAATGGTTTTAAAAATTTGGTGATATATTCAAAATTCTTTCAAATAGACTAAAGTGATATTTATCCTCTTTGAAAATCAATGGCAATCCGTTGTAGTGATGAGCAGTACATACTTTACGACAGAATAATAAAAAATATTTTTCATTACAGCTATTAATTTTCTTTAGGAAAAACAAAAAGTGTTCATTAGTAGGAAATTTATAGGAGATATCTTAGAATAACTATATAGATAGGAAATAATCTGTTAATGTGCTCACATGTTTATAAACTAAAAGTTACAGAAACAGAGGAGCTAAATTGTAGGGGACAGAAATAAAATAATACAAACTTGTCAGTGTTAAAAGAAGGAAAAAACTTAACAGAATCTATATTACACAAAATTAGAACAAGAAAGAAAAGCCTGGAAGAAGATAGAAAGTGATCCTAAAGTAAGAACTATGAATTAAGCAATGCTTAGCCATTGGAAAAACACACAGCAATTAAATCTTCATATTTGAAAAACACTGGAATCTTCTAAGAAGCAAAGTTACAGAGTTCCACTTTTTCACAACTTTTAGGGCAAAGAGAAATTAGATAGAACAGAAATAATTACAACTAGTTAACGTGTATCTAATGAAGTAGATTAAATTATTTTTCCTTGGAAATGTCTTTTATGTTATTCTGTCATTTGGATGTGACATTTCTATTTAATACAATCATATTTATTTTTGTCTCAATTAAATGTTCATGCTATTAAGCAAATAGTATGAATATAACTTGTGGTGGCATGATTCTATAAAGAAATTCATGTTGCAGATTCAATATTATATTTTTTAAAACCCACCCTGGGCAGTTTTATTATATTATCCTGAAATAGCAAATAATTGCAAAAATGTATGCACTTAATTCTTACTGTAGCACATGTCATTAAGCAGGACCTTGGTAAATCACTGGAGAACAAATTTTAGTGCGCAATCATCTTATAGGGGCTGGAACAATTTTACATCAATATAGACAGAGAATTTGCCACATTGCAAGTTTGAGATTAACTGTAAACTCATGTGCTATCATTATTACTTTTAATCAGATGTTCACAGGAGCTTTATTAGAACTAGAACATGCATTGGGGTTAAGTAAAATTTGTGGTAGTGCTGAGAAATTGTATCATTGCTAATGCTTTCACTATATATCGGAAAACCAGAAGAAGTTTGAGAGGGTACTCAAATCAAACATGAATCTTTGCCATGAAGAATAGAGGTGTTAGGGTGTGTGGTGCCGTCTGCTATTTTCCATGGACAATATGTATGCTTTATTTTCTGTCCATGGATGCAATGGCCCAGATAAATGGATCAATTTTCTACCCCATTCTTTGGCAAACTCTGGCCATATGACTAAGTATTTGTTGATGAAATATGAGTGGATGTAACATTTACCACTTCCACGAGCAAGTTCCCATATGTGCATTTGCTTTCCCCAAAACTTGCCCTTAAGATGGCACTTGGTTATTCTGTCATGGAAGGCCATCTGTTGATGGAGGGATTATGTCAGCCTGTGTTCGTGATGTGACGGAGCCTATTCTTTCGATTCCTCATTTTCCTGCCTTGCACTGTAACAGGAAAACAAAAAGGTCTATCATGTTTCAGCCACTGCAGAAGGGGATCTGTTTGTTACCTTGGTTTACTTTTCCTAATATGCTTTTTATTTTTTCCAGAAAATATTCTTTGTAGTTGGTAAAATTTCCCATTTCTCTGCTTCTCCTTTGCTCTGATAGCTTCATGGGTTTCTGTTACCCTCAGATGCAATTAAAATTCTTAATATGTCAACTCCCATACCAATTGTTCTACATTTTGCTACTTCACCACTGCAAATTCTATAAATAGTAGACTCCCTTAATTTCTCTTATACTATTTATTTTACTGCTTCTAGGAGTTTGATTATCTCTTCAATTTTCCAATAAATCATCTCAATTTAAGGAAAGAACAAAAACAACACTCCACAACTATCAATTCTGTAATACTAATACACCATACATGTATTGTTTTTCAAATCCAAACACTGTTATTTTCTGTAATAATAATAAAACTTTTAAAATATATATTTTGGGCCAGGAGTTTGGCCTAATGGTAGAGTGATTGCCTAGCATGCATGAAGACCAGGTTTGATTCCTCGGTATCACATACATAGAAAAAGAAAGCTGGAACTGGTGCTGAGTCTCAAGTGGTAGAGCTCTAGCCTTGACAGTGCTCAGGCCCTGAGCTCAAGCCCAGGACTGGCAAAAAAAAATATGTATTAGCATATACCTTACATCATAGTATAAAAAGTAAGTATAATTTTCGTCTAATTTTAAGAATCAGATTTATTTCTTAGGCAGATTCATTTAAAGCTCCTGTGTGATTGCACATAATTCAATTATAAAATATATAATCACTCGTAGGTAATGATGGCTATTGAACTGAATATGCCATCTCAAATTTCAAAAGTCTAAGTTTTGTCAGAAAGAAATATTAGTTGTATATAATTGCAAATTTTAAAGATTTTTTCCAAGATACACAATATAGATACCATATGTTGAGGTAAATGTATATATATATATATATATATATATATATATATATTACTACTGGGACTGAGAGAGAATATAAAGAAAGTTAGATTTTGGGGGTCGGGAGTTTGGCCTAGTGGTAGAGTGCTTGATTAGCATGCACAAAGACCCGGGTTCGATTCCTCGGTACCACATACATAGAAAAAAGCCAGAAGTGGTGCTGAGGCTCAAGTGGTAGAGCTCTAGCCTTGAGAAAGTCCAAGGACAGGGCTCAGGCTCTGAGCTCAAGCTCAGGACTGGCAAAAAAAAAAAACTTAGATTTTGTATTTCACTATTGGTAAGTTTCAGTTTTCTCAGAACAAATAATATATTTAAATGTCTTCATCAGGTTATCTGTAATCCAAAGAAATTCATCACGGGCCAGGCTTGGTTAAGTATATCAACCCAACTACATAGAACATGGAGATGAAAGAATTTCAGTTCAATGTCATCGCAGAAATAAAATTATTAAGATTCTATTTCAATAAATAATCTGAGCCTGAGGACTGGCAGCTCATGAAGAATTGCACTTCAAGACCAGTTTGGGAAGAAGTTTTCATGATCCTTTCTTTAAAAAAAAAACACGTCATTTGAAATACGATGTAAAAATCAATGTTAATAAATTCTTTAATTAAAAAATCAGAGCTACAGGCATGGCTCAAATAGCCTAGTGATAACCTATCAAGTATTAGACCTTGAATTCAAGTTCTAGTACTGTCAGTAGTAACAACAACAACAACAACAGTAAGGTGATGATGATGGGCCACATCTGTAACCCCAGTTACTTCAGTAAAGGTAGGAAGATGAACGCCCAAGGGCATTCCTAGGCAAAAGTAAAAAGATCCCACCTGAAAAAGAACTAAATTCCAAAAGGCTGGACCATGGGTCAAGTGGTGAAGTATTATTAAAGTGAAAGGAAGGAGAAAGAGGGAGAGAAAGAAAAAGAGAAAGAAAGAGAAAAGAAAGAGAGAAAGAAAGAAAAAGAAAGAAAGAAAATGGGAGGAAGAGGGGGAGGAAGGAAGGAAGGAAGGAAGGAAGGAAGGAAGGAAGGAAGGAAGGAAGGAAGGAAGGAAGGAAGGAAGGAAGGAAGAAGGCAAGGAAAAATGGAGAGAGGTAAGTATGGAGGGAGGGAAAAAGGAGGAAGAGATAGAAAAGAAAACCCTTACAATCAAATTTAAATTCTTAATTTGTAGTAGTTATTTTTCTTTATTGAGTAGAAGGTCCTGACTTTATAAATTATCTAAGAATAATCATTGTAAAAAGCATATTCATTGACCCTATGCTGATACTGTTTTAAGAAGATAAGTCACATTGTATGAATTTATCATTAGAATAATATCCTAAGTAGGTGCTAGAGGCTCATGCCTATTCCTGGTTCAAAACCAGTATGAGTAAAAAAAATTCTTAAGATTTTGCATCTATTTATCCAATAAAAAGCTAGATGGAAGTATAGAAGAAGTGCTACAATTTTCCCAGAGTAAGCAAGCAAAGGGATTTTGAGACTATGAGTTAAAACTTGAAATTGATTTATTAATTTCTTAATTGATTGACTCCCATCCTATATGTTTCGTATGTTCTTTCTCACCACTCATTTAATCACTTTTAATTTATTCACTGAACATGCATTAAATGTATATTGCAAAGGAATAATTATCCTCTACAATACAAATAAAATAAAATGCATACCTATTTAGTGCATACACTTCAAAATTTTATGGAAAAAAAATCTCTGCAGTATTAATATGCACCTTCAAAGGAAACAGATATCATACTCAAATGAAGGCTATTCAATTATTTAATAAACAGGTTTATTTATTTAATAAATATATTTTTCCAAGTCTTTCCATGTCCTTATGAATGGTACAATATCATTCTGAATAATAGATGAGAAGAATTCCATTGTGTATATACAACAATTAGTTCTTATAGTCTTCAAATTGGTGTAGAATTGGTCCTTCACTCTAAAGGAAATTGTAAGCAAATGTCACAGCGATATCAAGTACATAAACCAGCTCATTTAAACATGTATAGAATATTAGATTCCATATGATTTTTTTTCTTGAGGGTTAAACATATTTTAACTTTTTCTCCTTTAGGGTGTTCTTTTCTGTTGTAATTACTATCTTCGTAGATGCCGGTAGTGTGAATATTATTTCTATTAGCGAACCATGTAATTGTGTTTTAAATCTGAAATTATCATAAAAATACTTTGTCACATGGCAAGGTAAAAATGACCAGAAGGTACTTGGAAAAGGTAAAGCTGAATTTTTCCTTTCAGCTCTGCATAAATGGAAATATAGTGTAAAAACCCCCATGTTGACATCCCTACATTACACAGAATGTCATCTTGGATTCATGAAAAGCCATACAGTATTCCATGGGATCATTTACAACACTGTGCTATAAGGACAGCTTAATAACTCTGCTCTAAAATCCATGATTACATACATTCATATGCTAATTTGAATAACGGTGTTGGATTCTACATTCTACATTGATATGCAGGATTAGGTAGTGTTATTCAGGCTACTGTATACCCTACATGTTCTCCCACCAGAAACCTGCTGCTAAGTCACCTTTTCCATTAGCTTCTAACAGTGTTCACAGCTTGGGCAGCTGGGGTAGCAATGCAAGAACTCTGCAAATCAGAATATTCTCATACATCTGTTTGGGTGGTATAATGTGTGCATTTTGAACATATTAGGTATTTTGAAGTTTATACTACTGTTTATTTTTAAAGGTATCTGACATGTTCTTAATCTTTACATATCATTTAATTTTGAAAGACCTACAGATACAAAACTCAAACATAAATTGTTTACAAAGCTAAGACATTTGTTTTTTGAACTTAAATTCTGAATGTTTTTGTTTTTGAGAGTTGGACAACTTCAAGCACCTATTTCTATTTTGCTAATCTATCACACTTTGCTATTGGGCTATTCAAACATAAACCATCTGTAAGACTATTCCATTGTCATGATTAAGAATTTTACTTTGTTAGTACTATTTTGTATCCCTTTATTTTCTGACTACGCAATCTGAATCCCAGACTGCTCTGCAATCTGTGATTCCCTTGATCTGCCTTTACCTCCTCATTGCCGACATTAGAGACATGTGCCAGTTTGCCTGACTTTACTGAGACCTACAAAGATGTGTTATATATGTGTGTGTGTGTGTGTGTGCGCGCACGCGCATGTGAGCATGTGAATGTAAAAAAACAGCAAATGGATGGTTCAGACCAAGAGGAATAAGCAGGTTATTTTTTTCTCCTTATTCATACCCTTTAAGAAATAACATATAGGTATATATTTGATGGATGTTGACATATGCACATATATATTATTTATCTCTTATGATAGTATTTTCAGAATGGTCCTACTCCTTCAATCTAGATTATGAAATGGAGGCACAAGAGGAAAGGAAGATCAGAGGACATAATGGAATCAATATATAATAGAAATAATAAAAAAATATTGGCTATTAAATGATACTGAGCTTTGAAGGGATCGTCTAGGAAAAACAATTTACTACATGAATATTTTAAGCTCTTTTTCCCTCCTACTCACCACTTTAAAGTGAGTATAGAAGAAGATAATAACAATATGCTACATGATTGTTGGGTCAGCTAGACTTTTTCTATAGTCATTCAGATATGCAACAGACCAATTGATACAATACAGAGGGTAAAATCAAGATGTACTCCTCATAATTTTATGTACTGTGATACATCCTTAAAGTTTTAGGCACTGGAGTGGCTGTTTAAATAAAGCATACAGTGTCAAGCACTGGAGGCTCATGCTTGTAATCTTATCTACTCAGGAGACTGAGATCTGAGAATCATATTCAAAGCCAGCCAGGGGCAGGAAAATCCATGAAACTCTTAGCTTCAATTAGCCATGAGAAAACCAGAAGTGGAGTTGTGTTGGAATGCTATCCTTGAACAGAAAAGGTCAGGGAAAATGACCACATCTTAAGCTTAAACCCCACATCTTACAAAAACATTTTTAAAAAGCATCCTTTTCTATTTGATAGAATCCTTTCAACCTAACTTTTTTGTCTAAATCAAGGTTGAGTTCCTTACTCCCTTTTACATCTGAGATTTTCAAATCATCCCAAGTATTGTTACAAAAAAACAATAACAAAAACCCTTGTTTGACAAGTGATCCACCAGGTTTGTTCTCACATTTGAATGATTCACTAATTTTGCAAGAGCCTTCTTACTATGCTCACCTTTTCATAATGTAGTTCATACATAATAGGCTTATTTCCTCCTCCAAACTACACTTGACCCAGAGGGAACTAGGTTAAAACACTGATTTTCAAAACTCAAGATCCAAATTGTTTCACTGCAACTTTACCCAAGAATGTACATCAGGAAGGATTGTCAGGCTTTTAAGGTGTCAGAGGGGCATGATCTGCATAGATAAATTATGTGGTTTTCTTTTTCACTTAGAAGAAATGTTTGGCCAAAATGTATAAACATTATATTGTCCTCTACATTGCTGAGCTCCTCCCTTTGAAATAAAAAGCCACAACACATTCTAAAGCATTTCTTTCTTTATAATGCTTTACTTCATATTTCTTTTTTCTTGTCCTGGGACTTGAGCTCAGGGCCTGAGCACTGTCCTTGGTCTTTCTCAAGACTAGAGTGATACCAGTTGAGCCACAGCACCACTTTGGCTTTTCTATATGTATGTGGTACCAAGGAATTGAACCCTGGTCTTCGTTGTGCATGATAGGCAAGCACTCTACTAGGACAAATGCCTTGCTCTACTTCATATATCTAAATTTTCTTTTCTGAGCTGCTCTTGACTCATTCATTTTCTGTTTCATATGTCTCTATGTCATGATAATAGCACTAATTTAACTAATTTTTCACCATGTGTATCTTGATATTGTTATTGGAGATCAATTTCATTATAAGGTCATAAGGATGAGGTTTGCTTTGAGAATCACTATTATATTTTCACGAGTAATACTCTCACATTTTACTAGTATTAATTATCTGGATAACTTTGTTTCAGTTCAAAATTTACATATATGACACACTAATCCTTGATCAGACTCATCTTTTCCAACATTACCCAATATCCCCTTATCAAACCATTCATAATAAGCATCAGTATTCAATTTTCACATATATATACATATATAAAGTATTTTGACTATATTCACAGCTCTTTTTTTGTGCCATTCTTGGGACTTGATCTAAGGGCCTGAGCACTGTCATTGAACCTTATCAAAGGGATCCCTCTGCCATTTGATCCATGGCACCACTTCTGGCTTTTTATTGTATATGATATTCATGTCTCTTTTCCCTCTCCATCGGCCCTCTGTCAGTACCATTAGTACCCACATTTCAGCCAGAACATATTTAATATTCCTAGCAAGTTGAAATGTTTATAGTAAAATAATATCAGTACATATTACAAAAACAATTTTGATTTCATATGAAAATGCAATGGATTTAAGATAATTTAATGCAAACTTTCTGAGTTCAACTTAATACCAATAGAATATTTCTATATACTTTCTTACATATCAAGTGATTAATGCTGGCACCTAACCCCTCATCTAAATCTTATTTACAAAAATAAAAATAGATAAAGCTAGTCACACACAAAATGTTTTACTTTTCATATCTTAATAGTTGTTTTGTTATCTGAAGTTGCTGTGTATCTTATTTATGAGTCTTACTTCCTATGTTAAGAGACACTAAAAGGCAGATTAGATGATTTATTTATCAGACTGACTCTATATCATTATTAGTCTCTGATAAGTAAAGGACAGTGACACATTACTTGTGTGGGTTCATGTTTCTCTAGTCTCTCAGTCCATCTTTACATACAGCATAATTTGTATGAGTGTGTTTTCTCATACAGAGGAACCAATCTTAGTACCACTTTACAATCTTCCAGTGTCTCAGGAGGACTCTTTCTAAAATATTCTAATTGTCTACATGTTCAAACAAAACAGAGATATTATCATCTACTAATCTTTTATTCTCTTATCCCAAGAAACCTCAATGTTGCACAAAGCATAAAACTTCCTATATTCTTTGAGTAGCTTTTGGGTTTGTTTTCTCCTGATTATCTGTTGTATTTATACCTTCTACACCATGATGCCTCCCTCCAGTGTGAATGAAACTTTTAATGATAGTGGTCTCAAGATGTTTCACGTAGAGAAATGCAATATATGAAGTCTTAAGAGTAATCTCAGAAATGTTTGTAGACTAAGTTACAGAACTTGGACCTAAATAATGTTTTGCTGTTGTTGGCTCATTGTTTGGTTTTACATTGTTGTTTGAATTTGTTGGCTTAAATTCTAGGCCAAGTAATTCTATGTACAACCAGGGCTCCTTTAACCTATGGATTCAGATTTGAGATCAATCATCTGCAATCACATCTTACGTTTAGGCATCCCCACTGAGCTCTTAGGCATTACAGGTTCACACAACACATTGAGTTCAAAGGCTCTGAACTATCACACCAGAACCCTATGCTCATTCACATAGAGGGGAAGAAAGTTCCCAGAATGAAATGAGTAATTATAATAAGTGATAAGCTCACTATTCAAAAGTGAATAATGAAAATAAAAATAAAATGGCTTGGGGTCAGGAGTTTGGCCTAGTGGTTAAAGTGCTTGCCTAACATGCATGAAGACCCGGGTTCGATTCCTCGGTACCACATACATAGAAAAAAGCCAGAAGTGGTGCTGAGACTCAAGTGGTAGAGCTCTAGCCTTGAGAAAGTCCAAGGACAGTGCTCAGGCCCTGAGCTCAAGCCCAGGACTGGCAAAATAAATAAATAAATAAAACAAATAAATAAATAAATAAATAAATAAAATGGCTTAGCTTTAGCATGTCAATAGATTTATCCTGGGGAAACTTGGCATGTTTCCCTTGTTCAAGAATATTCTGATTCTTAGGTAGCATTTTGCTTGCTCTTGCATTGTTTCCATAAACCAAAATATTTTGTTATGCATTATTCCATGAGCTTTGTGTTGCAAATTAATAACTTCTTTACAAACTATAAATATTTTATTGGACACAATTTTCTGCTTCATTTTATTATCAACTTAATATGGTTTATTCTTTATCTCTTTAAGCTACTTGAGTGTTACCTGATAACATTTTACTGCACTTCATGTTGTACTTATGTATATTATTTTATTAATGTTATTTTATTACTATTTTCTTAGAACTTGAGTTTAAAAATATTGCTTTCATATTTCTTACCTGCTTTCTAGCTATGATAGATTTGTTTGTGTTTTGTTGTTGTTGTTGTTGCTACTGTTGTTTTTGGTCCCACTTCTGGGGCTTGGACTCAGGGCCTGAGCGATGTCCTTGGGCTTTTCTAAAGGTTGGTGCTTTACCATTTAAATCAGATAACAAGGTGAAATACTGTAACAAAAGCCACATAATGAGTAATTATTGTCCTTAATGTACTATGTTATCTCTCATCTCTTTTGCTGTCCCTTGATTATCTCATATTGTTACAGTATTTGTTATCTGATATATTGTATATATGTTTATTTGGTTATTTGAAATAGGATAGGGAAGGGGGGAAAACAAGATGAGGGGTGTGGTGGGGGGAGGGAAACGGGGACCAAGACATGAGAAAGGGTATCAATGTTTGTGAGGTAATGCACCTTCTATCTGGTGAATATAATGTAACCCTTCTATTAATTACAATAAAAATAGAAAAAAAGAGTTAATGTTATAATGCTATAATGTTATAAAAAGGAAGGCATTACATGGAATAGATTTTAATTGTTTTGTAACAAATAAGCATAAAATTCAGAGTATAAAAGAATATAACCAATTGCCTTAGATTTTCATAGCTAGAAAAAATTTCAATTCTTTTTTTTAATTCCTATAACCTTTCTCACTTTCATTCTGTCTTTAGGTTTTCTTTAATTTATCTTTGGCCCTGACATATATTTGAAGAAATAATGTTACAATTGGGCCTGAATAAATAAGTATTGTTCCATCTCAACTTAAGCATTATTACCACATATTATCATAAACATCTATGCGCTGAATTTTTGTGAACTGGCTTTATGAGTTTTTATTTTACTACTAATAAGAATAAACTTGGAGTTTAAATGGTGATCACCTCAATAAATTTTGATTTTTCTCTCTCAGTTATCCATTTAAAAACTGGAATTTGTTCTAATGTAAAAGTGTAGAATTTTTACATGTTTTTATTGTAAAGTCATGTTATTTAATATCTATTTGTGCCTCATAACTTATCATTATTACAGCTTATATTTTGCCTCCAATAAACATTTTCAGAAAGTAAGACTCAAGAGAGTGCAAAGTATTAATGGCACTGAAGGATTGGTGTGTCCTTTGGTTTCCAGAAAAGTGCAGATAGAGTTTGATTCCAGTAATACTATTGCTAAGAATTGCAAAAGATGTCTTGGAACTTAAACCTGCTAGCTCTTACTCTTTCGTTGGTAGCCCTGGGGCTTGAACTTGGGGACTGGGCACTGTCCCTGTGCTTCTTTTGCTCAAGGTATAACTCTACCACCTGAGCCTCAATGCAACTTCTGGCCTTTTCTGTTAATGTGTTACTGAGGAATCAAACCAAGGGATTCATGCATGCTAGGCAAGCACTCCATCTCTGAAACATATTCCCTTCCCAACTCATAATATTTATGGTTAAAGATTTCCTAATGAATTATCCTTGTTTTTGATATTAAAAATTCCAAGTACAATGCTGAGGTATGACAGAAAGTAAAAATCATCAAACTGTGGAAATAAAATAATGAAGTAAAAGTCATTCAATGATGAGGCTGAGTTTGAAGGGTACTTCAGGATGCTGAAGTGTTTTGAAAGAGAAGAGAAGATATGGAAAGCCAGGCTTACCTCATCATACCAGGAGTGTTGTTCATATATACAGAGCAGAATTTTCACATATCCTTGAAAATTGAAATTTTACAATTTACACAATTTTTGTTCAGATTCTTCCTTCTAAGACAAATATGAACATTTGAAATGTTTTAGGAACATATTAATGCACTGTATTTTGTTCCAGATATTTTAAAATTTAAATTATGTAAATAATAATCTCTATATAAATTTTATATTTAAAAGAAATATGTAAGTACCTAATATTTAGTACTTATACACATAAATTATATAAAAATATTTTATATGAAACATAGAAAATATTTAAATGTTTCTCTTGATATACGAGAAAAGACATATTTGATGATTAAAACAAAGCAGCATAAGAAAAATTATAATCTTCTACCAGAAAAGGCTTTGATCCCAAAATTTTATACATTGACATTCATATAGTTTATTTTAATTACTTGCAAAATATATTTAAATTACTCGCAAAATTGTGAAAAGCTGATTATATTAATCTTTTTCAATTAATTTGATTAACTTATCTAAATATTTATACTTTAAATTTTTTCTCATTCAGTCAAAGTTGGCTTTTTCTTTATTGTTAACATTATTAAAATAATTTCTTTGGGAATGTTGAGGTTCTGTGTCCAAATAATGAAGACAAATATTAAGTATAATGATTTGGATGCTTCATGAAAATGTTTTTATATTACAGTATGACTTGTTTAATATCTAACATTTTAAAAGTGTATGCCACTGCAACTTATATGAAATATTGGATATACTGTAATTTAGATATCTTACTAAAAGTTTTTACTACTGACTTATATACTGTTATTAATAAATCTACATGGATAATCAATACCTTAGTCTCTCCCCCTTTGTTTAACTCCTCTGTACCTGTGATAAAATTTAACTCACATTAAAGTATCATTTTGTCTTCTTCATCTAAGAGAAATGAAGCAAGAGGAACATCAATACCAAGCATAAAACATCTCACCAGTACAAGTTATTTTCTTAGTCACTACTGTATCTTTCATACTTAATCTGTTTCATGACTTTAAATGAATTGACTTGACATTTTAAAGATAGACAATCATCTTAATTTCTGAAATTAAACAAATTAGACAGATTTGCTATTTTTAACAAAGAATCACTCAGTTTGATTAAATAAATAGACTATGAGCCTTAGCTAATAACATAATTCTTTTTTATATTAAATTCTTACCTGGTTCCTAAAATACTAACAATACAAACAAAAAATAAGAACACTGTTACTCCTATGTCAATTGCTCTACTAACTTCACAGTTGTGTGCTTGGAGACATGTTGAGAGAAAATATTAAAATATTTTAAAGCCACATGGGATTATTAAAAACTGGAATGAATCCCCTAAATCTTTGAGATCAATTGCTTTCTCTCAAGAAGAAAAAAGAAATACAAACTCTCTGTACTTCACTGGAAACATGTAATTCCCAGGTGTTAGTTCAAGCAATCTTCCTACAGAGTGGTCAATGAATATACTGGAACATTAGAAGAGGAAGAAATTAACTAAATTCATCATTTCCTCTTAGTTTTGCATTTTCATGCAATTATTTCTCTTTACTTGTCTAGCAAGACAGAACTCATCTTTGAAAACCTCACTGTCCTTTAGCTTAATGTAAATAATGATTCTTGAAAATCTTTCCAGAAACTACAAATATGTGGCCTGACTGAGAAGTTGGAAGATTGCTATCTAACTATGACTTTTACATATAAAATACAAGAGCATTTCATACTTTCATTAAAAAGATAGTAAGCGTTGAAAGTAATCAATGAGTTATCTTTTAGTTACTCTAAGTGGCAAGCTTGACAACTGACATTGAACTCACTATTGCACCCTGGAAATTTCCTTCTGTCATCATTAAACCCCAGGTATAGAAATATCTGCCTACATGTGTAAGGGCAGCTGTGACCCTGTGCTTTTAGGAGATCCCTGGTGAGAATGAAAGGTAAAGCAAAGAAATATGTAAGCATTTTAAGTGACAGAAAAGCACTCTCAGAAAAAAACATTCTTATTTCTATCTTTCTTTCATTTACTTCATGGCCATCAGAGAATCCTCTGGGAATATTGATGCTTTCGCTGAGCGGGAATCAAAACACAAGTTACATATTAATATAAAAATAAAGTTGATGATGAACTTAACTCTTTTTAAACAGTTTATCATGTTTTCTGCCTCTTCCTTCCCAATGATCTCCCAACTGCAATGTCTGTCAAAACTTATTTTCAGAATTTCTCTTTGCTGTATATTTGAAAGCTGTCTACCATAAGGTAAACATTCACATAATTGGGAATAATGAAGAAGAAAAATTAGGACATCTCTGTCTTTCTTAATGAGATATGAAAAGATTTTGTTACTGATAAATTGTAGATGTAGATAGATGATCCATAGACAGACAGATAGATAGATGGTCAATAGATAGACGTACAGATAAATGCATTTTCTTCCCTTGAGTAGTAAAAGTCTCATATCACAACCAAACTCTTAGATAAACAAGATAGTTTAAAAGATAATGCAAAAATGGCAGTTACTTCCTTTGTTTTAAAATTCTGAGTCATGAATTATGAGTTCTCATTTATCTCTGGATGATAAACATACCTTTGTCAAGGGGTTGATGATTAGCTAATAAGAAAAATTGTAATGCATGGTGTACTTCCCATAATACTCCAGCAAATTAGTCATTTCCAAGCACACTGCAATACAACAAATTACGAAGAATTTTCAGTCAGGATTTAAAGGTCTTATAATCTATAAATTTTTGTTGCAAATTGGTGGGAAGTATAATTTGCAGATGCAAATCAATTTGTGTCACATACTTAAAAACTTTCAGGTGTATATTATCTGATTCATAAATAAGAATGCCCACAAGGGGGCAAGATGGCGGCAACCAAGAGGAAGCGGCGTGGAGACTTGCTGCTCAAAGCGAAGAAGCCAAAAAGAGATGGAAAAGAGGCCGGGAAGCCAGCTACGCAGCCAGAAGACGTGGAGGAAGAAGATCGAAATTGTATCCCAGGCCCCGTTTGCAAGGGCAAATGGAAAAATAAGGAACGGATTCTCATCTTTTCTTCCAGAGGAATAAATTTTAGAACAAGACATTTAATGCAGGACTTGAGAATGTTGATGCCTCATTCTAAAGCAGATACTAAAATGGATCGTAAAGATAAATTATTTGTGATTAATGAGGTCTGTGAAATGAAAAATTGCAATAAGTGTATCTATTTTGAAGCTAAGAAAAAGCAAGATCTCTATATGTGGCTTTCAAATTCACCTCATGGGCCATCTGCCAAATTCCTTGTTCAGAATATTCATACCCTGGCTGAACTGAAGATGACTGGCAACTGCTGGAAAGGTTCTAGGCCACTTTTGTCTTTTGATCCTGCCTTTGATGAATTGCCACATTATGCTTTGTTAAAAGAACTCTTAATTCAGATATTTAGTACACCTCGATATCATCCCAAAAGCCAACCATTTGTGGACCATGTTTTTACTTTCACCATTTTGGATAATAGGATATGGTTTCGGAACTTTCAGATCATAGAAGAAGATGCTGCTCTTGTAGAAATAGGACCTCGTTTTGTCTTAAATCTCATAAAGATTTTCCAGGGAAGTTTTGGAGGACCAACATTATATGAAAATCCTCACTACCAATCACCAAATATGCATGGACGGATCATAAGATCCATCACAGCTGCAAAATACAGAGAGAAACAACAAGTGAAGGATGTTCAGAAACTGAAAAAGAAAGAGCCAAAGACTGTTCTTCCACATGATCTTACTGAAGATGTTTTTGCTGTACCAGCTGAGGAAAAAACAGTAGAAATACAGTGGGTAAAACCAGAGCCCAAAGTAGATTTGAAAGCAAGAAAGAAGAGGGTTTATAAAAGGCAAAGGAAAATTCAACAGAAGATGAATAGAGGGAATGCAAAATGAATCCATGGATAACTTTTGTTTTTCAGTTATTGTATATTTGTATTCTGTGTGTAAATACTTTTATTATCCAGGATCTCTTTATATCATTAACATGCCATTTAAAAATTTAAATCTTAAATTTAGTGATGTTTTGCCTTTTTCTAAATAAAATGTCTCTAGAATTCAAAAAAAAAAAAAAGAATGCCCACAAATTATTTTGAAGGCTTTACTATTCTTTTTGCCAGCGTTGTTGGCCTATAAGCATTCAGAAAAGTTCGGGGAAGCTCATATGTACAAGTTCCATCCCTTCTGCCTCCAGTGCACAAAAACAAATCAGTAATCTATCTCGTTTATTTCTTTGAAAATGGTGCTCTTGAAGTACGCCTTGCAGATAGATTATCTATCCCTCACAGCAAAGCTTCACAATGGGAGTCTAATAATTGCTCCTTTTCTAATTTCACTAAATGAGTTATAATTATTTTATGTCTGTTTTATGGTTACTGAATAGTATTAACCTAAACTCTAATTATAATATAGCTTTCAAAGAAATGTATGGACACCAAATTGATGAACAGCGAGCTTATGTAGAACATCCCATAAAGCAGACACACAGCTAATAGTTTTAGAAATAGCATGTTAAAATTCAGAAGCACAATTCATTTGTGAATGAAACAGGGTATAAAATGAGTTATATTTTTTAAGTCTAGATAGACAGGAACATATTATTGTTATTAATAAAAATAAAATGAATTTACAATTAAGCATAAAATTGCTGTGTTCTAATATGTTTGAAACCAGTGACAGATGTCTCTGGTTCATGTCATACATGAAATGTAAGTTTGTATTATCCATTGACTCATTTAATCTTAAACAATCTTACCAAAACAAGTTTTATGTCAATAAAGTAGATTGTATTATTGGAGGACTAACTTGCCTAAAATATTTTTAATAGACTCACATTATGTTAAATTTTTGTGTTAATATTTTAACTAAAATATTACTCTTTGAACTTATCATAAAATGGAAGCAAAATAGTGCATGCTTCCATCTTTTTTGTCTCTTGTTTTCATTCTTGTTTTTTGAGATAAGATATTTCTATACTGTATGCGTGGTTTCACACTCCTGTATTCAGGTGATCCTTACTCATCCTCCTGAGTAACTAAGACTAAAGGCATATACTGTGTATTTTAAATAAATTTTTAATATATACTTTTTGAAATACTCCAACAAATATGAGAATATGAACATAAAGATGGAATGGATTCCTTACACCAAGAGTGCATTATTATTTTGTTGTCTTTTACTAAAGTAAATAGCAATTTAAATCAGTCATTCCATAATAGACAAAATACTACTAGCTTACCCTAAAAGTATTGATTCACTCAGAGTTTTGGATATATGAATGGGAAAACAAGTTTCCAGGCCAGTCTGGATTGCACAGTGAGATTGTCTTTCAAAACAAATAACAGAAAACTTAAAGGTGCAAATTTAGTTTATTTTTCATTTTATGTTTCTAATTTGAAAAATATTTACATATTTGTAGTATATTTTAAGTACTGACAATAGTAATATATGGATTATTTTTTAAAAAGTCTTACTTTCCAAAACATTCAAGTAAAATTATTAAAGCATATGTATGCTTACTTCTCACTGGCAGACATTTCTCAATGGAAGCAGAAACTGAAATACCAATTCAGAAAATAAAATTTTTAATGAAAAAAATTACAAGGTATGATATGTTAAATAAACATATTAAAACAACTGCTTGCCACATTGAATGTTGTCATTATTTTCATTATTTTATTGCTTGATTCCCACTATCCTACTCTCTATAGAGCCAACAGTACCATATATTAACTTGCTAATATTAATGATTACAGCTCTTATTTAATAGGAATTTATAATGAGTCACATAAGTCCACTTTGTTGGTTATGTTTTCAGGAACTTTTTAGTATTATGTGGATAAAATACTGGGGTTCAGAGAGATTAAATAACTCAATTGCTGAAGCATTGATGCTGAACTTGAATCATAGAATATTGTCTCCATTGTCAACAAGCAAAATGTTTCTTTGAAGATGGCTAAAATTCACACTAGCCTTGATGTCTTTCTACCATTTCCAATATTTCAAAATAGGTCAGTTCTTTCCCAGAAACCTAGACTACACTCTGATTTGGACTAATAAATATTTATGTAATGCCTATAATATGCCAAGCACTGTTACCTAGGAATTCAGAGAGGAAAAAAAAAACATAATCTCATATCCCAAAGAGGGTCTAAAGTTTAGTTTTGATGACTATATGTTTAGATAATTCACATATAATTTATTAGCCTGTGAATAAAATTCATACCTATAGGACATGAATGCAATCAAGAAATACTTCATAGAAGAGCCAATAGTTTGACCTAGTGGTAGAGTGCTTACCTACCATGCACGAAGACCCAGATTTGATTCCTCGGTACAACATACATAGAAAAAGCCAGAAGTGGTGCTGAGGCTCAAGTGGTAGAGCTCTAGCCTTGAGAAAGTCCAAGGACAGTCCTTAGGTCCTGAGCTCAAGCCCAGGGCTGGCAAAAAAAAATACTTCATATAAATTACACCTGAATAAAAACATATGGTTTAGTTCTTATTAGTTGAAGGAGTTTTCTGAATTAAAGAAGAGCTTTCTACAGGCGTAGAGAATCTAAAGATTAGAACTCAGAATTTCTATTCTACCAAAGATGAATGCAGATTGAAATATTTAATGGGTATGTTATTATATTGGTCTTTGGTTTACTTTAGATTAAAGAAAACTAGGGAGTAGCCAGATGATGAATGAGAAAGGTGAATAGCCGATGGTGTGAATCCTTGTCATTTATAACTCCATGCAGCCAAGAAATTAGGTTCTGTATTTCCAAACGAAACACATTGTTCAAATAAATCAATGAATTGAATTATTATGAAGACTGTGATGCTTGTTATTACATGATGTATGGTATAAGAACTATCAACCTGATTACTATCTAATAGTTTAGAAAAACTTATTTTGTGTTATCACTGATGTACAACTTGGATGTTGATTCATTTTACCTTTGTCCAATTATTAAAAGTCTGGGAAAGCTTATTTAAAGTCTATATAGATCACGAGCTTCTGTTGATTTAATAGGAGAAGAAGTAAATATTTGATACCAACATTGGTTTTAAGGCAAAATGTATTTGCGTTGCATCCTTTTTATTTTTTGCATTTTTCTTAGTTTTCAAGGCTTTATCAAAGAAGATGAACTCATTTAAATGGCTATGAATTTGCTTAGCAAAATCAATTTCTGTGTGATCTGTTCTACCTCCTACCAATAGCATATTTACAATAAGAAAGTAAGTTGGCAGATTTGTATTATATCAACACTTTATACTACTTTCCATATTTTTTCCAGTTATAAAGTAAACTGGGTTATTTTCTCTTCTCTTGATTGGCTATGAAAAAACATCTGGGTCTCTTGAGTTTATCATCTTTGCACCCTTCATGCCATTTGGCCATCTTTATGAATTCAAAATGGGTTTCCATCTGCTGAAAGCTTTTCAGCATGTTTATCTTTCATTCTTTACCACGAGTAGCATTCCATAATGCACTGGTGTGTGTGTGTGTGTGTGTGTGTGTGTGTGTGTGTGTGTGTGTGTGTGTGTGTGTGTGTGCGCGCGCGTGTGTGTTTAGCAAAGCTGGGTATACAGTGTGGGAAGGCACACTGTGGTTACACATTTGCTCAGCCGTAGTGCATGAGAGGTTCACTCTTGGCAATTATGAGCTAACTTAGAAAGAAGAGACTTCATCATTTGAGTCCTCCATTCAGCGGCACAAAAAGACATAAATAATGTATTATTTAGTTCTGTGCCCTAAAATTCAGTATGACAAAAATATCATGAAATTACTTACTGTTCAGTACCTCAGTAATAATGATCAAAACAAGGAGAAGAAATCATGTGAATCTGAAATGTTCTTTTTTTTTGTCTTTCCAGGGTTTCACTAGAATCTTCAGGTTTTAGTATTATTATGAAGTGAATAAGCAACTCATTACAATGTTGCCAACTACATGAGAGATTTTAAACCAGAAACATTGTTCCAAATTCACATTTACACTGACAATAGAATTGCATAGAAAATTTTGTTGTTGTTGTTGTTGTTCTTTACTAGTCCTGGGGCTTGAACTCAGGGTTTGAGCACTGTCTTTCAGCTTTCTTCAAGGCTACAGCTCTACCACTTGAGCCAGAGCACCACTTCTGGCTGTTTATATGTATGTGGTACTGAGGAACCAAACCCTCTTCTTCATTCATCCTAGATAAGCTCTCTATCACTAGGACAAACTCTTGTCCACTCCCCCCAGTCTTTTTCTTGTGCAAGTCCCAAGCTTGAGCTAAGACATGAGAATTGTCCTTGGGCCGTTTCAAAGCTAGAGCTCTACCACTTGAGCCACAGCATCACTTCTGGCATTTTCTAAATATGTGGCACCAAAGGAATCGAACCCTGGTCTTTTTGCACTTTGGGTAAGCACTCTACCACTAAGCCAAACTCCCTGCCCCTACATAGAACATTTTTTTAACGATGAATAAAACAGATTCTGCGTGTATTACATATCCAGTTCTAACTCAAGATTTCTTGCAAATGGATCCATCCATGTGGGCAGTTATAACATCTCTAAAATTAAGGTCCCTATCAAAGGTAATAGAATATCCCAACCTATCATAACCAAGTGTGCTGACATACTTTTAAAATGTAGCTTTAGTTGAAGGTACGTAATATTGAGTAATACACAGCACTCATACAAATCCCCAAAGAACTGAAAAGTTTACAATTAGCTCAAGAAGGTGAGAAATACATATATAATTGTTCAGCATGCCGAAGAATCTGCAATTGTGTTATACTAAAGTACTTAAGTTTTTTATTTGAATATATAGTAAGGTGAAAGCACAGAAACTAGTTTAAAAAAACAAATTGTGCTACATTATTTAATCTAGATATTGTTCAATTTTTGTTGATCAATGATGAATAATTACCAGTACACATAACAGGTAGATTTTCTGTCTAAAAATACTCAGACATCAAGGAAATGTAAAGTATGTAATTGCTATTATTATTATTTTTATTATTATTTTGCCTGTCCTGGGGACTGAACTCAGGATCTGAGCACTGTTCTTGGGCTTTCCTCAAGGCCAAAACCAAAGCGCCATTTCTGGCTTTTTCTAAGTATGTGGTACTGAGGACTCTACCACTAGGCCAAACTCCAAGCCCAGATATAATTACTAACCACTGTAAGATTTATCTTAATAATGATCAAAGGTTGTTATAATCCTATAACCAGAGAACTACTTATCTCACTAAAATACATAGTAATTTCCCCACATTTTCTAGTCCAATTCTCTTTCCTAAACAGTCTTTTTAAAAATATTTTTCTAGTGGTGGGGCTTGAACTCTGTGTCTGGGCACTGTCCTTGAGCTCTTCAGCTCCAGGCTACTGCACTATCCTTGAGTCACAGCCCTACTTCCGTTTTTCTACTGGTTAACTGAAGATAAGAGTCTCATGGACTTTAGCACCTTGATCCTTAGATCTGAGCTTCCTGAGTAGCTAGGATTACAGGCTTGAGCCACGGTACCTGGTTCTATCTTATTTTTGATCATTTGTTTCTACTCTTTCAGTATATTTTTCCTTTTCTATTACTGTGTTTTTCTTTCTAGTAGGTATTCCATTAAGGTAAGTAGCAGTCTCAAGTCAAACCCACATTTGTCATTGAGTATGCAACTGTGCTGAAAATAAGCCACATTTTTTTTCTTTTTTTGTGCCAATCCTGGGGACTGAACTCAGGGCCTGACCACTTTCTCTGAGCTTTCTCAAGGCTAGAGCTCTATCACTTGACCACAGCACCACTTCTGGCCTATTTTGTATGTGGTACCAAGGAAATGAACCCAGGATGTTGTGCATGCTAGGCAAGCACCCTACCAACTAGGCCAAATTCCCTTTCCTAAACCACTATTTTTTCATCAGCATAGATAGAGAAATACCACTCTTTAGCACATTGCTAAAGCATAAAACAAGGTAATATGTGGTGCAATGTGGATCATGTGATGTGGAGCAGTGGTTTTTACTATGCCTTTATAAGAAATTATGGAAAATTCATCTTGAATTATGGATAGGAATGTCCAAGAACATCAAAAGATAATTTACATTAAGTTTTGTTCCCCAAAGCAGATCTACTTTGATCCTCAAACTCCTTTAATATACAGAGCATGAAATCATGACTCCTGTCCACTATTGTTAATCTATTTTCATCCTAATATGTGAATTTCTATATTTTTAAAATTAAAGCTAGGTATTTTTAAATAGTTTATTTTGTTATGTCCATTATTTTCTGTTCTTCTTACTGATGCTAGGACCGTGAATTGATATTCTTTATTTTCAATCTCTATACTTCCTTTTGTCAATAATTACCTCATACAAATTCACAATAAATCTAATCAGCCTTGTAGCAAGGGTCTTCCTTGATTAATTTATTTTTATATACTCAAAAGTACTAGCTAAGTGCCTGATCACAGAAGGCACTCCACAGCACATTTTATCTTTTTTCCATGAATGAATTAATAAGTAGTTGGGGATACTTGATTTTGGAATGATTAGGCAGTATTTAAATATCCTATTGCTGGGTACTGTTGGTCTCACACCTATAATCCTAGCTACTCAGAAAGCTGAGATAAGAGGATTGCAGATCAAAACCAGCCTGAGCAGGAATCCTGAAAACCAATAATGGTGCTGTGGCTCAATTAGGCAGGGAAATAACCTTCAGCAAAAAAAAGAGCTCAAGGACAGTGCCTAGTCCCAGAGTTCATGCCCTACAACCCCCTAAAAAAGAAAAATAAATCCTCTAAAGTTTTGGAGATTTCATGCCATTTGAACAGTAAATTCTCTCTATGTATCTAATCTGATAAGTAATCTAAATAGAATACTCAGTTTGCAACTGTTTATCATATCATCTCATAATTCCTATCTGGTGTCAGACTGATCACTGGCTCACTGGTTTATTTCAGACTCATTTTCCTCACATGCTGTTGGTCTGTTCATGGTACCCCTGAGTTTGTTGTGTGTTTGTTTTTGTTTTGTCAGTTGTATGGCTTGATTTAAGAGCCTGGGTGCTCTCCCTGAACTCTTGCTCAAGGCTAGTGCTCTATGACTGAGTCATGGAGCCATTCTGGTTTTTGAATGTTTAATCTGGGGGCAGTAGACCCATAGTATAATTCTTTTTATTCACTGAACTCGACCTAAGCTGATCAGTTGTCCTGAAAATAGTTTTCTATCTTTTATAGTTTACCTATTGCCTTGGAAATTGATATCTTCATTTCTGTTTAATTCCTCTATTCTAACTTCCAATTTAAATGTTTCAATGCAAGACTTTATTTTGTAGCTGGTGTCTCAACTCTATAATCCTACCTACTCAGGAGGCTGAAACCTGGAAGACTGTGGTTTATAGCCAGCCTTAGAAAAAAAGTCTGGGAGTCTCCATCTATAAAATAACTAGGGGGAATAAAAGATGTGGCTTAAGTGGTAGAGTGCCAGATGTTATTCAACAAGCTCAGGAGAAAACAAGGTCCTATGTTCAAATCCCCATATAAACAAATAGACAGAATTAAATGCAGGATTTTTAACTTCAGTGTCTTAACCTCATACAAATCGAAGTAGAATTCTTCAAGAATATTTTCAAATATCAACTATGATAATAATTTCAAAATATAACTGACTTTGTCAGAAACCTAGAGTCTTAGTAGATTAAGGTATGGCATACCAAATATCTGTACTTTTTCTTTCTTTATTGCTAGAATAACGTATAGAGAGGTTACAGGTACATTTGTTAGGTAATAGGTGCAGTATTTCTCACACATTGATACCCCATCTCATGTTTATATCCCCATTTCCCTACCCATGGACTTTTCTTCTTCTCTCTCTCCTGTTCTCTCCCTTTTTCACACACACACACACACACACACACACACACACACACACACACACATACACCTAGATGATCTTGAAAACTCAATTGCAAGAAACATTGCTTTAGAGTACTTGTATTAGAAGAATGTCCTTCTGAATTGTCACAATTGTAGCAATTGTGCAACAGTTGTGATGATTCCTTACCTGACTTCTGGAGTGTTTTATTTTATTTTTATAAAATCTCTGTTTCAGCAGAAGAAACTTTTCACTCAAAATACAACGCATGTGGATAAGTGTGTACGCAAGGGAAGAGGACCTCTAGAATGGTGCTATGAATAGCTCAGAGATCCTTTTTCTCTATTAAAACAAACACAATTGATATACACTGCTAAAAATATAATGATTTAAAGTCATTGGAAATTACTCAGGACATAAAAAATACTATGAACATTCAATAAGGAAAACTGAAGAGTTTACAATTTGCTCAAGAAGGTGGGAAATGCAGATATAATTTTTCAGCATGCAAAGGAATCTGCAATTGTGTTATACTAAATTAAAGAGCAGCAAGAATGGATGATTTTCTCCTTATGTCTTCCTTCTTTTCACATCAGCTTCATTTGAACTCCATTCTGGGCAGGTAAAGCTAAGTGCACATTGCTCCTTTGTCCTTTTAGGTCTTGGTAAGGACCAGTATTTAATTCATGAGTGAAACAAGACAGCAGAATTACTCATCTTCCCAGTCCTGTTTATAGATTCTATTCCAAACAAGAGCATCTGAGCAGTAAGGATTTATCTTCATTCATTCAATTCCAACTTGAAAGAAAGAATATCAAGAGAAAAAAAAAATGGTTGTTTTTATAATTCTCTCCTCCCTAGCCTTCTAGCAGAGGTGTCATGGAAGAAAAGACTGTTTGAAAAGACATCTCTCCATCCAAGAACAATGCCATGAATATGGAGCCAAGGTATTTTTCAGACTGAAACAGAATAGTGTCCACATTCTCAATTCCAGAGTAACTGCACAGAAGTTTAATACAGGGAAAGAGATGGGCTGTAAGAAAAGAGATTTTAGTCTCTATCTCAGACTATTTTGAGTTGATGTGAAGTGAGCCCAGTGTAGTTTTGTCTGTTGTTTGGTGACGGTTGTCTTTTTCTGTTTGTTTGTGTTGCCTGTGCTGCGCCTTGAGCTCTGGGCCTAGGCACTATCCCTAAGCTCCTTTTGCTCAAAGCTAGCACATTACCACTTCAGCCATAGCACCACTTGTGGCTTTTTCTGTGATTAATTGGAGATAAGAGTATCATGGACATTCCTGCCTGGGCTGGCTTTGAACTGTGATCCTCAGATTTCATCCACCTGAATAGTTAGGATAGCAGGACCTGGAGAACACCTGTAATGCGCCTTAATATAGTTTTGGAAATAATACTGGAGTGTAGGATAGGAAGTTAAATATGCTTATTCCATTAAAATAAAAGGCTAAATCTAAAGAAAGAAAAAAAACAAATGAAGCAAAAATTTAAAAATAAAGAACTTTTAAAATTTTAATTCTATGGAAATACCCATACAAACTACATATTATATATGCACACATGTATATGCATATGTAAATATACATGTGTATATGTGTCTGTATATGACAAAATAATATAATAATGTATATTTTATATAAAATTTATATGTACATACAGAGAGAGAGAGAGAGAGAGAGAGAAAAGGGAAAAAGAGAGGGAAAGAAAGGGAGAAATCCAAATTTCTGAGACTCAATTTGCTAAAAATCTAATATAAAGGATACACCTTTGGTAACAATAATAAACCAAAGTAACATTTATATAGAGGTAAAATTCTTGCAAAAGTATATAAAATACCAGAATAGAATTTAATAAGTACGGAGAATAATCTAGTAATTTAAAATTGTACAAGAAGTAAATCTCCCTTGGCAATATACTTACACTCTGAATATCTATCAAATATTTAAAATACAGTTAATATCATCTCCTTACAAACTTCAAAAATTAGAAGAGATAGCCTGGAGCAGGTGGCTTATGCTGTAATCTTAGTTACTCAGAAGGCTAAGATCTTATGATTGAGGTTCAAAGCCATTAGGGAAAGGAAAGTACATGAGGCTTTTTTTTTCTCATAGGGCTTGAACTCTGGATTTAGGTGCTATCCTTTAGCTTTTCAGCTCAAAGCTACCACTCTACCACTTTAAGCCACAGATGCATTTCTACTTTTCTGGTGATTAATTGGAGATAAGAGTCTCAAGGAATTTGGTACCCAGGCTAGGTTTGAAATGCAATCCATAGGTCTCAGACTCCAGAGTAGCTTGGATTATAGTTGTGAGCCACTGTGCCTGGCCCATGACTTACAAAAAATTGGCAGAACTAGAGCTATGATTCAAGTGATAATGTGCTAGCTTTGAATAAAAGTTCAGGAACAGTGCTCAGGAGCAAGAAAAAACAGAATAGATGAAACATCTAATTTCTTTATGATGTCATTAATACTCATACCAAAACCCAATAAAATAATCGTAATAAAAACCACATATTTCCTGCACAAATTACTGGCACACCAGCACCAAAATAACTAGCCATTATACCAGCCAATGACGAGGTAGCTTTAACCCAAGAACATAAGATTGGATCTTTTGAAAATCATTTTAGGTAAAACAAAGTATCAACAAAGTAAAATATTTCTGACCAATTTAATAGACACTTGGAAAACAAATGACAAAATCCAAGAAAATCTGAAGTTAAAATTACTGCATAAAGTCCTAAAATAAGGAACATCCTTGAAATCCTCAGCATGTTCTAAACAGCCAAATGAAAAAACCTCATGCATGCATTGATTGTTAAGATAAGCAACATATGATATATTAACATGTTAGACTATTACTCAATAATAAAAAGAAATTGGTAACTGATAAAATTGATCCAACATTAAAAACTATGAAAACATACATTAAATGAATATGGTCTCAAATCCTACACATTGTTAAATTCCATATGTATGAAATGTTCAGAATTGTCATATCTAAGGAGATAAAAATAAAGTTAATAATAATGGAGAATTGGCATTTATGAAAAGTAGAAATGACTTCTATTGTGTAGTAATTTCTAAAGTTATATTCTAAAATATAGAATAAATATTCTAAACTGAGCTTATAATTATAGTTGCACAATTCTATGTGAATCGATTTATAAATTTTGATTATCAATTTTAACTGGATAAACTACATATGCATTAGACTATCTTTAATATAGCCTGGAAGATGTTAAGTTTGTGAGACTTTTTGCATTGCTCTGTAAATTTATAAAGAATCCATAAGTTCTTAAACATAGAAAGTAAAAATCCTATACATATACATTATATGATGTAGAAAAGAGCCCCCAAATAGTTTCTCTAAAAAAACGTCTTGTTAATCATGTTCATTTAAGTGTTCATGGCAGGTATTATTATTTGGATAAGAATTGTCAAAGAAGTATATGAAAAGAAGAAGAAATGTTTGGCCATAATCAAGTCCAGTGTATCTATCCAAGAGCTATGAAAAAATTCTTTCCACTTGTTGGGACTATGGTTATTACCACTGTAATAGGTAGTTATAGAAACATTTTCTTCCTATTTTGGGCATGCTATCTGATTCTTTCCCAGTTACAATAATTTATGTCAGATTCTCATCTCATGTCTGCAATAATTTGCGCCAAATACTGTTTATTATAAATTCTTTTTCCATATATGTACCCTGTGCAATTGTTTTACATGTGTCTTAATTTGAACCAGAAGTATGCATTTCTTATGAAATATATATTTTAATTATTTGAGCAATACTAAAGACAGCTACTATAAGTAGGTGTTAAAATATATTGAGTGATTAGTATGTGCTAGGTTCTTTCTAAGGACAAAAGGATTAATCCTCTTTAAATAGACAGCAAAACAGAAATTACAATTTTCTCTTTAAATAGAAAAAATGGAGTATTCTTTATTTTTAACTTCTTCCTTTGGTTTGGAAATGGAAATTGGATTGTTTTTACTGCATTCGTTGTTTTTTACCCAATTCTATCCCATCACAAGACTTCCCACGTAAACAAACTCCACATCAGTTCAGTGATTAACTGAACCTTGATATTTCTTTGTAATCAGAATCCTGCATAAATATCTTTGGCTGCCATGTGTTTAAAAGTGAGGCCAACATGCTATGATAAATAATTTTCTCTTCATAATTGAAGAATAAAGACCAAGAACAAAGGTTCGCTCTCTTTTATGCCCTAACCTATTTCAGTTTAAAACTTCCTCAGCAGCTTCTCATTTTCTCATCAGATTTCTGCATCCCAGTATTCATGTTTCAATTTCCCCAGTTAAAACCTGAGTGTTCCTGTGTATCTATCTATCGTGAAATCATCCTCTGTTCAGCCAGTCCACCCTTCTTGTCCCCTGTCTGTACATATTTTTATCCAATGTGACTGCTTGCAGTATTTTGCTAATAGCCTTGAACCCTGCTCTGACCATTTGCTGGCTTCTAGCCATCCAAAACATTGCTGGAGGTGGGGCTCGGGGAGTGAGCTGCCATGTTAAATCGCCTCTTTCCCTCCCTCTGGGAAAGGACCTTAACCTCCAGCACTTTCAGTCAATCACAGTCCAAGAGAGAACCTTGAAAATGTTCTGCAACACTGATTGGTTCCATAAAATATGCTGGCTGGATGTAGAAGTTGAGTTTCTTTTAGCTTATTTCATAATAAAGGGCAACGCATGTGCTGTATTCATAGTAATTCAAATCTGACACAAATAATACAGCAAATAATTACAATGACCTTTAACTCACCTCAAATTTAAACAAAGGTTAAGCTGCCCTTTACTAAAGTAAATATTTTCTGTAGTCAAATAAATGCAGACACCTTTGGAGAGCAGAATATATTGCCAAACTAAATGAATCTGAAAATGGTTACAACAGAATAATTTCAAAACATAAAGAATGCAAGAATCTTCAATATAAACAACATTCACACATGCCGACATCTGCCATTATTAATTTACCTTACAATATTTCCAGTAGGCTTCCCCATATGTTTGCTGAAAACTGTTGCTTGAAATTTCTGTCCAGAAAGGTAGAGTTCAAAAAGAAATATTAAAGGAGACTTTAGCTCTCATTTTCATATTCAGATATGTTTACTTCAGATATTTTACTTCATAAAACTGAACAAGACTCAATCATTGAAAAAGCTATCACAAATACCTTGAATTTTGAAAAAATAAACCCAGAAGACAATGTGCAGAGAGTAGCTGATAAATTTGTTTTTCTTTTTATTTTGTTTTAATTCCAAGATTTCCTTCTTGGTTAGATAAGACCCAGGTGTGCTTTTACCCACTTTAATTTGTTTAGTCTAAGTCTACATCAAATGGCACTTAAAAAGAAACCCTGTGGAATTAGGGGTGGGCTATTATATATATATATATATATACATATATATATATTCTTTAATTCCAAATGTTTATTTAAAAAATAATTCCTCTCTTTCTGAGGTCCAAATGCTAATGATATGTTGACTGTGAAAAACAAGACACCAGCTTGTTATTGCAATTGGTATCACCATCAAATTCTCCCTTCATTAAAATAAATCCACCTGATTTAATTAGAAGTACTCAACATGCCTATAATATTTTTGGTCACAATTTAAATTACATATCTCAAACAGGGATTAAATTTGCATTTAATAGGACAATAATTGCACGTTAAAAGGAAAACTAAGTTTCTTTCTTTTTGTTTCTCTAAAGGCAGCTTTGCCAACTCTGTTATTAAGGCCCAAGATGTTCTTAGAAACTTAAATTAATGGGTTTATTTTTAACCATTTAAAAACAAATGCCAAGTACGAGGTCAGTAGAAACCTCTTCCATGTCTTCCCCAGCTTTGACTCAGCAAATTTTTTTGTTTCTCACCCCCTGCTCTGAGGTGTTGGAAAAATGATATTGGCATGGCCATTTTCCTAAGAATGGAGTTTGTCTGTGGGATCAGAGGTTGATCTATTATTACTAGCTGGAGAAAGTTCATGTGATCTTAAATATTGTGGCTCTTCTTTGGATTCTGTGTCTGTACAGAATGACTGGCATTGACCAGAAAGAAATGATTAGGAATGAGAGGGAAAAGGACCTTTTAGTAAAATACCTGTGGGAAGATACTGGACTCCTGATTTTGCTGAATCTCTCTATTTTCTGCCTTGTTTTATTAGTATATGAAACTTGGTGAGGGGTTATCTTCCTTTCTATCTCATGAGCCAAATAGCCTCCTGCAATTCCTAATCTTTGAATCTCCTCTTTCTGATTCCCTCTGAGGAGAGAAATCCTCCTACATTTTCTGACAGCTTCCTCCTCTGGGAAGTTTTTCCAGGGGAGGCATTTCCATTATATTCCAAGGGATCTTCACATGTACTTAGCAATAGAAGTCAAGACATTAAAACTTGTAAAACTTAAATTAATACAATTGTTCAGGAGAACCTGCTTCTATGTTTAAAATAACCATGGCTCTTCAAGATTTGAAATAATCTACTCCTGAGAAGGTTTATTTTGTTTTCCTTTGTTTTTTAGTGAGTTATGGCTCTTGGACTCACATCCTGGCCATTGTCTCTGAGCTCTTTTGCTGAAGGCTGTCACTGTGCCATTTTGAGTCACAGCTCCATGTCTGTGTTTTTGGGTTTAGTTTTTGTTTTTCTCCCTGGTGTTTAATTGGACATAGGAGTGTCACAGAGTATCCTGAAATCCTGAGTATCCTGAGTAGCTAGGAATATAGGTATCCTCTGAGAAGTTTTGATTATTCACTCTAAATTAAAATATACCTCTGTTCTGAGATTCTATATCGTTCATTATAAAGAAATGCCTACTGAGAGAATTTTGTACATATCATTACCACCAAAATTCATGACTATAGTTTAAGTGTGAACCACACTGATGCCACCAAATAGTGGATGCAGTATTAAATATGTGCTTGAGGGCTGACTTTTGGTTCTCTTATGAACATGTATAAAGTTAGATTTTGAATGTATTTGACTATCCAACATTGAAATTTGTTTGCTATTCTTGTCTGTTTTTATATTCTGTCCTTGGATTACAAATATATAAGAAAATCTAAAATACATTGGTAATTACAAACATCTCTAACACTTGATAAATTCATTTTTCCTGGTCTTTTGATATAATGCTAACTTCATTATTGCTGTAGTTAAAATGTTGATTCTTTCTGAGCTGCAAGTTTTTGTTTTGTCCATAAGCAGACTTTATACTATAAGAGTAAGAGTGAGAAGAGGCAAATTACTAATTATAATGCTTAGAATCACTAATATTTTTAAAAATGCTGTTGTCATTTTGTTTAGTATCTAAAGATTCATACAGAAATAGTTGTAATGTTTCCAAAAACTAGAAAGGGCTATCATACTGGCCAAACTAGGGGTGGGGGGAGGAAGATTTAAAAAGTAACAGAAAATGTCATGAAGCTCTTTTTTTAATATATGAAATACTTTTGTTATAGGAAAAGCATGAAACTTGCATCACTTACAAGAATACATGCCTAAGACTAGCTATAAAGAGAACAGTGTTCAAAAGAACCAGGAAACCTTGGGAATAAAGCACCAGCCAAGATTTTAGCTGCTTCACCAACAAGTGGAATGAGCATAGATTCTAAACATGCTGTGGAACTTGAAGCCATTAGAGGTACAGCATGGATGCTGGAAGAATGACATGGTCATCTGCTTAGAGCTATGTGGAATGCAATTCTGTTACACATGGAAGTAGATGTATGTCAGATATAGGCAATGGGAATAATACAAGCACAAGGACAGAATGTATTGTTACTGCAGTGCTGTGAAAAAAATTGAGAATGAGATGTTAGCAATACTGTCACATCTCTAAGAGAAACTAATGAAAAGTGATTTTGCATTCGGAGTAACTCCTCTTTCTAATAATCATTCAACACAAACTCGGATGCATGCATTCACACACATACACACACACACCACACATTTATCCTCACAGAGAAAATGATCATATTTTTCTCTGTGTAACTCACGTTATTATTGTTTCTGTCTCCAGAGTGCTAGGATTTCAGGAGAGTACAAACATGCCCAAGTGTGTATGTTTTCAACATGACCTCTTATGCCATCTTTCACATATTTGTAAACCTTTATGAAACCGCAGTTTAGAGATACCAGAATCTACCTTCAGAGGGAAATTAATTTACTTTGAATATCGAGTAGGGCAACTAGGGAGACATAGTATTGTTGATGAAGACAACAACAGTAGCATTGTGTATATTGGACAGGTACAGAAGGTACCTTATTGTCCTCAGTTGTTAAGGATGAGGTTGTCACATCATCTCTTTGGGGAACAGTTAGTTATCCCATTGCTGAAAAATACAGAGACCATGAATAGAAAATGCTTTTTCTCACCTCAATCTTTTGTGAAGCTGCAACTCTTGATTGTTTTAGCATGCTTTACCTCACACATGATGTAATTAAACCTGTAACAATTTTTTTGTTTTCATTTTGTCCGCCCTGAAGCTAATTTGAAGTGTTACCATTTTATCTTTGGTAATGTTATTATACTTTACTTCATCTCTTTCTTTATATCACCTCTCCCTTTATAATGTTCACCCTTTCCTTTGATTCAATCTTGCATCACATTATTGTCTAATTTTTAAAAAAATAATCTTAAATATGTAGGGGAACAAGGCAGGATATAAAGTAATTAATAAGTAAAATAAATCCAGGCATTTTAGCCCCACATATTACCTGACTGCCATTACCACATAATATGAACCACATTGCACTGTTTAAATGAAAGAAGGCAAAGGTCTCAAGTTGGTGGCTAGCAAGCTACATCTTGCCTGCTGACATGTTTTATTTGACTCACATGGTGTGTTTAAAGTGTGACTTTTTTTGCAAATCTAAAATTTGGGAAATTTTACACAGAATAAAGTTCTTAAAGGAGCCTTTCCTGCATGACAGACTTTTCTTGAGTAAAAGCCAGGCTTTCTCCAGTCCATGCCAACCTTATCCTGTAATACTTCTGCTGCCTTACAGTTGATTCAGTTGTATTCATCAATACAGCCTCATAGACATTGTAAAGATTTGGTTCTTGGTCCCTGTATTAATAAGATGAACGATTTCCTTGAATTTTTCCAGCGGTTCTTTTGTCATATTGGGACAATAGCGAACACAAAAATTTTGCTTCTTCCTGCCATGCTAGGAATAACATATCTTGTTTAAATCCAGTTGGCTAGTTTATAATATTTCAATCCATGTAATATAACTTCATGTATTGGGGTATTCAGTCCACCACAATCCTTAAAATATAGTGGTGAATCTTAAAATAAATTCTTACATCAGCTGTCAGACACTTCTGTCCTATAACTAGTTCTTATCATAGCATTCTCAGAAGCTCAATTTTCTTTTCATCAGAGCAATGAAGAGTACTGTGCTATAAAATAGAAGCATAATTTTAAAAGAAAGTGTAATCAAACACAGTGATGCTTAGAGACACCTGCATAAAAAATTAAAATAAAAGCTTAGAACCACTGCTTTGAGAAATTATGTAACTTCATAAACATTTAATAGTATTTATATCTTCTATGTAAGCAGAGAAGGCTGCCATGTCCTCCTGCTAGATGATTTGGTGAGTATAGCTCATACTAAATATGTGTATAATCTGGGCAAATACATGAAACTATCTCATGCTAGTTATTGTTTTAAGGAAAAATGGTTAGATAAATTGTTTTTAGCAACCAGAATGCTTGTCCAGGCTTCCTAACCCTTGCCTTGAAATATAGCTATCTGATTTATATGTACTCCACATAAAATATGTGTGAACTGTCACAGCTATTTTATATGAATTGATGATGGGCATTGTGTCTCAAAATTCACCGCAAATCTTTCCATGTCAGGAATGAAAAAAACACATTGGTATACAAATCATTTTTTCCCCTGAAGTTAAACACTATTCTAACAAAAACATAGCTTTTGTGTAATTGGCTGTTTTTGTTAATAAATAATTATGCTCAAAGGACTTCATTACTTGGTTTAAGCTTTGGGAAATCCAAAATATAGAGTCTCTCAGTTTGTAGACATTTCTGTGTCATCACCAACTTGTTTATTCTCTGAATATTGTTTGTTTCTGACTGAAAAGAAAGAAAGCCCATTCAGTAGCATCAAAGTGGATGTTGTCCTTAGCAATCTGCATGGGAATCAGTAGCAGGGGGCTTGCCTCAATGTCTGTGGTTCAAGGGGGGATGTCACTCTTCAGAGACAGAGTGAGCAATAGAAGGCAGGGAAGTTTCTGAATGACCTCACAGCATGAGACCAGCGGTCAGTACTGTAATAATGGTTTACATTGGCAGGACTCCACTTCTGGGGTGGTCCACAGTGACACTGTCAAGAGTCTCTTTCATTAGTCCTGTGAATACCATCGGGACACATTAGTTGAAAGGTGAAAAGTTGGAAACACTGCTGTTTTTCCTGGCTGAGGATAAGGAGAGCCATTTAGGAACTTAGAAGAAGCTGTCTTTGGGGGGAAAAAAAGAAAGCAAAATTGTACAGAATGCCATCCCAATTTTCATAAACTCTTGAATAAGTATGATACAAACTCTTTGATTAGTAAACTCTTTTCTCTGTCTTGTAGGAAATGTGGCTTCCTTTTGGTAGTGTTTTTGTTTGCTTTGGTTAGGTTGTTTTGCTATGCCTGATTAAATTTTTAGGAAATTTTATTTTAGTTAAATTAAAGGGTGTGTATGTCAGGTTACAAGTAACAGCAAATTTCTAAGATTAAAAGCAAATAGGATAAAATAAACAAAATATATCTTATCTATTTATTTGATAAAGACGTTTTGGTTTTTCTCTTTAAAAAGAAGATTGATAAGTAAAACAACTTGATAAAGAGCTGAGTTACATATACCTGGGTACAAGTAAATTTTCCTTTTAAATCCTTTATCAGTACTCACATTATTTATGATCTATATTAGCAGCTGCTTATATGAGCTATATGTCTATACATTATATAATGTAGGTTATAGTTATATATACTACAGGTACATATTTTATATACTTATATATTTTCTCCATATATTTCACATATATGGGAGAACATATATTTGAATAATTTTATAAGTTGAATTGGCATTATCTAGAGGAGTTTAAAATTACTAGAGCATGTCACATTTTAGAAGTAATTTACGTTTTATGTAATCTCAATTCTAGTAAGTCTTGAAATAGATCTAAAATTACTTCATATATCCATAAGCACCTCCTAATATGATTGAATGACATTTTATTTTTTTTTGCATTTTTTATTGTAATTAGTAAAAGGGTTACATGATATTTGCCAGATAGAAGGTGCATTAATTCACATACATTCATACCCTTTCACATGTCTTGGTACCCATTTCCCTCCCCCCCCCCCCATGACATTTTAGTAGCCTGAAACTTAATGATAAGAAATGATGACTTGATCATCTATTCAATATGCTTAGAACTAAGAGAGTTACCTGATGCAAGTGCAATTACATACTTTTCCCCTGCCAGGACATAATGTCAGATACTACTGTGAGAATGTTCTAAGATTCATCTTTGTGAAAGCTCTAAAAAAGAAAAAAAACTATAGTTTACCAAGTATTTCCTATACCTTATTGTCTTTTCTGTATTTTGAATATAGGAACCCATTTTTCTCATGCTGTTCCAAACTTAACTTGCTTTGGAGAAACAAACTGGAAATCTACTTTTATAAAGGTACAAAGAACGCCTGGCGCAGTGGTGCATGCCTGTAATCCTACTACTCGGGAGGCTGAGATCTGAGGATCAAGGTTAAAAAATCAGCCCGGGCACAAAAGGACCTGAGACTTATCTCCAATTAACCTCTAGAAAATGGTTCATTGGTTTGGATCCGTTCTCAGGTTTTCTCATTGTAGGTTTGGTTGGGAAATTAACCAACCTTGCTATTTTAACTAAATTGTCTATTCGTGGAATTCCCAAATCATATCACTATTAGGCGCTCTCTCAAGGGAACAACTACAGGCTCCCTTATTTTGTTTGCAGTTCCCTAAGAGTTCAGAGAAATGGTGCTCAAATTATTAAAATTAACATTAATCTAACATTAATAGGAATCTTAAGAATAATACATAGGCCAAAAGTACCATTATTATATTGCTTGGAGATATTCACAGTGATATGAAACATGTTACTTAGATAAACATAAAGTTATGAAAACCTTGTAAGCACATAACTTTAAAACTGGTACTGATTATATCCATTATTATTATCACCATCATTATTTGGCACTAGTTCTAGGACTTGGACTCTAGGCTGTGCTCTCATTTCTTTTCTTGGCTCAAGGCTGGTGTTTTATACTTTGAGCCATTCCTCTACTTTGGATTTTTGCTGGTTAATTCAATAGGAGTTTCACAGATCTTTCAGTCCTGCGTGGCTTTGAATCACTATTCTCTAAATAGCAAGTATTATAGAAAAGGGCGACCAGAGACCAGATCTGTTAATTTTTCTCATTTATAGGTAATTACCAACATGAATAAATGAAATATTGTATACAATTGACTGTTTCAGCTTCTAAGGATAGGGAATAGAGCATTTCACAAGTTATTATTCTAATGGTACTGATGGTTGATGCCTGCATTCTTACTCAGAAGGCTCTGATCTGAAATGTATGTTCAAAACCATCTTTCACAGTAAGTCCATGAGACTATAACCAATCCAACTAACCAGCAAAAATAAAGGCAGACATGGAATTATGGCTATGTCAAAGAGCAACAGACATGAACAAAAAACAAAGCCAGACAATAGTAGAAGGTCCTGAGTTCAAGTGCTAGTATATACCACACACACACACATACACACACACACACACACACACACACACACACACACACCTTTGTTTTTATAGGAGAGCTAGTAAAAATTTCCATGCACTGATAAAAACTGGCTGAATTAATATTTTCTATTTTTTATATTTCACATAAACACTGGTATTAAGAAACATAAAAAACATAATAGCCTTAGTATTATAGAATATGATTTATTTCCCAGGTTTATGATCATACATGAAAATTTAGGTCTCTCAATAGAATCATATTGTTAGATACATTGTCACAATTTGTTGTGATTGATCACCTAGGTGATGGGTTAATACTTATTATATCATACTAGCCAGTTTGTCTTACAAAAATAAATGAATTTAGGGACCAGGTGTTTGGCCTAGTAATAGAGTGCTTGCCTAACATGCATGAAAACCCAGGTTCAATTCCTCGGTACTATGTACATAGAAAAGCTGGAAGTGATGCTGTGGCTCAAGGACAGTGTTCAGATCTCATGACTGGCAAAAAAAATATTAAAGGAAGATTTTATGTAACACCCATAAGAAGGTGATATCTAAATAAAAATAAATTCATTGAGCATTTTGGAATTTAGAATTTTTGTTATTTCCATGAGTGGCAAAGGTTATTTTTGTCATGAGTGTTTTCTAAGTCATGAGTATTCATATATGTGATTTCTTCCACTAGGATCTATATCAACCATTTCTCTTTCAGAAATAATATGGGACTTACATGGAAATTAATATTATATTAATGTGTGTATCTACAGATGCATCTATTCTATCTATCTATCTATCTATCTATCTATCTATCTATCTATCTATCTGTATATGTCTGTAAAATAGGATTTGGTTTCCCATATTTTATATAAAATGCCTGATGTGTTAATAGAAGTATTAATCTAATTATATTTCTGAGTACTAAAAGTATAATTTTTTCAAAAAAAGGGAAAGAATTTTTTTAAAGAAAAGAGTAGAAGAGAAGGAAATAAGGGAAATAATTGAGTTGTCCTCTCTAGTTTGCACAACGATGCAGTATGGGTCTCTGGGCCCCAACCAATGTAAACTGAAATAAGAATGAAGTTGACTATTGGAAAGGCTAATTTGCAGAAACCACACGAGGAACTCCATGAGCGCAGTCCAGATAACAAAAATATTATCATACATTGTTTACAGTGGAGTTAGTCAGTTTATTAGTTAGAGTGCTTCATTATGTATAAAAGATGCCGATGATAGTCTCCTAGTCAAAATAAACAGGCATAAAGTGCTCTGCATATACAATTTGTAGGGAATACTTACTATGCTATTTATTTAATAATTGACCATAAATGGAGTCAAAGTGCAAAGGGAAAAACTAAAAAAAAGCAGTCCACTAAGGGCTTTTTGAAAGATTGATAAATAATGTGGAATCTCAATTAGGCTAAAGAAGGAATGCAGATATTAAAAATTTGGTCAAGAATCTAATTAGCTGGAGGTAATTAAACAGTCTCACACGGGGTCATTAATCTTTTCCACAGACCTTTGATGTTTTGCACACTGTCTCCTAGTCATTAATAAAATTCATAACACTCCACTTTGTGCTGTTTTATCATCATGTTTTTTTTCTCTGTGAGAGCATAGAGCAAGTGTCATTGTATCACAAGGGCCTTACTTTACTTAATTTCTTTGCCTACCCTCCTGTTTATTAGGATTAACCATTGGCTGACTGAAGCAAATAGCAAAAAGCACCTTTAAACATGTTCCTAACTTCAGGAAAAGGTACAATTTTACAACTTTGTTATGATGGGAAAGCATCTTTACAAATAGAAAATACTATTGCAGGTATAGTCTTCTGAAGATTTACATAGTCATGTATTAAAATTGTAATTCATGGAGTTAAGAAATAATTATATAAATATAATAAATAGAAAACAAGATGAAATAGAAATAGTTGAACTGAAACTGTAGGAAGAATGGAATGTCATTTCAATAGTGCATTATTCTGAAATGTGGCCAAGTAATGCTGTATTCAGAACTCTTGGGTTATAAAAGACAAAATACAGAAACTGCATTTAGAAAATATGATTCCAGCAATTAGGAGGAAAATATTTTATTCATTTTTACAAATGCAATGTTTGTGTCTGTTATTTTATTTCAACCTTTTAACCAAATACATTTCTGGAAAAAAAACATTAAAACCTGTTGTTTCAAAGAATTGATTGCATTTGTAATAAAGCCTGTTATTACAAAAGCCATTCTACCTGTCCCCTGGTAGAGTATATTGAATTACCAGCAAAGGCTGAGACAGGGCAAATGGTTCTGAACATTTGACTGCAAAGATAATACTTCTCACAATGATGGCAGAAGGGGACATACAGGAAATGGATTACTCATCTGGAAATACCTGAAGACTTCAAAAGCATTCATTAAAGAAATCCTTTGGAATGATGTCAGCAGAATATTAAACAGAGAAAATGTTATTTTGTATTGATTGGTTGTTTCTGATAGAATTGTTAAAAGAAAAATTCAAGCTTGCATGCATGTCTAATTAAATAATCCTAATATACTTGTTTTTTTGAATTTTAGAAACATATAGACATTATCATCTGATGAATCTGTATATGTTTTCCAAATAAATTTAATTTGTTTTTTCATATATTTTTCATTTTGTTTTTTATTCAAATGAACATTACTCTTCAAAATTACACTATTCTTTCTAAAATAATTCAAAATATTTGAAGACAACAAATTGGAATCTTATTATAAGCAAATACTTTTAATACCTATCCAAGCTTTTTTTAAAAAACACTACAATAAGACTAGAAAATAATATACATCATGAGTCTTGTGAAAAGATAAAATAAAATTTCATGATTTCTTTAGTAATTCATTTTGTTAGTTTGAGACAAAATGCATTAAGCATATTATAAAAGAGGAAAAAAACCTCCATATCTTGAACAAATAGCTTTGAAAATCCTTGTGAAATCCTCAATCGAAAACAGAAACGCCCCTTAAACTGATTAAAATTTAATAGTGATTTGGCTAATCAGGATTTTTCCCAAGCAACTACATGTTAAACTAATTGTTAAATTTGTAGTGCTTTGTTACTTTTGTTATTTCCCATCTTCCAGAGATAGAAAGTTAAAACAGGTTGAAGTTAATGAAGGGAATGAAAATTAAATAGGAAAATGTTTTAAAGTGTTCATGGGTCTAACACCAGAGTGTAGAGACAATAATCATTTAGAACCCACTGTGAGATTCAGAACCCCTGTGATGGATGCCATACATTTTGTTTGTAGAGCAATTAGCAAACGTAAGTGTGAACCCATATTAGAGATCTATATTTTAAAAGTAACGAAACTGTATCCAACACAAAAAGTATACTCTATATAAGAAAAATGCAGGGCCAGGAGTTTGGCCTAGTGGTTAAAGTGCTTGCCTAGCATGCATGAAGACCGGGGTTCGATTCCTCGGCACCACATACATAGAAAAAAAGCCAGAAGTGGTGCTGAGGCTCAAGTGGTAGAGCTCTAGCCTTGAGAAAGTCCAAGGGCAGTGCTCAGGCCCTGAGCTCAAGCCCAGGATTGGCAAAAAAAAAAAAAAAAAGAAAAATGGATACAGAGGTTTACATTTTATGTTTATGCATTCATGTTTCTTCATATTTATTTGATTTTTGACACATTTTATTAAATATTTTTCATATAGAAAATCTTGTCTATTTTAGTGGAAAATTTAACAGCAACCAAATATTAACGCAAAGTATCATTAGGTGGCAAATAAAAACAACTTACAAACCAATTTTAAAGCATAGGAAAAAGTATATAAAAATCTAAGTAATAATGAATAGCATCAAAGTTGTATTTTATGAGAAAATAGATAATCCATAATACAGTGAAGTATTAGACATGCATTACTTTGCTATTAGTTGGTTTTTATGCTATATTGTGTTAGCTAACTGGATACTTATGTGTGCTTTAAAAAAATAAGCTTAAAAATCTAGAAATGTGTCATTTATAAAAATAAATATATCTTTATCTTATTTGATCCTTGAATTTCATACTATTTCTTTGCATGATGTGAACCTAGAGACCAAAAACAAAAAAAAGAAGGAAAAATAAAGCAAGCATAATTCTATTACAGGAGTATTTGAGGTTCAATATCATCTCCCAGTTTCCTGGTTGATTATAAGATCATTCCCCAAACAACAGGGCATAGGAGAAATATACAATACTGGAATCATTATATCATTTCCTGTCCTGTTTTCTGTCAACTGTTCCTGCCAGAAATGGCTAATCATGACCTATTTTCACCAAGCAAAAGAAGCTGAAGTCAGAATTATTATGTAGAGTTAGATCTTTTTCTTAAATGTAGTTATAAAATCTGGACTAAAGAGGGCAGGAGATACTCTATTAAAAACAGCAGAGGATCAAGAACAAGTTTATGGAAGAAAATACCTATGTTTGAGTACATGATAAAGTGATTTGCTTTCATTGTAATCTTTACAAATGCTTCAGATATTTCTACCCTGTGATTAACTGGGGTCTCATTGATCTTGGTAGGTGTGAACTCTATTTACACTGGGTGTTCGTTTTCATTGTATTTGCAGTAAGTAGGAATGTTTCTTAGGTATTCTGGTTTCTTTTTGAATCAAGAGCAATGTTAACAGTAGCCTGATACTAGAAAAGATGTCATTTACTTAATGCAAGATGCATTGTTTTTTTTTCCTAGTGTTACTCCATCATAAAACTAGTTTTTTTAAATCCCTAATAATATGTCACAAATGGATCTGACTTTAAATTTCAGTGAATCTTGGGTTGAAACTCAGTAGAGTTCAAAACCTTTAATCAAAATCTATGTCCTCATTTCCCTATTTATGTGTAATAAATATATTTATGTAACAAAATTGAAGTCTGGAATGAATCTGTATGTTGGGAAGGCTTGAAAATGATAATCTTATGCAGGTAGAAATTCCAAGGAAATTATTGAATAAAGACAGTACATTATAATTAACTCCTTCCTTGTTATCAACTGGCATGCATTTTTATCTTAGTATACAGATATATAATTCATCTGATATGTTCACAACTATTTAAGTAAATAGAAAAATATTTCTGTCAAAACAAATGTTGTTGTACTTATTTTTGTTTTTGTTCACTTAGAATCAATGATAACACACTTTTTTTTTGCCTTTTTGCCATACGTGGGCACTGTCCTTGGACATTTTTTGCTCAAGGCTAGTGCTCTGCCACTTGAACAACAGCCCCGCTTCTGGCTTTTTCTGTTCATGTGGTACTGAGGAATCAAGCCCAGGGCTTTGTGCTTGCTAGGTAAGCCCTCTACCATTAGGCCACACTCCTGTCCCCAAAACACTTCTTTTTAGCTGAAGGCTGTCATCAAGATAAACTCAACAGCAAAACCTAGATTTTCCCTCTTCCTTCTGTATTATCCATTTTGTTATTCTTTCCAGGTTAATACACAGATTTTTCTCCTATATTTTGAAAGTTTTGTAACTATTGGTATATTCTAATTATTTCAAAAAGAAAAAAAATTGAATTTAAATAACCATAAAATGAAATTGTATTTCTTTGTATTATTCATGTGTTTGTTTACCCATCCTGCCTACAAATATGCTTTTGTCATGAAGTGTTTAAACACATGTTACTATATCCATGTGTCTATATGTATCTTCTCATTTCCCTCTAAAATTTAATCTAAGAATATTATGTTTAGAACTTTGAATTCTCAAGTTTTCACTTTGCTATATATGGAAAGTATTAAAATATTGTTACACTGTACTAACCCATCTCCAATTCATTTTAGAAAGTGTTTCATATCTGTAAATAGCTATATAAAGGGGTTTCAATTTGACATAGAACTTGCATGATGATGATATTGTTTGTAAAAAGAAAATTCTCATAAGAGATCAGAATACAATTTTATTGATCAGGTGCACATAAAAAAATATCCAGAAAGAAAGAAAAAAAGTCAAAATGTCTGCATTTATCAGTCAGATGAAAAATTCAGGTAGCTGAGGTTGGTTACATTAATTATCTTAAGTGGTAGAGCACTTAAGCAAAAAGAACACTTTGCTCAAATGGCCTTGAGCAAAAAGGACTGTGCCTAAGCCTTAAGATCAAGCCCCACTTTTGGCAGAAAAAAAAAATATGTTATCATTGATTCTAATTGAACTAAAACAAAAACAAACACAACATTTATTTTGACAGAAATATTCCTTCTATTTACTTTAATATAGTTTTGGACATATCACATGTACAGTATATCTGTAGACTAAGATAAAAATGATAATAATAATAATAATAATAATAATAATAGGTGCTGTTTGAGCTACCGCACCACGTCTGGCTTTTGGATGATTAATTGGAGATAAGAGTCTCATAGGGACTTTTCTGTCCAAACTGACTTTGAAGCATGATTCTTGGATCTCAGCCCTCTGAATATCTAGGATTACAGGCATAAGTCACTGCCTGCTGGACACTTGGACACTTGTAGGCATTTGGGTGTTCCCAGCCAGCTAAACAGTCCAGCCAATAGCAGTTAGTCTTAGATGATTAACTTTTTCAGAGTTCACTCTCATTTCCAAATGTTAAGAAGTCAGGCTATAGGCATCAATTGTGCATACCTGCTTTATTAAGGTCAAAGGATGTGAGATATCTCTAATTTCTGAAGTGAGTTTTATTTTTCCATCTTACTGAGATCAAATTTCTGGTTACTTGGAGGACTGGAGCAATGGAAATTACCTCTGTATGACTGCAAGCTTAAAAATAACCACAACAGCCACAATAACCCCAATGCCATGAACTCACATGCAGAGGCAACTATCACTTTCTATTCCTAGACAATGCATTTCAAATGTCTAGTCATGAGATAAAATTTTAGTTTGAGTTTTGTTTTTGTGCTTTTTCTTGACTGAATCTTCAACTCTTAGACCTTCTGGGCTCAGGAAACTTTATTATTCATGCCTTTGATCCATACCTATATCCATCATTTTGCTTGTAAATTGGAGACGAAGTGTAATGAACTTTTGTCTGGACTAGCTTTAAATCAGTCCCTCAAAGTCTCAATTTAATGAGTGGTTAGCATTATAGATGTGAGTTACTGGCTTCTAACTCTGAGCAGAATTTTTAAATATCTTTTTTTCTAAATATCATATCCTATACAATTTTCAAAATTGTACATTCTGAAATTTTAAATGATTAAATAAATTGTCCTTGTGAATTTACTATCCATACAGTTGGAAAATTCATGATCTTCTGGATAACATGTGTTTTTGTTTTTGTTTGTTGTTGTTGCTTTTAGATCTCAATTTCTCTGGGAAGAGAACTGCCTTTGTTTAAGGCTTAGAAAGTTCCTAAAACCGAATAGAACTGCAATTCTCATATTTAGAATAGGCTGGTGCTATAGCTGCAGGGTCTACTTTAACTCCATAGAAAGTGCTTCATTATACATAGTTTCCTCTTGAAATTTATATTTTTCACTTGCTGACACACATTAGTCCATATGTTGAAGTTTCATTCACTTCAGGTTAGTAAATATTTATTGAAAGTTCTCTCAGAAGATTTGAAGGTAATAAACCAATCTGTCAGAAAAAGCAAATATCCTAACAGTACCTCACTGTACCTAACTTTCATTGAAAATAATGAATATAATTTTAGCAAGTGCTATTTTATAGGACTGAGGTAGAAGAAAGACAAAAATAAGATGGAAATTTTTTTACTGGAAAAACAAAACAAAAGATCTGAAATGTAGAGGATTTACTAACTCTTGGGCTTCCTTTATGTTTAAAGGGCAGCATTAGACAGATATGTCTATGGGACATTGATAATAATGCTGTATAAAATATTAGTTTGTTGTGTTGGTGAATAAAAATTACCCAACATTGTTTTAAGAAATTTATGCACTATGTGTAGATGGTACACCAGTCAGGATTTAAGTTACCTTCAGTTTGCAGACATAGAAACCATGTATGTGTACTGTCAAGCTGATTTGTGATTAGGTTTGAGTGTGGTATAACAATATTAATGTTTTCAATCTTCTGTATATTATACAACATAAAGATTTCAAAATTATTATTTTAAATATATTTTGTTCAACAGTGGCTTAGATAAAAGACTTATGCATTAATTTTGAAGTCTCTTCAGATCCAATTTATGACTATTTCACTCTTCCTGTCTGTCACATGGCTGTTTATCTTCAGTGTTACTCAGATTATCAAGTAGAAAAATTATAGAATATTAATCCATTGGAGTATCAGTATATTTATATATACTGTATCTACCCTTATGGTTTACTTTAGACTCTAGTTCCTGACATTACTTCATTTTCAAGTGTAAGTAGATACCTGAAAAAAACTCACTGGCATGTTTGATTAATAGCAAGATGACTAAAGAAATGTGAGACTATACTTTGACGCATGTGACACATATCTGGGCATATGGTTAGTATTGTTTGAAGCTGGTCACATTGAGACAAATGAGAGATGAACTTTATATATCACTGTTATTCTCTATTTGCTTGCTCATTAATTGGAATATCAGTTTTCCCCCACAAACTCTATATTGAAATATTAATCCAAGGATGTTAGCATTAGGAAATAGAGCTGTTGGAAGATGAGTAGCCTGTCACGAAGGAGGCTAGTGTCCCCTACATTATAAAGTAGGCCTTAGTTTCTAAAAAGTAAGCTTGAGGAAGCATTACTGAGGACCTAGGAGGACCCAGGAGTGCAAGGTTTCAGCAGCCCCCAGCATGCTAGCCTTGACTCCTGTACTTGAGAACTATAGGAAGCAAATTTTTTTATTGTTTATAAAGTACCTAGTGAGAGTAATTTTATTATAGAAACCTGAATGGACTGATATATTCATTTTGTCCATTTGCAATTACTACCCAGTTAGTGGTGATCCAAGGTTGAATCCAGAAATGGCGATATTGTCCCTTCCTCTTATGCAGTCATAACCACTAACATACAGAAAAAAAGAGAACAGGAACAGGGAGTTGAACTGGTTATCAATGTTAGAAACAAATGCTTATTAATTTATAATTCCCCAAGGTCATATGTACTTTGGTATGTAGATAACATTTTCAATTATGTTTTATTTTCATTGTCTTGTTCTAAAGTAAAAAATGGTCAATCCAATCTCCGATTAAATTGGTTGATAATTACTTACATTAATTATAATTATTTTTAAAATGTCATGAAGGAGAGAAAACTGTTCATGTCATTATAGAGCAATAGAAAGTTGCTTTATGGTTTGTTTGTGTATAATGGTCCTGGAGCTTGTACTCAGGTCCTGAGCACTGTTTCTGATCTTTTCTGCTCAAAGGTGGTGCACTAACATTTGAGTTACAGATTCACTTCTGTTTTTCTGGTGCTTTGTAGAGATAAACTTCTCTTGCTTGATTTGCCTTTAAACCACCATCATCAGATCTCAGCTTCTTGAGTAAAGCCACCAGTGCCTGGCACAAAAATATCATTTGTCTTAGCTACACTTAGCTGTAGAGTACATTAACCCTATGGAAATGCCTCCATCATCATATTTAATGCAGCAATATTCACAATAGCCAAGTTATAGAATCTACCAATGTGTACATTCATGGATAAATAGGAAAAAATGTGGCATTCATGCACAATGGATTTTTATTCAACAACATGAAGTATGAATTGCTTTCATTTGTAGAAATATGGTCAGAACTGGAGACATCATAAGTTAAATAAGCCACAAAATACCACATAGTCTCAACTTGTAGAAGCTAAAAGAACAATTACGTGGAAGTAGAAAGTAGAATCAGTGACAATAGAAAAAAGAAGGAGTTGAGAGAAGACAGAAGAACATAAATAAAGAATCAAGATACAATTATATGGAAAGAGCTTTTACAATATATCTAAACCAATACCAGCAAGGGTGCCTGCTACGGAGACTGACAGTAATTTAATTTACATTTTCTTTGCTTTTATAAAAGTGTAAGCCTAGATCTAAGAGGGGTACTGTGTATTTCAGAGAACTTTTTCTTTGTATGTTTCTTTGTATTTCTTTTGCCTTCTAAATTTTCCATCAACTTTTCCTTCTTTGAGTTTTTACCTTGTAGTACTCATTAACTCTAACTGAAGATGAAATACAATATTCATTAATTCTAAGAAATTACATATTATAATATCATCTCACTTTATTTCATACTCATTCTCATAACATTTTATTTGAAATTTATCAAAACAAAGCAATAAAATCAGAAGTTAGCTGCTTGTGAGCTCTTTAATTATTATATAGTTTTGTTGGATCAATAAAATCTATAACCTGAACATATATGACCAGAGGAAAACATGATTTCATATTATTATTTTATTTTATGTTTATAATATTAAGGTTTTTATTAAAGAATTTATTAACATTGATTTTTACGTCATATTTCAAATGACATTTAACAAACAAGTATTCAAGAAGGGAATCTCTATATACAAGCACTGGCACTTAGATTTTAGGCCTCATGCTTGCTCAGAGTACTTGCTAATCTGTAGTTCTAGGTTTTAAGACTCTCCCCAATACTAGATGCCGCCAGTTAATTTGGACAGGTTTGAAGATATTCTTCCCTAAGTTGACTGTGAATCACCATATTCTAGATTTCTGCCTCTTGAATAGCTACGATTGCAGATATGAGACACTGGCACCCAACTATGGATTCAGGTTTTGCCAAGACAGGTGTTTGTTTTTATGTAAAGATCTGGACTTATTGGATTTTTTTTTACTACTAATAAAAAGTTCAAAAGAACAACTGAGTTTAAGCAATTAATGCACTTTTTAAATGATTATGCAAATACAGTGGAAAATACTACATTTTCACATAATTTCAAAGAAAAGGAAGCTTTATAAACATTAATACACATTCATAGCTTTGTTGTAGAGGCTTAATATGTAAGAGTATTTTTGTAAACTGAAGGTGACATCATAGAATGAGGTAACTTTATTGGTGATACTAAGATTTGGACTTAATGCCTTTCTTGAGAAATGGTCATAGTTTGAAGTATGGCTCTGTGAAGGGCTCTATGAAAGGCCCTACCTCACTAACAATTCTTACCTCTTTATTTGTAAGATATTCATATTTCCTGCCTACATATTCACATGAACTACAACATCCTAGTTGAGAGCGTTTGCTATATCTGGGGTGCTAGGTTCATGCCAGCGTGGCTATCATTCCCATACATAGAATGAAGAGGTAGAAGTGTTATTTCCCAGGGCAAAAGTGAGATCATATACCTACCTCGGAAAATTAAAGCAAAAAGGGATGGTCAAGCACTTGCCAAGCAAGTATGGGATACTGGGTTCAAACCTCCATTAAGGAATAAAATATGTCAAATTTTGTTCATTGATAATACCATAGATTATGTACTCCATTGGAAACCCAATTCTAATATTATACAAGGTGGTAATTCTTGTATCCAAGAGTATGAATGTCTTGTGCTGTGGCCTTTCTCAAGGTTATATTCAGGAAAGGGACCAGATTGCTAATAATTGGTGTTCTTTCATATGACCCTATCATATGGGAAGCCATGTGCAGCTATATCTGAATAATTAGATGTGATGAAATTATTTCCCTGGAGTGTAAAGTTTAAGTCCTAATTTGGGGAAAATTCTAAAAATACGTCTATTTGATCATTTTATTTTTCTTTTGAGATATTTACTAATTGTTCCTGAATGTAACCATATGGATGAAATAGTCAATAAAACTTTCAAATTACATCCACTACGCAAATATATGTGGATTATACATCAATTCAGGTTCAAATGAGGCCAGAGATATTTAGAACAATAAATCAGTATTCTAATAGCTTCCATGACTGTTCAGGCATTGGAAACATACAGAGATAGGAGTAATTTCTAACAAACATGAAAACAGCAGAAAAAATGTGACTGAATTTTGTTAAACTTGCCTGAAAGTCAGTAGTGGTCATTCTCAGAGTTTTGAACAATTTCTTTATTGCCTTCTAAACCACCATTGAATTAACTTGGTAAAGATTCGTTGTTAATAGAAACATAATATAAAACACATCCCTTTCTTTACTTCATTTTCCTAGTAGCAAGCAATGTGGTCATACTGTTTGAAGCATACAAATAGTTATAAATGAACACAATTTTTTCTTTTCTTTCTTTCTTTCTTTTTTTTTTTTTTTGCCAGTCCTGGGAATTGGTCTCAGGGCCTGCACTGTCTTGGAGCTTATTGAGCCAAAGGGTCACTTCCAGCTTTCTCTGTGTATGTGATAACAAGGAATTGAACCCAGGGCGTCTTGCATGTTGTGGAAGCACTCGATCACTAGGCCATAATAATGGCCCCAACACAGTTTTGAAATGCCTAGTAACTCTGAATAACTCAGTGAAAATGCTCACAGTTCCATATTATAGACAGTGGAGAGACCAGAAACTGTCCATTTGTATGTATGTGTGAGCACGTATACATACATATGCATGTGTGTATAAATGCATATATGTATATACATACATACATATAAACTCCAACAAATACACAAAAATGCAACACAAATCAAGTTCATTCTTATTTTAGTTTATATTTATTTCTCTTCTATATAATTGTTTCTGCTTTTTTTCTCCCTGGACCTAATACATGTAGCACACACACACTTGCTTTCTTGGCTTCATCCCAATTTCTTAGTTCTCTTCAGTTCTTTTCTGTTATGCCTTTATAACTGGGTAGATGGTGGTGACTTTAATGACTGCTTTACGTTGGAGGGGAATTTTATATACTCATTCATAACCACATGCTCAACCACACACACACACACACACACACACACACACACACACACATATACACTGCACATGGCACACAGACACACAGACACATTGTAAACAAAAGATATTAAGAGGGGACATTGCTAAAAGCTTTACTGACTCCATTCTGTGAAAAGGCCCAGGACGCCTAATGCCTTTGATGCCTGAGGGTCACTCACCAAAACAGGAAAGGGAAAAGAAATATGCATTCACATGTTTTGGCTCTGATTCAAGATCATTTTTCATTTTTCCATCTATGATACCCAAATAGGGTCAAAAAGCCAACATCTCAGTTATTTCGTTGAAAGTGTAACAAATGTCTCAACTTTTGGCACATATTCCCACTGTAGTGAAAACTAAGTAAATTGAATCTCAAGTCACTAATGTCTTCTTCCTGTTCCAAATGTAGCCTCATGGTGAACTTTAGAAACAGCTCTAAATTTTCCCCTGACACAAATGATTGATAATTAAGATAAATTTTTCCCCTGGAAGATTCTTATTTTCATACAATAGTATTAATCTGATTAATTTGAAATTTGATCCAAGAATTGATCAAATGTTATCTCTTATTTAATTAAAATGTTATCCAAGTTACTCATTATATGCATTGTTTGCTCTTAGGAAAAACTATGAGCTCATTTTTTGGTGACCAATACTATCATCTTGTGAAAGCTCAAGGATATCTTATTTCATTTTGAATTTTAATGAAATGATAACAATTTTCTTAATGACCTCAAGAATGTCCTTTTCAGTACCACCCATAAAAATGTGGAATGGAATCAAATTCAGATATGTCAAAATATCTACTTGTAAACAATTTACTACCATAAAAGCAAGATAAACAAAATAATATGCCAAGTTTCTAAACACTAACTGAATTGATAAGAATAATTTCATTTTTGATAGTTGCTCTTAATGTACCATGTTATTTCTGTTCTCTTTTTTTGCCTTTATGGTTAATCTCATGTTGTTACTGTATCTGACTTTATTACCTGGTATATTGTATATACATTTATTTGTTTATTTGATATAGGGGAGAGAAAATAAGATGATTGTGAGGGGACAGGGAGAGGGAAATGGGGATAAAAACATGAGAATGGGTATCAGTGTACAAAAAGTAATGCATCTACTACCTGAGGAATGTAACTGTAACCCCTCTATACATTATCCTGACATTTTTTAAAAAAAAGAATCACATACACGCAAAGAGAAGAGAATAATTTCAGTCATGTTAAGTAGTCAAAAAGGAACACACACACATGAATGATTCATAAGAGATAAATATTTTCAGCATTGTTGGGATAAACTAAAAAGAACAAAAAAGCCTAAATTATAATAAATGAGCATTAATATTTCACAACTAAAATATAAAGGTTATATATTAGCATTGCTTCCAAAACTGAATCCATGTAATCAGAATTTTCCTCTTTCTATCTGGGAATTCATGGAATGGACCTGTCAAGACTCATGAACAACTGAGAATAGGGGTATCACAGTTCCAGGAATCCAGATCAGAAAAGTCTCTGTGATTGTGATTCAAGAGAAGAAACTGGACATTGTAGTGTATTCTGTTATCCTAGTTATACCTAGAAGTAAAAAAATAAAGCAAAATCACAGATCTGTCCCATAACTAATCAGGAATAGGAACCTTATTTTAAAATGAATCATTGGAAAGATGAGTTGGAGACATATTCAATGAAAAAGTTATCTACCTAGCATGTGTGAGGCTTTGATTTCAAGCCCCAGCATCACCATTTTGTTTTTTTTGTTGTTGTTGTTGTTACTAGGGTTGGTACTCAGAGTCTGGGTGCTTTCCCTGAGCTCTTATGTTGGTGTTGCTGTTGGATATGTATCTTTGAACTCTGGGCCTGAGTGCAGTCCCTGAGCTCTTCAGCTCAAATTTAGAACTCTAACACAACGAGCCACAGCACTGCTTCCTCCCTGAGGTTTTATACTAAAGGCTAGTACTCCACAAATTGTGCCTCATCTTTAGTTCTGGAGTTTTAGTTCATTAGAGGTAAAAGTCTCCTAGTTTTTTCTGCTTTAAATCACAAGCCTCAGATCTCAGTAAGTCTCTTGAGTAGTTAGGATTACAGTCATGAGCCATCAGTACACAGCTTTTTTTTTCCTTTTTTTCATTCTTGATATTCAAAAGTATAATTTTTTTATGGATTGGGGATTTACCCTACCTCAAAGTACTATATACATGACTGTATGATCCACAATTTGCATTTTTATAAACTTAATTATACATCATCATACTTCCATTTAATTGAAACAAATGTCCACCTTGTTCACACAAAATAAAATTATTTTGAAAATACAATCTAAGAAGAGCAACCATATCACAAACAAAATTCAAAATGTCTAACTTTTAAATTTTGGTTTTTTTCTGATTTATGTGGGCTTCAATTTATGTTATAGATTTGATTTGCTAAGGAAAAAGATAGCTAGATCTCTATTTGTTTACTTCACAACTTATGTTAGTTATACTTCCCTTTCTATGGCAAAATTCTTGAGATTAGAAAGTTTACAAAGGCTGAACACTGGTGGTTCATGCCTGCAATTCTAGCTTTTCAAAAGGCGGGAATTTGATGATCACAGTTCAAAGCCAGTTCTGCCAGGAAAGTCCATGAGAATTTTAAATATCCGAAGAATTACTTTAAAAAACAGTAACTAGTGCTGTGGTTCAAGATAGTAGAACACTAGCCTTGGGCAAGAATTATCAGGAACCATACCAGACCCTGAGTTGAAGCTATATAATTGGAAAAAAAGTTTAAAACAGAGGTTTCTTCTCCTGGGAGTTTGGCCTAATGGTAAGAGTGCTTGCCTAGGATGCATAAAGACCTGGGTTCAATTCCTCAGTATCACAGACATAGAATATAGTCATAGCAAAACTACACCTAGACTAGCTTACATTCCACTATAAAAGTCTTACAAATTAATTGCTAACATTTAGTTATGATTATATTTGTTTCTATATTTTACTGCTTTACCTGTGTATAACATTCATTAAAACACTAAAAGATTATGAAGAAAAATTCACTTGTCTTGAAGACAGAAACATATGCATGTTGCCAGAAACAACTATAGCTTAGACATATAAAATATGAGACATGACTTTATTTGAGAGGGCCTCTTTACTCTTTAAGTGTGCCTTATGGAGGCTTTAAACATCATCAATTTTTGTACTTGTTTAGTTCATTATCTAATTATGTGTGTGTGTGTGTGTGTGTGTGTGTGTGTGTGTGTAATTCTAGGCTTGCTGCTATAAACCATTTTGTCCTGATTACTCAGGATAAAATAGACTCATAAACCCATAAATCTCACAAACAATTCTCTCAAAATTAACATATCTATATATTTACATGCATATACCACACAGAGATATCCACATTAGTCTGTAATCCTTTGATCAGGACACCTGGAAATTTTTGCAAAAGTCATCGCAACATATTGAAATGACAATTTTTTTCCACATCCTAGAAAAACAGAGACTATATGTAGATATGAACTTTTTGGGAGTGAATATTGTTTCCTTCTTTCAGAAATCTGAGAGGAATGTTTTTTGATGTTAGTATATACCTTCTAGGTACAAAAGAGAAGACATTTGTTTTCAATTTGCAACATCGAATTATTTTCAGAATTCAAAAAGACTAAAAAATGTTAGTTTAAGATGGCATCTGTTCACAGATGTCTGACCAAGTTGCAATGATATACTCTTTTGCAAGTCCCAGTTTATCTTGCTCCATGTTTTCTTCCTCTTCCTTGATATAACATCTGTCCTCTATTTAAGTTTGAAGGCTATTTCCCAGCTTGTGTCAGCCAGACACTATCTGTGTACCTTTATTTTGGCTATAGTGTTAAAAGAAGACAAACATGCATAATTCTAAGGAAACATGACTGAAATCATAATAAACATATCTCAGAGACAACTTGTTAGCCAATAATCTTCTAGTTGTCTTCATATCAAGACATTCTGGTAGCCATAAACAACATGAGAAATCATTTTAGAATATTAGAAACACAAATAATGATTTCTCTGAGATAATTCACAATGCAGTTGTGATTTCAACCAGAGTAGACTGAAAGTCCTGAAAAGATCATATTATAGCCATAAACTCCTTTTAGTGTTTGATGGAATATTTATTGTGGCCAATTATGTGCTATATTACATAGGTTATTAATATTATATATACTTATGTATGTTACTTTGAGTCTTTCAACAAATCTTACATTTTTTTCCTTTATTTTTCACTTTAAATGTAGTTTATTGAGTATAATTTTAGTTGAATATGTCACATGAAAGTATTCAGTTTAATAGTTCCAAATAAATACATAATACTATTCGTTTAAGTATTTGTTTAAGCCATTCATATTTTGAACAATCACATAACTTCATTGACCCAATAATTTCTGGCTTATCCTTCTTATCTACGAGTCTTCAAAGAGATTGATTTAAAATAAATGGATGCAGTGTTTTCGCTATACGGGGTTTTTTATTATTCCATATGAAATTTTGGATTGCCTCTTCTATTTCTTTAAAGAATGGTTCTTAGCAGAAAGAACAGCACAGGAGGAATTTCAATACCAAACTTTAGACTCTACTACAGAGCTATAATTATCAAAACAACTTGGAACTGGCACAAGAACAGGCCTGAAGACCAATGGAATAGAACTGAGGACCCAGATATTAAACCACAGACCTATGGCCATCTAATCTTTGACAAGGGAGCCAAAAAATAGAATGGACGAAAGATAGCCTCTTCAACAAGTTGTGCTGGCAGAACTGGTTAAGCACCTGCAGAAAACTAAAGTTGGATCCTTCTTTGTCACCCTGTACTATAATTAACTCCAAATGGATCAAAGACCTGGAGGTAAAAGCTGACACACTGAAAACTTTACAGGGAGGAATAGGAGATACACTAGGCCTTCTTGGCACAGGTCGAAACTTTCTTAATAAGGACTAAGAATCACAACAAATCAGAGAAAGTCTGGATAAGTGGGACTGCATTAAATTGCAGAGCTTTGGTATGGCAAAGGACATAGCTAGTAAATTAGGAAGCCTACAGAGTGGGAGAAGATCTTCACCAACCAAACAATGGACAAAGGCCTCATATCTAAAATATATCAACAACTCAAAAAATTGAATCACTCCCAAACTAGTCTCCAAAGTAACATCCATCCCATTAAAAAATGGGCCAAAGACTTAAAGAGAGTCTTCTCTGAAGAAGAAACAAAAATGGCCTATAGACACGTGAAGAAATGCTCAACATCTCTGGTCATAAAAGAAATGCAAATCAAAACAACTCTAAGATTCCACCTCACTCCAGTTAGAATGGCCAGGATCAAGAAAACTAATAACAACAGATGCTGGAGGGGATGTGGCCAGGAGGGATCACTACTGTACTGTTGGTGGGAGTGCAAACTCGGTCAACCACTACGGAAAGCAGTATGGCAGTGCCTCAAAAAGCTAAACATAGAGCTCCCCTATGACCCAGCAATTCCACTACTTGGCATTTACCCAACCATCCAGAAACTAGGGAACACCAAATCCACTAGCACAACAATGTTCATTGCAGCATTATTCACCATAGCAAAGATATGGAACCAACCTAGATGTCCCTCAGTTGATGAGTGGATCAACAAGATATGGTATTTTTACACAATGGAATTCTATGCTGCTGTCAGAAAAAACGACATCGCCCCATTTGTTAGGAAATGGAAAGACTTAGAAAAAATCATATTAAGTGAAGTAAGCCAGACTCAAAGGAACTTAGGCTCAATGGTTTCCCTCATTCGTCATAATCAGTAGAAACCTTGGGCTCTACTAGCAGAGATTTGCAATAGAGCAAAATCTTGATACATAAGGACATATAATGTGAAGCTAATTGAAAGGACCTCCAGGATAGTGAAACAAAAGCCATATAATGAATGATTGTTGTCCTTAATGTACTATGTTGTCTCTCATCTCCTTTGCTGTCCCTTGGTTATCTCATATTGGTATAGTATCTCACTTTGTTATCTGATATATTGAATTTATTTGTATTTGGATATTTGAAATTTGATAGGGAAGGGGGGAAAACCAAGACGGGTGGGGGGTGTGGGGGGGAGGGAAACGGGTACCAAGACATGTGAAAGGGTATCAATGTATGTGAATTAATGCACCTTCTATCGGGCAAATATCATGTAACCCTTTTACTAATTACAATAATAAAAAAAAAAGAAATCTATTTTACCAACTTCTTTCTTTCTCCAGCCACCCTTAAAAAGTCAGTAACTGAGGAAAATGTTTGCAACATGACTGAGTCTGATATAATGATGTGAGGACATTGGCTAACCTTGAATCAGGCTCTAGATTTGTCATGTTTTCTAGCTACATGGCTTTAGATCAGTCATGTAAATGAAACCTTATTGTCTACATATGCGAAGTAGATGCAGCTTACTACTACGGTTTGAGACTTAAAAGTGAAAAAACTTATGAAGCCCCTAGGAAAGTACCTGGTTGCATCAGTGCTCATTGATTAGACTGACTTTATTATTAGCAAAAGAAGTTTAAAAAAAAACTTATGGAATACATGAATACTCTGAGAGAAAGAAAACGAACAAATAACTACTGTAAACAATTTAGGAAAGAAATATAAACAGTGGCCAAAAACATTGGTGACATAAAGTTGAGCCTAAATGGAATTTAATGGAACTCAAAAAAACCAACTTGTAGCCATTTTCCTTACCGAATTTGGTACATATTACATCTCTGGATACAGTGAAAAGTTTATAATAGAGCCACAGCAGGTCAAAAGCTGTTACAGGAAGCTGGGCATGGTGGCTCACACCTGTAATCCTAGCTACTCAGGAGGCTGAGATATGAGAATCAAGGTTCAAAGACAGCGCCGGCACAAAAGGATCTGAGATTCTTATCTCCATTTAACCTCAAGAAAATGGGAAGTGTGGCTAGGCTCAAGGGTAGGGCAATAGCCTAGAGCTGAAGAGCTCAGGGACAATGAATGCTCAGGCCCAGGGGTAGGGCTGTAACCTTGAACTGAAGAGCTCAGGGACAGCACCCAGGCTGGGTTCAAGCCCCATGATCCCCCCCGCCCCCCACACAAGAGCTGTAATAGGCGAACATTTGGGGTCCCAATGATTATCATGGTCCTGACAAAACTCTTGAGATCAAACTGTCAGGATCCATCCTTAATTGCCTTTCCTACAGGATTTTTGTGGATTGGGAAAGTGGCAGACTCCTGCTGTGCTGATAGCTAGCAGGAAATTCCACATACCTCAACCAAAGAATAGCTCCACACAAGGTGGCAATAACTGAAAAAGTTTCTTAACTCAGGTCCAGTGATACTACATCTAGCAAAATAAGGAAAGTAGCAACGATCACAACAGGATAGCAATTTGAAACTTCAAAATAGACTTAATGTCCCAAAGTAGGATCTCATTTAAATGAATAACAGCAAACTGATTAAGTTGAATATTGAATATTATAATATATAATATTGAGTAGTATGGAACATTTCATCAACTAGAAACAGAATTTCTTTATATACATGAACTTAAAAATTATATAATATAATGTTATAATCATATATCATGTAATATATATTTATATTATATAAATTGCCTCAATCTCTGTGCCTATGCATTTGTATCTGTGTGTGGATGTACCACAAAATGATAAAACAAAACAGAATATATTATAATGGCTTCTTTCTAATAAATACCAATTGTATTCTAAAAAAAAAAAGAAAAAGAAAAAACGACATCGACCCATTTGTTAGGAAATGGAAAGACTTAGAAAAAAATCATATTAGGTGAAGATTCAAAGGAACTTAGGCTCAATGGTTTCCCTCATTTGTCATAATCAGTAGAAACCTTGGGCTCTACTAGCAGAGATTTGCAAAAGAGCAAAACCTTGATACATACATAGTATGAAGCTAATTGAAAGAACCTCCAGGGTATTGAAACAAAAGCCATGTAATGTATGATGGTTGTCCTTAATGTACTATGTTATCTCTCATCTCTTTTGCTGTCCCTTGGTTATATCATATTGTTACAGTTTCTCACTTTGTTATCTGATATATTGGATATATTTGTATTTGGTTATTTGAAATTCGATAGGGAAGGGGGGAAAACAAGATGAGAGGTAGGGGTGGGGGGGAAGGTAATGGGGACCAAGACATGTGAAAGGGTATCAATGTATGTGAATTAATGCACCTTCTATCTGGCAAATAACATGTAATCCTTTTATTGATTACAATAAAAATCATTAAAAAATAAATGGATGAAATGCTTTTCATTCTATAAGCTCATTTACTCAATTTTGTTTGTCATTCTTAAATGACTTTTGAGCCTTCTTCTACCTAATTTTTCATGTATTTTGAGTTTTTAACTCCTCTTATTTTAAATTGCTTTATTCACATAAAATATTTAGTTGACCATGTTTATACCTAAAATATTATTTTATAGTCTCCCCCACTCTCAAGTCAACAGGTTTAGAAAGCATCATTTTGTGGCATACTCTCAGTATTTACAAGTCACGTTTCACTCCCTGTGGACTTTAATTCATTGCAGAGTTCAAATATTAGATTATCAACCAGCCATGTTAATTACGGCATTCTTAAATTTCAAAATCTGCCCATCAGTACAAAATGATTACACTTTGTTTCTGATTAGAGTTCTATAAATTAATATCTCTCTATATAACTTAATAGTACCTTTGTATGTCCATACTAGGTTAAATGGTCAGAAGCTGCGCTTAACACAATAGGTTTCATATAAGTTTAATTTCCTAGCATATCTTCCTAAGAAACAAAACTGTATAGGTACTCGGATAAGTAAAATTGCTCAGAACCTAATGAATAAATAATGATACTTTATGAATAATTAAATATTAACATTGGATGCCTCAAACAATCTTTATCTGCAGAACAATAAAAACTTTTCATGTGACCATGTGACATACAGTACAGATATGAATGAGGTTAATTGTATGCTTCTTGGAAGCATGTACTGTACTTCCAAATGCTGCCTTTGTCTCAGTAGTGATTGCATAGATGTAGTATAGAATACTAAAACTGTAACATTTTGTTTAGAAGATATAAGGCAGAAACTTCATTATATTCTTTATTTTTTTTGTGTGTACTGCTACTGGTGCTTGAAGATGGGACCTAAGCACTTTCTCTGAGTTTTTTTGCTCAAGGTAATGGCTCTACCTCTTGAGGCACAGCTCCATTCCCAGTTTCATTATGATTCATTGGTGATGAGTATAATGGATTTTTCTGCTAGGCCTGGCTTCAAACTATAATCCTCGGTACTCAGCCTCCTGAGTAGCTGGCATTACAAACGTAAGCCACTGTCTTCTTGCCATCATTTTCATTAAAGCAAGCATATTTTATGTTAAATCATTCCATTTCATAGCAACTGGAATGCTACTTTTAGTGTAAGCTATACTTTATGATAACTTGCATGAGTAGTTAATACTCAGTAATATTCAGTAATTCTAAACGACAATATGAATGAATTAAGGAGCTTTCCTATGTGTATGTATCCATAGCTTCAAAGATTTTCTTTTTAATTCTAAGGGTTAAGTGAGATAATTCACATTAAAACTGTACCACAAATGCCATTATTACTGTTTTCTGGTTAATATGCATCAGCCACACATATGAATCACAAAAGTATGACTTATAATAAAAGTAACATTTACCACTACTATTGTAACTCAAGAAACAGTGAAAATGGTCGGTGTTCTTCATATTATAGGATCAAATAAAATATTATGCAATTTCTAGTGCTTGTAAACTTACTAGGAAATTGAGATTTCAGTATTTTGAGTCACATACAACTTTTCTTGAAGTAATGTGACTGACACTTTATATCATGAATCAGGTAATATTTCCAACATTTCCAAAATTATATTTTTCTTTGCATATATATAATATGTCAGTAATATTTGACATATAGCCTATTACTGAAAGATAAATGACCTTAAAATCACCAGATTTAAACAGTAATAATACAAATGACATTAGAACACATACAACTTGAAGTGAAGCAAAAATCAGCACATTACTGTGTTTAAAGAGTTGGGACAATTTGGAGGATGAGTGATATCCTGTAGTGATGTATAATTTACTCATAAGTGAATGATCAGCTGGTAGTTTGAGTAACAATCTACCTTGAAAGAAATAAGGAAATGGCACGAGAGTACTCAGTTCCTCCTTTTCTTAATAACAAAAAAATTTGAAGACATATTGAAGAATGTAGAAAGGAAAAATGCTTCCAGCATCACTCATCCTGTCTCCTGCCCAGTTCAAAAACAGGCATATCTGTGTGAGGGGGAGATAAAGTTAATTAACTCCATATTAGATTGAAATCCAAAAGAAGTGCCACCACAGTTACCTTGGTATTTGGAAGAGGCCAAAAAAGGAACAATGCAACAGTGATACTCAAGAAAATCTGCTAGAAATGAATGGTACAACTTAGGGCAGGAGGAGGGAAAGTCGGAGAAAAATGAGGGAGGGGATAATAAATTTCAAGAAGAAATGTACTCATTACCTTACGTATGTAACACTAATCCCTAAGCACATCACCTTAACACTAAAATCAAATTTAAGAAACAGCATTCAACATGAGAGGAGAGAACAAGGCCCTGAAACTCTATTAGGCCAGCTGAAAAGAAATCTCTTTTTGAAACATGGTGACAGAGCCAAGAACAAGACTTCATTTGTTGGGGAGCAGGGCACTTAAGTTAGCATAGGGCTTCATCTCAGTGCAGATCCTCAGGCTTATGACTCAAGCACACACCCAGAGCTCTAGGTCAGCTCTAGCACTGGTTGGAAACATATTACCAATAGTATGGATCCAAGGTTCCCAACCTCCAGGTGGCCTGGGAAATATTTGATGGCCTCCAAAGATTGTTCAGGTCCTAACAGCTCTAATGTTCATGATGATCATCTGATTATCATCAGCCTTAATGCCCAAACTGATACATCCATTTGCTGATAGTGCTAGGCCAGTGCTCAAAGACAGGCATCAGAACTTCCAGGCAGACAATTACCCTTCAGTAGAACAGACTTATGTTTAGTACTGCAACATCCTCACTTGAGCCATGAATCTTTACCCTATATATATGTCTATATACCCTATATACACCCTATACATATACATAGATTCATGTATATATATATATCCTATATAGGGTATATATACACAATCTATATACCCTGTAGATTGTGTAAATGTGTGTAACTGAGGCATAGACAGATTATTGTCAGCTTAGTCAAGGTCCTACCTTTACAAGCACTTGCCTGAACTTGAACATCATAGAATTGTGAAAATCTGATATACAGGTATAGGAAACTTACTTTGCTGGGATGATGAAAACTGAAGCTGAAAAGATCTTAATAGGTTTCATTCCTCAGGTCTATTTTTATAGTGCCTCAGAAAAAGCTCTATTGTCAGAAAAAGATACATGACCCAATCTCTTGAACTTTTATTTGAGCTAGTCAAATGTGGCTTCTTATAGATGCCTTGGGCTATGAGTCCCTCTTGCTAGCAGACAGCCATATACTTGTGTGCTTGGTCCTAAGTCAGTATTATACTATGAGCTAAGGTTATGACATAGCTTGCTAACTCCAGTGGCCACAAATATGACACAGGAGGCAGAGCCTTGTCTATCTGTACTGTCTCTGCCTTGTGTCAAAAATGAACCTGCAGTGATTCTCCATAGGTCAACAACTATGGATAAAGCATTGGGTCCTCCTTTTCTCTAGGAAGAGGATACAGAATATATACTTTCTCAGTATTCATATGTTTCCTTAACCAGTAGACTATTTGTAAAAATAAGTAAATAAATAAATAAATAAATATCCACTTAATACTGCCCAAAGCATTGAAACAGTGAGTAGAAAACATTTATGACAGGTTTAGCAAAACAAATACAGGAACCGAGTACTGGTTCAGAGAAAATAAAGTAACTTGCTTAGACTTTTTTGGAAAGATAGACACAAGCAAAACAAAGTAGGAAAACTGGAGTAAGTACCTGAATGACTAGACAATGTCACATACCCATATATGTCAAGAAATATCAGAACAAACCAACAAATGAATGACAGCACTTCATGCTCAAAACAAAGTGTCCAACAAATGTTTTACTACTTTAATGGAAAAAGCAGAAATAGAAGCAAACTCAAACAAAACTACACATAATATACACACATTTTTGTAACAGTAGCGTGGCATTACTATGTTAGTATGACTAGGGAGAATAATTAGCAGCCATATGATAACATATCTCCAGCTTCTCCTCCTCCTCCTCCTCCTCCTCCTCCTCCTCCTCCTCCTCCTCCTCCTCCTCCTCCTCCTCCTCTTCCTTCTTCTTCTGCCAGTCTTGGAGCTTAAGCTCTGGGCCCGAACATTGACCTTGGACTTTCTCAAGACTAGAGCCCTACCACTTGAGCCACAGAAACACTTACGGGTTTTTTTTCCATGTATGTAATACTGAGGAATAGAAATTAGGTCTTCATGCATGCTAGGCAAGCACTCTATCACTAGGCCAAACTCACAGCCCCTCCAACATTGCTTGTTTAATTTAGGATTGCTTTGACTGTGCTTGGGGCATTATGGTTTCCAAATAATTTTATCACTCTCATTTTTGTTTCTATAACATATATGGAACATTTAGTAGGTAGGGTATTACAACAAATATAGAGATTACTTTCAGTAGTGTAGATATTTTCATGTGTTGATTCTGTGGAACATGAAATGTCTTTCCTTTCTATAGTGTCTTCATCGTTTTCTTCAATGTCTTAGTTTGTATTTTTCATTATGAAGGTCTTTTACTTCATACTTAGGCTTAGTTGTATTTATTTTTATGGATGTCATTAAGAATTGTTACATAGAATATCTGATTTTATTTTCTATATTAGTTAGGATCATTTAAACACAAAATCCTATCCTGTGCAAATAGAAATAATTTTTATCATCTTTCTAAATATTTGTGTTTCCTTAATTTTTTTTCTCCTCTCATGATTCTGGCTATGAATTCTAGTTACCTACTGAGTACAACTGAGGACTGTGAACAACCTTGTCATATTCCTGACATAAAAGGTAATTATTTGTCTTTCCTTTGTTGAAGATGTTTGTATAGGTTTATTTATACCCTTACGTGGTTGAAGATATGTCCTTATATTTGCAGATTCTTCAATATTTTTGTCATTGGCAGGTTAAATGTTATCAAAAGCTTTATTTTTAGCTACTGAAATAACTGTGATTTTTGTCAATTATAAAGTTTGTATGTTGTTAGTTGATTTAAATTAATCAATGCGGAAACATTTTTATATCACTGCAATACACTCAGATGATGAGCGTATTGTTTTTTCACATATTGTTGAATTTTATTTGTGTGTATTTGATGACTATTGCTTTTCATTTTCTTTCATAATAATATTTTGACATATATTTACATAGTTTTGTTATTAAGGTAATCCTAGCTTTCTAAAACAAATGCTGTAGTATACATTCCTTTTCTTTTTCACTGACTAGTTTGTGAAAAATGGTATTTAGTATTCAATTAAAATATGATTGAATTTAGCAATGAATCCCTCTGGTTCACTGGTTTGTTGGAAAACAATTTCTGTGTTAATTTAATTATTATAACAAACAGAATTCTGTTTATGTAACTTATTTTATCTTGGCCAGATTTTAGTAAATAACTTAAATACACCAAGAAATGGATCCATTTTTCTAGGTTTTCTAGTCTTTACCAATATAGATTTTCAAAATAATACCCAATCAACCTGTGGATGTCTTAAGCATTATCATGTCTTCTCACTCATCATTAATTCTCTTACTGTGGATCCTTTGCTTGTTTCTTTAGGTTAGTTTCCTTAAATCTTTTTTCCATATATTTTTATTGTAATTAATAGAAGGGTTACATTACATTCACCAGATAGAAGATGCATTACTTCACAAACATTGATACCCTTTCTCATGTCTTGGTCCCCATTTCCCTCACCCACCCCACTACTCATCTTGTTTTCTCCCCTTCCCTATCCTATTTCAAATAACCAAATAAGCATATATATATGAGATAACCAAGGGTCAGCCAAAGAGATGAGAAATAACATAGTATATTAAGGACAACAATCACTCATTATATGTCATTATATAGCTTTTGTTTCTATATCCTGGAGGTCCTTTGGTTTCCTTAAATCTTATCATTGTCTATCTTTTGTAGCAGCCATTGTGTTTCCCTTTTTTTTTTTTTTTGGGTCAGTCATGGGGTTTGAATTCTGGGCCTGGGTGTTGTCCCTGAGCTCTACAGCTCAAGGCTAATGTTCTATAACTTGAGCCATAACGCCACTTCCACTTTTTTGGTGGTTAATTGGAGACAGGAGTTTCATGGTCTTTCATGCCTGGGCTGGCTTTGAACATGATCCTCAAATTTCTGCCTCCTGAGTAGCTAGGATAGCAAATGTGAAGCACTGATGCCTGCCTGGATGATGCTCTTTTATTCTTTTTATTTCATTTTATTTTATTGTGCCACTATTGAGACATGAACAAAGAGCCTCTTGCTCTTGGCTTGTCATTTTTACTTGTTTCTGATCCTGTATTATTAGAGATCCTATATTATTATTATTGATGGTTAAGTAAAGATAAAAGTCTTTATAATTATTACAAATAAGGAAAACCATGGAGTATATGTATCATTGGTTCTGTCATATTTCACTTAATTTGATTTTTAGGAATGTCCGAGAAGAGGAATACAATAGCTCAATAGCTATGTGCATATGGTCATATAAGATAATTCTAAGCAAAATGAACTCCAACATGGAAACAAGTGGTATTTCGTGTGTGTGTGTGTGTGTGTGTGTGTGTGTGTGTGTATGTGTGTGCGTGCATGTGTGTGTGTGTGTATGTGTGATTGCTGTTCTTTCTTTCATATATTTTTATTATAATAAATAGAAAGTTTACATTACATTCACCAGATAGAAGGTGTATTATTTCATATACATTGATACCATTTCTCATGTTTTGGTCTCCATTTCCCTCCCACTAACCCTCCCTTCCCTATCCAACTTCAAATAACCAATATACATATATACAATATATCTGATAACCAGGTGAAATACTGCAAAAGAGATGAGAGATAAGATAGTACATTAAGGACAACAATCACTCATTATATGGCTTTTGTTTATATATCCTAGAGGTCTTTTCATTCAGCCTTATCCTATACGGCCCTATGTATCCAGGTTTTGCCCTATTGTAATCCTCTGCTAGGAGAGTCCTAGGTTTCTACTAATTATTACAAATGAAGGAAACCATTGAGGCTATATTCCTTTGCATCTGGCTTACTTCATTGAATATTATTTTTTTTCAAGTCTTTCCATTTCCTTACGAATAGGGCAATATCATTCTTTCTGATGGCGGCATAGTATTGCATTGTGTATAAGTACCACACCTTGTTGATCCAATCATCAACTGAGGGGCATCTGTATTGGTTGCAGATCTTGCCTATGGTAAATAGTGCTGCAATGAACATCATTGTGCTAGTGGATTTAATATGTCCTTGATTCTGGACTAGTGGGTAAATGCCAAGTAGTGGAATTGCTGGCCATAGGGAACTTCTATGTTTAGTTCTTTGAGGAAATTCCATACTGATTTCCATAGTGGTTGAACAAGTTTACATTCCCACCAATAATGTAATAGTAATTCCTCTGGGCCACATCCCTGCCAGCATCTGTTGTTATTATATTTCTTGATCATGGTCATTATAACTTGAGTGAGGTGGAGTCTTAGAGTGGTTTTGATTTGCATTTCTTTTATGGCCAGACATGTTGAGCATTTCGTCATGGTCGTTTCTTTGGAGATTAGTTTGGGAGTGATTCAATTTTTTGTAGCTGTTGATATATTTTAGAACTGAGGCCTTTGTCTGTTGTATGGTTTGTTAAGGTCTACTACCTCTCTGTAGGCTTACTAGTTAATTTGCTAGATATGTCCTTTGCCATACAGAAGCTCTGCAGTTTAAAGCAGTCCCACTTATTCAGACTTTCTCTGATTTGTTGTATTTCTGGGTCCTTATTAAGAAAGTTTCCACCTGTGCCAAGGAGACCTAGTGTTTCCCCTGTAAAGTTTTCATTGTATCAGCTTTTACCTCCATGTCTTTGATCCATTTGTAGTTAATCCTGGTGCAGGGTGACAAGGAAGGTTCCAACTTTAGTTTTCTGCAGGTGGTTAACCATTTCTGCCAGCACCACTTGTTGAAGAGTCTCTCTTTCTTCCCTTCTAGATTTTGGCTCCCTTATCAAAGATTAGGTGGCCATAGGTCTGGGGGTTACTATCTGGGGCCTCAGTTATATTCCATTGGTCTTCAGGCCTGTTCTTGTGCCAGTATCAAGCTCTTTTGGTTACTATAACTCTATAATAAACTCTAAAGTTTGGTAATGAAATGCTTCCTACGCTGTTCTTGCTGCTGAGAATTGTTTTTGCTATACAGGGTCTTTTATTATTCTGTATGAAATTTTGGATTGCCTGTTTTATTTCCTTAAAGAATGACATTGGGATATTGATAGGTACTGCATTGAATTTGCAGATAGCTCTTGACAAAATTTCCATTTTCACTATGTTAATTCTTACAATGCAGGAGCATGGGAGATTTTTCTGTTTGCTCAGTTCTGCTTTAATTTCCTTTTCAGGGTTTTAAAGTTTTCATCAAAAAGGTACTTTACATTCTTAGGTAAGTTAATTTCTAGGTACATTATTTTCTTTGAAGCTATAGCAAAAGGTGTGGCTTTCCTGATTATTGCCTCGTTCCTCTCATTGTTGGCATAAAGGAAAACAGTTGATTGTTGAGGGTTAAATTATTTTCATATATTTTTATTATAATAAATAGAAGGGTTAAATTATATTCATCAGATAGAAGGTACGTACTTAACAAATATTGATATCCTTTCTCATGTAATGATCCCCATTTCCCTCCCCCCTCTCCCCACCCAACTTGACATCCCCCCTTCCATCTCCTATTTCAAATAACCAAGTAAGTATATATATATAAATATATCAGATAACAAGGTAAAATATAAATGCAATATAAGATAACCAAGGGACAGCAAGAGAGATGAGAAATAACATAGTACATTAAAGACAACATTCACTCATTATATGGCTTTTGTTTTTGTATCCTGGAGGTCCTTACATTTAGTGTCATACCATATGGGCTTATGTATCCAGATTTTGTTCTACTGTGAATCGCTGCTAGGAGAACCCAAGGTTTCTACTGATTGTGACAAATGAGGGACACCATTGAGCCTATATGTTCCTTTGATTCTGGCTTACTTCACTTAATATGATTTTTTTTCTAAGTCTTTCCATTTCCTTGCAAATGGAGAAATATCATTCTTTCTGACAGCAGCATAGAATTCCATTGTGAATAAATGCCACATCTTGTTGATCCACTCATCAACTATGGGACATTAGGGTTGGTTCCATATCTTTGCTATGGTAAATAGTGCTGCAAAGAACATTATTGTGCTAGTGGCTTTAGTATGTCCTTGTTTCTGAACCATTGGGTAAATGCTAAGTAATGGAATTGCTGGGTCATAGGGGAGTTCTATATTTAATCTTTTGAGAAGCTACCATACTGCTTTTCATAGTGGTTGAATGAGTTTGCACTCCCATCAGCAGTGCAGTAGTGATCCCTCCTGGCCACTTCCCCTCCATCATCTGTTATTACATTTCTTGATCCTGGCCATTCTAACTGGAGTGAGGTGGAATCTTACAGTTGATTTGATTTGCATTTCTTTTACGACCAGAGATGTCTATCAATTCTTCATGTGTCTATAGGACATTTTTATTTTTTCTTCAGAGAAGACTTTCTTTAAGTCTTTGGCCCATCTTTTAATGGGATGATTATTTCTTTGGAGATTAGTTTTGGAGTGATTCAATTTTTTGAGCTGTTTATATATTCATCACAGGGATGCAAAGCTGGTTCAACATACACAAATCAATTAACATAATTCAACACATCAACAGGAGCAAGGACAAAAATCACATGATTGTCTCAATAGATGCAGAAAAGGCATTTGACAAGATCCAACACCACTTTATGCTAAAAGCTCTGGAGAAACTGGGAATCCATGGAATATTTTTCAGTATAATAAAGGCTGTGTGTGACAAACCCACAGCTAGCATTGTACTTAATGGAGAAAAACTAAAGCCATTCCCTCTAAAATCAGGAATGAGACAAGGATACCCACTCTCTGCAATCCTCTTAACATACTATCAGAATTCCTAGCCAGAGCAATAAGGCAAGAAGTAAGCATAAAGGGGATCCAAATAGGGAAAGAGGAAGTGAAACTTTCTCTCTTTGCAGATGACATGATTCTGTATTTAAAGAACCCTATAGACTCCACTCCCAACCAAGCTGCTTGAGCTGATTCAAAACTTTGGTAAGTTAGCAGGGTATAAAATTAACCCTCAAAAAACAACTGCCTTCCTCTATGCCAACAGTGAGAGGAACTAGGCAACAATCAGGAAAGCAACTCCTTTTTCAATTGCCTCAAAGAAAATAAAGTACCGAGGAATTAACATAACTAAGAATGTAAAGGACCTTTCTGATGAAAACTTTAAGACCCTGAAAAGGAATATTAAAGCAGAACTGAGGAAATGGAAAAACCTCCCATGCTGCTGGATTGGAAGAATCAACATTGTGAAAATGGCATTCTTGCCAAGGGCTATCTATAAATTCACTGCAATACCCATCCATAACCAATGTCATTATTTAAAGAAATAGAAGTGACACCCCAAAATTTCATATGCAACAATAAAAGACCCCATGTAGCAAAAACACTTCCTAGCAGAAAGAACAGCACAGCAGGAATTTCAATGCCAAACTTTAGACTCTATTACAGAGCTATAGTGACCAAACCAGTTTGGTACTGGCACAAGAACAGGCCTGAAGACCAATGGAATAGAACTGAGGAACCAGATATTAACTCACAGAACTATGGTCACCTAATCTTTAATAAGGGAGCCAAAAAAATAGAATAGAAGAAAGAGCCTCTTCAACAAATGTTGCTGGCAGAGCTGGTTAAGCACCTTCAGAAAACTAAAGTTGGATCCTTCTTTGTAACCCTGCACCAGGATTAACTCCAAATGGCTCAAAGACCTCAAGGTAAAAGCAGATACATGGAAAACTTTACAACAAAGAATAGGAGATACAGTAGTTCTCCTTGGCACAGGTGGAAACTTTCTTAATAAGGACCAAGAAACACAACAAATCAGATAAGGTCTGGATAAGTGGGATTGCATTAAACTGCAGAGCTTCTGTATGGCAAAGGACATAGCTAGCAAATTAACTAGAAAGCCTACAGAATGGGAGATCTTCACTAACCATACAATGGACAAAGGCCGCATATCTAAAATATATCACCAGCTTGAGTGTTAATTTTATACCCTGCTACTTTGCCAGAGTTTTGAATCAGCAGCTTGAGACTGGAGTCTATAGGGTTCTTTAAATACTGAATTATGCCATCTGCAAAGATCCCTATTTGGATCCCCTTTATGCTTGCTTCTTGCCTTATTGCTCTGGGTAGTCATTCTAATAGTATGTTAAAGAGACGTGGAGAGATTGAGCATCCTTGTGTTGTTCCTGATTTTAGAGGAAATATCTTTAGCTTTTTGCCTTTAAGTATAATGCTAGCTGTAATTTTGTCATACAGAGCCTTTGTTATTTTTCATATATTTTATTATAATTAATAAAAGAATTACATTATATTCGCCAGCTAGAAGGTGCATTACTTCACAAACATTGATACCCTTTCTCATGATTTGGTCTCCATTTCCCTCCCCCACCCCTCACCTTGTTTTCCCCCTTCCCTATCCTATCTCAAATAAACAATTAAGCATATATACAATGTATCATATAACAAGGTAAAATACTGTAACTATATGAGATAACCAAAGGCCACAAAAGAAATGAGAGATAACACAGTACATTAAGAACAACAATCAATCATTATATGGCTTTTGTTTCTATACCCTGGAAGTCCTTTCATTTAGTTTCATACTATATGGCCTATTGTAAATCTCTGCTAGGAGAACCCAAGGTTTCTACCGATTATGACAAATGAGGGCCTATGTTCCTTTTAGTCTGGCTTACTTCACTTAATATGATTTTTTCTAAGTTTCTCTAGTTCCTTACAAAAGGGACAATGTCGTTCTTTCTGATGGCAGCATAGAAATTCATTGTGTATAAATACCACATCTTGTTGATCCAGTCAACACAGTCTTTATTATAACAAATAATTGTTATAATGATTGTTGTTTGCAATGCTGTGTGTGAAGTTCTTTTGTCTTTCTTTTTCCCCCTGTGGTTTATCCCCTCTTGTCATTGTATTTGATTTCCTTACCCTGTGTATTGTATGTACATTTTTCTGAATTAGGAAAGGGGAAGGACAAAATAGTGAAACAAAGGTCAAAGGACAAATCAATGCCAAAGATAATATGTTGGTAATGAACTTCAAAATTTTGGGCGAACTTTTGCCCTGGGACTGCACGGAGGTGTGAGGAGGGCAGTATGAGTGGCTCCGACAGGACGAAGAGCTGTGGGACAGCACAGACCCCACGTCTAAGTCCTAGCACACCCCACAGATGTATGCAGTGGCCTTCCAAAGGCAGAGAGATAGCCACCCCATAGGGTGCTTTCACCTCTTGCTGTCCTCAGCAAATGAACTCCAGCGCCTGCCCAGCATAATGTAGTATTGACATATCTGCTGTCTCTCCAGGAGCCCCTTCTTTCCAGCCTGTGCCATCTCTGGCCTCTTCAACTATCCACCCTCTGAACATAGCAGCCGGCGAGTGGATGATCAGGAATGCCTTCATCCTGTGGCTGTGTGAGGCACCTTTCTTCTGCCAGTTTGTGGAGTTTGCAAACACTATCCCAGAAAGCGGACTGGCTGCACTCCTGGCAGAAGGCTGTCTTCTGCGGCAGGATAGGCGTCGTCACCATCATCATGAGCCTGACCCTCACTACACTGATAGGTAATGCCATTGCCTTTGCCACATGAGTCCTGTATGGACTGTCTGCCCTGGGTAAAGAAAGGGTGATGCCATCTCCTCATGCCGAGATCCAGCACCAGAGGCAGCAGGCAGATGAGGAAAAGCTGGCTGAGACCCTGGAGGGGGAGCTGTGAATCAGGCCGATGACGGGTACTCCCTGCCCCCATCCAGCTCTTGTCTGAAGGGACCTGTGAGCCTCCAGGTGACCTGCACCTGGAAGCCCTCCTCTCCCTGTCGCAGCCATAGCCACAGCTGGTGCTCAGGGCCTAGGTTACAGGACTTGGGCAGAACTGAGCAGGCCTACCATAACAGTGCTGGGTGGATGGATGCTTGGTCTACTCTTCCTGCCAGCCTGGCTCATAACCACATTGCTGGAGGAGCTAAAGATTCCACACAGTGGGCATTCCACCCCAGGGCCCAGAGCAGCCTGCCCTGGACACCCTGGGCCTGGTTGGAGGAGGCGTATCACCCCAACTCCTCCCACAGCTGTCATGCTACCTGGGACAAGCCAACAGGGAAGAACATAAAAGCTTCTGTCCAGGAAGTGGCCCTCATGAACGCTGTTATGCCTCCCATCTTCCATCCATCTTGCTTCCTCTTTTTCTGTGACCTCAGTCCCTCTGTCATCCAACTGATGTTAGCCTTGAGGCTAAGTGGGGACTGTGGAAAAGCTCCATCTTTTTTCCTCATACCCCTGGCTGGGCCTGCCTGAAGCTTCCAGAGCAGAGGAACCAGGTTTTGTTCTGTTGGAACCAACCTGGAGTCATTTGAGGGGGTACCCTGGTCCCAGGGAGCTCTTCAGACCTGCTGGTGTTTGAGGCCAGGTACAATGGAGACTAAGGCTGGGAGACTCTGTGCCGAGCCCTGCCCTGGGACTCAGTAGATACAGTCGTTAGCAGTAGTTCTCTGCCCAAACATAGCCCCAGAGAGACAGATGGACCAGCACTGGCTTGACTGGTCAGGATTCCTCTAAAGCTGCCTTCCTGGGGCCACTGTGGTACTTAACAGCTGTGTGTGTGTGTGTGTGTGTGTGTGTGTGTGTGTGTATCCACGTGTGTAGTGAATAGGGCTCTGTCTACCTCTCAAGAGGAGCAAGGGCCCTACTGCCTCTCTGCTCACTAATCCTGCCATGGATGCAGGAACAGTGGAGGGGCTGGCTGAGTGTAACCAGGAAGTGATACAGTGATACTGTACCCAAGGTGAAATCTACTGCCTGTTCTGGGTAGGCCACAGGGTGGTGTTGGGGCCTAGCCTCCATCTCTGAGGCCTGATTCTGGCTCAGCTGCAATTAAAGGGCTTTGTCTAGGCATTTGGTCTTTTGCATACCTCTCTTAAGGCATCTCTGTGTACGTGACTCAATTGAACCCCCCGCAGTTTCGCGGGTCTTGCAGCAGCTCAAGTCTCGCGCGCTTTCCGGCACCTGTCCTGCCCAGTACCTGAAAGCCCCACCCAGACCCTTAGTGGTAGCACAGAGGCCCTCTTCCTATTGGCTAGCTTCCCAGTGCCCACCTTCTCCTACCCTAACAGTATATAACTAATTGTCTGACGCAATAAAGAGAGGAGAGCATCAGAGAGCATCAGAGATCAGCAGAGATCAGCACAGAGATCTGATGCGCTTTCATGGTTAACACTGCTTCTGACTCAGCGTGGTTTTTTCTTCCCCGGTGATTGGGGGAGGGCTGGGTCTTCGACACTTACCATCTCGCTCGGCTCCCGGGGGACTACAGGCTGGCCCTGTGTGTCCCTCCCCGTTCCCGTGTTGCTGCCCCGGAGAGGAGAGGAGCAACAGGGTGGGACCAACGTCTGTCCAAGAATCCTTAGATACAGACCCGAGTGGACTGGCCGCCTCCCCCAAGATTCCCATCTGGCCTGTGCCTGAGCAACTCTGGAACTGCTCGCTGCTGAGTACAGGTACAGGTACTGGCCCAGGAAAGCTGAATCTGCTTCTGACTCTCGGTTCTGCCTGCTCCTACTTTGTAGTTTTGGTAGAAAAGGAAGATGAACTACAAAAAAAAGAAAAGAAAAGAAAAAAAAAACTTTTGGGGAGGATTGGGTGAGGAAAAATGAGAGAAAAATGGGTGTAACAATGTTCGACAAGAAATGTACTCACTACCTTACGGAATGTAAATGTAACCCCTCTGTACATTACCTTGACAATAAAATTAAATTTATAAAAAATAAGAGTCTTTTTGACTTTCGTGCCTGGACTGGCATGTAAATGCTATCGTCAGATCTCTACCTCCGGATTATCTAGGATTACTAGAGAAGCCATTGACACCTGACTTTTATTGTTATTTAATTTCAGCTTCATTAATATATGCCCCTATCTTTTAGCATTTCATCTGTAGCCTTTGTTACAATAAAGTACACTGTCTTCCATAATGTGTGTGGTGCTCATCTATTTAGTTTAAGCTTTAAGAAAAAAAAGACTGGAGTCCCATCATAACAATGTAATTATTTCCAGACCCCTCTAAAATCTAGCTATGATCATGACTTCTCCCAATGTCTCTTAGGGTGTTTGTTTGCAATCTGTTTTCTTACATTCTCTGCAGATTTTGGAGTCATCAGCTTATACAATTATACGAGACAATTTTTTTTTACAGTAAACCTGTATCTCTTAATGTGTACACCCCATTTATATTAATTCCCTTTCTCTAGAGAATCCTAACTAGTGCAGCCAGAAAAAATTTGAGGAAAAAAAATCTTTGTATGATACTCTTCTGAATAACACTTTAGTTTAGAGAAATAATGGAGGTGCATGGCAAAAAAAAATCCTTCCCAGGAGACATACTGCCTAATACCAACAGCATGGAAGTTGGAATTTACCAGCATCAGAGCTCATCATAATTTTTCTGAGTCCAGGGTGGAGCAAAACCTCAAAAGCTGTTAGGGGTCCATTATTTACAGACTTATGAACCACAGTTTTACACCTTGAACTTTATCTAAAAGTAAAAACAGGCAATTATTAAGGAATGTGGAGCTTTAATGTAACCCAACCTATTGAGTAATTGCTCAGTCATTCTATTTTCCACTTCTGACTTTTGTGTGGTCTTTGTGGGAAATGTCCCAAGGAGAATGCCTCAGAATACAGTAAAATAAAGACAAAATTGTTCACAGTTCCAAGCAATTAAATGCATTTGATCTTTACACTAGGTATAAGCAAATTGATTGCAAACAAATACCCCAAGGCTAAAAATGTTATTAATGGAAATTCAAATGCTCTGTCACACCTGTCTTCTTTCAATTACCCTACAACACTTGGGGTTCTCTATTTTAATCTTCTTGTAGATTTTAAACAATTTTAAGTACTATGTGCTTATTTCAGAATCCTTATCAGTGTTACATTTTGTATCAATATAAGATGAACTGAAATGTAATGTGTTATATCCAACTTTTCATTTCTTCCTCATTTCAGGGTTGGTTGGAATTTTAACATTTTAAATGTTTAGGCTCAAGATGTTCCCCAGTGAAGGGATATTTTGTCCAGAAAATTAAATCATGGGTTCAAACTTCAGAAATATAAAAAAATAAGATTTCTAGCAATTCTATATTGTGTAATAAACCAAATAATTGTATTTTTATTTCCTAATAAATTTATCTATTTCCTTATTTCCAAACATTTCACTTACAGAGATTATTCTATCATTTTATTGTATTGTTAATCTGGAAGTTCTATGAGCATTGAAAAACGAATAAAATGTCATTTATCAATGTGTACATTATCTGGTAAATAATCAAATAAAGTATCTCAAAATTTAAAAGTGTTGTAAACGCTCATTTGTTTTATTTGGGCAATTCTGTTTTGCCCATAATTTAAATCATTTTCTCTTTGTAACTTTTAAGTACAAAACTTAGTCATGTTAAGGCCACAAGTTTAATTTTTAATTAGAAAATTGATGACAAAACAAAATCTTAAGAAACATGATGTAATTAAAGTATTTAAATTAGGATTGACTTCATCCAGGACTAAATAAAACCAAAGGTAGAGAGTATCATGATGAAATTATTTTTTTCAGAAAAAGTTTTAAGTAGGAATCAAAATTGATAAATTCAGAAATGCTTTTTAGCTTTCAGTACATTCCTAAAACAAGTTACCAGTTTAACTGTTAATGCTTTTGCTTTTCTTTAAAGTTTTCACACAAAATGTTCTAACTCAAGCCAGGGTAAATTAAAGAAGCATTTTATCCTCTTAAATATGTTTTTTATTAAATTCCTTTGCTCATGATAAGCTTTTAAGTTTTCCAAAGTCTTACATTATAAAAACATTGGCTGAAAAATTTTAAATTTATGATTACTTAGGATTCCTAATTCTGTGATTTACACAAGGCAGTAAAATGATAATAAGACCTAGAATATGATTTGTACTTTAAGTGGAAATAGTGCTTCTGGCACAAAAGTTTAATAAGTAACCCATAACTCAGTGTGGTACCATTTGGGTTAGAATAAGCTTTTCATAACTCATGTACCATGAACAGCATATATAACCTGGTGCATTTGCTTCCAAATGAGCCTATTCCAATTGTATTTTTAAAGTTAAATTATTTGGACTATCATTAGCCATAACCAGGGACTGTGGATTGTTAATCAGATTGTCATAAATTCTTATAGGAATTAAATTCTTTAACATGTATATGATTCTAAGATTACTGGAATAAGTAATGTATTAAATTAACAGAAACAAAGGACAGTATTTGAGTTACTTCTTACATGTTATTTTTTTTTTTGCTAAAGCCTTGTCACTAATGAATTTTGAACTACTGCTTATATAAAGGTAACAATTTAAAAATAATTTCCAAAGTAACTTACAATTATGAACTAAATGCCATTTTGAGTCATGTGATGAAAACAACAGTCTACATATCAATACTTTTATTGAAAACTTAATTTTACTGACATAATTCTTTGAAGTTACTTAAGAATTGTATTTTCTAAAAATCCTATAACTCCTGAAGCAGTGTAAATTTCAGATCCTATCAGTATTATGATGGGTCTGTTTCTATTGAGCCACTATCCTCATAGCATCTTGAAGACTGTGCACAGTGGTATCTTCAGTAATAAGTAGAGCAACATGAAAACTGGAAAAACACTTGTTATTTGCATCGTAGAAACATTATTGATGGAGTTCAAGTCTTACCAATTCTAACATGATAGCTAATAGGTCCAAAGAGATCAATAATTTTGCATCAAACTCACCCAATACGGACTTGATTTAAACAAGAGGTGGGTTCATTTTTTGTCTATAATAATTAAAGTGAATATTCCAGAATATATGGTTATTTCTTTGTCTGTAAAAGAAATATCTACCCTACAGCTGTGTGTGGTGGCTCATGCCTGTAATCCTAGCTATTCAGGAAGTTGAGATCTGAGGATCGTGGTTCAAAGCCATCCCGGGCATTGAATATCTTGAGATTCTTATTTCCAATTAGCCAGTAGAAAATCAGAGGTGATGATGTGGCTTAGAGGGTAGGTGGTAACCTTGAGCTGAAGAGCTCAGGGTCAGCACCTAGGCTCAGAGTCCAAGCCCCAAAACAAAACAAACAAATAAACAAACAAAAAATAACACAAAAAACTGGTCCATACTAAATAATTAATGTTTGAGAAAAAAATATTACCAAAGACCTGCTTGATAAATCACCTAAGCATCTTACTGGTTCTGGAGCTTAAACTCAGAGCCTCATAAATTCAGTTTGCTTTCTCATTGATGGCAAAAACTTTAGCATTTAAACCACACATCCTCCCCGCCCCTCCACTTTTTTTTTTTTTTTTTAGATAAGTCTTGTGAATTTGTCTGCCTAGGCTGGATTCAAATTTTGATACTCAGATCTCAGCTGCTGAGTAGCACTCAGAGCTATAATTTTTTCTCTGAATACTGCATTTGCTGTATCCCAAAGGAGATGGTATTTTGTGTGCTCCTTTTTGTTAAATTTCATAAACTGTTGGATTTCTGTTCTGATCTCCTCGATGACCCATTGGTGATTCAACAATGTGTTCTTCAATCTCCATAATTTACAGGGTTTTCATTGGTGGAGATGTGTGTTCAGTTCCAATTTGATGCCCTTGTGGTCTGAGAGAGTGAAGGGAATGTTTTATGCCCTAAAATATGGTCTATTTTGGAAAATGTTCCATGCGCTGCTGAAAAAAATATATTGTGTTGTTGCTGGGTGGAATAATCTGCAGATATCTGTTAGATCTAGTTGATCTATACAGTTCAATTCTAAGATTTCTCTGTTGAGTTTTTGCCTTGTTGATCTGTCCATAGGTGAGAGTGGTGTGCTAAAGTCACCAACAATCAGTGTGTTTTGATCTATGTATGGTTTCAGTGAATGTAAAGTTTGCTTGATGAAGTTCGATGCTCCAGGATTAGGTGTGTAGATATTTAGGATGGTTATGCCCTCCTGGAGGAGAGATGCCTTTAGTGGTATGTGGTAACCTTCTTTGTCTTTTCTCACTAATTTTAGTTTGAAGTCTATTTTATCTGATATGAGGATGGCAACTCCAGCCTGTTTCTGGGGGCCATTAGCTTGATAAACTTTCTTCTAACTTCTCACTTTCAAAAATGTTTGTATTTTGGGGCAAGATGTGTCTCTTGAAGATAGAAGAACAATGGATCCTGTTTTTTGATCCAACTAGATAGTCTATGTCGTTTAATTGGAGAATTAAGTCCATTGATATTGAGAGTCAGGATTGAGAAATATTTATTAGTTCCTGCCATTTTTAAAAGCTTTCATTAGGGCCTGTGTCTTGAAAGTTCTTGTGGTATTTTGATGGTATGATGTTTAGGTGCCATTTCTTTCTCTGTATTACATTTGTGTTGGTTTTCTATGTGTAGAATACCTTTGAGAATTTTCTTGGTTGGTAGTTATTTGACTTCCAATCTCTTCTTGCTTGCATGGTCTCTGCTGAGAAATCTGGGGTTATTCTGATAGGGAACTTGTGTCTCCACTAAATTTTGGATCCAAACATTTCACAAAGTTTTTTTTTTCTCTTGTGATTTGGCTTTGTGATTTTTTTGGATCAGATTGCTTGCTTGGGAAAATGAAGCTGAAAGATTTGCAGGTGGCTGTGTTTACCAGGCCTGTCGCCTGAGCAGGGGACGGACTTCAGCAGCGTTGGGGGCAGATTTCTGGCTAAGATATCTCTGGGAAATCCTTTGCCCCTTAGAATGATGACACTGCCAGCACCACCTCTCATGTTCCGATTACTTTGGCCGGGTCTTTGCCAGGAGTCAAGGTGGCACTGCTCTCAGCTGGTGGGGGAGTGGGCACCCTTCCAATACCATTCCGAGAGTAGAAGTGGAAACTTCTCCTGGGAGGTACTCACAAATTGCTGGATTCTCTGGTTCCTTGAAGCTGGCAGGTCTGTGCACGGTGGGGTGATGGCTCTGGGCTTGCACAGGCTCTGCGTGGCTCTGTCTGCTGCCTGCAAGTCTGTGCTGCCGAGAAGGTTTGTCTGCTCAGATTCAGAAGAGCAGCTTTGTCTCCAAGGCCGCTCCGAGAGGCTGGCACCCCTCCATGCTGTCTTCTTGTGTGGGGTTTCTGCCTTTTTCCTCTGTGACTGAGATCTCTGTGTCGCTAAAGCTTACTTAGGATCAATTTTTTGGTTGCGAACTTTCCTCTACGCTGCTTGAACTGGTATCTTGGCGGGAGCAAAGGAAGATTCACACTGAACCGCCGCCATCTTCTGCTGATCTCTGAAGAAATTATTTTTTTTATATAAAATCTTCCAGACACAGCTATTCATTTTCTTAATTTCATGCGTTTCCTGTAGAACAGAAGATATTTTAATGATGCATTGTTACTTCTTTTATTATTTAAGACATTGAGGTTTTGCATTCTGTCAAGTAATAATCACACTTTAATTTGTTTGTTTATATGTCCATATACTACTTTTATTCATTATGATTATTTTGGATAGTGTGTTGGGCTTGAAAAACACTATGTCATCACTTGTCTTTTTCTCTCAAAGCTGGTGCTCTATTGCTTAAGCTGCAACTCTACCCTAGGTTTTGTCTTTCTGGTTAATTGGAGAAGCCTTGTGGATTTTTTTCCTTGGTCCATCTTCAAAGCACAAACTTGTAGGTCTCAATCTCATAAGAATCTATGACTAAAGTTACACGACACTTGTACCCATCTTTCAGGTAGATGCTTGTATTACCATTTCTGAAACTCTTAAAATATTCTTATTTAAATTGTATTACTTTATAACGGAATGCTAGCTTATTCCATTCTTAGACATAAGAAGAGTATTGATTTTTTGCAGGTGGTATATAAGTCTCTTTCCCTTTGTTTACTCTTTTTGCTCACAAAGATGCTTTTATCAGAGATTATACAAGCACAAATTTCATGTAAGTAAATAAAAGACAGAATTAACAGTTGTATCAAAGCTGCATGCCACTAATGATCAGCCTTTATGTTTACATTCTATTTTTACTCTCTATGAACTCAAAGATGTAAAAATAAGCTCATGTCAGGTAAAAGTGAGAAGTGAATCAACAATTGTTGATATACCTATAGAAAAGTAGGATCCACATGTGCATTCAGGCACTATTCATGCAGAAATAATCCTCCTGGGAAAACACCTCATAGGATGATGCTGAAAAACTTTCTGTTCTCTGAAGAGATGAGACAACCCTTCTTCAGACCAAACACTGCTATTACATCTTGTTTTAAAAAACAAGACTTGAGACCGAGTAATTGTAGAAACTATTATGTAATCTATATCATATGTTGACTTTTTGCTTCATCTTTGAATGTAATAGAATATCATAGCATTTCTCAATCTTATTTCCATATTTGCTCCCATAAGAGGCCTGTAGACATTTCTATTGAAGACCTCCTTGCATCTTAGTATATATAAACACTATATATGTGATTATTTACTGAATATATGTCTGAGTTTTATATTAAGTATCGCATTGTTATCATTCCCTGAGGATCTCAGTATTGCCTCTTTCAGGGTAATATCATTCTCTCTGAGAATACATGAGATAATCCTCAGTGCAATATTAAATTTATTCTGTAGACCATAAAATATATGAGTGATTGTCAGAACATGGAGATTTGGCCATAGGTTCACATAATCCAGATATGTGTGGGAGAAAAATAAAAAAAACCCTAAAGGTACTGAAAACCTATTTGAACACCTATTATTAAAAAAATAGAAATTGTTACCAGTCTCAAGAGAGACAAACTCAGTAGACAGAGGCATGCCAAACTCCAGACTGAATCTGAAAAGAAGTACTTCTAGAGAGATCCTTGTGAAAACCTAGAGATGCCAAAGCAAATATTGAAACAAACATCTAAGAAATTTAGAATACACATAAATGAAGTGATAGGCAAAAACCACATGATCATAGATGCAGAAACCACCTCCCCCAAATCCAGCATATATTCATGTTAAAGCTTGGAAAATCTAGGAGTAAAATGAACATACTTCAAAATAATAAGGGAAAAAAAACCTAACCAATGAAGCAGAAGATAGTCATAGCAAAACCTACAAATATTTGAAGAAATAAAACATGTATCAGAAATTGGAAAGACATTCTATGTTCATGGAAATGTAGAATTAATATTATGGAAATGGACATGATGTGAAAAATGATGCACAAATTTAATACAATCTCCATCAAAATCCCAAGTGAATGACTTCATTGAAATAGAAAAATCAATCTAAAAATTCACATGCAACAGAATAGCCAAAGCAATTCTAGGCCTAGTAAAAGAAAAAAGAAAAAGAAAGAAAGAAAATAAAGGAAGGAAAGAAGGAGGGAAGAAAGGAAGGAAGGAAAGAATGAAGAGAAGGAAGGAAGGAAGACAGAAAGCAAGAAAGCAAAAATGAAAGAAAGAAAGAAAGAAAGAAAGAAAGAAAGAAAGAAAGAAAGAAAGAGAAAGAAAAAGAAAGAAAAGGAATGCAGACCTTAAGCTCTATTACACAGCTATAATAACAAAATCAGTACTGTCAAAATAGACACAAAGATGTAGGGAACACACTAGAAATCCAGAAATAAAACCATATTCTTTAAATCATCTGATACTTGATTAGGGAGTCAAATATAAATATGGATAAAACTAGACTTGTCAACAATTGGTGTTAGGAAAATTATGCATCATCATGTTGAAAACTGATATTGATCTTAGATTGTGTTTATCACCATGCACTAATATCAAGTCAAAATGAACCAAAGACCTGAACATCACACCTGAAACTGAATTATTGCAAGAGAGAGCAGAAGAAATACTAGAACTTATAGATATAGGCACAGTTTTTGGAAGGAGTCCAAAGGACAGAGTATATAGAATTGACAAATGTGATTACATCAAAATAAGAAGTTTCTGCTCAGTAAAAGACAGTTACTTGACTAGAAAAATAGCCAACACCCTGGGAGAAGAGTTTTATCAGCAATAGAGAAGACAAAGTCCTAATATCCAAATATACAAGGAGCTCAAGAAATTGCCCCCTCCTGAAGCTGAGAAACCAATCAATAAGTGGTTAAAGGAACTACGGTGAGAGTCCTCAGAAGTTAAGAGGGCAAACAAAGAAATGATGAAATGTTCAACATTCTTGGCCATACAGGAAATTCAAATAGAAACAAGTCTAGGATTCCATCTCACCCAGATTTGATCTGCCAACACTGTAAATTTGAACAACAACAAATGTTAGTGGGGATAAGGAGTAAAAGGAACCTATTGTACCATTGGTGAGAATGTAAACTAGTACAGCAATCTGTAGGTTCCTGAGAAACCTACAAACAGATTTTCCCTATGACCCAGCCATACCACTCCTGGGCCTCTACTAGTAATGTTACAAGCCATGATTTTATAATGGCACTTGCACATCCATGTTCATTGCTGCACTATACACAATAGCCAAGTTATAGAACCAACACTGATGCCATACAATAAATGCGTGGATCCAAAAAATGTGATACATATACACATGGAGTTTTATACAGCCATTTGAAAGAATAATATTATATTATTTGCAGGGAAATGTATAGACATATATCAGGCCAAGTGAGATAAGCCAAGCTCAGAAAGATAAATGGTACATGTTTTCTCTCATTTTTAGAAGCTAGATCTAAAATATACTAGGACATAATAAATTATAAAGTACTCTAGGCATTCACACATAGTGAGACTAAAGGAGGATACTAGTTTTTAACATTGTATATTATTATCGGGGTAACTTATAGAGGGGTCACAGTTGCATTCATTTGGTAGTTGGCATATAATTCTTGAACACTGATACCACTTCTCATGTTTTGTCCCACTATAACTCCCCTATCCTTTCCAATCATCTTGCGTTTCCCCTTCCTTTACTTATTTCAAATACATAAATAAATGTGTATACAATATACCAGGTAGCAAAGTTAGAAATAGTAACAACATGAGATAAACTCTAAGGGCTAAAAAAGAGAAAAAAATAACTTCACATAGTACATTAAACAAAACAAGCACAGAGATAAACTTCTTCCTTCCATATGCTAGAGTTCATTTCACTTGGCCAAATGTACATAGGTTTGGAGTTATTGTGATCCTCTACTAGGAGAGTCCTAGATATATACTAATTATTACATGTGTAGGTAATCATGGAAACTATGTTCCCCAAGCCATTCCATTTCCTTGTAAATGGAAGTCATTCTTTCTGACTGCAGAAAGGTGATCCATTCACTTACTTAGGAATATATGGGTTGGTTCTATAACTTAGAATTAATGCCAAAATGATTTTTTGTATTTGGTTGTTTGAAATTGGATAGGGAAGAGGGGAAAACCAAGACGGGGGGGTGGAGGGGAGGGTAATGGGGACCAAGACATGTGAAAGGGTATCAATATATGTGAATTAATGCACCTTCTATCTGGCAAATATCATGTAACCCTTTTATTAATTACAATAAAAAATATAAATAAAAAAGAAAAAAAAAGAATTAATGCCAAAATGAACCTTGTTGTGCTAGTGGCTTTAATACGTCCTTGTTAATGGACATTTGGGTAAATGCCCAAGAGTGGGATTTCTGGCTCATAGGGGAGCTCTATGTTTAGTCTTTTGAGGAATTGCCATACTGCTTTCCAGAGTGAATGAATAAACTAACAATCCCACAAACAGTGTAGTAGCATTCCCTCCTGGCCACACAGGAGCATCTGTTGTTCTTAGATTTCTTGACCATGACCATTCTAACTGGAGTGAGGTGGAATCTAAAAGTTGTTTTGATTTGCATTTCTTTTATGGTCATAGATGTTGAGCATTTCTTCATGTGTCTATTGGTCATTCTTATTTCCTCTTCAGAGAAGACTCTCTTTAAGTCTTTAGCCCACTTTTTAATGGGATGTTTGTTTCTTTGAGGATTTGTTTTTGTTTTTGTGGTTCTGGATCTTTTTTTTCTCCATATATTTTTATTCTAATTAATAGAAGGGTTACATTGTATTCACCAAATAGAAGGTGCATTACTTCACAAACATTGATATCATTTCTCATGTCTTGGTCCCAATTTCCCTCCTCCCACTCCACCCTCATCTTGTTTTCCCCCCCTCCCTATCTGATTTCTAATAACCAAATAAAAATATATCAGAAAACAAAGTGAAATACTGTAACAATATAAGAAAACCAAGGGACAGAAAAGAGATGACAGATAACATAGTACATTAAGGACCACAATCACTCATTATATGGCTTTTGTTTCTTTATCCTGGAGTTCCTATCATTTAGCCTCATCCTATATGGCCTTATGTATCAAGCTTTTGCCCTATTGCTCCTCTTTTAGGAGAGTCCAAGATTTCTACTGATTATGACATTGAGGGAAAGTATTGAGCTTATGTTCCTTTGAGCATGGCTTACTTCACTCAATATGATTTTTTTCAAGTCTATCCATTTCCTTACAAATGGGGTGATGTCTTTCTTTCTGACAGCAGCATAGAATTCCATTGTGTATAAATACCACATCTTGTTGATCCACTCATCAACTAAGAGGCATCTGAGTTGGTTCTATATTTTTCCTATGGTAAATAGTGCTGCAATGAACACCTTTGTGCTAGTGGATTTAGTATGCCCTTGTTTCTGGATGAGTAGATAAATGCCAAGTAGTATAATTGCTGGGTCACAGGGGACTTCTACATTTAGTCTTTTGAGGAACTGCCATACTGTTTCCATAGTGGTTTGCACTCCCACCAAAAGTGTAGTAGTGATCCCTCTTGGCCACATTCTGCTAGCATCTGTTATTATTAGATTTCTTGATCAATGCCATTTTAACTTGAGTGAGGTGGAATCTTAGAGTTGTTTTGATTTGCATTTCTTCTGTGACCAGAGATGTTGAGTATTTCTTCTTGTCTCTATGGGCCACTGTTATTTCTTCTTCAGAGAAGACTCTCTTTAAGTCTTTGGCCCAGATTTTAATGGGATGGTTATTTCTTTGGAGATTAGTTTGAGAGTGATTCAATTTTTTTAGCTGTTGATATATTGTAGATATGAGGCCTTTGTCTGTTGTATGGTTAGTGAAGAACTTCTCCCACTTTGTGGGCTTTCTAGTTAATTTGCTAGCTATGTCCTTTGCCATACAGAAGCTCTGCAGTTTAATTCAGTCCCACTTATCCAGACTTTTTCTGATTTGTTGTGTTTTGAGTCTTTATTAAGAAAGTTTTGACCTGTGCCAAGGAGACCTAATGTGTCTCCTATTCCTTGTAAAGTTTTCAGTGTGTCAGCTTTTACCTCCAGGTCTTTGATCCATTTGTAGTTAATTCTGGTTCAGGGTGACAAAGAAGGTTCCAACTTTAGTTTTCTGCAGATGCTTAAACAGCTCTGCCAGCACCACTTGTTGAAGAGGCTGTCTTTCTTCCATTCTAGTTTTTTTTGGCTCCCTTATCAAAGATTACTGGCCATAGGTCAGTGGGTTAATGGGGAGCTGCGAGGGCCGCGCCTTAAAGATGGCGCCGGTTTCCACCTTCCGCCATCCCGATGGCGAGTGCTCTCTGTGAAAACAACTCCTTATATGGCTAAGTTTTGGCTTCTGGCTTGCTTCCGCGTAGTTGGCCCTATCGGCATCTCCCACGTGGCTTTTCAGGATTGGCTAGGCGGAGGTCATATAAGACCAGGGATAGTCCAGGAAGAAAAGAAGAAGAAGAAGAAAGAAGGAGAAAGGAAGAAGCTTGTTAAGGGTTCCTGAATAAACCACTTGGAGAAGAATCCTGTGTTGCGTCTTCCTTGCTGGTCGAGGCAGAAGCGACAGGTTAATATCTGGGTTCTCAGTTCTATTCCACTGGTCTTCAAGCCTGTTCTTGTGCCAGTACCAAGGTCTGTAAAAGAGTTTATAATTTGGTATTTAAATTCCTCCTGCGCTGTTCTTTCTGCTAAGAATTGTTTTTGCTATGTGGGGTCTTTTATTAATCCATATGAAATTTGGGATTGCCTCTTCTATTTCTTTAACGAATGATCTTGGGATATTGATGGGTATTGCATTGAATTTGTAGAATGACCTTGGCAAGAATGCCATTTTCACTATGTTGGCTCTTCCAATCCAGAAATATGGGAGGTTTTTCTATTTCCTCAGTTTTGCTTTAATTTTCTTTTTCAGGGTTTTAAAGTTTTCATCAAAAAGCTCCTATTCATTCTTAGTTCAGTTAATTCTTAGGTACTTTATTTTCTTTGAGGCTATTGCAAAAGGAGTTGCTTTCCTGATTGTTGCCTAATTCCTCTCATTGTTGGCATAAAGGAAGGCTGTTGTTTTTTGAGGGTTAATTTTATACCCTGCTACCTTGCCAAAGTTTTGAATCAGCTCAAGCTTGGTTGGGAGTGGAGTCTATAGGGTTCTTTAAATACAGAATCATGTCATCTGCAAAGAGAGAATGTTTCACTTCCTCTTTCCCTATTTGGATCCCCTTTATGCTTGCTTCTTGCCTTATTGCTCTGGCTAGCAATTCTAATATTATGTAAAAGAGTAATGGAGAGAGAGGACATCCTTGTCTCATTCCTGATGTTAGAGGAAATGGCTTTAGCTTTTTGCCATTAAATATAATGCTAGCTGTGGTTTTGTCATATCCAGCCTTTATCATAATAAGGAATGTTCCATGCATTCCTAGTTTCTTCAGATGTTTCTAGATATTTATTAAGAATGTTTCAACCTGTGCCAAGGAGTTCTTGTGTATCTCCTATTGCTTCCTGTAAATTTTTCTGGATCTGTTTTCCACAAGGTCTTTGATTGATTTGGAATTAATTATGGTGCAGAATGTCAGGTAGCGATCCAACTTTAGTTTTCTACAGGTGCTTAATCAATTCTGCCAGCACCATTGGTGGAGAGATTGTCTTTCTTCTATCCTATTTTTTTGTCTCCTTTATAAAAGATTAGTCATCTATACACCTGTGCATTTATTTCTGGTTTTTCAGTTCTATTCCATTGGTTCTCTGGCCTGTTCTTGTGTCAGTTTCAAGAACTTTTTATTACTATAGCTCTGTAATAGCATCTGAAATTTGGTATTGACTTTCCTCCAGCACTGTTCTTTTAGCTAAGGATAGATTTTTTTTTGGTATACTAGGTCTTTCATTATCAAAGAAGGATATTCTTATGTTAGCAACACACAGGAGCAATGCCTTTATGCTTCTGATCAAATAAAATAATATTTACCAAAATGAATTCCAGGAAATGGAACTTCCTAGACAAATGGTACTTGCTAGACAAGTTGAACCATACAGCTTGTAGATAGGATGAAAGGGAAAAACTGGGAGAGAACGAAGGAAGATGGGCATTGTCCAAGGATAAATGTACTCTTTACGTGTCTTATATAACTGTGACTCCTCTGCATATCTGCTTTATAGTACCAAGGAAAAAATTAATAGAAAATAACATCAAAATATTTTGAGAAATCTCCATTTTTATACTGTCTGTTGCTATAGAGTTTATTTTAATCTCATGATACTCTTATAAAAACAAGGAGTTGTTTTGATAATCTAGTTTTATAAAGAAATTGACATATGTTCTAAAATGTCATCTATTTTGAAACAAGTTCCATATATACCTGAATAGTATGTTTACTGTGCAATTGTCAAATGAAATACTGTATAGATGTGGCCATTTGATGCTGTTTAGATATGCAGACTTTTTATATTTGCTTTCTTATATTTTGATTTGGATTACCTGTTAGTAATGTGGTTGAGGAATTGAAGTTGTCAATATTGCTGAGATGGGCTCTATTATTGTCCAGTTGCAGATGGTATGATTCTACTTAATAGAATCTATAGACATACACAAAAATTATATTTCTAGATCTAATACATGCTTTCAAAGACAGAAGTATATTGAATTGTGACACAGGGGACTGAGAGTTTGGCCTAGCAGTAGAGTGCTTGCCTAGCATGCACAAAGACCCAGGTTTGATTCCTCAGTACCATCTACACAGAAAAAGCCAGAAGTGATGCTGTGGCTCAAATGGTAGAGCTCTAGCCTTGAGAAAACCCAAGGACAGTTCTCAGTGTCAGAGCACAAGCCCAGGACTGGCAAAAACAAATAAATAAAAAATATAAATAAAAATAGGTAAATAAATTGACACTCAAAATCAGTAGCTTTTCTATACAGTATATCAATGATATACAAGCTAAGAAAAAGGTCAGGAAAGCAATTTATTCACAATAGCCTCAAAAATAATAAAAATCCATATACAGACTTATACAAGAAAATAAAATCCTCCATGAGAGCTGTAAATTACTGAATAAAAAATAAAGATAGACTTCCTAATGTTTATGAATTGACAGATTTAATATTGTGAGAGAATCATACTCTCAAAAATTGCTTAGAGATTCATTGTAATGTCCATTGAAGTTCCAATGTAATGTTTCATAAAATATATAAAAAACTATAGAAAAATGATAAAATATCATAAGTAACCAAAGAAATAATATGTTAAAAGACTAGTGCAATAGGTATTACAGTACTGGTCTTCATATTACACTATGGAGCTATAGTGGCTCACGATCATGATTTTAGGTACACAAGTAGCATAGAAGGCAAATACAAGAGACTCGTTTATAATTAACAAAATGCCCGCAGAGAAAGTATTCTAAATGGTAGCATGCCAGCTTTGAGTGAAACAGCTGAGCAAGAATTTCAAGCCCCAAATTCATGCCTCAGTACAGGCACAATCATATAAAAAATCAACACTGAGTAGTTCAAAGAACTCAGAATGAAACAAAAAACTTTAAATCTATTATAGGAAAATGTAGAATATATCTAGGAAGTAATAGGCACAGATAATCATTTTCTAAATTGGAATCCAATTGCCTTAAAAGCAAGTGTAAGATGAATAAGTTCTTCTTCCCAAGCAATTAGGAATGAAATCACTGTCCATTATATGTGACTAATGAAAACTTATTTCTAGTTTGTAGAACATCTGATGTAGGTCTGAGAGGTTTCTCTGAGCTTTCTCTTAATTGTGTTTGGGTTTGATACCTAGGTACTAGTCTGTTCTCTGTCATGTAATCAATACATTATTTGACCTTTTGTATTTTTTTTTTTAGATTCCTTTTGTAATACTGAGGAACAAATCCACAGCTTCACACATACTAGGTAAGCAATTGCTTTACAATTGAGCTAAAGCCCTAGGTCTATTTATTCTTCTACAGCTTATCATTTGGGACAAAAATCAGTGCTACCTAGAGAGAAAATTAAATAAGGTAATGTGTATAGCACACTTTGTACCAGAATGGCACACATCAGGAGCTCAATTAATGTAAGTCATTATTTTTTGTGGAAATATTAGGGTGTGAAGTAATTATAATCCATGGAGATGTCTTAAAGCTTTCTTGAACTTCTAACATTCATAGGAATATAACATCATCCCAGTTATATTACCATTATGTCTCCCTCCTTCTTGTCCCGCACTCAATAGAGTTGCAACTTCTAGAGTCTTCTTGCCAGTATGATAACATTTATTCTTCACACTGTGCCCTATAGTCAACAAGCTTTTTGTTTTTTTCTTAAGCCTAATATTTCTAAGACTCACTGGATTGTTTTTAGCTTGACCAACTTTTGCTTTTTCTGACTAAATTTCTTGATGTTTTGGCCTTTACCCAATTGGAGAAATCATTTTTGAGAATATTGAGTTTCTTTAATTGTCTCCTGATTGGAATACTTTTTTATATTCTAAGATATTGGAATATCTTATCTTTCCTGAGTGAGGAAATGGAAAGCTTTTCATTTTCCTATTGGGAATGCAGGATCACCACATCACTAGCCTTCTGGCCAGCTGCTCCCAGCACAAAGTGACCAACAGTTGAAGCCTATCACATCCATTTATGTTTCATAATTTTTTATTCAAAAGTCAAAAATAAATACAGAGGCCAGGCATAGTGACACATACCTGTTGTTTTCAGCACTCAGGTGACAGAGACAGAAGAATCAAGCATTTGAAGTTAGCATGGAGTTAATATACTTTTGTTAAAAATGTCAAAACATAGTTGGAATTTTAGCTATTCCAGAGGCAGAGTCTTAAGGAAGATAGTCCAGAAAAGAAAATCTGTAATATTCTTATCTCCAATTAACTATCAAAAACTACAACCTGAACAATAATTTAGAAAGAAATAAAAACTCATATGTAGAGACTAGATATGGAAGTAATTTTTATAAATGCAATGAATGGTAACTATATATCATAGCATGATATTCAGATGATTTTGTTGAGTTCCCCTAACCCTATATTAGATCAATATTTGCCTTGAGATAAAAAGAAACAGCTAAAAACCTAAACTCTACTGACACAATAAGAAAGCTGTGCTGTTTTCATTCCTACAGATCCACATGGAACATATGATCAGTTATTGAAAGAAGTATGTGCTAAAATCTTCAGAAAATATCTGCCTGTGTGTTGTATACCAGACCTAGTGATGACCTAACAAAACCAATTTAAAAAAATTAATTTACAGCTATAATAGTCTTCGCAAGAAAGAATAGACGTATGTTAAGGCTTGAATTTAAAAAAAATATAAAGAGCTACTGATGAGTATTAAGGGAGGAGTTTTCCAGAAGTGTCACAGTATTTTTGTTTTTATGACCTGCAGAAATACAGGACAGAAGAGAATGGTGAGTTGTAAAGAAGCTTAAGGATAAACTTGCCAATGAATACATATGCATAAACCTTAAAATTAATGCATTCACCAAAGTATCAAAATTTTCCATGTTGTTTTGTTTTAAAAGTGAGGAATTAAATTTCCAATTCAATAGTTCTAAGTTACTTTCCAACAATGTATTTCAATTTGTATCTTGCTAATAGAGGGTAATAGTGAGAAAGCCCAGTGCCCTGTCTAGATAGCAGCCTAAAATATATAATCTTTCCCAGTGGTACATTCTAGTCAGAGATTCACACAATAAAAGGAAATGAATATATACAAAAAATGTTCAAATATAATTATGCTAGTTTTTCAGCTTAACTACTTGGAATTTGAAAAGACAGCCTGTAGACAAAAAATAATACCACTGAAATTCAGCGCAATAGATTTCTCCATTGGAAGTGACAGGAACATCTCTCTCAATATTACTTGGCTAATGAAGGAATAGATCTGCTGTGAAGTTCCTAGGAGGCTCATTTTCTTGAGTACAGTAGTAAAAGTTAGCTGATGAATGACCTAAACTGCTTAATGTTTCTCCTTATAACTTCTGAGCAGCAAGGCGTATCCAGGCGAGTACTGAAGAAGTTATCCTCAGGAGACTCTGGTGTCCTTGCAGGTTGTCAGAGGCAATGAGCCACGTTTATTTCAAATGGTTCCTTAAATGAACATTTATTTTGTGCCAGTAACATGTTTTTGATTAACAGTTCCTTTTGACTAATCTGCTTCCCAAAACAGTCCAATAAAGGGCTCACTTAAAACATAATTAAAAGCATGTTATTGCTAGTAGTTAATACTGATTAAAACAGACATTAAGACAATTACTGTTGTAGGAAAGTAAGCTCCCCGTAGTTAATATAAGATCCATCCTCGCTGTTTTATGCATTGCATACAGAAATGCCTGCATGATAAACTTAGAGCAACTTCCATTCTTTCTGTGGAATCATACCAAAACATACTCTCATCTTCTTTATTGATTTTCATAAATATACAGGTTCTAAAATATGTCCTTATAAAAGAAACATACTTCTTTTTCTTGTAATTAATATTAATGTTTACACAAGGTATAAGTTCATTTCTAATCAATTTCCATATTCTCTTAAATTAGTAAGAAATAAACTCACACTTCACCTGTTTTAAGCATGTAAACTCTAAGTCTCATTGTAGATTCCATGCAATGCCTTTTCCAAAAGGCATGTGGTAGACGTCATAGAAATTCAGTCCAGTATTCTTAAATAAAACTGCTTTTAGAGAATGAATTTATAAGTCATTCTTAAACAAAAAACATAAACTATGCAAGAATAAAACTGTATCAGCAGGTCCTATGATTTGCTTTAGATTTTCCTATTGCAGTAGCAGCCTCTTGATTATCTAGGATGTAGAAACCATTCACTCAGTGCCAGATCAAGGGATAGCAAAAGACTTATTTGCTGTTAAGAGATAATTTGTCATTTTCTTCACAGATCCTGTAAAGGATAGCGATCACTATAGTGTGCTCAGACACACTTCCAAACTTTACAAAACTTATGGCAATTAAAGAAAAATAAAAACAAAATAGTGAAGAAAACAACCTTATGTGTCATAAGAATGGTCAAAATTTGAAGAGAGAAGATGGATAAAACCTGACACAGTTGTAAAGCATTTAGTCTTGGTATGAATAATTATTCTCCACTTGAGGATGAGTGTTTCTAGATAAATATTAGCTTTTTAAAATGTCTGTCCAATATAGTTTTGCTAATTTTTCATACTGCCTTCAACATTATGGTTCTAAAATGCAAATAGGAGCTGGACACCAGTGGCTCATGCCTGTAATTCTAGGTACTCAGGAGGCTGGGATATGAGGATTTTGGTTCAAAGCCAGCCCAGGCATGAAAATTCATGACTTTTATCTCCAATTAGCTACAAAAAAACCCAACAGAAATGGCACTGGGGCTCAAGTGGTAGAGTGCAAGCTTTGAGCTAAAGAGGTCAGGGACAGAGCCCAGCAAAAAAAATTGCAAATAGGATCACCGTATCTCCTTACTTAATATTTCACTATGATTTTTATAAATTGTTTTTGACATAATATGTAGATTTTAAACATCTGATATCGACCTCTAGAATTAGTAACATTTTCTGGTCTGACATATTTTGAATATCCAAAACATAACATAATACAAAAATACTTTTCTTTCCTCAAAGCAAGCATTAAATGCACATGTATGGATTTATGTACAAGGTTATATTTTTTTCTCTTCTTGGAATGCTTTTACCCATATTCTGCAAGGATGAAATTTACATTTAGCCTACAGTTTCCATACTCAATAAATAATATTCAGGTAATTATTAATTTCATATAACCAATGCATAATTTCTTCTCCAAAGAAGTCCAGTACAAAATAATAAAATGTATGTTAGTTTATGTATTTTGAGTATAGTATTAATATACTTAGTGTTTATAATAGATAACAATATGTCTATCATTTGAGCTAAAAGAACCACTTACATCAATGAGGTAATTAAAAGGGCTTTGAGACAAGTACCCAGCATGGATTAGATGTATTATATAGAAGTTGAGACTTCCAGCTAGAAGGCGTAGCCAGGATATTTCAGTTTGTTGTATTGTGTCTCAGTTTTTTTTTTAATCTGATTAATGGGAGAATAAAAATGAAGAATAAACAGCAGGTCAGGTGGTATGGCACATGGACATAAAATTCTCAGAAAAGGATGTAACAAAATTCCATAAATCAATCACTCACTGTGACTTTAAAGTGTCCATGAATAAAAGTACGTACAAATGAAAATCATTCTTTGTGCATCTTTCCTTTGCTCAAATATACCCTGTATGCTTCATGGCTCAGAACATTGACTCACGTAAAACATAGACTCCTGCTCTTTTGCTTAAGGCATGCTCAGTCTGGGGACAACCAGCAGGAGAATATGTTCCTCAGAGAATTGCCTTCCCTATATCCTTGTGACCTTGAGGCCCCTTTAACTAATAGTACAAGAACCTGAGCCGGTATCTTCTCCTGCTGAGATGACCCTCTGTAGGATCAAAACCTACCTCTTTCCTGTAATCCTCATACTTGAGGCTGTTGATATAAACCTCTCTTCTCATTCCATCAAGCTTTTCTTGAGGGTTGCTCTACACTTGGCCATTAGCCTGTATCTTTTATTTCTGATTTTTTTTTCTTTTGCTTTTTCATTTCCTTGTTAAGTTTGGCTAGACAAGAGTTTGACTTTAGTGCTTCATACTAGTATGGAAGGTAGTCTACTAATTGAACCATGTCCCTGGCAATTATTTTTGCTCTGGTTATTTTTCAGATAGACTCTTGCTTTTTGTCTGGGTCCAGAACTGTGACATAATTTTGCACCTTGTATATTTGGAATAAAAAGCTGCATGCAGCTTTTACTCTTGAAATGGAGGTGTCATGGATGTATTGTCTGAATTAGCCTTCAACCTTGATCCTTATCCTTATCTTTAGGTTTACCCCTAATCCTGTATCTTTGAACATAATAAATTCATTAAACTTTTTCTCAAATGGTCCCATCTACTGCCTGTAAGAATCTTGACTGCATTAAGACTTAAAAAGAAAATTTTGATTTAAAAAATTCTTACCATAAATTGATTTACTTTCTTTTCTCTCTCTCTCTCTATCTCTCTCTCTCTGTCTCTCTCTCTCTGTCTCTCTGTCTCTCTGTCTCTCTGTCTCTCTCTCTCTGTCTCTCTCTCTCTGTCTCTCTCTCTCTGTCTCTCTCTCTGTCTCTCTCTCTGTCTCTCTCTCTGTCTCTCTCTCTCTCTCTCTCTCTCTCTCTCTCTCTCTCTCTCTCTCTCTCTCTCTCTCTCTCTCTCTCTCTCTCTCTTTCTTTGTCAGTCATGGGACTTGAACTCTCGTCCTGGGCATTGTCCTTGACCTCTTCAGTTCAAGACTATATTATCCTACTGCTTGAGTCACAGGGCCACTTCTGGTTTTCTTGTGGTTAACTGGAGATAAAAGCCTCACAGGCTGCCTTGCCCAGGCTGGCTTGGAACTGCGATCCACAGATTTCAGTCTCCTGAGTAGCTTGGATTACAGGCATGAGCCACGGTGCCCAGCCCAGATATGCTTTCTTGACATACTTGCCTATCACCAAAAATATTCAAATATTCTTGTTGACAAAATAGTTTTGTTATTTATAACATAGTCATCCAATTTGATTGTATCTGATCAAGAATATTGTTTGTATTTTAAGACAGTCTATGTTTGTTGGTTTGTTTGTTTTAACTTGCCAAATTAAGCAACAAAGTTGTTTCTTGTGGCATCAGTAATCAAAGTAGCTCTGTCTAGATATTCATTTAGGGTCATAATGCAGAGATTAACTGAGAAGTAATGGATTAGCCTGCCTGGAAACCTAGTTGCTAAAACAGTCACTTGTATTCTGGCAAAACTTATTTAAAGCAGGATTTGCACTATTTACAGAAATGTATTTGCCTGTTTTGACAACTCACACAAAACAAAATTGTCTTTCCAAGAAGCAACTATTTTAATTTGATATTGTAAGAAACTTGTAGGCAAAGTGGGGAGTATATAAATAAAAATTATGTGAAACAGGAAGAACACAAGTTTATCGTTTTTTGTATTCCCTAAAGTGTTTTTCCTTTAGCAGAATTCCCATAAATTTCAAACATGTAATTAGAGAAATAACATTGATGAATACAAACATAGAGAGAAATGGAATGGCACAGAAAACAAGAGACAAGGAAAGACAGGGAGCAGGAGAGGAAAGGGAAGAGGAAGATGGGAAGGGATAGGATAGAAAATTTTTGACTAATGGAAATTTTACTAGTCCTGATTGAATTAAAATCTACTGTTTCTGTAAATTTACTGAATTTCCATCTGTAGATGGGGAATATGGTATATTTATAAAATAGAACATTTAAATGCATACTCTAAAAATTAAAAAAGTAGTAGTATTACCTTCTAGCAGGATATTTTGAAAATTATGCCTACTTATATCAAGATATAAACTAAGTTAACTTTAATACAAACCCATAGATACTCTTACCCCAGATATATATATAGTAAATTTGAGAATATAAGTTATGACATTTTAATATTTTGTAGATATGCTTCTTTATATATATATATGTCTTTCTCTCTAATATATACATATATTCCATATAATGTTAAAAATAAGTAAGTTATTAATTTCCAAAGATCTTATTCTAGATCCATGACTGCTATGTAGTAGGACATACACTGAAAACAGCAGATTAGATCTATTTTGAAGCAGCAGACTTGTTTAATCATAAAAGTTTTAAGGACCTATGTCTGGTTGGGGGAAGCAAAAAGTGAAGATATCACAATGAACTGAAATGTCAATTGAGAGTCAATCTCATAGGTGAGATGAAGAAATTATATGTTTTAGGAAAATAGCAAAAAAGAAAAGGAGTTCATCTGCAGAGAGTATGTCTCAGTCCCAGCTTCATATTTCCTGACTTTTCTCTTTTCCTGTTGGTCTTAATTCTGTTAACATACACAATTTCCATTTTACTATCCAGCTAATGAGGAGGCCAATGTTCACCACTTACTTCCAGGAAGACAGGAAGAATATGTGATCAAATGAATCTAACCCTAAAGGCAAAGAGGAGACCAGGGATAAAGATTGCTTTTACTCCCATTTAAACTTCTGAAAAGTGTTAAATGGGATCTTCAAAAACAGTTGTGGTACAATAACAACAACAAAAACCCTGATCCATTTTTTTTTAACGTTTTTGGGTCCTAGACTGTTGAGCCATTGAAGATAATGGTCCACAGAACTCCTACCAGTTTCATAATAACTGGAAGAAATTGTGGGGCAATTTGCATCCCCACAAGTGATTTGGAATTGAAGTTCATTTGAGAAAGAGACCACAATAAGTACAGCATTATAGAATTCATGTATTTGTTCTAAGGAGGACATATGTATGTCCTCCTTAAACACAAAGGCACATGAATGCAAACAAAACTGCAGGTCTTGAAATCAACTAGATTTTTCATCTTTCTCAAATAAGTATATATTTTAATTTATGAAAACTGAAATTTCTGTCATAAAATCAAGCGGAAAATGCTTTCTCTCCAAAAAGTATAGAGCTGAGGTTGAAGTTGTACCATCCTATAAGATCGGAATCAACTTTTTTCATATAAATCCGTATCTGACTTTCAACCAGATAACTGCAAAATGACATGCGATTTCTATTGTGCTCGTAAGTTCTTAAGCCAGGATAAATGAAACCTGAAATTTCATCCCAAATAAAAGCTAAAGGATAATGAAAAAAATTATAAAAATTTATTTTAATAATATATTGAACGTGGTTTCCTTTTTTCTTCTATCTTGTTTCCTGAATATTCACTTTCATAACAGTTTCTAAAAATTTAACTCACAGTATCAAAGTGCCACTTAGAGAATCAAATCAAATTTCTTCTTAAATTATTTAAAACATTTCTCATAAGAGCCAAGAAACAAAGGGACTGTAAGCTTTGACTTCCTCTTTTCCTTTTAAAGAGTTATTATGATAATTGGCTCTCTTGTTTCTGAAATTACTGTTTCCTTAACTAATTTAGTATATACATGTATAGACACAAAAGGAGTTTTTTATAAGACATTTTAACAAATGTCTTGATAACCATACACATATACAAACTATTTTGAACTGCTAAATTTTCCATACATCAGGCTTTCTACAAAAAGTTTGCAACTGTGTCCCTACTGTCTTGACAATGTTGAATCGTATATTCACTTTTAGAAATGCATCCTGAACATATGACCCCCTAAAAAGCCCTGGTTTATCTGGGAGCTTACCATATTTTCCACTGGTTGTGAAGTGTTTTAAAGTGGATTTTGTGACACATTTGAAAATATCACACTAAAGTGAAAATCAAGATATTCTCCAAAATTAGACAGTGCTACTCAGGACGTTAGCATTGCACATACCTCATTTTAAGATGATTAACAGAGCCTGTACTTAGAAGTTTTTTCCTTTGAAAGACATAAACTCAGGTTCCTACAGAGTAGTAATTCCTGTCCAGGCTTAATGTAGACACAAATGCCAAGCATCACATAAGAAATGCATATAAGAGATATTCCTGGCAAGAATCAGAGTACAACACTAAGAACTTTCTCTTCTAGGACTTTTAGATCAGCTCTGTAGCATGGCGTGCTGCTCCAGTGGATTTGTGGGAATTACAGAAACACCCACATATTTTGCTGTATCGAAATGTCTAGAAAGCGACATGATGCATATCATATGGACAGATAAATAAATTGCTCTATGCATTAATCATGCCTATTTGTGTGGATTTTTTTTTACTTTTTTATTTTTATTACCTATGGTTTGAGCAATTTTTGCAAAAGACTCATAACAAACATGTAACAGTGGAATAAAAAACATATTCCCCATAATGTGCATGCACAGCACAGAAATCAAAACTTTTGGCACCCAGTCAGTGTATATATATATATATGTGTGTGTGTGTGTTTGTGTGTGTGTGTATGTATGTATATATGTATGTATATACACTTTACCAGTCATTTTACGTCAAACCTTAAGTGGAATTGATGGTTCATCCCAGCTGAATTGGCCCTGTGATGCCTGGCAGGTTGGGGAGCTCTCACTTTGCTGTTTCTTATCAACGCTTGACAACTTCTGGCATGTGGGGCCAATTTGTTCCTTCTGCAGAAGGAGACGGAGTTTGGATTTAATTTTAAGCCCTGACATAAGGTTTAATTTGCTAAAAAGGGGAGCCATGTCATTGTAAATCCTGAAGGAGATGCTCAGGTCAGGAGAGTTTCAGGTCCATCTGCTGTAAGCATTGTTGGAGGTACTTGTGAGAGGAACTATGTCTTCCCAGGCCTCACTCACCTAATTGAATCGATGCTTGATTGAAAGTAAAATGCTTTTCTGTATTCTATTCAACTCTTATTTTTGAGAAAAAGTTGATGGTTTATAATATGTTTTCATTTAAAAATGGTTTACACTAGATACACACATTAGATAATTTGCTTAGGATAGAATTCACAAAGGGGCCAAACTCACCTCATATTTTGAGAGAAAGAGAGAGAGAGAGAGAGAGAGAGAGAGAGAGAGAGAGAGAGAGAGAGAGAGAGAGAGAGAGAGAGAGAGAGAGAGAGGCCATTAGCTATAATTGTAGACCTAGACAATGAGTTCAGATGCTTCTTTACTGTGAAGATTTACAGTGAATTATTTCAAGATTCTTTTCAGGTATAGTCAAAGCTCAATGCTGGAAATGCAACTTTGTGTTCTGATGCTTCCACAATAACACGCAGGGTTATGGATAAAGAATCGTTCACAAAATGTATATTTGCTACATCTCTAACTTGTACCACTTTCATAGTAGGAATGTATCTACAGCAAATATTAAGAATGGATCTAAAGATTTCTAGGGGCAATAGTAACTGTCCCAGTGACTCTTATCATGAATTTCCTCACCTTGAGTTTTGTAGAATTCACTTACTTACCTTGAGTTGTTTTTCTGTAGGCTATGAAATGCAGAACCATGTAATGTTGTGATTTCAATTTAAGCAGCATACATTAGTGTCTTAATGCTAATACATATATATATACACTCTGTTTTATAATATAATAGAAAGAAAAAAGCTGTGATATTTTCTCATTTGTTAGCCATCATAAATATTTGCCTCTTACTGTTTCACACTCTGGGGCAATATCAAATTAATTTAAAGTGAATTTCATTTTAAGTTTCTCTGAAAGTCTCTTCTTGCTGGTAATAGTAATAATTGCACTTTCTTAGCTTCATGACCAGCTAATAAATTTTACCAGTTGAATAAACTGGGCAAGTGGGATGAAACAGAAATCTTAGCTACATTTATACTGCTTAAATTCCTACTATAAAGTAGTGTGCCTTTCAATTCTCTGAGTTTATACAGTGTGTAAAATTATAAGCTCCATGTGACAATGCTATATGTATCTTAGGAAAAAATGAAAAATAAACATAACAGTATGCTGATACTGTTTATGACACATTTCTAGTGTATATTTATCAAAATCTCTACATTGCCATCTTCTAACACGTTGTACCATATGGAGTCCCTGCTCCTAAAGAGCTGAACTTGTATGTTTCACATTTGATCAGATCATTTTAGTCCTATGTGTAACCACTAATCTAATCTTTGTCAGCAAAAATGGCTTGCAAATTCTCATTTTTACTTATTTGTTTTTTCTTTTTAAATTTTTACTTTTCTTTTTAAATTTTGCAAGTGGTTTCCCTGTCATCTTCATTGTTTAGGAAAATGCTGATTTAGAATACATATTCAAAGGATGTTCTTGAAACAGATATACATAATAAAAATTACATGAGGTGGCATCTATTTGAAAATGTCTAGTTCAGACTCGTTTTAGTAGTACTTTGGGTTGAAATTTCGTTCTAAATCACAGTTATGTGTCATTTTCTTCATTTTTAAAAATATTGCTGAGAAGTTTGATAGTCTTAGTTTTCATTTTTAATATATGCTTTAATTTCTTAAGAGTCTTCCAGTCCCTTCATTATTTTGATATTTTCACAAGAATCAATAATATTCTGTACCTGAGAAAAAGTAATTGTGAAGCCTGAAGACTACTGTTTTAAGTCTGTGAAATTCTTATCTGTTGTTCATCTGATAATTGCATACATTTCTCCCACAATTTTTCTCATTTTTGTTTTATAATTGTTCTTCATTTTATTGTTTATATTTGAATATATGTTAGCAAAATCAGTGTTTTGTCAGGTTTGCACATATTTTCAGATTTGAATTATTTGAATCTACAATAAGGAACAATTAGCAATTCTATTCTTACTGTAGATTTAACTATTTCCATGAGTATGACTCTCTCCATGCCACATAACATAATGATCACAGATTTATTCAGTAGTTTAGGATCCATACTTACTTTCTTGTTTATTTTTCTAGATAGCTCATTTCCTTAGTTTGGTAATGAGGCCTAATGTTCCTGTACCCACCTTTCACTAAGGCATATTGTTGATTTCCTGAGCTCCATATCTGTGATGAGGATGTCTGGCACAAAGGTCTCTAGTTCTGACACAGGTCACCATTTTTAGTTCATGGTACTTCTCCCTCCCTCTCTTCCTCTTTCTAGTCTCATACTATGAATCTGATGACATGCTAATATTTGATGGAAATTTTGGCCACCATTTCCCACAGCAGTGAATGTGTGAATATCTATTCCTTTTGCACATAGCTCTCACAGGAAAATAAGGTGAATCCATTTTCTCAGGAGACCGTTTTTAACTAAGAGTCTAAGATAGGTATAAAATATTATGGTTTTTAAAGATGATCTTGAAAAATTACTGATTTAGGATACACCTTTAAAATTAGCATCAACAAAACATTTGCCTCTTTACTTCAAGAGTGGTAATAAATTATTGAGAACCATCAAAAATAATAAATTATAAGATACTATTGACAAGCAAAAATTCTCCTTTTAAGATTTTCCCATTACATTCAAGACAGACATGAATGGCCATATATGTGAAATTCACTTATTTTTCTGAGTTAGAATCTCAAGAATATGATTAACTTATTGAGAGGATGTGTGTGTGAGTGTGTGTAATTCCATTTTGTTTTTCATTGTGGAGGTCTATTAAGGATTATGAAATTTATATAAAGAAGGTGCAATAATGTTTTATAGATGTGTTTTATCTGGCTCATGAATGACTTGTTACTTATCAGGCCTATCTGATAGGTGACACAGAAAACTTTTTTAATTTCTACTTCTATAATATACTGAAAAGAGCTATTAATTCTTCACTACACATTTATTTGGTACACAGGTTCTAATTTAAAATTCCTTCACAGGAAGTGTAGTTGAATGTAATTTAAAAATTACTGATTTGATTTGTTCTCAGTAATTGCATGTATCTGATGTTTTATTATAATCATAAATGAATTATGACTGATATAATATTTTATAAAATCATTATTTCATAATTAGGCTAAAAGCCCAATTTTGGTTTAGCAGTGATAATGTGATAAATTGCTGCTGAAGGCCATGTTCAATAATAAAGCTACATATTCTTGCTTCTGAAACCTTATAGATGTGCCAAATTTTATAATAATTTTAGCTAATTTAATGCATAGCAGACAGTATCTGCCTCTGTTCCTTAAGAAGGTTTAAAATTGCAAGGTCACAAGTAATTCCTGTAAAAAGTACCTTCCAAATGGTGATTATGAAAATGTCAGAGGTAACAAATTTTCTACATTTGTAAAGACTTAGTTCCTCATGATATCACACTTGTAAACCATTTGGTAACCAGCAATTTGAGTCTTTAGTCTGTGGATGGAACTCTGAATCTCCACATTCACTGTGTAGACTCTAGGCTGCTGAGAATAGTTATGATTCTAAATTGGCCATGTGTATTTAGTTACTGCAGATACATGGTCATTATTCTGCTATATAATGATAATTAGAGGTTTTAACAGTCTTTCTGAATCCTATTTCACATCTTAGAATTTATGTCAAAAGCCAAAGGTCATTCTTCTCAGCTTTTAATCTTTCCTCTGAGATAAAACAATGCCCTGTGTTTTTCTGGAAAAGCACTATAAGGTTCTGAGAGGTGAAAACTGTGTAACCAGTCTCTTGATCTTTTCATTTGTTTCCCACCAATTAACAATACAAACACAGCCTAGTACAGGCTGTTTGTCCTGAGAAGAGATATTAGCTAAGTTGATTGGTCCCTTAAAATGCATTAAAACATTTTGTTATGTGTAACTATTTTAAAAAACACACAAAGAGAAAGGGGTAGATGAAATAAGAGAACATGGAGGAATTCAGTTAAAATTTCAATTTGAATTCTACAAAATTATGAAAAAGGCAGGAAGGAGTGGTTTGGGAGAGATGAGTGAAAATGTTGGAAGCAATGTTGATCAAAAAGTGCAGTATTACTAAACTGCTTTGTTAGGTGGCAACTCCTAAGTATACCTCCTAGAGATAAAAATTAAAATAAAACCACAAGTAAGTTTTTGATTGACATAAAAGTGAGAGTAACTCACTGTCTTGTCTGGTTAACCGGAAATATGTATTAGTTTCTTGCTTGTTTGTTTCTTTGAAGATTATAGTTAAAGAGCTGCAAAATGTTTCATGGTGAAATATATTCCTGGAAATTATAAAATTACATAGGTATTTTATGTGTTTATTATATTAGAATAATTCATTTTCTCGTGCATATGAAATGTAAACTTTTAGGTAACACAAATATTATTATGAATGCACTGAAGGGTTTTAAGCCTTTTGGATAATTATGAACAAATGATTATTTTATAATGAAATCATCCTGAGCTTGTGGCTCTTGATTGATTTTTCCATCTGTTGTTTGTCATGATGTAAATATGCCTAGTCAGCATTTATAAACAGGCTCAAAAATAGCCACCAAAGTTTTGTCTGCATAGGGTCCTCTTTTCATACAGTATTTCCAGATGCTATCTCTCCTATTTCTTCTTCCTCCTCCTCTGCTCTGTCGGTCTGTCTGTCTGCCTGTCTGTCTGTCTGTCTGTCTGTTTCTTTCATTGATTTAATTCTAAAGACACTATAAATGGCATTTGGTTTTTGACTTTTATTATTAATTCACTTAAAGAGCAAAAGTTACTGTAATAATTTTCTATCCATACATTACATATTTTGTGGGGAAAATATAAATACCAAGATTAAATGGATATTTCCCATATTCAAAGTAACTAAAAAGATTAAATGATTAAACCTTTATATTTACATTTGTGTTTGTGTTTGTATGTGTACACAGGGCCTGAGCAATACACACAAGTCTTTTTTCTCATATACTCTTACTACTTGAATCATGCATTTATCCCAGGTTTTGTTTGTTTTTGCTAATTAATTGTAGATGGAGTCTTTCTGCCTGGAATGACTTTAAGCTTCAGGTCTAAGTCTACTGACTTGCTAAGTTTGTAAGTATAAGCCAATGTTTACTAAATACATGCTTATGAATTTATTTATTTCTAAATGTCAGTTTCTAAATTATCTCATGATGATAAATTTTCTCAAAATAATCTTCACCAAACTACCATGACCATTCCCAGCCTTCAAATCAAACTAGGCAGTAAGTTAGATGGTACTAAGTGAAAGAATGGAAAATAAAATAGAGAAAATAAGTAAGAAACAAGAGTATTAAAAATGGCAAAATTCCATTAAACATGGTACATCTCATTAGATTTTTTTCCATTAGCGTTTTCTTTAACATTCAAGGAATATGTGTCACCAAGACATTCTCAAACATTTCTGAAGGAATGTACAAGTTCAGAGAATAAAAGGATATATATGAAGTAGTTGGCAATGATTCTATGAAAGAAATATCATTTCATTTAATCTCTGAAGTAAAGAGATTTGGAAATACAACTTTTGCTAAGCATACCTAATTAAATCAACACTTTAAGCTTATATTTTCTAGAATATTAATAGAAATAAATTGGATATGAGTTACAAAAGTCAGCCTATACAAATATGAATATACATACTAAAATACATGAATAGAAAGATTGCCGAATACTTAGTTGAATAATTCTTTTATTTTTAACAATCCTGGGGCTTGAACTTAGGGTCTGAGCACTATTCTTGGGCTTTCTCAAGGCTAGTGCTCTGCCACTTGAGCCACAGTACCACTTCCAGCTTTTTCTATGTATGTGTTACCAAGAAATTGAACCTGGGTCTTCATGCATGCTTGACAAGCACTCTACCACTAGGCCACTCTTAGGCTGGTATAATTCTTATAAGTAATATTTAGATTAAGTCTATGATGATGAATGTAAGAGTTGTCATATAGAATATAGAGTTAAACACTGAAAGGAGGCTCAAATGTACCAAAACAATTAGTAGAGTCCTCATGTTCAAATTTAGTTTTGTAAATGAAAACTCTGAAACACAATCAAGATGAAGCCCCTGAAGGATTCACTTTACTCAAGATATCCTCTACACAGGTGATAGCTGTACTTATTAAAGCACTACTGGAATTATTTATCTCACTGCAATTTTTCAGATATTTTAAATTTTCAAATATATATTTAAATATTCATACTGTGCCAGTTCTTAAAAAGTTTATTTTAAAGAAACACTGCTGTACTTCATGTTTAAACTGATTTATTGAGTTAGAATACACACACACACACACACACACACACAATTTACCTCTTTAAGTGTACAATCCAATAACTCTTTGAGCTCATAATTGTGCAACTGTCATCATAGCTAATTGTATGAAACTTTTGTCACCCAAAAAGAAACACAATGAATTTTGATGATTATCTTTATTTCCTGTCTTTTCCATCTTCCAATTCTCCTCTCCTTTTTATTTCTCCTCTCTCCCAATCTCAGGCCATCATTTGGCTATTATCTCTATATTTTCTATTCTGAACATTTATAATCATCATTGTCATAGAGTTGCAATTATATATTTTTGATAATGATTTATTTTCTTTACAAGGCTGAATAATGTTTCCTTGTGTACTAATTCTACATTCTCTTTTGGATTAGTGTTGATGGATATTTTCTACCCTGATTATTATAATTAATGCTGCAATGTACATGAACAAATATGTACTGTACATATTTAATTGTTGATTTAATTTTCTATGAATATTTACCTGTTAATGATATAATTAAATTAGAAATTATATTTTGAAAACTTTCAAAAAAAGATACCCTCTACTAAGGAAGCTTCCCATCTTCACTTTAGATTGTCCAATTCGTACACATCCCTCCCCAAGAAAGGAAGACTTAGACTAAAACCATATTGAAAAAATATCATCTCTACAAATGACAGTGGATGGGCCAAAGCAGAAAATATTTCAAATCAAAGCCTCAGAAAACAAAACCTCTTAACTTCCAAAAAATGCTACCAATGTTGGCAGTGTGAATTGAGGCACACCCCAGATTTCTGAACGCATGTATATGAAGTGTTAATGACCCATGGATTAACATCCACACCCTCTTTGAGCAGGAAAAGTGATTCAAAGGCCAGACTGTTCCAAATACCTTACTGAATCAGGAAACTCACGGATTATCACTGAATGACATACATTTAAAAGAAGCAATTCGATACACTTATGGAAGAAAATGACTCCTCAGACTTCATAAGTGTTCAAGTTTCATTTACTTTCCCTTCTGAAACTACTTTTGATTCTGTGCCTGTATGGAAGTATATTTTGGTTAAGTTGAAAGGAGTTACTTTCATTACAAATGCTACTTTCCTCTCCTAAAACTATTTCCTTGTGGGACCTAGAAATTTTCATTCCTGACTACATTCTTACTGGAAACACCAGGAAAAAATGTAAAATATCTAGCCATCTAATAAATGTTTGGGGAATTTGGAGTAAGGACATGGAGGTCTGCTGATTTCATAAAATATAATTATGATTTTTATTCTGAGTGTTGCCCAAAAAGTGACATAATGAATCATTTTAAAGTTCTTTCCAGGATGGACCTCCAGGGAGAATAGGATATAACAACAAAAGGATTGAACAGTGCAAGAGGATATTAACCAAGTTGGCATTATGAAAGAGTTTTTCTTTTTGGTGTAGGAGGCAATGATATCACAGCATGAGAGAAGAGTTTGAACAGAGAAATTTGTCTTCCATCTTTGTCACCTCAGAACATGAAGCTAAATTGGAGTGATTTCACAAAAGAAGAATAAAATGATTTTGGGAAGAAAGGGTTTGATTTATACGGAGAGATTAAGAGACACAGAGTAATGTATAGTTTGGCTAAGTTTTGCTAAAAGGAACATGATCACCGTCTGCAAATATGTGAAAGATGTGATTGCCTCAGAAGAGGAAGAATCCTTTGGCAGAATGTAAGTAGCACAAAAGTGCAAAGGAAATTATTTGAGTTAAAGCCCTGAAGAGAGAGGCAAAAATGTTTTCAGTTGTATTGATAATGGACCATATCCTTTGAAATAAAAAAAAATCTTCAAACTTGGGACATTTGAAACTTTCAAAATGACATCCGAAGAGACATATAAAAGGGAGTTTTTAATTTGTGTTGTGTGATGGAATGCGTAGTTTCTTGGAACACAGGAATAAAGGCATGATCACAAATGTGACATATGCACATGTGTTTCTGTGTATGTGTAATGTATGTACTCAGTCTCCAGTTTCATGAGGTAAAAGGAGTTGGAACTTTTATACTTTGCTTTAAAAGAAAAGAAAGTGCTTCCCCAGTTGAATTTAAATTTAGAAAAAAAGTAAACAAATCGTTTAAGAAACAGGGATATTCATATATTGGATTTTGAATGTCAATTTTAAAAATATTGAAAGCAACTTTTTAGGTCATTTTGAACTTCAGGACTTCATTAGATCTCTAACCTGGTGCCCACACTACCTAACCTCATGGTCTAGAGAGTGAAATAAAGCATATGCCACTTTATGACTATGTTTAAAATTTTTATTTAAATGCTTTTATTCATCCATAGTAAGTGTAAAATCATCTTTGAGGTAAGTGAAGTCTGTAACAGGCTAGAGCGGTGTTGCATCAACTTTTTAAAAACAATAATGATTTGGAAAAACAAAAGTGTTTGAGATTTCATTGTGACCTTTTCTGGCCCCGTCACCAGCTCAGATGTCAACACATGTATTACTATCTGAAAAGGCAGCATTTCCAATGTCTTTTCCTTGGCAAGAAAATGGGGAGAATTTTTTTTTTCACACAAATAGCAACAGAAAAATTTGGGAACAAAGATTCGATATCAGTCTGCCTCTTTCCCACATCATTTGTGTAACTAACCAACAGGAAGGCGCCTTACCTCTAAGCAGAAAGGTCAAGTGCATAGGCTCCTACATTGCCAGTGCTCTGGGGAGTGGCCAAGGGCTCAGCTGCCATCCTCCTGAGACTGAACACATCTGCTCAGTGACATCTTCAGCTTTCCCTGACCCAGGGCATGGGAATCTCAGAGCATTTTCTAACTCAGGTCTCATTAGCTTGGTACAATTAGATTACTGAAGAATGCAGTTGACGAAAGGCACATATTATTTATAATTTCCATTAGAAGAAAAAAATTCCCCAGAATGAAATTTCATAAGACCATCTCATGTCATTTGTCATACAATTAATCTCACTAGGAGGATGGAAGCATGGCCTAAAAGAGTCACAGAAAGTATTTGTATTCTAATAAATGATGTATATTTTTGTTATTTAAGAGGAGAATTCTTATTATTTTTAGTTTAGTGGGGTTTTGTGTATGTGTGCATGTGTGTGTATGTGGGTTCACATATCAACAGTAAGTTTTTACTGTTATTTAAAGTAACATCCTAATTAAATTTACAAGCAATTTTTGGATAACCAGGACCCTACATTAGGATACTTTCTGTTGGCTACCTAGTTAATCCTTGGGGAAAGCATGCATGAAAATTCTGACTCAATTTTCTTACTTGTATATGTAGGTGGTTGTATTAAGTGAATTTTAGGACCCTGGATATATGTTAATTCATTTAACAGGATGTAATTGGATGCTTGAAACCTGTATATATATTCATATACATCTATGGATGTATAGACAGATAGATAAACAAATGTAATGAGAAATGGAGTTTTAGGTTATTTTTAGGTGATGGAAATAAAAATTAATTTGATTACTCCTATGAATAGCACATAGGAATATTAAATGAACAAATACATTTTGTTTCTTGTAACAGTAATTTTTATATTCTGTACACTCCTAAAATTTTTTCATGAAAGGACTAGCTATGAAAGTGTTCTTAGGATGAGAATGGTAAAGAAATAATATAATTACTGTTGGAGTGATTGTTGAAGAATTATCCCTTTTGCTGTGCCATCAGATTATATTGTTGAGGAACAAATCCTTCAAACTTTGGATGGTGAAAGCAGTTTTACTATAAACCATCCAGAGATCAGAGAATATTTGTCCTCGGTTGTATGATTTACTCTAATGGGAATTCAAGCATATGTGTTTATTTGGGGCCATATTATAATAACTGAGATGATATTCAGAGTAGGTAAATGAATTTCTGATTCTTTAATTCCATGATTATAGAGAACAAAAACTACTTTGGATTTTTGAAAAATTCATATACTAAGAATATTTTAATAATATGAGGATATTTTACTGAACAAATGCTGATATGCTTTTATTTTTTATTAAAGAATTTATTAATCATACTATATGTCCTTATGTATCGACACTAAATGAAAAAACCTTCAGGATATAGAAATAAAAGCCATATAATGAGGGATTGTTGTCCTTAATGTACTATGTTATCTCCCACCTATTTTGCTGTCCCTTTGTTATCTTATATTACTACAGTATTTCATCTTGTTATCTGATATATTGTATATATGCTTATTTGGTTAGTTGAAAAAGGATAGGGAAGGGGGGAAAATAAGATGAGGGGTGGGGATGGGGGAAGGAAATGGGGACCAAGACATGAGAAAGGTTATCAATGTTTGTGAAGTAATGCACTTTCTATCTGGTGAATGTAATGTAACCCTTCTATTAATTACAATAAAAATATATGAGAAAAAAAGAATTTATTAACACTGATTTTTACACCATATTTCAAATGACGTATTTAACAAACAAGTATTCAAGAAGGGAATCTCTATATATAATCATCGGCACTTAGATTTTAGAACATAATTAAAATTAGTCTGAGGGCCATAGATACATATTAATCTGTGTAATAAAACAATATATCTATATATTGGAAATATAAACACAACTAGATAGACATAAAATTTTATCCTTTTATTTTTGCAAACTTTTGCTCCTCAAATGTCTCTGCAGATCACTTTGAAGCAAATGACTTGAAATAGTGTGAATTAGCCAGGTGCCAGTGGCTCACATGTGTAATTCTAGCTACTCAGGAAGATGAGATCTGAGGATTGTGGTTCAAAGCCAGCCCAGGTGCTAAAATATGTGAGGGTCTTATTTCCAGTTAACCACCAGAAAACCAGAAGTGATGCTGTGGCTCAAGTTGTAGAGCACTATCCTTGAGCTGAAGAGTTTAGGGACAGTTCCCAGGCTCAGAGACCTACTACATATACATACATATATATATATATATATTCTATTAATTATATGACTATAGGTTGCAGGTTTAATAATTAGGCAAAAAGTAAAGAATCTTGAGACAAAACCTTTTTTTTTTTTTACTAGAAACTGACAAAGTAGATTTCTACAAGCAGAAGATGTAGTCTTTGACAATCCAGGCTATCTCTATGCTGTGATGTACGAACATCCTGCAAAGAGTACCAGAGGTCTGATATGCTAGCCCCTCAATCTTTCTCACACAAAGGAAGACTAACATCAAAGCACAGGCTAGTGTCTTCTATTGCTGTTTGTACATTCTTGTCTCTCCTAGAGGAGAGACTGCTGACTTATAGGAAGAACTTTAACCTGTACAGTTGATCCTTGGCTTTTGATTGTAATTCAGCACCCTGTTGCTTTGTTCATGGGTTTTAGCTGTTCAAGCATTTTTAGATTAAAAAAAGGACATGAGATGGAAAGCTTATCAGAGTATCTAATTGCTTAGTATTCTAACATATATAGTTCCATTCAAAGGTAGCTAAGTTCCATGATGAGAAACTTTCGGAAATGAAACAAACCAGAATATATCTACTAATATATTTCAGAATACAGATAATGGAACTTATCTTTAGAAAAATTATTCAATTCTTCAGAACATGAGTTTATTGCTTCATGGACACCATTCCAATAGGCATCCCTTAAAGGATAATAGTGGATGATCAGTTCTTAAAATTATACTTACATTGTTGTATTCCTAATGACATTTTTATAGACCTGATACATTCAGTGCTTTAAATATTCAATATGTTAATGATATGTGTGTGTCTATATAAAAATCCCTTATGATCTGTGGCTCAATAAATCAAGTAATTGTAATATTTTATCCTTAGAAATATTTTGATGATCTCACACTGTAACACACTAAGATTTAAAATTGAACATAAGAAAAAAGTGAATAGAATTATAAGGACCTTCTTATAAAATTCATGGAGACAAAAGCCTAATTTCCTGATGGATATATTATATTAATGTAATGGATACCTCAGTCTAGTTAAATTGCATTAAATGGATATTAATGCTTGAATAAACTTCAAGGAAGTGGGTACTGGTTGAAATGGGATAATATTTTGTTCTGCTAAATTATACGCAAATTGGTATTTCCTCTCTTGTAAAAGGACCTAAAGGGTTTAATAAAATATGTGGTAGAAACATAATTTTTTTCCTTCTTGAGATATTAAGACAAGACTGTAACTGGAAACATTTCAAAGCTTTCCCAGAAAATTCTTTAGGATTTGTAATGACATCGGTTTCAGGGACTCCCAAAAGTAAATAATTAAAGCTTTTAGTCATCCAAATAATGACAGACTGCATCATGGGAAAAGCATTACAAATTGTGCAGTTGAGATTTGTGTTCTCATTGCATGGTTCACAGTGGGGGAGTGAGAGAGAGATAGACAATGGGGGACAGAGATAGAGATATAGACAGAGGGGAAGGGAAAGAGACACAAAGAGATACAGAGCAGGGGGTAGGGAAGGAGAAAGGAAGGGAGAGACAGATTGAGGTTCCATAGGTATATGTAGGCTATTATTTTAGGCTTCACTTATTATTATTTTTAATTGTTATTACTATTCTCAAGTTACTTGAAAAGTTGTTGAAAGGGATGACATGGGTCAAGATTAATTGCATTCATGAACTGCTCTTTTACATGGCAAGTCCTTTGCACAACTTAAAATAATTTTTCAAAGACCTAATTCATCTTCCTCTTATCTGATTATGAAATATAGCAGACATCTCAAGTTTTAGCTAAAGAACATGGGGCTTATATTTGTGAGAAAAAAAGCTTATTGCCCAGTATCTGTTTCTGCCAAGTTAGAGTTTACTTATTTATTTTTGTCAGTCTTGAGGACTGAACTCAGGGCCTGAACACTGTCGTTGGGCTTTCCTCAAGGCTAGTTCTCAACCACTTGAGCCACAGCACCACTTCTGGCTTTTCTATGTATATGGTACCGAGGAATTGAACCCGGATCTTCATGCGTGCTAGGCAACCACTCTGCCACTACACCAAACTTCCAACCCTAGAGTTTAAATTTTTCAGAATAGAACTATAGTAACTCTGTGATTAAATATGGTCTGTGTACTTCATTTGCATAAACAAAAAATAATTTCATTTTGTTTCCGTTTCAGGATCCAACACAAGTCACATTTAGTACGTAGGAGATTAGTAACAGTTAAGTTTGGTAATTTTGAAAGCACACATATAGTTACAGTGCAAGTTATTGTACTGACTTCTTTTTAAGCATTATATAGATGTTTTTGTCTTGTGGGAAATACAACTCATTTTCTTCAGGGTCAGCAGTCATACAATGTTCCTCAAGTGCCAAAGAAAAAAGGAAACACAGGCCACTCCATCTAAAGTAATAGACAGGGTCGCCCAGACATAGGGACAACATAACCAAGATGAAATATTTGCTGCACCATAAAAGCTAAACCCATAGGCCTAGCAGTTCCAAGTAACTAAGACCAACAGGAAGTGACCCCCAACTCTGTGATGACACTCTGATCTTGAATTAAAACATACTTATCAACAAGGAAGTTAAGAGAAACTATAGAAGTGCGGGGTCATTAATCAAGTCACCAAAGCAGAGCAATGGTATGAGCTTGTCAGGATAAATAGAGATGTTGTAAGGTCAATGTAAATTTATAATCATTAGATCTGTCACTTCTGTGTACCTTCAGGCCCAGTATAATAACTCATGTATTTGTTTGTACCATTTTTTGTTCACCTAGAAAGAAGTTTTAAATCAAATTAAGAAAATAACATTTCCAGCTAAACACTCCAATTAAAGTATTTCATGTCCTCAGAGTGAGAAAAACAATGCATCATCAAATGATACAAGATACCTACAAAGAACTGGTTTTCAAACTTATATGGGGCACTGTTATTTTGAATTTCCTCTTTCTGATGTAATTCTCTTCAGCAGTTACTGCATTTGTTAGTTTTAAACATGTGCTTTATCAAGACCTGGTAGAACCTTCCATTTATAGTGATAAAAGCCTGGGAAATACCTGGCTTCCAATAATTATAGTTGTTCATCATGTAGTTTACACAGATGGAAACTATTGTAATTGCTGTTGTGTAGATAGTTCAATCTGAATTCCTGCATCATTGTGTTCTCTGGAGAAAACATTAAAAATTATATTGGTCTCTTAAGACAACACACCTAATAACAGTGCCTGGGAAAATATCTCCCTTTCCTTTAACATTGCCTATGCTGTGCAGCGGATATAAAAGATTTAATTCCACATCAGCCCCCAAATAAGTATATTACTTTGTCTATGAGATTGCAATATTTTCAAAATTCAATGTAAATGTTTTTATCCCCTAGTAAAAATTAAAAAAACAAATAGCAACAAACAATAAAAATCAGTTTTTATATACTTAACTCATCCCAATACATGACTTCATTGAGTCAATGGTAAGCACCGATGATAGAGTAGACTCCATGACATTTAAATCTCATTTCCAGCATCCATTAACTGTGTGACTTTTCATGAGGTATGAACAATTAGACCTCACTTTACTTTCTCTATAAAATGGGATAGCTCTAATCTTAAAAGATTATTGCCAAGTTAGCTTGTGTGTGTGTGTGTGTGTGTGTGTGTGTGTGTGTGTGTGTGTGTGTGTGTGTGTGTGTTGTGTGTGTGCGTGAGTTTGCTGGTTCTGGGGTTGAACTCAGGGCCTGAGCACTATCCCTGAGCTTTCTTTATTCACATCAGCACTCAACCACTTAAGCTACAGTACCACTTCCAGCTTTTAGGTGATTAATTGGAGGTAAGAGTTCCATGGACTTTCTGCAAAGGATGGTTTTGCCCCATGATCTTTACTCAGCTTACAGAGTAGCTAAGATTATAGGTGTGAGACACTGGTGCCTGTATTTTTATTGTAAAGTTTGCTGAATATTTGTTTGTTTTATAGCATCCTTGTCACATAGCCATACAGCTAAAACAAGTATTGTTGCTAGTTATGCCTATGACAATCATGCTGAATAATCATTGCTCATATCTGGTGATATCTTATTTCATTAACCATATTAATAAGTGTTTTACCTGTGGACTTCTTTTGACTCAAACAGTTTGCATTCTCTAAAATCCAATGAAATTTACTCAATTCTTTCCATGTTACTAGACAATTCTTTTCTTCCCTCACATTTGAAATTCCTATGATTAACAAAAAAGTCCTGACTGATACTTCGCTGCATCTAATTTTTGTTAAGCAGGTTGGGGGATAAGTAGATGAGACATCCTTTACATCTTTGTAAAGATGTACATGTATTCTGTATCTATGGTGCCAGCCAAACTAACAAGCATTATACTCTTTGGGGGATTCAAAAAAGTGAGTAAAAAGGTATAAAGACTCCATTTAGAATAAAAGAACTGCATAAGTTAACTTACAGATACCAGATACCTTTTCTGTTGTCAAAATGTAAGTGCTAAATAAATGAAAACTTTATAATCACAGGATAAGGGTATTTTAAAACTTTTGGCAATGGTAGAGCAAATCTAAAGAAGCAGAACTGGGTATGCATATTTGACTAGTTAATCCAAATTATTCCTTAGAGTCAGTACTCTTTTATAGAAGAAAAAGAAAAGTCCTGCTTCCAAGTAAACTGCCCATGACATGTTGAGAACCTACGGAATTCCAGTGATGGGCATTGTCATAATAACTAGCCTGGTCATTTATTATTTCCGACTGTTAAGCTCAGAGGCCATCAGTTCATATCCTTTTCATAGCGTTCAGGTTTATTGCTTCTGCTAGAGTCAGAGGGGGCAAAGTAATCTTTCTAATGTGTTCAATAGCTTTTGAGTGGAATTCTAGCTAAGCAACACAAAATCTAACATAAGGTTCAACCAACCAATGAGCATAGGTTCTCTGGACATAGCCTGCTTTTTATCCTAATGGTAGCCCGTAACTCTCTGAAATGGGATGTGATTACCTCCTTACTTTATGAAGGGAAGGAGAAGATGAATATTAGTTTTAAAAGGAGGTTAATAGAAATACGCAGAAGCAATAAGATGTAGCTGAAATAGATGCCTGACATGCTATTCAGTCAAGGGAAATGTCTATGTTTACTTTCAGAGCAGTGGTAACAATGATAATTTGTATCATTTTTTAAACTTTGTATCATTTTGAAGATAATAATTATGGAAGACCCCAGTCACACCATTGTATATTGGCTATTGAATATATTATCTCTTATTATTTTTTTAAAAGTTGCTGAAACTATATATTACTATTAATTTTTCATCTGTGCTTGTGTGCCAGTACTGGGTTTAAACTAAGGGCCTAGGCATTGCCTCTTAGCTACTTTTAAGATTTTCATTATAACGGTGATACACAGAGGAATTATAGTTATATAAGTAAGGTGACAAGTACAGTTCTTTTAAATAGTGCCACCCTCTCCCTCATTTTGTCCCAGTTTTCCTCCTCCTGATACCCTTTCCCTCCAAGTTGTCTAGTTCATTTCCAACACAGTCTAGTGAATATCACTGCTAAACTGAAGAACTATTTCTTTGCTTCCCCTTGTCCTCCCCAAATGAAATAATCTTATATGCAAGACAAAGGGTACAGAAATAAAAAAAAAGACTAATATATCAAAGGGGGGGAAGAACCCTAAGTAATACAGTAAAAAAAAAACAAACCTTCTTACTTCTATTTATTAGAGTTCATTTTGATAAACGTGTTTTTTCATATATTTTTAGTGTAATTAATAGAAGGGTTACATGATCTTTGCCAGATAGAAGGTGCATTAATTCCCATACATTGATACACTTTCACATGTCTTGGCCCCCAATTCCCTCTCCCGAAACCCCACCACTCATCTTGTTTTCCCCCCTTCCCTATCCAATTTCAAATAACCAAATACAAATATATCTGATATATCAGGTAACAAAGTGAGATACTGTAACAATATGAGATACCCAAGGGACAGCAAAAGAGATGAGGGATAACATAGTACACTAAGGACAACCATCATACATTATATGGCTTTTGTTTCAATATCCTGGAGGTCCTTTCAATTAGCTTCATACTATATGGCCTTATGTATCAAGGTTTTGCTCTATTGCAAATCTCTACTAGTACAGCCCAAGGTTTCTACTGATTATGACAAATGAGGGAAACCATTGAGCCTAAGTTCCTTTGAGTCTAGCTTACTTCACCTAATATGATCTTTTCTAAGTCTTTCCATTTCCTAACAAATGGGGCAATGTCATTCTTTCTGACAGCAGCATAGAATTCCGTTGTGTACAAATACCACATCTTGTTGATACATTCATCAACTGAGGGACATTTAGGTTGGTTCCATATCTTTGCTATGGTAAATAGTGCTGCAATGAACATCATTGTGCTAGTGGATTTACTATGTCCTTGTTTCTGGATGATTGGGTAAATGAGAAGAAGTGGAATTGCTGGGTCATAGGGGAGCTCTATGTTTAGTCTTTTCAGGAAGTGCCATACTGCTTTCCATAGTGGTTGACCAAGTTTGCACTCCCACCAACAGTGTAGTAGTGATCCCTCCTGGTCACATCCCCTCCAGCATCTGTTATTATTAGTTTTCTTGATCCTGGTCATTCTAACTGGAGTGAGGTGGAATCTCAGAGTTGTTTTGAGTTGCATAGCAAAAACACTGCTTAGCAGAAAGAACAGTGCAGGAGGAATTTCAATACCAAACTTTAGACTCTATTACAGAGCTATAATTATCAAAACAGCTTGGCACTGGCACAAGAACAGGCCTGAAGACCAATGGAATAGAACTGAAGACCCAGATATTAAACCACAGACCTATGGCCACCTAATCTTTGACAAGGGAGCCAAAAAAATAGAATGGAAGAAAGACAGCCTCTTCAACAAGTGGTGCTGGCAGAATTGGTTAAGCACCTGCAGAAAACTAAAGTTGGTTCCTTTTTTGTCACCCTACACTAGAATTAACTCCAAATGGATCAAAGACCTCGTGGTAAAAGCCAACACACTGAAAACTTTACAAGAAGGAATAGGAGATACACTAGGCCTCCTTGGCAGAGGTCAAAACTTTCTTAATAAGGACCAGGAATCACAACAATTCAGAGAAAGGCTGGATAAGTGGGACTGCATTAAAATGCAGAGCTTTGGTATGGCAAAGGACATAGCTAGTAAATTAATTAGGAAGCCTACAGAGTGGGAGAAGATTTTCACCAACCATTCAGTGGACAAAGGCCTCATATCTAAAATATATCAACAGTTCAAAAAATTGAATCACTCCAAAACTAATCTCCAAAGTAACAACCATCCCATTAAAAAATGGACCAAAGACTTAAAGAGAGTCTTCTCTGAAGAAGAAACAAAAATGGCCTATAGACACATGAAGAATTGCTCAACATCTGTGGTCATAAAAGAAATGATAAACATGTTTTTAAATTATCATATAAACATAGCTATTTAGCTGTTGTGATTCTCTTCTGTGAATATTCTCCTTTGTTTTCACTGTTGGAATATTTAGGGTCCTGTTTAATTAAAAAAGTATAATTTTTGATCTTTTAGTATCTACTCGTTTTATTTCCCTTCAATGAACAACAAAGATGTGATATATATAAAAAATGGAATTCTATGCTTCCATAACAAAGAGTGATATTGCCCTATTTGTAAGGACAGGGAACAACTTGGAAAGAATTATATAAAGCAAAGTAAATCAGACCCAAGGAAACATGGGCTCCATTGTTTCTCTCATTTGTAATAATTGGAATTTTTCTACAAATCTACAAGTTATCCTCTTAGCTTTTTTTGTCAAGGCTCTTCCAATTGAGCCACAAATACACTTCCAGTGTTTTTCTTAAAATTTTATTGTAAAGTTGATGTACAGAGGGATTAGTTACATGAGTAATGAGTACTCTTTTTGTCCCTCTGGACACAGAACAGGAAGAAAGTTGGACAGGATATTCATGGATGTGTATATGCATTGTAGTTTAAAGATATGAAATAAGCATACATAGAAAATATCCTTTAATATTAATTTCATGGTATAAGAGGGGCCAAAGAAAAACAGTTATCAATGACTACAAATGCAGAGTGGCAGTATCTGTAGTGTTCTGGAAATTCTTTTAAAATTGAAGCTACATGCTTGATATTAATGAGAAACAGAAGATAAAGGTGAACTACACAAGGAGAAACTCAGGCAGAAGATTGTAGGATATGATATCAAATGTACAGCCATATCAACAAATGATTAGATGTGAAGTGGGATGCATGATAGATTTAAATCCAACTTAAGACTTGAATGATCAGAAACTCAAAAGATCAGAAGTAAACCTTATAAGGAAATGTTTTAATGTACTATGTTATTCATCTTCTTTCTTTTTTTTCCCTTTGATTAATCTCATATTGTTACTGTATCTGTCGTTGTTACCTGGTATATTGTATATACCTATATTTGTTTATTTAAAATAGAAAAGGAAAGGGGGAAAAAAGATGATTGGGAGGGGGTTGGGGAAGGAAATGGCATCAAAAACAAGGGATAGCAAATGTAACTGTAACTCATCTACACATTACCCAGACAATAAACATGAAAAAGTATTAAATCCAACTAATCCTTAACCAATATATATTAGCAAAGTGTGAACAACAAATGAATTTATACTTTTCCTTCCATGCATAATCACAGTGAGTGTATTAAGTAAAGACTTAAATAAGGTTTTTTGTTTGTTTTTACTGATACTGGGATTTGATGTTAAGGCCTTGCGTTCGTTAGGAGAAATGAATCATATTTCTAACAATTGTTATGTTGGATAAGTTCTTGCTCTTTGTCCAGGTTAGCCTGAACAACATTTCTTCATCCAGGTTTGATTATCATCCTGGTTTTTTTTTTTGGTTAAGCTGAGGTCTCTACAACTTTTTGCAAGGGCTGACCTTAAAATGAAATGTTACTGAGCACGAACCACCATATCCAGATAGTATTACACCAATACTGTATTTTTAATATTCATAGTGCATTTAATTTCAAAATAAAACAGTAGTTTTTCACTGAGAATGGTGACCATCTTTCTTAAAATGAAATCTTGGTGAAGGTAGAGAATCTAGAATGATGTTGAGATACAAGTATTTAATATACACATATCCAAATTAGTGATTTCTAGCAGGGTAACTGGGACTCCTATCTATAATCTCCTAGCTACTCAGGAGATCTTATTTCAAATGAAAAGACCTCCAGGATATAGAAACAAAGCCATATAATGAGGGATTGTTGTCCTTAATATACTAGGTTATCACATCTCTTGCTGTCCCTTGGTTATCTCATATTACTACAGTATTTCACCTTGTTATCTGATATATTGTATATATGCTTATTTGGTTAGTTGAAAAAGGATAGGGAAGGGGGGAAAACAAAATGAGGGTTGGGGGTGGGGGGAGGGAAATGGAGACCAAGACATGAGAAAGGGTATCAATGTTTGTGATCACCTTCATTCTGGTGAATATAATGTAACCCTTCCATTAATTACAATAAAAATATATGGAAAAAAAGCAAGGCCATGCAGGAAAAGCACTGACACTTCTAATTAGGCACAGAAAAGCAGAAGTGCAACTGAAGTGTAAGTAATATTTGAACAAAAACCAACAGATAGCAACTCTGCTTGAGTTTAAGCTCCTGTCCCTGCACAAAACAAACAAACACACAGACACACACAGACACACAGACACACACACTCACACACACACACACACACACACACACACACACACACACACACAATCCAAATAGTGATCTCTATTGAGTCAAACACTAACACATTAGTCTTGGCTATCCTAAGGAGAAACTGACTTTCTATGGCTATCCCTACACTTGGAAAACATAGGCCTGGCAGGAAAAGAAAAACAGATGCCCAGTGGGACTTATTAATGGTGTGACACTTATAAAATGTACTGTGTTCTTACACAACTTTTATAAATAAACAAAAAATCTATGAAATAGTTATTGGCTTAGGCTACAGGGTATGATAATATAATTTATTAGTCTTTTTTCTTCAAAGGCTTCAAAAATTTTCTCTTGAGCAGCTGAGGCAAATTAAAAGTTTTGCTAACGTACATTTGTCCTATGATATCGTAGCAATATCTAGCTACAATTTCCATTAATATAAGCATACATATGCATTAAGTGTCAATTAGAAATTTTGGCTTACTGTTATTTTTTCTTAACAAAATTCTTTCAAGTCAGTCAGTATCCTGCTCCATTTACCTATATTTTTTGACAGACTTAATTTTAAAAAGGAGTTATCCAGTGTCCTTAATCAGTATAATGACTTTCCAGTGGCTTTGTTTTCAAAATAATATTTTCACAATTGTGGAATTTCTGGAGTGTATAAGTGAGAGTGCCCAATTCTGTACAGTACAGAAGACAAAAGAAGGTACAGTACAGCTACTCTAGTCCTTTATCATCTAGTTTCCTGAAAAATACTACCACTTCTTCACCCTGGATATCCCTCTTGTCATGGAATTTGAAAAAAATCCCTGCTTGGGAACTCCTTAGTGTTCCAAATATAGGCTTTTACACATTGGTTTTAATTAATTATCAAAGATAACGTAAGTCATACTGGAGGTCCACTTGCTAATCCTCCTACTCCACTTTCATCTATGGACCTGGAAAATTCATCCATAAGAAAATTTAATTTTAGCTATAATTACAAAAGTTGGAAATTAAATATCACTACTGCTATGCTCCCATTAATTTGGACAAAAAAACTCTCTGATCTACTTAGAATTAATGTGGGGGACAAAAGTAAGATTTCATTTTTAGCTTTCATAATTAATTTCAAAAATGTGATAAAAGATTTTGTTTCAGGGAGAGGAAGAAAGTTTCTGAATTGCAGGGAAGGCTTTGTAGCAATCTTTCAAACTCCTTAACATTCTTGAAGAATTTCACACATGATAATTGTGAATTACATTTCAAACTGCCAAACTTTAGAACAACTTGAAACTTTCATTTACCATACATTTCCTTCTACAAGTTAAACAGAGGGAGAATATGTGAGGGAAGCCTGATTCTTTATCTGTATGCCAAGATAATTATTTCAGTCAATTGTACTAATAATCAGAACAATAATAAATAGTTCAATATCTTTAAAAAACGCAATCGTTATTCAGTTACTGAAAACATTCAACATGTCTTCCTGTTTTTTATTCTGTCACTGAAATAGGAAATTCATATTATCTAGGGCCAAAGTATTAAAAGAAATTGACATACTTGTTTAGAACAAAACTCTTAGACACAGTCAAGTAAAGCCCTATTTTTAGAAGCTTTGCTTTTCTCTTTATCAATTACTCTTAAATGCAATCAAGATTGGTGAAATTAAACATTCTCTAGGTCAAAAAGTCTTAATAAACTCCTGAAAAGAGACAGGTGAGATTCACAATGCATTCTTACTGTAGGAGAAGATAGATTGATTAATCCTATTTGAATGAATCCAGTGCAAATAGGTCACAGATAATAAATGACCTCCCCAGTAAGGTGAGACAGCAAGTGTCCTCTACATTAAAAAAAAAGAGAGAGATGGTGACAATTTCTCTTTCTTTCTTTCTTTCTTTCTTTCTTTCTTTCTTTCTTTCTTTCTTTCTTTCTTTCTTTCTTCCTTTCTTTCTTTCCCAGCGCTGGGGCTTGAGCTCAGGGTCTGGGGATTGTCCTTGGACACATTTTGCTCTAGGCTAGCACTCTGCCACTTGAACCATAGCACCACTTCCAGCTTTTTTCTGTGTATGTGGTTCTTGGGACTTGAACCCAGGACTTCACGCATGCAAGGTGAGCATTCTACCACTAGATTATGATCTCGGCCAGAAATTTTCTGGTCTTTATTTTCTTACATCTCTTAGGCCATGGATTCATAGGGGATAGGTTCCAAAGCTCAGATTCCTTCCCATTGGTTCTCACAAATTGTGCTTCTTTTGGTGGAGCAGGCTGGTGCTTCAGTTGAACACTGGTTCCTTACTCTTTGGCTTCCTTCTTTTTCTGGTCATTTTTCCTTCACCCATTTCTAGAAGCTATCTTGGCTCTTACAGTATTTAACATGCTCAACATGCACATTAATCCTCTTGGAAAGTATCTTGCCCTTAACTTACTTGTTCACAATGCTAACAGCATGCTGTGTTACATTGTAGACCCTTCAAGTTTTGCCATGATAACATTGAATGGGCATTCCTTTTTGAACAGTACCCATTCTCTTCATATCTACAATATTACCCTTCTTGTAGATTCTCATGCATGTGGTCAAAGGAACAACTCCATGTTTCCTGAGGGGCCTAGAGAACATGTAACCGGTACCTCTCCTCTTTCCCTTTGTGTTCATCATTTTGGCAAATTACTGGAAGATGTTGGTTCCGCCCAAAAGTCCAGACAATTTCTTTTAACTCAAACATGCAGTCAATTTGAAGATAATTGCTTCCCCCCGACTCCCACACACCACTTATATAAACCTATTACTTTTGTTAAACTTGGAGCCAGTGGAGTAAGCTCAGATAAATTGAGTTGATGAAAAGTTTAGTGTTGAAACATTGAAAAAACAATACCTGTTGTTGTGAGCTATCTGGTTTCATTAGCCAAAAGGGACATCAACAGGCTATTAGAAATGGGTTAAACTTTCAAGGGCATAAATATTTTATTTTAATTAAGATGCTTACATTCAAAAAATGAAACACAAGCCGGGAGTTTGGACTAGTGGTAGAGTGCTTGCCCAGCATGCACGAAGACTGGGTTCAATTCCTTGGTACCACATACATAGAAAAAGCCAGAAGTGGTGCTGTGGCTCAAGTGGTAGAATTCTAGCCTTGAGAAAGCCCAGAGACAGTGCTCAGGCCCTGAGTTCAAGACCGAGGACCAGCAAATAAAAAAAAGGAACACACATTTTTGAAAGGATTAGTTATATAGGTACTACATTATTAGAAAAACTAGAAACTTGCACAAAGTAAGTGAGAAAGATTGAAAAAAATTGTGTTTGGGAGTAATCAACAATTATTATGTATGTGTTGAGCATATATATGAAGCACAAACTTGTCTTTTTCAGTGGAAAACAAAAAAAGTCAAGTTATTTTTACAAGGAATAAAATGTTTGCTAACTCCACATGCATTACAAAGGCTATGTAACTTAGAAATTAGAAAGTAAGAGCAAATTGTGGTGTACTAAGTGATGAGAGGAACATTGACTGTTTATAGAATTACATTAAATTAAAAATCAAAATATAATTTATGTCAGTGTCCTCGTGGTAAATTAAACTCTGTCCTTTAATATATACAAAAAAATCTTGACTAGATATATGAAATGACTTAAGATTTTTAAAAATGTATCCTTTAAAAAAGCCTGTTTCTCATGTTTACAAAGAGTAGAAGTTACTAAAGTTCATTTTCACATGTCAATGTACTATTAATTGGCCCATAAACAGTTGAAGACAATTAAAGATGGAATGTAAACAGAAGATGAAAAGGTTAGGAACAGAATGCAAATGACTATTTGGTGGGAAGAAAGCAAACATTAGATTTTCCCACGAACATTTGTTTAACTTTTGTATAAGTTCTCCAAAAAATGTGAAATAGATATTGCTTTTTATCAGGGCTAGATTAGACAAAAAATGAGAGAAGATAAACAATGCAGATCAGGAAAATCTCTTAAATAAGAACCAGTTGCCAAGTTTTTTGGGTTTTTTTGGGGGGGGGAGGGGGTCATGGTACTTGAACTAGGCCTGAGTGCTATCCTTAAGCTCTTCAGTTTAAGGCTACTGCCCTATCTCTGGGCTTGGGCACTGTCCCTGAGCTCTTCAACTCAAGGCTACCACTCTACCCTTGAGCCTGTTTTCTAGAGGTTAATTGGAAAAAAGAGTCTCAGGTTGTTGATAAATTCAAAACTCTTCTTTTGATCTTCTAATATTACAAATATCTAAATTCCTAAACCCTAGAGTGTTTGGAATCAAGGCGCTATGACAAATAGATAATGAATTAAGTATTCATTGATTTAATCTAACAGGATAAGCAATCCTGTTAAATTTTGCTAATAAGGTCAGCTGTGTGTTCCATGCAAGCTCAGTGCAACCTGCTTGCTAAAGTACCTGGAATAAAAAGCCATTAAGTATATGATTTGAAATATTTTGGAGAATTGTTGAGATAGATTTTTTTAAAATGTGATGAGTTATAAAATATTCTCTACCTGCCATTTGGATATTCCAAGCAACTGAGTATTCCAAATGCACAAAAATGAAGAAGCCAAGGAAGGAAGGGAGGGAGGGAAGGAGAGAGATAATGTGTGTCTGACCCCAGGAGGGTGGTAGGCTAAGGGAAAACAGAAGAGAGATAACCATGGATTGAGAAGGAACTCACACTATGGCATATGAACTTTTTGGGGTGGGGGACATCAGTTGATACTCTGGGAACATCATTGTGGTAAGAACCCATCAGGCAGAGTACTAAGCCTTGAAGCCAGAAAGACACCTCTTATTTTGGAGAACTTTATCTGTATAAATAATAAGATAAAATGCTTGCAAAGTAGGAGAAATTAATAATTTCAGGTTGTTTGGGGAAGATTTATATTTGTAAATGTTAAAAAATTATTGACCAGACATTCAGAGTAATGAGGTAGAATCTGTATGTCTGTGTACACTCACAGATTTCATAATGAAAAAAGGAAGAAATTTTCTCTTTAGTGAACTTAGGTCCAAACTTAGATGGAAAATAAAGAGAAAAACTGAGTCACTTATATTCCTTTCTAACATCTTTAAATGACATAAAAGCAAAAACTTTTATTGGGAACTTTGTAATTTTAACCAATGAAGTAAATAACTTTCTAACCTTTCAGAAAGTATGAATTTTTATGCTTTCTTTGTAACTTTTTCATTTTGAAATATTTCTGATATTTTTCAATTGCTTATGCAACACTTTTTTAGATTAATGTATAGCATTTGTGGGTCATTTTAAAAATACATACATGTGTATACATCTTTTTTCCCCCAAATTTGATATGCTTCCAGTGAATCTTTCTTCAAAGGCATTTGTGTTAGATGCCCATGGGATGTCTAAGAATTACTTCACAGTTCCCTAAGAACTTATCTTTCCATCTTGTTATAGATTTTCCTCTATCATATAAAGATAGAGTTATTTCTATTAATTGGTGCTCCTTTTTACTGTTCTCTCCATTTTTCTGTTGAGCCTGCCCGATGAATATTTTTAAATATTTTCAACTGTCATTTATTTTAAGGTACATGTAACAATTTACATATTTATGGAATTTTGTGACCGAATGATGTGTCTTTACATGTAAATATTGCATAGTTAAAAAATGAGTCTATTTATCAATCATCATTTCAAATGCTTATTTCTCTCCCACCCTTTCTTGTACTGGTGTTTTAAATCTGGGACTTGAATTTGCAACCCAGGTCTCCAAGCCTATATTGTATTGATTTAGTTATTTCCTAAATAAAATCTCATGCTTTTGTCCTGTTTTGTCCTTGGTTTTCCTATGCTATCTGAATAACTGGGATAATGTAACTGTACCACCGTTCATAGCTTACATGTGGTTTTACGTGGGCTGGCTAGATTTAACCCACTATTTTGTTGATCTTTCCCTCCCTTGTAGAAGGGATTACAAACCTGAGCCACTATACAAGGCTAGTTATCTACCACATGAGCCACAGGACTACTTCCAGCTTTTTCGTTTTATGTGACACCAAGAATGCAACCCAGGGCTTCATGCATGCTAGGCAAGCATTCTACCACTAGGCCAGGCTCCCAGCCCCTTTTCATTTCTTTTGAACTTCTACATAACCAATGTTGTAATTTGTTTAGCTGCAAAAGGAAGCTACAAGTCTTCTTAGGAATATATAGGGGTGGCTTTTGTGGAACAGAGCTTGCATTTATGATTAATATTGCTTCAAACATTGTTAAGGAAACTTGCTATTTTAAAGAAACTTTTCATAATCTCGATTTTCTTGTAATCCTGCATGGAAAGAAATTTAATAACAATCACAATTTATTGCTTACACTAAAAGGATAAATTGGACAAAATAATTCTCAATGATCACAAAATGTTCCTGCAGGACATTTCAAGAAAATATTGTTGCTTGAATATATAATCATCTGATGACCTAATTTCTTTTAAAGAAAAACCTCAGGTGGGTGTTTTTGGTTCATGCTTGTTATCCTAGCTAATCAGGAGGCGGACATCTGACCATCACAATTCAATGGCAGCCCAGACAGAAAAATCTTTGAGCCTCTTATCTCCAACTAAGCACACACATACACACACACACACACACACACACACACACACACACACACACACACACACCCTAAATTGGAATTTTGGTTCAAGTGGTTAACTCTCGGCTTTGAGGAAATAGCTCAGTAAAAATGCCTAAACTCTGAGTTCAAGACCCAGTTTCAACAAAAAAATGAGAAATTTAGTATCGGTGCCACACTGAAATGTGTTATTATTAAGATACACTGAACATTTTGGGATATATTTTGGGATTTCTTTTTAATACACAGTCCTTCTAGACATAATCCAAAATGTATTGTTTAATATTTAAGTTCAAATTAAAATTAGTTGGTAAAAATAAAATAATAAGAAAGTAAATTAGTCTGTTTGTAAACATTCTAGACATTAAAGAAAAAAAGAACCCTTGTGCCACACAGTAATTGGGGCTAAGATAAAGTTACAGTTCACAAAAGGTTAATATTGATTTGTTCAGTTTGCATCCATTATTGCTGATCTTTCAAGTTTTAAATATTGATTGAGAACTTCAGCTAAGTTAAGCTGGAGCAAAGGCTCAACGAGACTGTAGAATAGGCAAAAGAACAAGTGTTTTAACCTCAATAAGCTTCTGGCCTAGTTTGATAATGCCATCCCTTCTAAATCTTTAGCCTGGGTATGAAAAAAATAATAATTTATTAAAGCATATTTTATTACTGGGCTTTCCCTTCTGTCTCTCTGGCATAATGCCAGTGTACACTATGAAGTAACAGTTGGAAAATGACCTCCACTTCTTCAAATGAGTTGTTTCTTTAGTTTGGCTTAATATTAATCATTTTCTTGAAAAAAAAATACTTGAGACCCTTCTCATGATGGCTAAACTTGCATGCTCTTGTGGCTCATTGCCAGCGCTTAATATGACATCAGAGTGATGTTAATTTGGCTGTGCCCAGAATTTCAGAATTAAAATGCATTTCCAGGATAATATATTAAACATTGACTTGGAAACTGAATTTTTAATTGTTACCGACAGAAGGAAACATGATTTAGTATCTTTCGTGATACCCTCCTTTCCACCCTTCAAATAGGTAAAGGTCGTGTTTTCTCAATACATTTACACAATTTCATGTTCTATATTGGGTGATATATAACACATTTGTAAGCATCTAACATATCCTATTTATTGAAAATATCTTGTATATAATACAGAGAGCATTCAAAGCATTTTCACATTCCATTTTTCTTACTAAGATGAGTTAAAAAAGAGTTGCCTTTTTCCCTCTTTCCCAATAAATACTACAATGACTAGTTACACATTAAATACTGATTGTTCAGAATGAAGAAAACATAAAATATGCCTTGAAATGTCTTACACTGAAGCTCATTTGTTTTCAGTCTGTCCAGAAACCATGTCTATAAACTTTCAGCCAAGTTTTCAAAGAAAAATAATACCCTTCAAAATTTTTACCAACCTAGCAGAATCAGCTTCTGCCAGATTGTCTCATTGACATTTATTTCTTATAATAATCAGCAAAAAAGTATCATTGTGAAGAATATCAGAAGATAGTAAATTCATGTTGCCCTTGAGTCACTACTAATATATCATTCTTTCCTGAGATATTTTGTATTTAGTTTCTTTTTAAGTGTTATCTCAGCTGTTAATTCTTTCCTAAAGTCCTACAGTTTTGTGTTAAAAATGTCATTTCAGAAGAATGTATTGATCTTTCTTTACCTTTGTTTTGGAGTTTCTAACATTTGATATTATTTAGTCTTGTGAATTGTAAAGAAAATGTAACTTACTATGTAATGAAATTTCTTGGTCTCTGTCTTTTTGATGATTATCTAAAATCCTACTGCTGCTTCTCAGTTTCTCTCTTCACACACACATGCACACACACACACACACACACACACATCATATTATATTGTCGTGATAATGTATAGAAGGGTAACAATTACATTCATCATGTAAGGGGTGCATTGCTTCTCAAACCTTGATATCCCTTCTCATGCTTTTGTACTCCTTTCCTTCCCCTCACTCCCTGCCTCTTCACATTGTTTTTTCAGCAATGATAGAAAAATTCAGAAGCAACACCCTACTGAACTTCTGCAAAAGTGAGTTCCTTATGAAGTATTTTAGGCTACTGTGTTGTTTTCTTTGGCAGACTATTAAACATTTGCTCATTCCCTTAGACACGTATGTGTCATTGCTCAGGTTACATGCGTTTGAAAAACTAAAAATTTCAGCTCAACTTTGCATTTGTGATTATGCTCTTATTTCTTTGGTTGTGACTACTTTCATTTTCATACCCAGTCCTGAAGCAGTAGAAATTATGAACTTTCTTCATGTATCATACTTAGCACAGACATTTCTATCCAGGAACAATTTTTTAAAAATGGCTCTTTCTGTAATGCAGTCTTCACTGAAAGAACATAAAGGATGATAGTAATCATTGCAAGATAACCTGTTGAGAACATGATATCTGCATGAAAAAACTGCATATAAGCAACAGAAATAGACTGCCCATAAAAATATTACCAAAGTGTATTTTCTTGGATTGTCAGCAAGATTCAGTGGCATAGGAGAAATACTCTAATGTATAGTAAAAATCATCCCAAATCATTAGAGTCAAGGATCTTAAATTGATCATGATTTTCCAAAAGCCATTACAAAACATGTCTTAAAATGATCAGTATTTCCTTAAAACAATCAGGTTACAGCTATACTTTCAGATTTCTTTGAAAAATTTGATAGATTGGCCCTTATTTGGCCTTAAAACTCTAGCTTAGATGGATTTGTGTATACAATTATAACTTGGTAAATGATTCTTTTATAAAGTAATATAGTATGATGATTTTTGAAAAATTGACAATGATGAAATAAAAATGATCATGACTTATTTAAGATACTAAATTTTTTGGATTCACAAACAAAACTGTGACATAATGGAAACTTCTGGTATCATTATGAGAATGAAATGATATAATGAAAAATGTATCATAAAATTTGGCCTATATGAATCTGAAGTGTTGCATATGTATCATACTTATAATTCAATCATACTTCATAATTCAAGGAACTTTGTCATATTTCTTTCCTTCTAAAATGCTGAGGAAATGGAAAAAGCTCCCATGCTCCTGCATTGGAAGAATTAACATCGTGAAAATGGCAGTCATTCCAAGGGCTATCTGCAAATTCAATGCAATACCCATCAATATCCCAATGTCATTCTTTAAGGAAATAGAAAACGCAATCCAAAATTTCATATGGAACTGTACAAGATCCCATATAGCCAAAAGCAATTCTTAGCAGAAAGAACAGCACAGGAGGAATTTCAATACCAAATTTTAGACCCTATTATAGAGCCACAGTAACCAAAATAGCTTGGAACTGGCATAAGAAAAAGCCTGAGGACCAATGGAATAGAACTGAAGATCCAGAAAACAACCCACAGACCTATGGCCATCTAATCTTTGATAAGGGAGCCACAAAAATAGAATGGAAGAAAGACAGCCTCTTCCCCAAGTGTTGCTGGCAGAACTGGTTAAGCACCTGCAGAAAACTAAAGTTGGATCCTTCTTTGTTACCCTGCACCAGGATTAACTCCAAATGGCTCAAAGACCTTGAGGTAAAAGTAGATACACTGAAAACTTTACAAGAAAGAATAGGAGATACATTAGGTCTCCTTGGCACACATCAAAACTTTTCTAATCAGGACCAAGAAACACAACAAATCTGAGAAAGTCTGGATAAGTGAGACTGCATTAAACTGCAGAGCTTCTGTATGGCAAGACATAGCTAGCAAGCTAAATAGAAATCCCACAGAGTGGGAGAAGATCTTCTCTAGCCATACAACAAAGGACTCATATCTAAAATATATGAACAGCTAAAAGAATTGAATCACTCCAAAACTAATTTTCAAAGAAACAACCATCCCATTAAAAGATGGGCCAAAGACTTAAACAGAGACTTCTCTGAAGGAGAAATAAGAATGGCCTATAAACAAATGAAAAAATGCTCGACATCTCTGGCCATAAAAGAAATGCAAATTAAAGTGCTAACAATGAAATCCAGGGTCAATTATGCATCTTCTACTCCATTCTAAGCTCAGTCTGATGCTCACACCTAGGCTGTCCACCTAGACTCAACTGTCTTCCACACATTTCAATGTACACCAATCTTTGCACTTTAAATCTAGTCATATGCTAGGTAAGTTGTTTTCCATACCTCTTCCATATGATTGTTGTTCAGAGAAAAGCCACTTGAATCTCTGATATTGGCTTAGCCTCCAAGAGGCATTCCTGATGTCAAGCAGCTCCTCTGTTTCAGTAATTCATTTGCTTACTGTGTAAAATTTGCCTCATTAATCAGCTATAAGGTAGCCACTGGGGTCTTGTTGGAAATTCAGAATCTCACACCCACTACCCCCAGGCCTATTGACACACAATAGGCCTGACAACAGTTTTCCCACCATGAGTTTTGTGCCATTTAATTGCAAGAAGAGTTGATCTAAAATTGGTGAGCAGTTTAAGCTGTGAATTGTAATCACCTGAAGTCTTCTAAAAAGTCACTCTTATACTCTTTTCCCAAATACTATAACCCATTGGTTTGGAGTTTTCCCAAAAATTTCAATATTATGTGAATTCATTTGTTAACCAATCCAGAAGGAAATCAACATAGAGCCTGAGTTTATTCTCACTGATCTTCTCTAATACTTTTATTTTTACTAATCACATGAATATAATTTCCTTAATGATGAGAACAGCCATAATTCATTCTGATACAACTATTAAAGTGCAATGATAGAAGGAAAAATAAAGCACCTATTGACAAATTCTATGAGTTAGAGATTCCCTGTCCATTTTTAATAATGTAACTATCTAGTTAAGAATACTGAATAACTTGCCCAAGGCTACACATCTAATAAGCAGTACCTTCAATATTGAGGATGCTCTAATATTATGCAATGTGAATTCCCATATAAGCAATGTAATAACAGATCAGCAGTGAAATCACCAATCCAGTAGTCTACTGAACTTTCATAAACAGACAACACCAAAAATAAACCCTACTCCTTTAAGTTCTCATTCTGATTCTACATAAACACTTTTCTGAATTCCTGTGATAACTGCCCATTTCCTTTTTCTGAGTTCAGTTTCTCAGTTCGCCAATTCATGCTGTTTCTGGAGACAGTGCTGGGGTGCAGGATGCATCCTGTTTTTTTTCTGTGGTCCTTACCCTTATGAGTCCTTTATGTAAAGTTGCCAAAACATTTGGGATCTACTTGAGCCCATTCGATTGTTCCTTCTGCTTGGCATGTAATGTCATTCCTTTTTATTTATTTATTTATTTATATTAGTTGCACATTGAGGTAGTAGTAGATATCACTGTTATATCTCCATAATCTATTCCAGTCCTTCAATCTTTGTGCTTTTCCTTACTCACCACATCAAAGAAAATTTAAATATACTTAAAATGGTTCATTTTTATCCATGATTATGCTATATAATATTTAATAATTGCTAGAATGTCAGTAATACATCCAACTTCGTGAGTGGGCTTTTGGAATTTAGGATAATGTAGAAAAATTAAATCACAGGTAGACAATTCTTTAAAATTATTTTATACCCACAATGCACTTTTGGACAGAAAGTAATACATAATTTCTTCCTCGATTTAAAGTGTATTTTTTTCCACTGTTTTGAAATAGGGTCATATTTTGTAGTACAAGCTAACTTGGAATTCACTATGAAGCTCAGGGCAGATAAGAATTCATAATCCATATCTCCACTACCATCACATCTAGTTTTTCAAGAGTACTTTGTGTTTTAAAATAATTGAGGGTATTATGAGTAAATAGATCCATAAAATTTACTTTCTGATATTTATTTTCTTCTTCAATTTTTTAAAATCTGAGACATTGTTCAACAACAGGAAAAGGTCTGAAATGTATTATGCATCTTGGTCAGACCTATTAATGACACCTGAGTGTTCTGTGTAGTATTTAGAACCTTAGCAAATTGAAGGTAAAAATATTTAAGATAAATATATTTAAGGAATTATACAGTGTGGTTTTGTGCAAAATGTCAAGAGCTTTCCACTCACTTGCAGAAAATATCTGTGTAAAAATGTAGAATAAGCCAGGCACTTGTGTCTCATGCCTATAATTCTATCTATTTAGAAGTTTTAAATCTGAGGATCTTGATTTGAAACCAGCCAAGACAGTAAAGTCCTATTTCCAATTAATCACCAAAAAGCCAGATGTAAAGTTTTGGCAAAAGTAGTAAAGCACTAGCCTTGGACACAAAAATTTTAGGGAAAGTGTTCAGGCCCTGATTTTAAGCCTCACAAATGGTGGAAATACACATGCATAAACACACACACACACACACACACACACACACACACACACACACACACACACACAGACAGAGAATACAGGAAAGGAAACCTTCAGATCATGTTTCTTTCATGCTTCAACAAAAGTTAGAGAACACTTGCTCCAACTACTATTGAAAGAAACAAGTTTTACCTTAACTGAATGAATTAAAAAGCTTCAATGTAGTGGTTCATTCATTTGGTTCAGCCTGATAATCTCTTATTAGATTGAAATCCACTGGAAAAAAAATACAGAAGATACTTCAATAGTATGTATACATTTCAGTTTACTTTTTAACACAGTTTTGCTGCATGTATTGTATATTGAAAGATTTAAGTGCAAAATAAGTTTCAAGATGATCTTTCAATTGTATAATTTGTATTATAATTCATCTTCAAATGCCAGTAATAGTTTTGGAAGTAGGTTAGAAAATAATCTTAGGACTTGATAATATTTGTGTGCAAAATTGCCACTTTATTTTCAGTATTTCACTTAAGGCATCCTGTAAGAAATTAGTGAGTGCTCTAACACAATATTTAAATTCTTATTGGCCAATGGAATTCTGCAGTTCCATTAACAAGAGAGCCTGACATATCTGAGATTTATACTGCCAGAAACTCTCCTTTGATTTATAATCTAGTAATCCTTTTATCCTCCATTTATATGCAGTATAACTTGACGTAAGTGCAAGAATGCCTCCCCTAATAGAATTCACGAATATTGGACCAAGATATTTTTAAAACATTTTTTATTAAGATCATAAAGGCTCTGTGAGAAGAGGAAGAAAAGGAAAAGCTTGACTTGGACACAATGTTAGAGTGGGTTCTGGCATTAGCATAGGCTCATAAAGTGGAATTCAGCTTAAAACTACAGATTTTTAGAATGTTAGATGGACATGGAGTTCTTTTTAGAGAGCTCTGTTCCCTCAGCTAAACTTACCCAGACTATTTTACCAGTCATCTAGCTAAAAGAGCATTTAAATACTTGTAGTTTTTGTAACAGCTCACTTAAAAAGTTATGAGAACTTATGAAATATATGTAGGTAGAGTGAAACATGGAAACTGGGAACAAGAGAGAAAATAATAAATGGTCTGGGAAAATCTGTGATATAGAAAGTTTAATACAACAAAGAGTCTCTGCTGCAGCCACTTTATCTGCAGAACAACTATTCTGAAAGACAGCAGTCAAAATAAAGCACTGGAAATCTAAGATTTAGATATTTTGCAGTCCTCTCTTCTATTCAAATTCAAGTCCCTATCTCATTTATATCATATCATATTTTTCTCTTTTTTGTCACTCCTGGGCTTAAGCTCAGGGTCTGAGCACTGTCCTTGGGTTTTCTTCTCAAAGCTAGAACTCTACGACTTGAGCCACAGCACAACTTCTGGCTTTTTCTATGTATGTGATACAAGGGAATTGAACCTGTGTCTTCATGGATGCTAGAAAAACATCTTACCACTGGGCCAAACCCCTAACCCTTCATAGTTCTTTTTAAAATTATATTTCATTGTCAGAAAATACTTGTAAAGGGAGTCATCATTCAAAAATGAGTTTATGAATTCAATGCATCTTGATCAATGTCACCCATTTCATCATTCTCCCACAAATCTCCTAATCCAACCTTTATTTCTTTAATTTCAAAGGACATGCAATGAATATTATGACATTCTCCTACCCAGCCTCTCATTTCTTGACCACATTTTGAATTTAGTTTGGGAAATAATTTCCTTGTAATGTATTACTCAACAATGAAATTTACTTCTTTCTATCTTCATTTATTCAAATACTTATCTTCAATATGATTTTCATTAGCATACATTAGCTTACTGTGAAATATTTATGCATCTATACCACATCTATCAAGCAAACCCACCTCCACTACTACTGTCTATTTCATAAAGTAATTTCTACTAGATTCACATGCTTATATTAAAGTTCTACTTTCAGCCGGGCTCTTGTTGCTCATACCTGTAACCCTAGCTAATCAGGAGGCTGACATTGAGGATAGCAGTTCCAAACCAGCCCAAGTAGGAAAGTAGGTGAAACAATTATCTCTATTTAACCAGCAGAAAGTCAAAAATGCTGCTGTTGCTCAAAATGGTAGAGCACTAGCCTTGAGCAAAAAGAGCTCAGGGAGAATAGCCATGCCCTGAGTTCAAGCCCAAAACTAACACCCCCAAAAAGTTTTACTTTCACATATTAAAATAAACTACTTTAACTACATTCAAATGCTGATTTTAAATAAGCATCATTTTATTTTCTCCCTACACTTTACAAAATATTAACAAAACTGGTTATATCTGATACATATATGTAACATACATACATTTATACAGATATACATAAATACAGAGAAATCACACATACATATATGTTAACATATTTAAAATATATCCATTTTCATGTACAATGTATAAATCAGAAATTAAAATAAATGTTAAAAATCTTTGTGTACAGTGATTTATATCAAGCAATTTACACATGTTTGTAATAGTGCCTTTAGTTATTTTCTGTATTATCTACTAGTGTATTATACTGAGGTTTGTTTGTTTGTTTTCTGTCAGTCATGGGGCTTGAATTCTGGGCCTGGTCACTGTCCCTGTCCTCTTCAGTTCAAGTGTACCACCCTATCCCTTGAGCCACAGCGCCACTTCCGGTTTTCTAGTGGTTAATTGGAGATAAGAGTCTCAAGGTCTTTAATGCCTGGGCTGGCTTTGAACTGCGATCCTCGGAGCTCAGCATCCGGAATAGCTAGGATTACAGGTGTGAGCATCTGCACCCAGCCTGTGGTTTTAAATAATTAAAAAAATACATTCTTTTGGGGACCAGGAGTTTGGCCTAGTGCTGGAGTGCTTGATTAGCATGCACCAAGACGGGGCTCGATTCCTCAATACCACATATGAGAAACGCCAGAAGTGGTGCTGTGGCTCAAGTGGTAGAGCACTAACTTTGAGAAAACCCAAGGACTGTGCTCAGTCCCTGAGGTCAGTCCCCAGGACTGGCAAAAATAAAAATGTTTGGAGAATGTTTGAAGAGTGTCTAGATCAATTTAACAGAGTGCACCATATTGTAATATAATAGCATTATATAGGTAATCAAAGTAGTTACAAACATTTTAAAATTTGAAACATCTGTGCTTTAAACAAATTTTTCACCAGTATGGTACCTTTAGTATTTTTGTCACTTAATATTTTAGTATTACATTATATTCCTAGTCCATTATATGATATCCCTAGTACTAAATAAGCTAGGATCTAATTTGTTAAAAGGTCACTTTGTCTAGGCATGCTCCCATATGTAGTCTTACTTGTGAGGTTGAAAAATGAAAAGATTGCAACTATGGGCAAACCCTGGAAGGAATAGTTATTAAGACTCCTCATCCTAAGCTACAGGAAAGGATGAGATGGACAGTGTTTTGGTGACAAGCTATGTGGAAAATCAGTGTGACTTTGTTTCCAAGGAAGGAAACAAGATTTGGTGGTCCCTGATTGTGACTCCTGTGACACTGAGAAGCTTAGAGTTGGTGCATATGCCTAAATTGTATTTCTGGAGAGAAACAAAAATATATCTCAGAAATAATCCAAGCACTGCAGGACTAGGCTGTGATATTGTTAGTCCTGAGTTCCTATTTCCTTAGTACTGACAAACAAAACAAAATAAAACAAACCACCACAAAATATTATTTCAACCATTCAGATAAAATAACCAAGCAAATTCAACAAATGATTATTCTGACACAGAATAATGATTGTGGGTATCTAATTTTATTAAACTAATGTGGTTTTTTTTTGAGCAAATTGGCAGAGAAACCAGAAAGAAATTAATATAGGAATAGGTTGAAAAGGCAGAGTAAAAGAGGTAAAAAGAAGACTGAAAGTTCTAATAGCAATATTCCTCAATCCCATATTCCTTGATCGAAATAGTACCCCCTGCTTGATAAAAATAAGTCAATTTCACGATGCCACCAGACATCTAAAATAAGAATGCTACTGGCACAATCCCACACCACAGACAATGTGCCTTAAAGTTTGAACTGAATAGTAAGCTTGGCATCATAAAAGTTGTACAACTAATTCTCCTTCTTAAATGCATATATTTATTATTAATTATTATTAAATTTCTTAATTTTAGAGTATTAAAGGGCAATGTAGAAATTTTGTTGACTCATTAGGAAGACCTAATGAGATATTCTGCGCAATGAGACGCAGTATTAAGAGACTATATTTATAGCATTAATAACAAGCCCCCATTTGGACTGTTATAATAGAGAAGAATGCAAAAAAAGGTAAATCGAAAAGTTAAACTGAGAGCTTTGCCAATTTAGTTTTCCAATTTGCTGAATAGACATACAGACATATAAACTCTTTTGCCTCATGTCTTGCCCTAGAAAAGTACTAGATTCTTTCTATTGCATTTGCTTCTCTCTTTTCTTTCCTTTCTTATTTCCTTTGTGCTAAAACCATTTTATCCCAATAGAAATATAATTTACACAATAATGTTTATTTCTGAGTTCCTTTCACTGGTTTCAGTAGTGAACAAAGGCAAATGACTAAATGTTCTTTTAAAAAAACATTTAAATTTTCAGAACTCCAATATGCTTGAACAGTTCGTGATTTACTCAAAAGGAATCAAATAAAATGCTACCATCTCTTCCTGTAACTTGTGGTAATCTTGTATTGAAATAAAATTAAGAAGCTTCTGGGGATAAATTTAGGCATTGTGGTCCATTATACTGAAAGTAATCATAAGTGAGTATATCACTACAGTGTATCATTTTTTATTTTCTAGATAGTTACTACCTCCTCATTATAATTAAGTAATTCTAAAACCATATTCAGTTTTTCATAAACATACACTTCATTCTGATAACATTAAAGAACTCAGAACACTACGATGTCAATAAGATTGCAGCATCTGGACAGAATAATGCAACACTTATATCTCTTTTGATCTTTCTTTTTTCTTTTAGTCATTGGACTTGAACTTTCTCAAAGCTAGTTCTCTACCATTTGAGGCACAGCACCACTCCTCTTTTTCTCTGTATGTGGCACCAAGGAATCGAACCCAGGGTTTCATGCATGCTAGGCAGGCACTCTACCACTAGGCCATGCTTATGACTCCTTGACTCTTTTTATTGAAGTATTTCAACTACCGACTACTAGCATTTTACTATAATGACCAAAGGAAGAGCAAGGATTAGTCATTAGGTTGACATTTCAAAATCAGCTTAAATCTTTAATGGTAAATTGACTTGGTATGTAAACATGTCTGTGTGTGGTCGGCAAAATTGCAATGAAGGAGAAAAAATAGGTGTTTTTTTGCATAAGGAATAATTGTAAAATAATTGACACGAACTTTTCCTTGAAAATTCCTATTTCTTGAGCTAAAAAAATTAATCTGTCTTTCAGAATAGGAAAATGAACAAGAGACTCTCTAAATATATTGTTGTGCATTTCACCTGTAAAAATTACTTTAAAGTAATTTAATAAAAGTTCAAAAATTAGCCAAGTGCTGGTAACACCACAACTTTACTCAGGAGGTAGAGAAATCTAACCATGGCAATTTGAAATCAGCTTGGAAAGGAAAGCCTGACACTCTTATCTGTAATTAATCAACAAATAGCCGGAAGTGGAATTGTGGGTCAGTGGTAGAGTGCTAGCCTTGAGCATAAAAGCACAACTACAGAACTCAAGCTGAGTACAAGTTCCAGCCCCATGATCAGTAAACAATTACATATAAATAAATAGGGTAATTAAAAATTCTGGTAATTATTATGTAGGTAAAATATTTTATAAGTTATTGGGAAAACTATTAATTACTAATTCTATGTAAAAGCTAAGTTATAGAAATTATATTCAAGAATATTGTACAGATAAAAGTATATAAATAATAATTGTAGAAACTATACTAAATTCAATGACATTATTGCTTTTTTTCTAACCTCTTTCTTTTCATACATGTTTTCCCCTAATTTAAGGGTTTTGCATCTGTAAGGATAATTATTCTTTTTAAAATTAGCATTGTATTTTTGACACTTAACATAATTGTTATTGATATAATTACATGAATAAGATGCAACGATTCTATTGAATATAAAAAATAGCTGCATATGTTCATTATCTATGAATTTTTGTATATTATTAGATTTTCTATCTTTCAAGACATTATATGACAAAACAATCATTTTTTGTTACTGGCATTTCCCCATGGAAAAAATTATATCACAATTCTGTGGAATACACTAATATTTGTTATATTCAAATTATAATTTATGTTCTAGTTCTTAACATACATTACCCTGTCAACTTTAATAGGATATAATTTTGGTTTACAAAGCTTTGAGAAAAGGAGATAATAAGATATTTTAAATTTCATACAGCAACTTTCTACATTTTTCTTCCAAGTTCAAAACTGAAAAAAATAAGGAACACACATTGTAGAAATTCAAAAATTTTGTAGGAAAATGAAATTACTGAGTAAGCCTACTCATTTTAGGGATTAATTTGAGTAACATTCACACAAGTTATTTGGAACAAATACTAAATATAAAATAAACACAGCTAGATTCAAAACTTTGGAAGGGTATAAAATTAACCCTCAAAAATCAACTGCCTTCCTCTACGCCAACAGTGAGAAGAATGAGGCAACAATCAGGAAAGCAACTCCTTTTGCAATAGCCTCAAAGAAAATAAAGTACCTAGGAATTAACTGAACTAAGAATGTAAAGGACCTTTTGGATGAAAACTTTAAAATCTTGAAAAAGGAAATTAAAGCAGAACTGAGGAAATGGAAAAACCTCCCATGCTCCTGGATTGGAAGAATCAATATCGTGAAAATGACAATCTTGCCAAGGGCTATCTACAAATTCAATGCAATACCCATCAATATCCCAATGTCATTCTTTAAAGAAATAGAAGAGGCAATCCAAAATTTCATATGGAATAAAAAAATACCCTGTATAGCAAAAACACTTCTTAGCAGAAAGAACAGCACAGGAAGAATTTCAATACCAAACTTTAGACTCTATTACAGAGCTATAATTATCAAAACAGCTTGGTACTGGCACAAGAACAGGCCTGAAGACCAATGGAATAGAACTGAAGACCCAGATATTAAACCACAGACCTATGGCCACCTAATCTTTGACAAGGGAGCCAAAAAAATAGAATGGAAGAAAGACAGCCTCTTCAGCAAATAGTGCTGGCAGAACTGGTTAAGCACATGCAGAAAACTAAAATTGGATCCTTCTTTGTCACCCTGCACTAGAATTAACTCCAAATGGATCAAAGATCTGGAGGTAAAAGCTGACACTCTGAAAACTTTACAAAAAGGAATAGGAGATACACTAGACCTCCTTGGCACAGGTTGAAACTTTCTTAATAAGGACCAAGAATCACAACAATTCAGAGAAAGGCTGGATAAGTGGGACTGCATTAAACTGCATAGATTTTGTATGGCAAAGGACATAGCTAGTAAACTAATTAGGAAGCCTACAGAGTGGGAGAAGATCTTCACCAACCATACAACAGACAAAGGCCTCATATCTAAAATATATCAACAGCTCAAAAAACTGAATCAATCCAAAACTAATCTCCAAAGTAACAACAATCCCATTAAAAGATGGGCCAAAGACTTAAAGAGAGTCTTCTCTGAAGAAGAAACAAAAATGGCCTATAGACACACGAAGAAATGCTCAACATCTCTGGTCATAAAAGAAATGCAAATCAAAACAACTCTAAGATTCCACCTCACTCCAGTTAGAATGGCCAGGATCAAGAAAACTAATAACAACAGATGCTGGAGGGGATGTGGCCAGGAGGGATCACTACTACACTGTTGGTGGGAGTGCAAACTTGGTCAACCACTATGGAAAGCAGTATGGCAGTGCCTCAAAAGACTAAACATAGAGCTCCCCTATGACCCAGCAATTCCACTACTTGGCATTTACCCAACCATCCAGAAACTAGGGCATACCAAATCCACCAGCACAACAATGTTCATTGCAGCACTATTCACCATAGCAAAGATATGGGACCAACCCAGATGTCCCTCAGTTGATGAGTGGATCAACAAGATGTGGTATTTGTACACAATGGAATTCTATGCTGCTGTCAGAAAGAACAACATTGCCCCATTTGTTAGGAAATGGAAAGACTTAGAAAAGATCATATTAAGTGAAGTAAGCCAGACTCAAAGGAACTGAGGCTGAATGGTTTCCCTCATTTGTCATAATCTGTAGAAACCTTGGGCTCTACTAGCAGAGATTTGCAATGGAGCACATGTTCACTCTCCTAGAGATGACAATGTAAAAAATGAGTTGATCATATATATTTCTGTTATTCAAACTTGGAAAACAACTGTCTAAATGTTAAAATTCCTTTTATTTCAATTTACAGAGCTGAAAATTAATGTTGTATACTTTTATTCTATAGCGTAGTATTATTGTTGTTGTTTTTACTATTTTGTGGGCCATAGGGCTAGAACTATGGTACTAGGCTTGTCCCTGACTTCAGCACAAGGCTACCGCCTTACCCCTTGAGCCACAGAGGACACTTCTGGTTTTCTGGTGGTTAATTGGAGATAAGAGTCTCACCAACTTTAGTGCCTGGGCTGGCTTTGAATAGCAATCCTCAGATCTCAGCCTCCTGAGTAGCTAGAATTACAGGCGTGAGCCACCGTGCCCGGCATATAACTCATTTTCTTAAAAACAGGTTATTCTTGTCTTTCTATTCTTTCTTTCTTTCTTTCCTTCTTTCTTTCTTTCTTTCTTTCTTTCTTTAAAAAAATATCCAACAAATGTGAAAGCATTGTACAGGAAGACAAGTAGAACATGTATTATCGGGAGCCCCAAATTTTTTGGGTAAATAACTCAAGGCAAATTACCTGAGAGGATCATGAAATAAAGTACCTTAACTTTCATTATTAATTAGAGGAATATTTGCTAAGGGAAGAGACTGTTCAAAATGGCAGAATTTATTTGGTGTGTGTGACAGTCCTAAGCTTGAACTCAGGGTCTGAGTGTTGTCCCTAAGACTCTTTGATCAAATCTAGTGCTCTACCACTTCTGAATTGTGACCAGTCTGTCTTCAAATTACTATTCTCAATTCTTAGCCTCCTGAGTAGCTAGAATTTCAGGCATGAAGCATTAGTATCAAGTTAAAATGGCAACAATCTTTATTAATATATTTGTCATTTAAAATTTTTGGACATCGGCCAATAGTTTGGCCAGGTGGTAGAGTGCTTGCCTAGCATGCACGAAGACCCAGGTTCAATTCCTTAGTACTACATACATAGAAAAAAGCCAGAAGTGATACTAAGTCTCAAGTGGTAGAGCTCTAGCCTTGAGAAAGACTGACTTGCTTTGATGAGTCACTATATCCAGTAGCCTCCAAACTCAATTTTCAAATGGGATTTTAATATTTTTATATTTGTAGTCTTAAGCAGTTTAGGCTGCTAAGTTTAATTTATAAGAAAAAAATTCAGGTATAAAATCAGATAATCCTTATCCCTTTGGAATCAAGAGTAACATTGCAAAATATTTTAACACATAAAATTGCTTCTTGAGAAATGTTTCCCATAATAAAATGACAGAAAACTACATTTCTGTTACAATTATAAAAGACTTGTGGTGCTGTTTTTATAATTTAAAGGTATTCTCAACTCTCAACTCTGACAGCCCTTCTATGTTGAATTATGCATCTCAGGCTCTTAAATAGTTCTGTTGGCATGAGACAGCTGAGATGAAGTTGTCTTTCTAAAATAATTGCTCCAGGGGCATCCATTATACCTTCAGAAAAAATGTATTACTTGACTTCTACAAATTATAGACTAGCCTATAATGGGTATTTTTGACAGCTATTAGCTTAAAAAAATCTGAACATTAAAATGAGTATTGATATCACAATGGTGTGTCATGCATGATAATACAACCTTCTCTGTCTCTCCTTCTAATGCATGATGTAATCATTAATTATAATAATATTGATGTGACTGCACTCATGTAAAAATATAGTATTGGCAGACTATGTCCTTTTCTCACCTATGAGATAAAGGGAATTAACTGAATATTTATAGTAGATGTTCAACACACTAAGAGGTGAAAACATGAATTCATCTTTTAGCAATGCTTGCTTTAATCCTGCAATTTTCAAGTGATTTAAAAAAAATCAATGCGAAGAATATAAGAAAGTTAAAGAATTTTTTTCCTAGAAGTTTATCTACTACCTATTGAACACTGGGTATATGTTAAATGAATTGACAATTTGTTAAAATATGTGCTTTATTAATCCAAAATTTTATGGCTTCAGGTTTAAAAGCATTCACGAATCCTTTGAAAATTATGATATCTATAATATATAAAAATTATTGAAATATGAAAATCATATGAGAATCATTTGAAAATAATGAAAATCATTATATATACTCTTTGCTCAAGTATTATGTCCCATAGAACAAAAACAACTATTGAAATCTAGAAAAGGAGCAATTATGACTATTATAAATGTTTCTATTTGTATGAGTTAAATGGAGATATGTGAAACATATTTACAGTTTTATTGAAAGGTATTCTATACAACCATGAAGATTTGAATGTACATGTAAATATGAAAAGAATGTTTTTCAAGTCTATTTCAGCTGAGTATTTTTTCATAAATATTTTTAGTACTGAGGAAAAAATAATTCATGTTACTATGTCTTTTCTAATAAATAGACAAATCCTCACAAACCTCCCATGTGAAGAAATGAAAATCTGAAATATTATTATATAGTTTAATCTACACTTAAATAACAACTCTACCAAATGCTTAATCTGTGAAACTCTGCCAAGATTTGATCTTGAATGTTGGAGTCATGGCTTCAGGTAGCAAGTTCTATTCCTGGTGTAGGACATAATATTAAAAAAAAAAGATTGATCTTGCCATTTTTAGTCTCTGCTGGTTTCAGGGCTTGAATTCAGGTCCTAATGTTCACTCATTTTTTCCATTCATTGCTGATACTCTATCACTTAAGTCATATCTCTATCCTGAATCTTACCTGCTTGTGATATGTGTGTATATGTATATGTATATGTATGTATACACACACATATATATATGTATATATATATATATATATGTACTATCTATTGTACTATTGAGGCTTCCAACCTCAATCCTCTGATCTTGCCCAGTAGGAGTACTTGTAATTGGAAGTGTGAACCACTGGAACCCAGAAAGGGAACACTTTCAATATAAAGATTTGTACAGTCAGGTAAATTTACTATATTATTGAATTTTTAATTCACTCTTACATTTTCCAATACCTTTCTTGCTTTATGAGTATTTTATAGTATATTACTGTTTGAAAAGAAATAATATTACTCTTATTTTTTTGTTTCACTAGTTTTTTGGTTTTTGCCCAGTCCTGGGGCATTAAGTCTGGGACCTGGGTATCGTCCCTGAGCTTTTTTGGCTCAAGGTTAACATTCTACCATTTGAGATACAACACCATTTCTAATACTCACAAGAAAATATATTGGAAATGAATTTTACAGAAAGTGGTAGAAAAATGAGGAAAGGGGCAACAAAGTTCAAGAAGAAATTACACTTTACCTTAGATTTGTAACAGTAACTTCTCTGCATATTACCTTGACAATAAAATTATATAACAAGTAATATTATATATTCAGAAGATGTAAACCATTATTTTGTTTTCTAATTACTGCAAGCTTCCTCTTTCAGACATTTACTATTTAGTGTACTTTTGTGTCAATTCCTTCAGCAATTTACTGACATGTTTACAAAATTGACCATCCTGTACGTGAGCTAATCATGCTCCTTGTAAGAATGGTATTTACAAGATAGAAGATTAGAGTGTTTTGATATTTATACATCTCCAGCATTTTATCTGTCCTTCAGAAGTTAAGAAAGAATTAAATATTTTTTTCACATTTACCTTTATCTTCAATTCAATTTATTATATTTTTTCTAACACTATTATGAAAACTTTTGCTACCTCAATTTTTATATTCCTCCATTAGGTGACCATGTCTCAATGACTCCACTCTCTTCAGATCTAGACCTCAGGATCAGATGCCTCTGTGCTCTGGTGTACCTTGTGTGAATAATATTATGAGATCAGAAGAAGCAGAAATGCTCTTCTACATGAGACCTTAAAATACAACAGTCCTTCTAGTTCAGGAACAATTTTTCCCTAATGATTTGTTTATTTCACATGTTCATTTTTCTTCGAAGTAGTCTATCAAGAACAATTTTGTTAAATGTCTTATTTCAATGAATACAACTTCTCTCTTTGCTTTCTGATTCCAATTACTTCTGCCCTTTGCAGCTTATCACACATTTGGAAAAGCTGCCATACTATTGTTTCCCTGACTGTTAGAGAATTTTTAAATGATTTGTGATTACTGGAAGACATTTCAGGGGAGGAAGGAAACAGGTGCTTATTTACCATTTAACATCTTAACCATAGTTTCTTTAGTACTGTATTTATTCATAAGCAGGAGAAAATTGGACATAATTTTGTATATAACATAAGTCATGTGTGCATGTTAAAGTAAGATTAAAGCATTGGTATTACCTGCCTCTGGGTTAGAACTAGAGTGACTTCTATATCCTTTTTGATTATACACATTTTATATATTTTTCACAAAACATGCATTCATTTTACAATAAAATCTACAATTTAAAAATGAGTTTTCTCTAAAAGTCATATTAACAACAGAATTTCTGGTCTTGTTTTTAAGAAATTGGTTATGACTAATCACTATATAGTTATTTTCATCTACCAGGTACTAAGTACTATATATATATATATATATATATATATATATATATATATATATGAAGGTACTCTGGTCTCAGAAACCATGCCACCACAGATATTTCTCTAGTCAAAGATTTTACCAAAGTCTGCACACAGAAAATGAAAGAATGAAGTAGATTTTATATTTTTTCCACATATATTTTATTATAATTAATAGAAGGGTTACATTATATTAATCAGATAGAAGGTACATTACTTTACAAATATTAACATGTTTTCTCATGTCCTGTTTCTCATTTCCCTCCCTCCCTCCCCCCTCACAACTTGATTTCCCCCTTCCTTCTCCTATTTGAAACAACCAATTAAGCATATACAAAATATATCAGATTACAAGGTGAAATATTGTAACAATATGAGATAACCAAGGGACAGTAAAAGAGATGAGAGATAACATAGTACATTAAGGAGAACAGTCATTCATTATATGGCTTTTGTTTTTATTTTTTATATCCTGGAGGTTCTTACATTTAGCGTCATACTATATGGCCTTATGTATCTAGATTTTATTCTACTGTGAATCTCTGCTAGGAGAGCCAAAGGTTCCTACTGATTATGAAAAATGAGGGAGACGATTGGGCCTATGTTCCTTTGCGTCAGGCTTACTTAATATGATTTTCTAAGTCTTTCCATTTCCTTACAAATGGGGTGATGTCATTCTTTCTGAAAGCAGCATAGAATACCATTGTGTATAAATACCACATTTTGTTGATCTACTCATCAATTGAGGGACATCTGGGTTGGTTTCATATATTTGCTATGGTAAATAGTGCTCCAATGAACATCGTTGTGCTGTGAGTTGATTTATTATGTCCTTGTTTCTGGATGATTGGGTAAGTGCCAAGTACTGGAATTGCTGGGTCATAGAGGAGTTCTATATTTAGTGTTTTGAGGAACTGCCATACTGCTTTCCATAGTGGTTGGACGAGTTTACACTCCCACCACCAGTGTAGTAGTGATACCTCCTGGTCACATCCCCTCCAGCATCTATTGTTATTAGATTTCTTTATCCTGGCCATTCTAATTGGAGTGAGGTGGAATCTTAGAGTTATTTTGATTTGCATTAGTTTTATGAGAAGAGATGTTGGTGCAGACTCCATTATAGAGCTATAGTAACCAAAACAGCTTGTTACTGGCACAAGAACAGGCCTGAAGACCAATGGAATAGAACTGAAGACCCAGATATTAACTCATAGACCTATGGTCACCAAATCTTTGATAAGGGAGTCAAAAAAATAAAATGGAAGAAATATAGCCTATTCAACAAATGTTTCTGGCAGAACTGGTTAAGCACCTGCAGAAAACTAAAATTGGATCCTTCTTTGTCACCCTGCACTAGGATTAACTCCAAATGATTCAAAGACCTCGAAGTAAAAGCCGATACACTGAAAATTTTACAAGAAGGAATTGGAGATACTCTAGGTTTCCTTAGCATAGGTCGAAACTTTCTTTCTTTCTTTCTTTCTTTCTTTCTTTCTTTCTTTCTTTCTTTCTTTTTTTTTTTTTTTTTGCCAGTCCTGGGCTGGAGCTCAGGACCTGAGCACTGTCCTTGGACTTTCTCAAGGCTAGAGCTCTACCACTTGAGCCTCATCACCACTTCCGGCTTTTTTCTATGTATGTGGTACCAAGGAATAGAACCCGGGGGTCTTCATGCTTGCTAGGCAAGCACTCTACAACTAGGCCAAACTCCAGCCGAAACTTTCTTAATAAGGACCAAGAAACACAACAAATCAGAGAAAGTCTGAATAAGTGGGACTGCATTAAATGGCAGAGCTTTTGTATAGCTAGTAAATTAATTAGGAAGCCTACAGAATGGGAGAGATCTTTACTAACAATACAACGGACAAAGGCCTCATATCTAAAATATATCAACAGCTCAAAAAATTGAATCACTCCAAAACTAATCTCCAAAGAAACAACCATCCCATTAAAATATGGGCCAAAGACTTAAAGAGAGTCTTCTCTAAAGAAGAAATTAGAATGGTGTATAGATTGTGTATTAATCAGGCAATTTTGCTCTGTAGTCCATTAAGGAAACCTATGTATCTTTCCAGTTTTAGGAATAAGAAAAGTGTTGGTGAATAGAAAATAACCAACTTCATTTTAATATACTTATCTATGAATAACAACTAGAAATGGTTTCTCCTATTCTCTATATAATCATTTGTTGGTTTTATGTATTGTTCTTTTCATTATTTTTGATACATCCAAGACAAAACAGTAGGCTTTTTTTTTGTATGTTTTTTGTTTTTGATTTAGTGTTTGCCAGTCCTGGGGCTTGAACTCAGTGCCTGTGCACCACCCTTGGGCATTTTCAATGCTAGTACTCTGCCACTTGAGTCACAGCCAGCACCACCTCTGTTTTTTTCTTTGTATGTGGTACCAAGGAATTGAACGCAGGGCTTTATCCATACTAGGCTGGCACTCTACCACTAGACTACACTCCAGGCCTGCAAACTGTAGTTTTGATGACATTCCTTCAAAAATGTGATCAAGGGTTGCTTATGTATCACATTGTATGGAATGTTGCTAATTAAAACATGCAAAAAGCATTGCATGGCTGCACATTTTTATTGTTAGAAATATATTATTTTGAATTTAATTTTAATTTAAAATGTTTTTAATTGTTTTTTTAATAAGGGGAATTTTTTTTCAGTGTTTCAGATATACATAGCATTTTAGGTAAAAGGAAACATTTGAGCAAATAACATGAAGTTTAATTCTCTTTTTTCTCAGAATTTAATATAAGCCTACATATACTCTCAAGCCTTTCAGAAGATTGAATAAAGTGCATTAAAACTACTCCAAATGTAGATACTTAGTAGCAAAACAGAATTGGAATCAGAGAAATAAAAGAGAGCTAAACCAAATAGAAAATAAAAGTGCCTTTGGAAAATGTTAGCTAGATAAAAAAAAAAAACCTTGATTTTAAAATGAAAAATTTTTGGGGCCGGGAGTTTGGCCTAGCGGTTAAAGTGCTTGCCTACCATGCATGAAGACCCGGGTTCGATTCTTCGGTACCACATATATAGAAAAAAGCCGGAAGTGGTGCTGAGGCTCAAGTGGTAGAGCTCTAGCCTTGAGAAAGTCCAAGGACAGTGCTCAGGCCCTGAGCCCAAGCCCAGGACTGGCAAAAAACATAATAATAAAATGAAAAATTTTTATTTCAGTTTCATTCTAATAAAAAGATGGACCAGTTCCCAGTCTACCTCTCCAACACTTTGTATCTAATGTTATATCTCTGATATTTGAATTGTCTGCCATAAATGTGTCTCACTGCAGTTGACATGTGCCTAATAATGTATTTTTTTGCAAATAGTCATAAGATATTATTGGAAAAATTATAGAGAAAGTGAGGAGAATGGTAGAAAGTTTTGTCTAATTGGCAAGTACTTTGTCCATGCGGTGAAGTTAAAAAGCCTAGTTACACATGAAAACCTGAAACAAGAAGACTTCATTTTGAAAGTGAACACTTTCCTCACCTTACTTTTTGAGTTGTTGACTAAAATACTAAATCTATTTACAAAAGAAAGAAATAATAGTGCCGATCATCCCAAATTCACTCAGTTGATCATACATCTATCATGCTCTCTGCCCATTTGAGTACCCTAACTGAACTTTTAACATGTAAGATAGTGCATGGACACACACATCATTAAGGAAATACTACCTAATAGTATTTTCATAGAATATTCAAATGCATTTCAACTTAAAAATTCTTGGAGGATAAAATGAAGCAATAATCGAAGAAGTAGGAATGAACTTGCAAGTCTGGGGTTTAGCAGACCAATGCAGATGAACTAATTTCATCCTGTTTTCTCAGTATGGGTGATCCAGGTAATATAATTATACACAAATTATGAAGTCTTTCCCAACTCTATAACCCATAAACCAAATAATTTTTACTTAAAAAAGGAAATGTTGGAAACACAGCAGGGATCTGAAGGGCCGACCAGCAGCCAAGCTCACCTTCTGAGAATCAGAAAGGCACGGCTTCGCCCTTGGGGCCCATGTCCTCAGCTGGGCACCGCTCCTGAGAACAGAGCAGTCTCCTACTGGTCCTGCTGAGAGCCCTTGGAAACTCTCAAACCCCAGACCCTTGGCTGGGGGCCGCCCCTGGAAGCAGCACAGGAAAACGTCTGCCCAGCGCACTCAGACTGAAGCTCGCAGATCCATCCCATGGCCCACTGTGAGGCCACCCATTGGGCTGAGAGCTAGTCGTGCAGCAACACATAAGTTTTATTTTAATACTTTCCAAACTTTGTACTCAAATACGCTACCTACTTACCAACTTAGGTCAGTTATCCTTACGCTATACCTTTTCTTCATTACTATAATAATCTTACACTCCTACGTTAATCCTCTTGTACCTCCACTGACCTCTCTCATTCTATTTTTCTATATTTAGACCTCTGTTCATCTTTCAACTCTTATACTGCACGGATCTACACTTAATGGCTGTTGAGCAATACTGTATATCTAGGTGTTTAATTATTCTCCAGGCTCAGAGGGACTTACAGACAATAGAGATTGGATTGAGAGGCTTATTGTTTTGGGTATAAATCGCTTATCAGTGGTTGTAATAGACTGCGGTAACTGCACAAAAAGAAAGAGTGATAACACCAATCAAAACTTGTGAACACCTAGTGTCTGCCAGCTACAGAGGTCTAGGTTAGTTATATCTGAAAAACTATAATCGTGTTTAGTATTAATCTTGCTCCCATTTTCAAATGGGCAGAACAAGAAACTCAAGAAAAATGTCAAATCAAGAAACAACATCCCCCACCCAATATAAACAGACAATGGAACAGTCACTGGCAAACCTAGAGGAGACTCTTTCAAGTGCTATACAAATGCAATTGATAAACATCATTAATGAAAAATGTGAAAATATAAAGAAAGAGATAAGGGAGGAAGCCATAGCTAAACAAGAGGAAACCATAAACAAGGTGATAAGTGAAAAAGAAGAAGCCATAAAGGAGGCCATAATAAAGGTTTTTCATAGAAAAATGGATGAATTCATAGAATCCACAAATAAAAAGGTGACTGAACTCCAGCAAATGTCCAAAGAAAATAAAGCTACGGAGCTAACCACTCAAATGGAAATCAAGGAGCAAAAGAAATCCATACATGATCTAAAAGAAGAGATGCAAGGCATCAAAAATGAGCAATTAGAAGCAAGGGAGATGAAAAATAAAGTAGATAGATTTGATAGCATGTTAGACAATGTAGAGGAGAGAATTTCCGGGGCTGAAGATAATTTAGTTGTTATAGAGAAAGAACAGAAAATGAGTAAATCCAAATCTAGGAAATAGGAGAGAACACTTCAGGAGATCCAAGATACAATTAGGAAGCCTAATTTACGGCTAATTGGTATTGCGGATGGTCTAGAGAAAGAGGTCAATGGTATTGGAAATATACTTCAGGGAATCATCTCAGAGAACTTCCCAAATATCCAGAAGGGCAGGCCCATCCAGATACAAGAAGCTTTTAGAACCCCAAACAGACCTGACCAGAAAAGAACATCCCACCGCCAAATCGTAATACGAACTGGATCAATAGAAACAAAAGAAAGGATCCTAAAGGCAGCCAGGGAAAAGGGATAAATAACCTATCAAGGCAAACCAATAAGAATAACCCCAGATTTCTCAGCAAAGACCATGCAAGCAAGAAGTGACTGGAAGCATATATGTCATGCCCTGAAGTCAAATAACTACCAACCAAGAATACTGTACCCAGCTAAGCTCTCATTCATAACTTAGGGAACAATAAAAACATTCCATTCCAGGGTAAAGTTGCACCAATATGTAGCAACAAAACCAACACTACAGAGAATTCTGAAAGATGTTCTATACATAGAAAAACCAAAATAAATGCAATATAAGGAAAGAAATGGCACCTAAACATCATACCATCAAAATACCACAAGAACTTTCAAGACACAGGCCCTAATAAAAGCTTTTAAAAATGGTAGGAACTAATAAATAACTCTCAATCCTGACTCTCAATATTAATGGACTTAACTCTGCAATTAAACGGCATAGGCAGTCTAGTTGAATCAAAAAGCAAGAGACACATCTTACCCAAAAAAAGAATCATCTTTTGAAAGTGAGAGGTTGGAATAAACTCTATCAAGTTAACAGCCCCCATAAACAGGCTGGAGTTGCCATCCTCATATCAGATAAAATAGACCTCAAACTAAAATTAGTAAAAAAAAGACAAAGAAGGTTACTACATTCTACTAAAGATATCTTTCCTCCAGGAAGACATAACAATCCTAAATATTTACACACCCAATCCTGGAGCTCCGAACTTCATCAAGCAAACTTTACTTTCACTGAAACCATACATAGATCAAAACACAGTGATTGTTGGTGACTTTAACACACCGCTCTCACCTATGGATAGATCAACCAGGCAAAAACTCTACAGAGAAACCTTAGAACTGAACAACTATATAGACCAACTAGATCTAACAGACATCTGCAGAATAATCCACCGAGCAACAACACAATATACGTTTTTCTCAGCAGCACATGGAACATTTTCCAAAATAGACAACATCTTAGGCCATAAAACAAACCTAGACAGATTCAGAAACACTGACATTATTCACTGCACGATCTCATACCACAAAAGCATCAACTTGGAACTGAACACACATCTCCACCAACGAAAACCCTGTACCACATGGAGACTGAACAACACATTGTTGAATCACCAATCGGTCATCGAAGAGATGAGAACAGAAATCCAACATTTTATGAAATTTAACAATAAGGGGCACACAAAATACCAACTCCTTTGGGACACAGCAAAGGCAGTACTCAGAGGAAAATTTATAGTGCTGTGTGCCTACAACAACAAGTTGGAAAAATCGCAAACCAACAAGTTAATGTCTCACCTTAAGCTTCTGGAAAAAGAGCAACAAACCAACCCTAGTCCCAGTAGAAGAAAGCAAATTATTAAAATCAAAGCAGAATTAAATGATTTGGAATCCAAAAAAACTATAGAAAGAATCAACAAAACAAGGAGTTGGTTCTTTGAAAGAATTAACAAAATTGACAAGCCCTTAGCAAATCTTAACAAAAAAAGAAGAGAGTATATTGAAATAAACAAAATCGCAGATGAAAATGGTAATATCACGACAGAAATTACCAAGATCCAGAATATCATGAGGGAATACTTCTGAAACCTTACGCCAACAAATTTGAGAATCTAGAAGAAATGGATGAATTCCTAGCCAATATTAACATACCCATACTGAACCAAGAGGAACTAACCCAACTCAACAGGCCTATTTCAAGCTCTGAAATAGAAACGGCAATTAGAGAACTTCCACCTAAGAAAATCCCAGGGCCAGATGGATTCACAGCTGAATTCTATAAGGTCTTCAAAGCAGAGCTCACACCAATACTCCTCAAGCTCTTCAACGAAATTAAAAATGAAGGTTCTTTACCAAACTCATTCTATGAAGCCAGTATAACCCTCATCCACAAACCAAACAGAGACCCATCAAAGAAAGAGAACTATAGACCTATTTCTTTGATGAACATCGATGCAAAACTTCTTAACAAAATACTGGCCAACCGTCTACAACTCATCCTAAAAATTATACACTACAATCAAACTGGATTCATCACAGGGAGGCAAAGCTGTTTCAACATACGCAAATCAATTAATATAATTCAACACAACAACAGGATCAAGAACAAAAATCACATGATTGTCTCAATAGATGCAGAAAAGGCATTTGACAAGATCCAACACTCCTTTATGTTAAAAGCTCTGGAAAAACTAGGAATCCATGGAATATTCCTCAATATGATAAAGGATGTGTATGACAAACTCACTGCTAGTATTGCACTTAATGGTGAAAATCTAAATCCATTTCCTCTAATATCAGGAACAAGCCAAGGATGCCCACTCTCTCCACTCCTCTTTAACATAGTATTAGAATTCCTGGCCAGTGCAATAAGACAAGAAGCAAGCATAAAGTGGATCCAAGTAGGGAAAGAAGAAGTAAAACTATCCTTCTTTGCAGATGACATGATTCTCTTTTTAAAGAATACTATAGACTCTACTCCCAAGCTCCTTGAGCTGATTCATAACTTTGGAAGGGTAACAGGCCATAAAATTAACACTCAAAAATCAACTGCCTTCCTTTACGCCAACAGTGAGAGGAACGAGGCAATAATCAGGAAAGCAACTCCTTTCACAATAGCCTTAAAGAAAATAAAGTACCTAGGAATTAGCTTAACGAAGAATGTAAAGGACCTTTTTGATGAAAACTTTAAAACCCTAAAAAAAGGAAATTAAAGCAGAAGTAAGGAAATGGAAAAACCTCCCATGCTCCTGGATTGGAAGAATCAACATTGTGAAAATGACAATCTTGCCAATGGCTATCTACAAATTCAACACAATACCCATCGATATCCCAATGGCATTATTTAAAGAAATAGAAGAGGCATTCAAAATTCATATGGAATAATAAAAGACCCCGTATAGCAAAAACACTTCTTAGCAGAAAGAACAGCGCTGGAGGAATTTCAATTCCAAAGTTTAGACTCTATTACAGAGCTATAATTCTCAAAACAGCTTGGTACTGGCACAAGAACAGGCCTGAAGACCAATGGAATAGAACTGAGGACCCAGATATTAAACCACAGACCTATGGCCACCTAATCTTTGACAAGGAAGCCAAAAAAATAGAATGGAAGAAAGACAGCCTCTTCAGCAAGTAGTGCTGCAGAAAACTAAAGTTGGATCCTTCTTTGTCACCCTGCACTAGAATTAACTCCAAATGGATCAAAGACCTGGAGGTAAAAGCTGACACTCAGAAAACTTTTACAGGAAGGTATAGGAGATACACTAGGCCTCCTTGGCACAGGTTGAAACTTTCTTAATAAGGACCAAGAATCACAACAAATCAGAGAAAGGCTGGATAAGTGGGACTGCATTAAACTGTGGAGCTTTTGTTTGGCAAAGGACATAGCTAGTAAATTAATTAGGAAGCCTACAGAGTGGGAGAAGATCTTCACCAACCAAACAATGGACAAAGGCCTCATATCTAAAGTATATCAATAACTCAAAAAATTGAATCACTCCAAAACTAAACTCCAAAGTAACAACAATCCCATTAAAAGAAGGGCCAAAGACTTAAAGAGAGTCTTCTCTGAAGAAGAAACAAAAATGGCCTATAGACACATGAAGAAATGCTCAACATCTCTGGTCATAAAAGAAATGCAAATCAAAACAACTCTAAGATTCCACCTCACTCCAGTTAGAATGGCCAGGATCAAGAAAATTAATAACAACAGATGCTGGAGGGGATGTGGCCAGGAGGAATCACTACTACCCTGCTGGTGGGAGTGCAAACTCGTTCCACCACTATGGAAAGCAGTATGGCAGTGCCTCAAAGGCTAAACATAGAACTCCCCTATGACCTAGCAATTCCACTACTTGGCATTTACCCAATCATCCAGAAGGAAGGGCATACTAAATCCACCAGCACAACAATGTTCATTGCAGCACTATTCAACATAGCAAAGATATGGAATCAACCTAGATGTCCCTCAGTTGATGAGTGGATCAGCAAGTTTTGGTATTTGTACACAATGGAATTCTATGCTGCTGTCAGAAAAAATGACATCACCCCATTTGTTAGGAAATGGAAATACTTAGAAAAAATCATATTAAGTGAAGTAAGCCAGACTCAAAAGAACTTAGGCTCAATGGTTTCCCTCATTTGTCATAATCAGTAGAAACCTTGGGCTCTACTAGCAGAGATCTGCAATAGAGCAAACCTCGATACATAAGGCCATATAGTATGAAGCTAATTGAAAGGGCCTCCAGGATATCGAAACAAAAGCTATATGAGGAATGATTGTTGTCCCTAATGTACTATGTTATGTCTCATCTCCTTTGCTGTCCCTTGGGTATCTCATATTGTTACAGTTTCTCACTTTGTTATCTGATATATTGAATTTATTTGTATTTGGTTATTTGAAATTTGATAGGAAAGGGGGAAAACCAAGACGGGTGGGGGGGGTGAAGGGAAGGTTATGGGTACCAAGACATGTGAAAGGGTATAAATGTATGAGAATTAATGCACCTTCTATCTAGCAAATATCATGTAACCCTTTTATTAATTACAATAAAAAAGTAAAAAAAAAAACAAACAAAACTAAAAACCTTAAAAAAAAAGGAAATGTACCAAGGGGTGCTGTGGTCAGGGTGTAGGGCGGTAGCCCTGAGCGGGGGAGCTCAGGGACAGCACCCAGGCCCAGAGTTCAAGTCCTGAAACCAACAACAACAACAATTCTATCTGGCAAATATCATGTAACCCTTTTACTAATTACAATTAAAAAAAAAGGCAAAAAAATAAATAAAAAATAAAAAGATTAAAATTGTATTGTTAGGGGCTGGGAATTTGGCCTAGTGGTAGAATGCTTGCCTAACATGCACAAAGACCTCGCTTTGATTCCTCAGTACCACATACATAGAAAAAAGCCAGAAATGGTGCTGAGGCTCAAGTGGTAGACCTCTAGCCTTGAGAAAAAGAACCCAAGGACAGTGCTCAGGCCCTGAGTCCTAGCCCAGGCCTGGCAAAAAAAAAAAAATTATCGTTAGATAGTAATGAGAAAGAGTAAATATCTGGCCCATAAAAATAAAGTATTGCTCATAGTGATTTTTATTGGTTCACATTGGCTGCAGTGAAATGGTTGGTGGCATCTAGGAATAGCCATGCATTAAAGAGTATTTATTAGATGTTGTTGATCTTGATGCTACTATTCTTCTGGAAGCGACTTCCTTCATTTTTAAATTAATAAAAAACCATGATTCAGAGAACATCATGAAAAAAACAAACAAACAAACAAACAAACAAACAAACAAAGGAAATGTAGGCTGGGAGTTTGGTGTAGTGATGAGTGCTTGCCTAGTGTGCACCAAGACCTGGGTTTGATTCCTCAGTACTACATACCTAGAAAAATCTAGAAGTGGTGCTGTGGCTCAAGTGGTAGACTCCTCACTTTGAGAAAGCCCAAGGACAGTGCTCAAGCTGTGAGTGCAAGCCACAGGACTGGGGAAAATCTGGAGAAAAAGGGAAATTTATTGAGATCATAGCTCAAGGTGATAGAAATCTCTGAGTTCTTACTATTATGTAAGCTTCTTATGGTAGAGATTGATGTGTAACATAGAAATGGAAAGAGGGAAGTCGAGGATACTAAGTGAATCCAAATGTAGATATTATCCTGTGAAACATCAGATACAACCCAAGAAACCAATGGTGCGTACATTTTTACAATATTGACTAGATATATTGTGACATTCTTTTGATTTTATTAACAATATATTTATTAGTTTGAATATTCAGAGTTACAAAATTGCTGTCTTCATTGAATCATATATAACAATTTGGCATTTAATGTATATATTTCTAGATTATTGAAAGATGAAATGACTCAGTATTTCACATGTGCCTAGAACAATACAAGCACCTAATTACCATTTCATGTGTATTAATAATACTTCTTACACAATGCACATTTATTTCTGGATACTGCTGTCATATTCACACCAACTTCAATATGTTTCTCTTCTCAGTCTTGTAATTTTTCAGAAAAAAATGTAAAGCACTATATTTGTAAACTTTTTGAATATAATTTGCAAATCTTACACACATTAAAGATCTAAATGAATCTCCTGATCCGCAGTCAGATGTGTTTTCTATTAAGCACATGCAGATAACTAAAGTTGGATCCTTCTTTGTCACACTGTACTAGAATTAACTCCAAATGGATCAAAACCTAGAGGTAAAAGCTGACACTCTGAAAACTTTACAAAAAGGAATAGGAGATACACTAGACCTCCTTGGCACAGGTCAAAACTTTCTTAATAAGGACCAAGAATCACAACAAATCAGAGAAAGGCTGGATAAGTGGGACTGCATTAAACTGCGGAGCTTTTGTATGGCAAAGGACATAGCTAGTAAACTAATTAGGAAGCCTACAGAGTGGGAAAAGATCTTCACCAACCATACAACAGACAAAGGCCTCATATCTAAAATATATCAACAGCTCAAAAAATTGAATCAATCCAAAACTAATCTCCAAAGTAACAACAATCCCATTAAAAGATGGGCCAAAGACTTAAAGAGAGTCTTCTCTGAAGAAGAAACAAAAATGGCCTATAGACACATGAAGAAATGCTCAACATCTCTGGTCATAAAAGAAATGCAAATCAAAACAACTCTTAGATTCCACCTCACTCCAGTTAGAATGGCCAGGATCAAGAAAACTAATAACAACAGATGCTGGAGGGGATGTGGCCAGGAGGGATCACTACTACACTGTTGGTGGGAGTGCAAACTTGGTCAACCACTATGGAAAGCAGTATGGCAGTGCCTCAAAAGACTAAACATAGAGCTCCCCTATGACCCAGCAATTCCACTACTTGGCATTTACCCAACCATCCAGAAACTAGGGCATACCAAATCCACCAGCACAACAATGTTCATTGCAGCACTATTCACCATAGCAAAGATATGGGACCAACCCAGATGTCCCTCGGTTGATGAGTGGATCAACAAGATGTGGTATTTGTACACAATGGAATTCTATGCTGCTGTCAGAAAGAACAACATTGCCCCATTTGTTAGGAAATGGAAAGACTTAGTAAAGATCATATTAAGTGAAGTAAGCCAGACTCAAAGGAACTGAGGCTGAATGGTTTCCCTCATTTGTCATAATCAGTAGAAACCTTGGGCTCTACTAGCAGAGATCTGCAATAGAGCAATAAGGCCATATAGTAGGATGCTAAATGAAAGGATCTCTAGGATATAGAAACATAAGCCATATAATGAATGATTGTTGTTCTTAAGGTACTATGTTATCTCTCATCTCTTTTGCTGTCCCGTGGTTATCTCATATTGTTACAGTATCTCACTTTGTTACCTGATATATCGGATATATTTGTATTTGGTTATTTGAAATTGGATAGGGAATGGGGGAAAACAAGATGAGGTGTGGGGTGGGGGGAGGGAAATGGGGACCAAGACATGTGAAAGGGTATCAATGTATGGAAATTAATGCACCATCTATCTGGCAAATATCATGTAACCCTTCTGTTAATTACAATAAAAATATATGAAAAAAAGATCTAAATGAATGTAAGTCAGCTTTCATTATATGATATTCATATACACATTAGCATTAACTTGATATAAATGAGGTTTTGTATGAGTCCATAAAATAATTAACAAAACAATTGTAAAATTGCAATAGATTTAATTTTATGGTAATAAAAATTTAGCTAAAATGGCATATATTAGTTAACATATATAATTTGAAAGTCTTTTTATATTAGAGAAAACTTCAAGACATCATTATAATAAATTATGAAGCATTTCCCAGAGACTAAGCAAGCAAATTCATGAATGCATTAACAGACCTGAGAAAAGAAAAGCAGTCTTGGAATAGATAGTTCATTCCTGATGAACTTGCTATCATGAAAAGATACAAAAAAGAATTAAAACAATAGAATAAAAATACACTTAGATCCTTTGAATATATCTGTTGCCCATTTTAAAATCATTTCACTCTAAACTTCTTATCAACCAAGTTGTCTAGGTGATGGACAGGCTCTCTTCAACTGCCTCCAGTTCTAGTACTTTGATTTGATATTCTTTTCTGTTTGAGCAATCTCTAATTCTACTTCTTGAGTACATTTCTTTTTTTATATTACAACTTATATTTTATGTGGTGTATTACTAAGTACATTTTATAGAAAATTATTGACCCAAGGAAGAACAGGATATGGCCAACTATACACTGTTTTTTGTGTTAAACATTTCTTAAGCTTATCATAAAAATAAGTATTCCTCTTCTTGTAATTTTTTCTATGACAATCCTGATTATGAGACTTTTAGAAAATAGTTTTATATTCTATTCTGTTCCTGCTGTTGTGTATCATTTCTGTAATAAAGCTATTTGCACATTCAGTTCACCACAAACTTTCTTACTATTCATCATGTATTCTATTTCAGGGGAAACTTGAAAGAATATTTAATTTGTTCCTAGGAATATAATCCCTCACTTATTTTTTCCACTTTCTTTTTCCCTCAGTCCTCTCAAATTTGTAAAGCTCCTCTCCAATACGTTGTCTTGTGAGTAGCTTGTTACATTGGTTTGCCCTTTGTCCTTTGTCTGACCATTTTGCTGTTCCGCTTTCATTCCCTAATTCGGATGAACATATATACAATATACAGGGTTCCAAAATCAAATACAGTAACTTCAGGGACTAATCCATAGGGAGAAAATGAAATTATAAAGAAATAACTTCACATAGTACAATAAAAAAACAGCAACCACAAAGAAAAATCTCTGAGTCTCCAGTTTTCTTTTAGTTGCCTTGTAGAGTGATATCAAGCATACTATTTCTAATTTTTCATTTTTCTTTTATAGATTCTAATGAATAGGCCTTGTTGACATCTATGACAACTCAAGTCTTGCCATTGTTCTTAACAACATTGTCATAATTCCCTTGGAGGTCACCATCTCCCCACACCTGGGGGAAAGAGACTCTTCTTAATTTGTTCTATCCCGGATCTATGACCAATTCACTGAATCCTCCTAGAACAGATGTGTGTGCGTGTGTGTGTGTGTGTGTGTGTGTGTGTGTGTGTGTGTGTGCGTGTGTGTGTCTGTACAGAGAGAGAGAGAGAGAGAGAGAGAGAGAGAGAGAGAGAGAGAGAGAGAGAGAGAGAGAGAGAGACTGTTAATCTCACTGGAATTTCTTTTTAAAGTCATGATGAAGTTACAAGATAAATACATGTCCAATCAATTTTACAATAAAGACAGAAAACCAATAATGGCTTATTTAAATTTTTTATTCTCCATTAAATTCTCTGATAAAATTTTGCTGGGTGAATCTCTATTTCACACTTTCTAGGGATTAATTTTTCTTAAGCATTTACAAAATTTTCCCCCTGATCTCTTGAATATCCTGAGAATTGCTAAAATCTTCCCAAGAAACAAATTTATGTTTTATTACTTGTAATCAAAAAGATTCCTAAGTTTTCTATATAGCCTCTCAAATGAGTTATTATTGTTTCAAGATATTTATTCTTGATAACACAAGAGGAAGGATTGGGAAAAGGATAGTTTTACTGCAAAAAAGGGTGAAAATGAAGAGAGAAAAATTCTTCATTCAATCATTTAATAACCATTTCCTGAATGATTATCCCACTCCGAGGAATTGAGCTGGGCTATGGTGGTGTGTATACATCAGGAGATAGTTACATTGAATACCAGTGACTTCATAATCCTTAACTGAATTGTAATCTCAGCACCTGCAATTAAATTAACATAGGAATTTCAATTTTAGATGAATCTTTCTAGAAATCAATGATGTATAAAATAAAATCACAACAGTAAACCTATACCACCTGTAGGCCATACCATAGCCCATGTAAAGTTTTCCTTGTAAATTTCTTACCGCATTGAATTAACTCTGTTAATGAAAACATGTAACAATACATGCGTTCTGACATCAAACTATTCCAACTATTCCTTTTCTTCACCTTCACCAGTACTACTTTTCTAAACTGCAGCGTGCATGGTGTTAGGGTGGAATACTACCATAGACTTCAGATTGTTTTTGATGTTTTTTTTTACAATGAACCAGCTTTTCCATTGAATTTGGTTTCAAAAGAGGAAAAGAAAGAAATTGCTACAATAACTGCCCTATGGAAGAGTTCACTGTGAACATTGTGCCCCAATAAAACAAATATGCTATATTTTTTGAATAATATATGTACATAACATGTTAATCTTTTATAGTACTATCTTGTCAGGAAGTAAATCTTTTTAAAACAAAAAATTTATTGCATTTATTACAATGAGTGAATCAATTTCAACATTCTTATGGTTTGTCAAATTTGTAAAATATTATATTTCTCTTCAGATAGAGTTACATACTGTGTAGCTCAAAGATAATCCCTATGGTCTTGGCATATGTTACTTAATTGTCTCAGAAGGAAACACCATAAATAGCATGCTGTCATCCCCTACAGGCACTGCCTCATCTGTCACAGTGGGGACTCCAGACAGGGTGAGGTGCTCAAAGACATTTCTTAGTCTATGTAAATCACAGCCATTACTTCTTACCCCTCCCCAATTGGTCAATTATGTATAAACATGTGTTAATAAAAATTTGCCTCTGTGCCTCTAAGGTACACACCCATAAAACTATGTGAGGATGATAAAGTATAAATGACATACATTATTATCTGATTCAGCCTATCTCATAAATTATGATCCAAAGTGCCTCGATAGAAATCCAACTCCAGAAAAGCTTCTACAGCTAAATGGTGGAGAAAAATATAAAAGACCAAGTGGTAAACAATACTTTTCTCACTGTCTTTATAATTTTGGTGAAGAAATAATACTTGACCTATGTTTTTTTCTTTCTAATAATGAGATAATATATTCAATCTCATAAAGACAATATAAGCATAAAAATGATAATTTTAAGTTTTAAAATATCAAAAGAGAAATCTGCAGCTGAAAATATATTGAAGATATAAATGGCAGAAGTATATCTACTGTCATATGTTGTAGAAATGTTCAAGAAAAATCCATTTTGAAAATACATAAATAGTATGCTTATGATTAGAACTTCATGGTTTCCTGAAGTGCTTCAGATCACATTGAAAAAGGAGCCTGACTTGTGACTATTAAGGAAAATTATTTTTAACATACTGTAGTAGATAATATAAAAACTAAGAATTACAAAGTTGTTATGTGTATATGAATGGCGTATAACTTTACAAATGCTATTTTTTTCTGGATACATGCCTCAGCAAAAATGGACAATGTTGGTATTGCCAAGTGCATCACCAGACAGTGGTGTTATTCAGTATGGAGAAGAGTTTCTATAGGTTGGTCATTATTATAATTTTCCTAGCAAGAACAACTGTCTTATAAAAATATGGAGACATGTTACCATTGATCATATATTAATGGTGATCTTTTGAGGAAGCAGCAAAATAAACTCTTTTAGTTACAGGTACATTTATTAGTGTTCCTAAATTGATTCAACAGAGGTAAATTATAAAACAATAGTAAGAAAAATAGTAAATTTACTTGAATAGAATCAATAGTAATTGTCTATAATATCCAAGGTACCTCGCTAAGAATGGTATCTGTATTTACTCAGTAGATGAACTATTTACACTTTTAAGTTCTAATAGACACGTAGAATCATAAACAACTTGAATACAACTTTTTTGTAAATTTATTTTTATCTTTTTTCCATTTGCAACCTGTTGTCTAAAAGTGGAGAAAAAAGAGAAGCAGGAGATAACCAGAAAAAGTGTTTAATTCAATGAGTAATATTTAAAAAATTGAATCATGCCAATAATTTCAATAACTCTAATGAATCTTAGTGTTCTTTCACATTATTATTTAGAAAAATATGAAATATGATCTTTAGAATATACCTAAAAAAGTTGAGGTTAAAATTTATCTACAGAATATTAAATGTTTGAGCAGCTTAAGAACTGCAGAAATGAAAAGCTGTGAACTAATGCTGAATTAAGAAAAAATGTGATGACATGAAGATATAAAGTTCATAAAGTGAAATATGTATCAGAGAAGTAAAGAAGCTTAAATTCAATTCTAAGAGGCAAGCAAAATAGACAAGCCATTTTAAAGACTAGTGAAATAATATGGATGCCAGAACAAAGCATGTTAGAAGCACAAAACAGGAACAAAATTTGAACTGAATAGTGGTGAACGCTATTGGCAATGTTATTCCAATCAGAGCTAACTTTTGTCAATACTAAATTAATAGAAAACATCGCATTAATTTCGTTAGAGCTTGTGAAGAAAGAGAAGTAATGCAAATCACAATTCCAGATGGACTTACAGGCAAATTCTGCTAAATTTCAATGAATAGCTAATTCAAATTTTGTGTGGGAAGCAATAGGCTATATTTCATTATTATTTCTATTATACTGTATATGCTTATTCAGAATGCAGATGCTAGCACAAGAACAACAAAGTATAGGGTAAATTGGAGTGACTTTACATCTAAAGTCTTTTTAAACATGAACTAAGCCTTACAATGTATAAAAATGTGTATCCATAATAGAAAAGGTGAACTTATTCCTAAGATTAAAGATTGAATTAAAAGAGGAAAATACATAATTATAATTCACCATTTAAAAGGAGTAATAAAGATGTTGTTATATTCACCATATCAGTTCACAAGTGTAATAATGATATTTTCAATGCATATTCAATCCTGAATCTCACAGGAAAGAGAATGATAGAATGCTAAATAAAATAAAGGCAAGAGACCTAATCAGAAAATTTTAAAAAATGTTATTAGTGTTTGCATAGTCAATTCAAAAATCTTTACAATTAAAATATTAGTATTTAGAGATTCTTGGTATATATATATATATATGATCAATACACAAAAAACTATATCATCTCTGTTCAATTAAAATAGATAAAATTTATATTTAAAATGGATTTCTATGGTCAGGTTTAAGAACATAATGAACCAACCTAGTCTGGAGATAGAGATTAGAAGGACCAAAATTCAAGGTCAGCCTATGCCAAAGATAAATAGTTAGATCTAATCTGAAAAAAACATCCAGATATAATGATGTACGTGATGTATGTCTATGATTCAAAGAAAATTTGATGAGTGTGGATGGACCTGGGACCATGATCTATGGATGTGTTGAGACAAAACATTAGACTCTCTGAAAACTAAACCAAGAGAGGAACACATGGCTCCTGTACCTAGAAAGGAGTCCTTAATTCAGTTTCCAACATTGCATTTATATATGTAATATATACAGAGAATATATATGTATACACACATCTACACAGTTTATAATAATTGCTAAAAGCCAGTGAATTCCTTGTAATAATCTATAAAAATGCACTACAGTTTCTATTGAGATTTTTATAAAATATATTGGCACAAACTAAAAAGACAAAAACATAAAAAGCTAAAGGAATAAAATATCTGAAAACTGTAAACATCAACTTTCCTTAAGCTGATACATGTTCAGTTATAAATTCAGAACTAACTAGAAATATTCAATTCTTCAAGAATAAGTAGAAATTTTCTGTTTTTAGCAATAAAAAATGATTGGTAACATCTTTCAATTTTGGAACTCTGTCTTAAATTGACAGATAAAAAAAGAAAAGAACATACATATGTGTTCAATTAAATATGTATTAATTTTTTCATATGTACAATATTATATAATTTCATAATTGGAAATACACAACAGTTCAATACAGTAATGCACACTTAAATAAACTTGGATATAGCTGTACCTCATAAACAAGTATAATGAACAGAACAAATATTTCACAAAAGAACAAACACAAATAGCCAGGAAGAATAGAAAATAAGCACCTATGTCTTCACTAAGGTTATCATGAGATAACGTGATAAGCAAGCTATACTGAAAAATAAAGAAATCTTCAATACCAAACCATCTTCAGAAATGCCTACAGTTTCTCACATCTACAGAGCCTTCTACCAATACATATCTGCCCAGTAAATACAACACAAACTACAACCACTCTTAAGAAAACTATCATTGCCAAGTTAGGTTTGCGTTTCACATAGAAAAATGAGTAGGGAGAATGATGCTAAGACTGATAAAGTTCTACTTCAGTAAAGAAGTCAAATTGACAGATTACTGTCATATTGACTTTTAAATTTGTCTAGGTGTATATAAAGCTGGGTCTCAGTACAAAAAGGACTGTACTCAATGCCTGATATATAACTGTAACTTTTGTACATCACCTTAAATAAAAGAAATAAAGTAGACCCTGGAAACTTAGGTTCAGAATTTGACACAGTTGGTCTTAACTATTCAATTTTTTTCGGAGCTGCTATGAGTTTCCATAGGTCTTGTGGTTTTGAAAGCTTACAGTCATTTTTTTTACTTATTTAGTTGTATTTATATCAGAATTAATTAGTTGTTCCATAGAGTTTCTTTTGGACATTCCCATGTATACATACTATTGACCTTTGATCACAGTCACCCTGTTTATTGCTTTTTCTCACTTTCCTCACCATCCTTATTCTTAAGCTGATCTCAACAAGCTTCTTTCCCACATTTATATTTACCTGACATCCTGTCTAGAGAGAATTCTTTATAATTTAGCTCATAAGTATTTACCTTGGTTGAAAACATATAATGTTGCCTTGTGTGGTATCCTCTGCCTAAGAATAAGAAATTCAAAATATATTCTCTCTCTCTCTCTCTCTCTCTCTCTCTCTCTCTCTCTCTCTCTCTCTCTCTCTCTCTCTCTCTCTATCTTATCATGTGTATCCATATCTCATGGGATAGCTACTTATGCATAATGACAGCAAAACAAAACCTTCTAAATGATGTTTGAGAAAGCAGAGAGTAGAGAAAATTTAAGCATACCACATGTGCCTCTGGAAAAGAGAATATGACAAAAAGGTGATTTTTTTTCAAAGTGAACTGTGTGCACAGTTCCTTATAGTATAAATATATGCTAAATAAAAATGAGATAATTTTAAAAATCATGTCATACCACTGTTTTATGAAAATAAAATATTTATCCCTTTAATATTTTAAGTTAGTTGAGCCAAAAGAGAAAAATTTTGGGATCTTTATGTTTTTTTGTGTGTATGCCTGGTGTGTGTGTGTGTGTGTGTGTGTGTGTGTATGTGTGTGTGTGTATGCTTGCATATGTGTGCATGGTACTGGGTTTCTAATCCAGGGACTCATACATGCTAGCCAAGTAGACTAGCATGGAGTTATATTCTGAGCCCCTATTACAATTATATAGTTGATAATTTTCAGAGATATTGAGAATTGATGTGCACAATCATTACACATTTAGACAAAAGTATCTAACTACACTTACAAAAAAGACAGCTCCAGGTGAAGACAAAATGCAATATTTTGAAACAGTCAAAATGAAATGATTACTCACCATGTTATGTGAATGAATTTTCCCTTAAGTGATGAATTATAGTTATCCATGCCAATAGTTGATGACAGAGAATAGAAATTTCTCCTTTGTTCATCAAGAGTTAAGAGTTTTTAGAGTCTAATACTTGAGTAGATTAATTTTTAGAACCCCCTCCATCATGTGCTATGATTTTCATTTTTAGGAAACACAGCTATAATTTACATTCTCAAATGTCATGGAAATTCACTGAAATGTCTACAATCATATATCCACTGGTATGTACCATAAACTTTTATATTTAGAGTTTCTATTGATTAACACAGACGGGAAGAAAATGGGGCATTCTGACTGGACAGATTCCATCTTTTGAAGTCATGACTACTTGGCCCATTTTTTAATGTCAAGTATAGAGTGTAATTTATTCAGACTTAGCTTTTGTTCTTTTCCAACTCCCAGCCTTACAAACTACAGGGTAATAAAGGTTTTTGAATTTATTAGCATTCATCAAAGAGTACTTTTGGCAACCTTATATCACAAAGACTGACATTGGTATGTATAAAACAATACATGTGTGAGCCCACAAAGAATGGAAATTTGAAGGGAATGTCCGTTATATAATTCAGGCTATTTTTTTTTAATCTGGATCAAATAAAATTATAGAGGCGCCATGCATAGTACTTTTGCTGAAGGCCATCATAAACCCTAGTTTTCATGGGGTTATATAGTCTTTTCACCATGAAAATCATTCTGCATTTAACTTGCCAAAGTACCAAGGCTGCTTGGGAAAGGAGACTATTTTTCCCAATTAAAAAAAAACCTACAAAATATGGTATTTGAAAGCAGATGAAATCAAAACATACATGCCATTATAATCTTGTACTGAAAACATATGCTTTCTTTTTATTGTATATATCATGTATCATTTTTCCAACTGCTAAGTTTTCAAAAGAAGGAGATATATGGATTCTTTACCTATTTCCTTTTTTTTTCATAGGGCAGAATTTATATAGCTCAAGATTTGGTATTCTTTTTTTATTATTATTTATTTTTTTATTTTTATTTTTTTTATTGTAATTAGTAAAAGGGTTACATGATATTTGCCAGATAGAAGGTGCATTAATTCACATACATTGATACCCTTTCACATGTCTTGGTACCCGTTTCCCTCCCCCCCCACACCGCCCACCCGTCTTGGTTTTCCCCCCTGCCCTATCCAATTTCAAATATCCAAATACAAATAAATTCAATATATCAGATAACAAAGTGAGATACTATACCAATATGAGATAACCAAGGGACAGCAAAGGAGATGAGAGACAACATAGTACATTAAGGACAACAATCATTCATTATATGGCTTTTGTTTCAGTATCCTGGAGGTCCTTTCAATTAGCTTCACATTATATGTCCTTGTGTATCAAGATTTTGCTCTTTTGCAAATCTCTGCTAGTAGAGCCAGTTTGTCATTTTATGGTTTATGCTGGCCTGGGAAACGTCCATTTATTAATATTTATACCTTTTTGTCTTGATATGTAATCTGTGTGGGGGATGATTACTAGAACTGAGTATCTTGTCCTCCAGTAATCTTTCACGAATAATTGCGGCGCCCGCCACCCCTGACCAGCAGGGAAGAACGGACACCACCCGAGGATCCTTCTCAGATCACGCTTTTAATGAAGAGCCACTTGGTTAAAGGGAGAGCTGAAGCAGAGGGGCGCGGGGCAGGGAAGTGCAGCTGCTTATAAACAATCAAGGAACGCGGGACTTTTTCCATTGGCTGCTCTGCTGCTAAGGTCATTTTAAAACTCGGGATTGGTCAGGCCTCTGACGTCATACGCGCAGACTCAGTGGAACGAGCAAAGGCTCTGCACTCACACACCAGATAAGGGGAACTAAGAAGTTTGTATACAATGAGCGAGGCAGGGGACAGGCGCCGTCTTGTCGGCCACTCTGGCTCCCCACAAATAATGATGTTATTCATCGACAATTCCACATCAGATAATTGGGCCCGTATTGTGGATAAAGTTATGACTTTCTAGGTTATTTATGTATTTATCAGTAGTGGGGTTTGGACTCTGGGCCTGGACGCTGTCCCTGAGCTTTTCAGATCAAGGCTACCGCCCTACTCCTGTAGCCACAGTGCTACTTCTGGTGGTTAATCAGAGGTAAGTGCCAGGGCACTTATCTTCAGTGCCCAGGCTGGTTTGGAACCAGGATCTGCAGATCTCAGCCTCCTGAGTAGATAGGATCTCAGGCGTGAGCCACTGTGCCCGGCTAGAACTTCTATTCATATTCAGATTATTTATTATTTATTTATTAGTAAATATATAAGGTTATACTAAGAAAAGATGTCACAGTAAGCTTCATTTCAGTGATTCATTTTTTAGCATTAATAATGATATATGAACTCATTGTATAACTATATTCTTCAGGACACATGTGTCAGAATTTATTTTATTACATCTAACAGATTCTTGACTAAAGAAAGAGAAAAAATGAAGAATTGCTAGAGAAGACACTGTTTAGACATATGTAATTAAATTTGGACTACATGACTAGTATTAGCTATTTTAACCATAAATTTCCTAACTATGAACATTTAACTGAATCCATATATATTGAAATTATTCTCAGTAATAAGATATATGTGTAAGTACTGACATTTATAGATATCACTTTGCAGTTGTCTCATATATTTCATTAAGTGTTTAATCAATATTAGAAATCACTAAAACTGGAGCCGGGAGTTTGGCCTAGTGTTTAAAGTGCTTGCCTAGCATGCATGAAGACCCGGGTTCGATTCCTTGGTACCACATACATAGAAAAAAGCCGGAAGTGGTGATGAGGCTCAAGTGGTAGAGCTCTAGCCTTGAGAAAGTCCAAGGACATTGCTCAGGCCCTGAGCTCAAGCCCAGGACTGGCAAAAAAAAAAAAAAAGAAATCACTAAAACTTTATTTCTTTTCTTTTTCTCATTTTACATTTTTTAAATTATTAGAGTAATGTATAAAGGGGTTGCAGTTACATTCACCAGATAGTGAGTGCATTACTTCTCACACATTGATATCCCTTCTTATGTTTTTGTCCCCATTTTCCTCCCCACCCTCTCCCAATAATCTTGTCTCCTCCCTTCCCTTTCCTTTCAAATAAACATATATACAATATACCAGGTTACAAAGTCAGATATAGTAACAATATGAGATCTACCAAAGGGCAACAAAGGAGAAGAGAAATAACATACATTAAAAACAACAAGGAACCTAGGCTCAATGGCTTCCCTCATTTGTAATAATTCACATCTAGGACTCTTCTAGTAGAGGATTACAATAGCGTAAAACCTAGATACATAAGGTCACATATGATGGGACTAAATAAAAGGGTCTCTACGTTATGGAAACAAGAGCTTCATCTTGAAAAATCGCTAAACCTTTATATACTGCTTTTTCCAGAGTTGAAGGTACAAACTGGTATAAGAAATACAGTAAGTGACTGGGCTCTGGTGGCTAACACATGGAAAAGAAAAACGAAAAGAAAAACAAAAAGGGAGAAGGAAAGAAAGAAAGAAAGAAAGAAAGAAAGAAAGAAAGAAAGAAAGAGAGAAGCAAGAAAGAAGAAAAGAGAAAGAAAGACGGAAAGAAGAAAAGAGAAAGAAAGAGAGAGAAAGAGAGAGGAGAGAGAACGAAATACAAATGGTATATTTAGGTTTTTTCATGAAGGTAAATCATAATAAATATATGAAGCAAATAAAAATCATGTGTAGAAATTTTCACTAATAAGCTTAAGTATGAATGCAAATTGAAGAAAATAAAGTGGCATGATTTAGTAAGATGCTGTTATTGTTTTAAGACTAAAATGCTTTAAACAGTATATAAGACCAAAAGCAAGCTAAAAATGACATTTTCACATAATAAACCATTGTGTTAAAGATCTTTTTTGAATTATATTTAAGAAAATATACTAATCCATTCCTTGCCATTGTATTACTCACATGCATGCCTATATAATTGAACTTTTGTAAACTTCTTTATGATAATGAAGAGAAGCAAATGAATACTAAAATATGTATTATAAAAGAGGTTGTGATATTTGTATGTTGTCACCTGTCTTTTTCATAACATTAGAAATAAAGTTCCAAAAAGTTCTTTTCATGTAGACTTCTGTTAATTAGATTGAATCAATTAAGGTCTCATACAAAGTAAACATATTTTTAAAGACTCCTGTAAGGGAATTATTTTTTAATTTAAGATTGTTCCATTATTTTGTATTATTGTTTCGTTTGCATTTTCATTATCCTAAAGCAGTAAACAAGTGAGTTGTCATATAATAAAGGAATTTATGAATATGATGCATCTTTGTCAATTTCACCCCTTTCTGGAAAAATGGATTAATTATTACCTATAGAGAAGAGACAAACATAAAATGTAAAATCATATTTTCTTCATCATTTTGCTGAATTTCCTCTCTGAATAAAGAAATTGCAAAGAAAAAATTTATATCTATATCTACATTCATACATATGTATACATATATATTCATAGGACAAAAGTTTTAAAAATATATGGATGCATAAATTTGTTTAATCTTCACAAAGTCCAAGACTATCTAAGATATTGATATTAAGTAAATGAAAAATCTTAAATATTGTGGAACTTAGAGGTACAATTTTGGGCGGGAATATGGTTTAGTGGTAGAGTGCTTGCCTAGAATGCATGAAGCTTTAGTTTAATTTCTCAGTAACACATAAAAGACAAAGCCAGAAGTAGAACTGTGGGTAAAGTTGTAGAGCACTAGATAGCCTTGAGCCAAAAGAAAGTCAGGAACAGTGCTTATTCTCTGAGTTCAAGCCCCAGGACTGGAAACAACAACAACAAACATGCAGTTGTAAGATGTAAATTCGTACAACTTTTAAGTCATCTATTCTACTCCGTGAAGGACTTCTTAATTTCTCAGTATTAGAGGATAGTTTTTGCTAGGTGAATAATCTGTTATGGGGTCAAGATTACTAGTAAAACATTTATGTAACAGGGAAAGAAAGTGTTAAAGGACACAATCAGTTGGAAATATTAAATAGAGGAAGAGGAAATTTTTGAGCATTCATTATTAGATGATGTTTCCCACTTTTAAAAGTTATTCAATCCGGGTGAGGTTGTTCATGCATCTAACCTTAGCTACTCAGGAGACTGAGATCTGAGAATTGTGATTTAAAGCCAGCCCTGGGGCTAAATTCCATGAGACTTTTACCTCCAATAAACCACCAGAAAAACAAAACAAAACAAAACAAAACAAAACAAAATGGAAGTGGCACTGTGGCTGAAGAGGTAGGACGGTAGCTTTGAGCTAAAGAGCTCAGGGACAGTGCCCAGGCCCAGAGTTGAAGCCCCACGACCACCACCAACAACAAAAAAGTTATTCAAAAATTATTTCTGAGGGGCCAGAGTTTGGCCTAGTGGTAGAGCACTTGCCTAGCATGCACGAAGACCTGTGTTCAATTCCTGTACATCACATATACAGAAAAAGTTGGAAGTGGTGCTGTGGCTCAAATTGTAGAGTGCTAGCCTTTAGAAAGCCCAAGAACAGCACTCAGGCCCTGAGTTCAAGTCCAAAGACTGGAAAAAAATTATTTCTGACACTTGGAAAAAATCATATTGATTGAATTAAGCCAGGCCCAAAGAAACATAGGCTCCATGGTTTCTGTCATTTAAAACAATTAGTATGTGCAGAATTCTCCTAACAGGATCATAATGACTCAAAATCCATGTACATATGGCCATATGGAATGAGGCTTAGTGAAATGAACTCCAGGATATGGAAAGTGGAGGTTTATCTTTGTGATTGTTGTTCTTAATGTACTATGTGAAGTTATTTCTTTTCTCTTCCCTTTTTGGTCTTTCTCATAGTTTTACTTTATCTGAATGTGCTACCCGGTATTTGTATATACGTTTACTTTTTTTTTTTGAAAAAGGGAACGTAAGGGAAAAGCAAGATGAGTGGGAGGAGTGAAGGGATAGAAAGTGCTCGAAAAACATGGGAAGTGCTAACAATGTTCAAAAGGTAATGTACCCACTTCTTAATGGATACAACTGTAACCCCTCTGTACATAACCCCAAAACTAAAATTAAAAACCTTATTTCTAAAATTCTAAGTCTTTCATATCAGAGGCATGAGGTAAACTAAGTTTATTTAAACATTTTAAAGGTTGCCTTTTTAAAGATAAAAGTTTATAATTAAGGAGGTAAAGAAAGCAGGTTAACAGTGCATAGTCAATGTGCTGGAAAATAGAATGCCTATGAAAATGAAAAAATCCGACTAAACTGTGCATGTCAATAAGTGGAATATTACTAGCACTTTTAAAGTTCTCCTTTTGTAATCTCAACTACTATATTTGGTCTTTTAAATAAGAAAATTTCCTCATAGAATATTGCTGTTTGTATTATTTTGTTTTTTTGTTTTCCTCAATAATTCTCTTTCAAAATCAAAAACACATTTTCACCTATATTTTATTTGTAATTCCTTGAGATTTCACGAACTATTTGATATATTTACCTGTGCATAGTTGCGTACCATTAATGGATATTATTTTCAAAATATATAATGTCCAGAATATATAACAGTGATTTGCAAAGGAGAAAGTCTTACTAAATTCCCATTTTGAGACTTGCTGTGAAACAGAAATATAAATTTAGAATAGATGATTATTATATCATCCCATTAAACAAAAGTGCATATATTCAGCATGGATACCACGGAGGTGAGGTCTGTGCAGAATAAATTCAACTCAACCTTGACTAATATGTTATGAAACCTGTAATGTGTAGCATACAATTATATAAATTTTCTTAGAAATATGTGTTTTATGTTTCCTGATACAGAAAGAATGCAATCTAAAAATAGAAATATATAACAATATTGTACCTTTAAAACAAACTATAATTTTTAAAATTATCTTTAAGTAGTTACATAAAAGGATTTTAATTCAGTATATCAATTTATGAATACGCCGCATCGTGATAAATGTACCACTGCCACCACTCTCCCTCGATTCTCCCAACTCAACGAATCCATCAAGTAATACTATATTGATTTATTTAATTTAAATTTATTGATTTTAAAACTGAGGACTAGAATACTTCTGAAATTTAAGTAAGAAATTGTGAGTCTAGGGTTAAGGGGTTTGGCCTAGTGGTAGAGTGCTTGCCTAGCATGCATAAAGACCCAGCTTCAATTCCTTGGTACCACATACAAAGAAAAAAGCTGGAAGTGATTCTGTGGCTCAAGTGGTAGAGTGCTAGCCTTGAGAAAATCCAAAGACAGTACCCAGGCCCTGAGTTCAGTCCCCAGGACTGACAAAAAAAAAAGAGATTATGTATCTTAAATTTAAGTTAGAAGAAATTATATAGGTGATATGTTTTTCTGGTGTTTAGTTTTGTTATTTTGTTACTGGAAATAAAACTCTGTATGATACATATGTAGTGAACATATTTTACTATATATGTAAATATATAGAAACAGAAAACATAATGAAAATAGAAAATAGAAAAATAGAAAAACATGTAAATAGAAAAACACAAAATAGAAAATATATATCAGAGTTTATATAAACACTATTCATTATTAGGATTTGATACTATTTAGAACCAATCTTAATTTTAAACAAGTTACATAGAATAAAATACCTGGAATAAATTTTTTTATGGGCTACTGAACAAGAAAATGAATTTGATATTATTAATAATAAATATGTATTTACTAGAGTATAAATATTTTATAGTTTAGCATTTCTATGCTAAAGTAGGTTCAAAGGTAAATTTAGGTAAATTTACAGAAGTTTATTTTTTCCTAGAAGAGAAAACATAATCACTGTCAAGTATTGCACAAGCAATATTCCTCGTCTTTTATTTAGTCATTCATCTGTATTTTCCAATTCCTGATGTGCAATTGCCAAAAAGTCATTCAGATACAGTTTTGCATCATATTAATTCAACCACAGAGTGTCCATTTGTCAATAATGTGAACAAAGTATCATGATAAAGTATAGAGACATGTGGGTTTTGTGTAAAGTGGTAAAGGCATTAGGAAGAATAGTTGATGGTCCATATGTGAGAAGTGGAAAGATCGAGTAGTGGCTCTTTGGGTTGCTGTGTATGCATTTCAGTGTATTTACTAATAAGGAAGAGCATAACACAAACAGGGAGGTGGTAAAATATTCTGATAACATAAAACTATTTTGGTTAGCTAAAAACTAATGAGTTTGGGGAAATACTCCAGATGGCTCTAATCATACTGGAGAATTGGGTAGCTCAGTGGCAGATGAAATTCATTTTGATAAATGTTTGGGAAGGAATATAGAAAAATTATAATCTAAACTCCCCATGTTCACCATGAGGTTTTGATCTCTGACATTATCTAAGGAACAAGACATTTACTACCACCAATGCTGGTTCAATGAAAGTGTCCCCCAATGTACATCTCCTCTGAAATGGCTGGGTAGATCCTTGGATGTGTTTAGAAAAAAAAGGGTTTAAAATGCAAATAATCAGAAAAGCTGTTTTGAGACAGATAAAGAATGTTTTTCCCATTACAGCAGGCCGAATTTCTTCTGGGGAACAAGTGAGAAGTGACAGAAACAAGAAAGTCACAGAAGCTTGTGGAAAGGGTGACTTATTCCTGAAGTAAGATTGAAAGACAGGCCGACAACAAGAGAATACATTTACATATGCCCAAACCTGTTAGTACAACAAAGCTTTTCAATTTTTGAGCAAGATATAAACCACAGAGAATTTGATCTCATTAACAAGGCAGCAACTGTGGGGCTCTTACAATTAATACAGGAGTCTGAATATTTGGCACTTGAAAGTTAAAAATGCATAGTGTAGCCGGGTTCAGGTATGGATTGTAGGTGATAAATCCTGAATGTGTATAGTCATGGCCTTTTTGTTATGTTCATATCTAAGAAACAGGGTGATTGTATTAGCATATCAAAGAGCTGTGTTTCCAATTCATCACTGCTTGGATAAGTAATAGGGAGAAATAGCAGAGAAAATGAAAAGTGCATACACAGTGATTGTCCTACATTAAAGAATACCAATAATGAATCATCTGTACATACACACAGAGAGACACATGTTTGTTCCGAATGAAAATTTGAGGGAACTGAATGTTTTGTTCTTAACTCATACTTTAACATTGGGCAAAATATTTACAAATTCAATAAAATCAACAGACATCTTTCAAAATAGACAGCTTTGAAGAATGTGAATAGAATGAATGAAACCATTCCAAATAAGAGTAAAGGAGAAAATGTGAAAAATGTATATAGTGTCATTAGGACCTGGAATATTCTCTTAATTCATTGTGAAAAGATTGTAATCTCAGCCATGCTAGATACCTGGAAGAAAATTTGTACATGGAATATAAGTAGAAGGAAATTAGGCCTCTGGGGCAAAAAAGTAACCTTGAAGGGAATATTGGTGTGGTAACTCTCCCACACACTCCCTCACTTTTTTGTCTTGTTTATTTCAGTCCTGGGACTGAGAACTGTCCCTGAGCTTTTTTTGCTCATGGCCAGCACTATACCACTTGAGCCAGAGCTCTACTTCTGACAGATTTGGATGCTAATTGGAGATTTTATACTGTATCTGACTTTGGTAGCTGGTAAATTGTATATATGTTTATTTGTTTATTTGAAAAAGAGAAGGTAAGAGAAAAACAGGATGAGTGGGAGGGGTAAGGAAGGGAAAGTGGGAGAAAAACATGTGAGAGGTAAAAATGTCCAAGAAGTAATATATCCATTACCTGATGAATTTAGCTGAAAGCTTTCTGCACATCACCCCAACAACAAAATAAATTTTTAACAAAGGAATCTTATGGATGTACCTGCCTGGTATGGCTTTGAATCACAGCCTCCTGACTAGCTAGGATTACAGTCCTAAGGCTTACTATCGCTTTGAGGTGAAAAGATTTCTTCTGCTATTCACTCCAAGCATGTACTCCCTCTTTCTGATACACAGCTGCCACAGACCTAAAGCAGTAGGCCAAGGGACTATAGACCATAAATTCTGAAACTGTGAGCCAGAGTAAAACTTCTCCCTTACTAAATTGTCTATTTAATATTTTTGTTGCAGTAACTATAATCTAACACCATGTAGATAGATAGATAGATTTTTTCTCAAAGGTTTATAATAGCCCTTTGAACTACTAAAAATAAATGAAAAATATTAGGATGGATATTACATGTGTAATTTAGAAATTCATAAAAATGTAATAATGTTCTGTGTGAAATACAATTGAAGTTATTCCTAAAGAATTTCAAATTGGATGACAGACATTTAAAAATTTGCTATATACACTATTATTTTTATTATTATTATTATTATTATTATTATTTGCTGGTCTCAGGCTTGAACTCATGGCCTAGTTGTTGTCCCTGAGTTTTGTGTTTTAGACTAGAGGTCTATTACTTGAGCAACAACTCCATTTCTGACTTCTTCGTGGTTTTTTGGAGATAAGACTCTCAAGACCTTTCCTAGCTGGGCTGATTTCAAACTGTGATCCTCAGATCTCAAACTCTTTTTTTTTTTTTTAATTTTGGTCTGTTATGGGGCTTGAACTCTGGGCCTAGGCGCTCTTCTGTTCAGGGCTTGTGCTCTACCACTCGAACCACAGTGCCACTTCAGGTTTTCTGGTGGTTTATTGAAGGTAAGAGTTTCACAGACTTTCATGCCCAAGCTGGCTTTGAACTGACATCCTCAGATCTCAGCCTCCTGAGATTGAATATTATGCAATATACTGAATTAAAATGTAATAAGTAAATGTTATAAGCATTATCTACTACATATTTTTATTTTAAATTTTGGAGTACAATATGATGCTCAACTCTCAGGCTCCTCAGTAGCTAGATTTACAGACATGAGCCATTGGCATTTGGCTTGAAAATTATTTAATATACTGAATTAAAATTTGATAAGAAAATTTCATAAAATTACACAGTAAGTATTCAAATCTTATATTTTATACTATATGAAATTAGCATGCACATTATGAGCAGTGAAAAATATAACCATAAGCATCAACTTTAGAATAATGTAGGCATTCTATTTCTCTGTGTCACTAGTTGTTGTTTGTCATGATCATTTTAATACGAGTCTGCCTTTAGTACATAGTTTCTGTGTGCATACTACACCATGCTATTCATTTTACTCTCCCTTTGTTTATGGAAATAAAACAAGAGACTTGGTTCCTACCAACCTTTTTTGTAGGCATATAACAATGTTCCAGCCAGCAAGCTGGCTGGGCAAGTAATGACAACCTCTAGTTGACTCATACAGCAGCAAAAAGAAATGGATGAAGCAGTATAGAGGAAAAAGGCTGTTCAACAGCCCTTCTTATCTTAAATGGGTCCCTAAGAGTGCCACATGTTCTCTCAAGATGTTGAGCATAAGGCTTCTCTGGGGATGCCCTGGTACTCCACAACACAGTGAAAGAAGGCACCTGAAACCTGACAGGATCCTTCTGTGTGCATCTGCCTTGCCCTCTGGCTCTCAGCATTCCTGAACTCAACCCTTCCTGGCAATCAATCTCTTCCACTCCTCTACACTGAAATTACATCATTGAAACATTTTGCTTCCCTTATTACTAAAGAGTTTCTGAAAGTGATTTTGAATGTTATTGGCTATAGGAGTTTAAAACAAAGTGGTTCCGCATGAGTGTAGAAACACAGTGCTTCACTTCTGAGAAAGGAAATATGTATAGTCTGGCTTTGTACATTATCAAATATCACCTGTGTGGTTATTCTAGATCTTCCTGATGAAGGATCTGATTTCTGTAATGACATTGATTTTGTTTCTTAATTTTTCAAAACTGCAAGTAGAAACAACAACAAAACTCACAAAATAATTTTTTCTAGGGGAGTGCTAAAAAGCTAGGATGTATATTAACTGCAAAGGTGTGAATTTGGGAAATCTAGCTCATCTCTTTTATACTATTCCATCTCAAAATTTATGGGTATATTTTCAGAAATTCGCATGTTTTCAGTACTTTACTCTTTTTTTCCATTGAAAAAATAACCTTACATTTTCCCCAAAGCTTTGAGTTTGAGGAATGAAGGAAGCACGTGTTGGCTTGGTACATTCAGTGGACATCATCAGTAAAAGAATGGAACCACTCTTACCTGGCTTGCTGTAAAAATGAAAAGAGAATCTTCATTCCAGTACATTTTTTAAGTTGTAATGTGGTTCCCATGAAGAGTTGCACAAATGTAATTTCTACTGTCTCCATATAAAGAAACCTCAGCTAAAGAGGACAGATAAAGTCAGAGGAAAAATTAATACAAAATCAAACTGAGCTTGATATTAGTCTTCTTTAGAGGAAGGAAATGGGAAGTATAATTGTATGTTTAAAATGTTTACTTCTTTGGCTTGAATGCCATTAATATTCTAAAACTGTTTATGAATTCCTGTCAATGAGAAAGAGTTTGTACCATGCATGAGGTAAGGACATTTTCATCTCCAAACTTTCTTGAGTTTAAATGGTTCCTAACAATTGGTAAATCATTAATAAATGAAGATTATGTGAACACATAAGTGCAGTATTATTTTACTGAAGTTACATAGTGAAAAGAATTGGACTTCTGTGATATGACAAAAAAATAGAATAACAAAGAGGAATTTGATCAAATTAAAATGAGAGGTACTTTCTTCAAGTGCCCTTCAAAAAGGCAAAATTAGAAGTCTGTGTCACAATGTGCTATGTTTATGTGACCTCCATTTATGTGCTTTCATGTCCTGTAAAACAACACATAGGTACTCATATAGTGCTTGGTTCCTAGAGATAAAAATACTCTCTGGCATACAGTAAGTGTTATATCATCACTTGATTGGAATGAATAAAACTTTTTGAGTTTTTGGTAATTTTTATGTTGTCTTTGTTGATTCACTACCGAATTCTATAATGAACATATGTTATTTGGGTAAATCTCCATTAAACAAGAGAGATAGATTAATGCCTAATTTTAATTATGTTCTAAAACCTAAGTGTCAGTGATTGTATACAGAGATTCCCTTCTTGAATACTTATTTGTTAAACATGACATTTGAAATATGGTGTAAAAATCAATGTTAATAAATTCTTTAATAAAAAAATCATAGATCCCAAAGTGAAAGTCTATGTTTGACTTGCCCTTCTATTGTTCTAAATATTTCCTCTAATCAGGCATTCATTCAACTGGTTTGTCAGTCCTTTTTTATTTCCAGCTCATCTTCATTAATCACTGTATATGTCACCAATGGAAGGAATCCTTAATTCCTTAATCCTAATTCCTCAAAAGTGTAACTTTCAATTTCATTCTTCCTGGTTTTCCCTTCTTAAACCAATTTCTTTTGCTGGCAACTTATCAGTTGTACATAGGGAAATTCCTACTAATTTGATCTCTCTAACCACTACTTCCCACCTCAGCTTCTATTTTCAGAGAACACTTCTAGTTATGGGTATATTTACCTACTTTGTCCATGTTAATATTACCATTATTAACACTTTACCTCAACTTTCAGGTTATTTCTATATTCATGTCTGGAATTAAACTAGTTACTTATAATAAAATTTCAGTGAATCCCTAACAAGCTTCATTTAGTTGCTCAATCTAGGTGGTAACATAAATATCACTTGTCAGCACACAAAACATAAAATTCTTACGTCTTCATAGTGCTCTAGAAGCCAGTTTAGAGAGAGAAGATTTTGAGAGTCAGGGAGACCTGATTTCAAAATTTAAGCTTTTTTTATATGTTTCGAAGACTGGATGCTAAGGAATGTTTCCATATTGTAAAGTGCATATCATATTGTTAAATAAATATTATATATAGTATGGAAATGCATTGCATAAATTAATTACAAAAGTTGATAGAATTAAGACATTCCTTTTGACTCTTAAGTTGGTTGAATTTTATGACAGTAGTTAACCATATTATTGTAAGAATAAGATTTTGTTATAGTTGGATAACTTGTTGGAATCTGTCTCAAGCTATGCTGAGAAAGTCACTCATTATCAATTCTGATGTTTTAAAATGTGTGGTTAGGAATGACTACAATTAATATATGTAGAAACACTTGAGATAACTCCTCTATAAAGAACTAAATAAATTTCAATTTTTCCTAGTATACATCCCATAATTATTTCTTATAGAGTTACATCAGTCAGTTTCAAGATATAACTCTATTATTCTTGGAAAATTTAGATAACTTTATTGTCTTCCCTTAGAAAGTAGTTGAATAATTAGTACACACCTAGGAGTCTCCTAGTAGAGGATTACAATAGCCCAAAACATAAATACATAAGGCCATATAGGATGATGCTAAATGAATGGATCTCTAGGACATGGAAACAAGAGGTTTATCCTGTGTGGTTGTTGTTCTTAATGTACTATGTTATTTCTCTTCTCTTTTGTGGACCTTTGGATAATCTCATATTGTTACAGTATCTGACTTTGTTACCTGGCATATTGTATATACATTTATCTGTTTATGTGAAATAGGAAAAGGAAGGGGAGAAAACAAGATGACTGGGAAGGGAAGTGGGGATAAAAATGGGGACAAAAATATGAGCAGGGTTATCAATGTGTGAGAAATAATACATCTACTATCTGGTGAATATAACTGTAACCCTTTTGTACATTACAATAAAAAAAGAAATGAATCGAATTAATTATCAAAATGCAAGTGATTTATTATTTAATTATTTCCTTAATTTGGTCATAATGTCTAAGATTTGTAAAACAATTTATGTGTTCTTGACTATTTTAACAGCATTCAACAAATCTCAGTTCTTCAAATATTACAATCTGACTTTTGGTAAGAATCACAAGGGAATAAATACTTTTGTAAGTTAAATTATTCAAAGTTAAAAGTTTATATCAAAAGATCATGTAGATCCAATTTCAAAACTCATAGTAACATGTTTTCCTAATTAGATGAAGTAAAACAACAAAAATATCGTTTTGTTCATTGACATTGTGTCTGGTCAGAATGAGTGTGAATGAATGTGGCTGTGTGATGAGAGAGAGAGAGAAAGAGAGAGAGAGAGAGAGAGAGAGAGAGAGAGAGAGAGAGAGAGAGAGAGAGAGAGTTAGTTTAGTGAAAGGACTTCATTATAGGTATTTAGACTAAGTTAATAAATTAATTTGTGCTGATTCCATCCCCTATCTTTGTGATGTTTGCTTCCAATGTATCTACATACACTGAATGATGGAAATATAAAGTGTACTGGTCTGCCTTCATGAAGTATTTGTATGAACTCACTCCATTAGACATGAACATTGCAACAATTGAACTAAAATGGGTTTGTTTTTCACCAAGCACAATTTAGTCATGCATCAATACATTTTTAATTAAAAATGTGTGACAGGTACAATAGTGAAGCATGCAAAATAATTTTCTCAAATGTTCCATTTCTTCAAAGATAGGTAATCAGAATCTTGTCTCTATTGGTCACTGACAAAATATTCTTATTAAGATGTTTGATTAGATATCTAAAACCTTGGTATTCCACCACTGCATTTTGGCTGTAAGTACTGTACTCTGTGTTTTCATCAAAATAAAACATTTACTCTTGACATAACCAAAATAAGTGACAATCTCATGGGATCCTTTTATTATTTATTATTATTTAATACTGATGACATGAAATATCTATGGTAATAAGAAACTGTAGAATCAGTTAGGGTTGGATTTTTTATTACTTTAAGTATTATAAAATTTTATTAAATTATAATTACTGTTCTATTTACCTTATCATTGCATAAATTTGTTTTTTTCACTAATTACATGTTTTAATTTAATTTTATTTTTCATTTCATTGTAAAAATGACATAAAAAGGGATTATAGGCATAAATAAGGAAATGAGGATAATTTTGTTGACTATTATTACTTTTCCCTTGTTTTCTTTTGCTTTCTCCACTCCCCTCCCCATTGTCCTCCTGCCTGTTAGTTCATTTCCAACTGTGTCTTATGAATATGCTGCTTCATTGGTTCTCCATTTGTCCTTTGTCTCACCACTTCTATGATTCCCCTTGCCACTGCAAATCAGATAAATTTATACAGAAGACAAAAGGCAGATAAATAAAAAAGTGATAATGGGATAAACTAAAAGGAGAGGGGAAAGAAAAAAGACATAACTGCAGAGAGTACACAAAAACAAAAAAAAATCACACAGAAAAAAAACACTCCTATTTCCATACCTTGAAGTTCATTTCAATTAGCATCATTTTATATGGTCACATGTATATATCTATTGAACTATCATTATCTTTTGCTAGAACAATTCTAGGCATATAGTAATTATTATAAATGAGGGAGAAACAAATAGGGACCCATCAAAGAAAGAAAACTACAGACCCATTTCTTTAATGAATATTGATGTGATTCCTAGCCAGAAAAATAAGGCAAATGACAAGCATAAAGGGGATCCAAACAGGGAACTCTCTCTCTGTAAATGACATGATCCTGAGTTTAAGGAATCACATAGACTGCTCTCACAAGTCATATGCTGACCAGAAACTTCAGCAAAGTGGTAGCATATAAAATTAACCCACAAAAGGGATTAGCTTTTCTCTCTGTCAATAATGAAAAGATCAACGCTGAAATCAAAAAAGCAATTCCTCCTGTAATGCCTTCCAAAACAAAAACCATGGAAATTAACTTAGCAAAGATGTGAAGGACCTCTTATGAAAACTTTACAAAATCTTTAAAAAGGAAATAATAGCATATTTAAGGAACTGGAAAAACTAACATGCTCCTAGATTGGGAGGATTACCATGAATATGGCAATCCTGCCAAAAGTTATCTTACGAACTCAATATAATATCTCTCAGTATCCCAACGATATTCCTTAATGAAATGACAAAAGCTATCCAAAAATTCATAGTAAATAACAGAAGACTCCAAACAGTGAAAACAATCCCTAGCCAGAACAACAGTGCTGGAGGAATACCAATACCAAATTCCAAACTCTAGTATAGTTAGAAAATAGCTTGTTACTGGCACATGAACAAGCCTGAGGATCAGTGGAAAAGAAATGAAGCCTCAGATACAAACCCACTCACCTATGGCCACCTATTTTTTATAAGAAAACAAAAATTAATATGGAAGGAAGATAAGTCTCTTCAGCAAATGGTCCTGGCTGAATTAGCTGGATAGCTTGAACAGGCAAGAAATCAATGGAAAGTTTAAACCTAAAGGAATCTGTGAACCAGTTCAAACTAAATACCAAGGTCCACAGCCAGCATTACAGTGCCGCTCTATGTGACCATTAACTTAGTAGTACTGATTGTTTGAAAGATACCTGATGACTAAAAATGTATTGTACATTTCTACTAGAAAGTATCAATGAATCCTTTTGGGATTACTTTTAAGTTATGGTGATGTTCATGCTAAAAAAAATAGAGGAACTTTTTTTGCAACAAATTTTATTCTAATTCATTATAAAATGGTGTAACTGACTATTAAAAACTAATACTCAAAAACATAATTTTGGCTGATGGTGGTGGCTCACAGCTGTAATCTTACCTACTCAGGAAGTTGAGATCTGAGGACTGTGTTTCAAGGCCAAGATGGGCATGAGAGTCTATTAGACTTATTGCCAATTAACCACCAGAAAACGGAAAGTGGCACTGTGGCTCAAGTGGTAGCCTGAGATAAAGAGCTCAAAGACAATGCCCAAGCCCAGAGATCAGGCACAATAACCAACAATATCAACAAAACTAAAAACTACATTCATATGTTTGTAACTATTTATAGTAAATTTATTGAAATTTGCCTAATTCTGCAAACAGCTCAAGTATTCTTCCACAAATGATTGACTAAAGAAGTTGTGGGTCATCCATTTAATAGAATATAGCACAGCAATAAAATAAACAAAACATAAGTATATGAGACTAAAAGACTATATCTCAAAAGTGTTTCGTTTACATGTAAACAATCATAGGTATCATATAGTAATGTTTGATTCACATTAATTTTTGTAATGAAATGAGGATTTCCTTGGGAACTGCCTGAGAAAAGGGCATAAAGTAATTTCTAAGGGGAGCTGGACATGTCCTGTGTCTTCTTTATGAAAATGATTTCAAAATTGAATGCATTTGTTAAAATTAATGTAAGTAAACCTGCAACAGTGTAAGCTTTACTCATAGTAAGCATCACTCACTCAAAATATCTTGATTCTTTATCCCCTCCTCCACCAAAGTTGCAGGCCATTATAGAGAAAAGATTTTTAGAACATCTTAGCAAGAAACCTAAAGCTTGCAATTTACAAACAGCCTTTCACCAGATGCTAGAAAAACAGTGATCATAATTCTCTAGTCAAAGGACACTGCCCTTGACTCTGGATTGCATGATTCTACTCATGACTTCTTCTCCTATGAAACAGAAGTAATATAAGACCATATTCATAAAATCATTATGAAGACAGAACTAATTAACACATTCACTCTTTACATATAGAAAGCACTACACTATGACACAAACTGTTCAAATTCAGTTCAAACAGGTAACATAGTCAAAGAAATACTCACAAATTTATTAATAAAATCATTTACATAAGTCAGAAGCAGCTCTAAATATCAGAGGTTCTTAAGTAATGGCTTACTTTGAAAACAAGGAAAATGTTCATTTTTTATTGGACAGTCAGATGTTTGTTTATAAGGACATTTTTTGTGTGCTTGAATTACCTAATATAACTTGATTATCTGTATTGCCTACTGATGATTTGGTTTAGACTGAAACCATAAGAGAATGTGTTCATATAGGCATTAGGACAACACGGAATATTTTCTCTTAAAAACTTGCAATAAAGCTATTTTGGATTACAAAGATGGTGAAGTTTGCACAACTGTTGCCTATAGGCCTATGAAGAAGAGAGGTATACCCACAAACAATGATGACAATGTTTGCAAAAGATGTATATGGTGATTGGGAACACAGAGAAAGCCTGTGATTAGGATAGAAAGAATAAGTTCACCTAATAGCAAACTTGCCTATGAGAAAGTTAGAGATGGGTCAATGTTAGCTTTCTATTGCCTCATTGTATGATTTAATGCTGCAGCCACAAGTTCCTCATGCAAATACTTGGAATTTAACAATGTGCTATATAGGATTATTCTGAGAGATAAATGAAAAAAGAGATGTATTTATCTATTTTCTATCTATTTATCTAAGTGCTATGTAAATGTGCTTATTATTATTGTTAGTATAAAGTAGTAATAATAATATTACTATTGGCTTTATTATATTGCTTATGATTTATTCTGTATAACATCACAACTGTCTGTAATATTTATAGTGTCTTGGTGGTAACAAAAATGAGACTATAGATGCTTGTCTTACATAGCCTTTATTAATAATTAATATCATATAAAATATGAGAGAATTGGGCTGAGAGTTTGGCCTAGTGGTAGAGTGCTTGCCTAACATGCATGAAGCCCAAGGTTCGATTCTTTGGTACCATATACATAGACAAAACCGGAAGTGGTACTGAGAAATGGTAGAGGTCTAGCCTTGAGAACGTCCAAGGACGTTCAGGGAACAAGCCCCAGAATTGACAAAAACAAACAAACAAAACCTATGATATGAACCAGGTGCTGGTGGGTCATGCCTATAATCACAGTTACATAGGAGGCTGAGATCTGAGGATAACTGTTCAAAGCCATCCCGGGTATGAAAGTCTGTAAGACTCTTATCCCCAATTAATCACCAGAAAAGTGAAGTGGCACTGTGGCTCAAGTGGTAGAGTGCTAGCTTTGCTCTAAAGCATTCAGAGACAGCTCCCAGGCCCAGCATTCAACGTATGACTGATGGGGGGAAAAAAGTATTAGTTGATTTTCTGAATTTTCTTTTATACTTACTCAGAATTTTTTCTTAATCCACTGGTGCAATGCCACTTAAACCACAAATGTCAACATACCCATACATACATGCACACATATACACACACTTAATTGCCATTATACATGTTCATTTTCAGCATATTATACAACATAAGTTACCTTAATATAGCTTTGAAATATTTCTACTGGCATAGTCCATTCTTCCTGCTTTATATATTTTTATTTGTATAGGGTTCATTGTATTGAAATATTTCTGTTAGAAATAACAAGAAGAAAAATACCAATGCACATTTAAGCTATAAATTTGTGATTTTGTATCAAGTTTAATATCTACATTACAAAGATAAAAGCAGTGCTTAATATTAACAATAAAAATTGCTTTGTATCTGATTTGTTATGTCTTATTTGACTTTTAAAAAGACTCTGTTATTTATTATTTTAATAAACTATCTATGTTTTCTGAATAATGAGAAAATAGAGACAAGAATTTTTCAACAATACCTCTTAAGTACCTGCCAGAGAAAAATGGTTTCACCCATGAAAGAGCAGCAGGATAGAGACTAAGTGAAATATGACATGAAATTAAACTCTTAGGTTCTTTTAAAATTTATAAGACACCGACTCACAGAGATGTAGATTGTAGTATTGTTCATAACATTTCAGCAATTTTATCATTTTGGTTAATTTGATCAGACTTGGTTCTGTGACTTTTATTGTAGACTTCATTATACAGCTTCCAGCTGTTAGAATTGGTCTTGGGATCTCTTGTATTCATTCTTGCATAGAAATTTGATGAAAGTCAAGGTATCACAGTCTTAAACTACAGTAAGGTAGTTGGAAAATTTGATGATCAACTTATGATATTGAAACAGTGTAGTTGAGTTATGCAGTAAAGTTATTACCGTGGTTGAATTTCAGACATTCCACCAGTAGGAATAGTATTTGTTTGGAGTGGAAAAATGAATCCATGTGTTGTTAATCAATCATTCAGTTAGCTTCCTGCTGGTTGTTATGTATGATCTATTACTGTTGTGAATATTTTACCTGTGAAATCAGGGAGAAAAGATAATTAAACACACATTAACCATACCTTAGGGTTTGATTATAGCAATCTATTAATCAATAATTATTGAATATTTCAATAGGCATTATGAAAGAAATGGGTATTATACCTAAGACTAAGAAGGAAATAGAATGAAGAAATAGAGAGTAATGGGGTGGTGAATATAATCAAAATACATTGTAGGTATATTTAAAATATTATAATAAAATCCATTTTTGTATAGTTAATATCCACCAGTAATAATAAATGGAACTAAAAAAAGGCTGTAGAGTGAGAGAAGGTTAAAGGAGACAGACTGCCAGGAATAGAAAATATCATTTCCTTATTCACAGTGGAATGAACTGAATATATGTTATTATGTAGGGTTTGAATTTATTTTCAATATAAATTAATCTCAAGCATTGTTTCTTTAGTCACACATTCATTTATTTCAAAATTTTCACATGCTTCTTAATTCCTACTTCCATTTCCTTAGCAGTAGTTTTCATTCACTCAATCAATATTTGTGTTCCAGCTATATGAGGATGAGTAACACTTGCCTTGAATGTGTGACTTCTGAAAGCTCATTGTGTATCACACAAGAAGACTTTAATAGCTTCATAAGTAAGTTATTAGAATAAGAAATCAGACATGAGGGCTTGATCTTTCCAATGTCACCTGAGAAAGGTTCTTCAGGGAACTGGCGATTGACATTCAAGTTAAAGGAATAGAGTTTAATCAGTGTGAGAATACTATTTCTATATGAGAAAGTCACATTCAAACATGTAGCTGAAGGAGGCAAGAAAGAAGATCCTTAAAGATGTCAGTATGGTAAGAGAGAGTAAAAAGAGTTTGAGACAAGTAAGCTTGATAAATTCTCTCCTGATATATTTCTGGAAATCCCCTGGCAGAACACAATATCTCTTCAGTCCAACTGTGCCACATGCCATGATCACAACCAGCTTTATATATGTTTGTGAGCAGGCTATACCTATACTACTCTCCTGTGTGAGGTTCTCATCATGTCCAACACATGATCTCAGAAGACAGTGGTTTACTTTTCATTTCTTGACTGTCTTAGTTGAATCTTTTGCTTTGTCCTACTGCCAGTTTGCCAAGCTAATTTTCATTTCTGAAGAGATCAAATGACACCCTCAGCACATTGGGAAACCTTCAACAATAGATCTGCAACAGAATACTTGTCCTTCTAAGTTTTTGGAACTTTCTTCTCCCCAGTCCACACTTATGAGGCCCACAAAGAAATAGTGAGCTTCCAGAAATAGAAGACAATTTTTTTAGCTTGATGAATGTCTTAAAATTTTCAGTACACAATATTTTTTTTTGCTTTTTTGGTACAAACTGAAAAATCATATCAGTTTTTTGGTATTGTTATTTAAGTCCCAAGATTTTCAATTTAATTAGATTTTCTAAGTAATTTTTAACTGATTTTTCATTAAGAATTTTTGCTGACACATAAAGCTATAAAAGTTGTTAATAATACAATGCTATTCATTTCAATATATGTACATATTGTATAGTGTCTGTTTAAATATATTCTCTTACTTTTTTCTGTTTTGGGGAGTTATTTGTGGAGCTTGAATTCGGGGCATTTTCAAGGCTAGCATCCTAACACTGAGTTACAGCAACATTTCTGATTTTCTGGTAGTTAGTAGGAGATAACAGTCTCATGGAGTTTACTGCCCTGGATGACTTTGAACTGTATCCTCAGATCTCAGGATTCTGATTTGGGGTTAGAGGCATGAGTCACTGGCTCCTGTCTTTAAATATATTTTCTTTATGGTGAAAATTATCAATAGAGAAGATATTTTATTATTAAAGTAAAACCTTGAGGAGTTCTCTATGTTGAAAAATCTCTATACTTCTGTTTTCTCATTTTAAAATTGAGAGAAAAAGACATTTGAACTTCTTACTGTTTTTCTAAGTATTAATGGAATAAAGCTCAAAGTGTTTTTATCAGTATCTGACACAAGGCGATTATTCCAGCAGTGTCAGTTTATCAACAAAATAAAATAAAAGAACAAGTAAGTTAGGTACTGACAGGCATTTCTACAAAACATCTATGATCTTCAAGTATGTGAAAGTGAGCCAGGTAATGGTGGCTCATCTATGTAGTCCTACTTAATTGAGAGGTATGAAAAATAAAAAGAAAAGAAAAGAAGAAGAAAAATTATGACAGCCATTATTTCAAACCCATGACCATTGAATTCATGAGAAGTGATAGATAACATCATTTCTCTCTTATGGGATCTTTTGCCTTTTTAGCTTTTAGCTTTTTTTGTTTCATTGCAAAACATTTAAGAAGCTTTTTTCCATATATTTTTATTGTGATTAATATAAGGGTTACATTATATTCACCAGATAGAAGGTGCATAACTTCACAAACATTGATACCCTTTCTCATGACATGTCCCCATTTCCCTCCTTCCCTCATCCCCGCTTATCTAGATTTCCCCCTTCCCTATCCAATTTCAAATAACCAATTAAGCACATATAAAATATATCAGATAACAAGGTGAAATATTGTAACAATATGAGATAACCAAGGGATGGGCAAAAGAGATGAGCGATAACATAGTATATTAAGGAGAACAATCACTCATTATATGGCTTTTGTTTCCTTATCCTGGAGGTCCTTACATTTAGTGTCATACTATTTGGCCTTATGTCTCTAGATTTTGTTCTACTGTAAATCTCTGCCAGGAGAGCCCAAGGTTTCTACTGATTATGACAAATGAGGGAAACCATTGAGCCTAAGTTCCTTTAAGTCTGGCTTACTTCACTCAATATGATATTTTCTGTCTTTCCATTTCCTTACAAATGGGGTGATGTCATTCTTTCTCACAGCAGCATAGAATTCCATTGTGTATAAATACCACATCTTATTGATCCACTCATCAACTGAGGGGCATCTGGGTTGGTTCCATATCTTTGGTAAGTAATCTATACTCCTCCCTATTACGTTTAGGTTCATACCACCTCCTGTGTGACTTGGATTATCTTTTCATTTGTCCAAATGTGAGATCCATTGTGTCACCTTTGTGTTCACCATGCAATTACTTTTCAGAGAAACTTCTTAATTTCATTCAGCACAGAATTTCAAAGAACATGCAACACAATTAAACAAAATTACCCCCAGTTGCCCACTTCCTGATAATGCAATCTCTCATTGGCTTTGTTTTCTTCCTTGAAATATTTTACCAAAACAAACTGCTTGCATCCAGGATCTTCTGAATTAAGAAAAAAGCCAGACTATGTAATTTTTATGGAATAAAGTTCCAAATATTCTTTTATATAATAAAAACTTGATAAATATTTGAAAATTAAGTGAATTAGATGATCCAGTGTAATAGCTATACCATAATCATTCACTTTTAAATACAACTGATGAGATCACAAAGATAAACCTCTTGTTTCCTTTATCCTATGTGTCTATATGTACATAAATTTTGAGCTATTATGATCCTCTGTTAGAAGAATCCTAGACGTATACTAATTGTTACAAATGAATGTTCACTTATTTTAAAATTCAAAGCAGTTGAATCACTTCTTGGATTACATTTAGACTGGGTTTTTTGGTCACTTTTCCCGGCACAGCTTTGATATATCATTCAAATTTCTTGAAAAGAATCAAATTTTATCCTTTGTTTTAAAGCATGTATAAGTTTTCTAGCTGAGTCTTGCTGTTGCTTTCTTCATCATCACATCATTTTCAAATAGTATATTTTACTCACATGAGCCTACCTCTGAAGAAATTATGAATACCATCACTAAAGTAAGCAAGTGGTGCTCAAGTTCAGCCCTCAAACTAACATAAGATCATTTGTTTAAACAGAAGTTTAAGGGCTGGAAGTTTGGCTTAGTGGTAGAGTGCTTGCCTAGCATGCACCAAGACTCAGGTCTGATTCCTCAGTACAACATAGAAAAAGTCGAAAGTGGTGCTGTGGCTCAAGTGGTAGAGATCTAGCCTTGAGGAAAAAGCCCAAGGACAGTGCTCAGGCCCTGAGTTTAAGCCCCAGGAATAGCAACCAATCAATTAATCAATTAAACAGAAATTAAAAAATCAGTAGTTCATTATGCTAGTTATCATCAAATATCTGAAATGAAAAGTAGACTATACAAATACACATATATACATGCATATATAAAATGCATGAGTTTTCTTTCTTCTCTACTTTCTCTCTTTTGACTTTATAGAGTTTAAATTTTGATAAGCTTGTTTAACACCCAGACTAAGCAAATGTCCCCCTTAATGATCGGCATGATCTGACAATTCTGCCTTGCTCTTAACTGATGGTCTGTCTTGAAGCTGTCCATCCTGGATTGCTACCAACCATGTATGAAACTGCTTCTGCTAAGCTTAACCCAGTCTTCATTTACTTACTAGAAAGACTATCCCTCAGCTTCTGCCAATTTTCCAGAATTTCTAAGCCTCATGTGGAAATTTCTTCACAATCCCTTCAGCCTGTGCCATCCTTCAAAACTTACGTGCTTCATCATTGTTCTTATTCTTCCCTCAGATGCTGTGATCACCCATTTTCTGATACCTGCAAATACCTAAGTTATTGCATATTGTATATATTGTAAATGTTTTACTTTTTTACTCAGTTAAAATGTTTTTTCTTTAAATTAAATTGGCTATTATCACATATTTTCCTTCTACATAGAGAAGAGATTATAATCACTTGCTTTCATCCTAGGTGTAAGACAGAAGTTAATCTTAGCCATTTTCTCTTTTAGGCATGATTGAAAGCTGTGGATTTTAATGTATTTTTGTAAAGGACATACCTATTTTTCTATAAAGAAAATGAATATAAAATTTGGCTTTCTCAGGGTAAGTGGAAGAACAATGAACTAAATTCTCTAAAGAGATCAATGGACAGCAAGAAATGAATCTTAATTAGAACCTCCACATAATTTACATCTTCATGTATCCTATTTCTCCTACCTTTGGAAATTTATTTTTCTGTTGAAGAGTGCTATACTTATATTCCTGTTTAAACAAACATTCACTAAGTACATATGTGAAGATCAGATATTGTGTTAATATTTGTTCTAATACGAGCACCGCTGATTCCTCTACAAACTATGCTCAGAATTTCATTAGAGTTGGTCACTTAAACAGATAAGTAGATTGTGGTAGAAAAAAAATCTAGTAACCAAGAAATAGGAAAAAGTTTGGAAGTTCATTTATAAAGCATAGAAAAACTTCAATGTTTAGTCATTTTATCATGCCTGAATAAAACGGAGTAGAAATCCAAAGTGTCAGACAAAAGTCACAAAAATCCTTAGAGAGACTGTTAGGCAATATGACTAGAACTGCAGTATGCATTCAGAATTATTTTACTTTTGCAGGGGTTCAACACAATTTTCCTGAATATTGGAAGTCTCCAGTGAAATCTAATGAGCAAATTATTCTATATTACCCAAAAATATAATTTCTGATAATTAACATTTCTTCGCTTCTGTGAACTGATCCATTATTTGAAACTGTTGGAAAACTAATTACCGTATTCAGTCAAACTGGTCATCAGATTGACACATTTAATCAATCTTTATTGTTATATGATAAATACAAATGATCAAATCATAGTTTATTTTAATCATGGAATTTTTGACTTACACATTGTGTTTTTAAATTTATGTAGCTGTTTGTCTTTAAGTAGGTGTAGAAAGGTGCTTAAATTAGTGGGTACAAAGCATCCTGATTGTGTCAATCACTTTAGACTTTTTGAAATGGTAGATTTACCTGTTTTAAATGGCACTTTTAATTAATTTACAATATTTTGATTACATAAGGAAAATAGCTCCTTTTTACTGACGGAAGATTTAAGCATAGTCACCTCATATTGTTGACCTAACTACTGCTAATAAATAAACAATATCAGATTTGAATACAAATGCTGAAGACTCTAAATATACTATACATTCTGTCTAATTAAAGTAGAAGAATGAAATATCTATGGAAAATTTTAGAGCTCTGAGAAGTGAAAAGAAGTCATGAAGAATGGTACTGCAACTAGAAACATTTCCTCCCTCCCTCCCTCCCTCCCTCCCTCCCTCCCTCCCTCTCCCTCCCTCCCTCCCTCCCTCCCTCCCTCCCTCCCTCCCTCCCTCCCTCCCTCCCTCTCTCTCTCTCTCTCTCTCTCTCTCTCTCTCTCTCTCTCTCTCTCTCTCTCTCTCTCTCTCTCTCTCTGGTGGGGGGGGAGTCATAGGGCTTCAACTTGTCCTAGACACTGTCCTTAAGCTCTTCAGCTCAAGGCTACCACTCTATCCTTGAGCTAAGCTCCGTTTCCTGTTTTCTAGCAGTTCATTGGAAATAAGAGTCTCAGGTCCTTTTGTGCCTGGGTTGACATTGAACCTTGATCCTTAGACATTTCCTCTGTTAGTGGTGAGGGTATGATAGTATTTCTTGTAGTGTACTTGAGAAGTACCTAAGACAGATAGATGAATTGACAACAAATTACTGGGAATAAAGTATTTCAAGTAAAATGCATTACTTACCATTTTCATGAATCTTTTCTAAAATAAATTGGACAAGAATTTATAGTATCTCATATTAGTTTCACTATAATAATAGCTCCTGATAAAGAATTTTAAGACTATGATATTTTCTGTTTAATGTACAGGACCAGGAAAGATGAAAGAATTTTTTCTTTAAATTATATATTCCTTATCTCCTTCCTTTCTTGTATCGTTTTTTTTTTCTTCACAGTTTTGTCCTTTCTTCTTTCCTGGGACAAGTTATCCTTGCACATTTTACACCTGGTACTGATGAATGACAGTGAGCAATGCTTAAAATATGCTCTAGCTTTGGTGCTAGGAGTTTGGCCTAATGGTAAAGTTCTTGCCTAGCCTGCAGGAAGACCTGGGTTCAATTCATTAGTATCACTTACATAGAAAAAAGCCAGAGGTGGTGCTGTGGCTCAAGTAGTAGAGCTCTAGCCTTGAGAAAATCCAAGGACAGTGCTCAGCCCTTGAGCCCAAGCCCAGGACTGGCAAAAAGAAGAAAAAGAAAAGAAAATATGCTCTAACTTCAATAATAGTTCATAGTATAGTGAAAAGTGAAGAAGTCCCACTTATGAAAAATTAAATAACTGTAGTCTAAACTATGAGTTACTAACAAGAATTGATCAGATCTGTTGAATAGGAAAATAATTTACTGTTTTTTAAAATTTGATCTGACTGTAATTATCAATTGAAACCTTACAAATAATAAAAAAGGGAAATCTAGAGAAAACTGTGATGCACTGGAGATCATGTATTGAGTCACATGCAATATGAGGGGAAAGTTACTAAGTAGAAATTCAACTTTGTCAAATTAGTCTAGCTAAATTTTGCTTCTAGTTAATAAAAACTAAAATCAAAGTTATGTATTTCCCACTTTTAACAGTGAAAGAAACTGAATCTTTTAGGAACTATCTGTATAACCAAAACCAACTACAGATTAAGGACTTTTTAAATTACAAAACTGTAGAAATGTTAACATTTTTTAAAAATCAATTATACTATGATTAAATTGAGCTTGCTGCTTCTAGAGCTGGAAAAAATACTATAATGCAAATTAAATGGAATGGTAAAGATAAGACAATATGAACAAAGGAAAGGTGTGTCAAGAAGCAACCAAGAATCTGGGAGACAGAAGAAGGAAAATATAATGGCTTTCTTGCATAAGCACACCACTTGGAGTGACTTAATTTTCACCCTAAAATTTATTAAAGGTTAAAAAGAGTTTTAATTTTTTTTGAGGAACCAATTAAAGAAATACTCTCAGCTGGTATTTTCTTGTGAGTGGTTAACAGATGTTTCCACAAGTTAGTGAGTTTACTTAAGTGTCAGAGGCTGGACATTTGTATATAAAATCTCTCTTTAGTCAAAGAAAAGCAAATTAGAGAAAAATCTTACCAGTGTAAATATTACAGCCTGTAATAAACTCCAAAATGCTGCGGCATAAAATGCTTGGCCAGAACATATTAACTTGTTCCTTTCAGTTTCAATAACAGTAGTATTTCCTTATTTGAGTTTGAAATAACAAATCACACTTAGCAAAAAAGTGTTCCAAACATAGGAGTTTTTTTTTTTTTAGCATGTGAACATCATTTCTAAGCAGTTAAATGACAGACTATTAACTTTGTTTTCCACTTCTTTTCAGTCAAGACTTGACTTTCCAAACAATTTGGTCAACTAGACTGCAAGTCTCCTTGCAAAGGAAACACTGAGGAATCTGATACTTCTTTGCCTTTACAATTGAGCTTCAGGGCAGGGCACACACAAGTGACCCTGGCTTTTGACAAACCTTAGCTGAACAAAATGTAACAAGCCTTGTCTGTTTTGAGCAGAATTTTCTATTCTGACAGATACAGCTCAGGAGTATTTGATGTCGGCTTGCTGGTCATAGATAATGGTGCATCTTGGGACCATTGTCATTCTTGTCAATAAAAAGGCCTGGGGGGACATGCAACAAAGCTACCTTTTGATTCACCATTTTTCTTTCCTTCTCAGGACATTTGTAAGCCTGTGGTCAGCTAGGTCATTTTATTTTATCCTGATGTGCTTGATAATAGCATGATATCTACAAAAAATTTGACAGGCCATCGACGTCTGTTTCTCCTACTCCTATGTTGTTTTTCAATTCTTCCCTATGTCAGAGACTCTTTGAAAGCTACTGATAATTTTGGTTGGGAGTACATTTGACAAGACATTTCTTCTTTGGTAAAATTAAACTCATGGGGATTGATCTTTGAATTTCAGGTAATTTTTTTTTCTTTTTTAGCAACTCACAGATTCTGTCACTAGCCTTCAAGGAGTATTTGAAAAACTGTGATTTTCATTTAATTCATTTAAGCAATGCTTGCACATGTGTGATTTAAAGACTGGAAGAAGAGGAAACTGATAAACATCTACTGAAAAAAAAATTATGTCTGTGTCACATTATCATTCTATTTTTTTTTTTTGGTCAATAGTGGGACTTGGACTTTGGGCCTGGGAGCTGTCACTGAACTCTTCAGCTCAAGGCTAGCACCCTACCCCTTGAGCCACAGTGTCTCCTCTGGTTTTCTAGTGGTTAATTGGTGATAAGAGTCTCATGGAATTTAGTGCCCTGGCTGACTTTGAGCCGTAGTCCTCAGAACTTAGTCTCCTGAGTAGCTAGGATTACAGGACTGAGCCACGGTAAACAGCTCCTAGTTTTGAATTAGAGTAAATTTATTGATAGGAAAATGCGTTTGAATGCTTATGAGTCAAAATTTTATATTAAGGTGAGAAACAGTAATGTTTAGAAACAGTTGGAAGCATATGTTAAAAATTTATACAATCTTGAGGCTAAGAGTTTGGCCTAGTGGTAGAGTGCTTGCTTAGCATACACAAAGACCTGGGTTTGCTATCACAATACCACACATATAGCAAAAGCGAGAAGTGGTGCTATGGCTTAAGTGGCAGAACTTTAGCCTTGAGAAGCCTAAGGACAGTGCTCAGGCCCTGACTTCAAGCCCCAGGACCAGCAAAAAAGAAAAAAGAAAATAAAGAATTTATTCAAACATGCATTTTGGCACAAGTATGTAGATATAGATGTATTAACATGTAAACATACATAAGTATGAAGAATATGTTAAAATAATTGAAAAGTATTATTTAGTTCATCGTGATTATAAAAGTGACATCAATTTCATAACAGTATGGAATCCAAAATAGTGTTTTAAATGTTTTAGACATTTGAAAAACCTATTGCTAGTCAGATTCACTAAGATTTCATTTCTTTCACTTTAGACATAATTAAAGTAATAAAATTGTTTGTTTTCCCGTTGACACAAAACTTAGCAGAGCTGAGAAATAAAATCAAGTATTTTTACATCAGTTTATACAGTTTAATACATAAAAGAATAATGTACCCAAGGTTCTTACCACATAGTAAGGACTCAATAAATGCAGCTGGAATTTTAGAATTAGTATCAATTGGAAACTTCCAGTAGCTAGCTGAACTAATTCTATTGTCCCTGTGGAAAAATCAATACTTTGTGTTTTTAATATGCTAAAGAAGATCATTATATTCATAAGAGTAGTTGTAAGCATGATCAAATAAAAGGAACTATTAGTTTGGAAGACATTTTTGTTTACTTTTATGGTGAAGGAAAAACAAAAACTAATCATGGCTTCAAACATTGATTCTTAGTGTTTACATGGTATTTTGTCTTTAAGATCATAAACAGAAAATTATTCATAGGTTTTATTTATACTTAGAAATAGCATAAGGTTTATAAACAAACTTTCCTCATTTATAAGATCATTTGTACTTTTTCAAGCTTGAAGTGTTTTGAATCACTCAAAGCCTTAATCCCTACATGTAAGTTTTGAGTTTAGGCTGAGCATTTATTTTTTCATTCAGATGTAAGAGGAATCTACAGAGAAAAATTGACTATAATACAAGGACATACTACTTGGGAAAAAAGACACAATTTATTTAGCAAAGAATAGAAAATTCATGTATTATGAGGAGACACCACAGAATATCACTTTAAAAATGAAGACAAATTGGGGGCCGGGAGTTTGGCCTAGTGGTAGAGTGCTTTCCTAGCATGCACAAAGAACCAGGTTCGATTCCTCGGTACACCACATATATAGCAAAAACCCGGAAGTGGTGCTGAGGCTCAAGTGGTAGAGTTCTAGCCTTGAGAAAGTCCAAGGACAGTGCTCAAGCCTTGAGCTCAGGCCCAGGACTGGCAAAAAAAAAAATGTAGACAAATTATGTCATGGGTTAAGATCTTCTTTGAGCTCCCCCAACACACTCAAAGGAAAACTTTCAAAAGATTCAGTTTACTCCAAATGGCAACTTGTCAATAATGGCTACTAGTCTTAAAATTATTCTGATATTGTTATTTATTCTTTTCAAATATCTCTAGATCATAAAATTTTGCCAGTAATTTTTTTACTCAAATTCAAGTTTTCATTTATATTTTCTGTTGACATAATTTTTGTTGAATTATAAAAAAGGGAAGAAAAATAAATTTCTAGCATACTGATCAATTTTTAATACTTATTCAACCTTCTCTCTTCCATACACACTAAAATTTAATCTAGAATTTTAACTTCATAGTACCTTTAAAAATAGTGCCTCTGGAAAAAAAAAAGGCCTAGGTCCCTCAAACTGTTTGGTAATAACCTTCACAAATTCAAGGTATATTTTTTATTATAATTAATAAGGGTTACATGATATTTGCCAGACAGAAGGTGCATTAATTCACATACATTGATACCCTTTCACATGTCTTCGTACCCATTACCCTTCCCCACACCCCCCATACCCATCTTGGTTTTCCCCCCTTCCCTATCAAATTTCAAATAACCAAATACAAATAAATTCAATATATTAGATACCAAAGTGAGATACTGTAACAATATGAGATACCAAAGGGACAGCAAAGGAGATGAGAGATAACATAGTACAGTAAGGCCAACAATCATTCGTTATATGGCTTTTGTTTCAATATCCTGGAGGTCCTTTCAATTAGCTTCATACTACACGGCCTTATGTATCAAGGTTTTGCTCTATTGCAGATCTCTGCTTTGAGAGCCCAAGGTTTCTACTGATTATGACAAATGAGGGAAACCATTGAGCCTAAGTTCCTTTGAGTCTGGCTTACTTCACTTAATATGATTTTTTCTAAGTCTTTCCATTTCCCTACAAATGGGTCGATATCGTTTTTTCTGACAGCAACATAGAATTCCATTGTGTACAAATACCACAACTTGTTGATCCATTCTTCAACTGAGGGACATCTAGGTTGGTTCCATATCTTTGCTATGGTGAATAGTGCTGCAATGAAAATTGTTGTGCTAGTGGATTTAGTATGCCCTTGTTTCTGGATGGTTGGGTAAATGCCAAGTAGTGGGATTGCTCGGTCATAGGGGAGTTCTATGTTTAGCCTTTTGAGGCACTGCCACACTGCTTTCCATAGTGGTTGAACGAGTTTGCACTCCCACCAACAGTGTAGTAGTGATCCCTCCTGGCCACATCCCCTCCAGCATCTGTTGTCATTCGTTTTCCTGATCCTGTTTGGCCCATTTTTTAATGGGATGGTTGTTACTTTGGAGTTTAGTTTTGGAGTGATTCAATTTTTTGAGTTGTTGATATATTTTAGATATGAGGCCTTTGTCTGTTGTTTGGTTGGTGGAGATTTCAATTCCAAACTTTAGACTCTATTACAGTGCTATAATTATAGTAAACAGCTTGGTACTGGCACAAGAACAGGCCTGAAGACCAATGGAATAGAACTGAGGACTCAGATATTAAACCACAGACCTATGGCCACCCAATCTTTGACAAGGGAGCCAAAAATATAGAAGGGAAAAAAGACAACCTCTTGAACAAGTTGTGCTGGCAGAACTGGTTAAGCACCTGCAGAAAACTAAAGTTGGATCCTTCTTTGTCACCCTGTACTAGAATTAACTCCAAATGGATCAAAGACCTGGAGGTAAAAGCTGACACACTGAAAATTTTACAAGAAGGAATAGGAGATACACTAGGCCTCCTTGGCACAGGTCGAAACTTTCTTAATAAGGACCAAGAAACACAACAAATCAGAGAAAGGCTGGATAAGTGGGACTGCATTAAACTGCGGAGCTTTTGTATGGCAAAGGACATAGCTATTAAATTAATTAGGAAGCCTACAGAGTGGGAGAAGATCTTCACCAATCAAGGTATATTTTTATATTTACTCAAAATATCTTTCAGAATTATAATCTTTCTTTCTTTGTAAGTTCACTTTCTCTATTCATCTATGTTCATTAGTCCTTCAAATATATATATTTTTGGCCAATTCTGGGTGTGAGTACTCTCTTTGGACTTTCTCAAAGCTAGAGCTCTACCACTTGAGCCTTAGCACCGCCTCTGGCTTTTCTCTATGTATGTGGTAACGAGGAATTGAACCCGGGTCTTCCTAAATACTAGGCAAGCATTCTACCACTAGGCCAAGCTCCTGCCCACAGGCCTTCAAATATTTAATGGAAGTTTCTCACTATTTTGAAAGTATCGAGTGGCAAGGCAAGTATTCACACACATCAGTATCAGTCCTATGTCCTGCTGAAAATTTTTTATTCTGCCCTTTATTTCAACAGTTACAAAAGAAACAAGAAAAACAAACCTTTAATGTGACACTATTTGCAAATTATATGTACTTTATGTATTTACTTTGAAATGACAGTGTTTATCCTTAGTATTTTTTCAGAAAGACAGAAGAATCTGCAAATACTAACAACTACATTTGATTCATGATATTTCTTAGTAACTAATCACAGCTCGTTTGCAAAACTGAACCCATGACATGTAAATATTTGACAAGAAGTTAAGAAAGCAGCTATCACAGGTTTTTAAGCTCTTAATGATCCCCATATAGGCAGCCAAAAGGTAAACTAACATATCATTGCAAAAAAAAATGGAATTGGATCAGAGTTCTTTAAACAATGTGGTAGTATGTTTTCAAATGGATTGCTAATTAGAAACCAGACAAAGATTCTTCAAAGAAAGAGAACTATGGACCCATTTCTTGGGTGAATATTGATGTAAAACTTCTCAACAAAATACTGGCCAACAGTCTTCAGCAACTCATCAAAAAATTATACACTATGATCAAACAGGATTCATCACAGGAAGGCAAAGCTGGTTCAACATATGCAAATCAATTAATATAATTCAACACATCAAAAGGAGAAAAGACGAAAATCACATGATTGTCTTAATAGATGTAGAAAAGGCATTTGACAAGATCCAACACCCTGTTATGCTAAAAGCACTGGAGAAAGTAGGAATCCATGGAACATTCCTAAGTATAATAAAGGCTGTGTATGACAAACCCATAGCTAGCATTATATTTAATGGTGAAAAGCTAGAGCCATTCCCTCTAAAATCAAGAATGAGACAAGGATGCCACTCTCTCCACTCCTCTTGAACATAGTATTAGAATTCCTAGCTAGAACAATACGGCAAGAAGCAAGCATATAGGGCATCCAAATAGAGAAAGAGGAAGTGAAACATTCCCCCTTTGTAGATGACATGATTCTGTATTTAAAGAACCCTATAGACTCCACTCCCAAGCTGCTTGAACTGATTCAAAACTTTGGTAAGGTAACAAGGTATAAAATTAACCCTCAAAAATCAACTGCCTTCCTTTATGCCAACAATGAGAGGAACTTGGCAACAATCAGGAAAGGAACTCCTTTCGCAATAGCCTCAAAGAAAATAAAGTACCTAGGTATTAACAGAAGTAATTTTGTAAAGGAATTTTGGTTAAAACTTTAAAACCCTGAAAAAGAAAATTAAAGCAGAACTGAGGAAATGGAAAAACCTCCCATGCTAACCTCTATGTTAATTAGACTAATTAACATGGTGAAATGGCAATCTTGCCAAAGAGCTATCTACAAATTCAATGCAATACCCATCAATATCCCAAGATCATTCTTTACAGAAATAGAAAAGGCAATCCAAAATTTCATATGGAGTAATAAAAGACTCCGTATAGCAAAAACACTTTTTAGCAGAAAGAACAGTGCAGGAAAAATTTAAATACCAAACTTTAGACTCTATTACAGAGCTATAGTGACCAAAACAGCTTGGTACTGGCACAAGAACAGGCCAAAAGACCAATGGAATAGAATTGAGGAACAAGATATTAACCCACCGACCTATGGCCACCTAATCTTTGATAAGGGATATAAAAAAATAGAATAGAAGAAAGACAGCCTCTTCAACAAGTGGTGCTGGTAGAATTGTTTAAGTACCTGCAGAACATTAAAGTTGGATCCTTTTTTTCTCACCCTGCACCAGGATTAACTCCAGATGGATCAAAGACCCTGAGGTAAAAGCAAATAAACTGAAAACTTTTCAAGAAGGAATAGGAGATACAGTAGGTCTCTTTAGCACAGGTCAAAACTTTGTTAATAAGTATTGGGGGCCGATTTATACCATGTCTGCTAACTTTCTGCAGAGGATTGTAGTAGGGATACAACACATGGACCTCTTTGTTCTGTCTATCTTTTACACTGATAGTCTCCCTCACCCAATATAAGGAAGAGGGATTTGGGGAATAAAGAGAGAGAGATCTTCTTGCCTTGATGAAGCTGAGTGGAATCTCTGTTCATGCTCCAGGGTAAGAAGGCTGAGTGTGGGAGGATGGTGGGCACCTTCCTCTTGAGGCTTGGCCTGGTTGGGGTGTGTTTTTTCCCCATCCTCCCTACTAGTAGAGAGGGACCAGGGAGGAAGGACCCTGACAAATAAGGACCAAGAAACACAACAAATCAGAGAAAGGCTGCATTAAAATGCAGAACTACTGTCTGGCAAAGGACATAGCTAGCAAATTAACTAGAAAGCCTACAGAGTGAGAGAAGGTCTTCACTAAACCATACAACAGACATTGGGCCTCATATCTAAAATATATCTACAGCTCAAAAAATTAACTCACTCCAAACCTAATCTCCAAATAACAAGCATCCCCTTAAAAGATAGGCCAAAGATTTAAAGGGAGTCTTCTCTGAAGAAGAAATAAGAATGGCCTATAGACACATGAAGAAATGCTCAACATCTCTGGCCATAAAAAAATACAAATCAAAACAACTCTCAGTTTCCACCTCACTCAAGTTAAAATGGCCAGGATCAAGAAATCTAATAACAACAGATGCTGGAGGGGATGTGGCCAGAAGGGATCACTACTATACTGTTGGTGGGAGTATAAAGTCGTTCAACCACTATGGAAAGCAGTATGGTGGTTCCTCAAAAGACTGAACATAGAACTTCCCTATGACTCAGCAATTCCACTACTTGGCATTTACCCAGTCGTCCAGAAACAAGGACATACTAAATCCACTAGCACAATGATGTTCTTTGCAGCACTATTTACCATAGCAAAGATATGGAACCAACCCAGATGCCCCTCAGTTGATGATTGGATCAACAAGATGTGGTATTTATATTCAATGGAATTCTATGCTGCTGTCAGAAAGAATGAAATCACCCCATTTTCAAGGAAATGGAAAGACTAATAAAAACCATATTAAGCAAAGTGAACCAGACTCAAAGGAACATAGGCTCAATGGTTTCCCTCATTTGTCATAATCAGTAGAAACCTTGGGCTCTCCTAGCAGAGATTTACAATAGAACAAAACCTAGATACATAAGGCCATATAGAATGACACTAAGTGAAAGGACCTCCAGGATATAGAAACAAAGTCATATAAGGAGTGATTGTTGTCCTTAATGTACTATGTTATCTCTCATCGTTTTGCTGCCCTTTGCTTATCTCATATTGTTACAGTATTTCACGTGGTTATATGATATACTGTTTATTTGAAGTTGGATAGGGAAGGGAGGAAAACAAGATGAGGGGTGAGGGGAGGGGGGAGGGAAATGGGGACCAAGATATGAGAAAGTGTATCAATGTATGTGAAGTAATGCACTTTCTATCTGGTGAATATAAATTAACCCTTCTATTAATTACAATATATATTAAATGAAAAAGAGCACAACAAAAAAGAACTGTAAATACAAGGTGAATATATATATATACCTAAACCTGTTACATTTGTCCTATTAGATTATGTTTACTTTTGTTATACATCAAATTGTTTTGATCATTGCTGCAGAATGTGTTTATAGAATCAAGAATATTATGAATAAATAAAATCTTAATAATTTCTTAAAAGTACAGTATGAAAACTAACATCTTATGCTTCCAAGTGAGGTTAAATATGTCTTATTCATCAGAATACTCTTTCTTAATTTCTAGTTTTTTTGAAACATAACCTGGGCCCAACACTTTAATGACATACCCACAGCTTCTTTTGCCATACTTCTTACTATAGTAGTATAAATTATCTGTGATTGTTCATAATTTCTAAGTAGGAAAGCTTAGGCAAAGTAAGTAATTACTGAAATTTAGACTATATAATTAGTGTTGCAAATATTACATTATAAACTAAAGTTTCTTGTTTGAAAGAATTAGATTCAATGTAGTATATTGTATGTAGTATAGCATGATCTTGGCATGTAGGTAAATTTCTTTCTCAAGCTATTGGAGCATACAGAGTATGCTATTTTATTAATTGAAAAATCCTTTTTCAGCAAACTAGACCTGAAGCTAGTAATGTTCACAAAGACAAATGTTACTTTTGTCAAGTAAAGAAAATTGATAACGTGTAGCTGCACCTTCCAGCTATTTGTCTTGATACCTGATGTGCCAGTGTGCTCAGTGACAGCAAACTTCTAATACATTCACTTATCTACTAAGGGTAAGTATTCCAGAAGCTAAGATTGAGTGGATAGACACCAATAATGAAAAATATGTTTATTTATATAATTTTTAAATGGAAAAGGATTAAATTGTTTATTAATCATTTCATAAAGAAATTTAAAACTAGAACAGGAATATGGAAGCTATCATTTAGTAAACATGGTGTCAACATAAACAATAAAGTGACCATGTGATTCAAATTGAAGAAAAAATTAATAAAACTAAAATAATCTTAAGCATGTTTGTCTCTACTTTGTTTATGGTGCTGACCTTCTTGGCATCTATGAGCATTTAAAAGCACAGAATTGGAAGGGAAAACTAGGTGCTTAGTAATCTGTTACAGCTGTCAAACTGAGAGAGGACCATGGGGCTACATAAACATTTCCTGCTGGTGGTTCAATGATTACAAAGACATTCACTGACTCAGAAGAAACAGAATTTTGAAACACTTAATTGCAAAGATTTTCAACATTATAAATGAAAATTTATATCTATGTGTCTTTTCTACCCCCACTTGTTATTACCAGTTAATGTTTATTTTCCTCCTTCTTAAAGTTTCTGCCACTGTTTATTAAATGGTGTGTATAAACTTTTATTATAAGTGTGTTATCACTTTGTGTAATTATTATGTGTGATTAATCCTACCAACTCTGGAAAACTGTTAGGTTTCCTTATTTACCCACAGGGGATGTCTTCAATTCTTTGTGTTGTTCACATGTAATGCAAGTTGACAACAACTTGGGCATAGAGCAAAAGACTTAAAATCTACATTAAAAAGTTGTACTTAAGTGCCTGAACATAATCACAATACACAATGCCCTCCAAGGACCATCTCTGTGGCAACTGGTACATGTAGCAACTGGTACATTCTTCACATGATGCAAGAATGGTAATTATTATCAGTAATCACATTATATTCCCAAACAGGATGAACTGAAATTAAAGCACATTATATTAGCAAGCAGGATGAATTGTGGAACCAGTGCTTTGAATAATAAGAATGGAAATATTATTAATGATATTTAAAGGCATCACATGTGTGTAGCCAAAACCCATAATCTTTCCTGTAAAATTCACTATTTGATGAAAAAAGGCATAACCCCAGATTTTCTACTTGGGACTTGTAAAATGTCTTCTCATCGACATAAAACCTAGAGATGAATATTAATGAAACCCATTTTCCAGACTTATAATTTAGAAGAAAGGCAAAGGAGCCAGGCAGATGGAGAACAAAATCCCAGCTCTGGTCTCCATGCTAAGAGAAGCATTAAAAAATTTAGAAGCATGTGTTCTGGAATGTAGATGCTTTACATTGCAAGGGCAGTCTTTACCCTGAGCTTATTGAATTGGTGGGAAACAAAAAATCTGAGATACAAAAATACAGAGACCAGGAAGAATTTATTTTGCATTTATTTGCACAGTTTCCTAGATGAAACTGGTGTGATAGGAAATGTTCCTGCTCTATTCTCATTCCATTTTGTCCTTCCATATCACTGCTTTTCATGATGCTAAAGAAAAGGTTCTTCTTTCTTGCAACTCAGGTCATTTTTACACAGTGATTTGTTCTTGTTACACTTCATTACATCACATTGATTTTGTTACACTGCCTTCTCTTATTTAAGTTACTTGTGTTAAAATATTTAATTTTTACAGCTTTCTGATTTCTTCTAAAAATTCCATTTTATGCATTGTCCTTATCAGGCACTAGTGTCTCACACCTGTAGGCCAAGCTATTCAGGAGGCTGAGGTCTGAGAGTTCAATACCAGCCAGTGAGACTCTTGTCTTCAATTATCTACCTTGAACTTAGGGACTGAGCACTATCCTTGGGCTTTCTCAAGGCTAGAGCTCTACCACTTGAGCCACATCACCACTTCTGACTTTTTCTATGTATCTGGTCGAGAGGAATCGAAGCTGGGACTTCATGAATGCATGTGTCATGAAAAGCTAAGGAGTATGGGGAGTTTGGCCTAGTGGTAGAGTGCTTGCCCAGCATGCACGAAGATCCTGATTTCATTCCTCAGTACTACATACATAGAAAAAGCCAGGAGTTGTGATGTGGCTCAAATGGTACAGCTAGAGCCTTGAAAAAACCTGAGGATAGTGCTCAGGTCAAGACTTAAATCCCTGGAAATGACAAATATAAAAGAAAGAAAAAGAGGGCCAGGAGCTTGGCCTAGTGGTAGCGTGCTTGCCTAACATGTAGGAAGACCCAGGTTTGACTCCTTGGTACTACATACATAGAAAAAAGCTGGTAGTAGTCCTGAGGCTCAAGTGGTAGAGCTCTAGACTTGAGAAAGTACAAGGACAGTGCTCAGGCCCTGATCTCAAACCCAGGCCTGACCAAAAAAAAAAAAAAAAAATTACCGCGCTTCAATTCCTGGGTACCACATACATAGAAAAAACAAAACAAAACAAAAAACTCAAAGTGGCACTGTGGTTCAAGTGGTAGAGCTCTAGCTTTGATAAAGTTCAAGAAGAGTGCTTAGGTCCTGAGTTCAAGCCCCAGGACTGGCAAAAAAGAAAGAAAAAGGAAAGGCAGACAGAAAGAAAGAGAAGGAAAGAGAGAGAAGGAAGCAAGCAAGAAAGAAAGACAGAGAGACTAAGGAATAGCACTGTGGCCCTGAATTCAAGTCGAAAAGATCGGCATATTGAATTGAGAATTCTTTGCAGAACTACATTAAGCTAATAAAAATAAGGCATGTTAACAAAAAAAATCCTTCTTTAAATGCTTTTTGTTCAACAACAAACAAAATGGTATTTCAATAAGTATTATTAGAGCAGGTTATGTGGTAAAATAATAAAATTTACAAGCATCTTTTAATTGTACACATTCTAGTAAAAATCTAGATAGTTTTGATCAAATAGGAGCTGATTCCTCTCAAACCATTTTTTTCAAGAATAAACTAGTGGTTCCCTTATATTAGATACTAATGTGTATACTTTGCATAGACTCAGTGAATATTTAAAGATTCTAATATGATAAATGAGACCATGCTTTACTCCTTAACTTTGTAAATCTAATTTGGCTGAATGGAAATGCCACTCAAAAAATAATACCTAACTATATTGTCTCTGTTTTGTTTTTATAGCATTCAGAATATATTCCTGGAAGACTTGTTCCAGAAATAAGAGATTTTAAAGCAATTTCAACAAGTTTAGTATTGGCTTTTTGTATTCAACATTATTCTAAGTGATGGAGTATGTTTTAAAAAAGAGTATAGCCCATCAATAGCAATTCTAATAATTTATACTGAGGAGTTATAATTTTCTTTCTATTACTGTTTAATGAAATAAGTAGATTCTGAAGGCATGAATTTCCTATGAACAGATGATATTTTTAGATGGAGAAAAATTATACTATACAAAATATATTAGGTGTTCTATGATAAATTGGATACAGGTACAATAGTAGAATTATCCTCTTCCTATTTAATATTTAAATTTGGAACTTATCAATCTTTACTTCCTACAACTGGTAGAAAGCCTCCAACTTCTCCATTTCAATTGTAATCTGATTTTTGTTAACAATTATTAAAAGTATGCATACCACTTTACATAAGCAATAAAATTATTACAATAAGTAAATGAAAAATAAGTACAGTTGGTTGTTACAACTTGTTCATAATTTGTTGGTTTGCTACCTGAAAAGTGATGAGAAATTGTCTTAGTAATACAATACATCTTGACAGAATGTTTATTATCTCTACATAAATGTGGCTCAGCCAGTAATGCAGTTTTATCTATAATCATTCTTTTTATCACCTAGTAAAAGTTACCAAATTTAATCAGTCAATATTATACAGATTGTAATTTTCAATACTATTAAGATTGCCATTTAGTCACATGCTTTCTCAATGAAGGAATTATGATGCCATCTATTTTCTAGTATACTTTAAATAATTACCCCCAAAAGTTTCATAATGTAGTAATCTCACTGAAATATTCTTTTGCCTGAGATTTAACTTCCATACGACATCTGAAGGCAATGCAAGCTGTCATAGTAATAAAGTCCAGATCTACATGTCTTTGTTAAAAACCTTTTTATGAAGGAAAAGAAAATTTTGCATCATGCAAAACTGACCATACTTAGGTTATGCGTATAGTGTAAAAAATGCCATTTCAATGATATTTCTGTATCTGTCAAGCTTCAGTGAAAATACTTTTGCTGGCATTGTTTGATATAAGATCCTCAGTCCTTGCTTAAATTCTGATATGCTATATTCCAGGAAATTGACTGAAAATTCACTGATCATTTCCAAGCAAGCATATTTGATATGCTATTTGACTAATGGCTTTGCATTTGTTTATGATTTTTTTTGTTTTAGCAACCCAAACTGCTACATTACCCAATGCTTGAAATGGTGTAATGTTTATGTGTAAAATAGGGAACATCTGTTCCTGTTAACTTTTGAATTTAATAATCTGTTTTTCAAATTGTTCTTTGGATTTGAACTTATTTCTTTATGCTTTTTATGTTAATACCATTCACAATCTGAAAGTTAATTGCCTCATTAGCTATTGAATTTGCACAAATAATACAAATTGATTTAGCATGTTATCAGCAATTACATTAGACTATGACAAATTACTTTTCTGTATATAGATGTTGGTTGTAGAACTTGAACTCAGAGTCTAGGGGCTGTCACTGAGCTCTTTTGTTAAAGAGTAGCATTCTACCAAGAGTCACACCTCTACTTCCAGCTTTCTGGTTAATTGGAGATAGACTTACAAATTTGCTGCCTGGATTGGCTTCCAACCATTTTCCTCAGATCTCTGCATTGTGTGTAGGTGTAACCACAGGTGTGAACAAGTGCTGAAGAAGAGATCCTGTTTTTGACTAAGGTAGATTTTAACTCACTTGCTCTCCATTCACTCACAATCATTTCTACTGTCATTATTTGAAGTACTTCTGTACTTCCAAAACAGAAGCTTTATTCACTTTATGACATATTGGGTGAAAAATGAAGAGTATAGTGCATATTTCTCTGATTTAGAGAATAATGTTAAATCATTATTTAAAATAATAGGCTTAATGAAAAATGTAAGATGTTTGTAAAAGTTGAAACTCACAGTTACAATATATAACATTTTACTTAAAGTATTCTCTTCTATCATGCCTCTGTTTCCTTAATAGACAACATTGATAATATACCTTACATAGATGTGAACAACATAGAAAAGTTCCTGAAAATGTACTTTATTTTCAGCATTTATGTGTGGGTGGGTTTGTACCAAATGGTAGCCAGGCCTACTTCATGGATCTAGACTTTCTGAGAGTTTTTAGAGACACAGAGGATTTCATTCAAAAATTCCGGTAAGACTGTACTGGGAAGATGGCGGTGGTTCAGTGTGAGTCGTTCTGAGCTCCAGCCAAGATAGAAGTTCTAAAAGGATAGGGGACAGTTCTTTACCAAAAATGGATCCTAAATAAGCTTTAGCGCCACAGACATCTCAGTCAGAGAGGAAAAAGGCAGAATACCAGCGCGAGAAGACAGCTTGGAGCCCTGTCAGCCGCGGAGAGGCCGCAGAGACAAAGCTCTTCTAAATCTGAACAGACAGCGCTTCTTGGCAGCGCAGACCCGCAGGTTGCAGACAGAGCCCCACAGAGCCTGTGCGAGCCCAGAGCCAACACCCAGCCTTGCACGGACCTGCCAGCTTCACTGAATTGAAGCACCCAGCAATTTGTGAGTACCTCCGAGGAGAAGTTTCCACTTCTGCTCACGGAATGGCATTGAGAAGGAACAGAAAATGAGTCAAGTCAAATCTAGTAAATATTTGAAAACACTTCAGGAGGTCCAAGATATACTTAGGGGGCCTAATTTAAGGCTAATTTGTATTGAGGAGGGTCTGGAGAAAGAGGTCAATGGTATTGGAAATATACTTCAGGGAATCATCTCAGAGAACTTCCCAAACATCCAGAAGGGCAGGCCCATCCAGATATAATAAGCTTTTAGAACCCCAAACAGACCTGACCAGAAAAGGACATTCCACCACCACATTATAATCTGAACAGGGTCAATAGAGAGCAAAAAAAGGATCCTAAAGGCAGCCAGGGAAAAGGGATCAATAACCTATAAAGGCAAAACAATAAGAATACCCCAGATTTCTTAGCAGAGACCATGCAAGCAAGAATAGATTGGAAGGATATATGTCATGCCGTGAAGTCAAATAACTACCAACCAAGAATACTGTACCCAGCTAAGCTCTCATTCATAACAGAGGGAACAATAAAAACATTCCATTCCAGGGAAAACCTACAACATTACGTGGCAACCAAACCAAAAATCAGAAAGTTCTCAAAGATGTTCTACACATAGAAAACAAACACAAATGTAATACAGAGAAAGAAATGGCACCTAAAACTCATACCATCTAAGTACCACAAGAACTGTCAAGACTCAGGCCTTAATGAAATCTTTTAAAAATGGCAGGAACTAATAAATATTTCTCAATCCTGACTCTCAATAGCAATGGATTTAAGTCTCCAATTAAATGACATAGACTATCTAGTTGGATCAAAAAGCAAGATCCATTCTTCTGCTGTCTTCAAGAGACAAATCTTACCCAAAAAAACAAACATTTTTTGAAAGTGAGAGGTTAGAAGAAAGTTAATCAAGCTAATAGCCCCCTTAAACATGCTGGAGTTGCCATCCTCATATCAGATAAAATAGACCTCAAACTAAAATTAGTGAGAAAAGACAAAGAAGGTCACTACATACTACTAAAGGGATCTTTCCTCCAGGAGGGCATAACCATCCTAAATATCTACACACCTAATCTCGGAGCTCCGACTTTCATCAAGGAAACTTTATTTTCACTGAAACCATACGTAGATCAAAACACACTGATTGTTGGTGACTTTAACACACCACTCTCACCTATGGACAGATCAACCAGGCAAAAACTCAACAGAGAAACCTTAGATTTGAACAACTGTATAGACCAACGAAATCCCACAGACATCTGCAGATTATTCGACCCAGCCACAACACAATATATGTTTTTTTTCCAGCAGCACAGGAACATTTTCCAAAATAGACCACATTTTAGGGCATAAAACAAACCTGGGTAGATTCAGAAACACTGAAATTATTCCCTGCACTCTGTCAGACCACAAGGGCATCAAATTGGAACTGAACGTCCATCTCCACCAACGAAAACCCTGTAACTCATGGAGATTGAACAACACATCATTGAATCACCAATGGGTCATCGAGGAAATCAGAACAGAAATCCAACAGTTTATGAAATTTAACAAAAAGGAGCATCAAAATACCAGCTCCTTTGGGACATGGCAAAGGCAGTAGTCAGAAGAAAATTTATAGCTCTGAGTGCCTACAATAACAAATTGGAAAAATCACAAACCAACAATTTAATGTGTCACCTTAAGATCCTGGAAAAAGAGCAACAAACCAACCCTAATCCCAGTAGAAGGAAGCAAATTATTAAAAATCAAAGCAGAATTAAATGAATTGGAGTCCAAAAAATCCCAACTATAGAACGAATCAACAAAAAAAAAGGAGTTGGTCCTTTGAAAAAAATAACAAAATTGAGAGACCCTTAGCAAATCTTACCAAAAAAATATCGAAATAAACAAGATCACAGACGAAAATGGTAATATCACGACAGAAATTACCAAGATCCAGAATATCATGAGGGAATAATTCTCAACCCTTTATGCCAACAAATTTGAGAATCTAGAAGAAATGAATGAATTTCTAGCCAATATTAACATACCCACACTGAACCAAGAAGAACTAAGCCAACTGAACAGGCCTATTTCAAGCACTGAAATAGAAATGGAAACAACAGACCTCCCACCTAAGAAAAGCCCAGGGCCAGATGGATTCACAGCTGAATTCTGTAAGGTCTTCAAAGCAGAGCTCACACCAATACTCCTCAAGCTCTTCAACGAAATTGAAAATGAAGTCTCTTTACCAAACTAATTCTATGAAGCCAGTATAACCCTCATCCCCAAACAAGACAGAGATTCATCAAACAAAGAGAACCATAGACACATTTCTTTGATGAACATCGATGCAAAACTTCTCAACAAAATACTGGCCAACAGTCTACAACAACTCATCAAAAAATTATACACTATGACCAAACAGGATTCATCACAAGGAGGCAAAGCTGGTTCAACATACACATATCAATTAATATAATTCAACACATCAACAGGAGTAAGGACAAAAATCACATGATTGTCTAAATAGATGTAGAAAAGGCATTTGACAAGATCCAACACCCCTTTATGTTAAAAACTCTCGAGAAACCAGGAATCTGTGTAACATTCCTTAGTATAATAAAGGCTTTGTATTGCAAACCCACACCTAGTATTATACTTAATGGCAAAAAGCTAAAGCCATTCCCTCTAAAATCAGGAATGAGGAAAGGATGCCCACTCTCTCCACTCCTCTTTAACATAGTATTAGAATTCCTAGCCAGAGCAATAACGCAAGAACCAAGCATAAAGGGGATCCAAATAGGGAAAGAGGAAGTAAAACTTTCCCTCTTTGCAGATGACATGATTCTTTTATTCATATGTATTTATTGTAATTAATAGAGGGTTACATAATATTTGCCAGATAGGAGGTGAATTAATTCACATACATTGATACCCTTAGACTCCACTCCAAAGCTCCTTAAGCTGATTCAAAACTTTGGGAAGTTAGCAGGATGTAAAATGAACCCTCAAAAATCAACTGCCTTCCTCTATGCCAACAGTGAGAGGAATGAGGTAACAATCAGGAAAGCAACTCCTTTTGCAATAACCTCAAAGAAAAAAAAGTACCTAGGAATTATCTCAACTAAGAATGTAAAGGAACTTTTTGATGAAAACTTAAAAACCCTGAAAAAGGAAATTAAAGCAAAACTGAGGAAATGGAAAAACCTCCCGTGCTCCTGGATTGGAAGACACAACATCGTGAAAATGGCAATCTTGCCAAGGCCTATCTACAAATTCAACACAATACCCATCAATATCCAAATGGCATTCTTTAATGAGATAGAAGAGGCATTCAAAATTTCATATGGAATAATAAAAGACCTCGTATAGCAAGAACACTTTTTAGCAGAAAGAACAGCACTGGAGGAATTTCAATTCAAAACTTTAGACTCTATTACAGGGCTATAATTATCAAAACAGCTTGGTACTGGCACAAGAACAGGCCTGAAGACCAATGGAATAGAACTGAAGACCCAGATATTAAACCACAGACCGATGGCCACCTAATCTTTGACAAGGGAGCCAAAAAATAGAAGGGAAGAAAGACAGCCTCTTCAGCAAGTGGTGCTAGCAGAACTGGTTAAGCACCTGCAGAAAACTAAAGTTGGATCTTTCTTTGTCACCCTGCACTAGAATTAACTCCAAATGGATCAAAGACCTCGAGGTAAAAGCCGGCACTCTGAAAACTTTGCAAGAAGGAATAGGAGATACACTAGGCCTCCTTGGCACAGGTAGAAACTTTCTTAATAAGGACCAAGAATCACCACAAATCAGAGAAAGGCTGGATAAGTGGAACTACATTAAACTGAAGAGCTTTTGTATGGCAAAGGACATAGGTAGTAAACTAATTAGGAAGCCTACAGAGTGGGAGAAGATCTTCACCAACCAAACAACGGACAAAGGCCTCATATCTAAAATATATCAATAGCTCAAAAAATTGAATAACTCCAAAACAAATCTCCAAAGAAACAACCATCCCATTAAAAAATGGGCCAAAGACTTAAAGAAGTCTTTTCTGAAGAAGAAATAAGAATGGCCTAAAGACACATGAAGAAATGCTTAACATCTCTGGTCATAAAAGAAATGCAAATCAAAACAACTCTAAGATTCCACCTCACTCCAGTTAGAATGGCCAGGATCAAGAAAACTAATAACAACAGATGCTGAAGGGGATGTGGCCAGGAGGGATCTCCACTTCAGTGTTGGTGGGAGTGCAAACTCGTTCAACCACTATGGACAGCAGTATGACAGTTCCTCAAAAGACTAAACATAGAGCTCCCCTATGACCCAGCAATTCCACTACTTGACATTTACCCAACCATCCAGAAACACGGACATACTAAATCCACTAGCATAACGATGTTCCTTGCAGCACTATTTACCACAGCAAAGATATGGAACCAACCCAGATGTCCCTCAGTTGATGAGTGGATCAACAAGATGTGGTATTTGTACAGAATGGATTTCTATGCTGCTGTCAGAAAGAATGAGATTGCCCCATTTGTTAGGAAATGGAAAGACTTAGAAAAAATCATAATAAATGAATTAAGCCAGACTCAAGGGAACTTAGGCTCAATGGTTTCCCTCATTTTTCCTAATCAGTAGAAACCTTGGGCTCTCAAAGCAGAGATTTGCAATAGAGCAAAACCTAGATACATAAGGCCATACAGTATGACGCTAAATAAAAGGACCTCTAGGATATAGAAACAAAAGCCATATAATGAGTGATTGTTGTCCCTAATGTACTATGTTATCTCTCATCTCTTTTACTGTCCCTTGGTTATCTCATACTGTTACAGTATCTCTCTTTGTTATTTGATATATTGGATATATATGTATTAGGTTATTTGAAATTGGATAGGGAAGGGGGAAAACAAGAAGAGGGGTGGATATGGAGGGGAGGCAAATGAGGAAAAATACATGAGAAGGAGTATCAATATCTGTCATTTCATGCACCTTCTATCTGGCGAGTACAATGTAACCCTTCTATTAATTCCAATAATATATATATGAAAAAAATTCCCATAAATCACAGCTGTCCTCTCTCTCATCTTCACTACTTGGCTTTCTTTTCTTGCTATTGAAGGCAGTGTCTTTCGGCAGCCCTAAGCTGGGCTTCAGAACACTTATAGATCATAGAGTATTTCATCTTAATGTTGCACAGGGTCTTGAGAATGCAAATATGTATGTGACATTACATGATGCTGTTTTTCTTCATTGAGCTCTATAATTAATTGAAGGTTTTTGCTGTTGTTGCATTTTCTTCCTTTTCTTATTACTCAGAAGTTCATTTCTTCTAATTTTTCAGTACTTCCCCATTCCAACTCCATTGTATTTGTATTGCATTAATATATTTGTTTAATTTTTTATTTTTGAGGTAATATATAGAAGGGCTACAGTTTCATTCCCCAGATAGTAGTTGTACTTCTCCCACATTGATAACCCTTCTCATGATTTTGTCCCCATTTCCTTCCTCTCACCCCTCCCAATCATTTCCCCTTTCCCTTTCCTATTTCAAATAATCAAATAAATGTATTTACAATGTACCAGATAACCAAGTCAGATACAGTAACCATATGAGATTAACCAAAGGGCAACAAAGGAGTAGAGAACAGTACATTAAGAACAACAATCACTTGGGCCAGGAGTTTTGCCTAGTGGTAGAGTGCTTGCCTAGCATGCATGAAGACCTGGGTTCAATTCCTCGGTACCCCACATACATAGCAAAAAGCCGGAATTGGTGCTGAGGCTCAAGTGATAGTGTGCTAGCCTTGAGAAAGTCCAAGGACAGTGCTCAAGCCCTGAGCTCAAGCCCAGGACCAGCAAAAAACAAACAAACCAACAAACAAAAAACAATCACACAAGATTAACTCTCGTTTCCATATCCTAGAGATCTTTTCATTTAGTGTCATCCTATATGGCTTTATGTATCTAGGTTTAGCCCTATAGTAGTCTGCTAAGAGAGTCCTAGATGTGTACTAATTATTAAAAATGAGGGAAACCATTGAACCCATGTTCCTTTGGATCTGACTTACTTCACATAATACAATTTTTTCCAAGTCCATTTCCTTACAAATGGGGCCATGTTATTCTCTCTAATGGCTGCATAGAATTCCATTGTGTATAAGTGCCACATCTTTTGATCCAATCATCTATAGAAACTCATATGGGTTGGTTCCATATCTTTGCTATGGTAAATAGTGCTGCAATGAATAGATTAATATTTTTAAATCAATGACTCTTTACATCTGTCACTACTATCTGTGATTAAGCAGATATTATTAGTAATATTCTAAGTGCCCTTTCAACATGGATTCTTTAGCCTCACTTTATATGATGTAGGTATATGTGTGAATGTATTTATTATTCTATTCAGTATATTTAGTAGTTTTTTCTTAATTTACAATATAAACTTTTAAATATCTTTATGCATGCCTAAACTGAAATGTAATTTTGTTTAGATTTTTTGTATAGATTTTAAACTTCTGATATTTTTGTAAGCTATACAAAGTTGCATAAAGCACATTTTGGAGTGCTAAAAAAATTATTAAATTTTCGTATATTTAATCTCCAACACACCCAGGCTGTTATACACCTAAGGATCACAATTCAACCCTTTGTAATGAACCAGTCCCTTGAACTTTACGGTGAAGATTTTTAAAATTAATTCTTAAATTATGATTATAAAAGATAAAATAAAGGAGTAAAATGTTTGGAAGTATATGTGATAGAGTTTGAAATTTAGTCTTACACACAGGAATGTAAAAAGAGAAAGAGAATAAAAAAATTATGATTATAAAATATTCATTAATATTGGAGTTTTTTCTAAGAATTAAAAAATATAAACATTGAAATTTTTCTTTGTTAAAGATATTATAAAGTGTTATCAGAATATTTAAATGTAGTGTAGTCATTATCCTTCCTTTAAAACAGTGTTACTCAAAGAGGTTGATTTTTAGATTCTTAGTCCAAAATGAATGTAAATGAACACACAGAAATTTAAATCAATGTACTGAATCTTCACTGAGAAATTCTTGCTAAAATTGACAATAAATAAAACTCTACATGCTAAGTAAAGTAGCTGAATTTTATCTTGGTAAAAGCTCCCTTGTTTTCATAAACCTTTGATGAGTAGTTCAGTTTCAAACTTATTCATGAGAAATGCTTTGTATTGAATTACTGTTGAATTATTATTTACAATGTTTGCATGTTTGCTCAAATTTAAAAAAAATTCTAACTGCTTCTACAAAGTTTCATCAAAAGAAAAGTTGAAAAAGAAAATCAAAGCAGGCCGGGAGTTTGGTCTAGTGGTAGAGTGCTTGCCTAGCATGCACGAAGACCCAGGTTCAATTCCTTGGTACCACATACATAGAAAAAAGCCAGAAATGGTGCTGAGGCTCAAGTGGTAGAGCTCTAGCCTTGAGAAAGTCCAAGGACAGTGCTCAGGCCCTGAGCTCAAGCCCATGACTGGCAAAAAAAAAAAAGAAAATCAAAGCAAAATTTGAAATATATAAATACATTGAATATAAGTATATTTTACATTTTATTAGCATAAATGATTTGTAGAGTGTTATAGTTTTACTTTATATGTATGCATATATATGTATATATATATATATGTATACCAGGTACCTTATGTAGAATAGAATTAATAAGATTTGATATCATATGCAGATATAGATACATCTATAAATAGCCATGTATGCATGAATACATATATATGTATATGTAATATGCTTGTATATGTTTTTCTATATGTTTTTTTATGCTACTACCTACATGTAATAGCAAACCTTTGTCCTTTTGAAATTGGCTAGCTTTGCTTCACATTATGTTTTCTCATTTGATTCATTTCTATATGAGTAACAAAATTTCATTATTTATGGCGGTGTAATATTCCATTGCATATATAATTAGAGGATAGCTTGATGTCATATTTTCCTAAGTCATTTACTGCTTGTAGGTTACCTGAATTCTCTCACAGAATGGTTATTGTAAATAGTGTTGTAATGACCATATTTTTGCGAGTGACATTGTTGTGACCTTCATTACATTCTCTGAGATACATGATTAAATTTAATATGGCTAAATCATTCTTTAGTTCTGTTTTTTTGTTTGTTTTTCATACAGATCCCCATTGAAAATGGGAGCAAGATTAATACTAAACAAGATTATAATTTTTGAAACATAACCAACCTAGACCTTTTTAGTTGGCTGACAATAGATGTTCACACTTTTATATTGGTAATATCACTCTCTCCTTCTTTTTGTGCACTTACATACAAATCTAATACAACCACAGATTACCGATTTATGACCAAAACAATAATCCCCTCAATCCAATCTCTATTGTATTTAAGTCCCTCTGGACCTAGAGTATAATTGAACACCTAGATACACAGCATTGCTCAACAACCATCAAATATAGATTCGTGTATTATAAGAGTTGAAGGATGAACAGAGGACCAGAGATAGAAAAAATAATATGAAAGACAACAAGGGAGGTAGGAAAAGAATAATGCAGGAGTGTGAGATTATTATATTAAGGAAGAAAAGGTATAGTGTAAAGATAACTGACCTAAGGTGATAGACAGGTAGAATATTTGAGTAGAAAGTTTAGAAGAACTTAGATAAAACTTATGAAAATAAGAAGAGTAATAGGAAGAATATATAGAGAAAAGAGGGAGGTAGATATAGGAGATTTCAATGATACAATTTCTAAAAAGAAAAAAGAAACAAAACAACAACAAAATAGAACGAAACAAAACACACCAAAGGAAAGGTGGGGGGAAATTCCTCACTATTGTGAGTTCTTACCCAAGAGATTCTAGGGTTGAGAACCAGGAGATTAAAAAGCAGGTGACTGTATGAATGTAGATATCATTTTTATTCAGACTGTACCCAGAGCTGTCACTGTGTTTCTAGGATTGACCATAGTGACAGAGGAATGTGGGAAAAGAGAGGAGAAAAAAGAAGAAAAAAAAGAAAAAAAAAGGAATGAATCATAACATCAGGAAAAAAAGGTGTAGGTAAAATGGCAAAGAGAAAATAAGAACACCTAAAAATGCAAATGAAAAGGTGTAGAAGAACGAAAAGAAAGGGTATTCTTCAGTATTCTTCAGTTTGTGTGTGTGTGTGTGTGGCGGGGCAGGATAGGAAACCTTTGTCTCCACTAAATTCGGGATCCAAACACTTCACAAAGTCTTTTTCTCTTATGATTTGGCTTTGCGGTTTTTCAGATCAGATTGCTTGATTGGGAAAACAAAGTTGAAAGATCCGCGGGTGGCTTTGTTTACCATGTCTATGGTGTGGCGCAGGGGATGGACTTCAGCAGCACTGGGGCCGGATTTCCCGCTAAGGGATCTCTGGAAAATCCTTTTCCCGTAAGAATGATGGCACTGCCAACACCACCTCTCAGGTTCCAATTGCTTTGGCCGGGTCTTTGCCAGCAGTCAAGATGGCACTGCTCTCAACTTGTGGGGGAGGGGTTTCCTTCTCAATGCCATTCCATGAGCAGAAGTGGAAACTTCTCCTCGGAGGTACTCACAAATTGCTGGGTTCTTCAATTCCATGAAGTGGCAGGTCCATGCACGGCTGGGTGTTGGCTCTGGGATCGCACAGGCTCTGTGGGGCTCTGTCTGCAACCTGCAGGTCTGCGCTGCCAAGAAGTGCTGTCTGTTCAGATTCAGAAGAGCTTTGTCTCTGCGGCCTCTCCGCGGCAGACGGGGCTCCAAGCTGTCTACTCGCGCTGGTATTCTGCCTTTTTCCTCTCTGACTGAGATCTCTGTTGCACTAAAGCTTATTTAGGATTCATTTTTGGTAAAGAACTGTCCTCTATGCTGCCAGAACATGTATTTTGGTGGGAGCTCAATACCACTCACAGTGAACCGCTGCTATCTCCGCCAATCTCAGTTTATCCTGTTTTTGCCTTGTAGTCCTTTCTGGTATTTCCAAAACTAAGTAAAATAGAATGAAGCAGAGTATGCATCCTTGTCTTTTTCCTGATGTGAGTAGAGGTTGCAGCTCATGGTCTTACAGTTCATTATCCGTGCACATTTACATGCCTTGCGTTTTGCTAAGTATGTGGCTTTCATAAGTAAGTTTTTATTCTTTTTGTTGAAATGTGGCTGAATTCTAGGAAATGTGTTTTCTGTATCTGTTCAGATAATTATGTGATTTTACCCTTAATTCTGTTAATGTACTGTATCATACATGGTATATGTAAGTTTAACTACATTTGCTTCCCAAGGATGAGTCCTATTTGAATATGGTGTGTTATCCCATAAATATGCTCTTGAATTAAGGTTATTGATATTTTATTTCTCATAATAATTGATATGTGATTTTTCTTTCCTCATAGTGTTCTTTTCTGGCATTTGTTCCAAGTTAACTGGCTTCATAAAGTGGGCTTGATGTGTCTTCTAGTCTTCATTTTAAAAAAAAATAATTTGATGGGAATAGTATAAATATTTGCTTAAGATTTGGTAGAATTCGGGGCTGGGAGTTTGGCCTAGTGGTTAAAGTGCTTGCCTAGCATGTATGAAGACCCGGGTTCGATTCCTCGGTACCACATACATAGAAAAAAAGCCAGAAATGGTGCTGAGGCTCAAGGGCTAGAGCTCTAGCCTTGAGAAAGTCCAAGGACAGTGCTCAGGCCCTGAGCTCAAGCCCACGACTGGCAAAAAAAAAAAAAAGATTTGGTAGAATTCAACAACAATAGCCACTAGCTTCTAAGTTTACTTTACTATGAGTTTATTGTTGCTATTATATTATATTTATTAATTTTATCAGATTAATGTTTTCTACTTCTTTATGATTAAATTATAATAAGCTGAATGTTTCTTTCCTAAAATGACATGTATATTTTCACCAGGGTCTTTTGTAGTGATCAACTGAAGTTATTTTTACTATTCTCTTGATTGGCAAAGAATATCATGTGTATGTAACCCATAGGGATTATTTAAAATTACTACGGTAATTGAAGCTAATTTTAATGAAGTCATCTCTGTCTTTTACATGCAGTTCTGCTACTTAGGTACTGAATGTCTTTCTGTGTAGAACACATAATCAGAATTCTAAAATATATTGCCATGAAAAGAGCACATTAACAATGTTATATCCAATTGCATTAGTACAACAACATGTCTATGGTACTAAGACCTGTGTAAGATGCCTGGTATAAAGTTCTGATAAATTTCAAAGTTTAGTCAATCATTATATCAATATCAGTGTCTGGATTTAACAGAGAAAATAATGGATGCTATACACAATAATAGATATAGAAATATAGGAATAGCAAGGCATGTACATGGCATTTGTAAGATTTTGCAATGAATCTCAAAACTAACAAGAGCATTGGGGTATAGGTTAAGACACAGGCTGTTTACTTAAATTAATCATACACCTCTGGGTGATAATTTAAATAAGGAATCCTTTTAAATGTATAATGTCATTGGATAGGATAATGTTTCCATATCTATGTAATTTATGTATCTATGTAATATATTATATGATATATTATGTATAATAATTATAGATACAAGTGTATTTTCAAATCTTTTTTTGTGTGTGTATAGGTCATGGGACTTGAACGTGGCCTGGGCATTGTCCCTGAGTTCTTCTGCTCAAGGCTACCTCCCTACTCTTGAGCCAAGCCCCACTTTCCATTTTCTAGAGCTTAATTGGAGATGAAAATCTCAAGTCCTGTTGTGCCTCTGCTGGCTTTGAACCTTGAACCTCAGCCACTATGCTGGCTCATGTTTCCAAATCTTGGTTGTGAAAAACATTTCTAAAATATATACATATGATGCATTTATGTAATACCATTGGCAAGATTATATTATTTGGATCTGAATATATTAAGTATGCAAGTATACAAATTTATTTTATTACTATTCATCCATCTGTGTATCATTTCTCTAAGCACACACATTGGTCTGACTCTGTCCTTTATCTAATCAAATATATTTATGTCCTTGCCATATTCAGATTCATTTAGCCAGTCTCTACAGAGGAACAGCACAATCAAAGTCTTTAAAATTTTTTTTCAACATTTTGCAATCATAAAGCATAACTTAAGCTACTTACAAATCCTAAGAGTTTGCTATTATACTTTTAATTATTTGATTAAATTCCTCAGATTTTTATTATTTTGCGTAACAAAAATAACAATTTGCATTCTAAACTTTGTTGTTATCCCAACTTGTTTTCCCAGCAAATTGCAAATTCCAAGGGATTTGTGTTCTTGAATCATAAATGTTGTATACCTATATGAATAATAGAAGTACAGAAGTTAGCTGCACTATGAAATTATCTTACATTTTGGTAATTTCAGTGTATTTATTGACATGTCAAAATTAATAGCTTAAAGAAAGTAGTTTGTAATTTTTTAACAGTAGTTCACCTTGACCATCCTTTTTGCTTAGACCTAACTTCTCATGGATTTTTTTACTCCTCAGGTAGAGACCAGGAAAAACCATTATTAATTATGAAAAGAGCTTACAAGGTCTGCCCACTTACAGCATAAACAAATAAACTCACTTATTGATGGTACTTACAACATGATCCCAGTATCACCAGAAATAAACAAATATGGAAGAATTTACTATATATACATATTTTGACTAAACACTAATACCTTCAATTATCATATGCAAAGATCAATCATTTTCAAAAGCAAAATATCATTCAAACCATCAATCCCACAAAAATTCCAGCTGATGTGTCTGTAGCTCAATGTTGCTTCTTTTCCCTTGAGGATTAGAGCTATCTATTTCGTTCATAAAATGTTCCCAGGGTGGCTACTCTGTTTCTGAAAAAATTGAAGGATTTGTCTTAATCATAACTGAGTATGGGTCCTTTCTCAGCATAAATCATAGATCTCTTGGAGTTGTAGACTTTCTCTTAATAACATTACCTTAGTCTGTAAAAGAAGATTCATTGCACTAAATTACATTTATAAAAATCTTAATAAAGTATGAAAAGAAAGTGGTAGAAAATTTTTGAAAAAAAATAATGGAGAATGAAAGTCATTGGAGCTGTGGAGAAGGTACCTTTTTGCTTTTTGGTGACACGAATGAAGATGGAGTTTGACTAGATGGATATGCTTACATGTCATTTATTGCTATGAGATGACTGTATGACTAAAAACCTATTATTGATTATTCAATTTAATGTCCATACATTTCAATTTTCTTCCAATTACAGTGATGTTAAAACTTGGGTTTCACATTCTTGTATGATCTGGCTGTCCTTTACAACAAAATTGTCAATGTAAAATCATCTTCTCATTGGAAAATGTCCATAGAAAGGCTAATTTCCATTTTATGGTTTATCGCATCTTCTTAATATCTGATAATACGATTATGCTTCAGTAAAGAATGAATTTTCTCTTAATACAGAAGCTGTGCAAAGAATTTTGGTGTTTTTTCTTTTTTAAAAATTTGTTTATGTTTCTTTTGTGGGGCTTGATTTCTGGGGCTGGGCACTGTTCTTGAGCTCTTTTTGCTAAAGGTTAGTGCTCTAGCACTTTGAGTTGTAGTGGGACTTCCAGTTTTCTGATGGTCAGTTGGAGATAAGAATGTCAGGAAGTTTCCTGGCAGGGCTAGTTTGAACATTGATCCTCAGTTCTCAACTCCCTGACTAGCTAGAATTATAAATGTGAGCCATTGGCACCCAGCTAATTTTGGAGATTCAAATATAGTACTTTCACAGGTTTAAAATCTATCTTTGTCTGGAGATGATTTTGTTATTTAAAACATATCCAGTGTGCAAATAATCAAATTACCTAAGCTAAAAAGGGGGATAAAAAGTAGAGATTTGATGCCAAATTGTTTACTATAGCTCGGTGAAAGTTGAATTTATGAGATTTCTGTTCTTGTAGTTCTGGGTTTTTTGTGGGGTGGGTGGGTGGGTGTTTTGTTGTTGTTGTTGATAGTACACACTGTAACAATGAAAAAAATAATTTATTTTTCAGAAATAAGAAGTATCCTTAAAACAGTCATTGGAACAGTTATTGATCTATGTTTCCTAGAAATATATTCTTACCAGCCTTCATACTGAATTTTATTGGTACAAGATTTACAATTTTATGAGGATATTTGATACAAAAGTGCTATAAGCATAGTCCTTTTTAGATTTTACTTGTCAAGTCCAGTTACATAGTTTATACTGTTCTGAATTATATTTAGTGCTTTCCCATTCTTTGCTAACACAACATCTCATAAAATCAGATAGAGTAACATAATATGACAGTTGAATTTAAGAGACCTCTTATTATATTTGAAATTCGACCAACGTTCCAATTTAATGGCAATAGATGATTAGAGAAGAAATGACATCCTCATTTCAGAGATATTTTTACTCCAATGTATTTTTAATGCTCTCATGTCTTTTATTATTCTGACACGGTTTCAGAACTAGTTTCAAAGTCCTTGTTTGGGGATTTATTTTTATAAAGAAAGATAGAGACATATTTTATTCTTAAAGATAAAACAAACATTTTTACCACAATATGAGTAAAATATGAAAAAAATTTAAAATAGGTAATTTTAGTTTTGTATGTTTAGTCAAAGTTTCTGAGATTAAATTCTCCTTAGTTATCCTTTCATGTTTTCCTTAGGATTATGTACTCTTAGCACGATGCTCTCTCAACATCAGTAAAAGAGCTGATGTCATTGTCCTAATAATGGGATATAGTAGAAGAAAAGGAATGAATAGTTTGTATATTGTAAATTTTATAAAAAGAAGGAAAAACAGGAGAATATAATCTGAAATTTCTGCCATTGGCACTCTCTGTGTGTGTACTTGTGCCTATATTTTTAAAGTATACATATTCTTGTCTGCTTGAGGATTGACAACCACAGGCATTTACCTGTTTAGGACAGCATCTTACTAAGCTAGGTGATACTATTATGAGGAAAGATACAAACCTGGACACTTTTCACCTATTGCATCCACAGATGATGCTTCAGTTTTCCTTGTAAGTATTTCTACAATTTTATTCTATTATTGAATAAAAACCATGAAAAAAATTCCACAAGGAGTGGAATTCACATTTGTAGAGTTAAATGATATAAAAGCAGAGGCTCAGCTGCTGGGCATGGTGGTCATGTCTGTAATCCTAGCTACTCAAGAGGGTGAGATCTGAGGATTGAGGTTCAAAGCCAGCCTGGGCACTAATGACCAAGAGACTCTTATCTCCAATTAACAACTAGAAAGAAAATGAAAATGGCGCTGTGACTTAAGAGGTAGGGCTGACCAAAAAATAAAAAAGCATGATCTCATTTCCACACGAGGTCAAGTTGTGACTCAGATCCAAGTAATAGTGTACATGTCTTCTCATAACGTATTTGCGCTGGACTGATGTTTACTCAAAACCATACAAGAGTTTCATTTGTGTGCTTTCCTTTTGTTTTTTGTTTGTTTTATATGCTTTATATGTTCATCATTGTATTCCACTTAGGTTTATATGTTGTATGTATGTGTCTTAACCTTCTAATCCAGGAAAGCCTTAAGTATCGAAAATGAACAGAAATTATGAATTTTTATTGCTTGTAAAAGTGGAAGGAAGTGAATACTTCAGGGTAAAAGACTTATCCAAAACAGTAAAGTATTAGTACTTCATACATTATTTACATAGCAGTTTGTGAGGGATGTAGATCACATTACAGATCCAGTTTTCACTAATCATAAGGAGCAGTGAAGAAGTCTTCAGGAAAAGATCAACATACTGTGAAGAATGTTCTGTCCTCTGAAGAGGGACTGCATAGGTAACTTAAGCTGTGGAGCACATATGATAAGCTTTTGGAAATAACATGTATTTAATGGGTAGAGGAGAGAACTTAAAAGTATAATGTATAGGAACTACCTAAATAAAACCAAACCTATCTCCCCTACATTCACTACATCTTTCCAAGAGCCAGGTGCTTCCATGGTCACATGTTCAATAGTCTGGCTTCCATTTACTTCATATTTGGAAGAATTAGTATTTAAATATTTTTAATCATTGACGCAAGCCACTTTTGAATTTTTTTCTTACTTTATCAGTTATTATCAACTCAATATTTAATATAATTTCATTGGAAGAAATAACTTCTCTATTTTTCTCATCAAACTTGATTGCTTAAATGGTAATAAAGTATGTTTCAAAAACACTTTTTTTTGCCAGTCCTGGGAATTGAACTCAGGGCCTGGGCCCTGTCCTTGTGCTTTTTCAAGGCTAGAGCTCTACCACTTGAGCCAAAGCACCACTTTCAGCTTTTCTCTGAGTATGTGGTACCGAGGAATTGAACTCGGGTCTTCATGCATGTTAGGAAAGCACTCTACCACTAGGTCAAACTCTTGGGCCCTCAAGAACACTTTTTATGTCACAATATATTAAGGTACAGTATTATTCAGTAGGTCCTTGTGTGGTCATTATAAGAGTACATTATACTCATTTTGAAAATGAGAATTAATATAGTCATATTTGTGTATAAGCATGATGTAGGAAAAGTTGTCCCATAGCATGAACGTAGAAAGACATAGAAACAGACAGAAATTTTAGGGACAGAAATTTTAGATAGCTTGGAAACTGAGGTAATATTTGCAATTGCAATTCAATCTACAGGTAGGACATGATGATGGAAATTCAGAGGCAAAATTCCATCTTTGAAAATTTTCAGTTTATACACATAAGGCCAAGAACTAATTTGATAAGGCCAACCAATATTTCATATAATGGTTACAAATATTAATCATTTAGTATCATCATGATGCTTGTTTAATTACGGACCTGTGGCTAAATGCGGTAGAGAGCTAGCAGAGGAAAAAAAGAGCTGAGGAACAGCACCAGCACACAGGCCCTGAGTTCAAGCCCCATAACTGCCAAAAAATTTAAAAAGTTCAAGTTGACAAAAATAAACTTTCTGATACCCAAATCTAATACTAAGCACTTCGGACTTGCATAGAAATATTCTTAATATTGCATCTTAAGAGTTTAATAACTTCCCTTTAACTGTTGATATTATACTTATAATGAACTTTTGAACAGAATTTACTTTCATTCCATAATATGAATACTGATTCAGACTAGCAGGTGGTCAATTGGAATTAATGAAAAGTAAAAAAAACAGTAATTAATTTTTTAACTGTTTTAAGTCAAATGGTTTATAAATTCAATCAGCAATTTTATACTATATATAAATGTTTCTATGACAAATAATTTTGTCTATTAAACATTTCTACATGAATTTTTATAACTATTAGCTTCTGTGCCACATAAATGTTGTATTGGCTAAATGTTGTGTTTCTTAAATTAATGTCTTGATTGTAATCTGTGGAGAAGATTTTGGTTCAGCTTAATGCTTTATGTAGAAGTTCAATGTTATTTCCATTACACTAGAAACGTCAGTAATATATGGTCATACATACTTAAGTTTCCTGAAAATAAAACTATTAATATTCTAATTAAAACAGATAAAAGACTAAATATAGAGCTCCCCCATGACCCAGCAATTCCACTACTTGGCATTTACCCAATCGTCCATAAACAAGGACTTCCTAAATCCACTAGCTGATAATGTTCATTGCTGCACTATTTACCATAGCAAAGATATGAAACCAACCTAGGTGCCCCTCAGTTGATGACTGGATCCACAAGATGTGGTGTTTATACACAATGGAATTCTGTGCTGCCATCAGAAGGAACGACCTCGCCCCATTTGTAAGGAAATGTAAAGACTCAGAAAAAATCATATTAAGTGAAGTAAGCCAGACTCAAAGGAACATAGGCTAAATGGTTTAGCTCATTTGTCATAATCAATAGAAACCTTGGACTCTCCTAGCAGAGGTTTATAATAGGGCAAAACCTAGATACAGAAGGCCATATAGGATGAGGCTAAATGAAAGGACCTCCAGGATATAGAAACAAGAGCCATATAATATGTGATTATTGTTCTTAATGTACTATGTTACTTTTCATCTCTTTTGCTGTGCCTTGGTTACCTCATATTGTTACAGTATCAACTTGTTATTGATATATTTTATAATGTTTATTTGGTTATTTGAAATAGGATAGGGAAGGGGGAAACAAGATTAGGGGAGGGGGTAGGGGAGGAAAATGGGAACAAAAACATGAGTAAGGAGAGCAATCACGGTTAAAGAATGCACCTTCTATCTGGCGAATATAATGTAACTCTTTTTTGGGGGGGGGCGGGGTGTCATGGGACTTGAACTTAGCCTGAGTGCTATCCCTGAACTCTTCAGCTCAAGGCTACCAGCCTACCCTTGAGTCAAGGCCCACTTTAAGTTTTCTAGAGGTTGATTGGAGATAAGAGTCTCAGGTCCTATTTTGCCCGGGCTGGCTTTGAACCTTGATCCTTGAACACAAAGAGGCTCAGGGATAATGCCCAGACCGTTAATTGAGACAGGAAAAATAAAATTTTACAAGCTGTAAATACTCAGAAGGAAATTTGCTATTAGAAATGAATTTTGTGATATTTACCAGAATATGGAACAAAATCATATGTAATTGTTATTGAGTGATAAAACATTGTGCAGGTTTTGAGAAATTATATGTCAATGGCTCATTAACAGGTCTACATCAATGTAAATGTATTTTAAGTTTTATTTTCCATTTTGGAAGAGCAGTGATTTTATTGATGTATTAATGTCCTAAATGTAGCTGGATAACACATTTTGTTTGAAATATCATTTCCTAGATTCATCCAATAAATACTACAAATGTTAAAAATGAATTTGGATTGATGGAGAGGAATTGTAATCACCATGTGCAGATTTATGGTTGGAGGGAATAATGTGATTATGCAAAGAAAAATGACCTAATGCTTATGGGCTCCTGATGAATGAGAAGGATATTTGTTTTAAGTATGTCATGGGTATAGAATAAATCACAAATACTATTTTAAGTCCTTACTATCTTGTAAGGGCATAAGAGTGAGAGTACTAGAACCCTGCCTTGTGAGTCTGAGTGGCAGATCTTCTTGACTCAATAACTTGATACTAAGATACAGTTTGAAACCAAGTATCTTGTAAAAATGTAAATCATACTACCCCAATTCTCTTTCAAATGCTATATGTAGGATCATATTGTTCTATACAGCATTATTCAGGAATTCTATCACTAAAATTTAAAATTTAGTCCTTGCCAAGTGCAAGTTGTTCAAGATTATTATACTAGTTACTCATGTATGTGAGATCTGAGGACTGCAGTTTGATTACAACAGAGCAGAAAAGTCTTTGTGACCCTCTTATCTTCAATTAACCATTCAAAAACCAGAACTGGTGGTTCAGATCGAAGTGGTAGGATGCTGGGCTTGCATAAGACAGCTCAAAGAGAACGCCCAGGCCCTGAGCTTCTTTGTTATTGTCTTCATGTAATATTTCCTTATTCTTTTTTTTATTGTAAAGCACCTTATCATTTATTATATGGCAATACTATATGCTGCTAAAGGTATCAGCTGCTCTCCTACAACACACAGTCATGTGAACACACGTGTACACACACGTACATACAAACATACATACAGATGACCTATAAAGCACCATCACATTTAGAATAAATGTTGTGACATTCATTTTCCATTCTCTCTATAATTTAAGCTTTCATTGTGATAGTCTGTTGACAATGTGACTCCTATCCACTACAATTGGGACAGCCAGGTCATTAAGGAAAAAGCAGGTAGATTAAGGCTACCAGTCGATTTTAGAGTGATTTTAGAGAAATGTTCAGAAGGAAAATTTGGCTGATTTTTAAATATTTCCTTATTTTTAATCCTTCATAACTGACATTTTCTCATCTTCTTGCTTTTTGTCTTTTGCTAATTTTATTTGTTATTTATCTAATATTCATTTATTTGGTTTTGCCTTTCTGACATTTCTATTTGCTTCCTCCCCACCCTCCACCTACTCCCACCTCCATTTCCTTTCTGAATGGCTCATCCATAGGACCTGTGTTTCCAAACCTTCACTGATTTTCTAACTTTGGTTGATTTTTGTCTGTTTGAATTTTTTCTGGGGTCTCTTGATCACGTCTAAATGAAGTCTGACCAATTGTTTGATATTTTGGTAGATGCATTCCCTTTAAAATCAGTTACTAATCGGTATTAGTTATCTAGTGGTACAGAGCTTGCCTAGCATACATAAAGCCCTGTGTTCGATTCTTCGGTGCCACATACACAGAAAAAGCTGGAAGTGGCATTGTGGCTCAAGGGGGTAGAGTATATTATGTCGAACCTCGGGCTTGAATTTGGGGCTTGGTCACTCTCCCTGAAATATTCAGCTCAAGGGTAGTGCTCTATCAGTTGAGTCACAGAGCCACTTTTGACTTTTCTGGTGGTTAATTTGGAGATAAAGGTCTCACGAACTTTTTATGCTCAGCCTGACTTTGAACCGCGATCCTCAGATCTCACCCTTCTGAGTAGCTAGGATTATATGCGTGAGCTATGGCGCCCGGCAGAGTTATTGAAGTTTTGTAAGAAATTAAATGTATGATATTGGATTTCTTTCTCTCCATGAATATTTTCACTGCATTATTGAATCTGTTGGGGTGAGATTCTTTTATACTTCCTTTCTGATACAAAAGAGTTGACTACAATGACAAAGTCCACAAACAAACATCTTTAGGCTATAAAAAATCTAGAACTACTTTCTAATACAGCAATTCCACTCTTGGGTATTTGTCCCAAAGACTATAAACCAGGATACTGTACAGCCATCTGAACAACCATATTCATTGCAGCATTTTTACCATTTACATTATAATCTTAATAACAATAAAATAGTACAGATAGCATGGTAATCTCCTAATACGCGAAATGAGATTTGCTTAGATTCAAAATTAACGTGTTAGGACCCAGAATAAAATATGTATATTTGCTAGTAGTGATATGGGTAGATTTGTACAAAATACTTTGATGTTTTTCTATAGATGCATATAATCACTTATGAGTGATAACATCAGTTAAATCTGTTCTTATATGTAAATATGCATGTATATGTCTTCTGTGTATTAAAAAAGGGTCAAAGTTTTTCTGTATCATTTAAATTTTTATTGAAATATATTTTAATTTCTTGTTGTTGCATTTTCCAGTGTTCTTACAATCTGAATATTGAACCTTAACTAATTAGTGTTTTCTCATTGAATAATTTCAGCATGTGCTAAAAAGCAAAATGACTTTTACTAATTTTTTGTTACTTCAATTTATAAAGATGTTCTTTATAATTGTTTCAAATAATCCTAATGAAAATTGATTATTAGTTATTAATTGATTATCAGTGGTTACTACTACTGATTCTATTAGAGTAGAACCTTCTTTTGTGAGAAAACCTTCAGAGAAATCAAGAAAATACATGATCTCTGCATTTTGTGTGATCCTTCTCCCCATGCTAAGTTTCCATAAAGTACCCACAGTGTATCTGTCAGTCATAAATTTGCATGTATTATTTTTAAACCCATTTATATTTGAACCCACTAACTTCTAAGTATCATAAGCCCTTATTCATTATATTTACAGTACATACTAATAGTACTTTTAGTTTATTTTTCCATTTAAAATGTTTACTTCAATGGTCAAGGAATAGTGTATTCTGAGCTATGTGTGAACTAAACAAGGGGAGCCTTATTTTTAGTTTTAAATTTTCAAGTTTGGTTTAGATAATGATTATTATTGTTATGAAAATGAATTTTTTGTAATGCATAAGGTATTTCCCAGAAAATTATATATTAGGCCATTGGGTACCAAATAATCTGATGTTATTCTTTCTTATATGCATGAGGCGCTATGGTACTGTGGCTAGTATATTTACATTACACAGGAGAGTGCCATTTAAGGCCTAAGTACAATTCTACATAATTCAACTTAGTTTAAACATCTTCCTAGAAGAACAGTAATCAAATTTACCTTCAGGACATACTGTAGACTAATACAAAAGCTCTATATGCAGAGTTAAGATTAGAATACAAATGTGGTTCCTATTTTATTATTTGATGAATGATATGTCACAACATATTATGTGATTCTATAATAAAGATGATATTATAATGCCTCTGCTCAGAAGGGCAATGTTAAGCCTGCCAAGAGGATTTGAACTCTTAAATTTAAGTTTAGTAACTTGCCTCAGAAGTCATTTTTTGAGTTCTTGGCATAGGAAATAAAAATTATGTGGACATTCAAATCAGATCTTCCAAACTGGAAAGGCTACTAGAAGTATGCATTCTATATTTTGTATCATTTATGACAAATTTTACCCTAAAATCACAAACACACACATATGTAAGCATTAAAATATTTATTATTACTACTTCAGAATACCCTCATAAATAAGTCTTACATTTAAGAGAGAATAGTAGCACTGATGTGTATTTATTCTAACCAAAAATCACCATTTTAATCCAAGCTTTTCAAAGACAATGGTTTCAAAAGGGTAAGTTCAAAATCAAAATTATAGACATCACAAATTTAATGAGTTTATTAGCTTAAGTAACTGGCCAGATGCAATTGCACAGAACTCTGAAATGGGAGTTGCATTTCTGGAAGAAAATCTCAATCAACAATCCACAAGGGAACTAGTATGAAACAGGTGGAGAAATTGCCATTGTGACTCCATGCTGTAAAAAGTACTATAATTTGATGTTTAATTTTATTTTAAAGTTAAATTTAATTCTGTTCTTTTGTAAGGAAGAGAGCCTGCAAGGGGGGCAATTTGAGAGGAAGATTCATTTATTTTCTCATTTTAAGGAGAAGAACCGCTTTCTTACCTTCTTATTCTGTGTGCCTGTAAATTCTGTTTCACATCTAAAATATATAATGTGAACATCAAAGCTCTGAAATTCCTTTGAACACTTACAGCCTAAAATCTAGTGACTTGTAATCATATGGAAAAACTGTTGGAGTGAGAAATCTGAGATGAAAAAATCATGAGTGACTAAAGAATCCATTTAGAAATGAAGTATTTAACAATGGCATCCCTATTGTGCTGCTATTAATAACAGACAATTGGGACAGAGTTCATAATGACTTAATCTCTAGTCCATTAACTTTTATAAATTTAATAAAAACCTATTAAAATGAGAATATGTTTCATTGAAATTGCCAAGTTTGGATATGCTTATTTTTTATGAGTTTCTAGAATGTACACTGGTATGATTTTCCAGCACCTAAGTGAACTGTGAAAGAAATTGAATTATTTACTAATATCCAGGGATTATTTTCTCAATGTGTCTCTTCTAGTTATTTCAAGAATCCAATTTGCAATATAACAAACAAAGTATCATAGAAACTTTAGTTTATTTTCATTGACTTGGTAGGAAACCAACTTTTGCTTAATGAACCATGTTTTAACTGTTGGTTAATACAATAAGTTAGAAATAAATAATTGCTTTCCTTCCTCATTTGAAAGTATTTGACACTTTGCTACTGTGAAAACAACCAAAAGGCCTAACATCTATTTTTAAATTATTTTGTAATATTGTATACTGAGAAACCATTGAGATTCATTACAGTGATTACTGAAAGCAAATCTATGGTCTGCTATGCACAGTGGAGGTGGGGTTAAGGGCATCTACATTAAATATATGAACAAGGAAAAGCTTTAATGCATTTTCTGATCTATTTTCTATAAATAGTTACTTCCTATTTAGATTTTTATTTTGCTACACTGGTAGTTGTTTCATATGTTTATTGTATATACATCTCTCATTCTCCATAATAGCTTTGAAGCTTTAACTAAATAATAATCTGAAATATTTCACTTATCTTAACATTTTTTTTGATGGTCATGGGGCTTGAAGTCTGAACCTGGGCATTGCTCCTGAGCTCTTCAACTTAAGGCTATCACTCTATCCTTTCAGGCACAGTGCCACTTCCGATTTTCTAGTGGCTAATTGGAGACAAGGGTCTCATAGACTTAGTGAGACTCAGTGGCTTTGAACCATGATCCTCAGATCTCTCCCTCCTGATTAGCTAGGATTACAGGCATTACCCATCACACCTGGCTTGTATTTCTTATTTCTTAGAATGAGATAGTGTCAGGAATAGTGGGAAAGGTTGACAAGTCTTATAGGCATTTAATAAAATTTAAGAAGATAATAACCAGTAATTTGAAAATGAAGTAGATTTTCACATTTTCAAATACTCTTCGTCCACACTAGAAACAGAACTGGTGAAGTCTTATATGTTGGAAAGTGCAAGAGATAGGAAAATGTGGAAAAACTGCAACCACAGTCTTTATTCACAATATAGAGCTAAACTGTGGTGTTATGACTACTGATGGGAGAGAAAACATTCAGACAGATGGCTAGAGGTGTGAAGAAAGTGTCCTCCATAAGTAGGAATGTCTAATATTATGTCTAAGAAATCACATGGCTTGAAATAAAACTGGTTAGAAGTAAATTATTACAATGCGTTGTCCAGAGAAGAGGAGCCAATGGGGATATACACATGCATGGAGAGGAGAGGAGGGAGGGAGAAAGGGAGGGATGGAGAGAGAGAGAGAGAGAGAGAGAGAGAGAGAGAGAGAGAGAGAGAGAGAGAGAGAGAGAGAGAGAGAGAGAGAGAGAGAGAGAGAGAGAGAGAGAGAGAATGTCACAGAGAGAACATATTCCAAAAAAGTATTGGCTAGTAAGAATTCAAAGTTTGCTTCAGGTACAATTCAAAGCTGAAAATGAAGGATGCAGAGGAAGTGATAAAATACCAATGCCATTTGCCAAGCAAAGAAACCTAATTTGTTATCCAACCTTTTTATACCAGAAATGGGTTGGATCACACCCCCTCACATGGAGAAGTTCATTTGTGTTACTCAGCTAACTCAATACAGAAATATTAATGTTTGGCCGGATGCCGTGGCTCACTCCTGTAATCCTAGCTATTCAAGAGCCTGAAATATGAGGATCATAGTTCTAAGACATCACAGGTGCAACCGTAAAGACTGTTATCTCCAATTAACCATCAGAAAGCTGGAAGTGACACACTTTGGCTCAGGGACAATGCCCAGGCCCAGAGTTCAAGTTCCACAACAAACAAAAACAAACAAAAAAAGAAAAGAACTAATAATGTTTTATCCAATATCCACACATATAAAAGTTGACATAAAATTATCACATAAACCAAAATTGGAATTAGCATTACAGACCATTTGTTGGTGTTGTCATTAAGCAATGCAGTGAAAGAGAACAAATCAGTAAAGAAATCACCAATCTAAACCATTACTATCATGATAACTCAAAAAGCAAATAATACAAGAAGGGCTATATAAAGAAAGTGCTCGCTGAGGATGATCATAGTTTTATATTGCTTAGTTTTATCAATGTTAAGCATACTATGATTTAAAATTCAAATTAATTTTAGAGTAATAAATCAGTTGTTATAGAAAAAATATAAATTCCCAGTAATATTTCTATCATTAAATTAACTAATTAAATTTAGGAAAGTCATTTATAAAGTATCAGAATACAATCATATTATTAAAATGTAAAACAAATTTTCACTTGGAAAATTATAGCTTAAATCCATTGTTTAAATTCTCTATTGTTTATTTACATAAAACTCTGGGTGTCTCTTTCACTTTCCTTTTTCTCTCTAATGACTTTATCTAAAAGGAATAGACTGCTAATTATTTTAATTCCTTTAGCAATTAGTTCTAGTTTTACATAAAGTTATGCTAAAATAATAGCATTAGGAATTCAATGTCCTTGATTATGTTCATTTTAATATCCCAGAAATAATTTAAACACCTTTTATAACATAAATCTTTATATACTATACCTCATTTAACAGTCATTAACACATCTTCCATCTCAAATCAAGTGTACCTACTAATAATGATATAATTTTATTACTTATCTGTGCTAGTATTACATTATTAACAATCTTATATTAATCCTGTTCCATTTAATGTGTAAAATTTCCACAAAATATATTGTTCCTCGTTTGATGCATTATTTGAGATGCCAAAAGTACAGGAAATACTACATGTGTTGTGAAATAAAATACAGGCTAATACTAGTTAATACTATTGCAAAGTAGATATTAATATTAATGTAGGTTGTTAAAATGCTTAATTTTGTGGTTTTCCTATGAAAAAAATCTCAATAGTTAAGTAAATTTCAAATTTACACACATATATACATCACAGACATACACAGACAAACACACATTTGAAAGAGAAAAAATACTATCTTGAATAATTAAATGTTGATAAAGTCACCAGAAATTTAAAATTATTAATTCAGAAACACCAATATATTAATGGAGAATTAAATATATGTATGTAGATCCCTTATGGTTTATTTTTTAATAAAGTATGGTACAAATTTAGGTCTAAGAAGTCAGTATGTTTCTTTTCAAAATTATATTTAATTAACACATGTTCCTTTAATTTGAATTTGCTCTTGGCTGCTTCATGTAGTTTTAGGAGGTCTGGATTTTTTTTTTCTTTTTTCCTCAATTTCTCTTTTATTTTCTTTAGGGTTTATCCCCTATTGATGCTGTATCTGACTGTGGTAATTGATGTATTTTATGTATATTTATTCCTTTATCTGAATCAGGGAAGGGAATGGGAAAAACAAGATGATGAGACAAAGGAGAAAGGGTAAACCAATGTAATAGCAATATTCACAAGAAAATATACCACATGCATAGAAAAAAGCCAGAAATGGTGCTGTGTCAAGTAGTAGAGGTATATCCTTGAAAAAAGGACCCAAGGACAGTGCTCAGGCCCTGAGTCCATGCTCAGGACTTGCAGAAAAAAAATTCTTCAGACAGATCTCCAATCTGTGGTCCTAGTGTTTGAACTCAGCTCCTGAGTGCTGCCCTGAGTTATTGCACTAAATGCTAGTGCATTACAATTTGAGCCATGTTTCCACTTCCAGTTATTTATTATTTATGTATGTATTTGTGTAGTTGTATATATTTTGTTGATTAATTAATGATAAATGTCCCATGGACTTTCCTTTCTGGGCTAGCCTTGAACTGTGTTCCTCACACCTCCCTTAGTACCTAAAATTACATGGCTGAGCCACCACCAATGCCTCACAAAGAAATCCATTTTTAGGTTACCTAATCCAGTGTCCTAGTGTCATGTTTGAAGTGTTGTATCCTTGGCTTAAATGCTTACTTGTAATTACAGACATTTTTTTTTAAATTTATGTGCTTTTTTAATTAGAAGTATCCTTGTGGTAGTTGTTTTTAATGTACTATGTGAAGTTATTTATTTATTCTTTTTATTTTAATTTTTCTTATTCTTTTTTTTCTTTTACTTTTTCCTTTCCCTTGCTGTTGTATCTGACTTTGGTACCTGGTGTATTGTATATACTTTTATTTGTTTGTTTTTGAATCAGGGAACGGAAGGGGACAAACAAGATGATGAGACAAAAGACAAAAGTTGAACCAGTGTTACAGCTATTAGCAGGATAATATATTGGAAATATACTCTACAACTTGAGAGAGTGCAGGGGAGGGAAAGTGGGAGACAAACTTGGGAAGGGGTAACAATATTCAAGAAGTAATGCACTCACTACCTTAAGAATGTAAATGTAGGGGGCCAGGGGTTTGGCCTCTTGGTAGAGTGCCTAGCATGCATGAAGACCCAGGTTCCATTCCTTGGTACCACATACATAGAAAAAGGCTGGAAGTGGTGCTGTGGCTCAAGTGATAGAGCACTAGCCTTGAGAAAAGTCCAAGGTGAGTGCTCAGGCCCTGAGTTCAAGCTCCATGACTGGCAAAAAGAAAAAAAGAATGTAAATGTAACCCATCTAATGTAAATGTAACCCCTCTATATATCATTCTGATAATAACATAATGAAAAAGAAAAAAAGTGTAAGATGCATGTTAATGTGCCCAGAATTTCAATGAAATATCTTCCATTAATTTATTATATTGCTATTACAGATGTGATGTAGAGAGTGATTCCAATTACATTAGTTAGATAAGGAGTACACTTTTATTTAAATGTTGTTCTCTAAAAATTCTTTTACAAAATATTCCTTAATTAAAAGGTTTTAAATTCCATGCCCTATTCTCTGAAGCACATTGAGTACTAAAGTTTTCCTTTTAAATATTTAGGTGATGTTTATGATAATGTTCAAGACAGATCATCCTCTGTAGACATACGTGACAGGCATTAAGAAGAAAGTTTTTCTGGTCTTTATGAAAAATCCAAAAAACATGAACCTTTAAGTATAAGTGTTTTTTTTCTTATTATAAATGTTTTTTAGTTTCAAAGCTCATAAAGAGGCTACGTGGAAGAAAGAGGATTTTAGATTAGGATTCTTGTATTTTAATTTCTCTGTCACTTTAGGAAACATGGACACTTTTCCAATAAAGTTTAGTGACTCATTTAGAAAGCACACCAGGTTCTTTCCCATTCATTTTAAGTGAACGCATCAAGTAAAAGTGAAACAGGTGCTACTCCCATTGTTGTTTGCATAAAGTATCTCAAGCTTCAGGAGTATAATTAAGGCTGAGCTTTTCACTACTTTAGAGCTATCATGCACCTGCAGTTATTAAATTGGAAGTCTAAAATCTATAAATTCAGTTTTTTGGTAGCACATCATTTGGGAATGGGGAAATGTTCATTCATACAGAATGTGCTATGTCTTTATTTATGTCACCATATCAATAACACTTGCTGAAAGTCAGTTGAGGTGCTGAATATATGTGATATATGTCATTTAAAATATGTACAGTATTGTTTATTTTCTCAAGATATTTTGAGATGAGCATCACTTACACAAGAACTTTAAAAAAAGACATAAAATAAAAGCAAGTACATTGATTTCCTTCCTTTACTTTTCCCCCTCTTATCTTTTTATGATCAGGCAGAATGTGATTTTGTTGAAGTCTCTTTAAAATTCCACATCTAAAATTATCTTGAGTCTTGAAGTGTCTCATCTGCTTTTTAATTTTCTACAAGATGCTTTTAATATTTTTGAGATTTATATTAACCACGGGGGTCTGAACAGTTTCATAAACCCTACACATGCATCTGATACAATCAATTAAATTAATAATGGAAAATTACTATTTAAAAGTTAGGCATACTAAATTTCATTACTATTCCTTTTATTCTATTTACTAGTTCTATTCTGAAACTACATAGATGCATGCACATGAAAATGCCTGTCACCTGTTACCTTCTTTCTTCAGGTTGCATGAGATTTTTTTTAAAAAGTGTATTAACATTGATTTTTACATCATATTTCAAATGACATGTTAACAAATGAGTGCTTAAGAAGGGAATCTCTATGTATAATCAATGGCATTTAGTTTTTAGAACATAACTACATAGACATAAAAACCTATGACTCTATAGACATAATGTTTTATTTCATAAATAATATATCCCTTGGTTATCTCATATTGTTACAGCATCTCACTTTTTTATCTGATATAGTGAATATATTTGTATTTGGTTATTTGAAATTGGATAGGGAAGGGGGGAAAACAAGATGAGGGGTGGGGGTCAGGGGGAGAGAAATGGGGACCAAGGCATGAGAAAGGGTATCAATGTGTGTGAAGTAATGCACTTTCTATCTGGCAAATATAATGTAACCCTTTTATTAATTACAATAAAATATATAAAAAATTATATGTATCTATGATATACAAACCCTTAGCCTAATTTTGATTATGTTCTAAAAACTAAGAGCATGAGATTTTTGAATATCTGTTGCTTTTTCATACAAACCAAACTCAAAAATATTAAAATTCCAATGATTTGGAAAATTTCTATTTAAGTAAGCTTTATTATTTAGAACATTCCTACCACAATCTAACAGAACTATAGGAAACAATCTGAAGTAATTTAATTTTAGAACAAAACTGTGCTGTCAACAGAGCTGTCATTAAGGCCACATTGCCAAGGGAAAAGGAATTATAAATAACGGTTGCAAATACTGAATTTAGATATGGTGTATCTTTGAAAGCTTGCTTCAAACTCTGATCTCTGTTTCATAAAGACATTTATACAAATTACATATTATCCTATGAGGTTATTCATTAAATCACACACAGATATAACATGCATTATTTTAATCCATATATTTTATTTTTTAATATTGAATTCAAGACATTGACTAAAAAATTTGACTAAAACTTTATTTAAAAAGCGAAAGAAAATCAGGCAGCAAAGCTAAATCAGAATTTATGAATTTTTTCTTTAAACCTCAACTCTGCAACAGTCCTTATATCCCTAGAGGACCAGGTAAACCATTCATCCTAGATCAAATATTTCACCTCACACAGTATGAATTAAAGTAAAATACCACAATTAATGAAGTACACTGCAAAGCCCCTTTCTATGTGATCTTAATTATTTGAAATGAAATTGGCACTAACAACTCTATATTTAAGTAAAATATTTGGTATATAATAAAGTAAAAATCCCATTATTCAAAAAATATCAGACATGTGATCCATATGATGAATTTTTTAGGATGAAATTAAATCACATATTCTGACTACAGATGAAATACTCACTATTATATATAACCATGAGTCCATACTTAAACTGACTAAGTAGAAGTACAGTACTTATGGGGAACATCTTTTTGAGCAGTTAAACTATTTTGGAGTCATCTGAGTCTGTCTTTCTACAGTAGAAAAGATGTTTGTTTATATTATTTCACAAGTTAGAAAAAAGATGAGTGGAAAAAGCTGATTCTTCAAATATTGTGATTTTATTCTATTTTACTATGAAATTGCACACTTGTTAAATATATTAATGAAGTATGACTATATGCCAATTGAGTGTATACTTGCTAAAATACCAACACCTGAACGACTGTGTTTTCTTTACAATACAGAGTGTTAGAGTTATCTGAGAGGTCCCAAGAAGATACATGAAACTATTGTTCAAAATAGTGGTCAGACATGTGAAAAGTAACCAACACTTTTTAGTTCTTTTCCTGCAGGAAAGCAATGTCATATGTAAGAAAGGCACTTGAATAATCAAGGCAAAATGAAAGACTTCATAGTTTGAGAATATATTCAGTATAATTATGCAAATGTTCTCATTCTGTCTATATTTTTTGAAAGATAGCAATTGAAGGTTGAAAAATTTCTTTGTATCTATGAACTCTGATGTTGAAAATTAAAATATATGTACCTGAAATGAATTCAAGCACAGAAGGATAAATCATGAAAAGTTAAGAGCTGACAAGTATATTGCAAAATTAAATATGGATGGACCCACAATACTTTCTTAAATTTTTTTTCATATATTTTAATTGTAATTAATAGAAGGGTTACATGATATTTGCCAGAGAGAAGGTGCATTAATTCACATGCATTGATACCCTTTCTCATGTCTTGGTCCACATTTCCCTCCCTCCAACCCACACCACTCATCTTGTTTTCCCCCTTCCCTATCCTATTTCAAATAACCAAATACAAATATATCCAATATATCAGATAACAAAGTGAGGTACTGTAACAATATGAGATAACCAAGGGACAGAAAAAGAGATGAGAGATAACATAGTACATTAGGGACAACAATCACTCATTATATGGCTTTTGTTTCCTTATCCTAGAGGTCCTTTCATTTAGCGTCATACTGTATGGCCTTATGTATCTAGGTTTTGCTCTATTGCAAATCTCTGCTAGTAGAGCCCAAGGTTTCTACTGATTATGACAAATGAGGGAAACCATTGAGCCTCAGTTCCTTTGAGTCTGGCGTACTTCACTTAATATGATTTTTTCTAAGTCTTTCCATTTCCTAACAAACGGGGCGATGTCAATCTTTTTGACAGCAGCATAGAGTTCCATTGTGTACAAATACCAATCTTGTTGATCCACTCATCAACTAAGGGACATCTGGGTTGGTTACATGTCTTTGCTATGATAAATAGTGCTGCAATGAACATTGTTGTGCTGGTGGATTTAGTATGTCCTTGTTTCTGGATGATTGGGTAAATGCCAAGTAGTGGAATTGCTGGGTCATAGGGGAGCTCTATGTTTAGTCTTTTGAGGAACTGCCATACTGCTTTCCATAGTGGTTGAATGAGTTTGCACTCCCACCAATAGTGTAGTAGTGATCCCTCCTGGCCACATCCCCTCCAGCAACTGTTGTTAGTTTTCTTGATCCTGGCCATTCTAACTGGAGTGAGGTGAAATCTTAGAGTTGTTTTGATTTGCATTTCTTTTATGATCAGAGATGTTGAGCATTTCTTCATGTGTCTTTAGGCCATTTTTATTTCTTCTCCATAGAAGACTCTCTTTAAGTCTTTGGCCCATCTTTTAATGGGATGGTTGTTACTTTGGAGATTAGTTTTAGAGTGATTCTTATTTTTTGAGCTGTTGATATATTTTAGATATGAGGCCTTTGTCTGTTGTATGGTTAGTGAAGATCTTCTCCCACTCTGTAGGCTTCCTAATTAATTTACTAGCTATGTCCTTTGCCATACAAAAACTCTGCATTTTAATGCAGTCCCACTTATCCAGACTTTCTCTGATTTGTTGTGATTCTTGGTCCTTATTAAGAAAGTTTTGACCCGTGCAAGGAGGCCTAGTGTATCTCCTATTCCTTCTTCTAAAGTTTTCAGAGTGCCGGCTTTTACCTCGAGGTCTTTGATCCATTTGGAGTTAATTCTAGTGCAGGGTGACAAAGAAGGATCCAACTTTAGTTTTTTGCAGGTGCTTAACCAGTTCTGCCAGCACCTCTTGTTGAAGAGGCTGTCTTTCTTCCATTCCATTTTTTTTGGCTCCCTTGTCAGAGATTTGGTGGCCATAGGTCTGTGGTTTAATATCTGGGTCCTCAGTTCTATTCCATTTGGACCCACAATATTAAGTAACTTCTTAAGCTGGATCTATAGATGTTGCATATAAAAAGATTTTAAAATGCAAAATGTGACTTGACATTTCAAGTGTGTTCTTCCCATAGATTTCATTTTCCTCAATTGCAAATAAGAAGTAATGGAATGTGGCCATATGAAGATTTCCTAACACACTGCTATAAATGGATAAATTTTGCATGTAGTTAAGCAAACTTGTATATCTTTACCTTCCCTCTAATAGGCACACACATATATCTGCAGAAATTCAACCTCATATATTAAAATTAAATCTCTTCATTAAATCAAAAATAAACATAACCATAAATACCCCCAAATCAAAAGGATTAATTATTTTGCCCGTTCTCATAGTGTTTGCAATGCCAACATTTTCAGCAGGACTTTAATTTTCAGTAAGAGTTTAAATTTCTTGGCTCTTTTTTTGTAGGGGGAAAGGGAATATTTTTCTACCAATTATAAATAAACAGAATTTCTTAATCATTGCAGTTAACATAAAAAGTCATGAGGAATTTCATGGTCACTACTTTAACCAAATGTATGATAAGAGCAGAAAAATTTCATGTCCAATAACAGACCAGCCTATATCCTACTTCCTATCAAAGGTAGGTGAAATGTGTATTTGCTTTAACACCACTTAAGATATGCACTTATTTTAAAATTTTATTTTGGTGTAAAAATGATGTACAGGATTACAATTATAACAATCAGCATGTTCCTTGAGAAACATGTTATACCCGTCCTCATTTTTCTCCCAATTTCCATACCCCCACTTCTATCCACTACCCCAGCCAAGCCAACTTAATGCCTTGTGAATATTGCTGTGGCATTGGTTCACTGTTTTCCTATTTTTTTTTACCATTGTGTTACTCCCCTTCCATTTCTCAAATCAGATAAACATATATGGAAGACACAGGGTGCCAGAATCAAACACAGAGACTACAAGGGATTAAAAGGAAAAAAGGAAAAAAGAAAGAAAGAAAGGAAGGATTCAAAGAAATGAAGGAAGAAAGAAAAATTCACGCAATACATTAGAAACAAAAACATCAAAAATAACACTCACTTGTTATCCAGCAATCCCACTCCTGGGTATTTACCCAAATGTCCATAAACAAAGACAACATATAGCTACTAGCACAACCATGTTCACTGCAGCATTATTTACCATAACTAATACATAAAACCAATTCAGATACCCCTCAGTAGTTAAATGGCTCAATAAAATGTGTTAT